>NC_089511.1:14139293-15354293 GCF_036850995.1 Saccopteryx leptura | reverse complement strand
CAGAAAAATACAAAAAAAAAAAAAAAAGAAAGAAAGAAAGCCTTAAAGCCTTTCTCTTTAATGAAACAGCTTCTTTCTTCCTTCCCTCTTCTCCCTTCCTTCTTTCCTTTTTTCCTTGTTTCCAAGTAAGAGAAGGAGAGATAGAGAGACAGACTCCTGACCAGACCAGGATCTGTCCGCCAACCCCCACCTAGGACTGATGCTTGCAACTGATCTATTTTTGGGGCCTGAAGCAGAGACTCCATGGACCCATCCTCAGTGCCCAGACCTATGCACTTGAACCAATTGTGCCATGGCTGTGGGAAGAGAAGGAGAGTGAGGGGGGGAGAGAGAGAGAGAGAGAGAGAGAGAGAGAGAGAGAGTAGACAGAGGAGAGAAGGGGGAGGGGGATGGGTGGAGAAGAAGATGGTCGCTTCTCCTGTGTGCCCTGGCCAGGAATTGAACCCGGGACATCCACATACCGGGCCAATGCTCTACCACTTAGCCAACCGGCCAGAGCCAGTTTCTTTCTATCTACATTGCAACACACACACACACCCCACACACATACACACAATCACATGCACTTATGGGGCAGGGGTTCAAATAAGATTCATCATCTCATTGCCCAAAATTTTAACAAAATTAATCTTAGAAGATAAAATGTTAGTTATTGGATAGCAATACAGTGCCAAAGCTGCAGTTCATTTTTGTTCAGCTCTCACTGTATTCTAGGCTAACTACTTCACTTGTATTAATTAACCTACCCCTCACACCTACCCAGAGAGGCATGCTCCATTACCTTCGCCA
The DNA here is from genome assembly GCF_036850995.1 of Saccopteryx leptura. Taxonomy (NCBI): domain Eukaryota; kingdom Metazoa; phylum Chordata; class Mammalia; order Chiroptera; family Emballonuridae; genus Saccopteryx; species Saccopteryx leptura. The sequence goes on along the minus strand of NC_089511.1, from coordinate 15,353,504 downwards.
CATTACACCTAAGGACATCCAGAAAGGTGTCCTTAATCGCCTTTGTTCCCCAGAAGAATAAGACAATTCAGGGTATTTTAACTTTTTAAAAAATAGAGATAACTTTAGACGTGGGAGCAACAGATTTCTTTTGTAAGACATTTGTTTCAAAATGCTGTTGAACTATTTTAAATTCTATAAAGAAACATGATTAGCATATACTTCTCTGCAAAAAACTCCACAATACTGAAAACATATGCTTCTGAATGAACATGTGTCCATGAAGCCTTTCTGTTTTTTATCTTTTACAATGCAAATATGTTAATGGGTGACAATACAACCGCACCATCAACTTCGTTATTAGCTACTGCTGCAGTTCAAATTCAAGTCTGGTTTCCAATCAGCTATCCAACGTTAGAATGTTTACTTGAATACTTCAGAGATGTCTATCCTGAAACCCCTGACAACTCCAGTTCTCAACTAGAATAGTCTCACATGAAGACAACTTGATTTTACTTAAACAACAACAACAAAAAAGACAGCATTTCTGTATATCATTCTTTTTTATTTTAAAGCAACCACTAGTCTTCATCTTCAGAATCTCAGTCCTATCAGAGTACTATGAACATACTGGCTTTAGGGTGGATTTATAAGAAAGTTGAAAAAAAATGAACAGGAATAAATTTATCATCAATACTTAACAGTCAGAGAAAAAGCGGCATCAAATTGAATGCAAATCTGAATTCCTCATGCTAATATTCCAAGCAGGGTAGTTTTTCAGTTGGAGAAGATTTTACTCACTCTCCGAGATAGCGTTTTATTCAGTATCACCTTGAGTGGTTCTGATTTAGATATAATCGACAACTTGTCACTGACAAGAGCGGCAGAAAGTCACATCTCAAGTGCCTTCTGATGACGACAAAATTAGCTAATATTGTTGCATTCCGTTTTGCTTCGATGCTCTCAAGAGACAGTTAATCCACACTTTGATGGCTCCTAGCTCCGGCAATCATACCTTGAGAATTCCTTCATTCTGTTCTGATTTCAAATACGCTCCCCCTTTGTTCTCATATTAGGGGGACCCCGCGCTTCGGCTTTTGACCGCATAAATTCCAGCAGTTAGGCAGAGTCCACACCTCACCTGATTTTAAGAGCGGAATTAAAAAGAAAATCAAGAAAAGGAAGAGGCTTCTCTTGAAAATGAATATGGAGAAACAGCCTACACATCAAGTCTATCGATGTGCTCACGGTGAGTACCACCTGAAGTAAATAATGATCCCGGGCTCCTACGGGAAAGAACACTGCTCATCTCCGTCGACAGAGGTGGGGGATAAGGCACAAGGCTCCAAGCACCGTCCATAGTCCCAAAGCTGTGTCCACTGAGCAGCGTGTGATGAAGCCCGATTTCCACAGATGACCTAACAAGCCAAGCAGAGGAGCCTGGTACACACCCTTCCTTCCAAAGGCACCGACCTTGCCAACAGCTTGATTTCAGACTTCTAGCCTGCAGAACTCTGCAACAATATTTTTTAAATATTATTCTTTCTTGTTTAAGCCACCCTGCTTTTGCTCCTTTGATAGGATAGCCCAGACACACTCAGACCTGAGACTCAGTCCACACACGTGTGTTCTTTTGTGCTTATTTTATATGTCCCTGTGTTTCTGCGTTTTGTATTTATGGTCTGTCTCTCTGCCAAAGCAATTTGAAGTTAAAAAATACACTGACAAGCATAATGATACCACGGATAGCTATATCATACTAAGCAGCGTTCTGTAGCTTTGGTTGTGTTCTATGCGTCAGATATTGTCCTAACTGTTGAGCACATGAAAATGGATCGGCCACACAAAGCCTCTACATGCTAAAGTGGAAAAAAAACCAACCTACGATTAACACAGAAATTTGATCATTTCGGTAACAAACCTGTATGATTTTGTGAACCATTGTCACCCTCAATAAATTCAATAAAAATAAAAGACAGAAAAAGTTGAGCAGATCATCTAGAAACAGCCAGTGTTCAGAAACTCCCATTTTGATGACAGGCTCCTGGTAATATCAGTATTATGTGTGGAATTTGTCAATGAAGATGTATTAATTAAGTTGCTTTGAATTATATTTCTTGTGTGCACAGCTGTTTCCAATTACGTGATTATAGCTTACAAAGCCAACAACTGAAATCATGTTTTTATTTTTGTTTGTTTTTTTTCGTTTTTTTTTTACCCTACATGGGAGAAAGGAGCACCCAGTGTAACAATACGAAGGCACTCACATTCCTGGAGAGTCCGAGGACTCCGACTCCAGCCTGTGAGGGAATTCACGAAGAAATGTGCCCAATGGCACGACGTTTATTCTAAATAACAGAAGTGGTTTCAGAGCGCTTCGCCAGAAAGATCCTTGAATTGACCATGGGTCAGCTTCAGAGGCATCCGGTTAGAAGAGAGTCAACATAAAAATGTGTTTCTTCATTTTATTGGCTCACGGCTTGCAAGTCAGGTGTCCCCCAATCACTAACAATGCTATGAAAAGAGCTCAGATGGGCTCCATCACCCATGCTTTGGATAATTCTTCTTCTGTCTTGGAGACTTAGTGCCAAGGAGAATAACTCTTCTGACCCATGAAGCCAGCGAGTTCAAGGGTCTAGCCCTGAGACTCGGTGCTCAGAGACATCACTCCGACTTTTTACAGTTTTAGTCTAAAAAATTAGGTTAATGTGCATCAAAAAAAGCCATTGGGATGGACCGTCCTAGCCGGTTAACTCTATTAAGAGCGTTGGCTGTGCATAAAAGTTGCCAGTTCAATCCCTGGTCAGGATGCATACGGGAACAGCTCATTGTTCCTGACTCTTTCTCTCCCCTTTTTCTCTCTCTCTGTCCCCTTCCTCTCTCTCTACAAAATCAATAAATCTGCTATAAAGGAATAAAAAAAAAAAGTCATGGGGATGATGACATAAGATATTCTGGACAACTCCTTCACAGAGATTCTGTTTCAGTCTCTTAACTAATGAATTAAATATAATTTTATATTATAATTTATTGACTATCTCCGATGTGACAGAACAGTCCTATATACATGTATGGATTAATTAAATCATCAAGTCAACTTCATACATGCGTACTCTTCTTATCCTTATTTTAGAGATGAAGACTTTGGTCTTAGAGAGATGAAGTAAATCGCCCAAGGTGACACTCGCAAGTAATGATGATAAACAGAGGTAACGGCCAGTCGTAAATTTTAGGTGCTATGGTCACTCTAAATTCTAACTCTAAACTTCAGATTTCTCATCTATAAATTTGGATAATATTATATACCTGCTAAGTTTAAAAGTAAACAATAGTGTTTATAAAGTGTTTGGCCAAGAGCCTACCTATAAAGTAACGTATCAGTCGGAGTCCCCCAGAGAAACAACTGGTAAAATGTGTGTGCATATACAGAAAGAGGTTTATCGTAAGCAATTGGATTCTGTGCTATGGAGGCTGAGCGGTCCCCAGGTCCGAGTCAGCAAGCTGGAGACTCAGGAGAGCTGATGCTGTGTAGTTTCCCTCGGAGTTCAGAGGGCTGAGAAGCAGGACTGCCAGTGATACAAGTTCCAGTCTGAAGAGCAGCAGATTTGAGACCCAGGAAGAAAGGATGCTTTGGGTTGAGTCCAAAGGCAGAAAAAGCCCATTATCCAAGCTCAAGAAGAAGGCAGGTAGGAGGATTTCCCTCCTACTCATGGGAAAGACTCCATGTTTTGTTCTCCCCAGGCCTTCAACTGATTGGATGAGGCCCACCCATGTTAGTGGGAGTGCAATCTGCTTTACTTAGCACTGATTCAGATATTAATCTCATCTAAAAACACCCTCACAATAATACCCAGAATAATGTTTGACTAAATATGTGGGCATCCCATGGCCCAGTCAAGCTGACACAAATTAAACCATCACAATTAGGTTCCTAATATTTGTTATTAAAATAATCTTCATTATTATTATCATATATCAATATTATAAATTTTAGGTGACAAGCATTTTGTTGGATATTTTCATACATGTCGTTTGCTTATACTATGCCTTCAGATTTAGTACTCCAATTATTAAAGTGCAGAAAGCACTGTCTTAGCATCTCATCACAGTACCTTTAGCATTCAAAAAGGAAAAAAAAAAAAAACACTAGAAAGTCCCTATCATTTAACCCTGTGTTCCTCTGCTGTGTTACACACAGTTGGCGCCATAAGAAGTTCTTTGTTGAACAGACTTTGGGAAAATCTAGGGCAGAACTCTGGGGCCTTATTCCAGGAAACAGAGTAGTCTATCTGCTATCAGAGAAAAGCATGTACTTATTTTAGCAAATGCTATCGGCTTTAATTTTCCTTGCCTCTGTCCTCTCCCAAGTCCGTGGGTTACAATTCATTCTTCAAATAGTCAGAGGTCATTACATAAAAGTGACCTCTGAATGCAAGAATAGCAACGTAGTTAAAAGCCCATGGTTTGGATAGTCAGCGTTAATGTAGACTGGAGAAGTAATTTGGCAATTTCTTCCCCTTTCCTTAGGTAGGTGATAAATGACCGTTGCCTTTACTTTGTGTTCAGAAGTTTTATGGGCCATGGAGAGTGCAGGATCAGAGTTATTTGTGCCTGAAATCAAGGGAAGTACTTACTACTCAACCACACTTAAATGCAGTAAAAGACCCAAGCAAAGCATTTTCAAATACCCAAAGTTCCACTTTTCAGAGAAAATTTGATAGTGTTTACAAATAAATGAGACAAAACTTGACTTGTGGTTTTAAAATGAAGTCAAAGCTCCTAGCATTGCAAAATATTTAAAAAATTGGTATTAAATTTATTTTACTTACTGCATGAAATTTAAGAGGATGCCAAATTAATCACTGAGTGCTCTAATTTGGGGACATTTCTAGACATTTAGAGACTCTTGGAAACAATGATATCACCACTAATTTGGTTAAAACAAATAAAATTTTGATGTATTCCAGCCTTCTAATAAAAAAAAACAAACCCCAAAACCAAAACCAAACAAACAAAAATCTAGAACAGGCGATGAGAAAGGGGAAGACCTATGGCCACTGCTGTGCTCTATGTCTGAGTTGCAAAATTTCCCTTGCATAATATTCTAGAATTTTGGAACAATTATTATTTTATAATGATCTCTTCCATCATTAAACCACATAAGCTAAAATCTAATTAGTCTTTTTTTTTTTTTTTAATTGAGAGGCGGGGAGGCAGAGAGACAGACTCTTGCATGTGCCCCAACCTGGAAAGCCCACTAGGGGGCAATGCTCTGCCCATTTGGGGCCGCTGCTCCATTGCTTGGCAACTGAGCTATTTTAGCACCTGAGGCAAAGCCATGGAGCCATCTTCAGTTCCTGGGGCCAACTTGCTTGAACCATTCAAGCCATGACTGCTAGACAGGAAGAAGGGAAGAGAGAGAGAGAAGGGGGTAGAGGGAGGAGGAGGGGTGGAGAAGCAGATGGTCGCTTCTTCTCTTCTCCTATGTGCCCAACTGGGAATCAAACCCCAGACTTCCACATACCAGGCCAATGCTCTACCATTGAGCCAACCGGCCAGTGCTTAATCACTCTCCTAATAGCAAATTTAAGCAACCATTGTCATTCATGGCTCATCTGTGAAAGGTGATACCTTGATTCTTTTCTCCCTAAGTTTGTCTTAAAACAATATTTTGTGTCATCTGTCATTTTTCCTTCTTTCCAACTTCGATGTTCAATGCATTTTGAATACTAATGACTTGGTCCTCTGAATTTCTCTTGAATCTACACACTTCACCACACCTCAGCTTCCACCTCTTCCCAAGAATGGGTCGCTCTAAACTTACACCTGAGCAATGTCAAAACTATTCTGTGGCTGGCGGTGTGAGCCCCATGCTCGTAAAGCTGCCTCATAAGGCCTTCTTCCTGAGCTGGCCACTGCTGTGCCCTCAGTCACTTCCAATTCCATGTGTTCCACTGTACTTTCCGCCCTCTCCAAACTCCTCCCATGCTATGAAAGCAACTCATGTTTACGCATGATCCATTACCCCGAATCAAACCCATTCTCTGACACATGCGCATTCGTCTGGCCAGAGCAGATTAGGTGTTTCTGATGCCTAATGGGTCCCCACGTACTTCTCTGAAAGCCGAGGGGCTGCTCACCTGTCTTCCTCATGGACTCTCAACATATACATCACATTGTAACTCCTACGTTTCCACCTCAGTGTTCTGAACAGCCGATGTTTCTAGCTGTCTTCCCTCCTAGTCCTCAAGGTCCGACTGTGATAAATCCATCATTGTCAAGGAAGGCTTCATCACAGGCGCTGAGCCTAGAAGTGTCTCAACACATATTTGTGGAAGAGAGACAACGAAATAAGATTTGCTACAGGGAACAATGCTAAGGAACAAAACCTAGACCAATCTCTTTTCTCCTTCCCTTCCCTCCCTTATCTGCACCCCCTGCCACCTGCCTCTTGAAATCTTGCCGAGTTCTGTGAACGTTATTTTTGTCTCCCTTTCCATAATGGCATCTTTACTAATGAAATACTGCCAGTGAGTTTGGGAGATGAAGGCGGAAGAAGAGGAGGAGAGCAAAAGAAGGAAGAGAGGAGAATATGGGAGAGTCGCATAAAATTAAATATTCTTGAAATCTCTACTATGCACCAGACACGCTACTGAGTTCTCCACCAGAATTTATCACTCATTCCATCCTCACATCAGCACTATGTAAGCGGCAGTGATCATTCTCATTTTACAGAGAAGGAGGTGGAGACACGGTAAGGGACACACACAGGAAGTGAACTTGTGCCTGTCCACTTGCCTCCCAAGTACACATATTTAATGAAACCATACAAGTCCACTTGCCTCCCAAGTACACATATTTAATGAAACCATACAAGTTGACTCAGTGCACGCTGAGGGCATTTACATATATACATTAGCTCTTCAGTGAAACCTTTTGATCCCTTTGCACCATAAAGCTAGAAGTCATATGTGGGGATATTCTCCTAGATATGTGTCTGTAAATACATGGATAAAAGGAAGTAGAACTTCTGTCTTTATTCATATGTTTCCCCCACGTTAGGCTAGTACTTTCCTCAGGGACCACCCTTCCTAGCAGCAGTGGAGTGACAATGATATAGAAGGAATGTTTTGTCACAGGGACACATCATAGCACTGGCCCAGGCCAGAGCACATGTCGGGAGGGTAAATCTGAGTCCGTGAAGCCTCTTCCACACCATAACTTTCTCCCTTTGGGGAATCTCCTGACTGCTTCATTCAACATTCTGTGTTTACCAAAAGCCTCCAGGTGTCTCTTCCTGTCATAGCCCATTACCCTTCTAGCTGTTGAGAGCAGAAAGCCACTGTTAATGCATCTGGTGTCCTCTCTAAGGGCTGCATTGATTTTAAGTCCGGGGTTACAATTCCTTTGTCGGATGCTGTGTGGGAACCGGGCTCACTCATTCATTTATCACGGGTGCTATTTCTGGTGTGTTTGAATTTTGCCCTCTCCTCTGAGACCAGCATGAGCTAGTGCTATGCACACTACAGGAGTGGGGGTAAAGATGAACTATTCACTGAGTGAGTGCTAAAACCAGTATAACTTTCTGTGACTCTTCAGGGTTGGGATAGCTCATTTACTCGTGTGTGTGGTGTCTTCAGTTAGCCTGTCTTCTGTCCAAAAGCAGGGGCTACAGACACTCTATCTTTAGTAGCTTGTGTTGTAGCTAGAATTGAGTCTTGTTTCAATGTGTTTTTGTTGAATGAATAAATAAGAATTCTAAAGGTTTCACTAAGTTCAGGGTCAGCGTATCAATTCAGTCACCTGAAATCTAATAGTCTGGATAAGGTATTGAGGATATCTGGTTGTGTATCATTCATTCAAGCTGTCACTTGTGTTAAAGAACCAAAGTTTGCTCATCTTCTGAAGTATGTCATATCCTAATGTTTCTCCTAAAATTAGTGCGTTGGTCCAGATAGAGAAAAAGGTTAAAGCAGGGGTCCCCAAACTACGGCCCGCGGGCCACATGCAGCCCCCTGAGGCCATTTATCCGGCCCCCGCTGCACTTCCGGAAGGGGCACCTCTTTCATTGGTGGTCAGTGAGAGGAGCATAGTTCCCATTGAAATACTGGTCAGTTTGTTGATTTAAATTTACTTGTTTTTTATTTTAAATATTGTATTTGTTTCCATTTTGTTTTTTTACTTTAAAATAAGATATGTGCAGTGTGCATAGGGATTTGTTCATAGTTGTTTTTTTTATAGTCCAACCCTCCAACGGTCTGAGGGACAGTGAACTGGCCCCCTGTGTAAAAAGTTTGGGGACCCCTGGGTTAAAAGGTTCTTCTCTTTCTCCCTCCATCTGTCCCACTCCCCCATCTCCTCTTCCTTCTTCTTCTGCAAGAAATACCATGAAGGGGTGCACAGGGAAGGAATTTGACATCGAGGGTTTGAAAGACATCCTTACTTTTGCTATGTCTTAGGGACTGCCATTTTAAATGCTGACATCTTTTATTTCCTCATCCCTAAAATGGAAAGAGCAATGTCTTCTTTATAAAAGATTTTTTTTTTTATGATCAAAATATATTATCATTCACATCTCTGCTCCTTGGAAATACAACTTCTACTTCTACTATGTAGAAGACCTCCAATATTTCTATCTAACATCTGTGTGTGTCTGTGTAGGTATATAGGTTTGCATGTATGGATGGATGTGTGTATCTAACATGTTAGACAGAGCTGCCTTCTCACCTTAATCTTTGTTTTCTCACCATTGATTAAAACAGATTTCTGCATCCCATATGGAAATTTTAAATAATATCAATAATTAGCAATAAAGCTAGCTCATAGAAGCTCCAGCTACCAACAAGTATATTTACAATGGACATTCATCCATCCCTCCATATTCAGGATTCATGTGCAACCACCATGTGCCTGGCTTGAGGTTACACCCAAGGGATGCACAGGCAATTAATTGAGGTCCCAACTCTGTAGAGTTCCAAGTTGAACATTTGAAAGGAAGTAAACAATACAGCTAGCTCTTTAAGAAAAGGACTCAAATACCAGTAAGCAATGTTAATAGGAAGTTAAGAAAACCAACTTGCCCTACTCTAAATTGTATCATCTCTGAGCTCAGTTTGAAAGGAAAAGACAAGTTTACCCTAGAAAGGGTTACGGAGACTCGGCATTCGATGCAAAACCTGTACAAAAATGCAGAAGAATTAAAAATTCAACGACAAATTGTGTTTTTGGGGAAAAATAAACATGTTCTGACTAGAGTCCAGATTTTTGTGCTAACATTAAAGGAGCTATTTTATGGGACAGGGTGAGTATTTGGTAGAGGGGTCTAAAAATCTCTGACACCTGAAGTCTCCCATCAGGTCAAATCTAGACAGTCAGATCAATGTCATTGAGCAGAAGCCAATAAACAAGGTGTGTTCCATGTGAAAAGAACCACCATTAACCTGGCCATGCCATTTTGGAATAATATTTAAGACAGCTTTCAATCTGTTGTTTCCTTTGAAATCTCTTCCTTAAAAAGTTGCCAACATATTAAAAAATATATATATATTTATATTTATAAGCAATTTGTAGCCCAAAATAAATGTATCTTGATCTGCAGATCAGCCTACCTTCTAAGATAAGGGCGTCTGTGGGGATCTTCATCTGGAAGGATCATGAAAGGGGAAGGAGGGTGTAAGGCGGGCCAATGTCTCATACATCAGGTGTGCAATTTACAAACAATCTGCCACAACTGGTTGTATTGCTCGTAACACAGGACCTTGGAAACCTGCATCCACACCCTGCGAGGGGCTTGCTCAAATGCTCGTTCCTGGGCCTCCCCCCAGATGTTTGGAGCCCCAAGAGCTGGAGAACCCCCAGGAAAGTGTGCACCGCTGTGCAAAGGGAGGCCAGCAGGCTTTTCCCGATGAGGGGACAACACATTTTTATGCTCTATTATCCAACAGTATAAAATAAGTTTTCTTTTCGGCCAGATGTATAAAGTGAGGAATGCCTCTCTTTATGGGAACGACTGTCATGGAAGTGCCGCCAGCCGTGAGGGCTGACCCCTCTGCTCGGTGCCGGTAACACACAGTGGTAAAGCAGGGGTGACTTACTGACTCCTAACTCCTGGCCGTCCCCGTCCCCAGTGTCCTGGTGCCCGAAGACCTCCATGCGAGGGCGTCGTTGGCCTGGAAGGTGGTGCTTTCGCCCTTTGTCAGGCGACTGCCAGGTTTGAGCATGCTCGCTCCGATAATCTCCACATATATATATATATTTTTTTTAAAAGCCCACATTACTCTCATTAAAATTAATGACTGCAACACTCTCCCACAGAAGGGAAAGTCGCTCCCATTCTGCAGCGGTGGAGAACATCATTAGATAATTTGGACTGAATATATTAAGACACAAGCATTTATTCTCCCCTTTACAAAATTAAGAAAATTATCGAATGCTAATTTAAAATCCTTTTACCGTCATTCACAAAGCTTTTTTTCTTTTTGACCTATTTCATCCTTCCACTCTCTCTACTAACTAATAAAAAAAAAAAAATGCCACACAGAAAATAATGATAAACTCCAAGTTACATAAAATAGATTTCATAGACTCCCAGAGCCCCGGAATATTATTAATATTGAACGAATCATGGGCTGGAGTTTCCGTTCCCATCAGATGAAATATTGGGACGTTTTAGCCTTGCTTACTGACTCAGAACGGCCTGGCCTCAGTTAGTGGTGAGGCTCAATGAGAGGAAGGACCTCCCGCAGGGACACGCCCACCGAGAAGCCAGAAAACCGGGGAACACGAGGCATGTGCTGGTCCCGCTCTTCTGCTTCTCCCGTCAACTGTGTCGCAGGAGACCTGGGGCCGGAAAACACTATCGCATGCCACAAAAAGGCCTTTGCAAAGTCCAAAGCGCCATAGCATGCCCTGTCGAGAAAAATGGGTTCTCTCTTGCCAAAAGAACGCTTTGACCCCAATGGTACCGACTGAGGTTAAAAGCAATGTTGACAAAAATGACTAAAGCATACCCTGAAATGAGAGAGCGTGACTGTTTCATTTAAGGTGAGTGCCAGGTCACAGACCATTTCTGCTTGACAAAGGTCATAGGAAAGGGCTCTCGAGGCTGAACACAGGAAGGGGCATTGAGTAGAAACATGAAGGAGACGGCATGAAGGTCTAGCTGTGTTTTGACCTTCATAGCAGCTGTTTCCTTTCGCACTGGGAGCCCACCCCTCAGGGAAGAACAGATTCTGTGAACACCATAGGTTCCAAGTGAGCTACGGTATCATAAAGTCATACTAAGAAAGGGCGAAGCCAACTGCATTTATTCATGAAATATTACCTGAAGGTTCCCAAAGCTGTTCCTTAATGCTCCTAAAGAAAACCACAGACAGAAAATATTCAAAATATTTGACCCTGTCACGGGGCTTAACTTCCAGCCAGTACTTTCAATAAAACCATGGACAGAAGAAGCCTTTTGATTGAAGCATCTTTGGAACTGCTTTAGATTTCAAAGGGTGCATAATGAGCAAAGCACTTTAATATGTTATCTCTTCACGTATCAGAAGTTTTCTCTTCCGCTCAGATAAATGGTTTAGGCTGATTGCATTGGCGACAACATAGTTCATAAAAATGAAAAGAACAGAAAACAAAACTTGGGTTGCACATTCTGCATCCGAGGCTCATATTACGAACTAGGGCTATGGAGTCGGGATACATGCCTCAGGTCGGTAAGAAGACTGTGCTCCCACTCAAAGTGACTGGCCAGGCCATTCAAACTCCCTGGGCCGCCGGGTAACTCCTACTCACCCGGAAAGGGCTGGACAGGATTTTCCTGCCTTCTCCCTTCAGACCAAATGTCCAATGACTACTTAAAGGGCCATGTAGAATCTTCAGTTTACAAACAAAACATACAGATGTTCTAGGTGTAGAGTGTACAAGGCTGCCGTGAAAATTCCTCCTATGACCCTGTTACCAATGAACTGGTTTTGCCTTTCTCGTCCTTCCCGTCAGGGTTGGGTTTTAACTTGTGTTTAGTTCATTGGATATTCATCACCATTTTCATTCTCACTTAGAGAACAGTCTATGTATAAGGGTGGTAAGTGTACGGGGGGGGGGGGGCTTGAAATGCCTGTTTTGCATTTGATCACCAATGCATTCTTATCTATACATTACACATGAAAAAAAAAATGGGGCTGGTGGGAATTTGAGTGACTTGCCTAAGGCCACACAGGTGTTGAGTGACCAGGTCAGGATTTTAACTCCGAGGGCTCCAAATTATACTGTAACCATCAGACACTCTGAGAGACTGTATCCACCACAAAATAAAAGTTATGCGATGTGATAGAGATGCTAATTATTGCCACAGTGGCAATTATAGTACACTATAAATGTGTCAAATCAACATGGTGCATACCTTAAGCGTACACGATGTTCTATGTCAAATGTATTTCAATGAACGCCAAGCTCAGAGTGCTGATCCCTAAGGCAGGTGCCGTTAACCTCATTAGCACTGCAGCGGGGCTCTTCTTAAAAACGGCTCCGTCTCTCATCATATTATCATCATTCCAGGAGCCGAGCACCGGGCCCTATTAGACACGTGGGCTTCCACACTTTCCAACACAGCTCAGACATCAGCGACGCTAGAAGCATTTCCTGATACTTCTTCCCCAACTTGGTTGAAAGTGGAGCTTCCCGGAGCATACTGCTATCATTGTGTAATCATGTCTGGTAGGTTGTTTTTTTTTGTTTTTAAAGATTTTATTAATTTATTTTAGAGAGGAGAGAGAAAGAGAGAGAGAGAGAAGGGAGAGAGGGGAGCAGGAAGCTTCAACTCCCATATGTGCCTTGACCAGGCAAGCCCAGGGTTCGAACTAGCAACCTCAGCATTTCTAGGTTGGTGCTTTATGCACTGTGCCACCACAGGTCAGGCCTGGCAGTTTTGTATTTACTTGTTTTTGCCACTAGATTTTGACCCCCTAAAAGAACTCTTTATGCCTTTTTCATCTTTATATCCCCATCCCCTAGAACAGGGGAGGGGCACTTCCGGAAGGGGCACCTCTTTCATTGGTGGTCAGTGAGAGGAGCACATTGACCATCTCATTAGCCAAAAGCAGGCCCATAGTTCCCATTGAAATACTGGTCAGTTTGTTGATTTAAATTTACTTGTTCTTTATTTTAAATATTGTATTTGTTCCTGTTTTTTTTTTTTTTACTTTAAAATAAGATATGTGCAGTGTGCATAGGGATTTGTTCATAGTTTTTTTTATAGTCTGGCCCTCCAACGGTCTGAGGGACAGTGAGCTGGCCCCCTGTGTAAAAAGTTTGGGGACCCCTGCCCTAGAACAATATGTGACTATGACAAATACAAGAATATGAGCTGAGCTCTGGCAGGTTAGCTCAATTGGATAGAGTTTTGTCCCGATACGCAAAAGTTGTAGATTCGATCTTCGGTCAGGGCACATATAAGAATCAACCAATGGATGCATAACTAAGTGAAACAGATCTCTAAAATCAATCAAAAATAAGAATATGTGTTGAATAAACAAATAAATGGCCGTGTGAGCAAATGAATGGAATGTTGTTCACTCTGCCTTGCTAACTCTAATTAAACAAATTAATTTTATTGGGTTCTGAGATATTATGGCTAGGAATGAATGAGCTAACTAGGGAAACTATTCCACTTAAGTTTTATTGCCCTTTATGGTATTCCAATTTAATCAAGGGAAAAACAATGAAAGGAAACGAAGTCTAATGAGCATGGTGACATTTGTCATTAGTGTTTACATGTTTTGTGGGCAATGACATAAGGCCGCGTTTCCTACACTGGGTCCTCATTCAGCAGCCTCTGTACCATGGGAAAAATATTAGATTGAGAAATATGGGGCAAGGGGCTTGGCAATCTGAAATGTGAAAACCACCAGTATCGTTCCCAGCTTCTAGGCACTGGCCAGCGATCCTGTATTGCCTTAGTCATTTGTTTCCCTTCCTATGGTGTGTACGGGGAGGTGGCGTCAGGCCCGTCTGAAGCACCATCCGAGGGAACTCTCTTAGACCCACAACTGCGGTAGCACCATGGGACCGCGCTGGTTGGACGCTCCTGGGCATTCCCACCTGTGTAGCAGTAGGCACCCCGTCAACACTGTTGACTGACTTCGGCAGATGACCCGATCTGACAGGACAGGTCAGTCCAAGGAGTTTATTTTCTGCTAATGGGTTAAAATGAGAGCCTGTCAGAACAGGAAGTGCTATATCCACACCCTCAGAGCCTAATAAGCACAGACTGTCAGGGTGCACCCTCTCCTGCCTGCCCCCCAAACAGCTGTCTACCCTCCCTCCAGCTGCTTTGGGAAATTCATTTACAGTCACCCATCGGTTATTACTGGGTGAGCAAAACCCACGTCCCTCTTGTTTTTCTACATGACTGTTGTCATTCTCTCCAACCAAACAAGCATCGGGATGATGCTCTTTCTGGATGGATCGCATGGCTTTTGTGTCTGTGGCCAGCTCACCGTGCGGTGCTGGAACGGCTATGGGGGTGGGAGGGTGGAGCTGGTTTTTATCTATGCTGTTGAGTGCTTTTATTTCCCTGTCTTCCTCAAGGAGAAGACACTCCAGTCACTGTGCAGCCATGCAAGTCTGGAGGCAGGGAGGAGAGGGAGGAGGACAATGTGGGCAGAAATTCCCTGTGACCAGAGCTCTCTTTCCCTCCGCCTCTTTGTCGGCCTTAACAAAACTCTCACACCTGGCCAGGGATGTGAGCCCCTTCAGGCTCTACGGAGATTGTATGGAGATATGGTACCTGCCAGAATTTTCAAGGAATGTTCCTTGGAAGCCAATTTCCAAGGAATGTTCAACTGCAGCGTATGTCTGATGGAAGCCATTGATTGACTCATTGGTCTTAAGACATTCCGGTGATGGGTAATACTCAATTTCATTTCGGAGCATCGATATTGAAAATACACACTCTATGCGGAAAACTGGTTAATGCGTACTTAATTTATTTGAAAGGTACTGTGGACTATTGATTTCTTTTCTCTTTCCAGAAAAGAAAAGCCGCATACCATGTGTCATTGGGCACCTGACGAATTCATGCCTCTTGCTGCTTATCTGTGTCAGGTAAAGGACTGGAGAGCTCACGGCGTGGTTCAGTTATTGTGTGATCACTTATGGCGTGTAGAGTGAAGGTCAGAGCACAAGCAGAGAGTGAGGATGGGAAGGAACAAGAAGGAGGCAGAAGGGACAGAGCGGGACAAGAGGCAAAGGGGAGATGCCCCGTGTCCAGTGGGTAGAACAGCCAATGAGCACATGCTGAAAGTAACAGTTCTCTTGTAGCAACGAGAGACACATGTGCCAGGTAGTGGGTCAGCACAGAGAAGTATTAGTCACTCAGCCTGAGGGTGTCAGGGGCACAGTCACACAGGGAACAGAATTTGTGTTTATGGACGAGGCAAGCGCAGAAGTGGGATCTCTCAGAGGAAGACGCGTGAGTGTTCTGTGAGGAGAGGGTGAGGCTTCTCAGAGGATGGGGACAAAGGAGTCTGGGCTGGACCCTGCGCTGCACGGGGGCGAGTGCCGGAACACCAGCCTGGGAAATGTAGGGTGTATCACTGCAATCCTGGCCTTTTGAGTTTCCCCGATGTAAAAGGTTAGAAAGGAATGCACGAAAATGTTAACAGTAATTATCTCTGCTTGGCACGAGTATATGTGATTGTATTTTATGCTTTATGCTATTTGATATTTTCCAAATTTCCTGTCGTGAGCGTGTATTGTTTTTGGATCAGAATAACATGGCATATATATTACATCTATAACATAGGGTCATGGTGACGATGAAATGTCCGTGAGGATTCATTAATATAATCAATATTTGCATGCCTAATATATGCAATGCATGCTGGTCATTTTAAGGCCTTAGAAGAGAAAAGGAACAGTGTATGTTCTCTTGAAATCCATTTTTTTTTTTTACAGTGGAGACAGAAACACAAGCAGATAAAGAGGTGACTCAGGTGACATGGAGGCACCGAGGAGCGTCCCCAGCTTCAGAACAGACGTAACCGTAACCGGGCGGCTGGCTCAGGGCGAGGAGAGCCCACCAGGTTGCCCTGGAAGGCGGGTAAGAAAGGGTCATCTGGAAGGAGTAGGCAGCACGTGCAGGCATGGCAACGTGAACACAGTAAAACACAGTAAAATAAGTGTCTAAAAAAAACATTAATAATAAAACAGGCAGGCCTGGCCGGAAGTCTCAGCTGACTAGAGCATCATCCTGAAGTATGGAGGTTGCCGGTTCGGTCCCTGGGCAGGGCACATGCAAGAATAGATCCATGTTCCTGTCTGTCTGTCTGTCTCTGTCTCTCTAACCCCTTCCTCTCTCTCCAAAAAAAAGTGGTAAATAAAAAAACAGTCTTAAAAAATAAAATAGGCAGAAGGAGGTGGCATTTCTAAACATTTGCTTCAATGACATCCTTAATCATCATTTCAATTTTTTGTGTGTATATATGTCATATGGTATTATGAAATATTATGCAACAGAAGTGGAAAGAAGACTGGTTTAGTGTTTTGGCACCTACCGGGCCTCAGCTGTTTTGCTCCGCCCACGTGACTCATGAATTTTCGGTGAGGTTGGACGTGTCCTTCCATTGTATTCTGGATTACAGAGGCTGTGTGTCTGGAAAAGAACACTCCTCATAGTACAGTCTTAGCTGGACTCTTGAGTGATTTTAAAACGTGTGTTAATTCCAGTACGCAAATTCACAAAACCTCTCTAAATCTCAGTAATTCACTTATAAAACGGGACGACGTTAGCTCAGTATTTCTGTGAGGACGAGCTGAGACAGAAGGGAGCACTCAGCACAGATTACGACACTTGCTGAAGACTCAGCACAAATTAGCTCCCATTATGGTCAGCGCAAAGTGTTAGGTTGTAAGGAAAGTTTATAAGTTAAAGCCAATTCTGTTTGGGTTCTATTACGTTTGCATCTTTAAAAAACTTAGAGGTAGTTTAGTCCATCTCTGACAAATAGATGTACATATCAAATATCCACGTACCTTATTTTTCACTATCATCAGTGATCATAGCACAGAGACAGGACTGCATTGGGTTTATCTGAAAATCAGTCAGGATTCTCAGACTTGATTCGCCAGGAGGGCCAGTTCAAACACAGCTTGTTGGACTCCATCCTTACAATTTCTGATTCAATGGGTTTGGGGCGGGACCTGCTTATTTGCATTTCTAACCCGTTCTCACGTGATGCTCATGTGGCCAATCCAGGGACCACACTAGAGAACCTCCGATCTGGGCCATTCCAGCCATAGAATTAGGCTCCTCCCACTGAACAAGTGTGAAATGAGAGCTATTCTGTGTCTCCCACTAAAAAATTTGGGCAGGTGTGACTTAGAGTTGAACTGCATACGAGTCTTTCATATTCAGGCTCTTATGTACAGTCCCTTCTGCTTGTGAGCGAATGTTCCAGGCTAGAATGTAAACCCTGCTACTCTCCGGCCACAGGTGAGTCTGGCTCTTATTCAAACATTTGTGAGCTGTGTAAACTCTTATTAGGCATATGGTGGATTGTATCCCTATTTGCCCTAAACAAGCAAAAACGTCTTGTGAGTAAAAGCTACCCATGGTCAATCTTAATTTGCACATAGAAGAATTCAATATAAATTTGGTATATTTGTGGAAATATTAATTTTTGAGCTCTCTCAAAAGTGAGCCAGATGTACTTTATTGTGTTTGGCTTTTATTCAACGTGTTCCTGCGAGAATTCCAAGTTTTTCCTCTGACACCCAACTGTCACTCCAGACCGTCTTTTGTTACATACTAACACATCATACACAAGAAACATGTATATACAATACCTCGTTTTTCACTAGCACATGCTTTTTTTTTCTATATAATATAACCACAGTCTGGCTGTAGTTTCCAAAGGCCTTGATACAGTAAGGGAGGAAATCCCTATCTAACATTAAAAAAAAAAAGCCATTAAAAACACATCATTCTTAAGTCTATAAAAGATGTGCATTTTTGTTTTTGTTTGTTTATTTTTGTAAAAATACAATGTAGAAGCCATGTATCCTAACAATCAATAATAAAGCCAAGATTCCTTTCCAAAAGAAGTCATTTCTTCTAGATATTTGAGCAGCTATAAACATCTTCTTCTGTGAATTAATTTCCTGGATCTTAGAACAAACATAAAGTTTGCCACCAAACACTATTCTATAAATAGATAGTAAGGGTCTTTACTAGTCTATTTTATTGAATAAATATGTATTGCTATTTCTGTCAAAGAAAAGAGAGAATGAGAGGGGAATAGAATTATTAAACTATCACATCTATAAAATTATATTTATGTCTATTTTATTTACCACTGGAGATCCAGGTCTTATCCTAACCCTGAAAAATTGTGGACTCTTAAGAAATACCCACTGAGCCTGACTAAGCAGTGGTGCAGTGAATAAAGCAACAGACTGGGATGCGGAGGACTCAGGTTCAAAACCCAGAGGTCGCTGGCTTCAGCACAGGCTCACCAGCTTGAGCCCCGGCTGGTTGGATTGAGTGTGGGACCATAGACATGACCCCATGGTCACCAGCTTGAGCCCGAGGTCACTGGCTTAAGCAAGGAATCATTTGCTCTGCTGTAGCCCCTGGTCAAGGCACATATGAGAAAGCAATCAATGAACAACTAAAGAACAACAACAAAGAATTGATGCTTCTCATCTCTCTCCCTTCCTGTCTATCTGTCCCTCTCTCTGTCTCTCTGTCTCTGTCACACACACAAAAATACCCACTGATAAAAAAGAAATGAATAAATGATTTTGAATATAAAATGAATAATTCTCTTCATTTTTTAAAAAAGGATACATCGTAGTGTTATTAGTATTTTTCTCATTATCCTTTTGGTTGCATTATCTATTGCTTTCCTACTGTGTGCTAAGACTGTCCTTATTACTGGGGATATGGCAGTGAGCAAGGGCACAGAGCTTCCAGCTTCTTGGCAGAGGCAGACGTAAATCCACGAGTCGCCAACGGTGCTTAGTATGTGGCCGTGAGTGTTCATAGAGGGGGTGGCGGATGTAGATTGGGTCAAGTCAGGCCTGAGAAGGCTTCCCTGAGGCAGTGCTCTGAACAGCGATCTGAAGGAAGGACATGAGCTAACAGGCAGTACGGAGAGGGGCCGTAGCCAGGGCGGATCATACGTCACCTGCTGAAGTCTGGCGGCAGAGAAAGCAGGATCCTTTGAGAGTCAATACGACTTGTCTTCTGAATTTGATATGAAGCCAACTGTATTACGATATCCACTGTAAACCCAGAGTGGGGCTTGGGCATCGTGTGCTTACTAATTGTATCAACCAGACAACATGAGGGGTTTTTTTTTTTTCCGTTGCCTTTGCAAAGGAGGAAGTCATACCTTGGGTCAAATGAGAACGTGGCTTGTGGCCACACTGATCTAGCTCCTTCATGGTTCTGAGTGGCTGGCTAAGCTAGTGGAGTGCATATATATGTATGAGAGAGTATCCGGGAATTAAACCCTGAATCTTATATTTCTACATAGGAAGCACTCCCATGCAGTCGCATGTAAAACCCCTTCCACAGGCAATCTGATTTATCTTCCCAGCTCAGGAGCCAGTGTGGAAGGAGTTGCTAATGAATGCACATTAGTGAGAGTCCATACCGTGCCTATATCGGTCGGTCAGCACACAGACCCCCAGACCACTGTTCTTGACCCGAGCAAAGCCAGGGTACCACAGGGAGGCTGGGCTCGCACTTCTACTCCATAAATTCAGCAGACCGAGAAGTTTATGACTACCCTGAGACAAGCTGATGATGGAATGGCCGGTTGAGTTAGTGCCTCAGTTCTTTCGATCTATTTTCAATCACTGTTGGAGGAACCCAGACTGTAATGTGTCCATTTTTATTCAGTGCATGTTACTAAGATGATATGATAATACTCCTAGAAGACACTGTCTTGTTTTTTTTTTTTGAGCAAATTCTCAAAAGGCTGGTGAGATTGGTCTGGGGGAGCAGGAGAGTGTGGCAGGGACATTAACTCAAGATTCTTTCGGCAAGATGCAAACCAATTAAGAGGCTTTGAGTACCTGGCCCCGGGTCAGGTCGTGGCTCAATTTCTCATCCTGTTATTGTGGGGATTTTTTTAAGTGCAATTTTAGTGTCACATTAAGCTGTCAAGGATCTAGTGAGAGCTACCTTAATGCAAGTCAAAGTCTATTGCATTTAGCAAAATAACTGGGGATAGTTTTTTTTGTGAATGTGTATGATCAGATCTGATTATGCAGCTGAAAGCCCCAGTTTGACTTTAGCTCATTAACTTTTCTCTGTAAGAAAAGGAAGAAATGATGAGGCACAGAAGCCCAGAACAATGGTTAAGACTACTTTTTCTCGTAGCCCGTTAGTGTCTAAATTCAAACTGTGCCACTTACCGGCTGGAAACTGAATAATACCCTGAACCTCAGTTCCTATACGTATAAAATAGAGCTAATAAACACCGCATACCCCAAAGCATGGTCACGAGGCCCAAATAAAGCACTGCCCATCAAGTATGTAGCCCAATTCCTAGCACAGCTCCGGTGCCAATCCC
Organism: Saccopteryx leptura; assembly: GCF_036850995.1. Classification (NCBI taxonomy): domain Eukaryota; kingdom Metazoa; phylum Chordata; class Mammalia; order Chiroptera; family Emballonuridae; genus Saccopteryx; species Saccopteryx leptura. Next base: position 15,332,946 of record NC_089511.1, on the reverse strand, counting down.
CCTCAGCACGATGAAATTAGAGTTGTTCCGTTGTTCCCAGGAAGTGGAGCAACAGTTCTCCACGACGGGGCCACTTCCACTAGTGTTTGTCACAGAGAAGAAGGGGGGAGAGTCACCAGTGCCCTGGGAATGCCTGGCTTATCCATGCCACAGAACGTAAAGCATCTGAGCACCCCGTTACACAGATCTACCAGCACAAGACCACGTGCTCAACACCACACGTTACACAAGCGAAGTATCAAAGGGTATGAGGCAGGGAAATGAGCAGGCCCAGCTTGCCACTGAAGAGAGATTGGTCTCACAGCATGGGGACGAGGGGGTGGCCTCTCTGACACACGGGCCACGGTTCTTTCTCAGAAATTACTGTGATAAGAATGAGAGTCTCATCCAAGGTCATGATGGTGGGGTGAGAGAGGAGGGGCCATGAAAAAATATTATCATCATGGAATCCTTTAGATTTGGTGGAGAACTGGATTTCAGAGCTTTGAAAGAACAATGATACTGAGGTATTACTTTCCTTTTTTTTTTTTTTTTTTTTGTATTTTTCTGAAGTTGGAAACGGGGAGGCAGTCAGACAGACTCCCGCATGCGCCCGACCGGGATCCACCCGGCATGCCCACCAAGGGGCGATGCTCTGCCCATCTGGGGCGTCGCTCTGTTCGGACCAGAGCCACTCTAGTGCCTGAGGCAGAGGCCATGGAGCCATCCTCAGCGCCCGGGCCAACTTTTTGCTCCAATGGAGCCTCGGCTGCGGGAGGGGAAGAGAGAGACAGAGAGGAAGGAGAGGGGGAGGGGTGGAGAAGCAGATGGACGCTTCTCCTGTGTGCCCTGGCCGGGAATCGAACCCGGGACTCCTGCACGCCAGGCCGACGCTCTACCACTGAGCCAACCAGCCAGGGCTTACTTTCCATTTTTATTTTCTCTTTTTTTATCCCCTTAATTCTTTATGTTTTCATCCTTTCCATAGGTCCTCCTTGTTTTGGGGGCACTCATAGGACTTCTCTCCGCCGCATGAAGAAATGCTCACAAAATCGCTACCAGTGATTGCTCAGTGCAGTGTTGGGGGGAAGTGTGTGTGTGTGTGTGTGTGTGTGTGTAAGAGAGGAGAGTAAAAGAGAGAAAGAGAAAGGGAAGGAGCAGGAATGAACAGACTAAGCGGCAGAAGAGCCCCTGACCCAGGTGACCCGCATGACAGAATGAGGCTCTGAGCTCAGCACACCCCAGCCAGACACACGGACACACACCCCAGCCAGACACACGGACACTCACCCCAGCCAGACACACGGACACTCACCCCAGCCAGACACACGGACACACACCCCAGCCAGACATGAGGACACACACCCCAGCCAGACACACGGACACACACCCCAGCCAGACACACGGACACACACCCCAGCCAGACACACGGACACACACCCCAGCCAGACACGAGGACACACACCCCAGCCAGACACACGGACACACACCCCAGCCAGACACACGGACACTCACCCCAGCCAGACACACGGACACACACCCCAGCCAGACACGAGGACACACACCCCAGCCAGACACAAGGACACACACCCCAGCCAGACACACGGACACTCACCCCAGCCAGACACGAGGACACACACCCCAGCCAGACACACGGACACACACCCCAGCCAGACACACGGACACTCACCCCAGCCAGACACACGGACACACACCCCAGCCAGACACACGGACACTCACCCCAGCCAGACACACGGACACTCACCCCAGCCAGACACGAGGACACACACCCCAGCCAGACACGAGGACACACACCCTAGCCAGACACGAGGACACACACCCCAGCCAGACACACGGACACACACCCCAGCCAGACACACGGACACTCACCCCAGCCAGACACACGGACACACACCCCAGCCAGACACACGGACACTCACCCCAGCCAGACACACGGACACTCACCCCAGCCAGACACGAGGACACACACCCTAGCCAGACACGAGGACACACACCCCAGCCAGACACACGGACACACACCCCAGCCAGACACACGGACACTCACCCCAGCCAGACACGAGGACACTCACCCCAGCCAGACACGAGGACACACACTCCAGCCAGACACACGGACACACACCCCAGCCAGACACACGGACACACACCCCAGCCAGACACACGGACACTCACCCCAGCCAGACACACGGACACTCACCCCAGCCAGACACGAGGACACACACCCCAGCCAGACACGAGGACACTCACCCCAGCCAGACACGAGGACACTCACCCCAGCCAGACACGAGGACACACACCCCAGCCAGACACACGGACACTCACCCCAGCCAGACACGAGGACACTCACCCCAGCCAGACACGAGGACACACACCCCAGCCAGACACACGGACACTCACCCCAGCCAGACACGAGGACACTCACCCCAGCCAGACACGAGGACACACACCCCAGCCAGACACGAGGACACACACCCCAGCCAGACACACGGACACACACCCCAGCCAGACACGAGGACACACACCCCAGCCAGACACACGGACACACACTCCAGCCAGACACACGGACACACACCCCAGCCAGACACGAGGACACACACCCCAGCCAGACACGAGGACACTCACCCCAGCCAGACACGAGGACACACACCCCAGCCAGACACGAGGACACACGCCCCAGCCAGACACGAGGACACACACCCCAGCCAGACACGAGGACACTCTGCTGAGGAGGGCAGACACGCCCGTGTACCCTGGGATGCTATAATAACTACAGCATGCCACGTCGGGTGACTCCACCAACAGGATCCTGGAGACCCATGCTTGGAATGGGAAGGTCAGGCTCCTGGTCATCCTGTTGGGCTGAAGCCATCACGCTGGACATGATTCAAGAAACATATATCTGTTTCTGTTTAAAACTGGGAAACAAAAGGCCAGTACATTTGAGGAAATGTAACTCCTCTCACTAAAAAAGGGAGTTAGCATTTGTTACAGTCTTGATTGAAAGACTCAAAAATATTTACCATGGTCTACGGGACGTCTAAGAACATCCCCGCCTCGCTCTCCCATCGCAGCTCACACTCGTCCCCCTCGGGGCCGGTTACCGACATCCAGCCCATTCATGTCCTGAGCCTCGTCCACACACAGACTCTCTGGGGCTGCGCGCCCTGCTGGTCCCTGTATGAAACCCTTCCCCCTCCCCTCCATTGGGAAAGTTGCTCTTTACTGTTCACGCCTTATCCTGGTTTAAGGCACGGGAGTCTGCTACGGCATGCCCCCGGGTCAGCCTCCTCGGAGAATGTTCTGTGGGAACAGTTGATGTCTACCAGAATCTAGGTATTTTTCTCCAGAGCATGTCTTGGGTTGTAGCTATACCGCATTTGATTGATTTTAGTTTTTTTTTTTTTCAAAATAGACCAAAGCTACACAACAGTGTCCAGTGACTGAGTGGGGGAAAGATCTGTGGTCTAGGCCCTGGCCGTTTGGCTCAGTGGATAGAGCATCGGCCTGGCATATGGATGTTCCAGGCTGGATTCCCGGTCAGGACACCCAGGAGAAGCGACCATCTGCTTCTCTTCCCCTCCTTCTTCCCCTTCTCTCTCTCTCTTCCCCTCCCACAGCCAGTGGCTTGACTGGGTCAAGCATTGGCTCTGGACCCTGAGGATGACTTGGTTTTTTGAGCATTGGCCCCAGACAGGGGTTGCCAGGTACCTGAATCCCGGTCGGGGCACATGCCAGAATCTATCTCACTATCTCCCCTCCTCTCACTAAAAGAAAACCAAACAAAAATTATGTTACATTTATACAATGGAATACTTCCCACCTGAAAAATAGAAAAAAGAACAAAACTGTACCCTTCCTTTGCGACAGCATGGACGAACTTGGAAAGTTTTATGCTCAGTGAAATAAGCCAGTCAGAGGAAGACGTATGCCATATGATTTCATTCAGACGTGGACTCTAATGAATAAGATAACAAAAGAGAAACAAGCTCATAGACGGAGAACAGACTGACAGGTGTCAGTGGGAAGAGGGGTGTGGGGCTGGGTAAAAAGTTGCAGAGATTAAGATAAAAAAAAGACCCAGAAAACCTCATAGACAAATACAACAGAGTGGTGACGACCAGAGGGAAGGAGGTGGGGGAGGCAGAAGAGGGAAGAGGGGGATAAATGGTGATGGACAGAGACTTGCCTTGGGGTGGTGCACACACAATACAATGTACAGATATGTATTATAACACTGGTCCCCAACCCCCAGGCCGCAGACCGGTACCGGTCCGTGGGCCATTTGGTATCGGTCCTCAGAGAAAGAATAAATAACTTACATTATTTCCGTTTTATTTATACTTAAGTCTGAACGATGTTTTATTTTTTTTAAATGACCAGATTCCCTCTGTTACATCTGTCTAAGACTCACTCTTGACGCTTGTCTCGGTCACGTGATACATTTATCCGTCCCACCCTAAAGGCCGGTCCGTGAAAATATTTTCTGACATTAAACCGGTCCATGGCCCAAAAAAGGTTGGGGACCACTGTATTATAGTATTGTATACCTAGAAACTATCGAATTTTATTAACCTGTATCACGCCTATAAATTCAATTAAAGAAAAAAAAAAAGAGAGAACAGGTTCTGGGCTGGTTTTTGCTCACCATTACTTCCCTTTTGCCCAGAACATTCTAAATGCTGACACTGAGGAATAAAGGAATGAATGGGAAACTTGGCATCGCAACGTTTAATTTTTACGTACTCTTCCCAAAGAAAGCTTTACCTCTGTTTTGCAGGTGAAGAAAGGAGGGCACGGAAAGAGGATGTTAACCTTGCTGAGTCACAGATGCTGGACTTGCCTCTTGCTCGTGACGTTTTATATATTTACCACCCTGTTTTCTCGTCTCTGGTTTGCCTTCATGTTGATGAGATAAACCCCACACGGTGTACACACAGCATGCACACGGACAGTCCTCGTCCCGGGGAGATTTCTGTTTGCAAACCTTCGTCAGTGTGCCTATGAAAGCTGTCCAGCCCAGCAAATGTTAAGTTTGATTGAACGCCACAAACAAGCAAATAAATAAAAAACTAAATTGTGAATCTCTAGATTCACAATTAATCTTCTGGTTAATGTTTCCTGAGAAAAATAGCCAAATCAATCTTCCCCTACCCCCTCTTCCTCCACCCTCACCCCATCCCACCCCACCCCACCGCTGCCAACTTTCATTGCTTCAACCCTTTTAAAGTGAAGGCTCAGGGCCCTGGCCGGTTGGCTCAGTAGTAGAGCGTCGGCCTGGCGTGCAGAAGTCCTGGGTTCGATTCCCAGCCAGGGCACACAGGAGAAGCGCCCATTTGCTTCTCCACCCCTCCCCCTCTCCTTCCTCTCTGTCTCTCTCTTCCCCTCCCGCAGCCGCAGCTGAGGCTCCACTGGAGCAAAGATGTCCCAGGCACTGGGGATGGCTTCTCAGCCTCTGCCCCAGGCGCTAGAGTGGCTCTGGTCGCGACAGAGCTACACCCCGGAGGGGCAGAGCATCGCCCCCTGGTGGGCATGCCGGGTGGATCCCGGTCGGGCTCATGCGGGAGTCTATCTGACTGTCTCTCCCTGTTTCCGGCTTCAGAAAAATACAGAAAAATAAAAAAAAATAAAAAATAAAGTGAAGGCTCAGAAATGCTGGCGTCAGTGAGAGCTCTCCAAACCTTCTTGAAGAAGCGCCCGTTAGCTGATAACCAGAAGCAGGCAATAACAGACAGGGAATAAGAAGTTAAGCGTTTTGTACAGAAACATAGAAGGCTGTAACACAGGAAGAAAAATATGTGATTGATGGATCCTCTTTTCTATTTCATTCATTTGCTCCTATTTTGAAACTGCAACATCTGTTCAATATCTATGTGTTCAGTTCAAACTTTGGAGGGCTTGCCCTGGAGCAAACTTCTGCTGGAACCCCGGGAAAATACGGAGGGATGAGGCAGGGTCTTCAGTCACAGGTTTTTGCTAAATTGATGGGAAGAATGCTTATGCAAGTGACTTCTAGGATAAAGCGTTCATGGCCGCGAGATGGGTGCCTTCGGTATCCTTAACTTGCCGAGAGGAGGATGGCAAGGTTCATTACTTATCATTTCTTTGGGACTTTTTTTTCCCTCACACGTACAAAAATATTAGTACCAGAAGTAAGCATCTAACACTTATTATATTGCTATTTTTAAAGTAAAATCAGAGTCAACAGACACAGTGTGAAACACCGGTACCTTTTCAGGCCATTAAGTTATTTAAGTTTGCAAGAAACATATCGGTCAACAGGCAACGCCTCGTCACTTGCTTGGTTATCTCGTTTAGAACTTCAAAACTGTCTGCCTAGAATGTCCCCCCCCCCCGTTTCTGTCAGGGTGTCAGGTAATCTGCTGTGCACACAAAGCAAAAACATACCAGACACAAGATTTTTTTAAAACACAAACAGAAGGCTTCTATGATATAACCAGCTAACAGGGACAGAAGCTCTTTCAGGTGGAAAGGGCCTTAACATTATGGCTTAAATGCGGTGTCCCCGGGATAGAGGAGTGGAGCTCCATCTCGGAGGGCGGGCACGGGGGAGCCGGCCTGGTCATTCAGGGAATGAGAAAATGAAGGTTCCATTTAGCCGGGGCATCGGTTTTCAGGCGCGTCGGTCAGCAGAGATGGAAGAGGATAAAACAAGGCAGAGGCAGCGGCCAATTTCTCCCGCTGCTTCACGAGTGACCTCATTTGCGTCCCCTCCCTGCTGCTGACACGTCCTTTCCTTTAAAATCACGCGGAGTGCTAAACAAATGGGTCTCTTCAGAGTCACTTAGCAGAACTAATCAGCACACAGCCCGGTTTCAAAATGAAGGGTCCATTCCACGGCGGAGGAGGGCGATTACTCTCTCATCCCCCATCAGAGGGAAGGGTCACCGGCAACTCGGAAGGAATTGGTGCTCTGCTCCTTCATTCAAGGCAAGAAATTGGACCCCTGTCGCCTTGAAATCTCATTCTTCCACCTGAAAACTCATTTCCTTTCGGTGTTTTCCTTCCGGACTTTCCCCAGGCCGGCTAGAAACAGTGTTGGGGGCGGGGGGGGGGGGGGGGGGGGGGGGCATGCACAGAGGATGTTAATGTGTTCTGCACGCTGCCCCGGGGGCAGTTTCCTCCTCCAGGGTGAATGGCTGGATGGTGAGAAGCCGGCAGTCAGAAACACACATTTTAATAAACCACCATTTGATCATGGAGTCGCATGCTAATCACTGGCAGAACGAAGCCATGTGGCTCTCTACCCACCGTAATGAATCAGGGCTCGTAAGCCAGGGAGGATGGTTGGGGCGTGGTGGATGAGGAGAGGCCCTGGAGTGGGCAGTTTTCACTTTGGGTTGCAAACACTGAATTCCGCCCTATTAAAAGGAGATTTCTAAACCAAACTTCCCTGTCTAATGCCCATGTGAGAGCCTCTGACTTTTTTTTTAATCTGTTCTAATTCCCTGTAACTGCAGCACATCAGCGAGCAGACTCATGAGTATCAAAGCCAGTTAGATCTCCCCACAAGTGGATCTCAGTGGACCCCATAACTTGAGGCTGTGATCTCATTTTACACCCACAACTATCCTGAGTGTTTGAAGATGTTATCCCCATTTTACAGATGATGAAACCGAGATTCAGACGGGCTAAGTAGCTTGTTGCCAAAAGTCAAAACACGGTAACTCAAAAACAAGGACTGGAACCAGATTTCTGGGCATCGTCAGTGCCTTTGAGTAGGACAACAGTCATTTCTAGTTTTAGAGTCAAATGCCCTGGGCTTTTTGTATCCTGGAGACACTGTACCTCCCTCGTCCTAGACATACCGGAGCAGGAAATCTCTAAAGGAAACTGTCATGCCCATGCGCAGCAGGAAGACTGTAAAATTACAGCCTCGGGCCGCACCTCCCAGGTCCTTTAAACGCCGGGCGAGGGACAGAGTGTTAGTAGGACTTTTTCTCTTACTGCTGCTGGCCCGTATTGTGAAAAATGTTTTTATTCATAAAGAGATGCTAGCATTGGCACTTTCAAATTTGTAACAAGTGCCTAAACCGGTTTTTTTTTTCTCCCAAGTGACTTACTATCGCGAAATTTTCAAGTACATTTTGGGCATGAAGACAGATGAAGGTCTCGATACTGTTCATCTGTGAGAATCACGTGCTAGTCTCTGATTAGGTTTTTATGAGGTACTTTCTAAACCAGACTCTGTCCATGCTCCTGAGTACCTAGTAGTGCAAGAATAAGTATGATTTCACCCGAGCATGGAGAACTAACCTAATTGCTCAAACTCCTTTAAATAATGACGGGAAGAGAAGTCAGTTCTGCCCTGTCAAGCACAGGGCAACGATTATACCTTCAAAAGCAATAACTAATTAAGAAGGAGATACCACTGAAAAAGCCAAGCTTACTGTCTTCAGTGCAACCTATACAAAGAAAAGACATGCATATTAAAGATTACCTGCCTCTTTTGTTATTCATCCTATCACGGATTTGTAAACTTACAAAAAAGAAAACCAGAAACTAAGTTCAGAATTATGTTGCTAGAATCTGGCAGCAAACATATGTCTCCTGACATTTTATTCCTGTAGGAACTGTCAGAATCCTGGACAGGCAGGTTCTCTACACATATTTACCTATGTTTTCTGAAAGGTACATTCAGAAAAGTGAGGGTTCTTGGCACAGAAGGACCAGGGGAACGGAACAATGGAGGCACGTGTATCAGTTTTCAGAATGGCTTAGGCATCTGATTCAAGCAACAGGGATAACTTCAAGCTCTGATTTGGCCCAATAAACAGCTTGCAAATGTTACTGTACCTTGCAAATGAATAGTGGCATATGCAAGCTATGCTCCGTGGGGCCTTATTTTGTCTTTCCATTACATGACTGGTGGGAATATACAGTTTTTTATCTGGAGGTGAAAGTGAATAGTAATCAGCAGCCAGACTAAATTTCTCTGAGGACTTACACACCTTTGTGAAGAAGGGAGAAAAGTTTTCGATAATTTTTTTCTATATTACTTCTTGTCACTTTTTAACATCTTCACTGAAGTTGTCAGGAAAGTCCTCAAATGTAAGAGATGTGTTTCACAGAAAAAATATTAAATTTCAGCTGGGAATTTGCATCATCATGTTTACATGAGCTATTTTATAATTCTACAAGTTCCTATTACTTATGTGAAAACAAAGAGAGTTTGGTTTTTGTTTGTGATTTTGTAAAATAACATAAGTATGTATGTTCATGGTAGGAATTAGAGAAATACAGGAAAGAAAAGAGATGAAAACCATTATTAGTAGTTTCACCAATCTTTGAAAACCACTGGTATTATGTGGTAATTCCTCTCCAATGATTATGTATAAACTTCATATATCTATATTTATTATTAGGCATCCTGATTTTTAAATATTTTTTATCATTATCGCTCAGTCTCAATAAATATAATGAAGAAACAGCAATATTCTATAGAATAAGTTAAATGTAAATTATTTATGTTGAATATTTCAAACAGTGTCTAATCTTCTGTTAATAAATTAACTGTAATTAATACCCTTTTATATAGAGATTTTTCTACTTTATTTGGGGTAAATTCCTAGAGGATAATCACTGAGTGAAATTGCCTTCATTTTCAAAGTTCTAAATGCAGCCTCACCAGGTGGCGGCACAATAGATTGAGCATTGGCTTGGAACGTGGAGGACCCAGGTTTGAAACCCTGAGGTCACCAGATTGAGTGCAGGTTCATCCAGCTTGAGTGCAGGCTCACCATCTTGGGCATGGGGTTGCTGGCTTGAGTGTGGGATCATAAGATGAGTCCATGGTTGTTGGCTTAAGCCCAAAGGTCACTGGCTTGAAGCCCAAGGTTACTGGCTTGAGCAAGGGTCACTTGCTCTGCTGTAGCCCTGCCCCCCATGAAGGCACACATGAGAAAGCAATCAATGACCAACTAAGGTGCCACAGTGAAGAACTGCTCCTTCTCATCTCTCTCCCTTCCTATCTGTCTGTCCCTATCTGTCTCTCTTGCAAAAAAAAAAAAAAAGTTCTCAATGCAAATACCAAATGAATTTTCAAATAGAATATGACTCTCACTGGAAGAATCCCTCTTTTCCCACTTTCTCTCTCTCCCCTCCTTTTTCCTCCCTTTCCTTTCCTTTCCTTTCCTTTCCTTTCCTTTCCTTTCCTTTCCTTTCCTTTCCTTTCCTTTCCTTTCCTTTCCTTTCCTTTCCTTTCCTTTCCTTTCCTTTCCTTTCCTTTCCTTTCCTTTCCTTTCCTTTCCTTTCCTTTCCTTTCCTTTCCTTTCCTTTCCTTTCCTTTCCTTTCCTTTCCTTTCCTTTCCTTTCCTTTCCTTTCCTTTCCTTTCCTTTCCTTTCCTTTCCTTTCCTTTCCTTTCCTTTCCTTTCCTTTCCTTTCCTTTCCTTTCCTTTCCTTTCCTTTCCTTTCCTTTCCTTTCCTTTCCTTTCCTTTCCTTTCCTTTCCTTTCCTCCCTCCCCTCCCCTCCCCTCCCCTCCCCTCCCCTCCCCTCCTCTCCCCTCCCCTCCCCTCCCCTCCACTCCCCTCCCCTCCCCTCCCCTCCCCTCCCCTCCCCTCCCCTCCCCTCCCCTCCCCTCCCCTCCCCTCCCCTCCCCTCCCCTCCCCTCCCCCTCCCCTCCCCTCCCCTCCCCTCCCCTCCCCTCCCCTCCCCTCCCCTTCCCTTCCCTTCCCTTCCCTTCCCTTCCCTTCCCTTCCCTTTTTCCTTCCTTCCTTCCTTCCTTCCTTCCTTCCTTCCTTCCTTCCTTCCTTCCTTCCTTCCTTCCTTCCTTCCTTCCTTTCTCCCTTCCTTCCTTCCTTCCTTCCTTCCTTCCTTCCTTCCTTCCTTCCTTCCTTCCTTCCTTCCTTCCTTCCTTCCTTCCTTCCTTCTAGTCACCAGAAGAAACCAGGTTTGATCCCTGATCAAGGCACATATGAGAAGTCATCAGTTGATGTGGATGATATGGTCGTGTTTTTGTCTCCCTCCTTCTCCATGTCCCTCTCTCAAGGGAAGGGAAGGGAAATAAATAAACCAGGGTTGTAGTTTCCCCATAAAACGACAATGCTCTCCCCTCTGGGGAGGCACCGAACCCTTCAGGCCTGGAGTGCCATCACAAACTGCTCCATGTGCAATGAAAACATTGCCACAGGGCCAGAGAGCGTATTTCCCAGAATGCTCCGATCTGGAAATGCCTTGAGATTCCATAGCTAGGTCATTGCTCGTTTCAGCATGACTTTCACTTCAGGATTTTACTGGTGTGTGGTGCTCTTTCTTTTCATGACTCTTCAATTTTTTAGAGACACAGCTCACTGAAATGTAACCATTAGGTCATCTGCTCGCTCCCCGTCAGGTGTGGTGTGCAGGACTTTGTGTGCAGCGCTTCATTTACTGTGTACAACTGCGTCATGGGAAAGCTACTCATATACTGCTCTCATTCTAATGATGAGAAAAGAAAAAAAGAAATTTTAATAATTGCCCTGGGTCATGCTTCTATTTTTGTACGTTCACCATTTCATGGGTTAGGAAGTGAGGCTGGGAACGGTGGTAACAGCTTCTCTCTTTTTCATAATAACTGAGGCCTCAGCTGGGGTGGCTGGGAAAGTCCAGATGCCGGGGACAGTTTCCCTGGGGCTGTGTGTTTAGGTCCTTTGTTCTGGCTGTTGACTGAGCGCTTCATTTCTTCCCCACATTGTCTCTATCGGGTTGGACATGTCCAACACTGCTTCTTCATGTGCCCGTCTGGAGCCTGAGCAAAGCTGACCATCACAGCTGGGAACAACCAGGCATCTCTCACTCTCTCTTCCTGTGGCCTTTTTATATGGCTAGCTTGGTCTCCCTCACAACACAGCGGTCTCAGAATGGTCAGATTTTTCATATGCGGCTGGCTCCTCCCAGAGTGAAAATTCCAAGAGATCGATGATGTAGCCTCAGAGTTCACACTATGTATTTTTGCCATAGTCTGTTGGTCCAGAGGGAGTCACAGATCCGGTTCAGAATAAGAGGATAAGGAATATAGACCTCCTCTCTCACCTATTCACTAGAAACATGTCAAGAAATCTGTGGCCATTTCAATTCATATACAAGGTTTGCTGGACTCAAAAATCCACAGTTCTCAACACCAATCTTGGGTAGAGACACGGTTGATTACTTCTCAGTAGAAAGAATTCTCCAAACTGCCAATGTTCCCCATGTAGTGACCACACACAAGGTGGGGTTCTGAGGACAACAGGGGAATTGGGGGTAGACCCTTACTGCCCAGCTCCACTCTCCACATCACGTCTGCCCCTGGGCGCAGTGTGAGGACCTCACTTTCAGCTTCGCTGCCCTCCTCAAGTCTCTGGTTTTCCCTTTCAATTTCTCTTCTTCCCACTAGAGAATGGTAAATTGGTTGGTGAGAGCTCATGACTCATTTCGGTGTTTGGCTCACTCAGCACCTGTCTGCCCACGGGTCTAAGATAAGAGTTCTCTCCTCCAGCTGTCAGTCTGAGGATGGTGTGGGCAGTGGGCAGAGGTTGCTGTCTGTGGGCAGAGGCTGCCCGCGCCGTGATGGCCAGGAGAGTGGAATTCAAGGAGAAAGTCCCACATCTCTTTAGGTATAAGCCAGTAATTATATTTTGATGTCTAACTGACTCTGTGTCTCTTTCCTAACGGATTTGGACTCTGAACACACAGAGCGATGTGAACAACTGGTCTCCACAGGTTCCAACATGTGGTGACTTGTCCAGGTGTTAACCTCAACATCTCTGTGGTGAAAATATCTAAATGGAGTGCAGTAGGATGATACTGATTCTTCTTACTTTTTGCAAAATAGAATCTTTTATAAACACTAATATAATTATTTATAAATAATACTACTGTGTCTTTTTAAATTACTGTTTATTTTACTTAGTCATTTTTATACAATATTATTTAAAATTTCTTGAATGGTATTAAAATGATATTGATACATACTTGTTTTTTTAATTTAAATTCTTGTTCTAAACATCAATAGTTTTACTCTTGAGAACACACACACACACACACACACACATACATCCTCTTAATTAAAAAAAATATTTATGTGAGAATTACATTCTCCAACTGAGATGGCCATAGACCTTTTTTCTTCTTATTATACTTACAACTAGATGGATATTTAGGAACATATTTAGAAATTCTAAAGTCTTCTTGGTTGGGGAGGGGCAAACTCCACTTGATGACAGTGGAATCCTTCTATCTACAAAGGAGAAGGGTTGTCGCGTATTTTCTTTACATTAATATATCTGTTTCCAGGAAGGAGATTGTGCGATTGTTTGTTTCCTTGTGTGCCTCCTGTCATTGTCAACTTTTGGTCTCATCATTTTGTGAGCTTCCCAAAGTGAAGCTGAGAGCTTTCGCTGAAAATAACTGCTTTGATCAGAGTCTTTAAACATTTTAAAGTGACACACGTTCATTGTGGTGACTATTTACTGGTTACAAATGACTTGAGTTAGAAGGTCAATTAGTAGAAGACTAGAGTCTGTAAAATATTTAAAAAGACAACTAGTGGGCTGGGGAATGTATGTTTGGAAACAGACACAGGCACAATCTCTTGCATATAAACATTTCTCCGAGGAAGAAGAGTTTATATCCATACATTTGGTGCTGGTTTTGGAAGAGGAAAAGAGAAAATCATGCTGTTCCCCTCTGAAGGAACTTTGGCCCCCTCAAGCCTCATTTGAAGACATAGCAAGTTAATCCAAACACTGGAGGAATATAAATACCCTATTTACGATGGATATCAGAAATGAACAGCATTTAGAGAGTCATGACAACAGCATAACTGGCTTGCACTCTATGAACTTGAGGATAGAAGAAGAATGCAATCCAAGCCCAAATTCACTTATTCAGCAAACATGTAGAGACTGATGGCTATGAGGTCAGCCACAGAGCTAGGCACTGGGCCACAGGCAGGAGGAAAGAGAGGATAATTAGTATGTTTTGAATAAAGTGCTAACATGGTTATTGAGCTCTCAGAAAGAAAAAAAATAATTGTTCATAATGATTACTTAACAAAATAATTAGAGTAATGATTCACACTTCATAGTATACAAAGCTTTAAAGCAATGCTTTTCAACCTTTTTACATTTGGGACCGGTGTCCTAGCTGACCTGAAACCGAAACACGTAATGAATAAAGTTTTATCTTACTGTGCCTGACAGTGCAGTACGGTACAAGCTGCTGCTTGATTTCTGAACTGCACATGTACGATGTATTGGATGCTACATAAGTTTGTCTGAAAGTGTTTCTATGGTGCATGATTTGTAAATACTCTGCACAGTGCAAAAGGTTGTTCAAATGAGCCTACAAGTTTTGAAGATATCTAAGACAACCTCAATAGTATTTTCATTGATGATACAGGCTAACAAGTGGCAATCACCCTGAGCATAAGCAAATTTGACTAAGATCATGGGTCTATAATCTTCATAAAACATCAGGACATAAAGGTTAACTCTTTTGCAGACTGGCATGAAATTTCTGGAGGTTGAAAAACACTGGTATAGAGAGATCTAGGTATCTCTATCTTTTCCTCTACTTTCTGCCATGTAATGGGGGGGGTGAGGGGAGGGAGGAAGAGGGAGAGAGGAAGGGAAAGGTATAGAGAGAGAGAGAGAGAGAGAGAGAGAGAGAGAGAGAAAGAGAGAGAGAGAGAGAACAGAAAAGTCAAATTTAAGGTTAATACACCACAATATTCTTGTATACCTGCTGCTTCTCTGCACTTCCACATACCAACATACCATGCTTAAAATGAGGGTAGTAATGAAAACTCTTAATATCAAACATGCCTACCCTGCAAACTTTGCCATCACTATGGTCTATGCTTTGAAATCCCATTCATACTTCAAAATCAAATCCAAATGTCCACCTCCATTGAAGAAAGCCTTCTGAGGGCATCAGATGAAAAACAAAACAAGAAAAACCCCACAGGGATTCAAGTTAGCATTTATTGGTCACCTACTACAAGCCAAGTGCTCCGCTAGGTCCTCTACAAATGCCTTCTCCCTTAGGCCCTAGAACCACTCTTACCATCAACATTGTCTCTCACTAAATGGTTCAGGAAACCTAGGTAAAGAAGGCAATTACATCGCCCAAAGTCATCCACTAGTCAATAACTAGTTGATGGATTGATTAAAACCTATGTCTTCTTGACTAAGAAACATTCCTATTCATTCCAAATACGTCCAAGCCAGTAGTTCTTGTGAACTCCCATACAAGTACTTTGGTCTGCCTTATGGCGCTTAATACGCATTACCTTGTCGTGTATGTCAACACAGGTCTTGGCACTTTGAAATCGCTATTAAATTTGATTTAGATGTATACGTTTGATTTAGATTGTATACATTAGCTGGGAACTAGGTAAATGTCACACAGTAATTCCTAAAGCACGCATAATTGGACACATTCCCAAATGGTAAGTGACAAGGACACCTTTGAATTTGTGCCTGTCAGACAGACTAGGGAAGAAGAAGATTAGAGGAATAAATAAAGTGTGCCCACTTCAAAAATATTTTGTACCTAAGAGAATACAACTTTTTTTTTGCAATATTTTCTGATGCTTGGCTCTTAAAGCCTTTTTTGAAAATTTCCTCCAAAAAGAAGTTACTGCAGGCAAGCCAGACAGTCAGGGTCCCCATCTGTGAATGTGTCACTCACTTACAGTTACTGACAGGGTGCCTTATTAACCATTGGAACAGCTATTCACTAGAGCATGTGATTCATATTGGGCAACAGGACCAACTTAGACCTCTTTTAGACGAAGGAAAAAAAAATCCTCATTAGGCCCTAAAAGCAACCCCAGGAGATGACAATTACAAGTTAAGAGGGTCGTTCATTTTAGTGTTTATATTTTTAACTGGAAGTAATACATTAACTACTAAGGGAGACCTCAAGAGAGTAGGAGGTAAATGAATAGTTTACAGGCTCGCATCTGCAAACAAAGCCATGAGCCAAATGGTGGAAGCATGGCCTATCCATCCTTCCACAAAGCCAGGGAGGGAGGTGGCCGAGTCAGGAGCAATTTGGAGGGAAGGACTCTGAGTCTGAGATGCATTAGAAAATTGCAACATAGCTTCCGAGGCTAGTTCAGAAATGAACAAATGCCCATTCAGAGCAAGCGCAAGACACTCTGCTAGGCACGCTGGGAGCTAAAGGTGCAAAGGTGAGTCAGTCCTCAACGCGGGAGATACAAGCTAAGGAGCTGCTATGATGGAGTAAGTAGCAGCTGTGTACCGCCGTGTGGGAGACGCCACGCGCACAAGGGAATGCTCACATTTCTTGAATATCAACCCGCAATTCATGCAGACATTTTGTTGAATTGATGGCAGCATGGATAGAAGAAAAAGTCTCTGAATGTAGCAATGCCAGCTTTAAAGAGGGAAGTACCACAAGAATGTGGGATGTTCCATGAGGAAGAGGGAGGGATGGAGGCGTGGAGAGAAGTCATGGGAATGTGATAGCATGAGCGAGGTACGGGTGTGTGGGGAGTAATACAATCATTAATGAATGATAATACAAGAATCACCTGTGTTTCACCTACTCACAACTGTACCCCGACTTGTGCCCCACCCTGGGTTTCCTTCACAGGATGCCGACACGTCCTAACGGAGGACCTACCTGGGAAGCAGGGGCTGAAAAGGCAGCGGCGTAGAACTGAAGCGAAGAACTCCAGGAAACCATGGACTAGACGACTCTATCCATGAAAGTGCACCTGTTCCAGTTTGGCTGCTTTGGAAAAGGGCTTATGGGAAATACAACAGACTACTCCCGAGCACGATGGGGCTGCCAAAGGCCAGAGCTGAGCAGGATTATTGAGCCTCCCTGCGAGGGGCGTCATCCCAGAGCCTATACCAAGCTTGGGGCCACACGTCTGCCCGCAGCCTCCATCTGAAAGTCTCGCACAGCTTGGACAGCTACGGCAGTAAAGGAGATGTATAAGGGGTCGGCCAGAAGAAGATCCCACACCTACCCTTGGGGATTGAGCTGATGTGGGAGAAGCACCCCCCAGCTCAGATCAGAATCCAGGCACCTCTGCTATAGGGAATAAATGATGTCACTACAGGTGGTAAGTTCTTGGGTCACACAGACCTGATTTTCGGGTCTGAGCCTTCCTCTCTTGTGGAGTGGAGTAGCTGGGTGAATTTGAGAAATGTATTTGGAATTATATAGGTGTACATAAATGTGTGTGTGTGTATATATATATATCATACAGATATTCAGAGAATGTATAAACTGTGCTCAGAACTGTGTTTAGAAATGATCAACTAACTGGCAGCTGTTACTATTTTAGTAATATCTCTTATAAGGGAGCAAAACAAGCATTTGGTCAACTGACAATATTTCACCTTTTCCACCTGTAATGTTATATAAACCTAATATTCTAGTCCCTAAATCTGAAACTTTGGTTTCATCAAAAAATACTGTTATGAAACAGAAATGTTAAATCTCTCCTAGCAGACGCCTTTTGTTTGGCCATATACCTACGACATTACATTCCTTTGTTCTTTCAGGAAGTGTGGTTAACAAGGAAGCATCAATAAGTTTAGCTCTACATCTAGAGATCTGCCTGTCCAGGAACGCTTTATCATTATTTTGTTCATTCCTGCTTGGTTCCTCAGGGGACAAGGACTGGGCACGTGAAATAAATAAACAAATATATATATAAATGTGTGTGTGTGTGTGTGTGTGTGTTTCTGTCTATATCTATCTATCTATCTATCTATCTATCTATCTATCTATCTATCTATCTATCATCTATCTATCTATCATCTAGCTAGCTAGCTAGCTTACTATCCATTCAAATCACATTAGTATTGATCAGAAACAATGGTGCCAGACAATCGCAATTGACACCATCACTCAGAATAACTAAAGAAAATGCAGCAATTTCAATCCCTGTTTTGAGACTCTTAGTTTATTCCTCATAATTTATTGAGCACTTTGGATACCCTACCCCACCCTCAAAAGTAAAATAAATCCATAAATGAATAAATCTTTGGAATACTTTTCACTCTATGAGAAAATATTATCCCTTACTACTAGGGGGTGTAGGGGGAGGGAAGAGATGAAGGGAAAAGTGTAGGTTTTTATGGCAGTGAAATGAAGATGACTACACTCAACAACTACATAGTACTTATGCTTTCTTCATTGAGACATGTTTATATTTAAGAGAAAACACACTGGAATGATCTCCAGATTGACATGCATCCTATGAAAAGATACCTTCA
This sequence comes from Saccopteryx leptura, assembly GCF_036850995.1. Lineage (NCBI taxonomy): Eukaryota > Metazoa > Chordata > Mammalia > Chiroptera > Emballonuridae > Saccopteryx > Saccopteryx leptura. The sequence goes on along the minus strand of NC_089511.1, from coordinate 15,314,708 downwards.
GAGCCTGTAATCATCTTGGCTTCTTTATTTTTTAAATCCTATAATCAATGTATATCACAAGCTGCATCTCAATACTATAGCGCTGGTTAACTGGGATCCCCGTTAGGCTTCATGTTACCATGATTATACTGGCGTCAGCGACACCTCAGATCCAAGGTGGCCTGGCAAGAAGAACATGACAGACACTCCTCCATAAGCACGGGGGAGTAAGAAGCCCTATTGAGTGTTCTATTCTCACTTCATATAAAAACTCTTGCTGACACATCTTTTGAAATATTAATATATATCAACATTTTATTCTATTATGGTCTTTCCATTCCAGGGAGGGTAAAAGAGTTACTCAACTAGGAGTCCACAAATGGAGGAAGTGTTAGTTGTCAACCGGTTGTGTGAACAGCTCCCCCTTCGTAAGGGCTACGGCTGAAGTCTTCCCCTCCTGGGAGAACAACATGAGTCCTGAATGGGAAGGTTCCTCTATGTCCCAAGATGGAAGAAGGGGCAGGTGTATTTGAATAAAGTGTCTCTTCAGGAAATTAGGAATAAAAGAGCTCTTTTCTTATAACACCTCTGGATTTAAGGGCTTTTTGTCTTTATTTTTATGTTATAAAGATAAATATGAAACATCAAGGAAAATATTGATTCTTAATAATGAAGACTTGACCTGGGGTGGTGAACACATGATACAGACGACATGTTGCAGAACTGTACACCGGATACCTGTATCATTCTGTTAACTAGAGTCAATACATTCAATAAAAAGGAATAAAAGGAAATCAGTAACATGAAAATACCTTCAAAATCTGCAGATATTTGCAAATCCAATACAGATTTCTAAATGACTCCAAAGTTCAACAAGGGACATACAATGCAATTTTTTAAAAATATTTTTTACTATATGAAAATGAAAAGACAAGCATCTCAAGATCTTTGAGTTATAGCTGCAACAGTGCTTACAGTGGAAATTACAGCTTTGGATGACTATATCAGAAAAGAAGAAGATTTAAACTAACAACTTATCCTTTAATCTTAAGAAGTCAAAATAAAATAAGCCCCCAAATAGTAAAATGCTAAAAGTCATAAAGACCAAAAAGAATGAAATAGAGAGAAAAACTAATAATAACTATTAGGAATGCCAATGGCTGGAGTGCTAACTATTTTCAGCAAAAACAGAAATTAGAGCAGATATATGCTATAATTGAAGGAAGTGGGTATTTTCATACTAACTAGGCATTGATTATAATGTGACTTGTTTATGTTTATAGTAGGCAAAAAGAAAAAAAATGCAGGTCATTCTGAATAGAAGAAAATCCTCCTATCTATCATAGTTTTCATTATTAATATAGGAACATGTCCTGACTCCTTTAAAACAGTGAGACATTCACTTAAATTTTTAAACATAATCTAATATGGGATAATTGAGGATAAAATTATAATGAAGGCAATCTAAAAGTAGCCGAGGTTATAAATAACATCAGCTCCCTGATATAAATGGATCGCCTTTTCAATTCTGTCCTTGACAGAAAGAAAAGCAAAGTTGATTGTTTCCACTGCCTGACTAAGGAAAATGTTAGAATGGAGTTAGTTGCTCTTTCGTTCTCTACAAGTTCTCAGAAATCAAGATCTTTCTTGTGTTCTATAGGTATTATAAGAAGTTCTAAATTGTTCAATAAGCAAATATATGCTTTTAAATTTGATTATTGATTAATGATCTATAAAATCTAGGGTGAGAATCTTCCACAAATGTTCAGATCTATTTTAAGAGAATAAAAAAAAAAAAAAACCCTCATATATAATTTGTAGCCGATTTCAATCCTAATTGCTAAAATTTATATTATTACAATGGATTTTGACATGTTTTATACTAGGTTATATATAATACTAGATATACTCTAATGAGCCAAGGTAATGCTAACTTATTCAGGGAAATGTTAGAATGTATCTAATCCCCCTCCTCCACCGGAAGAACTCTTTTCCAGATTACAAATTATCCATATTTATCTTCTTGGTCAAAGGATGGAAATCTACAATGTTAACGCATTTTAAAAAGGTGTAGTCCACCACCCCTTTGTCTTAGAAATAGTCATTAAAACAGACTATGTGTCTTGGCCACTGATGTGATCAATGCAGGCCATAATGTTGAAGATTGATGATCTTCTTTCCACAAATATTTTCCCAGGGCTTACCAGGAACTGTAAATAACCCGATTACGTATTCCATTAGTCTTCTGGGAGTAAAAGTGCAGGGAAGAAACCCATCTGTATCTGATCTTACAGAGCAACATGGGCCATGTACTGAGTAAAATGAGAGACACAGAGATGCCCAGAGGAGGTGTATTAGATATAGAAGTAGGGGTGGATCATAATTTAGCAGGTCATGTAGAATAATAAAGTTGGTTGGTAACAGCTGGACTGCACGGTTCTCTCTCAAATTTGTGATCTCACAGATTCAGATCCTTTGTGCTGTTCCTTGACCCCAGACTCCCTTTCTAACATAAACTAGCTATTTTAGAAAGTGGGCTCCCTTGGGCTGGGAGCTCGCGTATGTATCTGGACATATCTCTTTTGAGAACTGGGAAGAACAGGGCCTTCGGACTAAGGTGGAGTCCAGTCCTTCTGCATGAGCAGTTCTCCACTTACTGAGGCTTCTTTGGTGTGCTTCTTCTTCTTCTTTTTGCCCTCCATTTCTCATCTAGTACTCTCACTGGCCTCTGAAAACCTTTATTTGGCTTTCCATCTATGTTACAATTTTGAATTAAAATCTAAACTAACAAAAATCCCATAATGTGCATGTCAATGCTTTAACTTTTTTGCAATGTTGTGAAGGGCATGTTTCACATAAGTTTTCAGTTCTTCAACATGTAACTCATAATCCATAATAGAAAAAAAATGTTGCGTGACCAGACGGTGGTGCAGTGGAGAGAGGATCGGCCTAGGCTGCTGAGGACCCAGGTTCAAAACCCTGAGGTCGCCAGCATGAGCGCAGGCTCACCAGCTTGAGCGTGGGGGTCACCGGCTTGAGTGTGGGATCACAGACATGACCCCAAGGTCGCTGGCTTGAGCAAGGGGTCACTGGCTCTGCTGGAGCCCCCGCCCTCCAGTCAAGGCACATATCAATTAATGGACAACTAAGGTGCTGTAAGTATGAGTTGCTGTTTCTCATCTCTCTCCCTTCTTGTCCGTCTGTCTGTCCCTGTCTATCCCTCTCTCTCTCACGTACACTTGCACACACCAAAAAAAGAAAAAGAAAGAAAAAATGCACATTTGTATAGCACCACCTCTATAGGCACCAGGGTGAAGGACTCTTTGTAAGCTGGTGGTGGTCATAGCAACTAACCTTATTTAAGGGTTTCTTTTGTGGCAGGCTCTGTGGTAAGCATTTAAAAATATTACTTATTTACTGGCAAAAGAACCCTTTAAGGCTACTGATTTTTTTTTTTCTGAAGTTGGAAACAGGAAGGCAGTCAGACAGACTCCCACCACACGCGCCCGACCGGGATCCACCCGGCATGCCCACCAGGGGGTGATGCTCTGCCCATCTGGGGCATTGCTTTGTTGCAAACAGAGTCATTCTAGCACCTGAGGCAGAGGCCACAGAGCCATCCTCAGTGCCCAGGCCAACTTTGCTCCAATGGAGCCTTGGCTGCGGGAGGGGAAGAGAGAGACAGAGAGGAAGGAGAGGGGAAAGGGTGGAGAAGCAGATGGGTGCTTCTCCTGTGTGCCCTAGCCAGGAATCGAACCCGGGACTCCTGCACGCCCAGGCTGACGCTCTACCACTGAGGCAACCGGCCAGGGCCAAGGCTACTGATATTTTAATCATCCTTTTACAAAATAATGAAGTGAAGGCAGAGACTAAGTACACTTTCCAAGGTGCTATAAAAGTTAGAGCTTCAGGGACCCCAGGTCTGCATGACTCCACAATTTGCTGTTTCGACCCCCCTTCATGACCAGTCCCGTCCAGTATTTCCTGACTCAGCAGAAACGGATGAGGGAAGAGAAGGGCAGACAGAAGACCCGGACCTGACAAAGCACCTGCGCTGTCTGCTCTCGTGCATCTTGGTCACCGTGAAATCCAGAGGGGAGATGATGCCCTACCCCTTCTCCCCAGGGACAACATCCAGCTTTCTCCCGGTCCCGTTTCTGCTCCTATGCCCGTCTCTTTCCCTGGTTCACGAATCCCTCTTCCATGCCATAAGCTCTTATTACTTCTGTGCCCCCTCCTCACACGATTGGACAGGTAATTTTGTTGCTCTGAACTCCAAATTCACACTCTGCAGTCCAGACCCTGCCGCACGTCTCTAACAGGTGCGCTCACTGACCAGCAGGGTCCCTCCTTTGTCCTCTGGACAGCGTCGGCCACAGCAGGATGGATGGCTGCATTCAGAGGACACAAAAATACCACCGGCTTCCATTCCCTTCTTTTCATTCTGAAAAGGTGTCTGAAATCCCTACTCCGAAACATTTAAAATCTATCTACATCCGCAGAACAAATCCCGCTTGGCTTGGCATGCGAACACGTGAAAGGTGGGTGCCACATGTCTGACAATCACAAGAAAGCCTGTCACTGCCGTAATCACTCTTTGGATCTATGGAGCAAATGACCTCTTTAAGCAAGGCGTCAGATTCCCCAAAGTGAAGCGCTCCCCCGGGACAGCAGTCATCAAATCCCATCACGTGACATCTCCACAGCTCCGCCAATGTGGGAGGGTGACAACCGGTTTAATTACTGAGCCTGCTCTCCTTCCCTAAGGTCTCCTGGTGAAATTGTATGAAACCATTCTCTTCAAATTTACTCCTGAAATGTGTCATCGTGGCACATCTTTTCATCATTTCCACCTAAGCGGAGATGGATTCTTTTCCACATGTATTTATTTGGGTAAGATTCCGGCAGCTTTTTTCTTTTCTTTTCTCTCTCTCTCTTTTTTTTTTTTTTTTGTTTGTTTTATTTTAAATCAACTTTGTTGCTAGTTTCCTTGGGAGGGAAAAATGTGTCAATGATATTTAGAGCCAAGCTTCCCTGCCTGAGAGTAGCATGTGTGGTTTTTCTTCACTACCGAGTAGCTGTTTTTCTTTGTTGCCTCTTGGTGCCCTGGTTGAATCCTTTGTCTCTCTCTCCCTCTCTCCTTCTCTCTTTCCCTTTCTTATATTTTCTTTCTCCATACAACATATTTATTATGTGTATACTCTGATCTAAAAACTGGACAACCATATGAGGCCAGTACTATTATCATTCCCATTTAAAGACAAAGAAATTAAAACATGAAGGTGGTTAATAAGTTGTCTATGTTCACATGGCTGAGAAGAAAGAAAATAAGGACCTGAACCCAGGATGTCTGCCTACAGAAACTGCAGCCATAAACACGACACTAAACACTTTGGCCAGTACAGATGCTCCTGGACTTACAATGGGGCTATATCCCAATAAACCCATGGTGGGTTAACAATACTGCACATCAAAAATGTATCTCATACACCTGACCTACCAAACAACACAGCTTCGCCAAACCTACCTCAAATGTACTTGGAACATTTACATTGTTACCCTGCTGTTGGGCAAACTGTTTAATACTAAGGTTATATTATAATAAAGTATTGACTACCTCATGCAATTTATTGCAAATAGTATCCCCAAAATGTTAGCAACATAGTACACTATAGAATAGCAGTGGTTTCCATGTGCTGGTCCATGGTGGTTAACGCTTTTGCAGACTTGCACGAAATTTCTGCGGAGCAGCACTGGTCCCCAGACTGGCAGTTTAAAACCACTGGACTCAAGTATCAGTTTTTTGTTTGTTTGTTTATTTTTGTGACAGAGAGAGACAGAAGGAGGGACAGATAGGGACAGACAGATGGAAGGAAGAGAAATGAGAAGCACCAATTCTTCATTGCAGCATCTTAGTTGTTCATTGATTGCTTTCTCATATGTGTCTTGGCCGGGGGGCTACAACAGAACCAGTGACCCCTTGCTCAAACCAGATGAGTCCGTGCTCAAGCTGGCGACCTCAGGGTCTTGAACCTGGGTCTTCTGCATCCCATTCTGACGCTCTATCCACTGCGCCACTGCCTGGTCAGGCGAGTATCAGTTGTTTGCCTTAGTGATTGCCTGGCTGAGTGGGAGATGTATTCACTGTGCCCTACATCACAGGACTGTATCCTATTAGTGTGGGAAAAGATCAAAATTCAAAATTTGAAGTTTGGTTTCTACTGAATGTGTATCATCACTTTTGCACCATCTTAAAGTTGAAAGATTTCAAGTCAATTCATCATATGTTGGAGACCATCTGTATAGTCTAAGATCTAAGAAAAAAGAAAAATAACATTGATATGATACTTTGAGAGTTCTCTCAAATAACTCTTATGACTAGGATTACCAGTTAAAATCCAGGACACTCCTGTTAAATTTGAATTTTATATAAACAATCAATTTTAATAGTGTATGTCCCAAATGTTACAGGGGCCATACTTATATTAAAACTGTTTTCAACATTTGTATGAAATTCAAGTTTAACTGAATGGCGTAACTTTTTTTTTTTTTTTAATGAAATCTGACAGTCCTACTCATGGTTGTAGTGAGAGGCAATTGTTACTTTTATGTTACATATATTTTTATTGTATTTATTATTTGTATTATATACATTTACATTTTAAGAGTGAGGCTCAGCATCCCCATGGCCATATACCTAGCAGGAGGTAGAGTAGAATCTTCTCTCTGGCTGCATACATACTGTGACACCGTAATCAATCCAGCTTTGGAGAGACAAAATACACTGTTTCTACCCACAGACACATAACCACATTTTATACACAAACCTGATGTCTTTATGCTGCTAAGCTGGCTGTGAAATGATCATTGCCATTTTCCAAATCGTCTCCCAAGTTCTCTGTTAAAAGATTTCTGTGAGCCCCACCTCCAGGAATTCAAAGATTTCTTCTCATCAGTGAATGAGAGAAAATAATTCATAGGGACTGAAGTTTTTATTCAAAATGCTAAGGTAAAATAAAAAAAAATACAGCATATAGATGCCAGGAAGCTCATCTTCGGGAAGTGAACACGCAGATTCTCCCTCCTCTCCTGTCACTCACAGTCAAGCTCAAGGACAGGAACCATGTCCTAGGCCGGTCTATTCAGCAGCTAGCTCTATGATAACCTTCGAAATTATTTAAACATTCATCTTTCCGTATTTTTTCAATAAAACACTACTTCTTTGCCATACTACTTTCTATCCATATAGTCACAAATCCAGAAAATGAAAATAAAGTCTTTTTTACAGATTATTTTCCCTATTATTTGGACTGGAAAATGTGTTCCTTAATGAAGTTCAATAACCAACCAAGCCCATGGAAGAAACGCCATAGACTTTTGAAGCAGACTGTGATATAAAGATTTTGGGAGGTGCTACGGATGTCTCCTCTAGTAAGAAGTGCTCAGAACATGGGATGACCACACTTGAACTAATGTGACCCATCTGAAATACCTCCAGACTGCACATCGCTACCTGACGTTATACTGTTTCTAGGTACGTTTACAAGTACTTGCGTATTTTCTGCTTCTTCAGCAAGATGTGTTCATGTTTGGATCCCCAAATTGTACAACAGTAGCAGCGTATAAGAGCCTCTTAAAAAGTGACTCAGGCCCCGGCAGGTGAGCTCAGTCAGTTGAGAGCATCACCCCAAAGTGACAAGGTTGTGGTTTGATCTCAGGTCAGGGCACACACGGGAGGCAGCAAATGAATAAACAACTGAGTGGAATAAAAAAAAAAAATGAATGCTCCCCCTCCCTTTCCTCTCCCTTCCTCTCTCTGTGTCTCTAAAAATCAATCAATCAGTAAAGAATTAAGCCCAGGCCAGATAGCTTGGTTGGTTGGAGCATCGTCCAGAAGTGCAGAGGTTGCCAGTTCGATCCCCGGTCAGGGCACATACAGGAGCAGATGGATGTTCCTGTCTCTCTGTCTCTCCCTCCCTCCCTCTCTCTAAAAAAAATAAAAAATAACCAAAATAAAAATAATTGAATCAATGAGTTAATCAATGAATGAGCGATGTTAGAGAATTTTGAGTACCATGAGCCATGGAAAACTAGCCATTTGACCTTGAGGTAGACAAGGAAAGAAAAGCAGAGACTAAGTAACACTTTCTAGACCAGCACTGTCCAGTAGAATGGTCGGTGGTGATGGGAATGGTCTCTGTTGTGTATGGTAAGCACTCGCTGCATGTGGCCAATGAGTATTTGAAATGAGAAAAAGTTTTAATTTACTTTAAATTAGATTACAATTTAATGTAATGTCAGTGCATAGGAATAATGGCTGCCAGGCTGAACAGCATACCTTTCAGAAAGGTTTGCAGTTGATTCTACATTAACTCCACACCCCTCACCCACCACAAAAAGGAAACAGCCTTCTTGTTTCATAAAACCCTTTTCCCTAATTCCCCATAATTCAGATAACTGATGCTTGCATTCATAAATGGTCTTTTGTCCATGGTCTATATTCTAAGGCTTTTCCGGATAATGGGATGTTTGAGAAGTTTTTATAAAGCAGCTCAGGGGTGGTCCCCCACGTCCATCTCCACACAACATCCTCCGAATTCTCCCTCTGGGCTGTAGCTGCCCAGCCACTCATTTCTCTTTCTCTCTAGACCACAATCCTTTGAGCAGAATGATTGGACATTTTTTATTATCTAACAAGTGTCCAGTACATAGCATGAAGTAGTCACTCAGAATATGTTAAGGAACAACTGAATGGAAGAAGAGGGTGAAGAACAGATCAGCCCACTGTGAGTCCCATGTGTGTCTTCCCCATGACTGGCACCTGGGGATTCTGCCTTATCTATAAGACATCCTACTCACTGACTCCAGCGTCTTTAAGACCACCGAGCTCTTGCCCAAGGATGCTGTTCTTTTTACAATGAAGAATTCTAGATTTCCTTCTGTGAGGATAGTCATTCATTTAAAAAAAAATGTCATCCCAAACCTGGTGCATTCCAGACATGATTCTCCATGCTGGGAAGGTGTACTTAACAAGACAGAGAAGATCCTAGGTCTCACTCACTAAGCCTTTTCACAAGTAGGGAGACAGATGATCGCCATATAATTATAGACATTAATGTGAAGCTTCTGGTAATGGCAAAAACTCAGAAGAAACAAAATCAAATGAAGTGAGAAGTAGAAAAATGAAAATATCCAGGAGTATGTAGAGGGCTCTAAGATAGCGGCCCCACTGGGAAACAAAAGGGGTGGTCACCTGGGTGATTGTCTCAGTGCAGGTGGTTCTCGTGAGCAAGCCCTCTGTCTTTGTATTTATTGTCTTTTTGATCTTCCCTGTCTCTTTCATATATATTGTCTTACCCCCTTTCCTTGTGATGTCATTTGTGTCCCCACTGTGCTTTCCTTTGGGCATTCTGCTCACAACGTAGTCTTTAAAAATTCTTCATGATTCCTGTTACAACACAATGTCCTTGACTTCTCATAGCCTGGGAGCTGCTGCTCGTTGATGAAGGAGAGTTTCCGTATTCCAGGTGTGTGTTACTGGATCGTGGCTTGCCGCCGATCAGGTTGAGGGTTACACGTTCTTGCATAAGCATGCGCACACTGTCCTCAAATCAGGGGAAACACTGGACGGAGAACCCGCCTCCCTCTGACTTGGCTGGCAAAGGTCCTCCAATCTTGCTGCAGGCAGACTGAGCTCTCCCATTCTTTTCCAGTCCGCCCTGTTATTTCAACCTTTTATTTTTTTCCCCTCAACAGCTGCAGTTAGTCTTATGACTGTGTTTCTTTCATTAAAAGCCTATACTTAACAAAACCTAAGTTTTCTTTTTTTTAAATTCTGTAATTAGTATGTTGCATACAGTTTGGAGGAATGCTGTGGTGAAGGCATGTGTCTTTTATAAGAAAAACATTTTATTGCAAACTGCTTATTTGCTAATTGCTTTTAAGAACTAAAAAAAATAAAATAGAATGGTCACAGCACAGCAGGTCTAAAAGGGGAGTTCCCTAGAGGAAGAGAATGTGTGCCCAAAGGGGGGAGGGGACACACCACTCTGCCAAGGGCCCCATCACTGACTCTCAACGAGCTTTAGGATCCTTTAGTCCCCCTTTGTCTTGTTTCCTCATGAAGGCAGTCTTTCTTCGGCTTAAAGAAGAGGAGCATTTCATTCCTCTCTCTTTCTCTCTCTCTCTTTTTTTTTTTTTTTTTTTTTGTATTTTTCTGAAGCTGGAAACGGGGATAGACAGTCAGACAGACTCCCGCATGCTCCTGACGGGGATCCACCTGGCATGCCCACCAGGGGGCGACACTCTGCCCACCAGGGGGCGATGCTCTGCTCCTCCGGGGCGTCGCTCTGCCACAACCAGAGCCACTCTAGTGCCTGGGGCAGAGGCCAAGGAGCCATCCCCAGCGCCCGGGCCATCTTTGCTCCAGTGGAGCCTCGCTGCGGGAGGGGAAGAGAGAGACAGAGAGGAAGGAGAGGGGGAGGGGTGGAGAAGCAGATGGGCTCTTCTCCTGTGTGCCCTGGCCGGGAATTGAACTCGGGACTTCTGCACGCCAGGCCGACACTCTACCACTGAGCCAACTGGCCAGGGCCCGTCCTCTCTCTTTCTTAAAGCTGTTTTGACAGCAATCAGGAGCCACTCCTGAGTGTTTTGTACACACCTCTTTCTCTAACAGTTAAAATGCTGTCAGGGAAGTAGGACTGCACTGAAACATCCAGCGGAACCCCTCCGTTACACCCAGAGGCATCCTTACGGGGTCGTACAGGGGCTCTGTCATTAATTGTTTGTGAGCTGAACAAGCTTCTGATAAAGGCAGGCAAAGCAGCAGAGGAGCCGAGAGCTTGGACTCTGGATCTGGGCTGCCTGGGTTCGAATCCGAGTTCTGCTGCTTATCACAGGGCCTCAGGAAAGACAGGGAGCCTTGTTAGGTCTAGTATCCCCATCTGTAAAATGGGTGTTTTCGAAATAGAAATGCAGGAAATAGAAACCTCATAAACTTACTATGAGGATCAACTGAATTAAATATAGAAAATATTTAGAACAGTGCCCAACAATGGTAAGTGCCAGGAAAGGATGTTTATGCAGCATCATTCAAACATCTAATTAGCACTGTGCCAGACTGTCTATACACGGGCTACACGAACTGAAGAAAGAGCTAACCACAGGTAGGCACTCATGTTGCACAGGGCCAATTTATTCAGCTGCGTCACTGATAAAACCCAATGCCTTCTTTCCGGGTTGAGGTGTCCCTGGGGACTTGGGCATTTTCTGAGTGTCAGTTATGAAGGAAGCAGCGTAGATTGGACAACGATGCCGCACACACATGCACGCAAACATCTCACTCATCCGCTCTCCTCATCCCCGGCCCGTGGCAGCCATTAGCAACGGGGCAGGCACTCTCTCTGCAGAGCCGAGATCGTTTCGGGCTTCTTTTCAACTTTCCGACTCAAGGCGTATTGGCAAAACCCTTCTATCAAACCCGGCGTCAGTTATTCCTAAGGTTCCTTCCAGCTTCAAAAGTCTCCGAGTCTAAGATTCTAATTAAGGCTTAAAAATACAGCTCCAGTTGATCTCACTGGAAAACTGTATCACGGGGACTCACTACGATTGCCTGGTAGACTTGACTAGTGCCGTCAGATCCAGACCAGTGAGGCTTGCCTGCAGGGTCACCTTAGCATTGACAGTGGGCTTCTCCCCTTGTGCCACTATATGTAATTCCCCCCCTCCGGATTATGAACAGAAAACATTTAACTTGTGGGCTAACTCTATTGGTGGAGACATTCTACCTCCGGATAAGTCTGTTAAAGCATTCTTTCTTGTAACAGGCCCAATTAACTTCTATTGCTCCTTAATCTGCCTGCCGGATTAGTACCAACTGTGACTGAGTTCACTGAGCTGGTAGGCAGCTCTGTTTCTCTGCTCCCATTTCTTGTCACCAAATTAACCATCCACAGGCCTTTAAATATTCACCCAAAGGCACCAATTGCTAAATCCTCCACCATTTCAATTGCCCTACTCTGGGTATCATCTAATTTCTGCAATGGCATCCTTTACATCTTGCATCTCCTAGTCTTTCTTTTCTATACTCAGGAAGTATCTTATCTTTTTTGCTATATATAAATACTTCCATCTATTGAGTTGGAGAAATAAGAGTGTGTCATCCACCTGGTTTCATAAAAGAAAAATTCAAACTGTTCTCTGAGGGCATTTTCAAGATGTTGGTTTGTCTATAAGAAACAACGAGTCCAATCTAGCAGAAGTGTCTGTTAATGGGGGTACTGGTTTTGAACAGGATGTCGGCACCTATTCCTGCTCACAAGGCTGCTCTGGGTTCAGTGTTTATAATGAAACACTTTGATAGTCTGTGATTGGGGCTCCAGGCCCGTCTACACCCCAGGCCTCTTGTCTGTTGGGAACTACCAATAGAATAAGGTTATTCATCAAGGGCAAGAACCGTGATGTGTGCCAATAACCTGATAGTGACATTACTACCAGTATTCTACTCCTTCTACTGGTACCACTTACCATGAAAGAATCCTTTCCCAGGACCAGAGTCTATGTTAATTGATGCTCCTCTTTAATTTCCCAAGAATTCTGTAAGGTAAATATTATGATCCACCTCTATAAAACAAATAAACAAAATCTAAAATCCAAGAAAAAAAAATAAGTTAGGAATTTAACCCATGGCTATTTGGCAGGGTGAATATTTTGAGCTTCTTTTTTTTTTTTCTCCGTGAAAAGAAGACTAAGTTAGAAGTCAAAGTTTTAAAATATAGGCAAGTAGCTAATATATGTAATAAAGTTAGGTCTGACATTGGTGTCTGAGCTCTGCAGAGCTTCTAGCCCCTACAGTATAATTCCTTCTCTACTGCTAGACTATTTAAGGCCACAGAAAGAGAGGAGAGGTAAAGAAAACTGGAGGGCCTTCACGCCCGGGTCACTGGGAGACTCACGGTGCTTACCTCAGACAGTGGGTCCAGTTAGACTTAGACGTTACTCCACTTTCCTGAGCACATGTGGCAAAAGCACCTGGATATCCTTTGAGGGGAGCTGAGCTGTTTTACTTACGCTTTGTTTCTTTTGATGATTAACTTGTCCCCATCTTCCCATGTCATCGGAAGAGATAATTGCCCTCTCTGTGTTGCCACACAAAGATCTGTGCACGTGTTGTTTCAAACAATTGTCAAAAGTTCATGCGTAACCATAGCCCCGTGCATTCGCACATGCCTTCTGTGTCATTACACCGACTTTGTGAGAATTCAGGCTTACTCCAGGAATAGAAGGAAACTCTATGTGCAAAGATGCATTTTCCGTGCATTCATATTACTGTGGTAATCAGTTTTTAAACAGTTGCACTGTCTAAAAGATTTTCAACATGGCTGAACAGGCAACATTTTAAGTGGCATCAGCAATGAAACCTGTGTGTGTGTGTGTGTGTGTGTGTGTGTGTACTTGCATTAATGTTTGAAAAAGTACAGCTTGTGTGGTGTTTTCAGCACTTTCTAAAAAATGTCTTACCTTTCAAAATAAATCACAAGCAGAGACATCTAATGTGTTGATTATTTGGGCAATAAACACTAACTCTTTCACTTCAACAGGAAAGTCGGTTTTCCAACAACAGAAACATGCAGACCATGAAGATAGGAGAGAGAGTTTTCAAGAAGTCTGGAAGGTTCACTGGATTCTCTGGATCAGAAGGGCATTTCTAGCGACCTTCAGGAGAGTGACATTAATCACGAGGAAGGAATCAGCCTCGTTAACTGAGGTTGATGAGGATGTCAGGGTGGCTCGGTGTTATTGATGAAAGAAGTGAGCGAGAAGGCACTGCAGGGAGACCACCACTACATCATACCAATGCGAGGACCTCTCCTGATGGCTGTGAGTTTCTCATTCAGAGATGAGCCCCATATATTGATTTTTTCCCCCACTCCTGTTTCTCATTAACTTCACCAAGAAAATGAAGCCAAGCTTTAATGGTGTTTTCAATGACCCAGTCTTGTTCTGTCACCATTAAATGGCATTTATTGAGGCCTTGCAATGATAACATGGGGCTAGCCATTCTGTATGACTGACAAGCTAAATGGAAAAGAAGCTATGATTTCTGGCACCCAGAAAAACAAGTGTGGAAACACTGAGATTTGCAATCACTGAACTCCTGCTCAAAGCTCAGCTCTGCCACCACTGACTGGTCCAGGATAGGCTCTCTGGACCTCAGCTTACTCCCTTGTCAAATGAGCAAGATCCTCTCATAGGATGGCTGTGAAGATTTTGGGAAATCATCACGGTCACGTGTCTTGTTTCAGGCCTGGCACATTGTGGGCTCTCAGTCAACACTCATTCTCCCACTTCCCTTTTTCAAAAAGAGCTTATTTTCTAATAATTTAAGGGAGAGAATTGATACAAAGACATTGAAAGCAAAGAAAAATGCTGGAAAATCTTACTTTTAATGGTTAAAGCTATAAAATATGCCCTGTCTGGGTAGATCAGTTGGTTAGACTGTGGTCCCAGTATGTCAGGGTTGTGGGTTCAATTCCTGGTCAGGACACATACAAGTATCACTCAATGAATGCATAAATAAATGGAACAACAAATCAATGTTTCTCTCTTTCCCTCTCTCTCTTCTTCTCTCTCTAAAAATCCATAATCAATTATTTAAAAAATAAAATAATTTCTATGTGGAAAGAGAAATGAAATGAAAACATGAGGATTATTCCAAAGTATCAGAACCATCAACTTTGGGAACCTTGCGGTTATAGTCAGAAGTATTCAATTTTTAATTTATATTTGTAAGCTCAGCTAATCAAATTATTGACTCAAAGTACAAGCTCATAGTCCTTTCTATGAGAACTGAATGATATGTGTGCGTGAATAATATCAGAAATCAATTACTACCATAAGCAGTTCTGAGAATCAAGAGGGCAGTTAACTTCTGAGCCACTAGCATATGTAAACGGACTTACTATCCTATACTGTGTTGGACCAGGTAGAATTTGTGATGCTAACACTAGGAGAAATCTTTAGTCTATTTTATTCTTCTTCTTTGTTTATCTTTTATCTTTTTTTTTTTTGTGTGTGTGTGTATATATGTGACAAAGAGAGAGGGACAGATAGAGACAGATAGACAGGAAGGGAGAGAGATGAGAAGCATCAATTAATTCTTCATTGTGATATCTTAGTTGTTCATTGATTGCTTTCTCATGAGTACCTTGACCAGGGGCTACAGCTGAGCAAGTGACCCCTTGCTCAAGCCAGTGACCTTTGAGCTCAAGCTAGTGACCATGGGGTCACATCTATAAAATCCCACGCTCAAGCCTATGACCCCTTGCTCAAGAAGGTGAGACTGCACTCAATCTGGTGACCTTAGGATTTTGAACCTGGGTCCTCTGCATCCTAGTTTGATGCTCAATCCACTGTACCACTGCCTAGTCAGGCTTTTTTTTTTTAGTATTTTTAACAATTCCATTTGTTAAATTTATGATTTTTATCATCTTGACAAATAGAAGGTAGGGAATATTTGACTTGATATTCTGCTCAAATGTTAGTTTGAGAACATAAATACACAAAATTATCAACTTAATCTCTAATATTTCTCTAATAACAATTAGTATTGTCCCAAGAGTAGATGTATGTGCATATATGCATATATGTAGCATATGTACTATGATTATTAGTATCCCTTAACATGTTAAGTAGCCTGGAAATCAGAACATAAATATATTGGGCAAGATCACACAGCAAAAAACATTTCATGATATTTCCATATATTTTTCTGCTTTTGCTCTTTTTCAAAGATGATGACCTGCTGATTTTTAGCTCAATTTATTCCATGACCACTGTCTGTAACAGGCATGATTTCATCAATCATAGATTTATTCACAAGGAATTTTAACAGCATCAAATATAGTGCGGTGTTTCCAACTTGATCAAAACCAATGAGATTACAGCACAGGAATAAAGTATAGATGTTTGGATTTCTGTAGGTACCAACTGTCTGTGTAAACTCGAAGAAGCAGACATAACCCAAGACCTTCTGCCTTCAACCATTGGCCGTCTCTCCCATTCCCTAACCAAGGGATACCCAATCTGGCCTTTTAATACCATTTTGATGCAAATGTCAACCACTGCATAGTTTCACTCCATTTACTGACTTCCTGTCGTGGGAACCTAGCATGAGAAGCGTGCCTTCGGTTATCGTGAATTGACCAGAGGAAACTCTGAGGGACAGATTGTAATCTCTCTGTAAATGCCAGAAGAAGACTTTTAAAGGCCCACAGACATGAACCACCTCACCAAAGGATGAAGTGTCCATGGAAAAATAGGTTTCCAACTCAGATCTCTTGACTTCAAAACACACATTCTTGCCTCTCCTTTACTGTGTCCTGCGACGTAGCATATATATGTCTCCTATTGGTGGGCATTGTGCTGCCGTGTCAAATTCAGGTTTTCTTTATTCTTTGGACCTGCCAGCATCTAAGTGGCCTTGACATTTCCTGTCCCTTTTACTTTGCTTCAGCAGTTGGCACAGTTAATAATCCACAAATAATCTTGTGATGCTAGAGGTCATTACGGCTTGTAAGAAGCACACTTAATCTCCTCTAAAACACTGGCATTAATAAATGAAAACAAACACATTTCAATTTAGGTCAGATTCATGCATATTTGCTTTCCCTAAAAAGGATTATGACCATAGTTCCTTTTTTTCTGTTGTTCCTAAGGGGAATTTTAAATCTTGCAAATGCTCAGAATTCGAGATGTATTAAAATATTTATCATGTCTGACAAAATCTTACAGCTGAATCTCAAGTTTATTTGGTTTCATGTCACTGTCATTCAGGTTATCAGAAAACGCCACAGAGATGAGAAAAAATATATCAAGCAAAAGCGACAGGCAGCTTTAACCCTGATTCTGAGTTAATTCTGAGGAAGGGATACTTTTTGATCCTTGAACTAGCAGTTTAGTTGAATCCCCAGCTAAATAGAAGCTTAATAGTGCTTATTTCAAGCTCATAGAGTCAGATTTTTGGTCCAATTTGTTTGTAATGAGTTAGAGTAACTGATATGCTAATCACTGTTAGTTAATTAAAAGTGGAGTTTCCATTTAGTTACAAGACGATTAAAGGGCAGAGCATAGCACATGCTAGATGACCTGGTTCACATATTCAAACTCCTAAGAGGAGGAGGAAGTGGGAGGAAATCTATTTGATATGTTGCCAGGAGTGCTGCCACATTCCTCCTGGACGGAGAGTTGGCCCGGTGATCGGATGGCCTGGGCTCTGTTCTTTAGTCCTACCATTATTTTTTTCTAATGCTTAGCTTACCTCTAAACTCCTCAAAGATTCCAGTTTGCCACAGCAAAGGGTGACCTAGGATTAAATAATGCCTAGGCCCACTCTCTTGTAAGTAACTCAAGGGGATGACTCTCTGTTCAGCCTCTTTCCTAGCTCTGTGATCTTGGGGGAAAATATTTCCTCCCTCTGCTCTTCGTGAAGGAGCTAGGGTGATAGGAGGGAAGGAGGGGTGCTCACACGCCCCTGGAGCTGACAGGTCAGGAAGATGCAGAGAAAGACGACAACAATGGTGGTAGGATGAGGGTTGGGAGTCATCAGGAGAGGGAACAGCAGGATGTGCTGCAGAAGAGAAAGACGTATGAAAAAGGCAGAATGAAAGAAATGCTACAGTTTCTATAGTTTTCTGATATCATAAAACTATTGTAAACACCTGAAAAAGTAAACACATTAAAAAAAAAAAAGAACAAATAAAAATCTATAAACGTAGGCAGCGTCATCTAGCGGGGTGTTTCCCAAAACCCTAGGCACAGGTTTTGTGAGCCCATGCTCATCAAACACCTGGTATGTGTTTCACCGAGTTTTGAGAAAGATCAGTTCAACAGAATGAGCTACAGAAAGAAGGGTCCCCCAGAACTTTCAGAACAATAATGGATACAGTGATGCCTCATGACTGTTTCCTAGAAACATTTTCAACTTTGGGAAGAGGGTGTGGAGGTGGAGGTTCGGAAGTTAGACCGAAGACTCCGTGGAACAAACCTTAGCCAACATTACAATGATGAAAATAAGTAAAGGCTCGGATCCTAGAAACCTGATCAGAATCTCTCTCCCGTCACTTAACCAAACTCACTCTTCCTGGAAAGGTCGTTCAGAGGACCAGGATCAATGCAGGTAATGACACAGGCGTGTGATAGACACTCAATAGGTGCGCGACAATAATATGATAGAATTGCAGGTGCCCGGAGAAAACAAAAACATCGCCTTCCTCTTGTGGAAGCACAAAAGAGAGGGATTGTGCACCTTGGTTCATTCTCCACTTGACATCCGCCTCTTCTGAAACATCGAAAGCCTAATGCCCGTATGCGGCGCGCTGGGGAAGAAGCAATTTAGTGCTGACTGCTTCCTTCTTGAAACAGAATTAGGGGGAAAATGGGACGGGAAGCTAAGGGGAGTTTGACGCCCCAGAATAAGAAACCTGAAATAAGGTTGAGGGTGTGGGCAGGACACACGCCTGGCGGTTGAGGCTATGAGGAGCGCGCTGATTCTTTCTGGGGGATGGATATCATTTGCCAGAAAGCATCTGCCAACTGCTGTAACAATGTCAGAGCATCTGGACGTGTCATGGACAGAACCCAATCAGCACAGGCCTCCTCCTGCAGGGGGGGGGGGGGGGGGGCGTGATTAAAACCGGGAACCGTTTCCAGAGATAATCCCTTTATAAATCACGGTAATAAAAGTGGCCATCATGACAGCCGCTCGGTGGCATTTTTTCACACGCTCAGCCGTATCCCGGCAACCGTAATGTTTTACCTCAGAGGAAAAGAAAGGCCGGCTGGGGTTCCAGGAGTCGGGGAGCGGGATCCCCACTGTCCGTTCTCCTTTCCCACGAGAGGAGCCGATGGGGGTTGATGGCTGAAGGAGCTTTATACGACCCTGGTCACTACAGTCGACTTTATTTACGTGTCAGGTTCAATGGACATCAGGAATTCAGATGTTTCTTAACTCTTTTCCAATTCTAGCGACGAATAAATGGGGGAAGTCCGAGGGCCGTTATGCATTATCCACATCCAATTTTGATCCATAACTTGCTGTGAGAGTCTCCACTGCTCGGCTGGATGGGAGCGAGAGGCCCGTACGGCAGAAATCCAGGGACGCGCCTCCACTGTTTACATGTGTAACTGCAAATGGACAGTGGTTGCGAGATCACCAAGAGGGGGGCCTAACCAGCAACGTTACAGTAACTATCATGCGTCGAGTTCGAAGAGTAAACCCTTCTCCCCCAGGGGCGATACGAGCTTTCTCTCTTAACTCCTTAGGGGTTTTTCTATGCAATCCATCCTTGAAAATGTCTGGCAACTGAGCTGTCCTGACAGCACTCAGCAGAGACTTAGAACTTTGAAATAAAAACACACTTACTAAAGCCCTTTTTTTTTCTTTGCTTTTTTCAAAGCACGGTAGCACAAATTTGTATAAATCCCATTAACTGGCCTGCTTTCACGGAAAGACCGAAGAATATCACGGGTTGTGAAACGTCCATTTAAAAATATTTATCTCTATGGGTGTGGATACGTGCACATACGTTAAATAAGATTCATCCTCGCCACCTGATGACGGAGAGGAAGAGTCCTCACCCAGCTACACGGAGGAGGTTGAGGAAGCCCCTCCATATTAGTGCTACTGTTAGGGAACAGGCTGCCCATGGGTCTCTTTATCTTCCCTCGCTTTTGTAAACTTTATTGAGGGATAACTGAATGATATACTTGTGTGTATTTAGAGTGCACAAGGTGATGATTTGATATACACAGATGTTGTGGAATGATTGCCAAGATCAAGATCATGAGCACAGGCATCACCTCCCATCGTTAACTCTTCTGTCTGTGTGAGGAGAACGCTTGGCATCTACTATTGCATGTAAATTCCAAGTGTGCTGTGACCAGTTCACAGCTGGATCTGTGATTCTGGGGGGAAGCCAGCATGCAGGCTATCCGCGGCTGCCTTGCCTTCCTACCGGGAGAGCTTCGAGGGCCTGGGGGCTACTCTCAACCTTTCAGCAATAAGGACAGCCAGTTATGTGGCCGTCTGGGATAATTCGGTTTCTTCAGGGAGCCGGTTTGCCTGTACCCCTCCATGGAATCCATGCTTAGAGCTCACCTGGAGGACTGAGCCCACCTTTCCTTCCCCAGGACTTGGTTTGACATCACACCCTTGTATGGTCTCTTTGCTTCCCACTCCCTACTCTCCTACCATGTTTTTCTGAAAATATCGCAGATTAAGTTACATTCCCACAAATCCTTTTCTTGAGAGTTTTTTTTTTTTTCTCCAAAAAACCCAGCCTAGGACACCTGGAAAAAGATGGGAGTAGTGAGGGCTGGAACGAGGATTGGACTCAGGAGAGGTGCCTGAGGACTCACCACATTTCATGTATAAGAACCATCAAGTAAGATGATAAGACAGAAGACAGTAAGACTCTGGGTGGTGGGCACACAATGCAATATACAGATCACGTGTCATTGGGGTGTACACCTGAAACCTATATTAGTCCCACTAACTGATGTTACCCCGACGCATTGAATTAAAAAAAGAAAAGAATCAACAAGTAGCCAGAAAGGTAGTCCAGGTGAAAGTATCACTCAGGAGATGACTAGATGGGTAAAGACCATGAGCAAGACAGATAACTGCATTGATTAAAATATGAATAATTCACCACTGCAATCACTTCCAGAATGGATTGAGGATTTGTGTTCGGTGCTGGACCAAGAGCTTTAAGGCACTGTCCCCGTCAGTCAGTACCTACAGCATCGAGGGGAACACTATTATTTTTCCTATTTTACAGATGGGGAAACAGAGGCTTAACAAATGTTACCTAAGGTCACATGCTTATGGACTATTTGTGTCTACATCTATCTGATTCCTGAGATGATAAACTTAAACCCTGTACGGTAAGATTGGCTTACCCGTCCAAAGTTATTCCTGAAGGAAAAATAAAAAATCAAGGTATGTTTAGGGACCATGGCTGCTACGATCATGCTGATGTGATAACTAGTTGCAGTGCACAGCTGTGTGTCCCATGCACAGGACTTCAAGGGCATGAGTGGAGCAGGAAGGATTAATGTCCACTTGTGGTAGAAGAAGACATTTTTTTCTCCCAGTAAATCCGCCCTTCCCTCCTCCCTCCACCACACACACATCTACCTGCCTCCCCACGGCCCTAACCATCCAAACCTCACCAATACTAAGTGGCATCCTCAAGGTCACATAGCTCACAAGGCAAGCTTGGCATCTAACCTGTGTGTTCTGACTCCTAGGCCGGGTAGGTTTCTTTCCAACAGTATCATGCTAACGTACTGTCTCATACCCAAATCCTGGCGAAGTCAGGACTCATTTAGCATTGGACCTCTCTCCAAACCTAAGTTTCCAGCGGAGAGGCCAATACCAACCCTCAACAAACCTCCGCTTTCCAGAGGAATGCTCAGATTCAGCTCTTTCCTCAATTTCCTGCCAACCTTCTGCCCTTCGGACTCAGCCTTATTTTGAAATGGTAATATCCTGTGCTTCAAGTAGATATTAACCAAATTATTATTAATGAGTATTTCTCAAACTCGAGAGTGACAGAAGACACAAAATTGTTTATTCCGTGTATGTGAATGTGCCTTTAATGAACTAACTGCTTTTCCTGGGTGTTCTGCCAGGTCTGTGGTTGTCGTATACTTTGGAGAGGAGAGTAAGACTCTGAGGGAAAGAGCCTATCCACCAGCAGTATCTTATTTCTCAGGCATCCGCAGACAGGGACGCATTAGCATCAGTCATTTAATAGAACTAAGGTCACAAATATAGTTCTTGTGTCCTCCTGGATTGAGCTCTGACCACACCGAAAGGAGAGGGGGAGAGTAACTTGGGCACCATTTGGAAATCCAAGGCATTGCTTTTCTCGTGTGGAACCACTGAGACAACCCTGGTTTCCACACGGCCATCTCATGTCCTAGACATGCTGGGTCATTGAACAATAGTTCCCACAGGAATTTGCTCCAGTGTTACCCCTTGATTAAAACCAATTATTTTTCCCCAGTGGGCAGATCATTTGCCTCTTTGCTGTCAGATCTGCTGCTTCCTCTTTACTTTCTCTGCTCTGATCCTGGTGAAGGATGTTCCCTGAGCCGGCTTCCGGTCTGTTTCTGCTATGAGATGTCCTGGCAGAATATACGAGGATCAGAGAGAGCGGCATCAGGCACAGAAATGCCCATCACTTCCTCTGCTGGTCACTGAACTTTAACCAGACCGGCAAACTCAACCAAAGGCGCAGAACAAGTATTAATTGATGCGCTTAACAAGAAACCTCCATGCGACCGTTCTTTCTCCTCGGTCAGAATAATGTGAGGCTATCTCTACCTCACCTTGTCTCTCCACAGCAAACTTTAAAAGTCTCAAGATCAGTGCCTGTTGTCAAGAGATGGTCTCTCGCGCTGCGGCAGGACTCAGTGCTGTGTCCAGGAATCCTAAGAAAGGCACTGACATGCGTGTTCCAAACAACGCTGTATTCATTTCTTCTGCTGCTGAGATAACATCGAGGGCTTCCCAGTGTCAGGTCCTGCATTCCTCCTTCTCTTTGTCCTCTGGGGCCAAGTGAGAGCCACTGCTCTCATCAGGAACTGTGTTACTTATGAATTCAGCATTTATTGAATGTTAATCCCACGTTCACTATAGTGCTAGGTGTTATGAGGATGATAAAAACAAGTTATAGACACACCTTGCAGAAGGTTGCAAAAAGAGAGAGAGAGCAAGTTGAAGCCAAAATTCTGAAAGATAAAATTCTGAAAAGTATCTGACTCCCCGATTCCTCATGAATCAATTACTAGGCTTTTCCATTTCGACATCATATCACTTTAATCTATTTATTTATTCCTATGCCTTCTGGTCGGGGTTATAACCGGTCCTCACCTGAACAACTGCTATCGTTCTTATGGATATCTATTGTAAGTTTTGAATTATAAAATATATCATGAGAATGCCCAAATAGCAATTGTACAACTCGTTGGTATGTGAACTTGAATGTGTAACACTTCTGTCCCAATGAAGAAATGCAACATCACCAGGAACCAGAAGCTACAATTTCAAAACTGGTTTCACTCTGCTCCCCAAAGACAGCTGGTGTCCTGAATTCAAACACTGCAGCCTGGGAGTCGAGCTTTATACCAATGGAACCATACAGTATGTGTTCTCCTCTGTCTGGCTTCTTTTGCTTAATGCTTTGTCAGATTCCTCAGCATTGTATGTGGCATTAATTTGTTTATTCTCGTTGCTGTAAAATATTCCATGATATGATTAAACCATAATGAATTACTCACTCTGCTCTTGATGATCATTTGGAGATAGCACAAATAATGTTGCTATAAATGTCCTGCACATCTCCTTTGGTCACATGTGCATGCACTTCTGCTGGGTTATACATTGAGGGGTAGTCTGAATGACTGACCTGGTCACACACATGCTCAGTTTGTGCGGTAAGGACAATCAGTGTCTAGCATTTACACTTCCATTAACAGTTGAGGAGTGACTTTAACATCCTCTTTTGCTCCCAAAGAAAATCTTTTTATTTACTTGCTGAAATACAAGTGTGAACACATGATCCCATTTAATTTCTTTTAATAGCTGCTTCCCCCCCCCCCATTAGGATAATGTACAAAATTCATTGGTACCCAAAAGGCTATAGTATCTGGCCTCACCTACAGCTCCAGACCAATCTTGAGCCTCTCTACCTTTGGCGTTCTCCACTCTGACCACACCACGTACACCTCTTGCAGTCCAACATGCTCACCGTATTCTCAGCCCCCTGAGTTCACAGCCATCTCCCCCGAGGCTTTTTCCAGACCTGTCTCCTAGTGCTCTATCTTTCCTCCTCCTCTCCGGACATTACCTGTCACACGGCCCTAACATTAATTTTCCTTATGACACAAGGTGGTGCCCAAAATGACATCAGTTCCTCCTGTATTTACCTGTCTACTCTCTTCCTTCCTCACCAGAATTTAAGTACCAAAACAAGCGAGAACTTCCCAGCATGCTCACTTCTAAGTGTCCAGTATCTTACAGTCCTCAGCATCAAGAACACCCAGTAAATGTTCGCCAAGTGAACGGATACATGAATCTAGGAATCCAAACGCAGTCATACATTCCTCCCCCCCCCCCCCAAACTGATTCCCTCTTCTTTCTTTAACTGCTAACTTTTACCGACTTGTAAGGTTCCGACTTAAATCATCGTTTCCATAGAGATACCATTTTTGACTCGACAAGCTAAGTTAGTCAAACCCTTGTGTATGTTACGATAACCAGTCCTGAGCTTCCCCTTTATAGCACTTGGTCGACTCTTACAAGATCGATTCATGTTGGTCATTTTGTTTGCTGTGATCTTTATTTCCCCCTCTCTCATTCACTCTGGAAGGGCTGGCTGGGTGTCTGCTTTTTCACCACCATATCTCTTATGCCGGACACAGCGCTGCGCATGCGTAGTGAACTTCCTAATTCACAGAGGCAAGTACTCAGACTCCAAACATCTGGTCAAAACAATAAAATTGCTCGGCGTCGCTTATAAGACTACAAATCTAGTGTTACGCATACATAAAGTAGGGGTGGACAGGGGACACATGCATACACGTGATGGCATCTGAGCAGTTCGTACGTGGCAGATGCTGAGAGGCACAGCTGCTGCGGGAGGGAGAGCAGCGAGGGAGAGCTGTGGGAAGGAGACGCAGACAACGGGCGCTGCGTCCCTGAGAAGGCAAGTCGGAGCGCTCCGTGCGTGGTCCTGCTTACTTCCTGTAATCAGATACATTTTCCTTAAAGGCCATCCTTTATTGCGATCTTCTCCAGCAGTACCAATTAACATTATTAAGTAATTTTTAGAAAGTTTATAAGATGCTTTCTGTGCTGTCAGAGCACCAAATACCAAGGCATGTTCCAGAATGGCCCATCGGAATGGTGGGGAATGGCTTAGGCAAAAAACAAACAACAAAGGATACGGGGAGAATGCACACGCATCGCTGCACACCTGGACGCTTCTTTGCACACATGATGCTACTTTGTATGAGAGAATAAACCATAATATTAGCTATTATTTATGTTATTCGCTGTCCTAAAACTATCTATATCTATATCTATCTATCTAATCTATCTCCCTCCATCCCTTCCTCCATCCCTCCCTCCCTCCTTCCCACCTACCTACCAACCCACCTGTCAATATTTGGGGATAGTGAATATGCATAAGTGCACACCTGTTCAATTAATCATGTCTTAACCTGGATAACATATTTTTGTAATGTTAGTCTTTTGTAAAGTTAGTCATCTTTTTATTGAGAATTTAGTATATCTCAAGCCTAAAGGAGTCCATTGGCACTCAAGAACAGAAAGTAAGTACTGAGGAGACTCAGGAGATGATTCTACCAGATAATCAGGGTGAGGGTGACGGTGACAGTGACAATGATGGTGACTGGTGATGATGATGATGACGAGGAGGAGGAGGAGGAGGAGGAGGAGCTGCTTCATGACAGAAGTACAGAAGTAGAGATGGCATCCCTACCAGACAGAGCAAGTGATCGTGGCAGAGGGACATAGAAGCTCTCCTTCAAGAAATCACTTAAACACTGACATTCCTCCTCAAGCACGCCAGGCCAATCAGACTTTATTTCTGGGACATTTTGAATTATGACCAAGGGACCGTCAGTGAGCTTGGCTTTACTTGCCTAGTAGAGACAATTTACCATAGAAAAAATGTGCTGTAATATGAAACAACAGAGAAAAGAACTTTGCACACATGAGAATGTGGTGCAGAGTTAGAAATAAGCAGAAAAGAAAGAAGATTTCGGATTACCTGGATTCTTTATGACTTCCAATTCTCTTCCTAGAGTGGCCCTGGGTACCCTGTATTTCTAGAGAAATCCCAGTAGTTACTCACAAAAGTAAATTCTATATGGCTTTTCCATAAATTATGACATTTTTATTAGGAGACTGCATCTCTTCTGTCTCTGAAGGTTCTCTATTATCGCCACAGATTACGGTCCAACAGCTGTCAAATTATCAGATAAATGTACAAGTAAAAAGAAAAGAGAGAGGGAGAAAGAGAGAGAGAGAAGGCACAGAAAGAGCAAGGGAGGGGGAAGGAAGGAAGGAAGGAAGGAAGGAAGGAAGGAAGGAAGGAAGGAAGGAAGGAAGGGAGAGAGGGAGGGAAGGAGGAAGAAAAGGAAGGAAGGAAGGAAGGAAGGAAGGAAGGAAGGAAGGAAAGAGGGAGGGGCCCTGGCCGGTTGGCTCAGCGGTAGAGTGTCGGCCTGGCGTGCTGGGGACCCGGGTTCGATTCCTGGCCAGGGCACATAGGAGAAGTGTCCCTTTGCTTCTCCACCCCCCCTTCCTCTCTGTCTCTCTCTTCCCCTCCTGCAGCCAAGGCTCCATTGGAGCAAAGATGGCCCGGGCGCTGTGGATGGCTCCTTGGCCTCTGCCCCAGGTGCTAGAGTGGCTCTGGGTGTGGCAGAGCGACATCCCGGAGGGGCAGAGCATCGCCCCTGGTGGGAGTGCCAGGTGGATCCCAGTTGGGCGCATGCAGGAGTCTGTCTGACTGTCTCTCCCCGTTTCCAGCTTCAGAAAAATATTAAAAAAAAAAAAAAAGAAAGAGGGAGGGAGGGAAGGAGGGAGGGAGGGAAGGGAGGGAGGGAGGGGGGAGGAAGGAAGGAAGGGAGGAAGGAAGGAAGGAAGGAAGGAAGGAAGGAAGGAAGGAAGGAAGGAAGGAAGGAAGGAAGAAAGAAAGAATAATTTAGGAGAGAGCTACCTAATTAACCAGTACCCAAATGTCAACTGGATGAGCCCAAGTGTGGTAAGCAAAGCTGGGTCCCCAGACCCTACACATGAGGTAGCTAGCACTTCCTCCTAATGCTTGGTAGATTCTCGAAGGGGGTGGGAGCGTGTTGAAAGCATCTAATACCTCCCTACCTTTGCCAGCACTGTCTCAAGGACATGAGAGTCTGAGCTGGCAAGGAAAACCAGGGTAAAGCCCCCGGCACAGACCTACGGAAAGCCAAGCAAGGCACACCAAGGCAGACCCGTATTTCTTGAGGGTTAAGGCATTCTGCCTTCCCAAATTAGTCAGGACATTACCAATTTAATACGGCTTCTCTCTCTCTCTCTCTTTGGATCAAGAGCCAAAGAAACATCAAACAGGCCGACAGCAGGCACCTCAAATGAGCTCTTCTGTCTTGGAGAATAGCCCCTTTTGTTGTCGGTCAGGAAAGAGCGCTCAAGACCGGGTGTACGCTCAGGGCTCTCCCGGAGCTCACCTGTTTCCATATGTTTAGTCTAGCACTGTGACACGCAGCGTCTTGAGAGGAAAACTAGATTTCCTTCTCCGCTGAAAATGAGAAAGAGCAACTGTTGATATTATAAGCTCCTTTCAAGATGGGCCTAAAAACATGTAATCCTTTTTATTTTCCATGTCTCGCACAAGCCACAAAAGACCATTTTATAGAATTCACACAAAGCATGTTTTATAGGATGAATGCCCCACATGTGAAAAGAACTCTCCCTCATAATACAAAAAGCCAGTGATTCATATACGGCTTAGCAAACCTATTTTTTTCTTCTTGTCCTTCTCTTAGATTTTTTTTTTTCAAAAATATTTTAACTGATAATAGCAGGTCCTCATCTAATCTCAGAGACAGAAAGCTGAGGATTCGTGTTTATGTGTATTTTCCCCAAAGTGCTCTATGTCTGTGTCCCATGCTACCCAAAGTCTGAGAAAGAATCAAGTCTGGTAAATTTGTGTCTAACCAAAGTGGATATTGGCAATGGGATCAATTCAACTTTGAGCTACTCAAAAGTTGGCTAAAAACACTGATTCAGAAGCCTGTGTTCAAATCTGAAAATATTCTGCCTCTGCCACTAACCAGGTGTGAAACGGGCAGGATACTTCACCTCACCGTACCCCAGTTTTCTGGTATGTTTCATGTGTGAATACATGCAACTACTTAGAATAATTTCTGCCACTGTTTTATAAATATTATAAGTATGTTTTATATGGTAAAATTTCTTATAGGCTAGAAAAGGAAAAGCAAACTACACTCACGCCACTCTATCTTCCCCCCACCATTTAGAAATTAATAAACAAAAGTCTAGTTTACAAATTTTCTGTGTAACAAATTTTATTGGAGACACCCACCATGAAATGAGACCATGGAACTACCTAGATACTGAAATTGTAAAGGTAAATAAGGAAAAACATCTCCAGCCTTTGTGGAAGAGAAAAGTCACATGGCCCCTCTTGTGACAGGCATTCTGGACGACCATGGGTAGAGCGGCCCCTTTAAACGCCTTGCCAGGCAGGGTCCAGGCTAAGATGGCAAACCCTGAATCAGCATTTCCTGGAACGAGGTCTTCATACCACAGGTGAGGCATGGGAAAGTCACAGGTACAGGAGAGGCTGAGACCACCACCACCTATGTAGTGAGTCTCCCTTTCCAGTGATATTCCCTTCCTCTAGTGGGTCTCATGTCAGTGATGGCTGTCCACACCACTCCAAAATCGGCTAATTTCCTCCCAGACATCAGAGCTGACCCCCTCCCCGCAATCATTTCCAACAAGAATGAAACCAACTTACCCACCTCCCCACCTCCCCCCTTTGAAACTTGTAATTACTTTAAGGTTATTTTCTTTCTGTCCTGAGCTCGTTTTCCATGTGTGATTGGAACTGAAGGTTTCTGTTTAAATCAATGCACTGAAGTTTGTGAATTTAGGTAAATAATATAAATATTGGGTGAATCACAGTTTACATGCAATGTGGGTACAGGAAACATTAAAACAGTGATAGTGGCCAAAACTAGGTGTGTCCTAGACAGCAGAGATTAAGGGACAGATGAGAGAAAGGTTCAGAAAGGACAGTAAGCAGGAGCTGGTGCTCTGTTTGGAAAGGAAGGAGATACAGCTGCTCGAGTGGTTCTGAGCCGCAGACAGACCTCTAGCTGGCGGAAAGTGGTTAACCATGGGATGGACGCCGGCTTAGCCAGCAGCAGGGAAGCCCATCTGAGAAATGTCCGGGAAAGCTCAACCACATTCTCTCTTCTCTCTTGGTAAATTGCCATCCCTGCACAATTCTATGTTTTTCTTTTCCAATTTT
Source organism: Saccopteryx leptura (assembly GCF_036850995.1). Classification (NCBI taxonomy): domain Eukaryota; kingdom Metazoa; phylum Chordata; class Mammalia; order Chiroptera; family Emballonuridae; genus Saccopteryx; species Saccopteryx leptura. The sequence goes on along the minus strand of NC_089511.1, from coordinate 15,285,582 downwards.
TAGGGCAAGAAGGGGACTCTGTAGAATCAATCCCCTTCTCAAGGATCTGATGAATTAATGTTCTCGCTATTCAAAATAATGGGGTTTGCCATATATGTATGTGTGTGTGTGTATTAACTAAGGTACCTTTGAAATGTGGAACGATGCAAGTGATGTAGGGGTATAAAATACACAAGGCACCTGACACTAATTCCCCCAAAATGCAACTTTCTGTCCAACAGAACATTATTTTATATGTGAAGACCTCCTGACAGCTCTCCTCTCTCTACTTTGCTGATGGAATAGACTGGTTTACTTCAGGAAGTTATTCGACTTGAGCAATGCCACTTACTAACAGTAGTCACTTAGGGAAACAGAAACATGAACAAACAAAACACAATGAGTTTTAAGTTCCCCAGGAAAACCTATCTAGTCTCTACACCTCACGGGGTTGTGGGGAAGATCTAACAAAATGACATGGGAGAATACTCCCCAACGAACAGTGGTGAAGATAGATAAACAGAACAGGATTTACTGTTGCACAATACGTTTCGTACAGTATTTCAGGGCCGTGAGCTGTCATTCTGATTTGTGATGACATGCAGAATCATCAAAACTGGACAGACTTTTCTTGCCTCCAAGAAAGTGAATCAAACCCTCCTTTGTGCTCACAGCCTGTGTGTGTACATCTATATACACACAGAGCTTCTCACCCTGGGCACTATTGATATTTGGGGCTGCAGAACTCTCTGCTGCAGGGAACGGTCCTGCAGACTGTGGGATGTTTAGTGGCTTCCCTATCCCCTACCCACTAGATGCTCGTGGCGCTATTTAGATGTGACAACCGAGGATGTCTGCAGGCACTGCTGAATATTTCACCTGGTGGGGCAGCACAGTCCCTGGCTGAGAACCACGGCTGCCGACGTACGTGACATTTCCCTGCTACTGCAGCGTTTGCTTTTCTTCCTGTCTATGGCGACAGAGCAAGATTATGCACTCAGGTCTAGGCATAGTGGATGCTAATTCCTTATGAATTTTTTTTTTAGTCAACACATACTGTATGGATAGGCACCAAGTCCTCTTTATTGTTTCCCTGCATTTTATTTATTTTTATTTTTTTAATTGATTTTAATTTATTATGTTTACATAGATTCTAGTGTTGCCCCGAATGCATCCCCCCTCCCCCGTATTGTTTCCCCGCATTTTAAAGACATGCCTAGCAAGGGGTTGGTAGATAGAAATCTCAATAGTGTTTCCTCGGTGATCAAATAATGAATGATCTTTTCAGAGGCAGCACTTAGATGGTTTTCAACTCTGCATTTCTAGTCTCCGACCCAATGGAGGACCATCAGGGGACTCTCAGTGAATGCTTTGGAGAAGAGTCAGTGAATGAATGGATGGAAGGACGCATCGAGAAAGGCAGCCTCACACTCAAACAGCCAGACATCCTCACGTGTGTACTTCCTTAATCCTCCCCTGGAGTTACTATGACTACAAACATCAGAGCTGCCAACTTTCTTTCTGAAAGTCTAAACAAGACTCCAGGTGAGGGAGCATCCTTGGCAGAGGCCCAGCAGGCCCAGCAGCAGCTCGCAGGAGGAAATCAGCACCGACTTCAGTGAAAATCAGATTCATCCCAGCTGAACTAATCTGACACTAGTGGGGGGAAAAATCGTTGCAGGTCACCCTGATTGTGCGGGGACAGGAAGAGCTGAGATCAGCCCAGGTGACATACAGATCAAGTGTTCATGGAGCCATTGCTTCTAGGAAGCCATAGAACAAGACCCCCTTTTTAAGTCAGAGGCAGGTTATTCCGGACCTATCAGTAGGGTATCTCAAGGGAGAGGAACCCATGTGGACCACCACGGTGTTTCCTCTTTCCGATCCTCTCTTACAGGGAAATCTGACACTGGGTGGATTTGGATTCTGTTGGGTGCTTTCTCAGCCTCAGGAGCTTTGATGGCCCGCATGGAGGAGGGAGGGTCATAATCTCCCACAAAGGGATCCTCTACCGCCACCTACCCAGCATCAAGTTCACGTCTGCAGGGACCCCGAGGGTTTCCTCAGTGTCTCTGGGCAAGAAAGTTTTAATGTTGAGGCCTCCCTGTTCTTTACTGAGCTAAATCCTAATCAAAGTTTTATATCTTAGGCAAAATATGCTTAAGACTCATTTCCTAAACTCATCGAATCTCTTACATTTGTCTGAATTCTTTCCTACAATAATTTTACTTGCATTTATATTTATCATGTTCATGAGATGTAAATTTCTTAGGGGCAGGAATCCTGTCTGAATAGCAACAACAACAATACTAGTAACAATAGTAACAATAGGGAGAAGGAATAGGAGAAGTAAATGAAAAGACTTGTTGAACGTGACGCTAACCTTGTCAATGTCCTTAGTGTTTTACAAAAAAGAAAGTTATTGCAATTAATTCTCAAACACAGATCGATGAATCCGATCCAGCTGTGTATTCTTATGCCTTTGGTGTTCTTTGTTATCTCATACAGGCTCTGGGATGGTGTCAGGACTAAATATTATTGCATAGAATTTATATAAACAGAAGTAAGAAAAGTTGGATGAGAAATAAGCACAGGGAGAAGGAAGAATAAGCAGAGCAGGACCACAGACCGGGTCCAGCGCTGTGGAAGGAACAGTGGAGCTGCGGAATGAAGACCTGGACTGGAACCTCAGTTCTGCATCCTGTTTAGAAATTCACTGTTAGAAAATAGAGACAGACACTATTGGGTCTATTTTCTCTTTTACAGATTGTGAATTGTGACCAAATAGAATGGTTGAAAGAATGTGGCATTTAGTAGGGACCCAGTTTTTCCTGCCACTAATAGTCACTTTATCAATGTTAAATATCTCACACACACACACATACACACACACACACACGAAATAAATAGATAGATAGATAGATAGATAGATAGATAGATAGATAGATAGATAGATAAATGTGAAGGAGGCTGCCAATAAAAACTGGTTATTTCCCTCTCTGGTCCTAATCCCAGATTCTAGTGGGATTAAGGCAAATTTATTGCTCTCAATCTCCCCTAAGAGACATAGTTTTTAAGTTTAGCTATTTGACAGCATTCTTAAATTTCCCAGCTCGTTTGCTCAAATCAATGGCCCACCCTTTATAGTCAACATTTTTTTTTCTTATGTGAGAAGCGGGGATGCAGAGATACAGACTTTCATGTGTGCCCCAACCGGGACTCACCCTGCAAACCCCCTATGGGGCGATGCCCTGCCTGACTGGGGTCACTGCTTCATCGCTCAGTAACCAAGCTACTTTAGTGTCTGCAGTGAGGCTATGGAGACATCCTCAGCACCCAGGGCCAACTTGCTCCAACTGAGCCATGGCTGTGGGAGAGGAAGAGAGAGATAGAGAGAAGGGAGAAGGGCAGGGGTGGAGAAGCAGAAGGGTGCTTCTCCTGTGTGACCTGACAGGAAATCAAGCCTGGGTCTCCCATATACTGGGCCAATTCTCTACCACTTACCCAACAAGCCAGGGCCACAGTCAACAAATGTGTAATGATAGAATGACACTAAGTACTGTTAGTTAACACTCAGGGAGTTTATTGGGAATGTCTGACTTTGAAACTCTTGCTCTCTTAGTCCAACTCAGAGGTACTAATTTACATTTTATTGCATGGCCAAGATGGAGGATCATATGATTCCTTGAATGAATAGTCACAGAGAATATGTATCTCCTTTGATAAACCTGTAAACATAAATTTTAAGCAGGTTTGTCTTGATAATTTAGATAAGTGCAGCTCTACTTCCTCAATACTTAATAGCTAATAAAGTACTTTCGATTAGTTTTAATAACTCCAAGTTCTAGAAACTTGGTAACTAAGCACAGGAGGAGATGTTCACTATCAATAATCCACCACAGACTATTTTAACTTGTTTCCCACATAACTTCCATGACGTTCCATGAATTATTTTCCATAAACTGTTTCCCACAACAATTTGAGAACACTTTCACAATACTTTATATTACGAGAAGAAAACAACTCTGATTAAAACGTCTTAAGCCCCATTAGCAAAACATCTGTGGGTGGCTGACAGATTTTCTCTTTCTAGGTACTGATCAATTTGCTTCAACTTAGTACCTTCTTGTCATATCCAATGAACAAGTCTAGATTCCATATAAATACTCCAGCATTCTTAATGAATACTCTTCTAGTGTATTCATTTTCACCATAAAATTATGTAAAATTTATAAAAAAAAATTAGTGACCTCTTCATAGCCTTAAATGTATTATAAATAAAGCCATACATAAAGGTATTAAATTAAATTATTCAGCATAAAACTATAATTTCTTACTATTGTAATTTTCTCCTCAACATAGTGGCATCCCATAAAGTCCTGTTAGAATAGGATCAAATAGAGCATTTATCTTGCTCATAACTGGTGCATGTTAAGTGCCTAATAAATGTTATCAATTGTTATTATCATAATTGCCATTAATGAATTGACTCAAAAATATTTGTTGAGCATTTAGAACAGGAAAATATCACTCTTACAGCTGAAAACACAGTGGCTAATAAGTTGAGCAAGATCCTTTCTCTATGGAGTTTGCATCATAATGGGAGAAGAATAATATGAATAAATTAATAAATAATAGTAGACAGTAGTACAGTGGCAAACATAATGAAGAAAACAAGCTGATGAGCAGAGGAAAGTAGAGAGGGTGAGTTTCCAGGCTCACTGAGATCGGGGTGCTGAGAATGACTGCCCGAAAGGTCAGGTTCAGACAGTTGTATGAGTAGTAAAGTAACGAGACTCCCTTCTGGAGAAGGTCTGTAGGCAGATCCTTCCAGAAAGACAAAGGACAGTAAGAAAATACGTTCCCAGGTTAGGAGTTAGACCCCCACCACTTCTAGAATTAATAAGAACACCAATTTACCCTCACTGAACAAAGGAAAGAATGGAAAAGATTTGGGAAAATACACATCCCCCCTCCCCCACCCAGGGAGAGACTGGCAGGCTCTGGTAGGCATTGCTGTGTTATAAAATGTGTATAATATGACAGAAAGCCTTTGGTGGCTTTAAAAAAGGGCACTGGCTGCTGTGGGGAGAAAATATGGTGGGGGGAGAGAAGGGTAAAACAGACAAGTTGAAGGTAATGACACCATTTTAGGTGTAAGGAGATTTGATGCAGTAAAGCATCAACGTTGATTTCCAAGTTTCTAGTTTGAGCAATGTCCATATTATGGCATTACTTACTGGTATGGGGAAGACTGACAAAGAAACAGACTTAGGATTTGGGGATAGAGGGGAAAAAAAAGGTTTGCTTTTGGTCCTGTCAGTGTCTAGGTGTTTATACAATGCCTAAGTGGAGATATCAGATCCATATTTGAATGAACAAATCTGGAGTTTAGCAAAGATGCTCAGGATGAATATATAAATTGGAGTCATCAGCCCTGAATTGATATGTGAAGTCAGGGGAGCTGTGGAGCGAAGCTGTTGATGACAGTGAAGGTGATTCGTGGTGGTGATTAACAATAATCACGGTCTACCTTGAAGGACAGCGTTTAGATCACGTCTCACAGTCCCCAGGCACACGACCATGCTGCGAGGCAGATCCCACTAGCTGGCTGCTCACTCTTGTCTACCATTCAATCAAATTAAAGCCTTTCAAATGACTTTGGATATGTGAGGTTGCTTATGGATGCTTAAATGGCGCTTAGGTGGCTAAATGCCTTGTACTCCGAGAAATTTACTCAACTTTCAATGATTTTCAACACTCATTTCCAAATATATGTTTTTGTTTAAATTTCCCTGAATCTTCAAAATATCAGAATTGTTCATTAAAATAAACTTTAAAATACTGCATGTTCTTGAGCCCTGGCCGGTTGGCTCAGTGGTAGAGCGTCGGCCTGGCGTGCAGAAGTCCCGGGTTCGATTCCCGGCCAGGGCACACAGGAGAAGCGCCCATCTGCTTCTCCACCCCTCCCCCTCTCCTTCCTCTCTGTCTCTCTCTTCCCCTCCTGCAGCCGAGGCTCCATTGGAGCAAAGATGGCCCCGGCGCCGGGAATGGCTCCTTGGCCTCTGCCCCAGGCGCTAGAGTGGCTCTGGTCGCGATAGAGCGACGCCCCGGAGGGGCAGAGCATCGCCCCCTGGTGGGCAGAGCGTCGCCCCCTGGTGGGCGTGCCGGGTGGATCCCGGTCGGGCGCATGCGGGAGTCTGTTTGACTGTCTCTCCCCATTTCCGGCTTCAGAATTTAAAGAAACAAAAAAAATAAAAATAAAATACTGCATGTTCTTAAATTACTGTGTCACATTATCAAAATGAACTATCATTTATCCAACACACACAAGGATGAGTAAAGATGGCTTTGACTTAGGAACTGGGGAGGCCCCCCTCCCTTTACATAGCAACATTTTTCATAAAATGTAGGAGAATGTGTTCCATCTGGTTTGTGGAAAGTGCTAATTAATAGAACATCCTTGACCCCATCCTCAGAGATTCCTGTTTGGGATTTCTGCGGGGAAGCATTTTAAAGAAGCACCCATGGCGTTCCCCATAGTGGTGGTGCTTCTAGGATCACACTTTGAGAACACGATCTTATTGTCACAGGAAGGTCACCAGACTGAACATGTTTTAATGATTTATTTGCATATAATAAGGCTATTAAAACATTTTCCCCTATGGACAGCACAGGGGACCTTCCCAAATATACTGGACCACGTGGAATACTGTCAGATATCCCTTTAAGACAAAGGGGCTAATTCCTCAGTCACTGACACTGCTGTCAGCAGACAGCCCTCAGCTGTCAGGCATCTAAAAGAACTGCCGGAGATGAGGACAGCCATCTTGTCACGATCGCATCCTCTCCCCACGGGGCAGCCTGCAGCAAATGACTTTTTAATCCAGGAGCATGAAAGCTGCAGCCCCACCACTTAGGACAATATGGGAGAAGACACACCAATAAACGTCCTTCCGACAGAAGCACACTCCACCTCAGTGTGCTTCTGGGAACTGAAATCAAGACGGAAGCTAACTAATAAATGGCATTGTTCATATTTGTTGGAAACAGCTCATTGTCTCCATATAAAAAGCAGAGAAAGTCAGAGTGAAGTCTAACTATGTCCTAAAGAAAGTTGAGCATTTAAGACACAGAAGATGAATTCTACTGTCAACACAACATGACAAGCCCATTCTGAGAATGAGAAAGAAATATTAGATATGGAGATACATATGCATTACTCACAAATATTAGGGGATCAAGGAACATGCAGATACTCCAGTACTTTCAGCCTATTGTATAGGACATTTTCACCAATGAAATAAAAGTTGGTTTTGCATCTCAATTGCATAATTGAACAACTTTCTTTGACTTGTCTTTTACTTTTCTGATGTTCTTGTTTAATAAAAAAAAAATCAAAAGTTTCTTATTTAATAGCTTCATATTCATTTTGAAATATCCCCTAATTTTTGTGAGCAGTGTGTATATCTCAGATATATCCACTTTTATATAAATAATATAAATTTGTATTTATATATTTATATCCATATGCATATAGATCAGAATTGGGTGAGAACATGCGTCAACAGAGGGAACACTGCAAGGATCTGGCCCTTCCTCATGTAAAGTTTGTTATCAGTCTCCTTCCTGCCACTTCATACACATAGTAGATAGGGCTGTTAGAATTAAGAGCATGGGATCAGGCAGACAGAAGTTCCTGCTGTAAAACTGCACCGTGTCATTGATCTGTAAGAGTGTCAGACTAGAGTAGGTTGGGTTTACTAGTTCTGAGAACACATTAATACCAGGGACATGGCTGTATTATATGAAAGAGTTCGTGCCTACTTCTACCCTTCTATTCTAAGGCTTGAAATTCCACTATTTGAAAGTTGAGACAGGAAGAAGGGAAAAAAGTCTAAAGCTATTAGAAGTTAACTATAACATGGACTGAACCTACTCTCAGAAACAGTAGGGGATATCACAATAAAACCTAAGTTTCCTGATCAACGCAGAGAGAGCCCCAATCCCAGGGTGTACCCAAATGTTCATGTTTTGAAAAGGTTATATCCCCATCTTGCCTACCCCCTCCAAACCTTCTTGATTTATAATGGGGAATAGACAAAATTACCGTTTTTCAACTTCTTGCCTTTCCTTTTTGGTAAAAAACATAATGAAAGCCAAATAATTACAATAGATAGTAGGAGGTAATAAACATTGCAAAGGAGCAATCAAGAGTATTTGGTGAGCCCTGGCTGGTTGGCTCAATGGACAGTGTCAGCCTGGAGTGTGGATGCCCTGCATTCAATCTCTGGTCAGGGCACACACGTGAGAGGCGACCATCTGCTTCTTGCCCTCTCCACCTCCTTCTTCTCTCCCTCTTTCTCTCCCACAGCCAGTGGCTTGATTGGCCCCGGGCACTGAGAATAGCTCAGTTGATTCAAGCACTTGCCCCAAACAAGGGTTGCCGAGTGGATCCCAGTTGGGGTGCATGCGAGAGTCTGTCTCTCTATCTCCCTTCTTCTTGATAAAAAAAAAAAGTGTGTTTGGTGAGAATTTGTTCTTTTACCTGGGATGAACCATTGCAGTCTCAATGAGGCCTTCTAACTTGGGGTGTCCCTTCAGTTTTCCCATCCATGTTGAATAGTAGGGGCGTTTGAATTCTGATTGCTTGTCTTGGAATAGGAACTGCTACCAAACAAGAGAGATAACTTTGAGAAAGGCAGTTACATTTGGCTTTAGACAATTCTGGAGAAAGACTCAACTCTGAGCTGTCAGAAGTTAACTCCCCCCCCCCACTCTCCCCAGCAGCTGGAGGAAAGAGTGACTTGATTCAGAAGAGGCATCTGCGCATGCCACAGCCCCCACCACCATTTCTAATACAGCTGCTTTCCCTGGTACCAAAAATACATATTTGGGTTTGTAATCAGTCCTGTCCATACAGTATGAGTCTGGAAGAACATCTCTTGCTATTTCCTTTCTGATCAGTGATACGATGGCAGTGTTATGGACTAAACTGGGTCCTCCCCAAATTCACATGCCGAAGCCCTAGTCCCTAAGGGGACTGTATTTGGAAATTAATTGTAGGCATAAGGGTGTGGCCCTAATCAGATGGGACTGGCGTGTTTCAAAAAAAAAAAAAAAGAAGAAGAAGAAGAAGAGACACCAGGGAAGTATATACACAGAGAAAAAGCCACATGAGGACATAGTGAGGAGACAGCCATCTGCAAACCAGAGAGAGAAGCCTTGGCAGGAACCAAACCTGCCAAAACCTTCATATGGGACTTCCAGGCTCCGGAAACCTGAGAACATACTTCTGTGCTGTTTAAACCAGCAGGTCTTAGGTATGCTGCTATGGCAGACCACGCCCACCGAGACAGGAAGCAAGAAGCAGAGCCAAGTGTCTTCCCATCTCAGAGAAGTGAAGAATCAATCATCAGCACCAGGGCTGTAGTTCCAGAGGTGGACTTCTGACCAGCTATCTGAACAAGTTAAGTACAGACACTGTCTTCAGCTACATTCCAGCTCATCTAAAAATACCCATGAGATGGAGATTTAAAAGGTTTGATTCTAAAACAAAATGTCATATTGTGGTTCATAGAGTTAGTGTATCTGAATGAATGTTGACAAATATATAACCAAAGTACATATCTTTTTATTATTACACAGTGTTTGTAATTTATAGACTGTTTTGCATATATATATATATACACATAGATAAGTTATTGTACTTCTACATGACACTAATATTAATGCTAATTTTCATTCATTATGCATTTTTAGAACTTACTATGTCTACTCATAATACAAATTTGATCAAAGACTAAATCATCTGTTCAACTATCTGTGATCTAGCTTATGAGATAAGAACCACGCCATTCTCCAGATTGAAGATGTTGGAAGCCACCTATTTGTCTTTTCGTAACTAGTCTCAATCTCAACACTAAACCCAGCTCTGAAGCCAGATAATTCTTCCCAAATGGAAATCTATGGACATTACTTCTTTGCTTAAGTCTATTTTCACGCCTTCATCAGAATGCCTGAGAATGGAACCAACCATAAGTCCTTGCCTGAACTATTTTGTGCCTGCGTCTCAAACCATTTGGCATATAGAAGCCGAGATGCTTTGGTGCTTAGACAGATTCCTGTTGCCTTCGTGTGCTTGTGCCCAGGTAGAGCTGCTCCCTGTCTCTTTCCATGGGTGAAATGTGACTCTGGCCCACCCTCCCCTGAGTCAGCCACGAAGCCTGTTATGCAGTGGTTCTATTCTTAGAGGCACTGCCGTTATACTCTGTGGTCACACTAATGCCCCCTGTCTCCTGTGCCCTGAAGTGGTTTAGTTTATTTACCTTTTTCCTCATGAGTTTGTGTGCACCATAAAAAAACATAAAGAAAACTTTATCCCTTCATCCTCAGAAACTTTTTGGTATTTTGCACACAGTATGTTCACAATACATACAAGTTCATTGAGTTGAACTGAAGGATGAATAGAAAAATGCATATATATATAATATATATGTAATATATATTACAGGGAAGATATCAATGTTTTGTCATACAATTATATTATTTTCAAAGTATAACAACTGAATTCAAAACAAGTATTTCTGTCTCTTTATGATAAAGGATTCCCTCCTCTTCCCCGCCTATTCACACTTCACACCATGTTGAGTGTTAGTCAAGATTTAAGCAGTTCCACAGTCACTAGAGGTCACTCTTACAGTTTTGAAGCCGGTGAATCTGTGCAGGTTATTTTCGTTAGAACAATTTAATTTTAACTCTTCCCTCCGTGACATGTATAAAGGTTTTAACGACGAGCCCTGAATTTAACTAAATAAATTACCCAACAGCTCTGTTTACCTTTTTTGGCTGCTAAACATCATCATCATCAGATGGTTTCCCTGTGTGTGTTTAAGAGAAGCTGCAAGGTATGTGAAGACCCAAGTATCAAAGCTCAGAGTTAGAGGCAAAACAAAATACTGTTTCCTCAGTTAGGTCCTCACTGGAAAATTTCGCCTTACTGGTGTTATGGCACTTGCTACAGGTTTTTTAAAAGGTTACTTATGGAGAGCCTTGTTCTTGGAAAAGCAGGGGATTTTCCCCCTGGCTCCACATCTAAGTCACCTGTGGAAATGCAGGCACAACACGTGGCTCCCCCCACCACCAAGTGTCAGCAGGATTCTCTACCACAAGCAGGCTGAAAGGAAGCCTGCCAGACATTTGCAAATGACAGGGGAGCCACCAAACCAGAAACAAATCTCTTTTACACAGATCTGCGATCTTCTCTACTCTCGAGCCCACTCCTAACCTTCCAGGTAATTAGTGAGTGGCAACCAGCCATGGCTCTTCAGACAGGCACCCGCTCAGCTGTCTCTTGTCTGACTTCACATCCCCCAGGAACAAGAGCTTCAGGGGTGAGGAACGGCCTGGGAAGGGCAGGGGGCTGGGCACAGAGACAGAGGGTGTGGGCAAGGTAAGCTACCCCTGCCCCTGGCATCTGCAGTCACACGGCCGGGGGTCTAGGACACAGTCTCAGGGGAGGAAGCCCAGGTGAAGAGAGAGTATTTGTATTTAAGAAATAAGTTTGAGGATGAAGGGAAATGAATAATAATGACTACAGGCTTCAAAGCCCGGCTGCAAGGCTGGATTCTCATTTCGGCTTCCGAAATCAGTGGACCTTGAGAAAGTCGGAAGCATCAATTTTCCCGATTTGTAATGGGAACGTGATAAGGACAGAATGTGACTTCACAGAGATATAAGTAGATAGAGAGATAAAGAGATATGTATGCAGGCACACAAACATGCATAAGCATACTTGCATATATATACATACATGTGCATACACAGACACACACACACACTTCTCCAATTCTAAATGTCTGATCAAAATCGACGTACAGAAAGGCGTCCCTCTCTGTTATGCTAGCTGAGGAAAGCATGCGTCCTTAATCAAAAATCAGGAAATACTGACCTCATATACAGTTGGGGGACAAGATAGGATATTGGAAATTGGATCTGAAAACCTGGGCTATTTAGTCACCATAATAATATGGCTAGACCTGATTTACACTCATTCAATCTCTTGAAAGGCGTCATAAACCATTTATTGATTTTTCTGAAAGAAGAAATACAGAAAAAAAAGATATGCCAACTGAATTTGAAGTCAGGCCATCCAATTCAAGCTACAAATTTGGGTGCTGGGGCTGCCAGACCCTTTCAGTGGGCTCAGCTGTACTGAACATAAAAAAAAAAAAAAGACACCCACACATTAGAGGCTTCTTAACTCAAGGATGAGGGACAAGCTAAAAAGCAGTATTCAGGCAGGCCACAGCAGAGATGGTCATTGCAGGTCCCAGTGCCAGGCTTAGCCAACTCTGACTCACTGACACGAGGGCTAATGCTCTATCCACCCACGTGGTCTTCACAGCCTCCGCCCACAGAACACAGGAGAGCGGTAAGGAAGGCCGCAAACCACAGGCTGCGCTATTTGAAGGATTCGGTGGCCCCCACGGGGAAGAGGCACCCACTAGCCATCCAGACAGGGGAGTGTGAGGAGATCTGCTAGTTCCTCCTCCAAGGCATGCGCTGAAGGAGAGAGAAAATACGCAATTGCCGTCCACATCCAAGATTCAAAGAGATAAGCAACCTATCTGTCTGGAAACTTGATCATTTGTGTGTCTTTCTATGACCTCAAGGGTTCTTCACAAAGGATGGTGCCACTTTGGAAATGACTATCACAGTGCCTCCAGGAGAGTCATATCACAGAGAGCCATGTGGTTCTGTGGTACAGAGCTCGGACACCGATTACATTCCTTAACTCAAGACAGCACTCCTGGCCCTGGCCGGTTGGCTCAGCAGTAGAGCATTGGCCTGGCATGTGGAAGTCCTGGGTTCGATTCCCGGTCAGGGCACACAGGAGAAGCACCCATCTGCTTCTCCACCCCTTCCCCTCTCCTTCCTCTCTATCTCTCTCTTCCCCTCCCGCAGCCAAGGCTCCATTGGAGCAAAATTGGCCCGGGCGCTGAGGATGGCTCCATGGTCTCTGTCTCAGGCGCTAAAATGGCTCTGGCTGCAATGGAGCAACGCCCCAGATGGTCAGAGCATTGCCCCCTTGTGGGCATGCTGGGTTGATCCCGGTTGGGCACATATGGGAGTCGGACTGCCTCCCCACTTCTAACTTCGGAAAAATTCAAAAAACAAAACAGCACTCCTGTTATCTGAAATGGAACAACAGCAACTACTTTTCACAAGTTTGGGAAAGATGAAAAATTAATCAAAATGAGAACGCATTTAAAGAAGTGAGCACAGTGCCATCTAAGTGCCTAATAGAAAATAACCACTGTAATTATCAATATCACCATCATCATTATTAAAAAAAAAGAAAAGAAAAGAAAATGTTCCTACTGATTTTAGTTGATTTCATGAGGAGCTGAAGAGACTGATCTTTCTTCTGTTTGAAATGCTCACAGCTGCCACTGACAGGTGGACCAGGTGGGACCAAGCCCCTTCTTTGTGTCTTTCGTATTGTTTCAGAGTTTGTGCACAAAAATAAAAAAGTTGTAAACCAAACTTTTTTAGTCAACAAGGATGACATACACATGTTACAAGAAAGCTTTTGTCTCTAGAGGCAGATGGATGGAAAGGGGACCTTGAGCATCTAACTTCCAGCCACTTAGAAGTTCCCAAAGGCTGCTCACGCTGCATGAGAATGGCTTCCCAGGGTGGACGAAGTCCCTCTGAAGTTGCTGCCAATAAGGGAATCACCCTCCCATGAAATGATAGCAAAGGCCCAAATAAAGCAATTTCTTATATCTTCAGTTTTACTCTTGAATTGATGCAGAGCTGACCACATAAACAAACTGAGTCCAATAGTCATCATTTGGAGAGCACTGGAAATGATCTGCACTTTCCCAAATATCTATCCCACCTGTTAGTCCCTAGTTCATTCTTACATAACAATATATATATCTTCACATCTATCCGAATATGTCCTAAAAACCTTGGTTAAAATGCAAAGTCTTCAAAGAGAAGACAAGTATCAAATACTTTGATTGAAAACATTTTTATTTATTTATTGTTTTTATTTATTGATGAGAGAGAGAGACACAGATTTGTTGTTCTAGCTATCTTTTATTCATTGGTTACTCTCCCTGTAAGTGCTCTGACCAGGGATCAAACCTGCAACCTTGGCATCTTGGGGTGATGCTCTAACCAACTGAGCTACTTGGCCAGGGCCTGCTGAAAACATCTTAATACAAATTCTCAGCAGAGTGTCTAGGGGGAGAAATCCCACCCCTACGAGATAGAAAATTCAAGCAAAGGGCAGTAAGGTTGTAAAAGAAAATGTGAGCACAAAGGTCTGACTTTTCCTAATTTATTACTCAATTTGACGATTCATCTGTTTTTCACTCATTGATTATTTTAAAGGATCCATTAGTTACCATACAAACTATAGATGTTGGAAATACACTATAAATAAGACGTAGTCTCTGAATTCAAGGATTTCCCATTTAAGAGAAGGAGATACACATGTAGTCAAGCAGGTTTTGTTTTTTTTTTTTAACTTTGTAATGGCTGATTTCAGAGAGTATATTCTGCAGTAAGTACAGCAGAGGGACCAGAAATTTGAGTGACAATCTTCTCATTGTGCTTAGGAAGGCAAAGAACAGGTGGCATTTCAGTTGAGTCTTTTTATTTATTTATTATTTGATTCATTGTGTTTACATAGATTCTAGTGTTGCCCCAAATGCTTCCCCCTCAACATCTCCCTTACCCCTCTCCCCGTATCGCCTTCCCCTTCCCTTCAGGTTTATCCCATCCTATCATCCCCTTTCCCTCTGTCTTCTTTTCCTCTGGTCCCCTTTAATCTTGCCTCTGTCTCAATTCTGTTCCTCAGTTCACATTGCTCATTGGATTCCTCAAATAAGTGAGGTCATATGAGATTTCTCTTTCTCTGCCTGGGTTATTTCACTTAATATAATAGTTTCCAGGTCCATCCATGTTGTTGCAAAAGGTAATATTTCCTTCTTTTTCATGGTCGCATAGTATTCCATTGTATATATGTACCACAGCTTTTTAATTCAGTCATCCAGTGATGGACACTTGGGCTCTTTCCAGATCTTTGCTTTGTGAACAATGCTGCCATAAACATGGAAATGCATTTCTTTTTTTGAGTCAGTGATATGCTGTTCTTGGGATATATTCATAAAAGTGGGATGGCTGGGTCAAAATGCAGTTCCATTTTTAATTTTTTGAGTAATCTCCATACTGTTTTCCACAGTGAAACTAGACCATCAACTTACAACATTCACAAAAGTAAACTCAAAATGGATAAAAGACTTAAATGTAAGTCATGAAACCATAAGCATCTTAGAAGAAAACATAGGCAGTAAGCTCACTGACATCTCTCGCAGCAATATATTTGCAGATTTATCTCTACAGGTAAGTGAAATAAAGGACAGAATAAATGGGACTATATCAAACTAAAAAGCTTTTGCACAGCTAAAGACAATATGAACAGAATAAAAAGACAAACCACACAATGGGAGAACATATTCGACAATATGTCTGTAAGGGGTCAATAACCAAAATTTATAAAGAACTTGTAAAATTCAACACCAAGAAGATAATCCAATCAAAAATGGGCAGCCTGACCAGGCAGTGGCGCAGTGGATAAAGCATCGGACTGGGATGCGGAGGACCCAGGTTCGAGACCCCGAGGTCGCCAGCTTGAGCGCAGGCTCATCTGGTTTGAGCAAAAAGCCCACCAGCTTAAACCCAAGGTCGCTGGCTCCAGCAAGGGGTTACTCGGTCTGCTGAAGGCCCATGGTCAAGGCACATAAAAGAAAGCAATCAATGAACAACTAAGGTGTTGCAACGTGCAATGAAAAACTAATGATTGATGCTTCTCATCTCTCCATTCCTGTCTGTCTGTCCCTGTCTATCCCTCTCTCTGACTCACTCTCTGTCTCTGTAAAAAAAAAATGGGCAAAAGAAATGAATAGACACTTCTGCAAAGAGGACATACAGATGGCCAATAGGCATATGAAAAATGCTCAGCATCTCTAATAATTAGAGAAATGCAAATTAAAACTACAATGAGATATCACCTCCCAAGTCAGAATGGCGCTCATTAACAAAACAACACAGAATAAGTGCTGGCGAGGATGTGGAGAAAAGGGAACCCTCCTGCACTGCTGGTGGGAATGCAGACTGGTGCAGCCACTGTGGAAAACAGTTGAGTCTTGAAGGACAAATATACTGCTCACAAAAATTAGAGAATATTTCAAAATGAATATGAAGTGATAAATTATTCCCTAATTTTTGTAATCAGTATAGTTGTTCACTAGAAGGACAATTCTGCCCTGTGCTGAGGCTGACAGGAGTTTTACTAAAGAGTTACATTATAAGAAAAATAAAACACACCTTCATTGATTTTCACATTGTGCTGTTTGGTTTTTTACTATTCTAATACATTTGGAAATAAATCAGAATAATACAATCCTATAAATGGAATCCTATTGTTAAAGCTAAAATATAATCACTAACATTGTATAGGACTCACGCTGTGCTGCATTACATCAGATGCCCTATATATTATCTTCTCATTTCATCTGGACCTCAACAATGTGAAGGAGCAAAAGCATTCCCGTTTTACAGATGAGGAAACTTAGGCTCAGACAGGGAAGCAAATTTCCCAAATGTACATCAGACTGAAGCTCAAAATCACGACTGGCTTTCTGATTCCGCACTCTATGCCTCTAGTGATTATGAAACACTCCCACTTTGGTATATTACCCAGTGATTACCATTGAGAAGTGGACCGCTGACCAGCATTATCAAAATCACCTAAGAACATGTTAGAAATGAAGACGCTCAGGACCCGTTCCGGATTTCCTGAATAAGAATCTTCATTTAACCAAGATTGCAAGTGAGTCATAATAATGTTGGGAAGACACTGGCTTGATCCAATCCTTTCCCCTATAAATCTCACGGATGTTAATTTTCATCTTCTGCAGAGAGGGTTAAGGAACTATTTCATCTGGCAGTTTCACTTACTTACTTGCTAATGAAACCTGCTACCATGTTATGCTCCCTTCTGGAAAAAAAAAAACAGGGGGCATACATCCCCTGGCTCTTTGATGTGTCAGTTTGTGACATCTGTGGGTCCAAATTTGAATACATGAAAATTCTTTTATTCTTCACTTTCATCTAAATATTCCAATGTGTTTAACTAATACATTAATTATGTCATTCGTGTCTACCCCTTAACTTCTTTCTGATCTCTCACTTACGGGCCAGTTGTAGCTCAAGACTGTCCCTCTGAAAATCAAGTCCTCTGAGATGGACCAAGTCATGCAGAAACATTCTTCCTGGGGGAGAACACAGCCAATCACGCTCTGCGCTCTGACAATGCTGGGGTTCTTAGTAACCGAATGACACCAAACAGCTACCGTATCTCATTAAGCCGCTGATCGGCTCAAATGCCGGCTGCTGTTCAAGATAGGAAAACAGGAATCTCTCAGATACAGGGCACCTTGTGCTCACTATTCATGCCCAGGTTCTGGGAAGCAGCCCCAGACATACACCTTCACATATGGCTGGAGTACCTCTCCTCCTAAAACAAAAGGCTTCGGTAATTTTCATCACTGGGACCTTTAGTTATTCTGGACATTTACTGAGTAATCAGAATTCTTTATTTTGGATTATTTAGGCAGTACTATCAGTATCCATTAAAAAATGGGGGGGGGGAGAGAAACTTACCCTTCATTTATCTTTAAAATTAAAAAAAAGAAAAAAAAATCCAAAGGGTATGTATAATAGATGCTGGGAAAGCGAGGGTGGATTGCTTCGTGGGAGGTCGCAGACACAGGAAGGGAAGACAGTTTCTATTGTGATTACACTTTCACTTCCTGAGGGAAAAATGATTAATTGCCTCGGGAAGAAGAAGAGAACTTCATAGAAAAATGACATACGAGCTTTCGTCGAAGGATGACTGTGCTCATCAAAGAAGACACAGAAGTCACTCCAGGTGAAGGAGCAGCCCGTGAACTGTCAGTGAGGATAGAACCCTGTGTCACAGTATTCAGAGAATGCTCAAGAGTTTCGCTGGACTCAGGAGAAGGGAAGGGAGAGGCAAGAGACAAGGCCCCCTCCTTATATTTTAAGAGGACCTTGTGTAATGAACCATGAGGTGAGCATTCAATCCTTTGAGCACTGAGGAGTCATGCAAGATTCTTTTTAGAGGATATATGATTGGATTTATGATACATTCTGCTGGTAAGTTGAACAACAGAGTTGAAAGGAAGGGAAGTTGGAGATCAGGAGACCTCTAGGTGGTGGTGCCACCATCCAGATTAGAGTTGTTGGAAGTTCTGGATGACCCATGTTTGTCAAGTTTATCACCGAGATATAACAGGTCAAAGTGCTCGAACAATAATAAAGGCTTTGCCAACACAGCTGTTTGACTTCTAAACAAAATGAGTACGTAAAGCTCATGGAAACTGTAAGGAAATTAATTCCATTCCCCAATGGTAAAGGGAACAATTCTCAAGCACAATTTCTACTGAGCGTTTCACTGAATGAACAAATCAGAATGCCTGAGTCCATATTGCTAATGAAATGTGTAAATATCCTACCCATTCAGAAGAAACCTGTACAGTAAATCCAAGCAGTGAGGGAAATCGCTTTGAGAATAGACTAAATAAGAGAAAAGTCAGGTCATATCCAGGAGGAAATAAAAAACATGTACACCTCCATGTATTCCAACCAAGAATCACTTCAGCAGTAGGGGGTCAACGGTTACAAAACCGACATCCTTTTTCAGAATAGTAATGCCATCCAAATGCCTTTACGTTTTTCAAAGTGTGCCCCACCCAGTGTCTCATTTACACACACAACACCTCTGACAGGTTCTGTTCTTGACCATATTTAACTGGATAAGAACAATGTACATTCTAAGAGTTGAATCACTAATTCAATTCTCTTCTCTTTGCATGACAGCCAAGACGGAAGCTTCTCTTACAGTGAGCCACTGAAACTGCCATTTTTAAGGTTAAAATGTTTAAATATTAGCAACTTTGTTCAACCTAATAGATCCCAAGTATAGTGCACTAAAATTTCCAATCAACAACCTGTAATTTTATACTGGTTCCATGCTTGTGAAAGCAAATTAATTCAAAATGTCAAGTGAAATGTCAAGTAAAATGGTCTCTATATCTTAGACCCATGTTTGTCAGTGAAATGGATATTAAAATAAAGGAAGAGCTATTCGAATTCCATCCCTTCTCCCATTTTTCTAATAGTCATTATAAATACTCATTTCATTTGTCTATTGCTTCTCTAAACTATTATAAATCACAAGCTAATGTATAAAAGAAATATAATATCCACAGCCTATATTATTATACACACCTACAAAATCATTGTTTTTCTCCTAGTTCAAAATATAGTTTTTTATTAAAATGTATCATTTCAGAAGCTATTTTTACCTTAAAGTTTCTGGAAAAAGAACTAAGAGAGAGATGTTTGGCAAGACCATTTTCAAGATGAGTCTGTGCCCTGTGAATCTTGATAGTTGGTGGAAAAAGGGTATGAGATCCCTTGACAAGGAGGATCCATTCAAGAACTCTTCGAATCACGTCCTTCGGTTGTAAAGCGAAGGACAGAGATTTTTAAGGACTTGCATTTTTTTTCTTTGCTTCTAGCTGAAAGAAAATGTCCACACTGAGTATGAAGGATTTTCATTATCGGAATGTCCATCTCAGCTCTTGAGGAAGGCTGTTCTACTAGTGACTTTGAACTGGCTTGTTTAATTAGAACACATTCTAGTGGCTGATTATGGTGACCACAGCTACCCACAAGGGCACAGAGTCTTTGTAGAAGACTTACATATACCTTTCCAAGTACTCATCGGATGTTTGCACTATATCCCCAACCCATAATCAGTCAGAAGCAATCGCCAACCTTCCCATCTTGGGACACCTCCAAATATCCAGAGGTACTTTTTTTTTAATATTGAACTAAAACATGTCCCCAAGAACTAACAGATCTTTCAGTGCCCAGAAATCACAAATAAACATTTTTCCTCCCTCTTCCGCATGGCATTAGCTGCTCAACATCCATCCTACACCATCCAGCCTAAAACGCCTCAGTTCTTCCATCTGTTCCTTCGATGATATGATGCGGGATTCCCTCAACAATGTGATGATTTCTTTCTGACATCACGATGGGGCTTTTAAATGTAGTAATCAGAAGTGCCTTCTTCCCCACCTAAAATGAAAGCCAAGCCACGCTGCCCTCCTGCTTAAAAGCGTTTTTAATATAACTTCCAGGATAAAAGATAAGCTCTTGATGCTGTCACCAAAGCGCCCACGATGAGATCTCAGCCAGTCCCTCTGGCGCACTCGGGTCAGGCCCTGCTGAGGCAGCTCTGCGGGCAGCTTGGTTTCCTTCCTCTCCCGGCCTCCGCACAGGCTGTTCCCACATGTCCGTGTGGGGAAGCCCCGTAAGACGCAGGTCAATAATGTCTTCTCAAATAAGACTTGAGTGAGTGAGGGCGAGTTAGGGGCTGCTCCCGTGTGTGTGTTCCTCTCTACATATTCGGCATCCCTCCCACAGACATGCATTTAGAAGTTTCTCTTCCTGTCTCCATCCCAAACATGCACAGCTGGACCACGCATCTTTCAGGGAAGGCATTGACCCTATATCTCATGTCCCTTTCTTCTTATATCGTTCCTGATAGAGTAGAAGCGGACGTTAAATGAACAGCTGAAATGAACACAACCAGAGCAGTGGAGGACTGACCAGGGCTACATTTACAGAGCAGTCTTCAAGGGACTAAAGACCGCGTAAACACTAAGATCTTGACCTCGCTCTCCCGTTCACTGACAGTCACAATGAACTACCCTAGGTCATCTACCAGATTGGGCATGGGGAACTCCCCTCAAGGACAAGCTCAAATCACACAATAAAACATGTCACTTTGATTAACAGTTTCTGCTCAGAGAGAGGGTAGGGCATGGTTCAATGACTAGAGAATGAAGTCAGTCTCCATCCGTGGGCACACTCACATTCCTGGTCCTTACTCTTAAGAAAAAAAAAAGAAAGAAAAATCATGCCTAAAACTGGAAGAAATGAAGCTATATTATTTTTTTCTTTTCTTTTTACCTAACAGTGTTAAGGTAATCTTAATAACCAAGATTTTAAACAGTTAAGAATATACTTCTTGAATACCTACCCAACCAGAGAAAGAGAAATGTATTGATAGAATCAGGAGGGAAACAATCATTCTTAAATAGGACTGAAGTAGCTTTCTGTGAGAGATAATAATTGAAATGTGAACAACCAAGTCAGGGGGAGATGTCTGTTTATTCACTTTAGGAACTGGAGAAACTAGAATTTCCTTTATTCTGCTGCAGGAGGAAAGAAGTCAACCCAAAGGGAAAAATACCTAGTCTCCGGTCAGAACACTTTCTAGTCCTATCCCCCTCCCTAAATAACAAATTCTTGGAAATCAGAACAGCTTCAGAAATGGGTCCATTCCTAACTCCAAATCATCTGGTGTTGGAGTGTGTTAAAAATGTAAGATGCGGCCCTGGCCAGTTGGCTCAGTGGTAGAGCGTCAGCCTGGCGTGCAGAGATCCCGGGTTCGATTCCCGGCCAGGGCACACAGGAGAAGCGCCCATCTGCTTCTCCACCCCTCCCCCTCTCCTTCCTCTCTGTCTCTCTCTTCCCCTTCTGCAGCCAAGGCTCCATTGGAGCAAAAAATGGCCCGGGCACTGGGGATGGCTCCTTGGCCTCTGCCCCAGGCGCTAGAGTGGCTCTGGTTGCGACAGAGCGACGCCCCGGATGGGCAGAACATCGCCTCCTGGTGGGCGTTCCGGGTGGATCCAGGTCGGGCACATGCAGGAGTCTGTCTGACTGCCTCCCCGTTTACAGCTTCAGAAAAATACAAAAAAAAAAAAAATGTAAGATGCTCATATTTTAGTTGTTCTTAAAGGGGTGGGGAGTTGGGCAGGGTTATTTTTTAAAGATCCCGGTTGATTCTCACATTCAGAAGTTATGACTCTGGTCTCAGCCCAAATCTCTCTTTTGCTAGCACCATAAATAGCAATATTTTTAAGGTAGCATTATAGACATATGCTCTTTGCTTTTATTAATCTGTTCGCTTGAATGTAATGGATACTTATGTCTGCTCTTTAGCTCTGCTTAAAGTCACCAGACAGCATTAGGGAATGATAATAATAATAATAAGAAGAAGAACCAATATTTATTGAGGTGCTTTTCTAAATGATCTATAAATAATAATCCATTCAGTCCTTGAAACAACTGTATGACTTCACTGCTATTATTATCCCCTGTTTATATTTTACAGATGAGGAAACAGAGGCTCAGAAAAAATGAGTAATTTGCCTAAGATCAAAGAGTTAGTGAAAGAGAAGATTGTGTTCTGTAGAAACAGTGATTCATCCTGAAACCTGTTCAGGATGATTTGATAAGCATTTATTATAGTGGGTGAGGTAAGGGAGGATTTAAAAACGTGAGCCGTGGTGCTAACACACTTGATTCAAGCTGACTCTACGGCTTACTGGTTGTATGGCCCTACATAAAATACTCTTTGACCTTCAGTGTTCCTTTGTTTAATTGGGGACTATAATAGTTTTAACATCGCAGTAGGCATACCAACTCCCAGAACAGCTAAATGACTTAGCTATAGGAACTCACAGAGTTAAGTGGTGACAGAAGTAAAACCTAGGTATCTTGGTGTGTTGACTCACTTCCATTTTAGCATGATAGCTTTTACCCGGAAGCCGGATGTGGAAGACCTTAACCACCGAGGTAAAGAACTGACATCCTCTAGTCATGTGAGCCATGATCCGGGACACAGAACACACCGGCTCTCTGTAGGGGCTCAGCCCAGGTGTTTGAAATAGTTAATGAGTTAAGTGAAAACTCAGTGGGAATCCACATTTGTTAGTACATTTTTTTGAAAGTAGATGGAGTCTGACAGTGACCTATCAATCTTCAGACCCCATCATGAGACTCTGCAGGTTAAGGGGCCAAGAACACCCTGAGGTCAGATGGGTGTTTCTTCCTGCTCTACACTGAATGCTGGTGCATGAGGGAATGAGGTGTCACCAATGCCACCAGGAGACCCTGTATTCTTAGTTCTGTGCTTCCTACCTGACCTGCTTTCTAGATAGTAAGCCCTTGGTCTCCATTATGATCTGGAAAGGAATAAACCCAACATAGCACAAGGAGCCTTCTAAAATGGGGGCAGAGGGATTATCTGTAACCCCATATTGAGCTCCATTCACCTACAAGGTTGCATAAGGTTTGAAACTATAGTTTGTGGGCAAAAAGTAATTTCATATACAGGCAACACTCTGTGCTCTCATTATATTAAGCACATGACATTTCCCATTGGTCTCATGGAGATAATTTGAAAATGTGCTCATTGAATTTGATCTTGTTGGAAACAAACCTAAATTCTATTTCTGTATATTATACAAAAAGTGCTGCTCTTCATCGAGGCAATCGGTCATTGATTTTCTAACTATGTTTTCTATACGTACAAGTCAAGATCTGGGAATTAAAATAATCTTCACCTTACAAAGAATTCAGAAATCAATAGCTAGAAAAATTGGTTCTTGAACATCTTACCACCAGTATTGTGGCAAATGTTACCTCCATTGTCACAATTCCATGAAATATCATCATCATCTCCATTTTCAGATAAATTAACTAAGCAGGAGAGGAAAAGTAAAGATGCCTAAGGTTGTACAGCTAAAAGTTTCTATTAACCATTAGACTTACATTGGTTTTCACATGTTTGTCTTGCTGTCAATACAAAATATAAACTATTTCTTTATCATTTGTTTTTTGGATAGACATTGTCAATAGAATGAGCATGGTTTTCCTAGGCTACCAGAGGTGTTAAACATTCTGGCAATGCTCAGAAGTGATTTGCATAAGCATTTAACTGGGAAGGACCAACTTCTTTAGAATTGACCATTGAGGCCCTGGTCAGTTTTCTCAGTGGTAGAGAGTCCTCCCAGCATGTGGATTTGATTCCTGATGGGTTCAATTTCCAGTTAAGGACCACAGAAGAAGCAACCATCTGCTTCTCTATCCCTCCTCCTTTCTTTCTCTCTCTTTCTCTATCCCCTCCTGTAACCATGGCTTGATTGGCTCAAGTAAGTTGGCCTCTGATGCTGAGGATAGCTCCACAGCCTCTACCTCAGGTGCTAAAGACAGTTTGGTTGCCAAGCAATGGAGCAATACCCAAGATGAGCAGAGCATTGCCCCATAAGGGGCTTGCTGGGTGGACCCCAGTGAGGGTGCATGTGGGAGTCTGGCTCTCTGCCTCCCCTGCTCTCACTTATATTAAAAAAAAAATTGACCATTGAGGAAGTGATAAAGCCAGAATTTTATTTTCTTTCTTTCTTTCTTTCTTTCTTTCTTTCTTTCTTTCTTTCTTTCTTTCTTTCTTTCTTTCTTTCTTTCTTTCTTTCTTTCTTTCTTTCTTTTTTACAGAGAGAGAAAGTCAGAGAGAGGGATAAATAGACAGGAAGGGAGAGAGATGAGAAGCATCAATTCTTCATTATGGCACCTTAGTTGTTCAATGATTGCTTTCTCATATGTGCCTTGACAGGGGACTACAGCAGAGTAACTAACATTTTCCTTAAGCCAGCAACCTTGGGCTCAAGCCAGTGACCTTAGGGCTCAAGCCAGAGACCACAGAGTCATATCTATGACCCCATGCTCAAGCCAGTGACTCTGTGCTCAAGCTGGTGAGCCAGTAGTCAAGCTGGATGAGCCCACTCTTAAGTCCATGAACTCGGGGTTTCAAACCTGGGTCCTCCGTATCCCAGTCCAACACTATCCACTGCACCACCACCTGGTCAGGCAAGCCAGAATTCTTATACCTCTCTTTAGGCCTTACTGGAAACATGCTATTGCCATGAGAACCTGGCTTAAACCCAGTCTTTTTTCTATAGTAAATAAAGGTAATAATTCCTGTCTTGCATAGTTCCAAAAGTATGATGAGTAGTTGTTTCAATTTCGAGAGGAAATTGAGGGTGATTAGTGACCTGCCCATGACTGTCCTGCTCCAAACAGCAGAGCTATGCTACTATTTCTCTTACATTTTGGTGTTTGAAGGCTTGAAAAAAGGCACTTTCTAAAAAAGAGTGAAAGTATGAAAACAATTGAGATGATGTGTGCAAAAGCACACTTCATGGTGTACAACAAAGGATCTTTATTGCTTCTCAAGTATTAGCATAAAAAAAGTCTTATTTTCACTCATAAAAAAGCAGGACAGAGACAGAAAAATACTTGCTTTGAGACTAGAAAGACCAGCATTTGACTCTCATATTAGGATTCTGCAGAGAAAGAATTAATGGGCCAGAGATATCTAGATCTAGATCTAGCTCTAGTTCAAGATTTATTTTTTATTATAAAGAATTGGCTCCCATGATTATGGAGAATGAGAAGTTTCAAGATCTGTAGTGAGCTCACTGGAGACCCAGAAGAGCCGATATGTAGTTTCAGTTCAAGTCAGAAGGCAAGAGAGGACCCAGTGTCCCAGCTCAAAGCAGCCAGGCAGGAGGGATTTCTTTCTACTTGTAGGGTGGCCAGATTTTCTGTTCTATTCAGACCCTCGTTCTCTGGATAAGGCACACCCATATTTGGGGACACTCCCTACTTTACTCAGTTTATTAAAGATTCCCTCTACCCAGCAACACCCTTGCAGACACCACCATATTTGTGACACTCCCTACTTTACTGGGTGAAAGGTTCCACCTACCCAGAAGCACCCTCACAGACACATCCAAAATAATGCTTGACCCAATGGCTGGCAGCCATGGCCCAGGCAAGTTGACACAACATTAAACACCATAGCTTCCTATTCTGTGTACAAAAAGTGACAAGATAAATCATTGCCTAATCTTCAACAAAATGGGGATGAGAAACCCTCCCCCAAAGGGTTGACCTGAAGATAAATTGTGCCATTGTCTATGAAGTGTTTTTACTGTATGAATTATATCTTTTTTTATTCTACATCCTTATAAATGCTCCCTTGTCTTTCTTTTTTTTTATAATTTTTTTTATAAATTTTTTTTATTTATTCATTTTAGAGAGGAGAGGGAGAGACAGAGAGAGAGAGAGAGAGAGAGAGAGAGAGAGAGAGGAGAGACAGAGAGAGAGAAGGGGGAAAGGAGCTGGAAGCATCAACTCCCATATGTGCCTTGACCAGGCAAGCCTGGGGTTCGAACCGGCAACCTCAGCATTTCCAGGTCGACGTTTTATCCACTGCGCCACCACAGGTCAGGCTGCTTCCTTGTCTTTAAAATGGGACCCAGCTTTGCCATCTACATACCATGAGAGACGATAAGTATAAAATGATTAAGAATGACATGGGAAAACTTGTAGTCTAGGTAAGTTTATCTATAAAGAGATTCCTGGCCTGACCTGTGGTGGCACAGTTGATAAAGCATCAACCTGGGCACTGGTTCAAAACCCTGAGCTTGCCTGGTCAAGATACATATGGGAAGCAATCACAAGTTGATGCTTCCCGCTCCTCCCTGCCTTTCTTTAAAGAAAAAGAAGAAGAAGAAGAAGAATACATTCCTGCTTATTGTGTTTACCTGCACTGGGTCCTGAGCGTGACTGAGATATTTTGTTACACATGTACACACACACTACCTTTATTGATGGCAATTTTGTCAGACTTACATAGTTTTCCAAACGAAGGAAAGCATAGTAAGCAATAACGTCTAACTACCTGTACTGTCTGTGTGGTATCATTGTGTCGCCCGCATAGCATTGTCATCCACATGCACACTTGGTTTAGGAAGCTACAGTAGTTATCTATTGCTGTTTAACAAACTACTATGTGTGTTACAGCTTTACCTAACCCACACGTATTATCGCACACTTACTGCAAGTTAGTGCCTGAGCGTGAGGTGGCCGGCTGCTCTGTAAGGCTGCAATGAAGGTGGAGTCGAGGTCTGGCTTCTCACCTGAAAGCTTAACTGGGAAGGATCCCTGTCTATGCTCACGGAGGCTGGTGGCAGAATGAGCTTGCTCGTGAGTGGAGGACTGAGGTGGTCGGGTGCTGGCTGGTGGTTTCTTGTGGGTCACACTCAGGTTCTAGAGCCGTCCTGGAGTTGTCTGCTGTGTGGCTCCCTCCAGAGGCCATTCACGATGCGGCAGCTTGCTCTTCAATGTTACCAGGGCAGTGAGAGAGAGTCTAGTATAGGTCTGCATAAAATGCTGTTCTATTAGGGTAATCACGAGTGACACCCTGTAGCTTTTGCCACATATTGTAATGTAATCAAGGGAGAGGCATGCCATCACCGTTGCCCTACTCTGTGGATTAGGGACAAGTCACAGACCCTGCCCACTCTCAAGGGGAAGAATGCATACAAGCTCTTCTGTTGTGAATACCGAAAGACGAGCATATTTAAGAGTCACTTTAGGGTCTCTACATGACAGATATAAAGCAGATATGTAAGCAGCTATTTCAAAAAATATGGTAGTAACATTAAAAAAAATTAATCGTTTGTTAAGAGAAGTAATTTTCTGAAAGTAAGTTAGCAACATGGTCACAGTATTTACTTCTCAACGTGGTGACAAATGGAATCACTTCAAATTATAAATATGTGCTATACACAAACACACTCACATGGACTTAGTTTTGGCAAACTGTAAAACATTCAGTGCCCTGGCCAGCTGGCTCAGTGGTAGAGTGCCGGCCTGGCAAGTGGATGCTCTGGGTTTGATTCCCTGTCAGGGCACACAGCAGAAATGACCATCTGCTCTTCCACCCCTCTCCCTTTCTTCTCTCTCTCCCCCTCTCTTTTCTCCTCCTGTAGCCAAGGCTCGGTTCTAGCAAGTTGGTCCTGGGCACTGAGGATGGCTCCATGGCCTCACCATAGGCACTAAAATAGCTCAGTTGCTGAGCAACAGAGCAATGACTCCAGATGGGCAGAGCATATCACCCCACAGGGGACTTGCTGGGTAGATCCTGGTTGGGGCACATGTGAGAGTCTGTCTCTCTGCCTCCCCAATTCTCACTTAATGAAAAAAACAAACAAACATTCAGTGATCAATGTAGTTAATTCTTAAAGACACTCAAGTATCCCAATGCTTTAGTGCACTTGGGTGCACATTCTATGATTCTGAGCACTACGTGGGGTCCAACCACTCCATATGTATATATTTCAAGGAAAATCCAACTTCCTTCTAGGAAAAGAAAGCACTCATTCCTTCTTCTTTCAAAGAACTGCAGCACTACTTTCTAAAAATGTCCGTGTATTTAGCTACAGCTGACAAATACTTCCATCCTAAAATACTTATTGTTTTTGAGGGATGGTGTTCACCTAATTATAACAATGATAATTTGGCTTTGGCAGCAGGGATATGCATATACATTTTTACTTCCTTTCCTGTACTTTTTTACTGTGGTTTTAATTTTATATAACGAGCTCTTTATTTGAAATCACAAGAAAGCAATTATCTTTGAATAATTACATTGTAAGATACAATGTAATTAAAAGGGGGGAAAAACATGTTGACAACTTACACAGTTGTGAAGAAGTACTATTTAGTACTGCTGACCAGTTTGTATCCTGACTCTGAAGAAAGCAATCATCATAACATTTTACAACCATGCTGATGGGTCCACATCCAGCACAACTTTTGAGGTTCCCTTGTTGCTACGTCAGTAATCTTCACAGTTACTGTTCCTGAGTCATAAACAACATCTGATATAATACAAATTGAGAAGCTAGAAGGAATCCTCAAATACAAATCACAGCCTCAATGAGAATAATAAAACAATTTAAAAATACCGGATACTTCAAAGTATATTTCTCAACCTCTTTCTCGAAAACATCCCTGTTGACTATCAAACACCTGGAAAACCTAAACAAGAATGTGATCATGTGGTAGCAGTCTCCCAGCTGTGACATTTCCAGGACCCTAGCTGTTTTTCCTTTCCTTAAATTATTTTAAATCATTACCACTGGGTTGAATTCAGAAATAAGCAATAAACTTTGTATACTGAATACTCGAAACCATCCAGCAACTAACTGAGAAGGATTTCGTAGGGCGGCGGTTCTCAACCTGTGGGTCGCGACCCCGGCGGGGGTCGAATGACCAAAACACAGGGGTCGCCTAAAGCCCCAATGGTTGAGAACCGCTGGCATAGGGGAAAGCTGAACTGGACAGAGAAAGGAGAAATACAATGCAGAGAAATCACCAGGTACTAATGTCACCAGTATACAAATGTGATAAAATCACTCGGAGGACATGGAAGTCCTGGGTTGACATTGAATTTAGATGATGAAGGCATTAGAGACAGTGTTTGTTCCCTCATAGGGCACCTGTGCACCGGCCAAGGTTGCACATCACACACACACACACACACACACACACACACACACACATACACACACACACACATACACACACACACACACGGGAAGAGTGTGAGGCATCTCCACGGAAGACAAATGCATGATACAAGAACATTTTTATAGTCCTATGTGGTCCACTTTATTGGCCACAGGGAAGCATAAACAATGGTATCTTCTTCATTTGGAATAACTAGGGAATCATATAATAATCCTATATTCTGATGTATTTTATGTATATATATGATTATGTATATATGATATTATGTATAAATATTATGCACGTATTAGTATATATAGTTACACATATTGTAATATATACCTATATTATTTTATAAGTATATATAATACAGTGTGTCCGTAAAGTCATGGTGCACTTTTGACTGGTCACAGGAAAGCAACAAAAGATGATAGAAATGTGAAATCTGCACCAAATAAAAGGAAAACTCTCCCAGTTTCATACCTATTCAGTGCAGTTCGATGTGGGCTCATGCACAGATTTTTTAGGGCTCCTTAGGTAGCTATCCCGTATAGCCTCTACAGACTCATCACTGACTGATGGCCTACCAGAATGGGGTTTCTCCACCAAACTGCCGGTTTCCTTCAACTGTTTATCCCACCGAGTAATGTTATTCCTATGTGGTGGCACTTCATTATAAACGCGCCGATACTTACGTTGCACTTTGGTCACGGATTTGAATCTAGCGACCCACAGAACACACTGAACTTTCCTCTGTACCGTCCACATCTCGACTGGCATGGCCGTGGGCTGATCTGCTGTATACACGGTGTTACGTCATCATCTGCGCATGCACACATGCTGCCACTTCATCCTACAGAAACTGAGAGGACTGAGAGGGTTTTCCTTTTATTTGGTGCAGATTTCACATTTCTATCGTCTTTTGTTGCTTTCCTGTGACCGGTCAAAAGTGCACCATGACTTTACAAACACACTGTATATATCTCCATACATATGTTTATGTATTATATGTTCACATATATATATAACTCAATATAAGTCCTGCAGGTGGCTAGATCTTATTATAAAATCAGAGGATGCTGATCAGCTATGTTCTGTGGACTGGTAAAGAAACAGCTGCTCTTCTGGGAAAGAATAATGAAGCCAGTTTGTGGAAGGAGCACAGGGAACGGGTGAGGAGAGACTGCAGCCATCATCTGGTTTGTAATTCCAACCCCTTCCGGAACTTCTTTACCTGAGAAAGGCATGAATTCTTAGACTAGATTTCCACTCTTTTTTTTTTTTTTTTTTTGCTTAGTATGGTAGGCAGAAAAACGACTTCTCTAATGGTCTGTTCCATGATCTTGGAAATCTTTGGTTATGGATCTGGAGATGGGAAGATTATGGGGAGGTTACCTTAACTGATCTATCTGGGCTGGTCGAATCTGATAGCATGAGTCATTAAAAACAACAACAAAATAAGCTTTTAGAACTTTTAAAAAGAACATTTGGCTAAAGAGAGCTGCCATCACAAATGAAAGAGAAGATGAAATGTCAGGACTCCACCCACCATTGCGGCCTTTAAAGACAGAGGCAAGGGGCCAACAGCCGGGACATGTGGACGGCCTCTGAAATCCACAGAGGATCAATGACAATTCTCCTAAAGCCTCTCAAACAACCACATTCCTGACGACACCTTGAGTTTAGCCCAGTGAGACCCGGGTCTGATTTCTTACATCTCGAGCTATACAATATCAAATTTGGCTTGTTCAAACCACTCTGTTAGGGGTAATTTGTTCCCGCTGCCACAGAAAACTAATACAGTTGGCTTCTATTCATTTCTCCTCTGTGAAGAATAGATGTCAACAGAAAAGTATTTACTTCAGGCTCCAGCAGCCAAAGTACCCTCTCTGCCACTGAAGGAAAGTCTGGGACAGAGTTCCTGCAGCGAAGAGAGCACGTGCTTGGAAGGGCAAGCCACGCCTCCATTGGGCGGTGCGGACAGCGTGGCGCAGACAGTGCAGCCGGCTGGAGTTCTGGAACGGCTCACCAAGGACGCCCCCTTGCACCCTAGAACTTAGGAATATGGGGAGCCATCCCTTTCGTGGTGGTGTGAGGTTATATAGCACACTGGACTTCAGTGAGCAGCAGTATGGGGGTGGGTCTGATCTACTTGCGTAAGTCTAATATGCAGAGAGTTTTATCTCGATGGTGGAAGAGGGGAAACCAGAAAAATTCCAAGTCTGAGATGGACACGACACACGGTTGTTATCTGAAGGTAGAAGAGGCCACGTAAAAGGAAGGTGGTGGCTGCTAGTATCAGGGAGATTCGGCAAGAAAACGTTCATTTTCATCTATGGTTGTAACCAGTTAGATTCTTTTCTAAAAGGCTAAAAGCCCAGCTTGGCAGAACTTTTGACTTTGGCCCTTGTGAGAAACTGATCAGTCCAATCAGCCGGGACCAGCTGGACTCCTGACCTGAGAAACGTCAGGTAATATATGCATGTTGCTTTAATCCACTAAGTTTGTGAAAATTCGTGATGTAGACACAGAAAATTAATACCGATGCTTAACCAAGTTCTTCCTGAAACTAATATTTAGCTAGGCTTCCTAGTTTTGATTCTGATTCTTACTTTTTAATTGTTGAAATCATTAAGACTGTTTATAAATGTTTGATTTCTTCTTCTGAGCCCGTAGGATGATGGCATTTCCCTACACACTCTGGAATCCGGTGTGACTGGTCTCATCCTGGACATTTCAGTGTGAGTAGACAGGCTCTGTATCAGTATAGGGCGGTGCTTGATTTGGCTCCTCTCCTTCCCCTTGTCCTCATCACAGAAGGACACATGGAGATTGTGCCTCCATTGTTGTGGGTCCCTGAGTGACTATCTAAAGTACACTTTCCCCACATCCCTCCACTGAGCCATGATGGACATAAAACATGGGCAAGAAATATACTTTTCAAGTAATAATCTGCTGAGATTTTGAGGATTGTTATTACTCAGCAAAATTTCGCCTTTCCTTGCCGAAACAACACCCATGTGACCTTGGGCAAGTTCCTTAATTATTATCATTTACTCCAATACTTCTTCTCCTTCCTTTTCCTCCTCTTCCCCCTTCTTCTTCCTCACTATCATCACATCATCATTAACTTTATAGAAAAATATAATAATACTAATAGAAGCTAACTGTTTTGACCAGTGACTATGTACTCAGCAAAGGGCCCTTAAAATATGCTTTATGAATCTAGCATAGTAATGTTCACGGTGCTAACGCCAGTTTGCCCGAGCAAAAATCTCTGATACTTTGATTCAACTGCTGCTCTTTCTTCTTTGCCTCAGCGTTTCTGTTGGTCAGACAGAGATAATTGCACTGGTGTCATAACGTTGTGTGGGGATAAACGTGCATTAACACATGTGAAATGCTTAAAAGACTGCCTGGCACATAATAACCCTCCTGTAAAAAAGTCACAGTGGGCCCTGGCCGGTTGGCTCAGTGGTAGAGTGTTGGCCTGGCGTGCAGGAGTCCCGGGTTCGATTCCCAGTCAGGGCACACAGGAGAAGTGCCCATCTGCTTCTCCACCCCTCCCCCTCTCCTTCCTCTCTGTCTCTCTCTTCCCCTCCCACAGCATTGGAGCAAAGTTGGCCCGGGCGCTGAGGATGGTTCTGTGGCCTCTGCCTCAGGCGCTAGAATGGCTCTGGTTGCAACAGAGTGATGCCCCAGATGGGCAGAGCATCGCCCCCTGGTGGGCATGCTGAGTGGATCCCGGTCGGGCACATGCAGGAGTCTGTCTGACTGCCTCCCCGTTACCAGCTTCAGAAAAATACAAAAAAAAAAAAAAAAAAAATCACAGTGACTATGGTTTCATATAATCTTTACAACCCTAGGAGGTAAATATTTGTATCTCTATCTCTCAGGCACAGACACGAGAACTCAAAACATTTGATATTTCAGGCACATTTACACTACTCATTCTGATGTCAAAGTGCACACTTATGACCATTTTCTCATTGGTTCTACATGTCTCTACTTTTAAGAATCAATCAGTTCCTTCCTTCTCTAGATAACTCTCATACTTCCAGCAACTGTTGTCTTTATGTCAGGATGAAATAGCCTAAGTTCCTCCCATAATTTCTTGTCTGTCATATCCTCAGAACAATCGCCTCCTTAGTCTGACAGCCCCTAATACCCTCCGGGTTGTCCACAAACATAATTATTAGTATATCTAGATGGGCTCTGGACTATGTGTTGTATTAATAATATAGGAGAGTTTTTTTTAAAAAAAACAAACTACTGCTTTATTATTTCTTTCTGCAGAAGTAGGGGCACCTCGACAGGCTCGTTAGAATAATTAACAAGGTGTGCTGAAGACCTCCGGAGGCTGAGGTCCAACCTCAGCTCCGTCCCTCGCGGGCTGGGAAATCACGGACGGGCCAGTCGGCTTCTCCGGGCCTCAGTTTCCTCATTCATTGAAAGAGGGATTCAATTAGTGGAATATATTTTAAGTCCTCTGAGACAATAAATAAGGTATCCGCTTCCTGGAAGCCTCCCTTTAGCTCCCGGGTGGCGGTGGCTCCCGAGCACCTAATTGGGGAAGAGGCTCAACTGTTCGCTGTGCCGGAATCAATTGCACCAGAAGGAAGAGGGCATGTAAACGAGGCCCTACCGAGCTTATTTTCCTAACAAAATACCCCCAAATGTGAAGAGGCAGAGGCTTCAGCTCTGCTGGCAATCAATAAAACAAGAACGCACCTTTCCATCTTTCCGAAGGCAGCCCTGCCACGAGGGGATAATGAGCTGTAGACACAGCCATGGGCGCCTGGGAGCTGCTTCTAACACTTGCTCTCTGAGAACTTTGGCTGCTGGAAAGCAAACGCTTTTCAAGGGATAGTCTGACAACTGTGTCACACCTTAGCTTAACGTCCTGGTATTTTCCCAGGAATGGGCAGGTTCCTACAGGGGTCCCTCTAATGGGCACTACTCAGTTATTGTTGCAGAAAATAAGTTTTATCCATGCTTCATTGGCTGCTTTTTTGTTTGTTTGTTTGTTTTTGAATCAGATCATGCGAAAATATTTTTTACTACAGAAGCATTTGACTCAACCTTATAAAGTCCCCTGAAGTCACTATGTTATCTCAGGTATATTCCTGACATTGTTTATATTTCTTGCCTCTTTTGCTGGTTTTGGGACACAGTTTTCCTTCCTTCTTCCTGAGTGTTTCCAATCACTATATCTCGGGTACCTGCTATGCATACAGGGTGGCTGAAGAATGTCCCCAGCTCCCTACTTATCCTGAAACAAACCTATTATACCAGGTTGGTAAAAAGATTTCATCTCTTTTCTTTTTTTTTTTTTTTTCTTTTTTTTCTCATTTTTCTGAAGCTGGAAACAGGGAGAGACAGTCAGACAGACTCCCGCATGCGCCCGACCGGGATCCACCCGGCACGCCCACCATGGGGCGACACTCTGCCCACCAGGGGGCGATGTTCTGCCCATCCTGGGCATTGCCATGTTGCGACCAGAGCCACTCTAGCGCCTGAGGCAGAGGCCAAGGAGCCATCCCCAGCGCCCGGGCCATCTTTGCTCCAATGGAGCCTTGGCTGCGGGAGGGGAAGAGAGAGACAGAGAGGAAAGCACGGCGGAGGGGTGGAGAAGCAAATGGGTGCTTCTCCCGTGTGCCCTGGTCAGGAATCGAACCTGGGTCCTCCGCACGCTAGGCCGACTCTCTACCGCTGAGCCAAACGGCCAGGGCTCATCTCTTTTCTTAACACTAATAAACTATGGTTAACTCAAGGAAAAAATGTGAGAAAAATGCCAAAACAGTCTTGGTATACTGTGTTCATGGATAGGAAGAACTAACATCATTAAAATGTCCATACTATAAAAAGCAATCAATAGATTCCACACAATTCCTATCAAAATACCAATGACATATTTCACAGAACTAGAAAAAATATTACAAAAATTTATATGGAACCACAGAAGATCCTGAATTGCCACAGCAGTCCTGAGAAAGAAAAATTTGCAAGAATCATGCTACCTGATATCAAACTATAATACATGGCCATAGTAATCAAGTCAGCATAGTACTGGCATAAAAACAGACATATAGATCAATGGAACAAATAGAGAGCCAAGAAATGAACCTACACCTTTATGGTAAATTAATTTTTGACAAAGGAGGCAAGAACATACAATGGGGTAAAGATAGTCTATTCAATAAATGGTTTGGGAAAATTGGACAGCTGCATGCAAAAAATGAAACTAGACCACCTTCTCACACCATACACAAGAATCAACTCAACATGGATTAAAGACTTAAATGTTAGACTTGAAACTATAAAAATCCTAGAAGAAAACATAGGCACTAAAATCTCAGACATTTTTTATAGCAATGTTTTTTTTTCTGATATATCTCTTCAAGCAAGGGAATCAAAAGGAATAAAAGAAAACAATGTGATTATATCAAACTAAAAAGTTTTTTTTACAACAAAGGAAACTATCAACAGAAGGAAAACACAACCCACTGAATGGGAGAATATATTCACCAATGATATATCTGATAAGGGGTTACTATCCAAAATTTATAATGAATTTTTAATTGATTTTAATTTATTGTGCTTACATAGATTCTAAGTTTGTCTTGAATGCATCCCCCTACTCTATATTCCCCTCAACATCTCCCTCGTCCCCCTCCCTACAGTACCCTCCTCCTTTCTTTCAAGTTTATCCCATCCTATCATCCCCTTTCCGTCTATCTTCTTTTTCTCTCTTCCCTTTGATCCCTCCTCTGCCTCAATTCCATTCCTCAGTTCACACTGTTCATTGGATTCCTCAAATGAGTGAGGTCATATGATATTTTTCTTTCTCTGACTGGCTTATTTACTTAACATAATAGTTTCCATGTACATCCATGTTGTCGCAAAAGGTAAGATTTCCTTCTTTTTCATGGCCCCATAGTATTCCATTGTGTATATGTACCACTGCTTTTTTGTTTGTTTGTTTGTTTGTTTTTTTAGAGAAAGAGAGATAGAGTCAGAGAGAGGGATAGATAGGGACAGACAGATAGGAACGGAGAGAGATGAGAAGCATCAATCACTAGTTTTTCATTGCGACACCTTAGTTGTTCATTGATTGCTTTCTCATATGTGCCTTGACCAGGGGTCTACAGCAGACCGAGTAACCCCTCGCTGGAGCCAGCGACCTTGGGTCCAAGCTGGTGAGCTTTGCTCAAACCAGATGAACCCGCACTCAAGCTGGCAACCTCAGGGTCTCGAACCTGGGTCCTCCGCATCCCAGTCCAACACTCTATCCACTGTGCCACTGCCTGGTCAGGCTGTACCACTGCTTTTTAATTCACTTGTTCACTGACGGAGGACACTTGGGCTGTTTCCAGATCTTCGCTATTGTGAACAATGCTGCCATAAACATGGGGGTGCATTTCTCCTTTTGAATCAGTGCTATAGTGTTCTTGGGATATATTCCTAAAAGTGGGATGGCTGGGTCAATTAAAACACAACCCCCCCCCCAAAAAAAGCAATCCAGTTAAAAAGTGAACAAATGACCAGAATAAGCACTTCTTCAAAGAGGACATACAGGCAACCAATAGCCATATCCAAAAGTGCTCAACATCACTAATCATCAGAGAAATACAAATTAAAACCACAATGATATATCACCTCACACCTGTCAGAATGACTATCATCAATAAATCCACAAACAACAAGTGCTGGAAAGGATGTGGAGAATAGGGAACCCTTGTGAACTGTTGGTGAGAATGCAGACTGGTGCAGCCACTGTGAAAAACAATAGGGAGTTACCTCAAAAAAGTAAAATTAGTGCTGCTTTATGACCCAATGATTCTACTCCTGGGAATTTATCCAGAGAAACCCCAAATGTGAAGGAATACATGCACCCCCATGTTCATCGCAGCATTATTTACAATAGCCAAGATACGGAAGCAGCCCAAGTGGCCGTCAGTAGATGACTAGATAAAAAAAAAATCTCTGGTACATTAACCCAGTGGAATACTCTTTGACCATGAAAAACAAAAAAATCTTATGTTTTGTGACTCATGGATGGAACTGGACGCTATTACTCTATGTAAAGTAAGCCAGTTAGAGAAAGACAAGTACCATATGATTTCACCTATATGTGGAATCTGATAAACAAAATAAACTAACAAACAGGATAGAAATAGACTCATACATATAGAGAACAGACTGACAGCTGTCAGAGGGGAGGGGTGTTTGGGGGCTGGTGAAGAAAGGGATTAGCCAAAAAAAAACAAAAAACCCACTCATAGACACAGACAACGGTGTGGTGAGTACAAAGGAGAAAGAGGCGTGCGGCTGGTGGGACATAGAAGAAGGTGGAGGGGGATAGATGGTGATGGAGGGTGACCTGACTTGGGGAGGTGACACACATACAGTATACAGGCGATGTACTTGTATACCTGAAACCAATATAATTTTATTAGCCATTGTTGCCCCAATAAATTTTTTTTAATGCCAAAGTAGCCAGAGATCTCAGGTGGAAATGGGAATGTTTATTTACGAATGATTTTCATTGTTCTGAGAGAAAATCTGCCGTGTTCAGTATTTACTATTGCTGTCATTGAGAGAATTGTACTGAGTATAAACGGGAAAAAGGGGTGAGGTGACTGGTGTGGGATATCGAAATAATACATATGGGGGAGAAACAGAAGCTGAAGGTCTGTTAAGTGACACATGTGCAATGCTCTCCTGCAGAGGCAGAGGGACCCCAGCTTGAAATTTAGTTTGGAGGTCACGACTGACGGCCACACACACACACACACACACACACACACACACACACGAAGAGGATATGAAAATGTTTGTAATTACAGGTCCCAAGTGACCAGAGATGACCAGGAGAGGAGACTGGTCTTGGTTTTCCCTGCTGCCAGGAGATGAGGACAGACTGAGAGTCCGAGGAGTGCAGGGACTCGCGTGGTTTGAATTTTACAAAACATCAAAAAAGCGAGTCAGGTTCCTCATTACACTGTTCCTACTTTGTAGAATGCAAGTTTAAAGGGAGATCAAAAGCGTCCCATTTCAGAGGTCTGATAGCATGGGTTCAAATCTCTGCTTAACCGCTTGTAAGCTTGTGACCTAATCAAGGTGCTTAACTGCTTCAAAGCTGCTGTCCGTTTGTAAACAGGGACAGCACTAGGTCTCGCCCAGGAGGGGAGATAATCAGTGCAGACGTTCCATGCAAGGTTTCAGGGCGGGGATACATACAGCGAGTGTAACACGATCATTGCACCGCCCCTGTCCTATGTATGGCTGGTGTGCTACAACCACTCACTCCCATTCTTATTTTACCTGATTCTTTTCAATAGAATAAAGTTCCAGATTTCCTCTCTTCTGTGTATTTGTCTATTAACCTGCAGTTCAGGTTGTTTAAATGGGCTGGTGTTCTCTTCCTCCTGGCCATCCTGACCTCAGCGGGCTCCACACTGGGGGACCCTGACTTGCTGACACCCACCTTCTGCGGGAGTATTCCTTCGCGGACAGTGGGGCAGCCTGCTGCGTGCCTACCTACTGGAGGCGGTGCTCCGGCTGTCCCCTAGATTTCTCTATTCCGATTTGAACAAAACAGACCCCGCTTTCTCACAGAACACATCTGACTCAGACTTCATGATATTTTAGCAGATGGAGGAAGTTGGTTTTGCCACTGCACGCCCTCGAAGAAATGCGCCTGAACAGAAGTCCTTCCTTACCCAGATTCGACACTCACATCTTGGTTCAGATTGAGTTTCTCATCATTTCACCTCACTCCTTTTATTTTTAATTGTATGTGACACATCTCTGCTTCTTCCCACATGTGTTCTCAAAGTCACAGAAGAAGAACTTCGTTAAAGGAAGCTTTCTCCTTCCTTAAGTTTCCTAATGCATGTTATCAATACCTCTTCTCAAGGTAGGGATCGGTTCCACCGTGCGTTGTACGTGCTGTCGGCAGGGCAGACGATGAAAGCTTTCTCAATGATGGTTTACAGTCCTTTAGTTATCTGTGAAACACGCAGCTTTTAGCCCCTGGAGTTTCTGATTCGGTGGGTTTTGGGAAACAATATTTTAACAAGCACTCAAGGATATTCCTGAAACACTCATTTATTGTCATTAAGAGTTTGGAGCTGCGTGTGATCTGTGTCCTCACTACTAGTCTAGGCAAGGGATTGTGTACAGAGTGGAAACTCCAATTGTTGAGCTCGTGCCTTCCATGGGCTCACTGGGATTTTCTGGAGTAAAATAATACTAACTACAACAAAGGTTGTGATTTCTTACATACCTCTGTGTCCCCCTTTTAGGCACGTCACTAAATCTTACAATAATGCACTGAATTAGAAAGGAGAGCTCCAGGTTACCCATGGAAACTGAGGCTCACAGTGGGGGCTTGTATGCGCCTCAGTGTGCCCAGTTCAGAAGAAACCAAATCCATCTTCATGTCCAAGTGTGTCTGACAGCCAAGCCCCTGTGACTTCTGAAGTGTCTTGGGCATATTTCTCTAGCCACTGCTGCTTGTCCTAGTTAACATTCTCCTTGAATGACCTACAGGGTCCTTAACTTCTCACTGGCATAAATGTCTCTGATGCTCCCGGTTTAAAAATTGCAATACACACATAAATAATTCAAGCAAACAACTTGATATAGTGGAGTGCATTAGGGCTAAAATAACCCTCCCCTTTTCGACTAGTTTAGAAAACCATCATCATTTTCTAGAAATACTCTCTGGGCTTCATGTGGTGCATGGTACATTGAATCTGTTAGCATTTTGCCAGCTCTGCCATTCAAAAGGGGAAAAAATCACCCTGGAATTGCTGCGAAATCAGCGTAAACGCAGATTTAATTGGCTTTGCCTCCCAAATAACCTTCTTCATGCCAGCTTTATTGCAATGGTTGGAGAAGAGCCTATCTTTTTCATCAGTAAACTGGTTGTTTCTGTTCACAGTGTCCCTAGTCAAAATCTACGAGGTATTTACTGATAGGTAAGGTCTGGCTGAGTTCTCTTGAAACAGTATGGTTTCACCTGCCAAAGGCTTATCTGATGGATGGAAGGGAGGATGGATGGATGGGAGGATGGATGGATGGATGGATGGATGGATGGATGGATGGATGGATGGATGGATGGATGGGAGGATGGATGGATGGATGGATGGATGGATGGATGGATGGGAGGATGGATGGATGGGAGGATGGATGGATGGATGGATGGATGGATGGATGGATGGATGGATGGGAGGATGGATGGATGGGAGGATGGATGGATGGATGGATGGATGGATGGATGGATGGATGGATGGATGGATGGATGGGAGGATGGATGGATGGGAGGATGGATGAATGGGAGGATGGATGGATGGATGGATGGATGGATGGATGGATGGGAGGATGGATGGATGGGAGGATGGATGGGAGGATGGATGGATGGATGGTTGGATAGAAGGAAGGAAGGAAGGAAGGAAGGAAGGAAGGAAGGAAGGAAGGAAGGAAGGGGAGGAAGGATCTGCTTTTATCTCCGACATCATCTTATAACAACTCCGCCTCTCTCCTTGATCATTTCCTCCAATTACACTGTCCTCTCTTTGAGGACTTCAAACATCCTAAGGTCTGTCCAGCCTCTGGCCTTTGCGCCCGCTACTGCCTGTTTCAGGATACCCCTGTTCCCTCATGTTCATGTGGGTGACTTCTTGTCCCTTATACCTCTTTAAGTGTCCCCTACTCAAGAAGAGCATCCCCAGGAGTCTATCTGGGGTGGCCCACCCTCCATTCTTTTTCATCTGTTTTTCTCATTTGTTCCTCTTGCTATAAGCAGGGGTAAGTTTTGTTTTTTTTTTTCCTGTAAAAGGCCAGAAAGTGAGTCAAATAGGACCCTGGCAGGGTTCACATGGTAGATGTGCTCTGCAGATCCCTGCTTCAGACTCCTGATGACAATTTCTAGTTGGAACATTTATATTTAGACTGGTTTATCACCAATATGTCTATTAGAATAAAAGCTTCATGAGGACGGGAGATCACTTGTTTCTCATTATACAAACCCTGCACATAGTGGATGCTCAATAAATATTTATTGAAAGAATGTATTAAATCAGAGTTTAGCTCAGTTTAAATATTTAGCCTCAGTAATTCTTTACATCCTGCAAGACAGGTCCTACATCCTTATGATTCACTCCCACAAACTCCTGGACTAACAAAATCTTTAGTTTCAATACTCATTACCTCCTTTCCTGCCCCAGGACAAGAGGCGTAGCTTAGCCACCCGTTTACTCTTTCATTTGGTATTTTGTGCACAATAAATAACAGGCTGGACACTGTGCCCAGCACCAGGCTAATGGCACATGTCCTAGACACAACCACTCCTTCATGGAGTATGAAATCTAGTGTTGTCTCCAAGAACATGGGCTTTTTCTACTCTGTGTTTTGCATCCTGGTGAGCATAAGTTCCACTACCTTGCGGCCTCCGCTGTCAGATTCATTGAGCAATCTCCCACTGGTCACCCCGATTTAATGGAGTAATCACCCTGAAGGTCCCTAGACTCCTCTCTCCATTCTCTGTGTGTGTCATTCTCTATGACACTTGTTGCATGTCCTCACCTCAGCACTGGGTCACGCTGACTCCTCTAATGGCCTGTCTCTTTCATTGGACGTGGATGTCTCTTTGCCAAAGGGGCAAGTCTGGCATTCTTCTATGTATTGCCAGGACCAAGCACAATGCCTGAGTTACAGAAAGTACCAAATAAATGTTTAATGGATGAGTCAGTTCTGACATCTTACCCAGGGACTTATGTAGTGTTAAGAATGTGCAGGCTGAATTTAGAAGAATTTGATCACAATACTTAAAAAAAAAAAAAAATAAAGGCTTTGGAATATTATCAAATATGCTTTTCTAGGAGTCAAATATGCGTGAGTTCAAATCCCAGTGCTAATTAATTTTAAAAATATTGTCATCTTTTAGTTATATAAACAGCTCAATGGAATGGCATTCAAAAATTCAGTGTTTTGACTAGAGTAAAAAGTGAAGACGTGTCCAACATGGAAAGTTTACAAAGGATAAAATTATATAGTGATGCCTTCCAATGGCTTTGTGAATTTGACCTGGTGACTTAGCCTCTTATATACCAATGGGTCGGGTTGCTTTTATGTAAAATACATTTTATTATAGAACTATCTGCATAGGATGGAAAAATTCAAAGAGTCTTTTAGTAAGTCCATTTGAAGACTTTATGTTCTAGGCATGGAAAACTATAAAACTTTTAAAAGTTAAAATGACCATTTAGAGAGACACAAGGCAAGGTTTATATATAAAGGTTTCCAAATATTTTTGTTGGAAAGCTGCCACATTTGGACAAAATGACCCTGGACCCGTGCAAATCATCTCTGCTTTAGAATGTGAAAGATGTTTACAAATGAACTGACACGGTTTCAGGGAAAACACAGGTCAGTGTTTAAAGGAAGTGACCGAGCAGCTTCAGATACTAGGAGAGCCTTGAGAAATGGAGCATTTTCATGTATACTCGCTGAACTTGCAGAAAAAGCATTCCAAAAAGACAAGGACTGTACAGCAAGTGGCAGGGTTGGAATTTTGCTAACTTTCCTTTATCGATTTTCACTTTTCACAGAACATATGTTTCACAATAGCTTTATTAGCGAGTGGAGACACGCCACTGTCCAAAATCCATGGTGTGGTTAGCATTAGTGGATGGCAGGTTTTGTGTTAGTCATGTTTATTTTATGCCTTCCCAAGCCATCTGTTTCCTCGTGCTGTGTCTTATTCAGATAATGAGAAACAGTGACAGCCGAGGTATAGAATGCCACTCTAATTCTTGCTGGCTCCTGACAATTGGGTTCTTGGGTTTCTAGTTTTCTGAGTGTCTGAGGCAACACTGATTGATATGGTCACTGTTTAGGAAACAAAGCTTAGAAATCATTCATTCATTCATTCGTTTGGCCCAAATGTACGGAGCAGTCACTCTGTGCTGGGTACCGAACAAGGACTTGTGGCTACTGAGGTGTGTAATACACCACAACAGTCTAGCCAGGGAGACAGGTAGAGGATGCGGTGTGCAAAGGGAGAGAGGGTAGAGTTGGCAGAAGAGTGTGATGGCGTCAGGGAGGTGAAAGCATTCAGGCTGAGAATGCACTGGAGTCTCAAAGCATTCAATTGCAAGCATAAGAATAAAAAAAGCTGACAGTATCGCAGACCAAATCACCTACACTGACCACAGTATCTATACACATGTGAAAGAGTTTGCTGTTGAGAAATTTTGCCCTGGCCGGTTGGTTCAGTGGTGGAGCGTTGGCCTGGCATATGGACATCCTGGGTTTGATTCCCAGTCAGGGCACACAGGGGAAGTGACCGTCTGCTTCTCCTCTTCTCTCCTTCTCCCATTTTTCTCTCTCTATCTCTCTATTTCCCTCCTGCAGCCATGGTTCGCTTGGAGCAACTTGGCCCTGGGCGCTGCGGATGGCTCCATAGCCCCACCCCAGGCGCTCAAATAGTGTGTTTGCTGAGTAAGAAGCAACGGTCCCAGATGGGCTGAAAATCACCCTCTAGGGCGGTTTCCAGGTGGGTCCCAGTTGGGGCGCATGCAGAAATCTGTCTGGTTGCCTCCCCACTTCTCAAGAAAAAAGAAAAATTAAACAGAGAAATTTTACTTTGTTTGGCTGAACCCTAGTTCTTACAGCTCATCATTGGCCTTGACCTTTGCAATAAGTCTCCCTGATACAATGCCAGCCAGTTCGATTCAGTTGTGAAATAATGACCCCTGGCCATCTTGGCCTCGCACCTGTTACCTCCCTTTGG
This sequence comes from Saccopteryx leptura, assembly GCF_036850995.1. Classification (NCBI taxonomy): domain Eukaryota; kingdom Metazoa; phylum Chordata; class Mammalia; order Chiroptera; family Emballonuridae; genus Saccopteryx; species Saccopteryx leptura. Next base: position 15,241,418 of record NC_089511.1, on the reverse strand, counting down.
GTTATCTGGGTAATGGTTTGGGTTCAAGGTCCCCACACCTGGTTGTCTGAAGTAGTCAAATGCCAACAGAGCCAAGGTCTCAAGGTCTAGTGGTAAGAAATTTTTGGCCCTGGCTGGTTGGCTCAGTGGTAGAGCGTCGGCCTGGCGTGCAGAAGTCCTGGGCTCGATTCCCGGCCAGGGCACACAGGAGAAGCGCCCATTTGCTTCTCCACCCCTCCCCCCCTCCTTCCTCTCTGTATCTCTCTTCCCCTCCCGCAGCCGAGGCTCCATTGGAGCAAAGATGGCCCGGGCGCTGGGGATGGCTCCTTGGCCTCTGCCCCAGGCGCTAGAGTGGCTCTGGTCGCGGCAGAGCGACCCCCCCCCCCCCCCGAGGGGCAGAGTATCGCCCCCTGGTGGGCAGAGCGTCGCCCCCTGGTGGGCGTGCCGGGTGGATCCCGGTCAGGTGCATGCGGGAGTCTGTCTGACTGTCTCTCCCCGTTTCTAGCTTCAGAAAAATACAAAAAAAAAAAAAAATTTTCATCTTTGGATGATTATTTTTTTCTTTTAATCATTAGAATTTTGTTATTTTAAAAGATGTTTCTAATTATACGTAGGTATTTTTTCCTTGAGCTCTCCTTAAGGAAGCTAGGATATACTGGCGAGTTTTTTTCTCTTTTACAATCAATGTCCTAGTCATCTTCCCCAGAGAATTTTGGAAATACGGAATTCACCCCATTGCACCTGGAAGAAAGGCCCACTCTATTTTCTGCAGGTATATACCCAGGTCCTGTTCATACCTATTATGTTATTTAATCTCAGAAAAAGTCCCTGTGAAATCACATTCACTAGCATCCCCATTTTACACATGATACAAGTGACACTCAGAAATCTTACTAAAGTTTCCCACGGTCACAGAATTAGCCAATGGTGGAGACAAAATTCTAAGTTTTCTCTGTTAAAGGCCAAAGGTATTGAAAAATCTTTATTATGGTGTTCTGTTTAAAAGCCTATTGTTGAATTTGAACACAAGCTACAATATTTTTTTGTTTTTGTTTTTGTTTTTTTTGTATTTTTCTGAAGCTGGAAATGGGGAGAGACAGTCAGACAGACTTCCGCATGCGCCCGACCGGGATCCACCCGGCACACCCACCAGGGGCAAAGCTCTGCCCACCAGGGGGCGATGCTCTGCCCCTCCGGGGCGGCGCTCTGCCTCAACCAGAGCCACTCTAGCGTCTGGGGCAGAGGCCAAGGAGCCATCCCCAGCGCCCGGGCCATCTTTGCTCCAATGGAGCCTTGGCTGTGGGAGGGGAAGAGAGAGACAGAGAGGAAGGAGGGGGGGTGGAGAAGCAAATAGGCGCTTCTCCTATGTGCCCTGGCCGGGAATCGAACCCGGGTCCCCTGCACACCAGGCCGACACTCTACCGCTGAGCCAACCGGCCAGGGCCACAAGCTACAATATTATATGCTAATAAATAGCTTTACATTTCCTTCTTTAGTTCTTTTAAATTCATTGAATTTATTAGAATGGCATTGGTTCACAAATCTGAACAGTCTTCAAGTGTAGGACCCACCAGAACAGCATCTGTGCACTGCACTGTGTGCCCATCCCCTCAGGAGAGTCTCTCCCATCCCCCTTGTCCCCCTTTGCCCACCTGAACCTACCCCCACCCCCTTCCCTCCTGCTATTACCACCCTGTGTTCTGTGTCGATGAGATACTTATATATGTTTTTTAGTTAATCCTTTCACCTTTCTGTATCCGTCCCCATTCCCCATCCCCTCTGACAACTGCCAGTTCCTATTCTGTTCCTATTTTGTTCATCGGTTCACTGTGTTCATTAGATCCCACATATAAGTGAGATCATATGGTATTTGTCTTTCTCTTGCTGGTTTATTTCACTTAGTAGCTTTACATTTCAAAGATAAAATCCTACAGCATCTGTTTCAAATACAGTGTGTATTAAAGGATTTAAAAAAAAAAAAAAAAAACCTCCTTGTACTGAAAACACTAAATTCTTTGTTTGGTTACGGAGAGTTTGGAGTTCCTAGAGAAAGAACTTTGTTTTTTTGTTTGTTTGTTTAAGTTAAGATTTGAAGGTCTGGTGTTGCATTATGTTTGCTAATTCCATCATTTTCTGGTCAGCTCTCTGTCCTGCCCTAGGTTAGGCAGCCATCAGGGAAATGACTCTGACTTTCTTCCACTAACAGTGAACAGCTAAACGGGGAAGGTGCTTAAGGTATGATGCAGCTCTAACAGGTCTGGGCCACTCCAAGGGCTGGGGTTCTATTTCAGTCTCCGTTCCGTCTGAGGTGCCAACCCTTCCCTACAGCAGACATCAGTCCTGAAATCCCTCTCGCTAAATGTTGTGACCTCAAGTATTTTTCCTATCTATACAAACCACCCCATTACAGAAATGGGTGCTTCCTGTCATGATTCAGGTCCTGCTCTGAAGAGGTTGTTATTCAGAACCAGGGGACTTTACGATTTAACTGGTTTTGTGGATTATTCCGTGTTAGGGATAGTTCAGTAATCACGCAAGACCCCTAGGGCTGGCAGAGCCAGGAGATGGGGGAGAGGGGACATTCCCGATCCTTAGCAACATCTTATTTTCCCAGAAAAACAGATGTGCCCAGACAGATCCAAAGGGAATCCATCCAACCAACCAACTCCCCATATTCTTTATCATCTTGTGTCACTTGTCTCATTTCCCCTATTTATCCGCACACGCTCTCTTCACGTTTGCTTTCTCTGACACTAAAATGTAGCTGCTTCTTCCACTTTAATAACAAAACTCCAAGAACAAGCTTTACTTTCTACCCCTGAATCCTTGTTGTTTCTGTCTCATCACTGCACTTTGCTTACTAACAACTTGCTTTTTAATTTATTGATTTTTGAGAAAGAGGAAGGGAGAGAAGGAAGGAAGCAGAGAAAGAGAGAGAGAAAGAGAGAGGAAAAGGCAGGGATGGACAGACAGAAAGGGAGAGAGACAAGAAGCATCAACTCATAGTTGTAGAACCTTAATTATTTATTCATTGCTTTCTCATATGTGCCTTGACCGGGGGAGGGGGAAGGGTGCTCAAGGGGGCTCCAGCCAATCCAGTGACCCCTTGCTCAAGCCAGCGACCTTGGATTCAAGGCAGTGACCATGGGGTCATGTCTATGATCTCACGATTAGGCCGGCGACCCCACACTCAAGCTGGTGAGCTCACGCTCAAACCAGCAACCTCGGGGTTTCAAACCCGGGTCCTGAGCATTCCAGGCCAACGTTCTATTCACTGTGCCGCCACCAGTTCAGGCTCACTGGTATATATGTACCCAGACCGGGGATTGAACCCACAACCTTGGCATATCGAATGATGCTCTAACTAACTGAGCTACCTGGCCAGGGACTAGGGCCTATTTCTTGAAAGCATGGTAAAAAAAAAAAAAACTTGACATTTATGCTTCTGATCAAGCCCATCAACTTCCACATAGCTTGTGTCTTTTGACACCTTCCCAGGAGCCCTCTGAGTATTCCTCAGTGCAGACACTGCTCACCTAGAGCTCTTTGAATGTCTACACTGCAGTGTGACTGATTCCTTCTGTGGGGACACATAGCTCTAGAGAGGACAATGAGAATAGCAGGCTCATCCGCACTGCGCAGGATTATCTAAACGGGTCTGGACTCTGTGACGACAATATTTTGGCTCTTGCCCTTTGGGTTGCGATACACTGCTGCCAACCAGAGCTCTCAACTGGGGAAGCTGGGAGACTGAGCTGCGTGGGGCCAGCAGCCCCGCTCATTCCCCGTAGCTTGTATTGGTCACATCGTGCGTTCTCCTGGAGCCCAAATAAAACCAGGGCGCTGAAAAGAAACTACATTACTTATACACTCCATCTAAAACTAAAAACACCCAAGAGAAAATAATGAACATATTCCTTTCTATGACGAAGAAACATTAAATATGATTTATTTTGTTTTATACCTAAGAAAACCAGAGACAGAGAAGAAAGTGGCCATCGTGTAATACCTTATGCCCAAAACACACTTGGTTTAATTTCTCACCAAAAATTTATTTATTTATTTATTTGGGGGGTGGGGACAGACAGACAGGAAGATAGAGAGATGAGAAACATCAATTCTTCGTTGTGGTACGTTAGTTATTTATTGATTGCTTTCTCAGATGTGCCTTGACCCAGGGGCTCCAGCAGAATAAGTGACCCCTTGTTCAATCCAGTGACCACAGACTCAAGCCAGTGACCTTGAGCTTTAAGTCAGAGATCATGGGGTCATGCCTATAATCCTATGCTCAAGCCAGTGATCCCGCGCTCAAGCTGTTGAGCCCATGCTCAAGCCAGATGAGCCCACGCTCAAACCAGATGAGCCCATGCTCAAGCCAGTGACCTCTCAGGGTTTTGAACCTGGGTCCTCAGCATCCTAGGCCAATGCACTATCCACTGTACCACCTCCTAGTCAGGCATCTCACCACAATTTTACATTTCTATTCTCAATTATACTTCTCCCGGTCCTATTTTCGTATTCTTTTTTTTTTTTTCTGTATGCTTTTCTCTTAAAGCTCACTTAAGTCTTCAGGTGATGATTCAAGAGCATAAAAACTAAATAAGTAAAAATTAAATAAAGCACGACTGTTATATTCTTCTAGATGGGAACGGGGCAGACTCACAGCAGCATCCTCTGGGTGAGAAGGCCAGGCAGTCACAGGAGAAGCACTAGCGTGAGGGAAAGTCCCAGGGTGGATGTGCTGCTCACATCATCAGGCCACAGAATAAAAATAGTCATGAGGCTCAGCATCCATGGCCATATTTTAAACAGAGCAGCTCTGGGGTTGCAACTAAGCTTAATGTGCAGAAAATCAATAACTTTTCTTGCAATAATTTGTTTCCATTTATTTCTTCCTGCTACTCTGTAAGAGACTGCCTATTTTAAAGTCGCACAGAGGGATACTCCACCTCGTCCCTCCTAGAGATAGGAGCATGTGGAAACACCTCAGTTTGTCCTGCTACAAACTGTAGCTGCCCTGCTCTTGTTAAGAAATCAATCCAGCCTGACCAGGCGGCGGCACAGCGGACAGTGTGCTGGAGTGGGAGGCAAAGAACCCAGGTTTGAAACCCCGAGGTTGCTGGCTTGAATGTGGGCTCACCAGCTTGAGCACGGGGGTCGCTGCCTTGTGTTTGGGATCATGAATGTGACTTCATGGTTGCTGGCTTGAGTCCAAAGGTCCTTGCTTGAGCCCAAGGTCGCTGGATTGTGCATGGGATCATGAATGTGACTTCATGGTTGCTGGCTTGAGTCCAAAGGTCACTAGCTTGAGCAAGGGGTTACTCACTCTGCTGCAGCCTCCCAGTAAAGGCACATATGAGAAAGCAATCAATGAACAACTAAGGTGCCCCAACGAAGAACTGATGCTTCTCATCTCTCTCCTTCCTGTCTGTCTGTCCCTATCTGTCCCTCTTTCTCTCAAAAAAAAAGAAAAAAAAAGAAAAAGAAAATCTAATTTCAAAGACCCATGTGAAGGTAACTGTCCCTGGTTGTGCTTTGTTAGGCAGACCTTAGGTTGGAATATAAGGCCCATCTCACTCCCTCTGTCATACTTACCTTCGAAAGGCAGGGAGATGGCTGCCAATGTTAATGTCCCACTGAAGTTCTGAATTAAAACTGTGTACAGTTGCCGGGCACAGTAATGAATCTGGAATAATTATTTATCCTTAGCTGCCTGCGTATGTGCGTGATTAGCCAGGAACTGAGATGGAGGAGTGCTACTAGGGTCATTAAAGATTCGTCACCAATGCCACCACCGGCTGAACTGGTTGAACTGGTTTAACCCGAGCATCTCATTTTAATTAGGTCGCAACAGCCGGAATGTTGCCCCAGGTAACGGTCCCGTGGTCCAAATAAGAATTTTCAGGAGGAATGAGTTAAGGGGAAGACAGAGGCTTTTATCAACTTTAGAAGAGCAACGGAAGGGAAAGAAAATGTTGCTTGTGATAGAAAAACTAGAAACACATTATAAAATTATGAAAAAGCAGCTTTCAAATCCACGAGAGAGAAAGCGCTCTGCTCTGCACTCTACGCTGATAGTGAATTTGCCATCCCTGGTGGGTGCCCCCACATCAGAGAATAATTTCCACCTCCGGACCAGAATTGCAGATGTCCATGAAACTAGGCTGGGGGGCAGCCTTGCTCACAATGACTAGAACATTCTCCCCTTGATTATCCTGGAGGTTTGAATTATTTAATAACCCAAAAGGTCAGATATCAATTCTATCGAAAGGACGTCTTCACTAACGCAGAAATCGAATGAGCTATGTCAGAAGAAAACAGTGTCCTTGTTTGGGCGGTACTTTTGACAGCTAGCTGGGTTTTTATCACGACCGTACGTAAACTGAAACTCACCTGCAGTCTCAGGCCAGTTGTTCTCAATGAAAGAATTATCAGAAGCCACAGTTTGGCAGAATGTTCAGTTTATTCCACAGACAAATTGAGAACAGAAAGAAAGGCAAACCTCTGGACCTGGGGGGAACGCGCCACTTTACTTGTGCCTTTTGTCCACATCAGAAAACCCTCCACCCATCTAACTAACCGTGTTTTCACAGCATACTCTGCACAGTGTGACCTGCTGGATACTACCATGTGCATTTAATTTATAGACAACAGCGTTCAACCTTTTCCTTCGGGACTTAGCGTACCTGAGGGAGGCTTCTGTGTGCAAACACTAAATTTCTGCAGGAGATTGTTATGTGCAGAATAAGCAGTGCCTTTTCCTCACCCTGCTTCCATTGTGCCTTCTGAAAACTGAGTGTTGATCCCTTAAGACTCCTTCCTGGCCGGCTCTGAACTATGACTAAGGCTCAATCATCAGCCATTCGGAGCTACCGCTGACCCTTTCTCCCAGGAGGGTGGGCTTCCGCGGCGGTCACCAGAATCCCACTGCCGCCCCGAGGCACCGGCTGGAACACAATTCCTGTGTGTTCGCCACGGTAAACATCTCACCCCGACAGTTGACTTATGCCTGCTTTTTAAACAATTGCAACAGATGGCTGACACTTGAACAGAATATATAATTAGCGTCGCAATCTGACACTTTGTTCTTATTTGTTCTTTCTCAAAGGGGAGAAGCTGGGCCTTATGCCACTGGAACTGATCTGTTCCCTTCATCAGAAGCAGTGTGATGGAAGTTCTTGGGCGGGATGGGCTGTGGGAGGATTCCTAATCCCACACTTTTGGGGACATTAAAAAAAAAAGCCTGGAAGGGGGTGGAGAGAGAAATTCCAGTGCTTTTTAGAAACTCACGCCTCGTGCTTGCTTTGGCGGCGCATCTACTAAAATTGGAGTGATCCAGAGAGGCTTAGAACAGCTCCTGGGCGGGGGCAACACGCACACTTGTGAAGAGTTCCCTATATTTGGTTCATGGCAGCATCGTTTACAATAGCCAAGATGTGGCAAGAGCCCTGGTGGTACCGGTAGATGAGCGAGAAAAAAGACTACAGTACATTTGCACAGTGGAATACTACTCGGCTGTCAAAAAAAAAGGTGATTTGAGCTTTTGCAACAGCGTGGATGGACCTGCAGGTTATTATGCTCAGTAATGTACGCCAGTTAGAGAAAGACAAGTACCCTATGGTTTCCCTTATATGTGAAATCTAACGAACAAAATAAACTGGCGAACAAAAGAGAAACAGAAGCATGGACAGGTGGAACAGATGGACAGCTGTCAGAGAGGAAGGGACTTGGGGGGCTGGATGAAGGAGGTGCAGGGATTAGCAAATAAAACATGTATATCTACAACACATGGACTCAGACAACAGTGGGGTGAGAGCCAGAGGGAAACGGGGGTGGGGTAGGTGGGGGTGGGTAAAGGGCGGATAAATGGGAATGAAAGAGACCTTGTTTGGGGCAATGGGCACACAATGCAGTACATAGAATGATGTTTTAATGATGTTTTATTAAGTCACACACTTGAAACCTGCATGGTTTTGTGAACCAGTGTCACCCCAATAAATTCAATCAAAAGAATAATAGGTTTTGGCCGGCTGGCTCAGTGGTAGAGCGTCGGCCTGGTGTGCAGGAGTCCTGGATTCGATTCCCGGCCAGGGCACACAGGAGAAGCACCCATCTGCTTCTCCACCCCTCCCCCTCTCCTTCCTCTCTGTCTCTCTCTTCCCCTTCCATGGCCAAGGCTCCATTGGAGCAAAGTTGGCCCGGGCGCTGAGGATGGCTCTATGGCTTCTGCCTCAGGCACTAGAATGGCCCTGGTTGCAATAGAGCAACACTCCAGATGGGCATAGAGCATCGCCCCCTGGTGGGCATGCCAGGTAGATCCCGATCGGGTGCATGCAGGAGTCTGTCTGCCTCCCCATTTCCAACTTCAGAAAAATACAACAACAACAACAAAAAGAATAATAAATGAACAAATTCAAACTCATGCAACCTTCTCGCATGTGTCCCATGTGAGGAGAGTTCTTATATGCCTTTCCTCCCATTCTGTCCATCTCTCCTCCCTTAGCCTCAATTTCTTCATCCAGGTTAGCAATCCCTAACTCACAGGCTGCCCTGAACAGTAAATGAAATAACTGCTGGGAACACCTAGCCTGGAACCCTATACATAGCAGACACTTCAAGGATATGAGTTTTTTTCAATATAGGTGAATTTAGGCAAAACTACATGACATTCGTTCTTTTTTTTTTTTTTTTTTTTTTGTATTTTTCTGAAGCTGGAAACGGGGATAGACAGTCAGACAGACTCCCGCATGCGCCCGACCGGGATCCACCCGGCACGCCCACCAGGGGGCGACGCTCTGCCCACCAGGGGGCGATGTTCTGCCCCTCAGGGGCGTCACTCTGCCGTGACCAGAGCCACTCTAGCGCCTGGGGCAGAGGCCAGGGAGCCATCCCCAGCGCCCAGGCCATCTTTGCTCCCATGGAGCCTTGGCTGCGGGAGGGGAAGAGAGAGACAGAGAGGAAAGAGAGGGGGAGGGGTGGAGAAGCAGATGGGCGCTTCTCCTGTGTGCCCTGGCCTCGAATCGAACCCGGGACTTCTGCACACCAGGACGACGCTCTACCACTGAGCCAACCGGCCAGGGCATGACAGTTGTTCTTACTTGTTCAGCACTGTTTATGTCAGGGGGTCCCCAAACTATGACCTGCAGGCTGTATGCGGCCCCCTGAGGCCATTTATCTGGCCCCCGTCACACTTCCGGAAGGGGCATCTCTTTCATTGGTGGTCAGTGAGAGGAGCACATTTACCATCTCATTAACCAAAAGCAGGCCCATAGTTCCCATTGAAATACTGGTCAGTTTGTTGATTTAAACTTACTTGTTATTTATTTTAAATATTGTATTTGTTCCCGTTTTTTTTTTTTTTTTTTTTTTTTTTTTTTACTTTAAAATAAGATATGTGCAGTGTGCATAGGGATTTATTTGTTCATAGTTCTTTTTTATAGTCCAGCCCTCCAACGGTCTGAGGGACAGTGAACTTGCCCCCTGTGTAAAAAGTTTGGGGACCCCTGGTTTATGTGATTGAAGTTACTCTCTTGCACCTACCACTGACGCAGTAACCTTTCCCAAATGCACACTTTAGGAAGAAGCCTCCATTACTGTTTCCACCCCCCGCCCAGACCATCTCCTCCGCAAACCTTGCCTCTTCGTACTCTTCCCCAAGGCAGCTCCTATGTGGCCATAGGTTCCCGAAAGCCCAGACGTCATTCTACCCTCCTTTAATCGAGCATTCTGATTCTCCTGTGAGTCTATTCCAAATTCCACTCCCTTCTCTGAATCTAACAGGTCACGTTCTCCAAAGTTTAAACTCATAGACTCGAGCTACTGTCACCTTACTTGCTATCTGTACAATACGATTAGGGGGGATTTTGATCTCCAACCATCGCGAGCTTGTCGGAGAACCACGCTGCTCCAGCGGACAGAACAAAGGTACTGAGCGTATGGAAGGCCCGCAGCTGTCAGACACGGAACTTGTTCTATCGCGAGGAAATGATTCTGTTTTAGTCAAAGACTCCTAGAGCCATCAAACGACCCTTGATCAGAGATAATGCTGAGTTTATTTTGGAAAAGATTACATACCATCAATGAGCACGCTAAGGGTGGGCAATTCAATCAGCTTGATAGGACTCGAGAAGGTAATGGTTCGTTCCTGTGAGGAACTTTAAGTCGTTAGGGAAAGGACAACAAGGAACATAACCTAGTATAATTTATAAAACCTAAAGAAAAGAAATTAAGTGATATTAAATATATAGAAAGCTTATTGGAGTGGCCTTGAGGATTCATTCACCAAAGAGAAGAAATGTATACTGACTGAGATGAATCGTGAAATTTTTATTTTGAAATTGGATTTAATGGGGTGACATTGGTCCATAAGATCCCACAGTTTTGGGGTGTCTATCTCCAGGGAGCATGATCAATAATACATTGTGTTGTGTGCCCATTCATATGTGTCACATCCAAGAAATGTGATAACATGTGCAATGTTCTTAGCACAGAGGGTGGCATTGTGGGAAACTCCCAGGAAAGGCTAACTACTATTATTTCATTCAATTTCAGAAGTATTTGTGTTTTTCCTGATGAAGAAAATTGGGCTCTTACTATTTGGGCAGCCAGGCAATTCCACAAAAAGAGAAGGTAGTAAAATCAAGACTCCAAGTGAAACTTCGAGACATAAAGTTCCATCCTTTTTTCTGCTCTGCTGCCTGACTGCCACTGAAGCTGAAGGACTTGTCCATCAGGGGAAGCCCTGTTACTCTTTCATACCCTGCCTTGGCACATATAGACACAATCCCATTACAGGTAGAGGATACTCAACCTCAGCTTCCAAATCACACTCAAGCCCGGTATGAGAATTTCAGCGCACTTCAAACTCACTCGCTCATTCAACAAATATTTAGTGAGTATCCTACACTGTGTCAGGAATTATTCTAGGCATGAGGGGTACTACAGGTGAAGAAAACAGACATTTTCTCTAACACAAATATATGGAGTGAGTTGAAATATCTATCTCCATTCAAAGCTTTTGACTCATAATAATAGCGCCAGCCTGACTGATGGTGGTGCAGTGGGTAGAGCAGCGAACTGGGATGCTGAGGTCCCAGGTTCAAAAACCCCAAAGTCACAGGCGCATCTGGCTTGAGCATAGGCTTGCTAGTTTGACTGTGGGATCATTCACTGACATGACCCCATGGTCACTGATGTGAGCCTAAAAGGTTGCTGGCTTGAGCCCAAGGTCGCTGACTTGAGCAAGGGGTTGCTGGCTTGGCGGGAGCCCCCCAGTCAAGGCACCTATGAGAAACAATCAACAAAGAACTAAAGTGCCGCAACTACAAGTTGATGCTTCTCATCTCCCTCCCTTCCTTTCTATCCCTCCTTTCTTTCTCACTTAAAAAATAATAATAATAGCTCCATTGCTTATCACATTGATTATACTCATCTTTATTGAGTACAGACTCTTTCAGACTCAATAGTTCTTGAAGTGCAATGATAAATAAAACAAAATATTTGCCTTTGTTTATTAAAATATAGTCATAATAAAAAATTATAAAATGCCTAAAACATAAAGACAAAACATCCTACAACCTGAGACAGCAGCCTAGGACAGTCTGCTTCAATATGCTTGTATATTATCTAAACCAATTAAATACCCTACTACATACATTTTTACAATTTATAAGTCATTCTATATCATGCTTTATGATTTATATTAAAGTGCTTTTAAATATGCATATATCAGGCCTGACCAGGCGGTGGCACAGTGGATAGAACGTCAGACTGGGATGCGGAGGACCCAGGTTCGAGACCCCGAGGTCGCCAGCTTGAGTGCGGGCTCATCTGATTTAAGCAAAAAAGCTCACCAGCTTGAACCTAAGGTCGCTGGCTCGAGCAAGGGGTTACTCGGTCAGCTATAGCTGCATGGTCAAGGCACATATAAGAAGGCAATCGATGAACAACTAAGGCGTCGCAACAAAAGACTGATGATTGGTGCTTCTCATCTCTCTCCATTCCTGTCCGTCTGTCCCTATCTATCCCTCTCTCTCTCTCTGTTAAAATAAATAAATAAATAAACAAATAAATATGCATATATCAGAGTGAGTGAAGCTTGCATATAGCGATGACCTGTGTGTCTTCCGATCAAAGATGCCCGCAGCAGCCTGGGAGGTTTCCTCCTGCTCATCCTCGTCAATACTTCTCCAGGGTAACTGCTCCTCTGATGTCTATTACCATATACTAAATTTGCCTGTTCTTGCACTTTATAAAATTTGAATTATGCAGGATGTACTGTTTCTTGACTGGCTTCTTCCACACAACATAAATATTTTATTCTGCATAAAAATTCAAGCTTACAAAAACAGGCTTAATCATTTTTCTTTTGACTCCAATATCCTCATTGTCTAGTTGTGGAAACTGAGGTCCAAATCAACAACTGACTTCATACAGTTTGTGAAGAGCTAAGCCAGACAGAGCCCGTTAAAAGAACAGACAAGCCCTGGCCGGGTGGCTCAGCGGTAGAGCGTCGGCCTGGCGTGCGGGGGACCCGGGTTCGATTCCCGGCCAGGGCACATAGGAGAAGCGCCCATTTGCTTCTCCACCCCCCACCCCCTCCTTCCTCTCTGTCTCTCTCTTCCCCTCCCGCAGCCAAGGCTCCATTGGAGCAAAGATGGCCCGGGCGCTGGGGATGGCTCCTTGGCCTCTGCCCCAGGCGCTAGAGTGGCTCTGGTCGCGATAGAGCGACGCCCCGGAGGGGCAGAGCATCGCCCCCTGATGGGCAGAGCGTCGCCCCCTGGTGGGCGTGCCGGGTGGATCCCGGTCCGGCGCATGTGGGAGTCTGTCTGACTGTCTCTCCCCGTTTCCAGCTTCAGAAAAAAAAAAAAAAAAAAAAAAAAAAAAAAAAGAACAGACAAGCAAACAAGCAAAAAATGCACGACAACATTCTCTTTGAAGGGGGGGGGAGACTCTGAGAACCTGGAATTCCATGTATCCACCTAATATATAACTCGCCTGGCTTCTCTGAATCCACTCCGGGTTTTTTCCACTGTGGTCCAGAGTCTCTTTGCCTTTTTAAAAAGTTTGTCTGAAATAAAGTAGTATGCAAAGTTTTCTGTACTGGAGAAAAAAATGTCCTTTGAATACTGTGTTAATATTTTCCATTATAGAACTTCAGAGAAAACATCTGGCCAACAAATTGCCAGGGTGGAGAAATAGGGAAATCCTGGGAGATGCAGGCCATTCCACGCACAAGTGACAAAGGATTCTTAAAGCACTGGTGCCAATGTGTCCCATTGGAAAAGAGCAAAGAAAGAGTACTTTGTCCTAAGATTAAAAAAAAAAAAAAAAAAAAGACACATATAAATGTCATCAAATGCCCACCAACATTATAAATTTTATTCCAAGTAGAAAAAAAGAACCCTTCCAACTTTGTTATACACCTTCTTTAGGCAAGAAAGATTATATGGAGTTACAACCACATCGTTTCTCATCCTGATCCAGGTTGCTTAGATTTATATAAACAAAATAACCAAGACCCAAGGCCAAGGAAAGAGAGAAAGAGCCTTCCAAGGCCACACAGTCAGTTATCAGCACTAGGAAGACTGCGAGCCGTGTTTGCAGGGGAGGCCTGAAGGGTAAGTAGACACTGGGCACACAGAAAAGGTGTGTACAGAGGTAGGGAACAGAATATCTGAGGGGCTTCTCCCAGTGGATGGATCTGTAAGTGTGGGGGGCACGTGGCCCACGAAAGGGTCTGGGAGAAGAGAAGTCTTTACGCATGCGGAGTGTCTTTATTTGGAATAAGAGAAAGAAGGACATACGATGTGAGCATAAGGAGAAGATAAACTCTGAGAGACGGGAGAGAAAAGTGATCAGGTCTGCAGGTCAGCGGTACCAAACCCTACCTGGCTCTGTGGGGTTAGCTCAGCAGCTAGCACTGCATCGAGAGCTGGGCAGGTTCTGGCATGATTTTCAATACCGAGGCTTCGGCTTCAGATTGCTTTTCAGAATGATTATTCTGCTGTGTGTGGGGGGAAAAATGGCTGGAAAGGCCACACCAAAAGGAGGAGATGTGTTTCTTTGTCTAAGGTATTAACACAACCAGAAACTGGCAGAGCTGGTTTGGAACGGGTCATGTACGATTCGGCAAAATGGGTCAGGTAGAACCGGAGATGGAGCCCAATACAGAGCCTGGCATGGAATATGCATGCCAAATAGCTCAGTTTCTCCCCACTCTCTTTAACCCTTTGAGTAATTTTTCTCATGCTCACTGACCCTCAGGAGTGAGGTTTGTTTTTTGTTTTTTTTGTGTTTTTTTTTCAAAAAATGAAATTAGTTCCAGTTATAGTTTTATTAACTTAAAATTATGTTTGTTCAATAACCAACTTATGGAAACAAGAAGAACATACATTTGCCTTTTTTTAATGTTGCCTGACATATTTTTAAAACAAATTGATCGTACTCTGGATGGTCAGGAGGCATGAGGACGTACACAAACGTCCGTACTACTCAAAGGGTTAAGAATGGTATATAAATGAAATCACGCAGCAATCAACCTTCTCCTATTTCATTTGGGACACGATGCCCATTAAATCTGTCCAGCTTGTTACTTTTACCTGGAGCTTGTTCCTTTTTATTGCTGAATAGTATTCCCTTATATGGATATACCATTGCATGTTTAACTAGACTTCTAAGAACTTTAATTCAATTTACCAATTTTTTTTTCCTTTATTACCATTATCTATTGCTCATACTTGACATAGAAAATAGAGTCACACCCCCCCCACCCCTGATCCTTCATGGAAGTGCTAATCCAGTTTTTCTCTACAAGTTCTGTCCCAGAATCCAAAGTGTTTACCTGTGCCAAAGTGCGTGACTACCTATTTAACTCTGCCTTCCACGATTACCCAACTCAGCGCCAGCAAGAGCCCCTTCCAAGGAGTAAAGACACAATGTTTCTAGAACCTTAGCAGAAGTTGGAACTCGTGCAGGTTCACAGTAAGTAATTTTGGTGAAATGTCCCAATCCATTCTCTTCCACTTGATCACATTAATCTTTTACTTCAAGGTTTGTGGTGGTGTTTCTCTGTTTGTGTGTTTTGTCGGCACACACTTTTAGATGCTATCAACATTTTTTCTTTGTCCTAAACCATGAATAACTCGGGGAGTCTGAGCATTTGCTCTCTGCGGGAGAATATTTTCAAAGGAAAATCATATAGCTATGGCAAGACCTGAATTTCACAAGCCGATACACACTTACAAGCGGCACTGGTGACCTGGGGCGGGGGCGGGGGTGGTTGTGGGCTCAGAGGGAAAGGCACTGACAGCATTTTCTTCCCCTAAGCAGTGGGACAAGAACGATTCAAACACAGAACAGGAACCCCCACGAGGCTAAATAAAGGAGCACTTTTGTTTCTTTCTTTTCTTTCATCCTGAGATTAGGGCAAAGAATACATTTTTTAAAAAAAAAGTCATGAAACTCGAACATGGAGAAAGCAAAGTGCTTTCACTCTTAGGAGCACAAGGGAGGAGTCAGCCCAGGATTTTTGTGTATTTTATGGGAGGCATGCCTGCTTCCAGAAATGGCAGGTTGCACCTTCTCCGAGTTTCGTTTTCCTAGATTATCAGGGCTCAGTCTGGTTCTTTTGTTACTGAATGCAGCTCCCACTGACCGGCAATGCCTGTCCGCACCCGAGAGGTGGGTAAAGAGGGAGTCGGAGGACCTAGTGTTTCCTATAATCAGTTTCTTTCCGGTGCTTCTTCGGGGACTGCCTGATCCCTTCACAATGCTTCTGCTCCCGACCAAGGGGAAGAAATGGGATCTCATAGTCTCCTTGTTGTTCTCCTTCAAGGAAATGATTACCTCGTACTGAAGCCAGAAGGAACTCTGGGGCATGGCTGAGAGTAAGCGTGCTTGGCCCGTTTTCAATTTCCCCGATCCGCAGCCACTGCGGGAAATTGTTAAGCCATCTTTCTCGGGATATCTTTCTGGTTTTTGGGTTTTTTTACTAATTTAGTTTCCCTTCTATGAACCATTTCTTGCTGCATTAAAAAAAAAAGAAAGAAAGAAAGAAAGAAAGAAAGAGGAAAAGGTGTCCTAGTGCCAAGGAATATAAGAACATTTGGTGTCTGCTGAGCCCTCTAAGATCATTAGTTGAGGCATTTCCAGGTTGGATTTCTGGCTAGAAAAGAGATTAAAAAAGGAAGAAGAAGAAGAAGAAGAAGAAGAAGAAGAAGAAGAAGAAGAAGAAGAAGAGGAGGAGGAGGAGGAGGAGGAGGAGGAGGAGGAGGAGGAGGAGGAGGAGGAGGAAGAAGAAGAAGAAGAAGGAAGAAGAAGAAGAAGAAGAAGAAGAAGAAGAAGGAAGAAGAAGAAGAAGGAAGAAAGAAGAAGAAGAAGAAGAGGAGGAGGAGGAGGAGGAGGAGGAGGAGGAGGAGGAGGAGGAGGAGGAACTGAAAATTGCCCTTGTGCTGATGATGGTCAGGATTTAACTAGGAGGAGGAGTGGGCACTTCCTCCAAGAATTTCAGGGGGGCATTTTTGGAAGGATCTTGCCCAGAAACTTCTCCCGTGGGATCTTCATGTTTTAAGTTTGAGATCAAGAGTAAAATGGATGTTGTCTAGTCTCTTAATGCCTGTGAAATACTTTCCATCTCCCCTGATACGCTAGAGAAACACAATCGAGGAATTTTCCCAGTCTTGCTGCTCGTTCTGCGTGGAGCCGGACGTAAGCAGGAAGAGCGGGTTCTGAAGCTCGCCAGGCCTGACCGACTGTGCGTGGTTCCTCGCCGTGTCTGGGAGCAGCTGCTGATTTTCAGAGCAGCCCCGTGACTGTCCCGACACGGACCGCTGTAATGCTCCCTTTCTCTCAAGGTCGCCGTGGTAACACAATGTGTGTCGAGTATCTGGTCCAGTGCTTGGCACCTGGGGCAACACGCCAATTTTAAAATGTAAAATGTAATTTACCAGCAAAAAAAAAAAAAAAAAAAAAAAACCTTAGATTTAGGACAGGCCTTGAAAACGGTCTATTCAAGCTCCCTCCATTGCCACATAGGATATTAAAACCTAGAGACGTGAATTGATTAAAACAGAGAGCTTGTGGTAGAGCCCCTCCAACTTGGCTGCTATATGTAGAATCGTTTTGACTGAGATTTCTCACCGCTGCATGTACCCTTTATAGTACATATAGATGCTCAGGACATACAGTAAAGAGTTTGAGAATAGATTTGGCAGATATCTAGAAATATAAAACCATAAACGCAGGAGAAGGATGATGGCTGCTCAGGTGAAAATAAAACAGGTTCTGCTATACCCAACTCAAAGACTGCAGTCAGCATGAGGCTACAGCATGCATTCACTTATCTGTATAATACGCAGCCTACATCTGATTTTGTTACCCAATAAATGTTGTGCTGGGACTGTTACGTAACATCCCTGAGTTCAGCTGCTATTCCAGCAGATGACATTCAAACTTCTTTAACCGCCCTTAAGATAAAATAACAAGTACATTTGGCTTCCTTTGGATTTTTGGCAGTGACTGAAAACTTACTTAACATATGTCTAGGAAGACAAGCTTCAGAAGAGAACAGAAAAATGATTATTTAACTTATTAAGGGTATTTTCACACCTACCCCAGAATGACTGGACTGACTGATCCCCCCGAATGAGAGGGACTTAGAGACCAAGGCCTGGGACTTCCAAGGCCAAAGATGAGTATAAAAGCTCACGGCGGTTGAAGGGAATAGGAATGTTCATTCAGGTCCAGTATTAAAGAAATGCTTTAACTTTTGGAAATAGTTCAGTGACATGATCTAGAAACTACCTCTTGGGTCTGCCCTAAATGGTACTGCTGAAACAAAAGAGCCCTTTAGCCTTGTAGACAGCTTTTACAGCTTAAGTAGACCGATAGCCAGGAGATGCTCTTTCTCCCCTTCTGTAACACATGTTTAACTCACAGTGCAATATGGTTAACTAGACGCACAGGCTCTACGGCAGATCCCAAGAACATTTTCATCTCGTGTGACGGATAGCTCTGTGCCCGTTGAACAGCACCTCCCCATCTCCCCCTCCCCCACTCCCCTGGCCACTGCCATTCTACCTTGTGCATCTAAGAACTTGACTCCTTTAGAGACCTGACTTCAGTCGAGTGGTGCAGAATCCAAAAGAATTGCAATTAGGATCTCAAAGAGGTATTTGTGCTGCCATGTGGATGGCAGCACAGATATATTATAGCCAAGGGATGTACACAAACTAAATGTCCATCTACAGATGAATGAATAAAAATAGATGGCATATAATACAATGAATGATATTCAGTCTTTAAAAAAATAAAAAGGAAATTTTGCCTTAGGTTACAACATAGATGAAATTTGAAGAAGTTATGTGAAGTGAAAAAAACCCAGACACAGAAGGAAGAATACTGCAAGAGATTGTTACATGGTGTATTTTAGAGCTGTAATCTCCTTTTCCTTAGTAAAGTAAGATTTATTTTTGGCCCTGGCTCAGTGTTAGATCATCGGCCCAGCATGTAGAAGTCCTGGGTTTGATTCCCAGTCAGGGCACACAGGAGAAGCGACCATCTGCTTCTCCACCACTCTCCTTTATCTCTCTTTATCTCCCGCAGCCATGGCTTGAATGGTTCGAGCAAGTTGGCCCTGGGAGCTGAGGATGACTCCATGATCTCACCTCAGGTGCTGAAATAGTTCAGTTGCTGAGCAACAAAGCAGGGGCCCCAGATGGGCAGAGTATCACCCTGTAGGGTATTTGCTGGGTGAATCCTGGTTGGGGAACATGTGGGAGTCTGTCCCTCCTCTTCCTTGCCTCTCAATTAAAAAAAAAAAGATTTTTTTAAAAAAAAATGGTCCCATGCTACACTCACCTGGACAGCCAAACCCAAAGATTGCATGTCATTAATTAAAACAGAATTTTATTCAGAGTAATGATTTAAGTGTTTCTAATAAAAAGTTGGAGATGAACTCTATGGAAAATAAAATATCTATATATTGTCAGGAAGAAATATGTTCTATGTTTTATTAGTCTTATATAATCAAAGCAGGAATGTTTGCTCTTGGGACTTCAGTATTCTTACTAATAGAAAAGGGGAAGTTTGTGAATTGCTAAAGGGAGCCTGACAGCTCTAAAAGTCTATAAAAGTCAGGCTGGGAGGAAGTTAAGAAATGTTGTCAAGTATCTGGATGTGGAAAACTCGATTTTGAGTTTTGGCTGTGACTAAATAGGCTTGGTTCCTGTATTAATAAAATAATACTGACATCATCTGCACTCAGGTTTTCAGGGTTTTTTTTATGTAAATAGCACGGTGTTGTGTATATGAATACATCTTTCACTTTCCAAACATCTGAGTAATCTCCAGTGATTCTATTATTAGTATTACTGAACATGATGTAGTCACACTAAGGGCCGAGAATACGCCTTGTAACGTGAACTCTACCAAGGTCGTGGGTCCTTTTCACCACAGACTGACAATAAATCTAAAGTTGTTTGGGAGGATCCCAGAATCTTAGATTTAAGTGGTGGGACTTGGAATTCAGTATTTAAAAATGCTGAGGCACTCAGCAAGGGCTAATCAAAAGGGAATTCATGATTCAAGACGCTTGATGAAAATAAGAAACATTATAAATTTCTGCAATGGAAACAGGAAGTATTTCTAAATACTTATTTTGAAAATGTATTTCTCAGTGACAATACTGATTTCAATAATTTGATTAAAAAAAGACAGATGATCATTTCTTAAATACCAGTGATGTGCTGGGGTTTTTTTTTTTGCCATGCTGACTTTCAATAATATTAATTTCTATAATCTTCCTAATTATCCTATCAGATGTGCATGCTTATTCCCATTTTACTGATGGAGGGACTGAGATGCAAAGGCCTAATATATCCAGATTTATTAAAAATAAGAGATAAGGTCTGAGCCCAGAGGATAAATCTATCTCTGTCTGTCTGTCCCTCCATCCATCCATTCATTTATCCACCCATATATCCATCCATCCATTCACCCACCCACCTACCTGTGCATCTCTGCATGTATGTATCTATTTATTATTGTATCTTCATAATAAATCAAGAAAACAAAACCAAACCTTGTTTTGATATTGTTAAATTCTGGTCAAATTATAGCATAAGTCCACCACAAGTGAAAGTCAACTCTAGAATCATGCCTATTGTACAAAATAAAGAAAAAAAGAAGGATAAAGGAAAAAAGAAATATGAACTAATTTGTGGGTCAAGGGATGACTAGGATGTCCATGAATAAGACTTAAAAAAGCCTTATTATAAAGCCTGATTAGCCTGTTATAAGATGGTTCGACTCCATCAAAGGAATGGAGAAGATGGGGAAAGCAGAGTTGAGTGCATCTTTGAGTTACAAGTTAACATCTGATTCACACTTCATTATCATGACTTCGCTTGTAGAAATTCCTCAGAAAGAGGAGGTATTTTAGGAAAATACCAGATGCTCCAGCAATAATTTTTTTCCCTTAAAACTTAGCTAATGGCTTTTCAATGAAAACAAAGCCTGACCATCCAAAGAATACCTTATATATATAGTTTGTTATGTTTTCTATCAGCAACAATTGTCAGGCAAATTAAAAAAACAGGTAAAATACATAAAAACTTAGATCCCTTCTTCTTTTTTTTTTTGTATTTTTCTGAAGCTGGAAACGGGGAGAGACAGTCAGACAGACTCCCGCATGTGCCCGACCGGGATCCACCCGGCACGCCCACCAGGGGGCGACGCTCTGCCCACGAGGGGGTGATGCTCTGCCCCTCCGGGGCATTGCTCTGTTATGACCAGACCCACTCTAGCACCTGGGGCAGAGGCCAAGGAGCCATCCCCAGCACCCGGGCCATCTTTGCTCCAATGGAGCCTCGGCTGCGGGAGGGGAAGAGAGAGACAGAGAGGAAGGAGAGGGGGAGGGGTGGAGAAGCAGATGGGCGCTTCTCCTGTGCGCCCTGTTCCGCACGCCAGGCCGACGCTCTACCACTGAGCCAACTGGCCAGGGCCCCTTCTTGATTGTCACCAAATACCTCAAGAAATGTGAGTGAACCTCTAAACTCTCTGATTTTTTTTCTTTAAACTAGCCTATGTGATTTCTCCCATAATCTTGCTTAATCTGACAAACACTATTCAAACTCTTTCATTCATTCAAATTGTAAGCAACTGTTAGGTAGGTCTCTTTAATTCTTCTATCTCCTCTGCACAGTATCCTGCTTTGTGCATCACGGATGCTCAGTTTTCCTTATTACTGGGGTCCTCAGCATGCTGCTGCTCAGCCCTGCCCTCTGTAGAAGAGGTGTCATTATTTCTTCATTAATCTACAGGCACATACAAATAGTAAAGCTTAGAAACAACTGTCCAATTCACACAATTAACTAGCGGAGCTGAATGCAAGTTGGGCTCCGTGCTTGTCACATTGCCGCACTTTGTCCCCAAAACCCAAGTGCAATGAAAAGAGAGCAATTCAGGATATTTCTCCGCGTCGTGGGAAAAGCTTGCAGGGTCTGTTCTTGCAATGACATTTGCACACTTCCTCCCAGACAAGTGAATACTCACATGGCCTGTTTTTCCTGCCCTAGAATGCACGAGCCCCCACTTGAGAAGGGGTTAGAATCTCAGCTGAGAGGCTGGGGGATGGTTCGTGGGTTTCGGGATGAGCATTCTTCCAGAATCGGCCTCCACCTGGCACAAAGAATAGATTCCCCATTGTTTCCTCTGACAGGAGCGCTAAGCAGTGTTTTCCTGGTGCTCCCCAGCTCTCCCACATTCTGCTCTTTGATGGTGGTTTTGTTGTCAAGTTCACAGAACTGAAGGCAAATAAAGCCCTGTCTCATCTCCTTCCTGCCCCCAGCGTGTTTACTTCCTGTAAACTAGTCGGAAAGAAGATGACTGCTTTATTTTTCACAACTAATGTGACCTGAGATTCGAGATGTTTGCTATTCTCTTTGAAGAGTCAAAATAGCTTATTTTTTTTATCAACTATCACATCTAGGCAAACCAATATTCATGAAAATATCGTTTTTTAAGTATGTTTTGTGGTTCAGGTAGTTAAAAGAGCTTCATGAGTTTATTTACTTTTAATAATCAACACAAACCTATGAGTGGTGCTAGCATCAACGTTTTATAATAAAAACACTGAAGACTAAAGTGAAGACTACCACAGACCTAGTCAGTGGTGAGTCAGGGTCCAGAGACAAGATGATCTGCATAAAACTCAGGTCTCTTGAATAACATCTCACTGAGCAATTCATATATCTGCCCTGGAACTTTCATAGCATCACACTAAAGAAGAAGAAAAAGAAGATCTTTACTCAAGAATGCAACGCAGCCTAGTAGCATATCATCGGAAAGACAAAGAGACTTTGAAGCCAGGTTGCCTGGGTTCAAATCCTACCTCCAATGGTGGGATTCAGCATTTTGTACCAGTTTTGGCAGAACCGATACTTAATTTTGTGTTGAGTTCGGTGAACCGGTTGTTAAAATGGCACTTGTAAACAGGGTTCTCTCTAAGGTGGGTGCCCGGGCAGCTGCCCAATGTGGAAGTCACAAATTTACATTCTTACTCTCTTTTAACATTCATTCATCTGTGCAACAGTGTGCCCTAAGCACCCAAAGGAATGTTCATTTCATCCATAGGTGAAAATAATTGTGAGGACACCAATCAAGGAGCAATATGGAAATATCTTAATAACAGTTTTACTGTTTTTGTCAGGTATTATTTAATATTTTTTATTAATATTTTAAAACTCTTATAGCATAATTTAGTTTTGTGTACCTCTTTTATTGTTCTTATTTAAGTATTAAATGTATGAAATAATAAACTACCTTTTCATATATTGTTTATTTTATACTTAAAATGGTCATCAGGGCAGAGAACCGGTTAAATTCTTTGAATCCCACCACTGCATACTTCCTTTATTGGTTATATGCATAACTTTCCAGGTCAATAAGTTTTGCTTCAGTTTTCTAATTTGTAAAGTAGGGGACGTGACAGTCTCCTCATTCAGTAACCGTGGAGATTAACCCAATGGCAGCAAGTGCAGTAGGGTCAAGTCTCATGTCTGTGTTCTGACTGAGCCCCATGCACTCCTGTGCAAAAGACCTTCTCACTGTACTTTCAAGAAAGACTATGACATCTTTAATTGAAAAACAAGATTCGACACCCTAAATCCAGCTGTCCACATATATACACACATTCAGCTTTGCCAGAAGCAAAGGGACATGTTCACACTGTCTTCTGTTGACTTCTGTTGGGAGCTTTGCTTATAAAGAAAGAATAAATGTACAGATAGAAAAATACATATAATTACACACTCATATATGTATATTTATATAAATCTATATATATACACAAACCTATATATTTATATGAACCTATATATATATGTGTGTGTGTGTGCACACACGCGTGAGTGTATGTGTATGTGTGTACCTAACTTTGGTTGGAGATTTTTAAGTTGATGTATGCTTGTATGGCTTTGAGCCATCTCTGTAGGTGTGTAAAATAACCCCCAGACTTTAAGCATTATACAAGCCAGATTCTGAATTATAGAAGAAGGGAGTGTTTTTCAAATTGGTTTCTTCTCCGAGTTTTTGGAAATCTTAAGTAATTTGGCAGCTTGTCATATCCTGAAGGTCAGGCTGACAGCAATGGACAGGCTCAATTACTTTCGAATTTCCCAAGGAGATACATTGATGTACTTTATTTTTAGTGTGTGATTAGGTTCCTGGTATTAATAACAGGATACAGACCATCTGCAATTCTGATTATTAGTCTGTCTTAGATAAATGAGAGGGATTCATTTTACTAGTATTGAAGAACTAATTTGAAATTCACTAGCAATTCATTTTCCCCAGGTTACACGTTAGATTATAGAGCACCGAATTTGAAATCAGCCTGGATCCTTAATGCACAGGTGGGGAATCTGCTAAGAATATAACTAAGTAGCTTAAAATATGAAAAGAGAAATTTCTTAATTATAATTAAGCAGACATTATTTCCTGAGGCTCTACCGACTGACTTAATGTTACATTGTTTCCCTGGAGAACATTCAACCTGCGCACACCTGTAAATATGGGTAAAGAGGCCATGGAAAGAGTACCGATTTGAGAATCAGACTTCAGCATTGCCTTTTACTAAGAGCTAGATCCTGAAAGACATATTTGTTTAACCTCCCTTATTCTCAGATTACTCACTTGTAAAAGTGAGAAACAGAACTTTGGGCTTAAAGATAACGTCTCAGCTTTATAGCTCTCATTCTCTTTTTAGTCCAGTCTTGTCTCTGATAATGTCTGTGTGCGTCTAACCATTCTGTAAGACTGAAAGATTTGTAACATCCCAAGTATAGCCTTACCGTAAGAATTCCAAGGAGTAAGATCTGAAGAAAGCCTGGTGCTTAATGAGGAAGAATGATACACTAATCAAGAGAGGAGAATGTAGAGAAATAAATTTGTTTTAATATGATGGAAAACTTAGAAATAGGGCATAAATAGTGGTACCCTTCAGTTGATAAATCTACTTTATTATACAAAATATAAATTATTTGGTCTCTGACCAATGTACATCATAAAGAGTTTTACTATATGGACATGCATAGAATATATTCTTTTTTACAGGCATATAAACACAAACAAATAGATAAATGAAGAAACAATATCTGCTGAGACTGGAACACGGTGAACTGGAAAAATAGAAGAGAGCTGGTTTGGACGCTGTGGCCCACATTAAAGAGAAGTAAGTACCATACTGAAGTTTTGGAGGATTCTTCTTGGAAAGATAATTAAGTCTTTTGTGCCAAAGGGACATTATATTATATGCTTGCCTTTTGTTTCTTCCACTGGTCTTACTGAATCCTATGAAAATAGCCCAAGTATTTGTGGACTCACGGGTCCTACTTGCTGTATTTGCTGTGGATGGAAAATCCGGGCTCAGAGCTGTGGAGCGGTCCTTGGGTATTTAGTGGAACTTGATGATGGATAGAGAGCCTGCTGCTTGGGCAGGTTTCCCTGTGCTTGGCTAGCGCTGGTGAGGACCTTGGAATAGGGATTGTCTAGGACACTCTTTGGAACATAGTAAGAGCTCCTCTCACTGTGTGTATTTGTTCTAAATGAGAAGTGGACCTGGGCTTCATAAAGGATCTATTCAGTGAGAAAGAACATGGAGGAAGATGGAAGAAGTGACTTAAAGGCAAACAGTCATCCAAACAGAAAATTATGATGCATCCGACCTCCCTTTGCCCCGGAGAACTTTGTTAGAGTTGCCTTTTAGAGTCAATGGCATAGCAAGTGTCTTTGACCCTGGAGTTGAGACCACCATCTTCCGTTTATTTTAAATTCTTTCCAGAAATATTTCAAGAGGTAGCCAATTCCACCCAATCTCTTGAATATTTTGTATAATGAATGTCGAAACCCAACATACCAAGCATGCCTCTCTCTGGCTTTTCCCGTTTTCACTTCATTTTACTAAAAAAGAAGACGGAAATTCACCCTGGTTCTATATTACTTAGTACTCATTAGCTTGTCAGCAGTTTCTCCTCTTTAGAAAATACTGCATTTTAATTCATTCCTGGAGGCTATGCTACCCAAGAGAAAACATTTGCAAGAGCACTATAATAATCCAACTCCAAATTTTTATTCTCAATTGCTACTGTTTGCATAGTTTTTAGTCAAGACTGATGTTCCCTGGTAGAAACAACCATTAGTAACTTATTCATTAATCCATATCATGTTAACTATTGAAGGCTCCAGAAATGTATTTCATGTAAATGCCCTTATGTCCATTGGAACATTTAATGCTGATGGTTGAGTTGTGATCCCTTTTAATTCTTTGAAGTAGGTATAATGACTTCTACTTAAATAATATTATAGTCCATCTCTCTACTTAGATATTCACCATATTTTAGCTTCTCTACATTCTGGTTATTTTCTTGTGAAAATAATTTACAGGTGAAGAAAACAAATTAGTATCAGTTGAAAGGAAAGAAGACAAGAATGAAAAGAGTAACATCAACACTGACAACAGCTAACAACTGTGAAGCATCTACCGTGTGCTACCCTTTGGTTAAAGATTCCAAACCCAATATCTAATCGAACACTCACAAGTACCGTATTAGTTAGGAAAGTCCATTTTATTCCCACATTCCCACTGAGGAAGCGGAGATCAGGAAGGCTAAGGGATATCACACTAAGAGTTTAGTAACAATACAACGCACATGTGTGTGATGTGCAGAAGTGGGGTGCACCTGCACCTCAGACAGCAACCTGTGTTTTGAGTCATTTCATAGCAAGTGTTTTAACTCTCACCCTAAATTCTGAGCTCTCTCTGGGTCTTTAATCACTCGTCCAAGATGCTGGGCAGACATCTGCTCCCCAGACACCGTGGGAAGTTTCTTCCCAGGACACGCGTCGGGATTATCATAACAAAAATATTCTCATAAATGCTAAATTGGGCTAGCTTCAAGAGAATTGGCTACAGGAAGTGATTTTTGTTCAAATACATAATAATGTTTCTATTTGATCCAAAAGCTTTGAGTTTTATGTACATTTTTATACACACTGGCTGAGATTACAATACCCATTAGCTAATCATTTTACCGCTGGCCTAGAAAGCTCTGCTTACTTTTGTTATAAAAGAGAAAAAAGTTGCAGAAAGGTTGGATGCTTACAATCCTGTTGGTGACGTGATACATTCCTTTAAAATAATGACATGATTTCAAGTCACTATTGTCTTGTATGAAATGATAATATGCTTGCATATTTTGCATAACTGAGAATAAATTTCTACCACATAATACTTTTTATAAAAGAGATGAATAGTCTTCTTCAAGCTTTTAAATAAACTCTGACCATTTTGCATCCACTTTGGGTCATTTCACATTTTACCATAGATATTAAAATTTTGTCCAATCCAGTGTTAAAACTCCATAAATAATGGGAATATTAATTTCAACTAGAGTATGCGTGTAAAACTCAAACTTTCAGATTGAATCCATATTCTGAAAATGAATAACAGGTGCCAATTGTTTTCTGGGAAATAGCTGATTAAAACTGCTTATCTTTATTTGTTTTAGTGAATAAGTACTTTTGCCATTGAAATAAGTCAATGGTGGTTGAGTGGGGCAACAAAATAAAGCCAGAAAAAACTGTATTCAAAAATAGCCTTTGCTACTGATTAACTTTGGCTTCAAATGCATAAGGACTCTTCAGTAAACATGAAATTGTCACACTACACAGAACTTTTCACGTAGAAGAGGTATCTTCAAATGTTCGATGGCGAGCTAAATGAATGGACAGATCTGGCATACTAGCGTGGAAGCCTCTTTTCACTTGCATTGCTGGGACCCGCCAGGCAGAGAAAATAAAAAGTACATTTAAAAAAAAAAATTTTTTTAAGATTTTTTAATTTAATTAATTGTGTTTACATAGATTCTAGGGTCACCCCGAATGCACCCCCCTCCCCCCTATTCACCTCAACACCTCCCTTGCCCCCCTACCTACAGCCCCCTCCCCCCTTCCCTTCAGGTATATCCCATCCTATCATCCTCTTTCCCTCTGTCCTCTTTTCCTCTGGTCCCTTTGATCTCTCCTCTGTCTCAATTCCGTTCCTCAATTCACATTGTTCATTGGGTTCTTCAAATGAGTGAGGTCATATGATATTTTTCTTTCTCTGCCTGGCTTATTTCATTCAACATAATAGTTTCCATAAAAAAAAATTTAATTGTGGGCTGCCTTTCCACAAGTTTGACATCTGAGGTCTTCAAAGAGATGTCACAAGAAACAGAAGCCATAACCAAGTACCACATAGAGCTGTCACAATGGCTTCTCCCGGGCACACTCTTCAACCAAGCTAAGGAAGAAGCTATTTTCTCTTAATATGATAAAAATAACAGTAGTTACAACAACCAACGTTAACTTGCCTTTGCTGAATTAAACGTGTAAGCCGGGATCTGTTTGGTCGTTAAACGGACATGATGAACGATTAGTGCTTTCCCCTCCAATGTTGGCACCTTCAACATAAATTACATGTGTCCCTAGTAGCTTGTTAGGAAAAGCAAGGGCAACCTTGCATCTTGTCATTTTAGAAAAATACAAAACCAACCAAAGAAACCACAATAGAAACAATTCCCAGAACAATGCTTGTTTTATTTCTTTTCTTTTGTTTTTGTTTTTGTGTTTTACTCTTGCTTCTACAGCATGAACTGAACCACTAGCCCCTGGTTCCATTTATTTTTCCTGCTTCTGCTCTTGGATTTTGTCCCCACCTTAACTTTCATGGGTCTGTCATCTTGAAGGTCTCTAAGACTCAGATTCAAATGATTTTTTTCCTCATTTTGCCTACTCTGATAAGCAAATCCCAGAAACATGTAAGTTCTAATTACAACCAAACCACCCTGACATCATTCCCAGAGTCCAGATGGGTGGATATTATTGTCCCTACTACAGATACTCCATCACAGAAACTCGGGGGGTTCAAGTCACTTGCTCCAGTCTAGCTTTTCTGCTATTTTTATATAAAAACCTGCCTTTAAAAGTCCCCCAAATGAATATAAATGTAGGGAAAAAAAACTTCAGTTTTTAAAATTCCTATATCTAAAATTTTATTGTTTATTATTTTAAAATAGAACTAAAACATTTAAAAATTATCTTAAAAGTTCATTTCAGCCTGACCAGGCAGTGGCACAGTGGGTAGAGCATCAGACTAGGATGCAGAGGACCCAAGTTTGAGACCCTGAGGTCACTGGCTGGAGCGCAGGCTCAACTGGTTGGAGCAAGGCTCACCAGCTTGGACCCAAGGTCGCTGGCTTGAGTGAAGGTTCACTTGGTCTGCTGTAGCCCCCAAGTCAAGGTACTATGAGAAAGCAATCAATGAACAACTAAGGTGCCACAACAAAGAATTGATGGTTCTCATCTCTCTCCCTTCCTCTCTGTCTGTCCCTATCTATCCCTCTCTTTGTGTCTCTCTGTCTCTCTCTGTCTGTCTGTCTCTCTCTCTCTCTCTCTCTCTCTCACACACACACACACACACACACAGTTAATTTCAATAAACTAAAGTCATTTTGAATTTAATAGTTGATAACCTGAGTTTAGTTTTTTTTTCAGGATTGGCTTTTTCTGGACTACTGTTATCATCTACTAGCTGATCAAGCTAACCCTTACATCTTCCTAGCCAATAAATTGTTTCCCAAGACATTCAATAATTTTTTTTAAATAAAATAAAATAAGAATGTAAAAATACCTCTACCCGCTGCCCACTAACAGTTCTTATGAATGCTTAATTACCTTGGCACATACTGTTTCCACAGCAGAAAACCCTCAATCAGATATTCTCCTCCAAGACCCAAGTCAGACATTACTCCCTCATGAAGATTTCTGTATATACCAAAATCTGATTGCAAAGGATACAATATCCAAATCAAACGAGATTAGCAAAAGTAAGTTATCCCACTTTGTCAAAGAAAGTCTAATACAGGGGTCCCCAAACTTTTTACACAGGGGGCCAATTCACTGTCCCTCAGACTGTTGGAGGGCCGGACTATAAAAAAAAAACAACTACGAACAAATCCCTAGGCACACTGCACATATCTTATTTTAAAGTAAAAAAACAAAATGGGGACAAATATAATATTTAAAATAAAGAACAAGTAAATTTAAATCAACAAACTGACCAGTATTTCTTTTTTTTTTTAATTTTTTTAATTCATTTAAGAGAGGAGAGAGAAAGGGAGAGAGAGAGACAGAGAGGGTGAAAGAGAGGAGAGACAGAGAGAGAAGGTGGGGAGGAGCTGGAAGCATCAACTCCCATATGTGCCTTGACCAGATAAGCCCAGGGTTTCGAACCGGCGAACTCAGCATTTCCAGGTCGATGCTTTATCCACTGCGCCACCACAGGTCAGGCAACAAACTGACCAGTATTTCAATGGGAACTATGGGCCTGCTTTTGGCTAATGAGATGGTCAATGTGCTCCTCTCACTGACCACCAATGAAAGAGGTACCCCTTCTGGAAGTGCGGCAGGAGCCAGACAAATGGCCTCAGGGGGCGGCCATTTGCCTGCGAGCCGTAGTTTGGGGATCCTTGGTCTAATACCTCATTATCTACACCCCACTTAACCCTAAACTCTATCACAATTTTAAACCTTGTCTTGGAAAATAAACAAATAAATGCATCTCTCTCTGTCTCTGTCTCTGTCTCTTTCTCTCTCTAGCTATCCAATGCAGATTGAGGCCAAAAGTCAGGGTCTTATATAAAATAAGATTTACAGACCCTGGCCAGTTTGCTTAGTGGTAGAGTGTCGACCTGGCATGTGGAAATCTCAGTTTTGATTCTTGGTCAGGGCTCACAGGAGAAGGAGAAGCGACCATCTACTCTTCCCCAACCCCCTTCTCTCCCTCTTCCCCTCCAACAGCCATGGCTCAATTGATTTGAGTGTGTTGGCCCTGGGTGCTGATGATGGCTCCATGGAGCCTCCGCCTTGGGCACTAAAAATAGCTGGTTGTGAGTATCAGCCCTAGATCGAGGTCACCAGGTGGATTCTGGTCATGGCGCATGTGGAAGTCTGTCTCCCCACCTCTTACTTAAATTAACAATAATAATAACAAAATAAGAACTACAAAATTCTATTTTGAGTGGATTCTATATCCATTGGTCTTGAAACCAAAAATAAGGGATTAGAAATTAATCAGGACTCTTGATATATTGGGCTCCTACAACATGATTTTTTTTGTCTACTGACTTTAAATAATTGTATTGACCTGCATAAAACTTTAACAAGTAAAATATTTAATTTGTGGAAGGGGGATTAAAAGACATAGGGGAGAGAGAAGGGAGGGGTAGAGAGAGAGAGAGGAGCTTTGACAACCTCTAGAACGAAGAAATTTCTGTGTTCTGATCTTGTAAGCACAGACCAATGCCATTTATGAAGTACAGTTTTCTATTAAAATAGGCTCATATTGATTGTGATGGCTTTTATTTTTTATTCCCCAAAGCATCTGGTGAATATTACTGTTGAATTAAAGCTCTATGCCTCTGCCTGACCAGGCAGTGGCTCAGTGGATAGAGCATTGAACTGGGATGCTGAGGACCCAGGTTTGAGACCCTGAGGTGCCAGCTTGAACGTGGGCTCATCTGGTTTGAGCAAAAGCTCACCAACTTGGACCCAAGATGCTGGCTCGAGCAAGGGATTACTCGGTCTGCTGAAGGCCCATAGTCAAGGCACATATGAGAAAGCAATCAATGAACAACTATGTGTTGCAATGTGCAACGAAAAACTAATGATTGATGCTTCTCATCTCTCCATTCCTGTCTGTCTGTCTCTGTCTATCCCTCTCTCTGACTCTCTCTCTGTCTCTGTTAAAAAAAAAAAATTAAAAAAAAAATAAAGCTCTATGCCTCAGTCTAGACCAGGGATAGTCAACCTTTTTTTTACCTACCGCCCACTTTTGTATCTCTGTTAGTAGCAAAATTTTCTAACCGCCCACCGGTTCCACAGTAATGGTGATTTATAAAGTAGGGAAGTAACTTTACTTTATAAAATTTATAAAGCAGAGTTACAGCAAGTTAAAGCATATAATAATAATTACTTACTGAGTATTTTATGTCAGATTTTCGCTAAGTTTGGCAGAATAAATATTTATAAAACAACTTACTATAGTTAAATCTATCTTTTTATTTATACTTTGGTTGCTCCGCTACTGCCCACCATGAAAGCTGGAACGCCCACTAGTGGGCGGTAGGGACCAGGTTGACTACCACTGATCTAGACAGTAAATGCAGCTCAGTGGGTGAGCCAGACCTCTTCTGAGTCCAGAATTCTCTATTATAAATCTCAAAATAACAAACATTCATCAGAAGCTTTGTAACACCTCCTCTCACCCCCATTTTTGGTTCTATATTTTCTGGTTAGATTAAACAAGGAAGTAGGCAAGAAAAACTATCATGGTATTTGCCAGACAATATAATGTACTTTTATTGTGAGAATAGTTATACTACATTTAAGTTGTGTCATTCAAGTATATATCCTGGAATTGCCTATTATATTTTCTTAGAAGTCGAAGATATATCCTTTGGAAAACTAGACGTGTGTAGAGAAATATTAAAAGTGCTGACATAATAGCAGTTTCTCTATTTTAACACAGAGCACAACAATATCAGTAAATACTTACATTTTTGAGATAGTTAAGTTTTAGAAAAATATGTGTTTTTCTCTCCCTCATTGAATATAGCAGTAATACCTGGACTGAATAAATCTAGCAGTTATCTGAGAACTCTAAACACTATAAGAGTAGCAGGCGGAATGAGGCAAGATACACAAATCCAAAATAAGTAATGAGAGTATCCCTTGTTCCCCATCTGACGCCTCAGCCTGGACTCAAGGCAGACTCAACCGAGCAGTGGGCCTCATCCCAGAGGGCGGTGAAAAGCCCTCTAGTTCTCACATGAGGACCAGGAAAGACACCCAAGGCTCATAGAGAATGGAAGGAATCTCTTTGTATTATTTTTCTTTTCTCCATTCTCTTGTGGCCAAGACAGCCCCCAGGTCTGCCCCTAGAGTTCTCAGGGAGAGACAGCTTCCTCTCTGACTAGAGGAACTGGGATTTCAAGACATTGGTGAACCTTCTCATAATTTTATTTTTCTTTCCCTTTTTTTCTTGCCACTTGGCCACAAATGCAGGTGCACCAACAGAAAGTGTATGGCCTAAGAGGGTAAGGGAAGCCCCAGCTTTCTGACTGAGGGACTGAAAGAAGAGTCTTGGGACAGCAGACGGTAGGGGAGACAGCACGAAGAGCGAGGGTTTCCAGGAAAAACACACCGTGTGGCTGTTGATAAACTTCTGGGACCAACTGTGAGCTGCTTGTATGTGACTCGGACCCCAAACGACATTCGTGAGACTTGAAGAATTGGATTATGGGATTGAGCACCCACCAGTTCCTAGACTGAACACTGGCTAGGTCACATGGGGAACAATTCCGAATGCCTCCGCAAAAGTTTTGAAACCAAACTGCCATTTTAAATACTAATTCAATTTCTCTCGTGAATATAGGTCTACTCAAACTACATATTTTCTATCCTTAGAGATTTAGATGGTTTGTGGTATTTCAGCAAATGGCCCACTTCATACAAATTGTTAAATTTACGTGTGTATCGTTGTTTGTTGTAGTCCCTTAACATTACATAATATCTCTGGGGTCTGTGGTGATATCCTTTTGTTCATTCCTAATACTTTTTGCAGCTTTACTGACATGTAGTTGACATACAAAAATTTGCACATATATAAACACATGCATTTTGATGAGTATGGACAACCTAGATACCGTCACCACAACCAAGATAATAAATATATCCATTACTTCCTGAAGCTTCTGTGTTGTCCCTTTCTTGTTTTGGGTTTTTTTTTTTTTTTTTTTTGTGGCAAGAACATTTAATATATCAACTGCCCTCTTAAGTGTTTAAGTGCACACATCATGTTGCTAACTATGGCAAATTGTTATACAGCATATCTCCACAATTTTTCACTTTGCAAAACTGAAGTTTTAACCCCATTGAATAACAACTCCCATTTCCTGCCATCCACCATTCTAATTCCTTCTTCTGTACATTTGACTGTTTTAGATACTTCATATAAGTGAAATCAAGCAGTATTTGTCCTTCTGTGACTACTACACTGCTTATAATGTCTTTCAGGTCCATCCATGTTGTCACAAAGGGTAGACTCTCCTTGTTTAAGGCTGAATATTACTTCATTCTAGGCATATACCACACTTTCTTTATCCATTCGTCTTTCAAGAAACATCTAGGATGTTTTCACATTTTGGCTACTGTAAATAATGCTGCTATAAACATGGCCAATGCAGATATCTCTTGGAGATGCTGATTTCAGTTCCCAACAAAATTTCAATGACACTTTTTACAGAAATAGAAAACAAACTCTGAACTCATGTGGAAACATAAAAGACCTGGAATATTCCAAGTGATCTTGATGGAGGTAGGTATTATTAGGAGAGAGCTTAGAAGCTAATGCTATACACAGAAACAAATACAATAACAAAGCAAAAAACCCCAAAACCCTTTCAAAACAAAAACAAAAACAGAAGGTACTGAAAAATAAGATTCTGAGGTCCCAGTCACGGGTGATAACAAGCATGGAGACTAATCTCTCTCTCTCTCTTTCTACCTTTCTCTCTCTCGATGTAGTGTCTGTGCTATACTGCGCTGTAGTCCAGTCTAATATAAATATGACCTCTTCGGTTTCTCTGTTACTCTCCTTTGCCAGCAAAGAGGCCACTTCCTGCACCCAGAGCACAACAGAAAGGCTAGCATTAGCTCTTGCTTGCTTTCTGGTTTCAGTATGGCAGTTGGCTCACCTCCACTTTCTTCCATTTGATAGAAAAACTGCCATTCAGACAATTTTTACTTCCTCCTGAGCTCTAGGTCTGAGTCAGGGAAAACACACGGCACCCCTGGGACACAGGAGGCAGAGCAGAGCCATTGAAACCCAAGTAACTTGTCTACGCCACAAGCAAACAGGGCCAGAGAGCTCCTGCAGAGTCAGTGAAATCGCTCCCGAGAGCCACGTAACCGGCCCGTTCCACGTGGAGATAAGGATAGCGCCTCCTTATCATTTCCTTCTAGCAGGTGCTGGACAAAGATGAGGCTGGGTAACCACCTGAGACTGGTGTGAAGTTTCTGCAAATGCAATCGCACTTTCACGAATAATTGTGTTTCTACATTAATATATATATAATATATATATAATATATATATAATTATATTATCTATATATAAAAGAAATTCTGCTTCCCAAGTGCTCGTCCCATGTCATCAATGCTGTTAAGGTTCTTTTCCTACTTATCTCATGAAATCCTCGTCTTCACTCCGTAATTCCTGTTTTAGGGACAAGACCTATGAGGTTCCGATGTTACACACTTGCCTATGTTAGCTATGGCAGGGCTGAACTATATTTCTCATCCTAGGTCTGTTTAATTCCAAAGCTGGGATTTTTCATGAGTTTAACTCTGTTTAAAAAGATCTATAGTTCACTTTTTTTAAAACTGATGTTAGATAGAAAGACAAAAACATCCATCTGTTTCTGTATGTGCCCTGACCAGGGAAACCAACAACCTTTGCACATAAGGTCAACAATCTAACCAACTGAGCTATCTGGCCGGGGCTAATGTCCATGGTTTTTTTTCCCCTTAAGTGAGAAGCAAGGAGGCAGAGTAACCAACGGGGGATATACCCGGCAAGACCACCAGGGGTGATGTTCTGCCTATCTGGGACATTGTTCCGTTGCTCAGCAACTGAGCTCTTCTTAGTGCCTGAGATGAAGCCATGGAGCCATCCTTTGTGCCCAGGGCCAACAACTTGCTCCAACTGAGCCATGGATGCAGGAGGGGAAAAGCAAGATACAACGAAGAGGAGGAGGGTTGAGAAACAGAGGGTTGCTTCTCCTGTGTGCCCTGACCAGGAATTAAACCCAGGATGTCCATATGCCAAGCCGACACTCTTACCACTGAGCCAACAGGCCAGGACCTAGAGGCCACGTTTTTAACAACAGATCCTACAAGTAGACAATTTTCTCTTTTAAATAAATTTTATAATTAGCTATAATTTTCCAGGCATTGTGTTATTAACTGCAAGTACAAACTAGAATAAAGACTTCAATGTCATTTTTTGAAAAGTTCATAGTCCACTGAAAATGATCAACTTGTGGATATTGAAAATACAATGTTTTAAGTAATAATGAAATATTATAGGGATAGTAAAATTTGGATAAAGCTTTATAGGCAAGGCCAGTCTATTTACCAGGGCATCTCCCCAAACCTTTGACAAATCATATTTCCATGATACATACAGGGGCAACGATCATTCAGCAGAATAACCTTAGTGTATTTTAGGGAACACACGGTTTCTGACACAACATGTTATTGAATGAATAAATGACTGAACCAGTGAATCTATGGTTATACTTCTAGCAATTACTTGAGATATAAATCATGTAGTGTTAGAAGTTAATTATGAGTATTCCTATGCCTGGCTTACCCTAAACTAATAACTCTGATAAGATTTTTAAAGACAGCTGATTAATATCTAAACACAAGCAGCTCTTAACATGTTAATTAGATGTCAATTGTTCTGCAAAAATAAATAAACATTTGTAATGGTAATTGAAGTTGAACTTGCTGTGATGATTAATTCTAGTTTTCAAACATGTTAATTGCTGCAGCTGAGGAAAGTTTCCGTTCAAGATTCAAGAGGTCCCATTAACCTGTCTTTCCTTGCCGATTCCGTGCTTCCTGTACAATGGAGCCGGGTGAATATGTTTACTGTTTGCTGCTGGATATGTTTAACGACTTGTGTCTGAGACAGGTAACTGAGCGGATGGTCCCCTAGAGAATAATGAGTTTTAAAGGAAGTAAAATAAAAGGTAATTGAGCAAAGGAGTTCTAAATTTCCTATCAATAAAACACTCATTATAGAAGAACGATAGCTTTCATATGTCTTGTCACAGCCTCAAGGTAAAGCTGATCCGTGATCATGCTTCCCACCTCCCATTTCTACCTGGAATTAGCCATTTGCTTTTCTGAACTTTCACAGCAATGTTCAGAATTCAGACATGGGCTTGTCAGACCATCTCCCAAGTCCTCCCTTGGTTTCAGACACCTAGGCCAATTTATAGTCTCCAGTGAGAATACACACATACACACACACACACACACACACACACACACACATATATATATTGTGGTTATATGATTTTAAGTGTGTACCTCAATCTTAAGCAAAGGAAGAAAATAGCTCTTGTTTAATTTTTTATTTTATTTTTATTTATTTTAACTTATTATGTTTACATAGATTCTAGTGTTACCCCAAATGCACCCCCCTTCCCCCCTATTCCCCTCAACATCTCCCTTGCTCCCTCTTCCCTTCCCTTCAGGTTTATCCCACCCTATCATCCTGTTTCCCTCTGTCCTCTTTTCCTCTGGTCCCTTTGATCTCTCCACTGTCTCAATTCCGTTTCTCAGTTCACATTGTTCATGGGATTCCTCAAATGAGTGAGGTCATATGATGTTTTTCTTTCTCTGTCTGGCTTATTTCACTTAACATAATAGTTTCCAGATTCATCCATGTTGTCACAAAAGGTAAAATTTCCTTCTTTTTCATGCCCCATAGTATTCCATTTTATATATGTAACAATGCTTTTTAATCCACTCATCCACTGATGGACACTTGGGTTGTTTCCAGATCTTCGCTATTGTGAACAATGCTGCCATAAACATGGGAGTGTATTTCTCCTTTTCAAACAGTGCTATGGTGTTCTTGGGGTACATTCCTAACAGTGGGATAGCTGGGTCAAAAGGCAGTTTTTTTAAAATTTTTTGAGAAATCTCCATGTTATCCACAGTGGCTGCACCAGTCTGCATTCCCACCAGCAGTGCAGGAGGGTTCCCTTTTCTCCACATCCTCGCCAGCACTTATTCTGTGTTGTTTTGTTGATGAGCGCCATTCTGACTGATGTGAGGTGATACCTCATTGTGGTTTTAATTTGCATTTCTTTAATGATTAGTGATGTTGAGCATTTTTTCATCTGCCTATTGGCCATCATATGTCCTCTTTGCAGAAGTGTCTATTCATTTCTTTCATCCATATTTTGATTGGATTATCTTCCTGGTATTGAGTTTTACAAGTTCTTTATAAATTTTGGTTATTAACCCCTTATCAGACATATTGTTAGATATGTTCTCCCATTGTGTAGTTTATATTTTTATTCTGTTCTTATTGTCTTTAGTTGTGCAAAACTTTTTAGTTTGATATAGTCCCATTTGTTTATTCTATCCTTTATTTCACTTGCCCGTGGAGATAAATCAGCAAATATATTGCTATGAGAGATGTTGGAGAGCTTACTGCCTATGTTTTCTTCTAAGATGCTTATGGTTTCACGGCTTACATTTAAGTCTTTTATACATTTTAAGTTTATTTTTGTGAATGGTGTAAGTTGGTGGTCTAGTTTCATTTTTTTGCAGGTAGCTGTCCAAGTTTCCCAACACCATTTGTTGAAGAGGCTGTCTTTACTCCATTGTATGCTCTTACCTCCTTTGTCAAATATCAGTTGTACATAAAGGTGTGGGTTTATTTCTGGGTTCTCTGTTCTGTTCCAAGCAATTTCTAAATTCAGCGCAATACCAATTAAAACACCAATGACATACTTCAAAGATATAGAACACATATTCCAAAAATTTATATGGAACCAATAAAGAACACGAATAGCCTCAGCAATCCTGTAAAGAAAGAATAATATGGGAGGTATCACACTTCCTGATATCAAGTTATACTACAAGGACATTGTACTCAAAACAGCTTGGTACTGGCATAAGAACAGGCATATAGATCAATGGAAATAGCTTTTTTTTAAAAAAGAGAGTTTTATTTGTCCAAGTTTGTTTAATATTGGATAATACTTGGCTCTATCCATGATGACATCACCAACCGCACCAAACATAAGGACCTTCTGAATGGATTAGCAAGTCCCGCCTACTATTTCCATTCACAGCCATAAGATAATAAACCTTTTTATTTTTGTTTGTTTTTTTAGTGCCAACATCCTCTAGCTATCCAAGTCTGAATTTCCAGCAAAGATATTATCCTTACTTTTAGTCCTTGCTTTGCCTAGTTTATCAAAGAGCCATATGGGTGGGAGCTTATTTCGGAGTCCTCTAGAAGCAAACTGGTCTCAGTTATATATTAGTTGTATAAAATTAGGCAAGTAAAAATAATGTCTTGAAACAACATTCACCCATCTATTAAATGAAGATGTCGCTAGCCTTTATTCATAGTACTGATAGGATTAATGGATTTTCATAAAGCCCTTCATCCAAAATTTAATACATAATAACAAAGGTTAATGCTTAATTAACCTTTGCCACATTCCATACACTGTACTAATTGCCTGGGCTGTGTTAACAAAAATGTTACTCCCCTCAACAGCAGCATGGCTAAGATAAGGAAAGTATGCAGGAGTGAAACGACTTGCCCAAAGTCACAGAGAGGAAGTGGCAGAACTAGGCTCAGACTCAAAGCCTTTGGCTCTGGATCCCTGTTCTCACCTTCATACACCCTGCTGCTTCCACTGTCACCTGTAGCTTCATTCTTGATTTCTCCTCCAACCATCTCCAACAGTATTCGTTTTATTCTACTTAGTTACATTATAATAGAAATAAAAACTGAGGCTAGCAGTAGTTATGTTATTGTCTCACGTCTGTTAAAGGACAAAGCCATCATTTCAATTCAGGTCTATTTCTCCTTTTGTGCATTCCCCACAAACTTGATGCTGTTAAATGTCAAAGCCCAGGTAAGCCTTGAATGAAGCTGTGAATCTGAAATAGTCCTAGAAGAGCATTTAATTTACCTAGGTATGTCAAATAAAATACTATGATTTGAATGGTCTTCAAGTTACTTTTATTTTGCATTGGGATTTCTTCTGCATTGGGTATTTTGTTGTTTTGCTTTATAGGAAAAGGGACATTACTAGGGAGAATTTTATTTTCACATATTGGCAGCTTCAAGTCAAATGCAGGTATTGCACTCACAGGGAGTAACTAATATAATGCAAACGAACTTCCCAATAAATGGTGGATGTTCTTAATCCTTGAAAATAACTGAAGATTTCAATGTTGCTGACTCCCTCCTGCATCCTTTATTTCTTCTCTTGCTTAAGTAAGTTGACCTACCTGCTCAAGGTGGACATTGCCACAATCAGCATGTAGCACCATAATAATTCTTTTAGCCTTTTCTAGGGTATTTACAATTACTGAGCAAGATGCTTTGCAATTATTTCTCCACCTCCCTCCTTCTACCTGACCTTTTCTTTCCCAGGAGTTGATACACTTTACCGCTGAGTAAGTGGACCCATAATTCACCTCTACCCCTCACCCCACCTGCACATAAAGCACTTCTTTCCCTGGATAAAAGCACTTCAAACATTATTTTGCAAGCACTTTCATCATGTGGCCCAGAGAAGGGACTACTGTCTTAGAACTTTTCTATAAGTACCCTAACCATATTTAACTGTCAACTACCTTTAACATGATCAGGTCATCATTATAGTTATATTAACATTAACATTATATTAAACATGATCAACTCTCTCTTGAAAGTGAAACATAGTTCTGTGCGTGCCCCTGGTGTTAGGAACTATGTTAGGCATTTTACTCACACTTTCCATCGGTCCTTCAAAACCACATGGTGAAACTAATTATTGTGCCCATTCTACTGATGAGGGCGAGAGGGGTTCAGTCACCTATTTAATGTAGCAGACACTGCAGGAGCCCCGCCCATCTCCTCTTCAAACTCATAGTTCCTATATGTGCTGAGAGGGGTCGGTCACACTGTAACTTTCCACCTGAGGGTTTTTTCTTGTCTGTTCATCGGGTAGACCAGAAGTGCCAAGGAGGTAGGGGTCTCAGGAGTACCGTTCAGACAATGATTAATGGAAGTTGGGGAAAAAAAAGATTTAGCTGTTTCCCCTCTGGAAGGACAGTGCTGAGACACAGGACTGTTCTTGACTATTCCTTAGAGCAGGGGTCCCCAAACTACGGCCCGCGGGCCACATGCGGCCCCCTGAGGCCATTCATCCAGCCCCCGCTGCACTTCCGGAAGGGGCACCTCTTTCATTGGTGGTCAGTGAGAGGAGCATATTGACCATCTCATTAGCCAAAAGCAGGCCCATAGTTCCCATTGAAATACTGGTCAGTTTGTTGATTTAAATTTACTTGTCCTTTATTTTAAATATTGTATTTGTTACCGTTTTGTTTTTTTACTTTAAAATAAGATATGTGCAGTGTGCATAGGGATTTTTTTATAGTTTTTTTTTATAGTCCGGCCCTCCAACGGTCTGAGGGACAGTGAACTGGCCCCCTGTGTAAAAAGTTTGGGGACCCCTGCCTTAGAGTTTCCCAGTGGAACTGAGGCTTGGCCGCTGTCACCCATAACCTGCCGAACAATCACATCCTTTGTTGACCCCTTATCCGTCCCAATTTCTCTAGATCATCTCCTTATTGGTACTTCCTGGATCTCCTTTTTTTCAAACTCTTTTCTCCATCTCTGTTTCCAATAGGCTCAAATCCACGACGGCGACTACAGGGCAGAACTCAGATACAAATCCAGGTCTCCCTGTCAACCAGGCCCACTCTTTGGGGGAGAAAATTCGCACCCCAGTGAAAATTCAGTGCCCGACAATAAATGCGGCCACCTTTAAAATGTATGGGATGCTGTAGGGTAAAGTAACTCCTGTTAAGAAAATTACAGGAAAATGACACCTCAGAATTACTTTTTTTTTAAAATTGGGTTTGTGCCAGATTTCTGTCCTCATTGAAAAAGAAAAAAAAAAAAAAGCATCCCTTCCCTTAAGCAGGCATTGAAAGGTCTGCCTTTAAAGATGTAAAATGGATATGTATCTGGTTCCCAACTTCTTCTGTTCTTAGGTGACCTCTGTGGAAGTGCACTCAGCAAAGCTTTAGTGGCTCTCCGCTGTGCGCTGCAGCCCATAACACAGGAGGAGAGGGTCCTGGCGGACCATTTAAAGAACTGAGCCCGCAGCCATAGAACTTGATTAATAACAGCTAAAGACACATTCGCTGGAAGCCGGCATTGCTTTTGAAGTCTAGGAGTTTGGTGCCAACATTATAGACATACAGGTAGGTAGACACAGAAATAGAGAAATAGACATAGAGATAATAGGGTGTTGGGTTTTTCTTTCTTCTTTCTTTCTATTAGTCATTCCACGTGGAGGACTTTGCTCTCACAGGTCCCAAATTATATTAAAAAAAAATCTTCAGAGAGTATTTAAAATAGACAATGTGAAGAGTAACAGAGGCATCCTCACTGTATGTTTCTCCACATCTAATCTATCTGGGCCATCACAGGAAACTTGGAGCAGAAGATACAGGAACCCGATTTTTAATTGAGTCAGAGAGAGGAGAGAAAAGTGTCAGGGGAGCCTGGGTCTCCAGTGACAGCACAAGGAGGCTCATCGGGTGGGAACAGACTGTGGCAGCCGGGAGAGTTATGATGTGCAGAAGCGGGGGATAGTGAGTCTGTGCGGAACCATGGAGGACCTTGGCCTCGGATTCAGAGGGATCTGAGAGGCAGACGTACATGGTAATGACTGAAAAGGTGGATTTGAAAACAGAAGTCCCAACGTCACGTTTTGGCAGCGCCATTTATATCCGATCTGAATAGCCTTGAATCAGTTCTCTAACCCCGCTGTGTTCACGTTCTTATTTGAAAAGAGATAATACTACTGATCGTAAGAGTAAAACTACTCCCTACAAAAAAAAGTGATTCATAAAAACCTCTTCCTTTTGATCTTCCCCCCCCCCCCGTAGAGAATCAGACTCATTCATTACTCATGCAATAATTAAAATGGTTATTAATCCTAACAATAAGAGTTAATAGTTTAAATTTTATAATGTGCTTTCATTTAGACTACAGGATATATCTTACTTTGTGTGGGGGAATAAAGCAGGAATAAGCGAAGAAGTACTATCATTACAATTTTACAGCACATATGCTCTGTGTTAAAATGCCCTCCAAAAATCTGGACCGACTAGTAAATTGAAAAATGATCTGATTGCTGCAAGAACTGATATATGAGATTTTCAGTTAAAACTTAAGTAAAAGATAGTAAAACTAAATGACATGGACTTAACTAGGATCGTTCAGAGAGTGCCTAGCAAGCTTCATATGGTTTTAATATAATCTTTACCATTCTTTGTTTGTTTGGGCTGGTAAAGGAAATCATTAAAATAAAGATTCTGAAAGGAGAATAGCACTTCATATTTTATTTCCTTTAAAAATTTCTGTGTGTTAGAACACACATATATAGTTCACTTTATACTTTATAATAAAAGTGTTTCTATTGGGTATTTTGGGAATGCACAGTTCATGCCATGGGGGAAAACCAATTTTCTCAAATCACCAAAAAGATTTCTTTTGGATCCTAGGAACCTAATATTGGAGTAACAATGCCTTAAGAAAGTGAAATCTTATTTGACTGAATAATATCCAACTGTAAACTATACAATGAATGTTTTGCATTTTATAGCAATTATACATATTTTAGGTAGCTGTTAGGTGGTCACACAGACACTTCTCATAGAATGCATGCACCACCTTATGTTGACTATTTTCCTGTTTTCATTATTTAAAATTAATACATAAAATGAAGTCATTTTCTCAAAAATTTCTGTTATTTTAGATTGTTTCTATAAGTTACGTTCCCAGAAATACAAACACATGATTTAAAAAGCTAACATATTTACTTCCAGAAGTAGGGGCTAGCGCCAATTCTTCCAAATTTTGGTATTTTATCAGTATCTTTTTCCTTGAGGACACAGGGTCATTCTGTTATAATTACCAAGTATCCAAAGTAAACCACACAGGGTGCCATGTTCAAATTAGTCATTTGTGTTTATCGGTAGAGACCAATAAGACCGCATGCCTCTCTCTGAAGCTTCACGAGCAGGACATTCCAGAGTTGAAAACCCTGGCTGAGTGGTCCTTCCGTGATCTCCACACATAACTTCAGGAGGTCTCTATACTCTGGGTTCA
Organism: Saccopteryx leptura; assembly: GCF_036850995.1. Classification (NCBI taxonomy): domain Eukaryota; kingdom Metazoa; phylum Chordata; class Mammalia; order Chiroptera; family Emballonuridae; genus Saccopteryx; species Saccopteryx leptura. The sequence goes on along the minus strand of NC_089511.1, from coordinate 15,197,840 downwards.
ATCATTTCCCAAGAGCTCTCCTAACGTTCGTAAGTCACGTGGGCGGTTTGACTTTGTTGTAACCCTCTCAAGCACCTGTGTGGTCTTTGAGAATCATGGCAGAGGCTGAGGACACTAGGTACCCGCTTCAGGCTCATTCCTTTAGGTTCCTATCTTAAAGCATCTGCACTTGAATCATTGGCATGTAATACAATTTTTGAAATAAATTTCTGGTAGAAATTCTGGGTTCTAGTCCTGGCTTTCCATTGACTAGCCATGCAAACTTGAGCAAATCTCTGTTTCCCTGAGCCTTGGCTTCCACATTTTGGACATGGGAATAATTAAAAGTTAGGCCTTACCCTATGTAATATGACAAATATCAAACATACTCATTAGGTTCTTAAGAACAGAGAACAGGTCAAATTCATGTTCAAATCACCAGCGCCATTTAATGCCTAGCATAATGCTATTATTGTCATTAAAAATCCTTAAGGTTAGTTCCATTGGTAATTACTTCAACAAATATATGCGATCACATACTATATGTCAGTTACAGTTTTTGACAATAGTGAACAAAAGAGAAATTATCACAGCCCTTATGGAATTACTACTTTTCCAATGAGAGATTTGTTTTGGAGAGAGCGAGCATTTATATACACAAATACACAAATATATATATATTTGAGCATAATAGATAGAATATATATTTGAATATAATAGAACAAAGGGTGGGGCAAAAGTAGGTTTACAGTTGTCAGTACACAAAACAGTTTATTCTTGTATTATTATTATTGTATTATTTTCCTTACAAATAACTGTAAACCTACTTTTGCGCAACCTGTATATATTCTAGCATATGTAGTAGACATAATATATTATGAATAAAATCTTTTCATTTTAATAGGTAATTTTTATATTAAATAATATTTAACTCCAATAAATTGGTTAAGTACAGAAAATTTATTGTAATATCTTTTAGCTGGGAAATAACTAGGTCAACTGGACTCTTAAATATTCAACTTTTATTAGCAATTATCTTCACATACCAAGGAATCCATTATTTCAGTGTTTAACATGCCTTTAAGGTAATCCTCTTTTCTTATCTTTTTTTTCTATCATTGAAATTAAAATTTAATGGGAGATGTTATATAGAAGATGCCCTTGGTCTTTCTGTTAGTGTGCTTATGGGGGTGGATGAAAGATATTTTTAGAAAAAAAGAAGAAGTACCTATGGCCTTGTATTTAAATGGCTATAACTGGAAACTTTGTAATATAGTACGTGTGTGTATATCTGTGTGTATGTGTGTGTGTATCTGTGTCTGTGTGTGTGTCTGTGTATGATTAAAATATAGTATATGTTTCTTTCAACACAGATATAAGAAAATAATGGAAACTTTAAAGGACAGTTTTCAGTTCATAATATTAAAAACAATATCATGGAATAGGTCACAGCAGATGCTGTGAGTTCACTGAGAAGGTTTTATGCATGGACAAACACTCACAGGATTAGGCTGCCATTAACCGGCTTTGAAAGTCAATCCGATGGAGTTTGACATGGCCACCATCCCTGGTTCATCCAGTTCAAAAACCTCCAGCGCCATGAAATGAAGCATGTAATGGAGTAAAGGGCAGTATGTGGCGCTAGAGAGAAAAGTTCATCCACACAGATAATTCAATGCCCTTTTCCTGAGTTCCCACAATGCACCTGGACTGAGGCTGCACAGATGAAGAAAGGTCCCTTGCAGATAACAAGACAACAGTCAATCAGAAGACTCAGGGTATATAGGAGAGAAGTGATGAGTCTGGGGCCAGGAAGACATGGGTTTGAGCCCCAGACCCATCACTTATTAATATGTAATCGTGACTATTTTCACTATTTCTTAAAGCTTCAGGTTTGACAAAAGAAAAGATGCACAAGCATTCCCAGAGGCCATTTGGCCGAACAGATTCATGGACAGCTGTTTGTCTTCATCTGCATTCCTGATGACTTTCCAGCCTGAGTCTTGAAAGAGCACCATTTAGAGAGAAACATTGTATTCTATGCTTCATTAGTCAGACAACCCAAATCATTATATATTAGCTAAAGGAAACCAAGTGATTTTCCCCAGGACGTCCAACTCTGCATTATGCATTGATTTCCTGTGTTAACTCATCGTTCCGAAATACACTGAGCCTACTTAGGGCCGACACAGGTGACAAAGGAGATTTAATCCCAGGGCATCAGCTTTGAGAAAGTCAGCTATTGAATTAGGTTTCTTCCATGTGGTAAAACAAACACAAACTCTAAGATGAGTGCAGTTTTATTAGAAATAACAAATTTAACAGACTACATCCAATTTGTGCCCATTACTTAATTACAGAATAATTTGAAAAATTTCATGGCCTTTTCTATAATCAGTTTTTTAAAATCTTAAAGTGGGGGGACATGCACCTTTCTTATTGGATTATTGTAACAGTTAAATTAGATAATCTAAGTCAAGAGCACTTTTTAAACTATAAAAAATATATACGAGGCCCTGGCTGGTTGGCTCAGTGGTAGAGTGTTGACTCAGCATGTGGATGTCCCGGGTTCAATTCTCTGTCAGGGCACACAGGAGAGGCAACCATCTGCTTCTCCCCTCTCCCCCTTTTTCACTCTCTCTTCCCCATGACTCGATTGGTTTGAGCACATTGGCCTGGGCACTGAGGATGGCTCCTTGGAGCCTCTGCTTCAGGTGCTAAAAATAGTTCAATTGTAAGCATGGCCCCAGATGGGCAGAACATTGCCCTCTAGTGGGCTTGTTGGGTGGATCCCAGTCAGGGTGCATGTGGGAGTCTGTCTCTTTCTCCACTTCTCACTTGGAAAAGAAGGAAAAAAAAGAATATATACAAATGTATGTATGTATGTACATATGTATGTGTGTGTATGTAATTTATTTTCTGTAGAAGTTACCATAGTATTTGGCAAACAATAGGCACTCAAATAATTTTGAATGAATACACGCGTACTAAAGATTGTAATCAAACATTCCATTCAATTTGTACTTCCAACAAGCAATATTAGGTTTGGAATACAGGCAGAAAAATATTTAATCTACTGACTGTTTCTTGTGCCAGAGGAATTAGTCCTTTCTATGTCATTAGGCTAGAAATTCAACTTGCAAACACATGAAAGCTGAAGATACTCTAGTAATTGATAAAACATTATGTTAATGTTAATGATCCAGCTAAAAAAAAAAAAAAAAAACCCTGAGGCTTTTTATAAGTTTGGTAACTGAGTCATAGAATTGATTGAAGCACAAATGTTCCCACTGTTTTCTTCACATAGATGGAAGAGGTTTCGGTGTTTTACCTGAGTTTTACCTGGATGGAGAGAACGCCTTGGACATAAAGACAGAAGATGCTATTACTAAGTATTGTGCCAGCCAACTGCAAGGGAAAATATCTCAAAGACTGCAGCTCTATCAGTCTGGGAAGCAGAAGTGAGAAGCTGTTTGTGTTAAGAAGAATAATTTACATTTGAGATTTTAGAGAATCCACTATTTCATTTTAAATATCAACCTGTATGTTCCTGAAAAAGAAACAAAACTCTTTCTTTTTTGAGAAGCCTAGAACAGCTATAAATTTCCCTGAATTCTGATTCTGCATCAGGCGTGCTCTCAAGTGTTCTGCACACATCACGTCATTAATTTCCCTTAGAGTACAATGATATAAGCATCATTGTTGCCTTTTTTTTTTTTTACTAAATTACCAAATAATTTTACAAAATGAAAATCTGATGCTTTAAAATGACATGCCTAAAATTATATTGTGGCAAAATACAGTTACTGGGGTTTGAACCAAGGAAGCCTGACTCCAAAACCTGAAGACCTTTTATTTTTATTGGGGATGCTTCACTGCCTCCCAGCATGCGCTTGTAATCAATGGTCTATGACTCAGGAGAAATGAAACGGTGGGGTTTTGTTGCTGTTGTTGTTAAAGTGTGTTCATGCTGTTATAATGCAAATCATAGAGGAAAGAGAGAGCCGAACATGTAACTAAGGCTCATTGCCAAGAAAATCCTGGTAGTACACCGCCTGTCAGAGAGTCCAGGAACATAAAAACATTGGTCTGTGGCCATAACCTTTCTCTTTATCCATAGCGAGAAGGAGACAGCAAATACTCCTGCGTCTTCGAAAGTCTAAATCATGGGCTGAGCAGGAAGAGTTCGCAGACTAATTTATATGTCCAGGAAATTAATGTATGGGAGCATTTGAGATACTGGAATTTTTTTTTTCTTTTTATGACAGAGAGAGAAAGAGAGGGACGGACAGACAGACAGGAAGGGAGAGAGATGAGAACCTCCAATTCTTTGTTGCAGCACCTTCGTTGTTCACTGATTGCTCTCTCATATGTGCCTTGACTGGGAGGGAGGTAGAGGGCTAGAGCAGACCGAATGACCCCTTGCTTAAGCCAATGACCTTGGGCTCAAGCCGGTGAGCGTGCACTCAAACCAAATGAGCCCTTGCTCAAGCTGGTGACCTCCTAGGGGTTTTGAACCTGGGTCCTCCGCGTCCCAGTCCGACACTCTATCCACTGCGCCACCACCTGGTCAGGCGAGATATTGGAATTTGTTAATGGGAACTTCCTTCTGAAATTCTAGAGAAAGTTTTGTGAGCTTACAATGTCAAGATTTCTGTGACTCCACAAAGTAGCTTTCAACACAAAGTTAATAAATAAGCTAGAACAAGCTTCTGGTAGGTATGAACGTGTCTCTTGAAACCTAAGAAAAAGAAAGAGAGAAGCCAGATTCCAGGTACCATTCACCTGGAGTAGCCACAGTGCTGGAAGTAGAACAGATTGAACAATCTGAGGAAATGTATTCAGGTGGACTTGACTATCTGCAGTAGGCCAAACTTATCTCGTTGCGGAATTCTGTGTCCTACTATTAATACATGGACTACAACAACTCTCTGGACACTTATTTTTTTGCTCATTTCAAATATTCTTTTTCTAGAAATAAATCAAGATACTTCTTTCATGTACCGTGCTGTCATTCAACTCCAGCGTGATTCCCTGGTAGGAACTTCCCATATTATAAAACTTTCCAAAATAGTATCCCCTGGGGATGATAGGATCTGCTTCTGTTCTGGCTCTATTTAGATCTTCAAACATTTCCTTTGCTAACCTGATACAGCCCTCTCCCCAAATTATCCCATTTCTCAATCCTTTGATGTTTAAAATGGTCTTTTCTTGCCCTGGCTGGTTGGCTCAGCGGTAGAGCATTGGCCTGGCATGTGGAAATCCCAGGTTTGATTCTGGGCCAGGACACACAGGAAGCCCATCTGCTTCTCCATTCTTCCCCCTCTCCTTCCTCTCTGTCTCTCTCTTCCCCTCCCGCAGCCAAGGCTCCATGGGAGAAAAGTTGGCCCAGGTGCTGAGGATGGCTCCATGGCCTCCGCCTCAAGCACTAGAATGGCTCCAGTTGTAATGAAGCAATGCCCCACATGGGCAGAGCATCGCCCCCTAATGGCCTTGCCAGGTGGATCCCATTCGGACACATGCGGGAGTCTGTCTCTCTGCCTCTCCCACTTCTCACTTCAGAAAAATAAAAATAAAAAATAAAATAAAATGGTCTCTTCTTTGAATTAGAATTTAAACTAACTGCAGTCAAGTCTCAATCTTCCCTTCCTGATTGAAACTTACATTTCCATTAGAGTACTTAAAGCTATTCCAACAACATGAACTACCGACTGTCCCTACTACCCACGGTATGCAATCACCAAGTTCTGAAATATAAACTTTGGCCTTATCCATTGTCTGCTTTCCCAATAAAATACCAGGGTCCCCCATGAAGCCTCCCTTTCTCCAGCACTGTGTTTTAACTCTCACTCTGTGTTCTCTTTCCCTGAGCCCTACTGTAGTCCCAACATTCTCAAGAGGTAAAATAAGAGCTTTCAGGTCCAACATTATTTTGCAAATGACCCGTGCTCTCCCATTGTTTAGTGTTTAATTCTATAAATACTGTTTTTGCTTCATTTTCAGCATCTTTCTCAATTATCCTATCTTTGCATTTCCTGTTTAACTATTTTTATATCTATCTCAGTAAGTGCTAAAAAAAAAAAAAAAAGGAAAAGAAAAGAAACAAGTCTCACAGCTCACAGTGGGCAGCATACAATTAGAAGAGGTGGCCAGAGAGCAGTCCGTTCCGTTTTAATACCTGTATAGCGTGGGTTTCCCAGGGCTCACTGCGCAAGCGTGCACGCAGACTTTGAAATCCAGGAGCGCATGGATCAGCAATAACTCCACGGAAGCAGGCTCGGCCTGATATGTGCAGAGTCTTACATTACTTTATCAAACTGTCTTGGTGTAATTAGTCTGTCTGCAATGCCTGGTGTATAAATTAAGCATCTAATTTATCTTGACTGGACTCCGGATCACTTGATCAGTCCATTCTGCCTCTGCGGCGCTTTAGTGAATGCCAAGTGCAGAGAAGGACCCTCTGGCAACCGAGAGAGAGAAGAAGCAGAAACTCCCTCCGAGGTCAGAGGCAATTTCAGATTTACTCATCACTGCCACCCGGGCGCAGGATGTGCCGCTCCCTCCGATGACAGCCTCCTTCCTGAGGGGCATGATTGATGTCCCTGGTGGCAGGTTACTTTGTATCATGGCTGGTAAATAATAAATAACTCCAACTCAGGATGTAACACCAGGTTGACTAAATGAAATCAAATTAAAAGCAAATTATACTTTCCTCCCCATTCAACTCCATTTCTCATAAGCCACTTATCAATAGCACAGACATCTCTACCACGGCAAGAGACAAGTTACAGGGCTATTCTACCCTGATAAAAACCAAATCACTCCTGTAGCCATAATCATTCCTCAGGAGCATTTAATTTGTTGGCTCTTGCGTTATTGCTATCAAAACAAAATCTGGCAGCATTATTGGAATGCATAAATCTCTTTGATTTAAGGGTACTTTCTTCTCTCTTTCCCTCAGATGCATTTGAAATGGTAGAGTTAACATTTTTATGGGGTGATTTCTGGTCCAGGGGGAAGGCTGACATAGTTCTCAGCATGGGACATTGTGTTCTGCTGACAACCCGGTAAGTGTGAAGAAACTGTTTAGCTCACTAGATAGTTATTGTCAGAGTGTGAGTTCTCTCTTCTGCCGTTAGGAATGCACACCCAGGACAGACGTGTGTTCTTTCCTTCTACAGGGAAAAGTAACAACGAGACGCATTTAGTATAGATGGGTCCTTCCATCTGAATGGACGCACAGTGAGTGAGCAAGCCGGAGGCCTAGGCTCAGACCACCACCTCGTGACTTTCTTTCTAACACTCAGGACTCGTTGTGCTTTTAAAAACGTCCCATGATAGTACGTGACCACCACGCTTCACAGTGAATTTATGAGACAGTCTCTGCTTCTCTTTCTAACTTTCCTAGAGGGATACGTGACTCAAGTGACATCTGTCTGAGGTTCCATGACTCCGCCAGGATAAACTTGACCAAAGACTATATTTCAACTCTGGCATTATCCGATTTATATTAACATAAAAATCCTTAGCGCTTTTATGGAATTTTTTTTCTTTTTTTTACAAAAAAAAAAATGTATTCTGGGTCTAACTAAATATACCTGGTCTAAAAGCCCACGTGGAGGATGTTTGGAACCATAGGACTGAGATGATTTTTCTCAATGAAAATGTGCTTAGGTTTATGAGGTTTGACCTTTAAATGATAAAAAGTTCCCTTTCTCGAGTAGATTATGTGGAACTGTAGTAGGTGTGGACAGTAGGGCTCGTGGGGATGGAACCAGGTAGAGGAGATTTAAGGTCACACGTGGTCATAAGACAGTCACTTCTTTTCCCAGTTAGTTAAACTCTGAGACAAGGTACAGACCTCATCATGGCTCTCGTCTGCTTCCCACAACGGGAAAATGCCAAAGCTGCCTCCACAGTACCTGGAGTCCCAGAGCAAGCCCTGAGTGAGAATACCCATTTTAAATCATTTGGTCTAATGATCTACTGTGAACACAGAAGCCCATAACAGATAGGTGACTTTCCCAAGGCTGTACCATCAGCTTACACAAAAGAGAAGGCTAGATTTTTGGCTCATCATATTTTATCTTTTGTTTCTTATTTATTCATCTGTGTGCCAGGCACTAGGTGTTAGGGATTGAGATTCAAAGATAACTGAAAACAGATATAATCTTTCTTCTAGTGGTCTCTAGTCTATGGTGGGAGCCAAACAATCACCAAATTACTCGTATAAAACAGGTCATTTGTATAAAATGACAATAAAGAAATGTATGAAGAGATAAGAGCAAGAATGGAATGCTATTATTTTTCTGGTACAAGAAAGAAAAAAAAATCAGTGCATGGTAATCTAATAACTTTTCCTTCCTTCCTTCCTTCCTTCCTTCCTTCCTTCCTTCCTTCCTTCCTTCCTTCCTCCCTCCCTCCCTCCCTCCCTCCCTCCCTCCTTTCTTCTTCCTTCCTTCTTTCTTTCTTTCTTTCTTTCTTTCTTTCTTTCTTTCTTTCTTTCTTTCTTTCTTTCTCTCTCTCTCTCTCTTTCTCTCTTTCTTTTTCTTTCTCTTTCTTTTTTTTCATCATAGGCTTTCTTGTCAGAATCTCACACATAGCTCTCCCAACAAGCCTTCTCTGACTTTCTAAAGGTGATTCAAGGACAACATCCTCTGTCCCATTTGCATAGTTCCTCCACTACTTGATTGGATTGAGATGATCTGCCTTTTCCATTAGAACATAAGCTTAATAATGACAAATAATTGGTTCTCATTATTAGATCTTTACAGAGCACTGGGAGCACATTTTTATGTTCAGGCAGGAAGAAAAGAAAGAATAAAGAACAGTGGAAGAGGAAGAGGAAGACGCTGTCTGAAGACTATACCTTCTGAGGGTCATAACACATTCCACGACTCATCTAATTTCAGCACAGCTGCAGTGGACAGCACTTTTCAAACTCCTACATTCTGTTTCAAGACACCCTGTGGCTACTCTAAGGCTTTCTCCAATGTCAAAATGTCAAGTAGCTTCTCTAGCTGCATAGGCACAGCCTAACATAGCTTGTGTGGGCGAGAAGAGCTTACTTACTTAACATCTCTAGGGGTACCTCATAACCAATAAGCCACGGGACTTATTTGATAAATGCTGTATTTGGAGCATTCGAAGAAACATTCTGTGAGGCATACTATATGGTTCCATAGTGGGTCAACAACAGAACTGAGTCCCAGTTTTCATGATGGTAAAATTGCTCAATAATGCACCCTTTACTGGCTTTTTCCTTCCATTGACCAGTCTCTATTTCCACCCTCGTCTTCCTGAGATGAGGATGCATAAAACTACCTGCATTGAAATGTGTGTCTCAGGCACTGGGGTGGGAAAGAAGACACATAGATCATGTTTTACGTGAGAAAAGGCAGTAATTAATATCAGATCCTGCAGAGGCTTCAAGTAGACTATTACTGGGAAAAATTAGCACTAGTTGAATGCTAATAATTTTTTAAATCTCTGGTGAAATTAAATTATTGAGGGATTGATTGTAACACAAAGGGTATAGATTGAGGTATAAGTAATTATGCAGAACTAGGGTCCACTATTTATTCTCAATCTTTACTGAGCCAACTATGACCAAGGCTTCAGCCTTGCTGATATTCCAGACCTAAAAATGAGCCTTTTCCAGGATGAGTATCTGGCACAGATGTCTTAAAACACAACAAATACAAACAAGTAAATACTTCCATAAAAGATTTTGATGTGCAACAGGATTAATAAGCCCTGGGGTAGCTATTACTAAAAAAATATTTTACTGGGAGAAATATACTAGAGGTTCACAAGCAGCATGAATAGTTCTAAAAATCACAGTACTCCATAAGGAAAAAACAATTAAGAAGATCTATAGTAAAATTCTATTCAGGTAAATTTAAAATGCATGTACACAAACAAATTTAACAAGTAAACACTAAAAAGTAAATACACCAAACATTCAGAATCACTGCCCATAGCAGAAGAGAAGAAGTAGGGAAGAAAATTGACCAAACCAGATAGGGGTCTTGCACAGACCAATGATAATGATGTACCAAAAACTAATGAGGGTCGTTAACTCATCATTTTATAACAATGCTCCCCTCTCAAATATATTTGTTGAAAACTGGACAGATATATTTATCACACTTTATGCTAGACAGTTGAAGTTTGTGTACATACACTGACAGACACATATTAAAAAGGGAAAATTGAAAATCTATAGCCTGCTGGACTACCATGGCTAAACAACCATTGTCAATAGTCAATAATTAGTATGAAATGTAATCATTCCTGGCTAACGAAGGCAATCTCTTATGTTGATGTTCAGTCCCTGCTCCTCTGTGAAGTAAACCAATGGGAACCAGAGCTAATGCAGAACCAAGACTCAACAAATAAGAAAAGAAAAGATAAATTGAGTGAGTACACCTCTCTTGGAAATATCTGAGATTGAGACGATGTAGCAAGAGAGGTAGAATAAAGTATGTTGCTCCTCATGGGACATATCCCGGAAGAGCCAGCACTGCCCAGCATGTAGACACTCCCACGTGCTTGAGCTCAGTAACCACTTACAGTTTACAATCTCTTCCTTCCTTCCCCAAGTGTAGGGAGTTAAACAGAGAGTGTCACACTTGAGTAGGAAAATGTATTCTACTATCTGACAACTAAGATGGCTTCTTCGCTACTTACTCAATGAATAATTATGTATTTTTAACAACATTACCTTTCTTTCCTGGCAAAAATGAGGAATACAATTATCAAAGTAAAATATTCTTCATTATTTCAGATCGCTCTGAGCAGCTGTGATGTGATAAAAAGTTAAAGGAGGTTATGTACTATTTTCAGAAGTAGGTTTTACATATAGGCAACTATATATGTATGTATGTAAGTGAGTAGGAAACTACTCTCAGTTTACTGGACTGCCTCTTTCTCTCCGTTTTTTCTTTTTGGCTTTGACTGATAGTTTAAAACAGGGGTAGTCAACCTTTTTATACCTACCGCCCACTTTTGTATCTCTGTTAGTAGTAAAATTTTCTAACCGCCCACTGGTTCCACAGTAATGGTGATTTATAAAGTAGGGAAGTAACTTTACTTTCTAAAATTTATACAGCAGAGTTACAGCAAGTTAAAGTATAAAATAATAATTACTTACTGAGTATTTTATGTCGGATTTTCGCTAAGTTTGGCAGAATAAATCTTTATAAAACAACTTACTATAGTTAAATCTATCTTTTTATTTATACTTTGGTTGAAAGCTGAAATGCCCACTAGTGGGCAGTAGGGACCAGGTTGACTACCACTGGTTTAAAATGACATTTTAAAAATAGAAAACAGGCTCATGAAGTTTAAATATTAGTTTGGACCCACACAGTTCTAATTTATACTGTTAGAGATATTCACATGCAGGCTACATTTTTAAATTTATCATCTGCAAAATTTCTACATATTTTTAATTTTTTAAAAAAGGGTTCCAAAGGAATACCTGTCATTGTGTTTTCTTAAATAGATTATGATTACATTCAAAAGGATTTAGGAACTCAGAGTATCAATTAAGATTCCAAATAATCATTTGATACTTTCCCCCAATCTCAGAATGGTACTGAATGCTCATGTGAAATTATCTGGGGCCAATTTTTAACAAATAAAATAAAAGGATTTCCACACAGGCAGCCAATTTTCTGCCAAGCACATTTCTAAGAAATGTGACCTATGGCATGCGAACTAAATCAGAAAGTTATTCTAAAATAATATATATATGTTAGAATTATACTTTTGATTTTAACTAGAATGTTGTAATAAAATATATAGTATTATATGATATAATTCAATGAAGGAGGGATTGGTGTGAGGCAGCATATTTTGTCGTGAGTCTCTTTCTGTGACTAGGTCAATTGCCCGACACTCCATCTCATACTATCCCGGTGCAGACCAAAGACCAAGATGTGTGCGGTCAATTTCTTAGGAACTTGATAGCGTCCAAGTACAATCCAGAAACTGAGCTGTGCATTCCAGTTCGCAGAGCGTCACTGCTTTCTGCAGTAGCAATAACACTGGGGGCCGGGGGAGGGGCACTTCAGTTACAATTAAACCAGGCTCCCATGCGTAGCTTAACATTAAACAGAGCCATGTGTGAAATTCTGCAGAGAAAGCAAAAAAAAAAAAAAAAAAAAAAAGAAGTGACTGTGAAATATGCTGATTTGGCTACAAAGAAGTTGGGTCAATTTTCACACGTACAACAGCTTCCGTTAGTTCAGAACTTAGACTTGCGTCTCCTCCACAAAACTTAGAACCTTGTGGCTCATCTACCAGGGAAGAGATGTTTCAGACTGTGAAATTCAGCTAGGTTCTGGTTCATGGAGGCTGCTTAGCCTTCTCCTGGCTCAGATCTCTCCTGGGAGAGAAACGCCGTGTGGGTGGGTGTTGTCACAATTACATGAGATGGGGTCTTGGAAACACCTGGAAGAGACGTTGGCCCATGGTGAGTGTTCAGCTATTAGCAATTATTGTTCAGAACACTTACAAATAAATAAATACGAGCCTATAATCTGCAGATACATTTGAGAATAACCGGGGTTAAGTTTGCCAATTTCTTCAATGTCCTACAAATAAATAAATATATATATATATATATAATGTCTATTAAAATTTTGCTTTCCCCTAAGCCCCTATGCAGTTTGTTCGAGCCCTGATAAAATGAAAAGAAACCTAGAGTTAATTCTGAGGTTGACACACTAGAGTAATGAGCAAAACAGCTATATTAGTTCTAAATTGACAGTGAATATACCTATCTCTCCGGCTGTAGAAACTGACACTGAATATATATATTATTCAGTTTAGAAGACATTATTATTGGACTCTTCCAGTATCGTTTCTTAGAGAGAAAGAACAGATGAATACAGTGATTTTTATTTGCTACCTAAAATTTCAATTACTTAGGCTGGATACTTTCAACTAAAATGTGTAAGGGATGTCAAATAAATATATAAATAATGTAGGAGCAATTTATTTTTATTTGGAAAGAATTACTTTTATTCTCTGAGCTTCCCACTGCTCCCCTACAGTGTTTTTTATTTTTTTCCTTCCATTAGTGGCAGTTGCCTTAATATTTTAGCTCTTCTTTATAAACTGTGAGATATTAAATATACAGATCTTGTCTCATTTAGTTTTTATATCTCCGGGGCCAGAGTAGAACATACGGGGTGCTCAGTACTTATTTGGAGAATGAAGGAGAATGAGAGCTAATGTTAGATATACGACAATACTTCCCAGCACTTTGCATACCACTTAGCATTCAATGGATCCGAGGAAGTGTTGGGAAATTAATGGCTACAGCTATGCCAGAGAGATAATATAAGTTGTTCTCAGCAGAAAGTGGGACTGTTTTTGTTGAAGTGCTGACAAATACCATGGAATCTATAACATGAAAATTTTCTTAAAAAGGGGAAACATCTATGAATTATTAGAAGGAGCTTCACTGTTCTCATAGACTATAAATCTATCATCTTGGCAAAGGGCAAAATATCTTCCTACTTGAGCTCTGGGGTACATACTCGAATCTAGGGTTACCATAAAGAGATATAAGGCAGTGTATAAAAGGACATTTATGGCTTACCTGTTAAACGAAAGCTTGTAGTCAGTAATAAAATATTGGTAGAGTTAACACACATTAATTAATCTCATGGGGGTCATTACTCAAGTATTTCCTGAGTGAATGAGTTAATAAATTAAGCAATAAGTACTTGTTGATTAAATAGTTACTAGAAAATCTACTTGGGTCAGTAGGATAGAACTCTAAAATCCTGAACACTTCAGAATCATTTAATCACTTGTTCAAGTTTACAAAACTAAAAATTAAGATTCATTACTTTGACATCTCAACTTTAAGGGATCTTTCTAAGTGATACTCCTGAGCCATTAAGAATTGCTCATTGTCCAAGAGAACCCAGCATCAATGGGCATTACAGCTTCATCCTTAGTGTTACAATCAGACTGAGATTTTGAATAACAGCATTACCTTAGTAATCATGAAGCAACATTCTCCTTGGAGTCACTCAAATGTTTTTATTAGTAAAAATCATTGGCAAAGCACTGTTACCCTGGAGAGGAACTGGCTGCAGTCATTCTATTCCTTAACAAGACAACTTGCATTTTATAACTTTGCAATTTCCCATTTCCCTTCATTCTCCTTTGACTTTGGATAAGTCCAAATTTTTGGCCAAAAAGAAATTTTTCCAGGAACAAACAGCCATCGTCTATGAGATAGAGACTGAGACAGAGAGATAAGAGATTGAGACAGATATTATCATTTTCAATGCAGAATTTATGAAGGCATGTATACATGCAGAGATGTATACAATGGAAACCTAAGGAGTTTTCAGAAGTTAGTTTAAAAGTATTTCATTTGTGCTGGAGAAGGCCAACTTAAAATACACCTTTGAGATTCTCCTCTCGCACTAATACTTTAAGAAGTATTAGTAATCCTCTTTCAATTGCACAGTTTTGTGTCTTTTCCATTTTATAGGTGAACTGTATATATCTGAGTGAAAATCACATAGATAATGATTAAGGGCATAATAAAGCTGCTATCTCATAATCATGACTTTGGCTTGTTTCCAGACACAATCCCCAAAACCCTTTCTAAGGGTTGTGGTTGCTTTCATTGAATATTGAAATCATTTTATATAAGGTTGGGAAAAATATTGATTGTAAGGAAGCATAATGTGATAATTCATAATGCCTTGTAGTACAAATGCTAATGATTTCTATGTGACTATCTTGTTAATAATGATGATTAATGTTTTCAAATTTCACAAGCGTCACCATTTCCATAAGATAACCCACGCATGTGATAATAGCTCTGATCAATTTATGTAAAAACACATGTATTAGCTTTGGCTATGGAAGAATAAGAAAAATGATATCTACATTTGCTAATTTCCCTGCCTTTGTTTCACATATTGATTTCTATTTAATCCCTCTCTGAATTTCTTTTTTAAAAAAATCCTTACTTATTACATAGTCAGACTAGTGTTAATGGCTAAAATGCCTCTGCCAATTCCAAAATGTATTTAGAGTTGATCGAAATCAATGTGTCAAGTCACTGTGACATTTCAAAATGTCGATTCTATTTAGACTTGCAGGAAAAATGAGAATGCATAATTTAAGTGACAGAATTGGCACAGAGAGGACCTGCTCTACTCCTGATGCCTACCCTTTCTGACACCACACCCTGTACATTTTCTGCTGTATCTTCTAGCCTTCTGCATATCAAATGCGTTACTATGTAATTCAGCAATGTATTAAAAATTGCAGATATCATTAAGGAATTTATGGAAAGCCACAGTCCTAAGAACGTGTACATGGACCCTTTTTGAATCTTACCCTAAGCCAGAGAGGTGGATACGATTATTGGCACTTTGGGCACATGAAGGACCTGGGGCTAAGGGATTCTCGGGAAGTCAGTGACTGAGGAAGCAGTGATACAAAACACTACACACTGTGCTTTATTTTTATTATTTCAGTT
This sequence comes from Saccopteryx leptura, assembly GCF_036850995.1. Taxonomy (NCBI): domain Eukaryota; kingdom Metazoa; phylum Chordata; class Mammalia; order Chiroptera; family Emballonuridae; genus Saccopteryx; species Saccopteryx leptura. The sequence continues at coordinate 15,182,335 of NC_089511.1, read as the reverse complement.
TTTTCCCTTGCATTGAAGCCTAGTCATCAGTAAAGGAAATAGTAGTCCCAAACAATAAGAATGGGTCAGCTAAATTATTACTCTATATTACGATAAATTAGATATAAATGGCCAAGCCTGACCAGGTGGTGACACAGTGGATAGAGTATCAACCTGGGATAAAGAGGACCCAAGTTCAAAACCCCAAGGTCACCAGCTTGAATGCGAGCTCATCTGGATTGAATACGGTCTCACCAGCTTGAGCGTGGGCTCACCAGCTTCGGCATGGGATCATAGACATGACCTCATGGTTGCTGACTTGAAGCCCAAGGTCACTGGCTTGAGCCCAAAATCTGTGGCTTGAACAAGGGATCACTGGCTCAGCTATAGCCCCCGGGTTAAGGCATGCATGAGAAAACAATCAACGAACAACTAAGGAGCCGCAACGAAGAACTGATGCTTCTCATCTCTCCCTTTCTGTCTGTCTGTCCCTATCTGTCCCTCTCTGCCTCTGTCTTTCTTGCAAATAACTACATAAATAAATGCTCAATAAGAATGGCTAGAAGAAAAAAGAATTTAAAAGTGTGAGCATACGCTGAACTAACTCTAGAAATTACCCTGACTGCTTTGGGACACAAAATACTTTGATTTGGGGATAAAAGGAGGGACATAAAAAATTCAATTTCAGAAACTTCTTTGTTGTTGTTGAGACCCTCGATGTTTTGCCGAGGGATATCTCACTTGTATCAATGAACAGACATTATTCAATAGCTGTTTCTTTCTTACAAGAAAATTTTTTTTCAAACTATTTTTGGCAACTCTGAGAGTTGGACATTGACAACTATGATGATGCTTGAAAACTGAAGACTTACTTTATGAGTGGAAGGACCTTATTAGGGACTCTCCAGGAAAAAGGACAAGGAAACTCCTATGTATAACACATTGGGAAAATGCCACATTTTAGAAAACATATAATACGGTGTATAACTCTTTCTATATATAAATACATCTATGTATCATGTCCTTAAACCCATAGCCATACTTAAACTTGCATTATATCCATTTTAACAATTAAGATGTTTTTTACACCCATTTAACAATTAAAAGAAATGGAAAGGTGGAGGGACCAGCGTTTAAACCCTGCTCGTTTCCAAGACAACAGAGAAAATGGACGGTTTACTGGGGGAGGGCTGAATTAATATTTCTAAGTCACTTTTCACTCTGAGAGTCTGTGACTATCTAGTAGAATGGACTCGAACTATATAGTAATTGTAAGTGACTTCCCAGAGAAGTCAAATTATATAGCAGAACAGAGATGAGGGAGGTGGTTTTAGGAGTTCTGATTGGAGCTGCATTACTTCGTATTCAACAGCACCATCTGCTCTACAATGATGGGCCATCTCTCCTTCCCATTCCTTATCTAAAAAAAAGGCTTCCAAAGTTAATAAAATTGATCTCTTCAAGAGATGCAATTAGTCCACATTTTCTTTAATTTCTCCATAGAATTTGACATTACTGACAACCTCTTTCTTGCCCTTAAAATGGTCATATTGGGTTAGGAGTATAAATGCTAATACTGGTAGAGGATATTGGCTATGATTGTTTTACAAATGTCAGATCAATGGTATTTCTATCCCTTCTATACTTTATTTTTTCTCTGTTTGGGAAGCCAATTAACATCTCTAAGCTTCAGCTGTTGTTTTTTTCCATCCTTTGGAAAATGTTAATAACAACAGCGCTTACTTTATAAGGTTGTGCAAAGAATTAATGAAACACCATATATTAAGTAGTTTACACATAGACTGGTTTATATTAAGCCTTTTGCATATATTAACCAATTTTTTTTTTTTTTTTTTTTTTTTTTTTTTTTTGTAAAAAGGGACAGAATGAAAGGCAAACTTAAAAATCCCTCATGGCTTTGAAGGAGAAAGATAAGAGATGGAGGGTGGTTGGGATCTTTGGGAGACAATGCGCTAAGACACTGTCTGGTCCATCCCGGGTGGAGAGAAAATGCTATGTATTCATGGAGGAAACAACGTCTCAGGCAGCTGGGAGACTTTGGTGGCTTTTCATGTACAGAGACGATGGAGAAAGTATTTGGGTGGCAATCACTATTTACACAATCTCTTCTTATCTTCTGCTGAATAAAAAGGTATAGCCTCGGAAGACACTGCCACTTTGAGCCTCCACTCAGGCTGATATAATGAGGTGCTGTTCTTTAACTGCTGTGTTCATATTTCAGCCATCCATTTGCTTTTCAGCAGATTGGCTGTCGGTCGCATGTAATTTAAAGGTGCAGAAAGATTTCTTTTATGAGTGTGAAGATTCATAACTCTTAACTGTTATTATCCCCGCAAATCACTCTAAATGAAACTTGGAAATATTTATTGGTACAAAATAGATATAATCATAAAGATTTTGTGAACTGATGTTGAAGAGATGCCTACTTGAGAATATTTACCTAGACGGCCTTATCTACCCCATCTATCTCAGTCTATGCCTCAGCCTTATTCCACATATTTATTATTTTCACTTATTTAATGACAACTCACATCGACATTTTTCTTACAAGCTCCCTTTATCACCACATTGCTTTTTCTTAAGCACAGTGCCAATCATCTCATTCCCTGTGTAGAAAATATCGTTTATCTACTTTTTCAAATATCTCATTCTCCCATTCTAGACTTTCCAAATTCTAATTAACAGCTTTATCATTTGCACCCCTCTCTCTCTTTTTTTTTTTTTTTTTACCAAATACCCACACAAATCTTATAACCTAGATCCACACCATTCCATTAGGACAGCCCCTGGCCACATGTTATAAACCATTTGAAATCTGGCTAGTCTGAATACAGATGTTCTGTGAGTATAATGTATACTCCAGATTTCAATAATTTAACACAAAAATATGTAAAATATTTCAATAGTCATTGTATATTGATTGCATATAAATGTTAATATTTTAGATATTTTGGGTTAGACAAAATATATTATTAAAATAAAGTGCACCTGTTTTAGTTCTTTGATGGGGCAACTAGAAATTTAAAATTGTATATGTGGCCCTGGCTGGGTGATTCAGTGGATAAAGCACTAACCTGGCACGTCACAGGTCACAGATTCGACCCCCAGTTAGAGCATGTATGAGAAGCAATTAATGAGTGCACAATTAAATGGAACAACTAAGTGAAACAATATGTTGGTGCTTCTCTTTTTCTCTTTCTCTCTCTCTTTCTGTCTCTCTCTCATCCTCTCAAATCAATGGAAAGATTTTTTAAAAATTATACATGTGCATAATATTTTTTTTTACCTGACCAGGCAGTGGCACAGTGGATAGAGCATCAGTCTGTGATGCTGAGGACCCAGGTTCAAAACCCCAAGGTCACAGGCTTGGGTGTGGGCTCACCAGCCTGAGCCTTGGGTCTCTGGCTTTAGTATGGGATCACAGACATTACCCCATAGTCACTGTCTTGAAGCCTGAGGTCGCTGGCCCCAAGATCGCAGGCTTGAGGCCAAGGTCACTGGCTTGAGGAAAAGGTCATGGACATTGTCTCAGCTAGAGCCACCCAGTCAAGGCACATATGATAAAGCAATCAATGAACAACTAAAGTGCCGCAATTATAAGTTGATGCTTCTCATCTCTCTCCTGTCTGCCTGCCAGTCTCTCTCTCTCTCACCAAAAATAAATAAATAAACAAACAAACAAACAAACAAATAAATAATTTTGGACCAAGCTTTTTCTAGAGAAAAAGAACTAATGTCTATAAATCATACACATTTAATTTTTCCCTACTCTTGGGCTTTACACTATTGTCTCCATACATTCATTGAGTGTCTAACAGCATTTAGACATTTCTCTCAAAATATTGGCAATATTGAGGCAATAAAGATGGACAAGATCTGCCCCTCTTAGAGTTCAAGTTTCATGGTATTTATGGAAAATAAAGCATGAAGCAAACATAATAATTTCAAATTATGATAAAGGGCATGTGAATTAATGACATATTAGATAATCTCTAGGGAGTAGGATTAATTTAGTTTCACCAAAGAAAATCTCTAGAGATAGGTAACATTTGAAATGGAAGAGAGAAGAATAAATGTCAGGAACAGTATCTTTCTAGTTTCTCTCTTTCTCTCTGTTTTGTTGCATTATGGTGTGCATTACGGTGTGCATTATGATTGATTAGGAATGGTTGCTCAGAGTGCTTTTATTAGCTATGCTTACCAGGGTTCAAAAGAGATGAATCGTACACACTGTACTATGTATTTCTCCAAGTAGACTGTAATTATAAATAGCACATAAAGAAACCATTTAAAAACACTAGTTATTTAATAATAAGTATATTAGCAAGTGAGGTTCTGCTCCAAGATGTAAGCTCTATGTTGAGCATCAGAAGCATGGAGAAGTGTGGAGAAGTGTGGAGAAGCATGAACTGGAAATCTAGTCTGTGCAGCCAAACATGAAGCTAGATAATTGTACCTAGCCTAAAAAGTAATTAGATCTACAGACCTTTAATAATTCATTTCCTAATTATTATATACAGGCATAAAATTTCATACTTGCATTGAATTTTTTAATTGTCCCCAAATTTAACCAATTCTCTCGTCATCATTTTATTTCTGGACATCTGGTTGATTCTCGAACTGTCTGTGAAGGCAGGTGCTCCACTTCAGCCTTCCAAATGGATGCACAAACTAGCACAGGCTCCAGACCCATAGATGATGTAAATGAAAAGAATAAGAACAATTACTGTGTTCACGTGAAGTAAGTGTGCTTGGGTCTGTAACACGCCGACAGCAGATGTGCCCCAAGTGACTTTTTCCATTACTCTCACAACTGTCAGGTTTCTTTCAAGGCTAAAATCCAATGACACTGGTCTTTCATGACATGGAAAATGATTGCTGCCATCCATCCCCCAGGAAAATCTCCCCCACTAAATACTGGGGCACAGAGCTTTCTGGGCAATTAGCTCTGCCTTCCCCAGAGAATCCAAGTCGAGTCACAGAACATTTTTAAATATTCACACATTTTAAAAAAACACATATTTTGGAACTCATTCATGGCATTATGGTGTGCATTACAAGGCTTTGTTTTTACTTGTCTTGCTAATTTGAACAGGCATTCTTTTTATAAAATAATAATTATCATATGTTTGTAATAACATAAACTTCTCCTTCAGTGCAACTTACTAGTAGCCACCTCTCATGAGGGCAGGTAAACATTTTGCAATGTTACTAAAAAGCAATATACTTACTTTATTAATCTAGCAAACCTTTAGCACTGCCGCGTTTCAAACCCTCTGCTAGATGATGAAGATTGTAAGTTATGAAAGGCACCTCATTGAGGAGTAAGATGAAGGGGGTATACCGTCCAGGAAACATAACAAACTCATTATAATACAGAGAGGGGAAGTCCTATAAAACTATCACAAGCAAAATACTTTGGAAAGAGAAAAGATACATTTATTTATTTTGTCTGGGACATTTAGAGGAAACTTGACAGAGGAGGTAACTAGTAAGTTGACCCTGATATATTTGTAAGACTTTACCAAGAAAGCGTTGACTCACGGGCATCCCAAGATAGCATTGATATATTGTTAGCTCAAAGGCTGTTTAAAACACGAACAGAAGAAAACACCACCAAACATCAATGGCAAGTTAATCCATCCGAGTTATTTTGTGAGACTGTTAAGCAAACTTGATATACAGCAACAGGGAATTTAAGTGAAAGGGTTTGTCAAGTCAGGTTGTTAAGGTCATTTGTTATTTATCGTTTGTTACTACTCTCTGGACACTTTGAGCAGCTTGAGCTCTTTGGAATTGTTGATAAATAAGACATGATCTTTTTACTTGAGAAAATGTTAGTGAATGTTGGTCAATTGTCCATTATTGTAACAACGTGAGTGTCGTATGTTCTAGTGCCCAAACATTATTCATAAAATAACCATTTCACCAAGATTTAATAAGTATTAATAATATGTCTATCTCAGACTTCTCCAAATTATGTCCCCCTCTTTTTCCGTTGCAATTCACGTAACTAAAGGAATAGGACATCTTTCTGATGCTCCTTGTCTAGGCGCCTTTGCTTTCTGAGTTATAAATTTATCAAAGAAATGATCCAAAGATGGCCTGTATGTACTGGTCCCTAGACTGTCTATTTCTACAGTCCAGAAGGAGACCCATTACCTCAAAAGCCTGCAGGTATCAAACTCCAATTGTTATACTCTCAATGTTTAACAAATAATCCAAAAGAAGTCAGGCAGAAAAAGTCAAGGACCAGATGATTTCCCTCATATATGAGATATAAAACTGAAAGCAACATATGAACAAGTAACTCATCGATGCAGATAACAGTATGGTGGGCACCAGAGGAGAAAAGGTTGGGAGGGTCGTAAAGCGTAAAGGGGGTTGGTGAAGTAACATGGTAACAGAAGGAGATCTGACTTTGGGTGGCAGGCATACAATGCAATATACAAATGATGTATCATACAAGTGTACACTTGAAACTTATAGAATTTCATTAATTCACATCACCCCAGTGAATTTAATTTTAAAAAACTAAAAAAAAAAAAAAAAAAAAAAAATTAAAATCCAAATAAAGCTATAGCCATTTAGTGACTGCCTGCTTTGCACACGTCCCCCAGCTCTGTTGGCCATTGACAAGATAGTCTTGGGGTTGAGCGCAAACAACTCTTTCAGAGCCCTTCCAAGCTCTCTGACACAGACTTCCTGCCTTGCAACTGAGCAGCAGCATCTAGACATATAAGGTCTGTCTCCCATCTCAGCCCCAACTCCCTTAGACGTTCCGTTACTCCACCATAAGCCCCTGGATAGTCACATGATATAACCCTCCCCAAGCACCACTTAGTAAAGCTTGTTGCACGTTACTGTCTGTCATGGTCCCATCTTGTCCCTTCACTACTCCCCAAGTCCCTTGAACATCCTGCATAATCTAAACTTTTGACCTACCGACACCCGTGAGTTTATCATGGAACTTGGATGAGTCAAAAAATTCTTTCAATGTTACTTCTCAGTGGGATGAAATTTTTGTCAAACTGTGGGAAATATGGAAGCATTATGAGGCAACTGAAAAGTAACAGGGAACATATTCTGCTCAATTTAGCTGAAAATGGCTGATGTTGAGATTTGCCATTTTCTTTCTTTTAATGCTATTTCTTTTTAATATTAAGTATCATCTAATTAATATTGCACATAAGCACTAGAATATATATATGTGTGTGCACATATATCTTTACTCAATAGTGAGTAAGAAGGCTGGACTGGTGAGAGACATCAGGTTGATCGTAACGGTGGCCATAAAAAAATGTGTAGAGGGAGGATCTAATTGGAACCAATGAAATTGTTCTGGGATCAAACCAGGATGCAAGAGGCAAAAAACTTCTACCTTCCCAATCTTATTTTCTGGCAGAGGCACCTATGCCAACCCGAAGGGAAGGCCACTATTCAGAACAGGCATTTAATTCACCCTGTTAAGCCTATTTCACCCCGTCACACCACTATTTCCTGCACATGGCTGCCTAAAGATTCCACGGGAAGGTCTCAGGCCCTGACAAATGAAATGAACCAAAGAGTGGCTACTCAGCTTTTCCCAGACTGACAGACTGAGCTCCACAATCACAGTGCAGGGATCTGAATTAATTCAGTATTTCTAAATAACCAGCTGAGCTCTGCATAAGGAAAAATAAGGCTATTTTCCTTTGCCACAAATGACTGTTGCAGATTTTGATAAATCTATAGTATAAGGTTTACCATTATATCTTTTTTTGGAAACTGTTCCATTCCCCTCACTCTAATCATGTTTACCTATATGCATTTACTTCTTTCATAAGACATCTTACAGGAAACAAACTGAGACTTAGGAATTCACCTGCGCTCACCTGTATAAAGACAGAATCCAAACATCAGGTCTTTCTGAATCCAAGCACTGAGCTTAGAAGAAGCATAAGGTCCCCAGTTCCCGCCAATAACGTCCCCACTGTAAATAAATCCAATGGACCTCTGGTTCCTGATTGCACAGACCCAATGAATTTGCTCAAACACTGAACACAGAGTGACACGATTAGAAATGAAAAAATGTTGGCATCAATAAGGATGATCTCAACAAACGGCCTGGCTGTCTCTTCTACTTGCTCTATTGGCCCTGCTCTTTCTCTGGCTCCTCAGCTTTTGTCAGCCCCTCCCCCCCAAAGCTTTCCTTCTGTCGCTCCATGGGGCATTCTGGACTTCCGCATTCCTCACGGCCCGTTCTATGGGGGTTTCCTTCCCTGTTCTTTGAAAATCACTCTTAAGCCTCTGAATAAAAGCAGACCTATGGCATTATAAATATTACATATGGGCCTGACCTGTGGTGGCTCAGTGGATAAAGCGTCAACCTGGAAATGCTGAGGTCGCCGGTTCACAACTCTGGGCTTGCCTGGTCAAGGCACATATGGTAGTTGATGCTTCCTGCTCCTCCCCCTGTTCTCTCTCTATCTATCCCTCTCTCTCTCTCTCTCTCCCCTCTCTCTCTAATAAAAATGAATAAATAAAATCTAAAAAAGTAAATAAATAAAAAAATTAAAAACAACAACAACAACAACAAAATATTACATATGTATATAAGTTAAATGGAAGGAGGAAAAGATGGAGGAAAGGATGAAGGGAAGGATAAAGGAAAGGATGGAAGGAAGGAAAGAAGGAAGGAAGGAAGGAAGGAAGGAAGGAAGGAAGGAAGGAAGGAAGGAAGGAAGAAAAGGATGAAGGAAAGGAAGAAAAGAAAGGAAGGAAGAAAGAAAGGAAGGCAAAGCAGAGGTAGGAATGTGATCTGAAAACATAATGGGCATTGGCACCATTTTATGGCTTTAGAGTTCATTTATTTTTATCTTTATTCTCTAGAAAACATATATTTATATAAAATAAAAATTTATAACAAAACATAAGTTTATATTGTCATGGGGTTCAGGAGACAGAATCTATATCCTTTGTCTCATAACGAACATGATTGATTCATTGGATGATACTCCCCTTTCTACTGTAGACATATGGTTATATCACCCCCCCTTCCCTGACACATTGGAGGTTCTGTTGAGAGACTGGAGTGGACAGAAGAGTGGCTCACATGCAGGTTGCAGTCCGATCCTGACGGGACTAAAGGCTCCTTCCCCAGAACACATACACAGACACACATGCGCCTCTGTGCACAAACACACCACAGATATTGTACTCCATCTAAGAAAACCCTCACCAGAAGGTCTGATCATTTCCAACTCCTCTGACACGGAAGATTTAAAAAGCGAAGGATCCAAGTTGCTTTACTGAGCTTTTAGGGAGGGCAGCCAGGGGAGAGTGGGTTTGAAGAGCACCCACCCTACTTGCACACTGACTGGAGGCTCGAAAACAAACACGTGTCCAGTTCATACAGTGCTGGTAGGCCCTGAAGCTTGAAATTGTGGATATCTGTGTATTGTATTGTGTGTTCACCAGCCTAAGTCAAGTCTCCTCCATCATCCTTCACCCCCCTGTGCCCTCCACCACCTCCCCGAGCTCCCTCTCTACGTCAATCATCATACTGGCCTCTGGTGTTTCTTTCTTAGTCCCCTCACCTTTTTCACCCAGACCCGGAACCCTCGTCCCTGACAGCTGTCAGTCTCCTCTCCGTATCTACGGATCTTTTTCTGTTTGTTTGCTAGTTTATTTCACTCCTTAGATCCCACATATAGATGAAATCACATATGGTCACATATTACTAAACTCTGGGCCACTTTTGATTAAACACTGCGCTCAGGAAATAAGCTCCCCGCTTTCAGTCACGTGGTCCCTGCTATCCTGTGCAAGAATTGAAATGCCAGCACTTATTAAAACTAGCCTGAGCAGCAGCAACCGCAATGGGGATGGGCCATTAACACAAAATCTACAATTCTCTTCAAAATTAATTAAACCTCCACCAATTGACAGGGTAGTTGAATTTATTTTAGTATTTTCCTGTGTTTGGGAGGGAGGGGCAGTACAGTTTAGCAGAAAGATCAACAAATTTAGAATTCAAATATCTAAACCTGATCATATATTAACTATGATTTAGCACAAGTGAATCTACATCCCTAAGCCTTGGAGTTCCTCATTCTAAAATATGGGCATTAAAACCCAGAGCACCAAGGACTGCTGTGAGCATTAAATATGATAATTTATGTAAAAGAACCAGGTCTCCTGGCTGGCATTCCTGCAATGCCGAGCGAGGATAAGTTGTTCTCTGTAGTAATGTGAATTTCCACCCCAGCATCTGGTATGCAATGGGTCCTGAATAAATGGTAGCTACTATTATTACTTTTTTAGTTATTTATGATTATATTTAATTTGTTAATTTTTTCCAATCCGACTACTCTCCTTCTCTATTCAGGATCAGGCAATGGGCTGAGAATACTTTTATTGATGTTGTTATAAAGCCCCAAGAAGAAAATTGCTCTTGCTCTTGATTCATTTCACTTTTACATATTTTTATTGATTGTTATATTGAAATTCTCCTTTCAATATGCTTTAGCCATAATCCTTGTTTACCGGAACCAAGACCTCGGCATCTGGTAATAAGTTGCTTATTAAAAGGTGACATGATCTTTTTTTTATGAGAAAATCAAAATCAATACATCATATTGTTGTTCTGAGCAGAGGTTAAATGAACAAATCATCTACCAGAACCAGGTTTTTACCTCGTTATTAAGCTTATATTTTTCAGCAGTAGAATGGATCTTTTTTAGTCTTGGATTCTTAGGATAGGCTGGGGAAGTTTATTAATTAACATCCAGAGCAGACAAGATCAGAATACTGGGGGTAAGGAGTAGGCAGCCCCTTCTCTGAGAACTGGGAGCCGCCAGGCTCAGGCAGAAGCCCTGCCAGGAGGGAGACTGCACATCCCAGTGTTTGGAGAACTTCAGAGCCCGTGTGGGGTACTGCACCATGAGCATCCTTGGTGGTAGTGGTCGGGCGAGGGGCGGGGAGCTGCTGTCATTCATCCATTATCACACTCTAAATAATTTAATCCTTTGTTCATTCATGAATTTATTGAGTGTCTGCTGTGTTCCAGATATCACTTGGGTGTTGTCAATAGAGAGCTTTGGTCCTTCCCCTCAAAAGTTTTTGTCTGCAAATAGACACACGCATAATAAACAAATTGAAGTGCAAATGGCAATAAAGCCATTGGGAGGGGTGGCTCAGCTACATCACTAAGGAAGCAGTGTGACACATGGTACACAGTAGGTGCTTCATACATGTCTGTTTAATGAATAAATCCAATGACGAGTGATTGATTCTCTTACACAGAATGGCCAAGGAAAGTAGAACTTCTTTCCCCGCTTTCTCTCTCTCTCTCTCTCTCTCCCTTTCTTTTTCCTTCCTTCCTTCCTTCCTTCCTTCCTTCCTTCCTTCCTTCCTTCCTTCCTTCCTTCCTTCCTTCCTTCCTCCCTCCCTCCCTCCCTCTCTTTCTTCTTTCCCTTTCTCTCTTTTTATCTCTCATCAAATCCCACATCTAGGGTTGTCAGTAAAGATTTAAGATGGTTTGAAATACTATTTTGAAGAAAAACCCATCATGAATTTTGTGTTATGTATACTAGTGAGGTTAACATTCCTGATCAAGCTAAACAGTGGAGCTCTGAGTTAACACTGGTAGAAAAACCCTGTGTGGATCAAGTTACATGTGGACAAGAATTTGAGGTTCTTGTAGTCAGCACTGGAAGATGAGGCATCAGCCAGGGAGAGGGCCTGGCTGAACTCAGAAGGGTTCATTTGGTGATGAATTTGATCCTCTGATAGGCATCAATATAGTTCACTTGTAAGTAAGTGTGGCAAACCCAAGTTTATGGTGGCTAGTGGCCACACTCATGGATCTAATCTGGTGGGAATAGCAGGTGAATTCACCACAGCATGTGGGGGGAGGGGTGGCCCTTTCTCTGAAGTGCCCGCAGAGAATGTAGAAATGTGCCCGATGCTGTGGGTGTAGGGCCAGGTTCCAAGTACCAGGGAAGATGTGCCGTTGTGATAGAAAAAACAATATATAAAATAAAACACACGGGAAAAGCAAAGGGTTGACAATGATCAAAAACTGATTCAACTTAAATCTCATTTTATCACAATCCCTTCATGAATTTGAACATGCTAGTTAATATTTATGAGTGTCAAGATCTTCATCTATAAAGTGAAAATAACATTAACAACTCTCTGATCAACTCTACTCAATCTAGTTAGTGTCTACTGTGGGAATTCTTCAGAGAGGCCGTCACTGTTATTAGAAGGATAAGATATGCAAACATTTTATAGTTAATGCAATTATATACTATATTAAAAATGGCATGTCACAAAAGACAGATTTATAAAGCATGTGTGTGTGATTTATCTTAGTTGAATAAATCTCTGTCATTAAGACAAGGTCAATGAGCATGCCATAAGTTCCTATTTTTTTCTCTTTAAACATTTTAAGTTAATGCTCAATCTAAAGAATTTAAGTAAAAACTGAATGGATGTGACTAGCACAGAAATTTTAGTTACAAATCTACATCTAGATTCATGTGTTGTTTCATTCGGTCAAATATTCTGGCTATAATACAAAAAAAAGAGTTTAATTGTTTTAAAATTAGAGCTTGGTTTTGCAGATTTTGGTGGAAATAATTAACAGACTAATTAGGGAGGGCAAGGAAAATTTTTCTAGCAGCATTTCCACTATTAGGTACACCTCAGATTTCATAGCCACTAGGTCCTAAAAGCAATTATAGTCCCCGTTTTTATTCTTAGAATCTTCCATGAGCCACTTTTTCTACTTTCTGGAAACAGATCATTTGGGTAAGAGGTTTATTCCACTTGCTGCACGTGTCTCACATAATATGAAATTATTTGGCTCGATATTTTATTCCTGCTTATCTGACATCAACTACTGCATTTTCAATTCAGTGCCAGTCAATCCCCAGAGAAACTGATATTATGCCTCTCAAATAACACAGGCAAATCCAAACAGCAAACGATTACCCCTGAAATAAGGTGCACAAGCCATGGACTATGACCATGTTCCTAGTCAAGGTATTTCCAGGTAACTGTCGGGGAAGAGAGTATTTTCTTTGTCTCCGTTGATCTCCTCAAGGGCAGAAGATGTGTGTATTGGTCTCCATCAAGCTCTAGGCACCAAAAGTGATGGATGGTAACTATGATCATTAAATGCCTTAGAGATGAACTGTCAAAGGCTGAGCTGTGTGGGACCCACATACAGGGTGACAGCATCACCCAAAAGATTCATTGAACATCGTTGGGAGTCTAAGACCACGTCATATTTAGGGGTGCGTGAGACATCGGTAGTTCTGGAGTGAAAAAATGGATGCATCTTTGACAGCAGCCAAGTTCAGAGTGCACGACAAGGACAGTGAATTAGGTGGACCAGTGAATGGAGAATGGCTTACATGATCCGTGTGTAAGAAAGTGGCACAATGTACAGTGAGTGCTCCACAGGACTGCCCATAAAATATTCAGGCTTTTGAGTAAGTATGTTTTGTGGGGCCCCTGTCTATACAAATAATTTAAAACACCAAAGCTCTGGTAGGCAAGTCTCGTGTGATCCTATGAAATTCTGCTCTGACCAGCAGGAGTGACCTGCTCACCAGGCTGTCCTTTAGGACTGTACCCGGTCATGGGTCTCTGGGACAAGTCCATAGATGTCCTAGGTATTATCAGGACATCTGGTAACCCTACTTGAAAATGTTGTGAGAAGGTAGTTGGGAAGTTTGGAGAATGCCCTAAAGAGAGGAAATAAACAGAGACCAAAGCCCACAGGGACTGTGTACTAGGCTCAGGTCACCCACCCAGTCATTACTGCTGCTCCCACTTCCCCGGCAGGGGGTGGGAGGTACTTAGAAAATGTCAAAGAAGCTTCCCCCATATGCACAGTCCCAGAACTTCAATGCCTGGAGCAAGATGAAGCTGGTGGCAAGAATTAACTGCAGATGTCCCCCACTGAGTTCTTATGCTGAGGATGTATGATAAGGCACATTTTCAGGCAACAAGTTTACATTTCTTTTTAGTAGACAGTAGAATATGAGTGACAGTAGGGACAGGTGCAGTAGGAGGGGTAGCAACAGTAGTTGTAGTAATAACAATTGAACAACATGAATAAAGTGGAAATCTTAACCACCTTGGGTTAGACAATACATGTGCTTTATCTGCATTTATGAATTTAGTATTCTCAAGCAGTACTGTGAAGTACCTTCTCAGTGATAATAGGCTTAGAAAGACTCATTAACTTCCCCCAAGTCACACACAATAAGCAGTTAAGCTAGAACTCAAATCGCATCCTTAAGTGCCAATGCCATTAATCGTTACCCTATATGATATACTTCAAAAGAAATAAATACACGATGGAACAGACCAGGGCATCAAGGACCATTTGAAACTTGACAAAAAAATTAAAAAGATACTTAATGATCTTGTCCTTAGGGATTTCTTCCTGCACCCCCTGCTGAGGATCAGCTCACCTTATGTGTTACACCCATTGATTCAAAGGCATTTCCTTGACTAGAGTTTTTTTTTCTTGCTTTACACACAAAGCATTGCTCTCTCAGTTTTTACTTTGATCCAAATGTTCCCCTGGCTTACTTTCAATGGTCTCTAAGAGCCCACTTAGCAGGTCATTATGACAATGAGGAACTACTTCTGAATTCTTTACAAAGGGTTAGGTGTTTCTTATCTATTCTCCACAATACTCACAGCATTTCGTCCACATTTGTCAAACTCAATATTTTTATTATCAGTTTGTTTATCTGCGATTTGTACTGGAGTTGCAGTTCCCTAAAGGCAAAGCCTATGTTTCATTGGTTTTTGTACCTGAATGGCAAGTCTCTTATCCTCTGTAAAACTCACTCTTCATCTGGAAGAGGAACTGAATGCTCTTTGCTCCTGACAGCGTCCATTGGAGGTTATGAGAACCAGTCTAAGGCAACGCACACAACATTGGCACAGTAACAATTAAATACTGCATCTATTTCCATTCTTAGGGTATGGGGGACTTTCAATGACTGTCAGGTATCGATGATGCAGTTGGCACCTAAGCATCATGTGCTCCCCAATAAGGTTGGTCTCTATTCAGTCATTCCGATTCTGTCAAGACCTAGGCGTAGCCATTCCATCAAGCAGCCATGTGCGCTCTTCACAAAACCATCAGGAGTAAATAAAACTTTGTTCTGTTGGCTCATTGAGACAACAATTACTCAAAATTCAGAAGTTCGCGGTTGGTTTGTTCCTAACCAGTCGAGAGCTTGCATCCATGGACCCCGCTTGCTCGCTTTGTCCTGCCCAGCTCGTCTTGGCTTCTGCGCTCCATTCGGTCTCTGAGCACTGTGTTCGAGTCCTGAGGACTTATTGAAAGGCTGATCTTCCTATAGAGAGTCCCACTGAGCAGCTGAGGAAATAGATTGTAAAACCGAACGACAACAGCAAAACTAAGCACACAGGTGATAAAAGGGCCCGAGGTGGGTTTTCATTGGGTGGAACAGTGGAAATAAAAAGGAGAATTGGTTCAAAAAGCTGGTAGCAGGAGGCACAGACAAGCCCCAGGGCGGTAAACAAGTTGCTTGGGTCTCATCAATGATTAGAAATGCAGAGGATGGAGTTATTGGAGAGGAGCAAGGGTTCCCAAGAGACATTCCGAGCATGTGAAGGCAGAGGTGGCCAAAGAGACTGCATGAGGCACCGGGCATTTAGAGAAGTGTAGTGTTTACGAACCCAGGATTTAGCTTCTAGAAGGAGTTGTTACGTGGTCAGACAAAGGAGAACTGCTCGTGCCCTTCTAAGGGGGTCCCCTGTGTCCTCTGAACAAAGGGGAGGCCGAGCAGAGCTCTCAGAGGACTTGGGTGAGCAAGCACCACGTTAGATTATTACTTACTGAGACTAGGGCGGGACAAATGTAAAACTAGACGCAGGTAAAGAGGGTGCGCCAACTGGGGCTTAGCAAAGACCAATCCAAATTAAGGCTCTAGAAGGACTTTCAGTTATGACTTAATAGAGTAATTCTTGTTGTTTAATACAAAATAATGTTTCTCTATATTTTATGAAGAAATCATTTTATAACAAAATCTTACATTAGAATGTGTCTCATGCCAACTCTGACCATTTGGGGCTGGTTGCCTGTATCGCCATGTTCAGAAGGATTCAGAGGCTCTCTCCAGACTCCAGTGAAAAGAAAATGGAATTCAATGGCAAATGTATGTTATGGCCAAGGCAAAGGGAATGGTGACAGGAAGAACCATAGAGAAGATACACTTGTTTTCCATGAACATTCACTGTAATAAAACAAAGATGTTTATGTGTTGGCCACGAGATGGGCATTTCAGATTTCTGTTTACTAGTTTATTCCTCTGCTCTCTACCCTATTTTCAGTCTGTCTGTACACGTGCAATTACCACCTAGAAATTTAGATATCTAGAGCCCTTAAAAATATAGCTCGAAACCCATTATTGTAGTAAAAAAAATACCTCTTTTTCATTAATAGAAAAACTATTTTCTAATGACTGAGCTGTAGCAGCTATTTTCATGAAGAACATACTCAAAACTAGGGTGAATGTATTATTTTTAACAGATAATGTTGCAACAGCAAAGGATACAAGGTAAAGAATTCACACCTGAATGGTCTTAAGCACACAGCTTCTGACTAATGAAACGTCTTACAGTTTCTAATTGGTTTGGATGTCCCTGGTCCACCTTAGGTGAATAATATCATTTAAATATTTTCGGTAATTTCCCTTTAACAGGCTTTTAAACTTAATGTTTCTGCCTTGCTTCGGGACAGCATCTTTTAATTGCTCTAAATTATCAGTGATGTCTGTAGTGTTTTTCACTGAACATGGATTGATTTCAATTAACTTTCTCATGCTTTTTGCATAAAAGCAGCCTTTTTCAATTTGCCTAATTGGATCACACAACCTCTCCTCAGAGCTGAGAAATGACAGTCCTTGAAAGGTTAGGGAAAGAGACACAGTCAAAATTGTTTATTTCCTAGTGCTCCCTTCTGGAATTTTCAGTTTGGCTGGATTGTATAAGATCTTTGGCCGAGAATGTGGGGTAGAGAGTTAGAATAGATTATTCCACCAATGGAGCCTACGGAGTTCCCCAGGATTAAATTTGAACTGCCCAGGAATGAACAAAGACAATTTGTTTAAAGCCTCTTGAAATAACCCTCTCAAAATTAAAGGTGACCTTTTTCCATTTTTAGCTGCCTGTGCCTATGATAGAAGTGATAAAGTCTCCGCTTCTGTACTCACATACATATTAAAAGATACATAGGCTTCTTAATCCTCTCACCTTTTCGCCCTTACTGCCAACCCCCGCCTGTCTGGCAAGACCAAACTGTTCTCTGTTCCTATGAGCCTGTGTCAGTCCTGCTGGTTCGTTTATTGTTCCTTAGATTCAATTGTTGATAGATATGTATTTATTGCCATTTTAGCTCATATCTTTTGTCTTTCTTCTTTCTTCTTCTTCTTAAAGAACCTTTAACATTTCCTGTAATACTGGTTTGGTGTTAATGAACTCCTCTAGCTTTTCCTTGTCTGGAAAACTCTTCATATGACCTTCGAGTCTAAATGATAGCTTTGCTGGGTAGAATAAACTTGGTGGTAGGTCCTTGCTTTTCATCATTTTGAATATTTCTTGCCATTCCCTTTGGGCCTACAGAGTTTCTGTTGAAAAATCAGTTGACGGTCGTATGTAGGCTACTAATTGCTTTTCTCTTCCTGCCTTTAGGATTCTCTCTTTGACTTTGACCTTTTGCATTTTAATTATGATGTGTCTTGGTGTGGGCCTCTTTGGGTTCATCTAGTTGTTACAGAATAGTCACAGAATGTCAAGTACAGCGTAAAGAATATAGCCAATAATAATCTAATAACTGTGTATGGTGTTAGGTTGGTATAAGACTCATCAGAACAATCACTTAGTAAGTTATATAATGTCTAATCACTGGGTTGTACACTTGGAACTAATATAATGTCAACTGTAAGTGAAAAATAAAATTTAAAAATAGATATACATGCTCATTAAAAATGAAAGAACTACTAATTAAACTAAAAAAAATAAGATACCACTTTTCCAATTATTCATTAAGAAATCCTCTTTGGTAAAGGTGGTATAAAACCAATATGAATCTAGATATACTCAGCAACTGCACTTACAGAAATTGACTATATATCAACTCTAATGTGAAGATGTATATATTAATAACCTCATACAAATTATTAATTTCTATATTTTTGTAAAGACAAAAGAATGTGTTTTGGTTGTGAGGGCTGCTATAACCAACTACCACAAACTAAGTAGCTTAAAGAACATAAACATATTTTTCTCACAGTTCTGAAGGCCACCTGTCCAAGATCACGGTGTCCACAGGTGTGGTTCCTCTGAGGCTCTTCTCTAAACATGCACACATCTGCCTTCTCACTATGTCCATACATGGTCTTTCCTTTCTGTGTGCTCTTGGTGGAAACTGTGTGTCTGAACTTCCCCTTCTTATGAGAACACCAGTGAGACTAGGTTATGGCCTATCCTAATGACCTTATTTTAACCTAATTGCCTTCTTGAAGTCCCTGTCTGCAAAAATAATAATATTCTAAGGTACTGAGGGCTTGGACTTCAACATATATATTTTGGGAAGACACAATTCAACCTATACCAGACTGTAAGTGACCTAAATAGTCATCAATGGGGCACTCCTTAAATAAATCATGGTGTACCTGACCTGTGGTGATGTAATAGATAAGGTGTTGACCAGGAATGCTGAGGTTGCCGGGTCAAATTTCTAGGCTTGCCTGGTCAAGGAACATAGAAGAAGCAACTATAAATTAGTGCTTCTTGCTCCCGGCCACTCTGCTTTTCTTCTCTCCTTTCTTTAAAATCAATAAGTAAAATCTTTAAATTCTTTTAAATAAATAAATCATGGTGCATCTATGCAACACAACCATAATAAATCATTTACATATGCTGCCTTGAAACACTCCCCAAGATGCATTAAATAAGAAAATCACAGAAAAGTAAAATATGCTAAAGTATCAAAAAGACAGAGTCAGACAGACTGACACATTCACTCACACACACACACACACACACACACACACATATTATCACAGGAAGGATGGGTAAAGACTGATGGTGTGTTCACTTGTAGAAAGGACACATCTTGTGGCTTAGGTGTGACAGAGGAAACGATTTTGTGCAGTTTATTATTTTTTGAAGTGTCTTCTTTTGTTTTAGAAGGGAGAGGCAGAAGCAACGTTTAAGAGGAGGAATGAATCCCAGACTTGCAGCTGGCACAGACACTAGTGGGGATGCCTTTTACCCAGAAAGTGAGTGCAGGAATCAAAAAAGTAAAATAGAGGAGTGTGTGGAAGTCAGCAGCCATGACACGCAAGCTCTCCTTTCTAAAGACCTCCGCAGCGATGTTGTTCCAGTGTCCTCCTCCTGGTAGTTCAGTAATTAAATCTTCTTCCGTCAGGGCATGCCCGTGTAATATTGAACTCCAGAGTCAAGTCTGTCCTTTTATATTGAGCCGTCAAGGCGTTACGCCACCTGTGAGACCAGATTCCGCCAGACTACGCTACAGACATATGAAAATATGGCTGGGATATTAAAATGACCATCACTCCACCACAGAATATGTCATCTGTCTCCATTATAATGCAGCGTGGCTTTTTTTCAGGGGCTGGAAAACTTTTTGGTATTGTTAGGAAGTTTCTGCTGTCTCCTTGATGTCGGTATTTAATTTAATTATCAGGGTTGAATGAACTCGGTGCAGCTCAGTGATTGCTAACTACTCTGTGGAACCGAAACCATCCACAAACAAATTAGTTCTCCATATGTGGAGACTAACAGACAAGCACACTAAGTGCTGCCTGCGGGTGGGAAGGGAAGACAGGCGTTGTGAGAGTAACGGACTGCTTTCTGAAATGGTGGGGAAGGGCATTTGGACGCAGAAAACAGGTTGCTTTTGTTTTTGCATTTAAAAAAATATCCCTGGCCCTGGCCGGTTGGCTCAGTGGTAGAGCGTCGGCCTGGCATGTGGGAGTCTCGGATTTGATTCCCAGCCAGGGCACATAGGAGAAGCGCCCATTTGCTTCTCCACCCCCTCTCCTTCCTCTCTGTCTCTCTCTTCCCCTCCCTCAGCCAAGGCTCCATTGGAGCAAAGATGGCCCGGGCGCTGAGGATGGCTCTGTGGCCTCTGCCCCAGGTGCTAGAGTGGTTCTGATTGCGGCAGAGCGACGCCCCAGAGGGGCAGAGCATCGCCCCCTGGTGGGCATGTTGGGTAGGTCCCGGTCGAGCGCATGCGGGAGTCTGTCTGACGGCCTCTCTGTTTCCAACTTAAAAAAATACAAAAAAAAAAAAAAAATCCCTCACGTTATTTTCTGTATTTACCTACTCGGTCATTAATTTAGTAATTTACCTGCCCTCTTGTGTCCATTCTCCATCCCCATAGCCTGTGACATCCTTAAAATAGTTTCTTAATGACTTTCCCTTTTCAGACTCCTCCATTGAAGGTTTGCCACTAGATATAAATTTATAATACACAAATCAATTAGGTCATTCCTTTGCTCAAAATTACTGAGGCATCCTGTTGGCTAAAGGTTAAAAAAACAACAAAAAAATCTCAACTCCTCTGATAGCTACAATGGACACCTCATAATCTGGTTTATACTTTCTCTCCATTATCATACATCCTCCTGCACTTCCGCTTTATAATCCGAATTTATACATTCTGAATATACTGAAACATTCTTGGGGTGCTGACTGCGCCCCTGGAAGATACTAAAGGAATTGTATCCCTTCAACGTACCTAAGAAACTCCCTACCACACAGACTAGGTGTTGATTCATTTATTTATTTATTTTTTTGTTAACGTTTTGCCACTACAATATTTAAACTCCCCAATACCCGCAACTTGAATAAGAAAATATATGTAACATTTTACCAAAAGGACACCTTTTGTGAAAAGGTTAGCATCATTATACTGTTAGCAACCTGTCTAATGTCACCTCTTGTCGCATGGCATACCTGCTGGCGGGGCTGGCATTTAAGTCTGGAGTGGAAGTATGGGAAAACAAAGCGTGGAGACCGTTGCATTAATTTTGAGCATAGTGATCCCGGTAGTTTACTGGGTTAGGGTTTGATGAATGGTTTCTGCAGCTATAGAAAGTTATTTTGATTACTTTTAAACTAAAAATGATATTGGCTCCCAATTATCAACAATTCAAACATAGGATACTATAGTGATTCAATTACTTTCAATTTATATGATATTCTTTCTTTTTTTTTTTTTCTTGAATTTATTGGGATGACATCGGTTAATAAAATTATATAAGCTTCAGGTGTACAATTGATAATGCATCATCTGTATACTGTATTGTGTGTCCACCACCCCAAGTCACAAAGTCTCCTTCCATCACCATTGATCCCCTGCACACCCTCTTCTACCTCCCCCACCCCCACCCCTTTCCATCTAGTGATCACCACACTGCTGTCTGCGTCTGTGTCTGCGGGTAGAGTGGCGGAGACACCTATTGGCTGGAGACAGCAGGGACTTCCTCCCTGCAATCTACTCCATTGTTTGTGTGGCAAGTGGCCATGGGAATAAGAAAGGGCGTATGATCATCAGAAGGTAAATTTTATAAATACACATATTTCTGTTCCCTAGAGTTGGCTGAAAGGGCCCCAAATGCTATCTGGACTAACAACAGTTATCTTTGTTACAAAGCTAGAAGGTACATGTCATAGAGAAATAATGACAGATGCCATTTGCAGGACCTCCTTTGAAATAAAATTTTATAGAATACCAGTTGGGCATCAGGGCTCCTACTTTCTTCATGATTATCTGTAAGTAATTTTTCCCGTTTTGACTAGCCACTCCTGTTTAGATCCCTATACTATTTTAATAAGTCATTGAGGGTCATTTGAACTACTTATTCTTTCTAAAGTTTTCATTCACTCCCCTACAAAAACCATTGCTTTATTTTCTGCTATATCTCCACTGCCTCAAGGAACAACATCCTAATTTCTCTTCTTGATATTTGGAGGGCCTAGCATGTTGTAGCTACTCAATGCACACAATAACTACTCAGATTAATCACAAAAGTACAAGTTAATGAATGACTTCATGAGACAAGTGAAAGCATTGTCTACTATTTTAGTGCTATGAGGAAGATGATTGTATAAAAACAGATATTTAGTATGCATGTAAGGGATATTTGTGATAAAGAGATCTCCCAACTTAATTCTTAACTGTTCATAAATAAAGAACTGAACACTTAAAATAAATAAACAGAAGAGATTCCCAGAGAGACTAACCAGGATAACCTCCCCATCATCGGTCTCTGAGCAATCCTAAAAAACTTTTCTGAGCTGACCTCTGGCTGTGTTCCCGCTCACTGACTTGACCATGCTCAAGGATCGTACATGGGAACTTCACAGAGCACAAAGGATTTTTGTGTTAGAGAGGCAGTTTGCTAAGGTTTAGTTTT
The DNA here is from genome assembly GCF_036850995.1 of Saccopteryx leptura. Taxonomy (NCBI): domain Eukaryota; kingdom Metazoa; phylum Chordata; class Mammalia; order Chiroptera; family Emballonuridae; genus Saccopteryx; species Saccopteryx leptura. The sequence continues at coordinate 15,159,845 of NC_089511.1, read as the reverse complement.
GATTAAGAAAAGCAGGAAAGAACTGAGATAAAGTCCAGGCTTACTCATGGAGATCTCCCTTGGACGCAGCCCCTAGCCAAGGAGATGCTTCAACAGGAGTCATGAAAATGGAGAGAGACGAAGAGAGGGGACCAGGAAATGACAGCCCGAGAAGAAAACTGATTTCAGGTGTGTAGAGCTTGCTAACTTCTTATTTAAAGCACTCTGTAAGTGCCTCCCAATTTTGTAGAGCTTTCCATAGAAACTTCTGGATTTAAAAAGAAATGGATTTGTTAACAATTTGAATTTCTAAATGAGGCTTCATAGATGGAGTCAATGGCAGAAGAGTTTCTTTACATTAAGTTGTTTTTTTTTTTTGTTTTTTTTTGTATTTTTCCGAAGCTGGAAATGGGAGAGACAGTCAGACAGACTCTCGCATGCGCCCGACCGGGATCCACCTGGCACACCCACCAGGGGCGACGCTCTGCCCACCAGGGGGCGATGCTCTGCCCTCCGGGGGTCGCTCTGCCGCGACCAGAGCCACTCTAGCGCCTGGGGCAGAGACCAAGAAGCCATCCCCAGCTCCCGGGCCATCTTTGCTCCAATGGAGCCTTGGCTGCGGGAGGGGAAGAGAGAGACAGAGAGGAAGGAGAGGGGGAGGGGTGGAGAAGCAGATGGTGCTTCTCCTGTGTGCCCTGGCTGGGAATCGAACCCGGGACCCCTGCATGCCAGGCCGACGCTCTACCACTGAGCCAACCGGCCAGGGCCTACATTAAGTTTTTAGAGAGAGGAGAGAGAGGAAGGGCAGTGGGTAGGGGAAGCAGAAAGTATCAACTAATAGTAGATGCTTCGCATATGTGCCTTGATCGAGCAAGTCCAGGATTTCGAACCAGAGACCTCAGCATTCCAGGTTGATACTTTATCCACTGTACCAAGAGTTTTAATATTGACTATACCACTGACTGAATTTCTGTGGAAAAGTCATTTCATCCCACTAAAACCCATTAACCTCATCTGCAAAAAACAGTGTGCATGACTGAATTCGATTATAACAATATTTAATGAAGGGAATGATAGCTAGCATTTGGTGTTTCCTAAGTGACAAGGATTGAACTAAGGGTTTTACCCCTATTACCTAAAAGAAGCCTTAGCACAGTCCTTTGCATCAGGTGCTTCTCCGACCCATTTTACAGACGGAGGAACTGAAGCTGCAGCACTGAGGTTTTGCCTTTGTTGCCCACAACTTTTTTCAGGATTCGCTCTGAGACCACTAACCACAGAGTCTGTGTTTCTTAAAACAATCTTGTTCAACTATTCTAATTCATTATCCACAGAAATAGCATATTTTTCATTCTTTGTGTCTTGATTTTTAACTTGTCCTTGTTTTAAAAACAGGGCCTCCGTATTTGCCTTTCTGTTGTGTGTAAGGTGACTTCTCAAAAATGTCAATGAAAACTTTCCAGTTGAGAGGACTGAAGACAAAGTTAGTGCATCCTCTTTGGGTGTGTTCATGAATTTTGCTAGCATTTACTTTTAGCTAAGCTTAAAATGTATTAATAAACATATTAAAAATATCATCAAATAATAGAAGTACAAGCATTTATACTCAAGTATGCTTTGCCAATATACGTTTTAAAGGCGTCAGACATTTTCAAGACTTATACATTATAAAAAAGGAACTACTTTCTCATCAGTAGAATGATGACAACCAAGTTTAGGGTATTTCACATCAAGGCAAACAGGCCGCAGAAATGAACATCTTGATCAAAGGTCTTTCATAACCAAAATGGTTTTTATCCAGCGCTACTTCTATTTCAGAAACTTCAAATAGAACTTTTTAGGAATCAGCTTGAAAGAAAACTATTTTTACCAGAGGAAGCTGGAACACTCTGGACTTCTGAACCCAACTTGGGAACTCAGAAGGCACCGAACAAGATGATAAGAGTGCTTAGAAACCAAGTCCTCCGAGGAATTGGCAGAGCAGTAAGAGACTTCACCTTTTAGGAAATACAGAGGTGTTGAAGGAGACTCTGGACAACACCAGAGATAGAAAATTGCATTAAAAACATGTCTGTCTAGTGATGAGCTGGACCAGAGCAGGGTTTTCCAAGCATGGTATTACTGACATTGGAGAGAATTTTCTTTGTTGTGGGGGCTACCCTGAACATTTTAGGATGTTGAGAAGCAACCCTACCTCTATCCACTAGATGCCAATAGCACCTCACCTCCACTTCTGACAACTCATTGTCAAATTTCCCTTAGGGCCAAATCTCTGAGTGCCTGCCAATTTAGAGACTCTATGAGTTGGTGATTCCACTCTAATTCCAAAGCATCATGTATCAAGATGTCAAATTTGGTATAATGTGCAGAATTTGTTTCAGATTAGTAATGGGCTTCTTAAACTATTCTCTCTTCTTTTGTGTGTGTGTGTTTTTAAATTTCATAATAAAAACTGACACTCATTTTTAATCCATTTATAAGACTAAGTCTTGACAACTGCCAAAATTATTGATTCAGAACAGAATGTACTTTGTGTAATCCTTAACAAAGTAACACCAATATAATTAGCCACAAAAAAATAGGATTGGGTAAAAAGTTTCTGAGTGCTGATTTTCTTACTTGCATCATCGGGGAGTCAAGCCATAGTGCTTTAAACATGTAAGGATAATAATGACTAGCCTCTTAATGATTTTAATAATCTATTTTCTCAATTTCTTAAGGATAGCTGAATAAATTATATCTTCTAATGTGAAAAAAACCTTAAATTTAACATTGATTTTAGCTTCTCTTCTCTAGATTTTCTCTTAAATGCAAGTAGAACAAATGGAATGCATTTAGTTAAAAATCAGTAAGAGTAGAATTAGTCTGTTTTCAAACATCCACCTGGTCATCTGCGTTATCTATCCATCAATATATCCAACCATTCATCTAGTTATTTTCCTTTCTGTCTTTCTAATCATCCTTCCATCATTTATCTTTTCAGTCATCCACTCATCTTTCTGTTTGTGTGTACAGGAGAGAGAGATCTATGTAATGACTAATTTGTACTGCTATCATTGTTATCTGCAAATTTAAATATAAGTTATTTCTGAGTTACAGTATTTGGTTCTACCTCTTGCTTTCTTTTTTCTGCTTTATTAATTACTGGAAATGTCACATGAACATAAAGAATTTTAACAATATTAAAATGATTGCTTTATGTGGAGAAACACATCAGACAGACGAAAACTACGGTGTATACCGGCTGTTGAGCATATAGATTACAAGGATTTTTTATTTTTATTTTTAATCAAATAGGGGAAGATAGTATTTCTTGAAATGAGAGCTACAGGTTCCCAAGTAGAATTAAAATATTTAAAGGAAATAGGAATTTTATACATTTTGTGGCTCTTCCACAACATCCAACCTAGTCCTAGATTTTGCATAATACCTATAGAAACACATAAAAAAGCAAAGGTATATACAACTCTGTTCTTCTTTCTCAGCTGGCTCCCCTACACCCCGTATTTCATATCGCATTAAAAGCCCTTTCATATCACAGACACGCCCTTGGTTACCCCGCCCTCCCTTGCGGCTTTCCAGCCCTTACAGTCTTGGCTCTGCAACTAGAAACACTCATCTCATCTGCCCCCAGTTAGGTTTGCTTTTCTGCATTCATTTATGCTTTCTGGTCTTAAATATAGGGAGTTAAAGGTTGTAAATAATTTAAGATGATATAACTATTTGACCATGACTTTCCCAGTCTGGGCTTTCAAATGTAACAGGCTGCTGTCAATCCCGTGAGGGTAGACATTTTGCATGTAGGAGGTACAGATGACTAAGAGCATGTAGGAGTAGAGAAATGGATACATACGTTACACATCTATTATGCATGGTCTATTTCACAAAACGATTTCAGGCAGTCTCTGTGTCTAGCTAATAGGCATGGACAAAAGAAACATTTTTTTTAGAAATCCCCTCTTTTGGGGATTATCTTTGTATCTAAAATGTTATTGTCCTGTATCAGTTGGGCTCTGGGTGTGTGGGGGAGTCCTCTAAGAATGTTTTAATCAATTACTTAGATAAAAGAGGGTAATTATTTTAAAGGAATTTGATAGTAATACTTAATTCACATTCTATTTTCAAATGGTCATACCATCTGAGGCCCATGTAATGGAGAGAACTCAATTTGTGTGGCATCTGATGTCTCCTTTCCTTCATTTCAGTGGGGAACTGTATTTACCCTCATCCCTACTCCCTTTAGATGTTTCAGTTGGCTTCCATTAGGTGGAACTGATGTGTTCCAACACTTCTGTGTTCATCTTTTACAAAGCTTTGGGTGTAAACAAGATAGGTAAATAAATATGTGGTTTAGGTTTTATAGAAATACATGGAGACATTAGATCAACCTGTTATAAGTAAATACTTCTTAAAATTTGTGTCCTAGACAATAGGCAAATTATTTAAGTTAAAGCTTGATAGGTATATCACAGATAGAAAAACATTTTGGTATTAGGGTTCCTCCTTTTATGGAAACTACCTTTCCAGACAACTAACCTTTTTAAATACAATACCAAGAGCATAGGCTAGAGAAAAAAATAGTAAAAAAGCAAAGACACAAAAACCTTTCTGCAGGAGCAAGCAGTAGGATTCAGTGCCTGCTATTGACAGGAGAAAGAGCGGAAGAGAAACATTTGAAAAGAGGAGAAACAAATGAGTATGTTGGATGAAAGTCTGGAGCCAACAGACATAGGGACCAGTGAAACTTTTTTAAGGCAAGGTAGTCTCAAAATGTTTGAAACAGAAATGTCTAAAATTTTGGTGGTTTGTTGTTTTTTTTTTGTATTTTTCTGAAGTTGGAAACGGGGAGAGACAGTCAGACAGACTCCCGCATGCGCCCGACCGGGATCCACCCGGCACGCCCACCAGTGGCGATGCTCTGCCCACCAGGGGGCGATGCTCTGCCCCTCCGGGGCGTCTCTCTGCCGTGACCAGAGCCACTCTAGCGCCTGGGGCAGAGGCCAAGGAGCCATCCCCAGCGCCCGGGCCATCTTTGCTCCAATGGAGCCTTGGCTGCGGGAGGGGAAGAGAGAGACAGAGAGGAAGGAGGGAGGGGGGTGGAGAAGCAAATGGGCGCTTCTCCTATGTGCCCTGGCCGGGAATCGAACCCGGGTCCCCCGCACGCCAGGCTGACGCTCTACTGCTGAGCCAACCAGCCAGGGCCTGGTGTTTTTTTTTTTGTTTTTTGTTTTTTTTTTAGCATATTAAGTCTTGTATTATAACCAGATTCTAATGTCCTCAAACCTTTCATGAAAGGTTCCTACAATGAGGAGCCCAATGGCAGAATTATTTGGGATAATGAATAGAGTTGCTTTGCTGAGGGTTAATGCAGTCTTAAAATGGAGCAGCGTGTACAGAAAAATAAGAAGTGTTCTAATTTAGCTGAAGAAAAAAAAAAATTGGGAGGCAGGATTGTAGAGGGAAAAGTCAATCAAATCCCTAAATGGTCAGAGGGAGAGACATGAATCGTTCTTTGAATGTCAGCTGGTAGATCTGTCCTATTCTAGTTGAATATCAAGAAAAAAACCCAAAAAACAGTTTGACCTAACTGATGTCTGCATTATATACTGAGCATCATTATGGACATTTTCTAAATGTAAATGAGAGAAAAGCCGGATCAGCGCCCTGTGCCAGAACCACTGCTGAGTGAGGATGAGAAAACATGGATTCTAACTGCACCGATGTTCTCAATGACTTTGATGAAGTAGTTTCTCTTCCGGGATCTCCAACTATTAAATGGTGGCATCTAAGTGTTCTTTCTTTTGCATTTCTAAAATTCTAAAACTATCCTTGTAAAAAATATTTTTAAGGGGGGGACAGAGACAGAGAGAGTCAGAGAGAGGAACAGATAGAGACAGACAGACCGAAAAAGAGAGAGATGAGAAGCATCAAATTCTTCGTTGTGGCACCTTAGTTTCTCACTGATTGCTTTCTCATATGTGCTTTGGCCTGGGGTGGGGGGTGGGGCCTACCGCAGATCGAGTGACCTCTTGCTCAAGCCAGAGACCCTGGGTTCATGCTGGTGAGCCTTGCTCAAACCAGATGAGCCCACGCTCAAGCTGGTGATCGAAACTGGGCCCTTTGTGTCCCAGTCTGATGCTCTATCCACTGTGCCACCACCTAGTCAGGCTGTATTTAACTCTTAAATGGACACAAACAAACTGTTATTCTCAGGTTGCTCCTCCCTCTTAACATTATCTTCGTACAGTTTTTCTGTTTTATTGATAGCATAACTTTTATGATAGAAGAGTGGTCATGAAACATGCATTGTAAAGAAATAAATTTCTATGTTGTTTTCACTCACAATGGCAATGGGTCAGGCTATATAACTGATCCCTAAATGAATAAATTTGGCAAAACAGCATTTAATTCTGCACGATGCATTAGGTCATAGATATCCTACTTCTGTTCGATGAGTCAGGTTTTTGAACAATGGCCAGCCTCTGAGTCAGGGAGCTGAGCCACTGGCCTCTAGCTGAAAAACCTCTTCTCACCAGGCCACTTGTCGGGATGTTATCCTTTCTTCTTTGCAGCTACAACTCCCTGCTAACGTGGAGCTTTCTGCAGGCTAGCTCAGCACATGTTGCTCATTTAGAAAACATCAATCTCCTGGCTGGATTTACCTTTCCTTCAAATACTATAATTTGATTGTTTTCACACTGTGAATTGATAGATAGCACATTTAGAGGGGTACTGTGATTCAGAGTACAGATGGAAGACTCTAGTGGTCATGCCTTTGTCTGATAGGAGAAAACTATTAATTATCTTGCTCTCTTTTCTATTGTTCTCTGCATTTTTTTGCCTGGATTGATGAGAAGCTTAAACATGGTAGACAGATGCACCATCTGTATCCAGGCTAGGTCTATAGGGCTCTATTGTTTGTTGGAAGGCAGTATGTGTGTTGGTCAAGGTAAGGAGCGAAGAATTTGGTACCAAATAAATATGGGTTCTATCTAGGTCTGCTATTAGTTGTGTGACCTTGGGCAAAACACTTAGTTTCCTTAAACCCAGTTTCTGTAGTAGCAACGCAGATACTACTATGGCACTTTCTTCACAGGGTAGGTTTGAAGATTAGATAATAGGTGTACAGTATTCAGATCAGTGACTGACAGACACAACATACCCACAAGCAATACTAGTTACCATTATTTTTTCTGTCTTTCTGTGAATCTTTAAAAACCTTATTTTAGGGTTTTAATCCAACGCACTACTTTCTTCTAGGGCCTCTATGTTTTTCATAGTATAAACAAAAAAAGACATTGTGAATGCATTTGGTTAAAGAGGAGATCAACATGACCACATGTGCAATTGGTCCTATCCAAAGAATTCCATGGATGTGATTCAGCATGGCTGATAAAGCTAGACCTGCCATAGGTAGCAAAATAAGATTACTGAACCATAGGCCACTTGAGCAGGAAGGCACCTTCAGCTTTGCCTTTTCCAATACCTCTCGGGCTAATTGTATCAGGATCAAATCCTACTGAGTTAGAGTATACTTATATGGGGCCCAAGAATCTACATTCAAACTTTCCTCTTAATGATTCCTTATGCAAGATAAGTTATACAACTACTTATCTTATTCAACATACTCATGATACCAATGAAGACAAGGAGGACAGTCAGGATTGAGAAGGTGTTTACTTTCCCACATCTCCTTATTCCTGTGTTATTGGGTAGAACCTGGCCAATGAGAATGATAAAATAGCTCCATCTTGTCATGTTAATTGTTTAGGGTGAGCTGATCTGTCAAGTCACATGCTCTGCACCCCAAATATCAGGAAAGGCTCCCCGTTCATCCTTTCCAAGGATGTCAAGCAAATAACAAAATTTAACACGTAATTAACAGACCCTTGTTTTAGTCTTGGAATCAATGACTTTAAGGAAAAGACACACACACATGCATGCATGGCCATGTTAAAGTTTGGGAATGAAACATAACATTTTGTTTTTTTGGATTACAGCCTCTCTTATCAGCCAGACCAATGTGCTCATAAATCTCCTGACAATTGGCTGTGCTTGTGTCTTGACTCTAAAATCCCTCTCTCAGCAGACATGCTTTACATAGCGAGGGCATTTCTCTGAGTTTTGCAATTGCATTTTCTTTAAAACTTTTCAGCCTAAAAATGATTAGAAGACCTAGTCAGAAAATGTGGACTGGAAATTATTTTTTAAAGGAAAAGCTTTTTTATAAAAAGAAAGGGTTTTTAAAGGATTGCAGGGCTCAAACAGTTCACCCTCAACTGATGAGCACCAAACATGCATTTAGAATGACAGTTTCCCAGACCTGTCTCCAGGGATTCTAAGCCGGAGTGCCTTCCCTCAAGATTCTCTCTCTCTCTTTTTTTTCCCGTCAATGGAGTCATTTTTCCAAAACACGTGTGTGATTGACCATCTTTTCCCCTCCTTACCTCCCTCCATTCCTTCATTCGTTCCACTTTCTCTCTCCTTCACCCTTCTTATTCTTTTTCTTCCTTTCAGAACTCCCTTTAGCTCTAAGAACAAAGTTTAACTTCATTGTTTTAATGTTTATCACAGGGACATTAATATTATACAATATAAAGTTAGCTATCTTCAAGTAAACAGTTTAGTTGCATTTAGTACCTACACGATGCTGTATAAATACTACCTCTATTTAGTTCCGAAGCATTCCTCACCCCAACAGGAACCCCCCACCCATTAAAGAATGACCCGCCATTTTTCCCCTCACCCCAGCCCCGGCCCTGTCTTCCGCGTCCTATTACGGGTCTTCCGCATAAACAGAACCACACTATCTAGGACCTTTTGCGCCTCGCTTCTTTTACTCAGAATAGTGATTTGGAAGTTTAGCTATTCTGTAGCATGCCAATATTTCCTTCCTTAATGGCTGAATGATAATCCACTGTATGTACCTGCCACCATTTATCTATTTATCAGAGGACATTTAAGCTGTTCTTGATTCAGTACTAATGTGAATAGTATTGTTTTGAACATGTTCAAACCACCTGTTTGAGAACCTGTTTTTTAATACTTTGAAGTAAACACCTAGGACTGGAATTGTTGAGTTCTATGAAAAGTTTATTTATTTATTTATTTATTTATGATGAATCATCAAACTTGTTTTCACAACACACCACTTTATACTCCCACCAGCAAAGTACAGTGTTCTAATTTCTCCACATTCCCCCAACACTCATTCCTGTTTTTTCCTATTGTAGCCATCGTGATAGGTATGGAAATGTATCTCATTTTAGTTTTAATGAGCATTTCCCTAATTACTAATAACAATAAGCATCCTTTTTTATATTTTATTTATTCATTTTTAGAGAGAAAGAGAGTGAGAGAGAGGAAAGAGATAGAGAGAACAGGGGGAGGAGCAGGAAGCATCAACTCCCATATGTGCCTTGACCAGGCAAGCCCAGGGATTCGAACCAGTGACCTCAGCGTTCCAGGTCGGCAGTTTATCCACTGCACCACCACAGGTCAGGCCATTAAGCATCTTTTCACCAAACTTCTCATTTGTATGAAATGACTTTTGAGACCTCTTTCTGCCCAGTATTCCAATTCTGCTCCCATCTGCCCCTAGATTCTGAACAATGTTTCCTGTCCCTGTCTAGTTGCAGTTCCCCCAGTGGCCAGGCTATTTTGTATCTCTGTGTATGTTATTTCCTCTGTCTGGAATGTATTTTGTTATTTCCCCTCTGACGGTTATTAATGACTCATCTCAGATATGAATTCTTGTTACACGTCCTTCAGGTTTGTACTAGTTTTCTCACCTGTCAATCATGGTATCACCCTTCACTTAATTACATCATGTTTTTATGCTGTTCTGTACTGTTTTTATGTCTTTCTCCACTTTTTTTCTTTCTCGATTAGATTTTAAACTTCTGAAGGGAAGAGTCATCATCTTGACTTTACATAACCATATTTCACAAATTTGGTGCTGACAATGTCATCTTTAACAATCCAGGGGTTTTATATAACTCTCAGAGAATGTCCAAAATCTGCACATGGCTTAAAATGTTCTGACTGTTCCAACCCCAATCCACCTCAACCCTATTCCTATTTTCCTTCCTTCTTTCTTCTCCCTCAGTCCCCACTTTCTCCTTCCCTTCCTCCTCTCCTGTGACCTTCCAGTCTTCCCCTTTCTCCTCACCTCTCCTCACGTATTGTTGTTATCTCACTCAGTGGTCTGTCTCCCACTTCCACTCCCTCAATTCTTTCTTTCTTTCTCCCTTTCTTTCTTTCTTTCTTTCTTTCTTTCTTTCTTTCTTTCTTTCTTTCTTTCTTTCTTTCTTTCTTTCTTTCGTTTCTCCAATTTCCGTTGTCCCTCTATTGTCTCCCCAGTGTGTCCTAAACTAGGAGCACTCTCCCCCACCCACCTCCTACTCTGTTAACTGTTTATCATCCTCCACATCTCAACATGAGTGGCTTTGAGGGCGCCTCTCCTGAAGTTCTAGATTAAATTAATTTCCTTTTACTATTCTCAATCATAGCTCTGCCTCAATTCAATTTCTTTACAAGATCCTCTCTTGAGAAAAATCCTAGTTTGGCTGCAGCCAAATTACAGAGAGCTACACTGTTTTCTCCTCTACCAGGCTGAGGGGTTATGGGATCCAGAGCACAACCCTGGACACACTGAGATAAAACAATCATCAAATAATATAATGCATCTCAACACCCACTCTGCAAGGGTAGGAGGTATAGTAAAAATGCCAGGTCATATTATCATCATCTCCTGACTCTGTTCATCCAATTACTCTTCACATATGCATAGTACTGCTAGAGCTTCCCCAACGGAAATGTCGGAGGTGGACCACTCATTCGACAATAAGGTTAAAATTCTAACTTTAATTCATTTGACTTCTATTAAACCTTAAACCTATCACCAACTATTTATGGAACTTCTTAAACAGAAATGAGAGGCAACACATAGTCACTGAAATGAGATATTACTCTAACAGCTTTAGAAAAACAATTTTGCCTAAGAAGCCATTCATTTAGCTTATGAGATTCTTATGATATATACATTAGGAAGTACTTGCAGAAACTATAAAGCAAACAACAAGAGAAAGCCTTGTGTCCAGGGTCTAGGAACAGGAGTACATTCCGTTCCCCGTCCCTCCCTCCCTCCCTCCCTCCCTCCCTCCCTCCCTCCCTCCCTCCCTCCCTCCTTCCCTCCTTCCCCCCCTGTGTTGCCCAGGGTCCACAGGAGCAGCCACGGGGAAGGAGGTCTGAGTGGCTTTCAAGTACATAACTGTATCAGACTGTTCTTCCATAGACCTGGTGGTCTTCCAAAACATCATTGCCTCTGTATGCTTATTCCTGCTCCAAGTGCCATATGGTGAATCAAAAGGTAATAAAAAGAAAAAAAAACAACAATAGTCACCATGTGTTTTTCACCCCTGACACAGTTAATTCAGGTTTATTATTTTTTCCAGCCTACTTGTTTACCCCTAAAACAAATATCACTGTCCTCTCAGTGACAGTGGCTGTAAAAGTTTATAGGAACTCAGACAGGCTGGCCCCTTCTCCCAGTGTGTGCTAAGACTGTCTAAAGAAGAAGGCAGTTACGCATATTCCTGAGTTCTATTAGAACATCAGACCTCCCAGCAAGCCTCTATGGAAGAAATTAGTTTATTTTGAGTCATTAAAGGGAGCTTCGGAGAGGTTATACAATAGTACAGGTTTATACAACTTTTGTTGAACTTCTAAACCCAAGAATGCCAAATTGGATGGTCCAAATGAAGTCTTGATAAATTTCCTTGGTTGAACAAATTCTAAGGTTATTATTCTGAAAAGAATTGTGCGTATTTAAAGTGACAGTAGCACTTCAAAAAGAAAAAAGTGATTGACAGGAGTCTTTGATTATGTATTTCTGGCCCTCTGACACATACATCTCCAATACAAAGGAAGTCACCAATACCTAACTAACACATTATATTATACTGACGAAAACAACTGAAATAAACTTAAAACAATGAATATCATGTTAATATTTGATGATGTATAGCTTGGGGAGTTACTGTCAAGTATCTGTCTTTGGAGTATATTTCAGACACTCTCCACTTCTCCATATCACTTGAAGGCACCCTTGAGAAGAGGGACTGGCTCTTAAAGTTAATGATTAGGAAACCAATTCTAAGGTTAAACTTCATTCCATAAAGGTAACTCCCCAACAATTCACCAAAACACTTGAGGCAGTTTTTTGCTTTTTTGTATGCAGCTATGCAATGCTGACTTAATAAACAAAACAAAAGCAGCTTCCTGACAATGTGTGTGGACTCATTATAAAGCAAATAGATGCAATACCGGGTGGTTGTAGATGCTTTTTCATTGGATGGAAACAATGCAAACTGCACACTGTGTCTAAATGTTTAATATAAACATTTATACTGAATGTATTTGCAGATCAACAGCTGCTCACATAAAAGCAGTGAGCCTAACAGATTTCATAGTTGAAACCCCCAATCAGAATGGAGCTCACACTCATCACTCAGGGGTTATACTCAACTGAGCCTGTGTGCCCGGCTTGGTGACAAAATGATTATCTGCTCTTAATCGCATTCCAAGAAGCAATCAAAACAAAGTTACACAGCTCCTGTTTCCAGACCAAATGAAGTGCAGGGCAATAGATTTTACTTCCCAAACAAAACGCGGTTGGTACTGCTGATGGGAATAATGCTGTGCTATTATAATGCAGTTACGTTATGTGTGCCCACTTCAGTTAAACATATACCAAAACATTCCCACTGCATCTCCATTTGTTATTCCTATTCTATGTACAATACAAAGCGCTGTGATTCAGGACACTTGCAAACCCCTGGGGATCATGGACTGAACAGCTCTCTTTGTCAGCAATCGAGAACTTCATGAGCCAAATTGATTTATAATTCGCAGACATGTGAATCTTACATGAGGAGGCTGGCGTGTGGCCGTCAGTCATTTAGTTTAGGTATAGGCAGCATATGCAACCCAATTTAGCTGTATTATCCTTTACTATTCACTGTGCACGTAATAACCTTAGGGAAGGGATGGAACTTGAGTTTCTTTGCAAAGAAATGAGTGCCAGCTGTTGATGCCAGGTAATAAGAGTCAGGAGAAAATAAACACATCTTTATAAGTCATGGTACTCTAACAAGAAATTGGAGCCTCTCTTACCCACCCACCTCTACGACCACTAAGAGTGGTGGACATATAAACTACTGTGGCATTAAACTGGTTATTCCTTAAGGTAGTAGAGTGTATTCCTCATAAACAGCAAAGCCATAATAAAGCTGATTAAATAAAGGTATAATTATTTTATTTCACATAACGTTTCCTTTGAGGATGATTTTCAGATCTGGCTATTATGGCTCAAAGGAGGAGGAGGTTAAGTTAAACTCTTACAGAAGGGACAATGCATTAACTCGTTTGTGTCCCAACTACCTGTTAAGAAGCAAGACAATATGCTTAAAGTGATGAATCTTATTCACTTGGGTTTTGTCTACATGCCATTTTATTCATATTGCAGAAAATATTATATTTAGTTTTTTACCCCCAAAATCATTTTATCTTATTTTCTTTATTCAACCTAAAAAAAAGGTACTTAGAATAAATACTAATAAAAACAGTTATTCTTATCAATAAACATATACAACTTTAGAATGACTTTCTTCTCATCCTAGAAAATAAGAAATTCCAAAGCTACTCTGATGCTGAAATTCTTTCTTTCATGGCCATCTGTAATTTTGACAAAGCATTCTTACGGAAACTTCTCTAACTGCTGTATTTTCACGTTCAACTCCCGAGTTCACTTCCAATCTACCTTTTACGATGCAGACCATATATCTCTCCCAGAGTACCATCTTTCTTTTACCATGAAATTTTCCAGCCCACAAATTTAATGATCCCCAATGTTGATCCTCAGGGATCTGAACAGTTTGGTGTTATTTGCTTCAGTTTAAATAAAAACAAACCTCTCTGAATTGTTTTAGCTCAAATACCATCTATTCTAAAATGATGGAGGTCTGAGACTGTCCTTTATTAGGTACTACCTTGCTGCTTGCAACTGTGACAGAAGTATGGCAGATACCACCTTATATGACCTTCCCAATAACTCTAGGAGGTGGAGGAGGAAAATGACACTTACCTGAAAGTGACAAAATTTAGGGTTGAAACTCTAAAAATGGTATGTATGTGTATATAGAGCAGTGTTCCTTGAAGTGTGTGCCAGGGTGCACTGGTGCACCCTAGAAGATTTCCAGGTGCGCCCTATGGTATTCTAGGGAAATATGTGCCTATTGGGGACCAAAAACCAACAGGGTTTTTGGAGTTTAGATTTTTGAGGGACTGAGGTGACAGACTGCCCAACCCCCCACCTCACTTGCCTGATTAGGTTGCAAAAGGCTGTTAAGCTGTGGTGCTGGATTGTTTACACTACCCCTCATGTCCCCTGGAAAGACTGGAGGCAAGTTTCTACTATCCTTTGTTTGGTGTAAAGTTAAGATGATATGTATGGTGGGGGTTTACTGTACTTAACACAATTAAGAGTAAAAAGAGAGGAATTCTTCAATGTATTGACAAGGAAATGAGAGTTTCAAATATATGCCCAAACATTGAAGAAATCACTAGGACACATCAGGCTCATGTTTCTCATAAACACAAGAATGAAAATCCTTAACACTTTTGCACCAGGACCTGCCGAATTTACTAAATCTTACTAAGAATGTATCAATATATATAAAAAGATAACTTTTTTGTCTTTTTTTTAATTTTTAACCCCTCTTTTTTACAAATTCTAAAAGCATAGCTCAAAAAATGTAACATAAAAATGTTTTTTAATGTCAGAATAAATTTAATGTTGTCATATTTATTTTGTTTAATTACCATAAAAGCACTCTTGGACTTTATATTCTTTTTCTTCAACATTTGACTTAATTATTATAACATAGTTCTCAGAAATTTGTATATAGTGCACCTATAATTGTTTGTAGGATTTTAAATGTGCCCCAACTTCAAAAAGTTTGAGAACCACTGATATAGAGAGACATAAAGGGGGTCAGGAGATCTGTGAATAAGGCGAGACGGCCGCTGGGGGTGAAGACCTGGCAGTTTTATCCTCCCATTCCTGTACAATGCAGCCTTGTATACTGCCACCATTTGACAGTTGATGCAAGCCCATGCTTACACGTGCACAAAGCTATAAATGTCATTTTCAGCCTAAATCAAGCCCAATTCTACTATATCTCTCTTTGAGCATAGGTCCCAATTTCTGGCTAATTCTTGATTGCCAATATCTAGAAGCTCTGCCCCAAAAAGCCTGGCTCACACCCAATACACACACATGATTGAGAGCAAATAATATTGCTTTAGGTAATCACTGTATATTGCTATTCTAAATAAAATATTGACTACTGTCTTTTTATAGCTTATTATGTCTACTCAGATCTTTGTCTAGCTAAAGCAACAAGAAAGAAAGCAATGTTATAGGATGTATTTACAGATACTAGTTATTCATTATTTTATTCTCTCAAAAATATTTGAGTTGATACCAAGTGGTAGGAATTTTTCAAGAGCTTGGAGCTCTAAATGTAAGACATACTCACTGAACCCCAACAATACTTCACCATCATCATGATCAATAATTTGAAGTTATTCTCCTTTGAGAATTAGCAGTTCAACAACAAAAAAACCTCAACATTTATTCACTGTTCATTCATTTATACATATTAGACAATGTAAATATACATCAAATGGAAATAAAAAGATAAATGAAGCTACATCTATGGGATTGAAAGTTATGTAATCATGAGTACCTCTCACATAGTTTTCATAACATGGGGATTTTTTTATAAAAATAAAACATTATGTCCATGTCTACGTGGTATATTATCATGTGAATATGGGTATAAAAGAATATTATGCATAAGATAAATTATATTAAATTATTAACAACATTTCTCCAGGACGAGTTGTGAATAAATTACTGGTGGTTATTTTTTGTAAATTTTCCAAATTGCAAAAATAATTATATATTCACCTTTTGAAAAAACAATAGCAATTTTAGGCAATAAAACATATTCTGCCTTCCCTAGTGATTTTCAACCTTTTTTTTTTCATGGTACAAACACACACTAATTACTAAGATCAGTGCCCCTGACTAAATACAACTATTTTCATCTCATGGCACAAATAAATTAGTTACTAAAGAAGAAGAGGTCAGGGCCCCTTTTTCTTTAGTAATTAGTTTATGAGTGCGTGAGAAACAAAGGTTGAAAATCACTCTGCCCAAATCACTATACATATTTTTGTCCAGCCTAATGAATATTATTGATAAATAAAAGTTCACATATTTAAGGCATACAACATAATTTGCTATACACATGTGCTGTGAGAGTTGTTAAAACACAAACGAAAGTGTGACTTTTATTTTTTGTGGTCCAAGGGGATCCTTTCGCCTCTCTCCTGCATTCTGGAGTTTTCACAAAGGCATTCTTGTCCCGGATAATTGCTAGTGGCTCTTTTTGTAAAGGGGACTATATCCAGGGACCACCTATTCCACTATCTTGTTGACATCCCACTTAGCATGTGCATTTTTGTTGGACATATAGCCAGGCAGACATTATTGTGATGGAAATACACAAAAATACTGGTGGCCATAACCCAGGATAGGCAGCATTAGGGGTAACAAACAGCATAGATAAGTCTCTCTCTCCTTTTTTTGAAAATGTGCAAAACTAATTTTTTTTTCCCTTAAGCAACTAACTAATTACCCCTCAAACATGAGACAAGCAACATTTAGGCTAGTTCTTTAAAAATGTAACAATGAAGAAATACCTAAACCTCACCAACCCATTAAAAAAAAAAGGAAGGAAGACCCTTTCTTATACTGTGAACTAGGCAGGGTTCATTGGTTCAAGACACACCTGACAGCAAGCTGAACAGACCAGAGCCTGCCAGGTATGCAGAACGCCACTACCATGCCCTGGTTCTCCAGCAGCTACACCGAGGCAGTCGTTGGGAGCACACCATTACCATTCTCTTTTCATTCTTAATTGTCTAACAGTGATGGACCTGATTTTAAGGATTTCTTTAAGATGGAGAAAGAACTGACCATGTATTAAGTAATAAAAGAGATGACTATGGACCAAATAAGAGAAGAAGCTTAAACAAACTTAATATAACTTACAGGCCCAGCAAATGTGGTGAGCATCTCCCTCGTAATTTGGAAACAAAGTTTCTGAGACTTGACCAAAATAGCAGCTGTCTTTTATTTCTTCAAGCTCTGCTCCCACTGGATAGACCTGGTGATGGAAAAGTCTTCTAAAGCACCACAAATAGATAGCAGCCCTTTGAAAGTACTGTAAGAAAAAAGAGGCATGTTACTAAGGGTATTTCAGATGTCTTCAGAGTTTTATACTTGGAAAACATAACTCTAGGTAAAGTATACAAACTTATTATGTGATTCTTAAGAATTTTTAGATGTGTGTGTGTGCGTGTGTGTGTGTGCGTGTGTGTGTGTGTGTGTGTGTGTGTGTTTTAGGTGAGAGGAGGGGAGATAGTGAGGCAGACTCCTGCATGTGCCCTGACCAGGATCCACCTAGCAACCTCATCTTGGGTCAATGCTTAAGAATTGAGCTATTTTGGCTCTGGCTGGTTGGCTCAGCGGTAGAGCATCGGCCTGGCGTGCAGGAGTCCCGGGTTCGATTCCCGGACAGAGCACACAGGAGAGGTGCCCATTTGCTTCTCCACCCCTCCCCCTCTCCTTCCTCTCTATCTCTCTCTTCCCCTCCCGCAGCCGAGGTTCCATTGGAGCAAAGATGGCCCGGGCGCTGGGGATGGCTCTGTGGCCTCTGCCTCAGGCGCTAGAATGGCTCTGGATGCAACAGAGCAACGCCCCAGAGGGGCAGAACATCACCCCCTGGTGGGCATGCCGGGTGGATCCTGGTCAGGCGCATGCGGGAATCTGACTGCTTCCCTGTTTCCAGCTTCAGAAAAATGAAAAAAAAAAAAAAAAAAAGAATTGAGCTATTTTTAGTGCCTAAGGCTGATGTGTTTGGATCAACCAAATGAGCCACCATCCAGGGACTAGATGTGATTTAATTACTCTAGATTTAAAGGGATATATTGTTATGATATCTTAAAGTAAATATTTCTTCTTTCATGTCAAAGGTAACAGTAATTGCACTGATTAAAAACCTAAGCCTGACCAGGTGGGGGCGCACTGATAGAGCATTGGATCCCAAGTTTGAAACCCTGAGGTCCCCAGCTTGAGTGTGGGATCATAAACATGATCACTTGCTTGAGCCCAAAGGTTGCTGGCTTGAAGCCCAAAGTCGCTGGCTTGAGCAAGGGGTCACTAGCTCTGCTATAGCCCCACCATCAAGGCACAAATGAGAAAGCAAGCAATGAACAACTAAGGAGCTGCAACAAAGAATTGATGCTTCTCATCTCTCTCCCTTCCTGTCTGTCTGTCCCTATCTGTCCCTCTCTCTGACTCTATCACAACAAACAAACAAACAAACAAAATGTAATACGCCAGGATTTTATATGCATTTGCTCTTTCCCATCTCACAAACACTGTTTGGGGGGCCCATTATTTCAAAGAATAATGGTGTCCAGGGAGTTGAACTGAGAATCAAGAACACATCACCCATAGGTCTTGAAGGTGAGATATAAAACCAGTTGCCTCTGATACTAAATTGAATAGGCTTTCAACCATAACATGCTGCCAGAGACAGTTTCAATGTGTGCTGGAAGGGAGAACTAAAATGGATGTCATGGCTTGGAGGAAAATGATGTTAATTTTAGATGTGTTTATTTGCAGATGGATATCTAATTGGAGATGTCAAAGGTGCAGTGGATTCTGTGGCTCTGGGTGCTGGTACCTGCATTTTACTGGACCAGCTTCACCCAAACTCAGTTCTATTATTTCTAAAAATAAAACCAATTTATGGCAACACTTTTCTTCCTTTTCATGTGACATAACTAAAAACTATTAGGTTTCTTTTACCTCCTTTGGAGAATTATGGCTTTTAAGAGGTAACTGGTTTGGTCTTTTTGAGCTTTATTTCGTTGCTTTCTGACTGAATCTGTAGATACCAGTTCCATTCAGCTTAAATCAGTGTACTTAGTAAAATCTGTATATCCGTGAGGAAAGATGCAAAGAGATCATCTATGAAAATTTATGGAAGGAAATCTCATTTGTTATTGTTAAGACACTTAAATAAAATCCAAAGCCATAAATTTAGAAACAGTAAAACAGTAAAAACAATTATTTAAGAACATAATTTACTCAACAACAACAAAACCTGATTATAAAACAACGAGCAATACTTTGAATAGAAATTTCTCTAAAGAAGGAAGACAAATGACCATTAGGCATATGAAAACCTGCTGAAGATAACTAATAAGTAGAGAAATGCAAATTAGAACTACAACGAGATAGCACTTTACACCATTAGTATGGCTATTAGTCACACACACACAGAAAAAAACAAGTATGGACAAATATGTTAAAAATTTGAAGTTCTTTCACATTTACTGGTAGGAATGTAAAATGGGGAAGGACCTGCAGAAAACAGCGTGGTAGTTTCTTTAAACAATCAAATATAGGATTACCAAATGTTCTAACATTTCCATTTCTGGGTATATACCCCAAAGGATTGAAAGCAGGGACTTGAACAGATATTTGTTCACCCAAGTTCATAGCAGCATGATTTATAGTAGTCAAAAGATATAAACAACCCAAATATCCACTGACAAAAGAATGAATAAACAAAATGAAGTATATACGTGTAATGGAGTATTATGCAGCCAGAAGAAGTAATGGAATTCTGACACATGATGAGTCTTGACAACACAGTGCTAATTGAAATTAAGCAGTCACAAAACGACAAACACTGGCACGATTCTACCACATGAGCTATTTAGAGAAGTCACCTTCACAGAGACAGAAAGAGTGGTGGTTGTCCCAGGCAGGGGAGAGAATAATAAGGAGTGACAGTTTAATGGTTATAGAGTTTCAGTTTTGCAAGATAAAAAAGTTTTGGGGATGAGTGATGATAATGGTTGCACATCTGTGTGAGAATACTTAAAACCACCCAACTCAACACTTAAAAATCATCAAGATGATAAAATTTATGTTAAGTATTTTTCCATGATTAAATTAAAAGATAATTGTATTTTCTTTATTTATGGATTAAATTAAATAGCAAAAATCTCAGTTTGGCATAGGGAAAGTATATAGTATCAACACTCAAAATACAATTAGTAATATCCAATGATATCAATACATAAGGACACATTATCCCGCAAAAAATTTTAATATGTTTTATACACACATACATCTTTATCTCAAAAGCAATATTATGCAGCAATGTCAACTTTTAAGTAAGACAAGAGAGAGATGGAGAGTCAAAAATACAGAGATCTTCTCCCTTTCCCCACTAATAAAAGCACAACTATTAGATGTTGACATTAAAACTAAGACTTGGGTGCAGAAAAAAAATAAAATAAAAACCAATTTGTAATAAATAATATTATGTCTGTAATTTATATAAATATTTCAGAGGGTATTTAGAAAATTCCCCTTGGTAATGAGTTTCAATATATCAAAGCAGAAATAAACACATATGTTCACAGTGTTTCAAAGAATAATACCAATAAATTATTACAAAATGAGAAAAAGATTGATTGGACTGATTCTTTTTGGAGCTGCTGTTCCATTTTGGTAAATTCCATTTATTATTTCAAGTTGCTTGAAATTTCTTAAAAAGTCTGTTTAATATTAGCTTGTTAAATATTGTCATAAATGTTTTAGTGTTTGGTTATTGCTTTCCTCAGATCCATAACCTTGCTTTAATAACCCACATATATTCACATCCACTTAGCAGACACATTACATCGTGTCATTAAGTTACACAATGAGTATAATTGCTTCACTTCCTACTGATTCTCTCCTCCATCTAAGTCATCGGAAAAAAACATTTTCTCAGAATTGTACAGTCTTAAAGCCTACCAGCATCTGGAAGAATCAAGCCAGGTGAGAGTCACCATATCTCTCCCAACATCTTAATTATTTATTACCCACCTCTAGGCAGGTCTGGGTTTCTTCTGGAGACACGGTCAATCCAACCTGATTCAGAAAAAGAACCTCCATGTTCACCTTTCAGTTAAAGGAGGCAAATTCTCAATGGCTGCTGAGAGCTCCAAGGAGCTTTAGACCCCCTTAAGGTATAAATGAGAGTTCTTGATCCAAATTTGCATAGAAAAAGTCAACTCACATTAAAAAAAAAAAAAAGAAAGAGTCATCTTTGATTAGATGTTTCAATTCTTTTAGTTTTACCTCATTGGTCTATTTATTCTTCAGGATATCTGGCTATGCCCATTTTCACACATTCTTAGCAAGTCCTCCAGAGACGCAAGGTAAAGATAATGTGAAACTCAAAGGATAGTTCTGGTCTTCAGTTGCAATCAGAGATTAGATGGGAAGAGATCTTGAAACTTTTGGCAGAATGATTTTAGTTGCCTTGACATTCCTTCATACACACCTTACACTAACCCTTAGTGATTCTCCAAGATGGCCAATTGAATTGAACCATCTACATTCACTATGTGTTACTTGTGGAAAGTGATCTTTCCTTTAAGGTATAAATTGTCTCCAGGAAAGACATGGAATGTCCAGGTGGGATTTCAGGTAGGGGCTGTATTGGCGGGGGTGAAATAAGAATATCGGTAAATACCTTGGTTATTGTTTCAAGTAAAGTAACGTTGATTGCTTCTCAGGAGGCCGTGGAGGACCATGTGACTGTGGACATGTAGGCTCTCTCCATCTCATTTTCTTTATTTGTAACATGTAAATCTATAAGCATTTCTGCCGGGGTCCAGCCCCGGGGGGGTTCCAGGGGTCCCACAGGAGGAGACGGCGTCGGCGAAAATCGAGTGAGAGAGCCGAATTCTTTTCTTTCTCTTTATTCTCTAGTTAGCATTTACTGCCAGGCATCTCTCTCAATGGCTGGTCTAACATTACTTTTTATGCACACACACTAAGTTACAATCACATGGTATTTTGAATACATCATTGTTTTAGTTTCACTATGGTTACATATTTTTAGATAACAGTTAATTCATATCTAAGCTACAAGTCAGGTGGTAAGTTATTTAAAGTACAGTTATACAATAGTAATATTGGTACAAACTTCTAAAAGATTAGTACTAATTAATAACTCTATTTTACTCTTGTTGTGAGTCAAGGGCACAGAAAGAGATAGCAGACGAAATCATCAAGGACTAGCAGAGGACCACCGCTTGCTCAGGGAAATAGCCTTGAGTTCATGTAGTGTCCTAATTCTTTTCTCACAAGACTACAAAAGGTTTGCTATTAAGAAACTGACATAGTATAAAGAGTAATTTTTACTTAACGATACATAGAGTGCACCTGCAAGATAGCTAGTAGCAACATAATATCAGAAGGCATTAGCTGCTATTGCTGCTATGAATCCCACCACATACCTCTCCTATTCTTGGAAAATACAAAAATCTCATGAGAATGTTTTACTGAGAAAACCCAGTAACTGCCTTCAGTGATAAAACAAGTCTTTTAACAAAACATTCTTTACTAGCCAGCTGCACTCCTATTCAAGGCCATGTAACAGGCCACTCCACTACACTTTACCTAAGATTCTAATGTCTAGTTAAACTTTATTTATTTACTATATTCATATACTAGCTAGTTCTAACTATATTCTTTCTAACATGATTAATAAGAAGAAATTCTCCTACAAACTTAACCCTTTACGAGGGATATCATAGCCAGCCTCTTATGTTTATGAGCCCAGATCAAGGGGCTTACAGGCTTTTCTGTGGAACTTACACCTTCTGTCTCATTTCCAAAGAAATTACTACAAATCTACAGGGAAAGCACGGTACTATTATCCCTGTGCCATAAATAATAGCACACACCCAGAAAAAGGGGGGATATAAGGCCAGATTAATTCAAAAGATTAAAGGGGGAAGTATCGTGCCTTTCCTTGTGGTGACTTTGTCAACCCGCAGCTGTTGGTCTTACTGCGGTGACTCTATCTTCTTTTGCTGTGACTTTGTCAGCCAGCAGTTGTGGATCTTCTTCTGCTGTGACCTAGTTAGCCAGCATTAGTGGATCGGCTCCCGACACATTTCCCTAAATCTCTTCTTGAATTCAGTGCTGTAAGAGGTGTCCCAGTGTCTGAATGTGTAAGACTGCCTGACCTGTGGTGGCACAGTGGATAAAGCATTGGCCTGGAACCTGAGGTCGCCTGTTCGAAACCCTGGGCTTGCCTGTTCAGGTGCATACAGGAAGCAACCACTACACCTTAATGCTTTCTCCCGTCTTGCTCTCTCCTCTCTGTCTGATTCTCTTCTCTCTCTAAAAATCAATAAATTTAAAAAATATGAAAGAAAAAAAAAGTGTGTAAGACCAAGACTGTGCTCAGCAGGCATCCCCAAACTACAGCCTGCGGGCCACATGCGGCCCCCTGAGGCTATTTATCCAGCCCCCGCCACACTTCCGGAAGGGGCACCTCTTTCATTGGTGGTCAGTGAGAGAAGCACTGTATGTGGTGGCCCTCCAAAGGTCTGAGGGACAGTGAACTGGTCCCCTGTGTAAAAAGTTTGGGGACCCCTGGCTCTAGACACAGAAGTTATCAAACTCTATAATATGTAATATCTTTGGGGAATCTGCTATACACGAATATTTCTGCAGAACATAGAGACAACCTCTGATCTAGGGATGATTGAAATAGCTGACTTCTCCTTCCAATGAAACATTTGAAGTTTCATATACATTTAAACAACTTGTTTTGGTTGGTCAACATGTTCTTATAAACTATGTGCCCAATAATGACTTTAGGTCAGTTCTTTTCCGTTGCCATACCATGATCATGACAGTGGGTAAATGCCCTTAAACCTCTCGTACTTAACCTAAAACTGGGAGGTGCTTCATTTTGTCATTGCCACACGCCTACCATGTATGACAATGGTATACACTGTTGATCCCTTTAATCAAAGAAGGTATTTTGAACTTTTATTCCTCAGAGATTTCTCTTTCTGTGAATACTGACTGGAGTTACACATAGTTTTTTCTCTCCAGGTTGTAAATATAATCTTACAGTACTTGTTCTGGAAGTCCCTTTGTTACTGCTCAATTATTGCTGCAACGTTTTTCAAATTTTGCCTTGGGAGAATCCTCAGGGAGAACCAGGCAAAAAAAATGTGGTTGGGAATATAAATCTTTAGTTTTGTCAATCAATCACACACACACACACACACACACCACACCCTCACCGGAAAACTGAAGTTTTAATCTGGTTTTGCTTACTGAATTTCTAAAGAAAATTTTGATTTGGTTTCAAAATGAATCAAAGACAGACTAAAGGCATCAGATGTCGTCTCCCTGACATGGAACATACGTCTATTATCAACAAGCCACAGACCTCTTAGGTCACTGTCACCAGCTTCCCAAATATCCACCTACATGGCATTCCCGGCACGTCCTAGAATGCACCACACTTTCAAGAATCTGAGTCTGTTTCCTGCTTCTCACCTAGTGACTAGCTAACTCACTCCTGCTCATCACCCAGGACAAAGGAACAGTTTGAGGCTATATTTGGGGCCTCTTTTCTCTGTTTTCACAGAATTCTGTGGATAATTTTGCTTGAGCCAAACAGCAGTGTGCAATAATCGCACTGAAAGAGAATGCAGCGCTCTTCTCTCCCATAAAGAGCCCTTTGAGGGCAGATACCAGTGTGTGTGTGTGTGTGTGTGATTCCCAGTGTCTAACATCTTACTGACTTTCTGATATATGCTAGTGCCTGTATATAAAAATTAGAAATATAAAATATTTTTAAAGCTCTACTTCAATGTGTAGCTTCCAGAATTTGCCTTGGGACCCCCCCCCCCCCACTTTGGTGCAAAGACAAAAATGAGCCACCTTCAAGCCTGTGACACCCCTGCTGACCACTCAGGCATAATGCAGAAGACGGGGGAGGGGGGGGGAGGAACATATACGATTGTGTGAGCCATAAAGGGTTGGAGCAGGCCACTGAGAGGATGTGACCACTGGCTGATCTGCAAGCAGAACCTCGGAAATCAGAGGGTCCTCACCGCTCCTCTGTCAGCGCACCGTACCTTCTACTGCCATTCCCAGGGCCGGAGTCATTCTGAAGACACGGCCTCGAGAATAATATGTTGAGACCACCTACACTGAGTGCCTGACTGAAAACTGTTAGGGACTCTCAACTTTTTACTTTTTTTTTTTTGTATTTTTCTGAAGCTGGAAACGGGGAGAGACAGTCAGACAGATTCCCGCATGCGCCCGACCGGGATCCACCCGGCACGCCCACCAGGGGCAACGCTCTGCCCACCAGGGGGGGATGCTCTGCCCCTGGAGGGGGGGTCGCTCTGTTGCGACCAGAGCCACTCCAGTGCCTAGGGCAGAGGCCAAGGAGCCATCTCCAGCGCCCGGGCCATCTTTGCTCCAATGGAGCCTCGGCTGCGGGAGGGGAAGAGAGAGACAGAGAGGAAAAAGAGGGGGAGGGGTGGAGAAGCAGATGGGCGCTTCTCCTGTGTGCCCTGGCCGGGAATCAAACCCGGGACTTCTGCACGCCAGGCTGACGCTCTACCACTGAGCCAACCTGCCAGGACCTGACTCTCAACTCTTTAGATTCTGCAGGCCCATGCAGGGACCTGCTTGTCTGGTGGCCACCCAAGTCAGACCTGGTATCTAAAGTGCCTGCTTACTGAAATCCCCACCTACCAGTCTGCATTGGTCCCCTGCTCACTGCCGTCTCTCCTTGTCCTCCGTGGGCCACCTTTGCAAACCAGCAAGGAGCAGAGGCTGGGCCCAGGTGCAGGAGCAGCTGCGGGGGCCTGGACTGGTGGCGGGAACTCCTGACGCGGCAGGCGCTGGCCGTGGACATTTCCATGGTGGCGAGGCTGCTGTGGGATCCCGCCAGACACAGGGTCTGACTGTGGATACGTGACCTGCGAGGCTGCACGAGCAGTGGAGCTGGAGGCTAGCGACAGAAATTCCGCCAGCTGCAAGTACTTACGTCATTTGTGGTCTGGCTGTTGATAGGAGACGTG
This sequence comes from Saccopteryx leptura, assembly GCF_036850995.1. Classification (NCBI taxonomy): domain Eukaryota; kingdom Metazoa; phylum Chordata; class Mammalia; order Chiroptera; family Emballonuridae; genus Saccopteryx; species Saccopteryx leptura. The sequence continues at coordinate 15,133,748 of NC_089511.1, read as the reverse complement.
AAAATTGCAGGTGCTAGTAGCAAGCATGCGCAGTGGCGCTGGAGGCTAGTGACAGAAGTTCCGCCAGATGCAAGTACTTGCGCATTTGCGGGTCTGGCTGTTGACAGGTGGCTTGCGAGGCTGCAGGTGCTAGTTGAGGGCATGCCCGTGGTGGTGGTGGTGGGGGGGCGCTTAGGGATCCTGCCCGATTCGGGTACTTGCGCAGCTGAGGAGGAGGAGGGTAGGAGCCCGTGGGGGTGCACAATACCCTAGGGAGCAAAAGGCACAGGGTTCTGTGTGGCTGTGCCGACCACTGGTTAGCTCAGGGGTGCAAACTGCAGAGCACAACCTCGGAGATGAAAGCTGTGTGTTGGGAAAACAGCTGTGGGGCTGGCTCGCTGGTACTTTGCCTGATTAGTGCGGGAGCACGTGGCAGGGCCCCCTGTGTATAGTCTATGTAAGGCTATGGTGCTTGGCCTGAGGGCCATGGTGGATTGTGGATTGCCTTTGCCACTGTGAGGGGCCCCTTTGCTATTTACTTGCCTGAGAAGCGGGTTTTCCTCCTCTGTTTGCTCGTCTGCCATTGGGAGAGTCGATTAAACCAGGATGGCCCACCGCTTTCCAATTCCGCAGTTTCTCTACCGTCTGCCGGAATCCAGTGTCCACCTTTCTGGCCTCGGCCACCCGCATTGCAGGTGCAAACTGCTGGTGTTCTCTGCAGAGCAGCCCCTTGGGGTCCACAACCACGTCCTCCGAGATGAATGCGGTAGGTGTCCACACAGTCTACAAGAACTGTCGAGGTCCTCAGGGACTGCGGGGACTCCAAGCTGTGGTCACAGCGTAGTCAGTCCTGTCTCCTGGCTGACACCAGGACCCTCTGCTTTCTTCCTGTTTCTAGATCTCTGTAGAGCAGGGGTCCCCAAACTTTTTACACAGGGGGCCAGTTCACTGTCCCTCAGACCGTTGGAGGGCCGGACTATAAAAAAAACTGTGAACAAATCCCTATGCACACTGCACATATCTTATTTTAAAGTAAAAAAACAAAACGGGAACAAATACAATATTTAAAATAAAGAACAAGTAAATTTAAATCAACAAACTGACCAGTATTTCAATGGGAACTATGCTCCTCTCACTGACCACCAATGAAAGAGATACCCTTCCAGAAGTGCGGCGGGGGCCGGATAAATGGCCTAAGGGGGCCGCATGTGGCCCGCGGGCCGTAGTTTGGGGACCCCTGCTGTAGAGTTTCAGCCAGGCCAGCCTGTGGGTGGCGCGAAACTGAAGCAGGTCTTCCACGCAGAGCCCCGAAAGGGCCTCTCTCCGCCCCGGGGGTTCTCCCTTGGCGCCAACAGAGCCAGGCTGGGGAAACTGAACTGTTCTTCCTATTTTGTGCAATACTGATACGAACCGAGCTTGGATTCACTTTATGTGAACGAAGAAACAGGTGATACACCGAGAGCCGTGACTCCACAAAGCGAGATTTATTTGAAGCAAATAAGAAGTATTATGGGGAATAATTTCCAAAGCGGTGGCTCTCTGAACTGGGAACCTTCGTCCTTTTGTCCTGTTAAATTAATAATTCATACTGTAAATCCTTGTCACAGAATGTGTATGTTAGTATGTTAGGAGGTGGTCCTGAGTTGGCTCTGGCCCAGTTAGCAGGTCACACTTCCTCATGAATCGCGAGGTGGAAAAATGGCATTGAAATCCCTCCCAGAGTCAGGAATGTTACTATAATAATGAACGCTCAGTTACTTGAAGTCCCTAATAGCTGCCTCAGCCGGTTTGAGCTGGATCCTTCCCCAAATCCCCCAGTTTCTGAAGGGGGTTTCTGGAGGCCTCGCATTTCCCTGGCTAATCCACTAGCAGCATGATTAATGGAAATTTTAGTAACTTTCTCAGCCTAGCTTCAGGTGACAGAATTATCAGGGTTTTCGCTCCACTGTGTTGCTAAACCTTAAGCGGACTCTGAGCTCGCCCAGAGCTATTGTCACTTGCAGAGAGCGGCACACTTGTCCTTTGTAGGGGCTGCGGTCTCCAACTCCACCATTTTAGGCCCTCCAACACACTGGCAAATACATTTTAGAGCAAGCTTTTCTGCAGCTACAAAAAGATAATGCTGTAATTTTGATTGGCATTAAGTTAAATCCGTAAAAACGACTGGGAGAAATGATGTGTTTATCAGATTGAGTCTTCAAATCTATGAACATCTCCATCTGTTGCTAAGGTTTTCTTCGGTTCTTTCCTCATTGTGTGGCAGTTTTCAGAAGACAGCTCCCATATATGTAGATATATATATATATATATATATATATATAGAGAGAGAGAGAGAGAGAGATATGTAGTATATAGAACATCAATATTTATATATAAAATTTTGGAACTTTTTACAATCGTTCAAATTGTGAAGTATTTATGTTTTTGAATTTTACTTTATAATTGTGTTTTGCATTTCTAGTACCTAAGAATATAGTAGATTTGTCTGTGTTGACCTTGCCCCCTACTACCTAGCTAAATCCACTTATTAGTCCTGTGAGGTCTTATTTATTTTTTGTTTTGTTTTGTTTTTTAGGAGCCCCTGGGATTTTCTACTCAGAGTATCCTGTCATTTTCAAGTAAGGACAGTTTTATTTATTTCTTCACTTCAAATCTGTATGCCTTTTGTTTTATTAGCTTGTCATATTGCTCCGACTAGAGCTTTCTGTGTAATTGGAATGGTGTGTTTAATGGGATTGGTCTGAGTTGATACACTTGCCTTGTTCTTAAGTTGAGAGGAAAAGCACTCAGTCTTTCACCATTAGGTGTGAAGTTAGGCGTAGGATTTTCGTCTGTTTTGTTTTGTTGGTAGTTGCCCTTTATCAAGTTTAGTAAGTCATCTATTTCTAATTTACAGAGAATTTTTATTAGCAGTGGATTTTAAATTTTTATCAAAGGCAATTATGTCATAAATTGATATGGTCATGTATTTTCTTGAATTCTTTTTTTAATTTCTAAAAATTTGAATGTATTGAGGTGGCATTGGTTGATGAGATTATATAGGATTCCAGTGTATATTTCTATGTGTATGTTTTTATATTGCAGTAAATCTTCTTCTTTAGACTATAGAGAAATGTATTTATTAAACAAGCCTTGTATTTTTATGGTAAACCACACATGTTCTATTATTCGTTTTATATTATATTGGATTCTATTTGGTAATATTTTGTTGAAGATTTTTGAGTTTTAATGTATCACATGGAAAATCTGCTTTATATGAATGGAGTTTTAAAAGCAATAGTTGATAGAAAGGCTCCAGCAAGGTAAGTGATACTGGTTTCTAGTTTAATTTCATTGTGATCAGAGAAAAATGTTTATATCATTTCTAATTTTTAATGTGTGTTAAGGTTTGTTTTATGATCCTGGATATGATCTATCTTGGTATATGTTCCATGTACACTTGAATGTATATTCTGCTATTATTCAGTAAAATAATTTATAAATGCCCATTAGATAGGGTTGAATTATGATGTTGGTCAGTTTTTCTACATCCTTGCTTATGTAGTGAGTATTAATTTATATTAATCTTGATTTTTACTGAGTGAGAGTGTTAAAATGTTCCATTATTTTGTAAAATTATCTATTCTTTTATTTCTCTTGGTGTTGCCTTGTGCATTCAAAAGTTCTGTAGTAAGAAAGGTATGTACACATTTAAGATTGTTAAATTTTCTCAGTGAATTCACCTTTGTATTATTTTGCAATGCCTTACTTACTCCCAAGTCTAGTCACTTCCTTTGCCTAGGAATCGACTTTGTCTGATATTATTAATATGGCTACTCCAGATTTAATGTGATTAGCATTCATGTGGTATACCTTTCTTCCAGACTTTCACCTTTAGCTTACTTATGTCATTATATTTGAAGTAAATTTCTTATGGGCAGCATTGATTGGATCATATATGTTTTAATATATTCTCATAATCTCTATTTCTAACTGGTGTATTTAGATACTTTACATTTAATGTAATTATTAGTATGTCTGGATTAAGTGTGCAAGTATATTACTTGTTTTGTTTTGCTCCTTGTTTTTGATTGTTTGTTTCTACCTTTTTTGATATTTTACAGATATTTTAGTGTTCCTATTTGATTTATTTATTTTATATTTGACAATAACTTTTATAGCACTTCTATGAATTACTCTAAATATCACAATATAGATTCTTAACAGTTTTACGCTATAATGTAGTTTTACCATTTTATCACTTTAAGTGGGATAGAGAAACTTCACCATCACATAATTAATTTACCTTCTTTATATTATGTTATAGCTTTTTAAAAAAATAAATTTAAATAACCCATTGAAAACCTCATCAGGGAATACTATAACATCTTGCTTTTTAGATCTAAATACTTTAAAGATCTCAGAAAAGACTAGTCTTATATTTTGTCAAGTTTTTAACTATTTCTGTTGCTTTCACTCTATTCCCAATATTTCAAGTTCTCTCCTGATATCATCTCTGTCAAAAGAATTTCTTTGGTGATTATTTTAGCAGCCTTAACCATTTGACCACCTTCAACCCGCTTAGTTATTTTAAAGCAAGCTGGCTGTCAACAGATTCTGTTAGTTTAACTTCATCTGAATGTGTCTTATTTCAGCTTTGTTCTTGAAGTATAGTTTGGATGGATATAGATTTCTGGGCTGCTTTTTTGTCCCTTTAACTCCTTTAAAAATATTGTGTCACTTTCTTTCATCTCCAAGAATTTGATAAGAAATTGTTAGCTCGTGGCACTATTGTTCTCTAAGAGTGCGCTATTTTTCTATGACTGTTTACAGGTTTTTTTCATTGTCTGTCGTTTTCAGAAGTTTGAATATGTTTCCAGCAATGATTTTTTTTTGAGGGGTTACTTATCCTGTTTAAATTTCACTGACCTCCGTATACCTACCTTGGTTAGTAAATCACTGGTTTGTTAGGAGCTATTTATTTTGGAAAAAGATACCAAATATAAATAAATACACTTTGAAAATATAAACATTGCAGGTAACATGCAGATTTATTGGATCGAAGGAATCAGTTAATATGTAGAAATAAGAGAAGACACACTGACATGTAGAATTAAAGAATAAAGTAGATATACCTGAGAACCAGGATAGAAGTATATAGAAATTGAATAATAATTGTCTGATAATTTAGTCTTCCTGATGGCTCTTGCCATTTTATGAGTGAATGTTCATGTCGCTATCTGCTGCTGGCCAAGGTGAGTCATTCTTACAAAAATATTAATTATTAATAAGTTTAGACATTCAGTGCCCTTTAAACAAATTCTTTGTTCAGTGTTCCAAGACATAATATTTGGAGGTGAATATTTAAATTGGCAATTTCACTGCATCAGTATGTGAAGTGCTATTAGTTTTGCTAGGAGTTACGCATGTTATATAAATGAAATACTATTCAATAGTATTCACTGGGGTTTTCCATTGTTTGGGTATTCTCTGTATACTACTGTCCTTTGAAAGAAGAAGTGCTTAGAGAATAGAAGAATGTTTCAGTGGAATTCTTCAACATGAAATTCGAAGCTGATCGAAAATCTGAAGTAGAAAAAGATGTATAGCCTGACCTGTGGTGGCGCAGTGGATAAAGCATCAACCTGGAAATCCTGAGGTCGCTGGTTCGAAACCCTGGGCTTGCCTGGTCAAGGCACATATGGGAGTTGATGCTTCCAGCTCCTCCCCACCTTCTCTCTCTGTCTCTCTCTCCCCTCTCTCTCCCTCTCTGTTTCTCTCTCTCCTCTCTAAAATGAATAAATAAAACTAAAAAAAAAATTTTAAAAAGAAAAAGATGTATAATTTCAATGGCAAAATAACAATCAGAACAAGCAGTCAATTATCTTTATTATTAAAAATGAGCTTATATGGCCTGACCAGGCAAGTGGCACAGTGGATAGAGCGTTGGAAGAGGATGCAGAGGACCCAGGTTCGAAACTCCGAGGTTGTCGACAGAGCACGGGGTCTCTGGCTTGAGCATGAGATCATAGACATGACCCCATGGTCACTGGCTTGAGCCCAAAGGTTGCTGCCTTGAAGCCCAAGGTTGCTGGCTTAGGCAAGGGGTCACTCGGTCTGCTGTAGCCCCTCAGTCAAGGAACATATGAGAAATCAATCAATGAAGAACTAAAGAGCTGCAATGAAGAATTGACGCTTCTCATCTCTCTCCCTTCCATCTGTCTCTCCCTATCACTCTCTCTGTCTCTGTCACACACAAAAATGAGCTTATATGAAATATCATATATATATCATCATATATCATAATCAACTTGCAGATACTTTTGAATGAACTCATAAAATGCAGCCTATATCAATGCAAAATAAAAGAAATTTATCTGTTTGGAAAATTTGTTGTGAAACAAAGATTAATTCTATGGTATAGAACAATTAAGCTTTGTGTGTTTTAAGCTTTTATTTTTCAGGAAAGTAACTTAAATATTAAATACCTCTGCTATTATATTTTAATTTTAACTTAATTGGCACTCATTAATGGTTATGCTCCTCTCTTTTATGTTTCTATTATCAAATATCTTCTTATCTGGCAGACTTTACTTTGCATATTATTTAAATATAAAATTTTGTCATAACATATTTGTTGATAGTAATCACCACCCATTATTAATATATTTCATATTAGTTTTTTTTTACAAAAATTCCTCCTGAAACATTAAATCTTATTGTAGAAAATTCACTGTTTCTTTTTAGCTATTCATTATTACTTTAAAGCATTTTAAAAGTGCTATAAAAATGCATTATCGTTTTTGCTATCAGAAATTCCCAGAGAATTTCTGGCAATTCCAATATCTCACCAAATTTCAAAGCTTAATATGTTCTGTGAATTTTGAACGGCAAGGTGGGTCCCGGGGCTGGCTTCCTCTAGAACCCCCAGGATGCAGTGCGACACCATCTACACACCGTGTTGTGCACTCTCCCCTCCTAGCTAAGTCCCTCTGGGCCCCCGTATTCCTTCCCTTCGCCCTCCTCCCCTACCCTCCAGCCCCTGTTCCCTCTAGCTGTTGCCATCCTGTGGTCTGCATCTATGTGATATATGTCTAATGTTTATTAGCTAATCCAGGGGTCCCCAAACTTTTTACACAGGGGGCCAGTTCACTGTCCCTCAGACCGTTGGAGGGCCAGACTATAAAAAAAAACCTATGAACAAATCCCTAGGCACACTGCACATATTTTATTTTAAAGTAAAAAAACAAAACGGGAACAAATACAATATTTAAAATAAAGAACAAGTAAATTTAAATCAATGAACTGACCAGTATTTCAATGGGAACTATGCTCCTCTCACTGACCACCAATGAAACAGGTGCCCCTTCTGGAAGTGCGGCGGGGGCCGGATAAATGGCCTCAGGGGGCTACATGTGGCCTGCGGGGCCGTAGTTTGGGGACCCCTGAGCTAATCCCTTCACCTTCTTTCCTCCAGTCCCCTTCTCCTCTCCCCCTGACAGCTGTCAGTCTGTTCCATGTATCCAGGCCTTTGTTTCTATTTTGTTCAGTTTCTTTTGTTCATTAGTTTTCACATATAAGTTAGATCCACATAAAAGGGTGCTTGTCTGGCTTGTATCACTTAGCATACCTGTATCGTTTGGCAAACTATGGATCCCCCTGAATACCACCGTCCCTACACAAAAACAGAAAAAAAACCCTCCAAGGAGTAAAGAGTAAAAACAACTGAATCAGGTGCTCCCACGGACTTGGACTATTTTGGATTTACAGTCTGAATTCTCCCCTCATCTGCATGCTCAGTGAGGAAGTACTCCACATCTACATGTGATTTTATTTTTATGTTGGAAGACTTCATCCTTAACTCAGGGCAGTTTTTCCTTTTGTAGCTTTTGAGTTTTTATGTTTCTGCTGAGTGTTTACATTTCAAAGGTGAGAGACTATTTATTTACATTATGGCCAATTTGTCTAACTGAAGTCTGACAGTTGTAATAAGCCTGTTGAGCCTTTAGAGATTTTACAATGAAAAAAAGAAGAAAAAAAAGACTCTCATTTGAACAGGTTAGCAGCTGGAAACCTTGCCTTGATTGCTCAACTTGTTTGTTCTTTTGAGTTTTTATGAGCCATCTGGAAAACCTACTTTACATGAAAGGAGGTTTCAGAGCAAGAGTTAGCACAAAAGCTCTGAAAGAGGCTTATGTGACCCGGAAACACAAGTGAAGCGGAATGCGCTCAAGTTGTTGGGGAAACATTTCCTCTCGTTTAATAGCTTCATAAATGAATCTACTCTCCCAGTCTCTGTGACCTCTGGGATAGGTTCTGAGTGGGAAGGCCCCACGGGGAAACAGCATGGACCACCTACGATATAGTAAATTGGGAGGGAAGTGGAATCTGATTTCTGTCCTTGACAGCCCACTTTTTATTTTCCTGCACACTCAGTTTTCAGTTCCCACCCTCCGAGGAGCAGGGCATGTTATACAGAGAAAGAAATTAGAGAGAGAAGGAGAGTAGCCAATTCTCTGCTCACCTGTGTGTTCAGAATCTCCAAACAAAGATGAAATCAATGGAATGATAAAGTCCTCAGAGAGAAGGTAAACTGAGGTGAATTATGTATTTGAGATCCTGATTTCAATTGTTTCAGATAATTATCCAGGAGTGGAATTTCTGCATCATATGGTAGATGTTATTGTGTTGAGTAACTCCACAGCAATTGCGTCATTTTACATTCCTGCTGTGAGAGTAAAGGGTTTGAATTTCTTCACATCCTCAACAGCTCTGGTGTCTTTTCTTTTTTCTTTTCTTGAAAATAATCATTCTAACAGGTATGATGTGATATCCCTCATCGTGCTTCTTATTTACAAGTTAGTAGTGATGTTGAGAATTTTTCCATATACCTGTTGATAATTTTATATTGTCTTTGGACTCCCCCATGTTCATTGAAGAAATATTTACGTTAGCCAAGAAGTGGAAGCAGTCTAAATATTTATTTACAGATGACTGGAAAAAGAAAATGTGGTATATAAATTTTATATATATATAAAATGAAATGTTATTTGGCCTTAAAACATGAGGAAATTCTACAATATGCAACGTCACGGATGAACCTTGAGGATATCATTTTAAGTGAAATAAACCAGGTGCAGGATAAATACTGTGTAATTCCGCTTATATGATGTAGCTAACATAGTCCAGTTCAGAGATGTAAAGAGCACAGTGGTAATTGCTGGGGGGTGGGGGGGGTGGGGAGGAGGGGGAGGGAGCAACGGAAGCTGTTGGTCAGTTTTAGTTATGTAGGATGAATAAGCTGTAGACATCTGATGTAGAGCACTGGGCCTGTAGTTAATAATATTGTTCTTTGCACTTAAAAGTTGGTTAAGAGGGTACATCTCATGTTAAATATTCTTACTACAATAAAAGAAAGAGACACCGAACTCAAAGGAAAGAGAGCCCATGTGTGTCAGAGTGCATTATGTGAGTATTTTCCAAGTAAGAGTACCTGGAATATTTTAGGGGTATAATAGAATAAGAAGAGAAAATGCAATTTTACCAAATAACATTGTGCAATGTATATATAAGAGATACACTTTGATACACTTCCGAGGTGATAACATTTAAATTGAAAAACTTCTAATGACTTTAGTATTTTAACACAATTGCATTAGAGTGGTATAGACTGGGACACATAATATCTGTCTACTATTATAAGGATTGTATCAATGTAGTATTATACCCAAATGTCTTCCTTACCCTCCAGAAAAAGACGAATAGACCTCCAGCTCTTTTCTGTAATCCTACCAAGTTAGTGCTTGCTAACTCTTTAGGACTTGTCTTACTATTGCTTCCAGGAAGGCATTTTCTCCTGTCATTCCTTGATGCATAATGTTAGCTATTTCTTCTGTGTATATCTATTATTTGTCTTACTCTCTATCAAAACACTTGCTGTCCAGCTCCATAATCGGTGATTCCTGCTGTTTTAGACTCTGTTCTGATCCTCGGAGTCCACACAGTATCTGGCCAGCTATATTGCCTCAAAATCTATTTTAAATGAATAGAGCAATCGATGAACCAGTTAAGATAGTCAAGACAAGTGGAGTGAAAAACTCTTTATAGGTTTAGTTTCATTTCTAGGGAGAAGACTCTAACGTGGAGGAAGTATTGTCGCTTTTAGAGTTAAAATGGAAGTGAGAGTGGGACGAGGGAGAACATTTTCTCATTCAATTTCCCACTTACTGTCTCACTCAAATTGAGGACAATCTCAAGAAATATTTCAGAACTGGTCCAGTGAGGTCAAGTTTAGAAACGAGTTCTGTTTAAGAGATGAAGAAGTCCTTGGTATCTAAGGAAACTTAAGCAGTAGACTACAGAGTAGGGGTGTGGCCAGTGGATAGGATATTCAAAACAAAACAGGTTATATTTTTGGATATATATATATGTATATATATATACATATATATATATATATATGTATATATATATTTACAGTTTGGATGTGGCCTATATTCATTGAGATCTTTCCTTACATTTTTGGACATCTGTACTCTTTCTATGGATATATATTTCACTCATTCCACATGGTCTTCTCTAATCATTTGTCAAAGGCAAATAGTGGATATGTTATATAAATGAAATACTATCAGTTATAAAATACTGTATTTTATACTTTATGCCTTTCATTTTTCATTCATGTCTTATCTTAATTATTTTTCATATACAACACTAAAGTACTATTTACTAAAATAGAACTTTATTGTTGGATATATAATCCCATACCCCGATCACAATTGCCGATATACTTAAATTCTACAAAACTTTCTATTTGATGGCATCAAATTTGGTACAATTTTTTTTTAAAAAATTCTGATTTCATATAAAATTATATTTCTAAATAATGAGGAATAAAAATAGCAAGACCCTGTTCACTTATTACTTTAAATACAACAGGCTGTGTTCTTCTAAATAGAAGACAGAGAGAGAGGGAGGGAAAGAGAGAGAGAAAGAGAGAGAGAGAGAGAGAGAGAGAGTATACATTTTTATTCTTTTCCACTGGCTGAATTTACTTAAGTTCATGCACTTAATACTTTTTATCCCTGGTGTTCACTATAATTAGCTGAACAAGAGACATTGAATAACGCATTTTAATAAAAACAGTTACATAAAAGTTCTTTTTAGAATTAATTGACAACTTAATATAGCATTTTTCAAACTGTATTGCTAGGTATGTAATGAGAAAAACAACCCATGATTAAAACAAGTTTGTGAAATGCTGGATTGCAGAAAGTCAAATGGGTATTCAAGGGTGAGATTTTTCAGGAAATACTGGCATACAACCATCCTACCAGATGCCCCCTTATGAAGCTATTTTTACTGGGTGTCCTCCCGCCCTCTCCCCTGGCTCCCCTCCCCTGGAACCTCTGTATTTTGTTTTTAATTTTTCATGCTATGCATGGAAATTGTTTAGGTTCTTTTTCTAGTCACTTGAAAAGCAAGAGCTAATACATAAATTGTATGTTTGCATTAAGGGATGAATGAAATGCATTCTGAATAATGGAGATTTCTCTGTGATTTGAATGTAGAAAAATCACATAAAAGCAAACTCATCGCATCATACGCACGGCCTCTACATGCAGAATTCAAAGGAAGCTTCCACCACCACACTCTCAGTCTCCATCTCTAGTTCACATAACGATACACAGCCTCACCTTCCACATGAAATTAATGATTTTCCTTTTAGAACTTATTGGTTTTAATCTTTGATTCTGTTTTAGTTTTAAAGCTTTACATAGTGAGTGTATGAATTTTATACCTAACATAATGCTTACATGCATTTAAATAGTTTTGTAGTGTTTTAAATCAACTCACAGGGTACATGATATTTTTCTTCTGTACAGAATAGTTTTTTTATTATTCCAGTTCTATAAACATTGTTACACGATGGGCAGCATCTAAAGCTGCACTTGTTCGTTGATGTTTAGGTTTCCTAACCATTGACTTAGAGCTAAAAAATCACTTGAATTATCGAAACTCATGTCAGGAATAAAAATAAATCAGTGATTATAATCCCCATAATAAACTAGCGCCTCAGAATCTTTTACACATCAAAAGAAAAACCACAGCTCTTTACAACTGAAGGCTCTCAAGAGTCTTAAGAATAGAACTGTGATCACTGAACAAGGATACATTTTGTCAGTTTCTGGCTGAATGTGATGTAGGATTGAAACCATTCCTCTGTGCATTTCCAAATTGTAATAGCATATATTTAATATTTATATATTTTTTAAAATATTGTTATAGACATATATATTTTCGGAGACATATAACCTGTGGTGGAGTGAGACTGCATATACTTTGAGCACAGATAGAGTAGGAACATCTGCCACTTTGTGACACGGGACAAACATTAAAAATACAAACAAAGAAACTTTTTTAAGAGACTTCTTTAAGATTGCATAAAATGATTGTTACTGGATGCCAGTTTGTTTTCTCCTATCTGTAAGTACTCCCAATACAAATATAATATTGTAGTTACGATAAGAAAAGGTGACCATTTTGTATATTTGTTCTATGGATTTGCATCTGAAACCTCTTTTCTCTGAGAAGAACATTTAGTAATATGCACCGAGGAAGAAATGTATAGACTCCAAGTCTTACCTAAGTGTATCTCAAGAGGAAATTTTTTTTATGAGACTGTATCCCCTCATGCTTTAATGGCATAAATGGAGTTTTCCAGTCCAAGTGTCTTTTTCATAAATTTGATATTCAAATAAACATTAACATAATTCCCATACAGTGCACATCAGGAAGGTTATGGGTGAAAATTCAAGAGAAAACTTTTTTTTTTTTTTTTTTCAGGATAATGCTCAAATGAGTTCACTGCCATAGAATATATTTTTCTTCTCATTTGAATTACAGTTTCCTTAAGACCAAAAACAAGTCTCACTTATGTTTTGTAAAGCTTTCTTATTGTGTGGAATGTGATGTCTAAAAAAGGTACAAATAGGGATAATAATGTTGAGGAGTAGTAGCTAATTGACCTCCTAAGTGTTTTATATATCTAGATCTTTCCCCTTTGTTTTGGTTGTGACTGATCCACACATTCCTCTACCCTTCCAGCCAGCATTCTGGCAATCACAGAATGGCATTTATAGACACCTGCACGGACTCATTTCTTTCATGAGCTTCCTTGGCTACTTAAACAGACCACTGTATCGTCAATTATTTAGGATATTGTCATCCTTGATTTCTTTATGTGGGGGAGGAGAAAGAAAGCTAGCAGCTGCATCATTTTATGCTCTTCATATTATTTTGTCATCAGAAGAACCCCAAGGGAAAGTTATTGTGAGCAGAGGCTCTTCTGTGGGGTGGAGGGAAAGGAATTTTAGAGACACTCATGTAAGAGGATTTTAGGCGAGAGTAGAAAGATGCAGGAGAGTGAAAAGAGACCGTGTGCCCTCTGAGAGGCGGGGAGTGGGAAGGCTATAGCAGTGGCTGCGTGGACAGAGGCAAAGGAGAGTCCCCTGCCTCTGCTCGCTGCTCCCCTGGTTCAAGTCCCGTGGGGACCCTTACACATTAGGAGAAAAGAATGCAAAAAGTACATGCCTAAGAGAAGGACAGGGGTGTGCTCCAAGGAGGCACACAGGACACAGACGCCCTTGGAGAGGTTGTCGCACTTGACGAGGCACTTACCCCGCACACAAGTCATAAAGCATCTTCACTGCCCCCAGGTCCACCACGCCTGATGTCTCATCCACAACCGGATGGGACAGCGCCACCTTGCTATGGAAGAAGTCCAGCTTCTGGGGCTGCAGGCCCACCCTGGTGCCGCCAGGCTTAGGAGGGTTAAGGGCCAGAGCTGCGGTGTCATTGCCCCTGGTACTCAAAGCTCTGCTCCTGGCCGGCAGTAAAATCCTTAGCTGTGTGACTTTGGGCAAGTTACTTAACTCCTCTGTGCCTCATTTCCCCATCTGCACGTCCATCACTAAAGCTCAGTGGTGTTGGGCCCACACAGCTACAGTGGAGTCCAGCTTTTGCTCAACTTCTATGTATTTCCTTGGGTTTTGGAAAGAGTGTGTTTTCATTCAAACTATCCAATCTCTTTCTTATCTTCCCCTTGCACTGTGCTGGTGCCCGCCCCCTACCCAATCTCTTCCCTGGATTATCCGAGGTTTATCCTTCTGATCTTTTCCCCAGATACCCCCAGGCCACTCCCCTCTCCCTTTCATGGTCGCTATTTTGGCTCCTACTGCATATGCCTCATAGTTCTGCTTCATGATTTGGCTTCTACTGTGCATGCACTTTAGTAAAAGAGGAATTTTTTCTGTTTTCTTCTCCCTCACCCTCCTTCCCCCTACAGTAATACAGCTGAAAAGAGTCTTTTCTGCCAGACCAGCCAGTGGCACAGTAAATAGAGCATTAGCCGGGGATGCTGAGGACCCAGGTTTGACAAACCCAAGGATGCCGGCTTGAGCACGGGCTCACCAGCTTGAGTGCCCGGTTGCTAGCTTGAGTGCAGGATCATAGACCTGACCCCAAAGGTCACTGACTTGAAACCCAAGGTCACTGGCTTGAGCCCAAGGTTACCAGCTTGAACAAGGGGTCACGTGCTCTGCTGCAGCTCCCCCCCGTCAAGGCACATATGAGAAAGTAATCAATGAACAACTAAAGTGACACAACTACAAATTAATGCTTCTCATCTCCCTTCCTGCCTGTCTGTCCCTGTCTATCCCTGTCTGTCTCCAGCTGCTTTCATTTGTCAATATCTTCTTGCCTACTGAGTCACCGCACTTAGTTTATAGCCGAGGTTACTGACACTTAGAAAGGCGGGGGAGCCACAAGCTATGCAGTGACTAAGTGGGAGCCCCGGCTCTGCGTGTGCTGCACAAGCTCAGCTCTTGACAAGCCAGGCTCCTGTTCAGGGCACCCTCCTCACGCACGCTGCCTCTCACTTCCTTGTCTGTCATGGAAATTCAAACGGAATGCCTCTTCAGAACTATTTTCCTGAGACTCATCTCATTTGGTTAAAACAATTCCTTTTCGTTTATACCCATGATCCTCCTTTCTCCTCCCTTTGACGTGATGCAAAGACCTCCCTGTCTCTGGCAATCCTCATAAACAGGTGGTCAGATCCTTGCTGGTTGAATCCGGTCTGTGGATAATCTTTCTCAATGATTCAAAAAAAATGCCACCTAAATAAGTGCGCGGCCATCCCAAGCTCCTCCCCCAGGGGGCTGTTTTCTTTGTAGAGCGTCTGAGCTCCCAGGAGCCGCTGCCAGAGCTTGGGCTGCCTGGGAAGATTTCCTGCGCTGACAGATCTGAAGGCAGAGGGAACACACACAGACAAAAGCTGAAAGCACAGAGATGATGGTTGTAGCGAGGAGAAATTTCAGGCCCACACCGAGAAATTTACAAACTTGAGGCATTTGCCATTCTTTTCAGCAGTCGTGCCTTGAGCCTTTGACATGTGTCAGGCAGTATATAAAGAGAAAGTAAGATTAAAAACCAGGGAATGAAACGACCAAGTCTGAGGTGCTAAGCATATGACAAGCATTGCAGTCGATAGAGCTCATTTAGGTCCTATATTCTGCCGCTATTTTTAAATTAATATTTATTGTCATGGTTAATTTTATATATGTGTTGGCTAAGCTGTGGAGTGCCCATACATTTGGTCACACATTATTCTGTGTTGTCATGAGGGTGTTTCACATGAGGTTAACACTTGCCTCCATAGACTGAGTGAAGCAGACTGTAGGTTCTAATGTGGGTGGGCCTTGTCCAATCAGTTGAAGGCCTGCATAGAGCGAAAAGGCTAACCCTTCCTGGCGAGGGAAGGGGAACGGCTCCTGCCTTACTGTCTTCAGGCTGGGACATCAGTGTTTTTCTGCTTTCAAGTCAAACTGAGGCATCAGCTGTCCTGGGTCTTCAGCTTGCTGACGGCAACTCTTGCAACTTGTCAGATTCTGTAATCACATCAGTCAGTTTCTTATAATAAATCAGGAAGTGAAAAAAGGAGAGCGGGAGGGGGGAGGAAGGAAGGAAGGAAGGAAGGAAGGAAGGAAGGAAGGAAGGAAGGGAGGGAGGGAGGGAGGGAGGGAGGGAGGGAGGGAGGGAGGGAGGAAGGAAGGAAGGAAGGAAGGAAGGAAGGAAGGAAGGAAGGAAGGAAGGAAGGGAGGAAGGAAAGGAGGAAGGTAGGTGTTCTGTTGGTCCTGTTTCTCTGGGTTATCCTGACAAATAGACCTATGTGTGCTAGGGAAAGGAGACTTCATGTGACATGAGTGACTCCATTTTCTTATTCTCTCCTGATTTTATCCATTAGTGTGGGCACCTGCAGTTTCTAACTGAGACACGAAGACCTCAAAAGGGACATCCTTCTCAAGAAATCTAAGGCCACATAAATTTTTAGCCCTTTTCAATTCTCTCCCTTCTCCTAATCAACCAGAAATATTCTGAGAGATTGACCACTTGCTATTTTTACCTGTTGTTATTGATCAATATTTTAAACTGTGTTCATTTCTTGCCATGTTCATGATTCTGACACAACCAAGTATCATTGGCCATATTGACTTGATATTCTAAGAAACTCATCAATTTTATTAAAGTACATGATCTCAAGAGGTTTACATAAACATATGTTGGTGTTTTAATGGAGAACTGGTATCACTTGTTATAATGACAAGACAAAAATACATCTAAGAAAACAAGAATGTACTATTAAATCTTAATATGTAAGCCCACCTTACTCCCCCGGCTCTGAACCCAAGCCAACTTTCTCTTTGTTTCAACTGGAAATTAGCAAGTATTAGAGATTTGAAATTTTGCCTTGGTGCAGTCAGCATGGCTCAGAAATAATTCGGAGAAGGAGTTCCTCACTGCATCCTTGAATCAGTGTTAAAGAGGTATGCCCTTCACGACCCACGGTTACCTCTAGAAATATCACAGTGCATTTTGAAGAATACTGTTATTGACCCTTTCTATTGTTAGGGGTAAACTTTACCTTCTGCCCATTCTGTCCCTGGTCTCACGCTTCCCTTCCCCATGCCAACTTTTCTGCCTAAAGCCATTTCTTGGTCTCTGTTCCGTTGTAGCTAACTGCCTTCCCAATCTCCATAAAGTTAACTATATTATTGTTGTGTTAGGATCGCCTGGGAAACTTGAGATTTCGCTATGTGCAATTCATTCTTTTTTTTTCCTTTCAATTTTATTTCAGATTGATTGTAGGTGTCCAGCTTAGTGGTTATACAATCATATTCTTTACATAATGTTCCTCTTGATGTTTCCATTACCCTCCTGGCAACTGCATAGCTATTAGAATATTATTGACTAGATGCTGTTCTTACTTCCCCATGACTATTTTCGTTAACTACCAAAATGTGCCTCTTAGTCCTTCACCTCTGTTGCCCAGTTCCCCAACCTTCATTCCCTCTGGCAACCCCCAGTTCTCTCTATGTGTCTATGAGTCTCTTTTAATTTTGTTTATCTAGTTGTTTAGATTCCACATTTAAGTGAGAGCATACGGTACTTGTCTTTCTCTGATGGGCTTACTTCACTGAGCATCATACACTCTAGGGCCATTGATCCTGTCAGTAATGGTGAGTTTTTTGTTTTGTTTTGTTTTGTTTTGTTTTTTTTAGGGCTGAGCATTATTCCATTGTAAATAGGTACCACAGCATTTTTATCCACTCTGCTTTTGACTGGGCACTGGGTTGCTTCCATGGCTTGGCTTTTATAAATAGCACTACATTCTTAATGGAACGCGTAATCTCTATAGAGTTAGAATGTAGAAATCTGTATTTTTAAAGGCAGCCTCCATCAATCCATACAACAATCGGGACTGAGGCAAGCAACCTAAATCCAGTAACCTAGAATCTGCTGCTTCCATTATCCAGCAGTGGTCAGCAGGTGTTAACAGATATTGAGAAGTTCAAAGAGATGAAAATGCCCTATTACGGAGCCCCAAGAAGTATTAGAAAGAGAACAGAAGCCATGGCACCTGCAATCAAAAATGTAAAGAGAGAGCAGCCTCTTGCCTTGTGCTTTCAGACCAGAACTGAGCGAAAGATGGAGACAGGAATCTTTCACCACAATATGACAAAACAAAATTTCTGAATTAGTAGAGTGGCTCAATAATAATGTATTCACTCAATCTAACATTTTTTGGTTTTCACTGTTTCCCAAGGTACCGATGTGGGATCTAGAGATAAAGTGGAGATAGGGTTTCCCTCAAGAAACCTGTAGTCAAGCGGAAATGACATAATATAAGGTCTACCGGAAAGTTCTGTCCATTTCTATCACAACAAGTTTCGACACGTAAGCACATGTTTATTTGGCGCATGTGTGCCTCTCTATTTTTATCACATACTGACGTAGCAAATTAACTAAAACAAAGTTGATTCACATTAGTCTTATGTGTTAAGCGATAGTGTACCCATGGCTACTGATAAAGTTCATTTATGCTACTGTATTGTATATAAATTTCAACAAGAAAGAAATGCTACAGAAGCATGTAGAAATTTATTTAAAGTGTTTGGTGAAGGTACAGTTTCTGATAGGACATGCAGCAGATGGTTCGAAAAATTTGAAACAGGTGATTTCGACCTTTCTGATAAGCCACGTTCTGGGCGACCATCTTTGATCGATGAAGATGTTGTTAAGACCATGTTGGAGCAAGATCCTTTTCTGACAACATTGGAGATCTCAGAAAGGCTTAATTCAGCTCAGCAAACCATTTTGGACCATATTCGGAAGATAGGATTGGTGTGGAAATATATTATTTAATAAAGTTTATTGAAGGTAAGAATAATTTGTATTTTAATTCCAAAAACGGACAGAACTTTCCAGTAGACTTTATACTAAATGCAGCTGTGGTTGTATGAACACCTGCCCCGCTGTGACTGAGCCTACCCTGCAGGTGAAAGGTCAGACTTGGTCACACCTTGGGCTTCTTTGATCTCTGAAATCCCAAGTATGATTACTGAGTTGTAGAGGTGGGCCATACATAAGGGAGAACATTCTTAATATATATGTGTATAAATTATGCACACATGTTATCTATTTGAAAGATATATCACATGTATTCTTCTAGTTTCAACAGCCCATTTTTATTCCTTTTCATACCAAAGAGAAGAATGTATCAGGACACAGAAAAGCCAATACATTTTTCTCTCATTCTGTTTTTGTTCCTAGTATAACTCTTGGTTACTTTAGTTTTCGGGAAAGGAAGTAACTTAGCATTGCTTTGGCTCTGACAGTGCTTTCTTATTATGTGTAGTGAATGGAGTAATTCCCAGTCAGTGTGGCAGGGATCGATTGAAGTTTCAGGAATCGGTCTCTGCCATTCTCACCGCCTTGGGCTGAGCCTAAGGCGTGACTATGAAAGGGAGAGTGGCCTGGGTACCCTCTCCTCACTTCTTCTGGGCTTCCGAAAGCCACTTGCCTGTAGTCACACACTTCCCCCTGTGCTCCCTGGCCCGCTGTCAAAGGACTGAACTTCAATTGTGAATCCTTAATTGTCCCCCTTTTTGAGAGCATATTTATTGATTCTGTATGAGCAGCTCTGAGCCAACTAAAGAACACAGACAAGGTGGCCTTTTCCACTCTGCAAGCTTCCTGACACACGGTAATGCCATGGGGGAAGACACTGCTGGAGTCTGGGTGGGGAAGTGCCCAGAGGCCAGCAGAGGGAGGTGGTCTTGAACGGAAGGGGGACTTTGATTTTGGCCTTGAAATATTGTTTTGCAAATGTGATGTCAGATGGAAAGAACAAGTGAAGCCAAGGTATGAAGGAGTTGTAGGTGATATGTGCGTGTGCTCTGATTAATGGATCCCGTGGTCTGGAATACGACAGGAAAAGGGAAATTACAGAAGTGGTTGGAGAAAGATGAGACACTAAATGATTCCAAGATGATCCTTCTTCCCCTTAACATAAAACGTTGAAATAAAGGTAAATTTTCTGCCTGACCAGGCAGTGGTGCAGCGGGTAGAGCGTTGGACTGGGATGCAGAGGACCCAGGTTCAAGACCCCGAGGTCGCCAGCTTGAGTGCAGGCTCATCTGGTTTGAGCAAAGCTCACCAGCTTGGACCCAAGGTCACTGGCTCGAGCAAGGGGTTACTTGGTCTGCTGAAGGCCCACGGTCAAGGCACATATGAGAAAGCAATCAATGAACAACTAAGGTGTTGCAACAAAAAACTGATGATTGATGCTTCTCATGTCTCTCCATTTCTGTCTGTCTGTTCCTATCTATCCCTCTCTCTGACTCTCTCTCTGTCTCTGGAGAAAAAAAAAAAGTAAATTTTCTGATAATGAGATGGGTGTGTTAAGACATATAGAGAGAGATAGAGCCTTTTGTCTGACTATAAATGTGACAGGAAATTGTTGATCTGTACTTCTTCTTTCTATGCGATTACAGTGTCCATGCTAGAGGTTTTCTCCTTTATAAAGTGAAAAAGTGAGGTTTCTGTGTTTGTAACAGAGTGATGAAGGTAAGGCTGAAGTCGCAATTAGAATCAGAACACGGAAGTCCTTGAATGCGAAATAGAGGCAGGCCATTATCAAGCAGCTCTTCGAAGCTTGCTATATGCTGCTCCACTTTAAGTTATTTTTAAATATAACATTTTTATTACGAAGAAAATATGTGACAACTATAGGAAATTTGAAACCGTAGGAGAATCTGAAAGAGAGCATGACTCATCCGAAGTCCATTATTCAGAGACAGTAGTTATATAACCCACGAGCTTCCTTCCAGTTAAATGTGAACACGCAATCGCCAACACACATTTTGACATCGATAGGGTTGATATCATAAAGCATATATACTTTTGTGTACTCATTCTTTCCCATTTATTTATTTACTTATTTATTTTAGTGAGAGAAGGGGAGGCAGAGACAGACTCCCACATGCACCCCAACCGGCATCCACTCAGCAAGCCCACTAGGGGGCGATGTTCTGCATATCTGAGGCCTGTGTACTTATTTTTTTAAGTGACTCATAAATGGAGTGTTCTGAACGGTGTTCAGTGGAAAGACTGATAGCAATTATCCTTTGGTGTCTGAATGAAATAACACTTCATTGCTCTACAATGTATTTGTAAAGAGGTATTTGGAGAGATAGGTGGATAGATTTATTTTGCTTTCATTCCTCATTGGTCCCTGGGATAAGGAGAGGCCTCGTGGTTGGAGTCTGCCAACCATCCGTTCTATGGGATGCCCGTGGAGTCCACAGCTGGAAGCATGAGCCCGCCTCCCAGGACAGCACTTGTTTCAACCACTTGCTAGACTGAAGAAAGATAGCCTTTCGCGGCGTGTCAAATTTGCAGACAAGCCGGCAGGTGCACTACCTGACAACAAACTCCCGTATGTATTACCTTCCAGCAGCCTTTCTGCCACCCCTGTCCCTGTGGCTGCTACGTAGAAGCCAGCTGTTTTCTGGATGTTCTAGATCATGAAAAAAAACGTAGCAATGGTGACCTTTTTGTGGATGAGGAAGGAGGAACCCTCAGGCAGTCTCAGCTGAAAATCATATACACTGGTCGAAGAATAACGGCAGAGTTGATAAATTCATCATTTCTGAACCGAGGGAAGAGGCATCAATTAAGAGATGAAGAGGTTCCCAAGCCTATCAGACGGGCGGAGTTCTGTGATGCGTTGCATAGCGCCTGTGAGCTGCCAGTTTCTCAGTTCAGTTCCAGTTCTTGTTCGTTCCAGTCCTGATATATTCTGGCATTAAGGAAGCCTAATGCTCAATATAGTTTTGATTTCCTTTTTTTTCCCCTTTGCATATTTGGCTTAGCAGCTGTGGTATATAAGCATGACCTTCTATAATGGGACCAAGTTTTATATATGGATATATCCAGTTTCTTTCTCATCTGAATCTTATAATTCTGGCTGCCTCCTCAACCTTGACATGAATGAAACACATCTATTTTAGGGCCTGGCTAAAAGCCCTTTTCTCTGGATCTGGTTTTCCTCTGTTTAAATCACTTTGACATTGGTGTTTATGAGAGAATCTCTTTGGTTTTCTGACCTTACCTTCATCCATGCATGCTGGGAGGCCATTTAGACCTAGGTTACATTTATAGCTACCAACTTTCCAGAACCCTAGATCAGAGATTTTCTGGTTGCCTGGAACAGAGATGGGGGATTTTTTTTATATGGGTTTCTAATTATTTCATTAGGAAATTCGGAGAGGCTGAGCCAGCAGCTCTTGGTTGCTCAGCTGTCGTTGAAAACTGGAAATGATTCCAATGAAGATTTTTTTCTTTTTTGTGGAGTGGAATGGATGATTGATACTGCACTTAAAGATAATAGTAAAAAAAAATTGGCTACCAGGTATGGAAGGCTTTGAAGGGGGATTGAATTTGAGAAAATCACTTAAAACAAAAATCTCTGTAAAACTTTAAACCAGAGGTAATGAACCCCTAAAATAGGATAGATTTGTGGCAACAGAAGAGCTGATATTATCTGGCTCTTGACTCAAATCCAGGCAAAGTTGAAAGGATGATTTAGAAGGAATTCGGTGGCCTTTAGATGACTTGAAAAAAAACAATGATAGTGTGCAACGTGGTTAAATGTGGAGAGCTTTAATTTACATTTTAAATGATCCTTTTTTTTTCCATTTTTTAAAAAAGGACATAAGTATTAAAAAGTATTACCTATGTCAAGATTGGGGTTATTAAATTAAATACTGTATTAGAAAGAATCTGGCATATAGTAGATCTGAAATAATCATTAGCCCGCCTTCTTGTCATTTGTAGAATTATTTATTTATAGACAACTGGTTCTATTTTGCTTTTTTCTTAATGTTTATCTCCCTATAATTTAAAACAAATCTTTCTGTCTTTTTCATTTCATTAAGGTGGGTAACTGGTGTTACTATCTTGCTTTGTTACCTTTGTCCCAGCATCAGAGATAAATGATGGACTTCACCGCCTCCAGGCCCCGGAGGCATTATCTCTGGTGTTCAGACTAGTGGGTCTTTCCCTTGTGTCTTCTCGGGCTGACGCGTCTCACTAAGATAACTCAATGCCGGCTGCAGAATTTGTCTCGTCGTATCACTGAGGCTTCCCATCTTTTGCCATGGCTGGAACAACCTGACATGAAATATAACACTATAACATGTCAGGTGGAAAATTTAAACATTGCTTTTTCCCAAGGAAGAATAGAATCTTTATATTTTAAACCACACTATTTCAACAGGGGGGAAAAGTTATGATATGATATTGATTCTTCCAGGGAGCGGAGTTTGAGAAAATCCCCTTCTACTTAAGGGTTGTTCATTTCCCTTGTTTGACACTAAAATAATTCTAACCAAGTTATTTTGTGGCTCTCTAAAATCATGTTTTAAAAAATCCCAGAAAAACATTCCAATGAGTACCAAACCAAATAAACTTGTTTTTCATAACATTCTTGTTCATTTCTGCTTTCGCATTTTCTGGGTCAAGTCTAAGAAATCAAGGGGATACAGTCCCTTACAATTTACAAGTTACCCTCCTCATCTGAGCTACAGAAAAACAGAATTAAAAGTAAAGCATTAAAGGGTCATCTCGATTAATCTCGTACCCATCTGATACCGTATATAGTTATTAGAATATATATTATTGACTGTATTCTCTATGCTCGACTTTACATCCCCATGACTGTTCTCCTGTTAGCAACTTGTACTCTTCAATCCCTTCACCTTTATTGGAATGATCACTTAGTAAGTTATATACTGTCTAATCAGTGGGGTGTGCACCCCAAACTCACAGAATATTGTATGTCAACTCTGATTGAAAAATAAAAAAAATGTAATTTTTAAAAAGATACAAAATAATCAGCAGTGTAGGAAGGAAACTGGAAGTAAATTGACACTTTTTCCACAAAGTTAAAAAATGGCCCACAGAATGAAGAAATCAGTCACCTGGGTTGTATTAGCCTGGTCAACCCTACCTGGACTAAAGGACCACACTAGAAAAGGGTGAAGATGAGTCAGTATCTGTCATCAACTTTGTACATTTACTCTTTTATATGAATATGAATCTGGTTATTTTCAGGAATCAGTTACCAAGTTTTTAATCTCAAAATATACTCAGGTATACTTTGCTGTCAAAATATACTCAGGTATACTTTGCTGAGGGAAGCAAAGAAAAGTAAATGGTGTTATAAAGGAAAGAGAAAAAAATTGGCAGCTATTTGAAAATATGAAGAAAAGAAAAAAAAGTCACATAAATATAAAAAATCTTGGGTATTTGGTCTGGGGAGGGTTTATTTTACACACTTTTAGGGATATTAAGAGACAAGGGAAAGAACTTTATCTTTTATATTGCATGAGTTGTAACTATTATCACGGGGGAAAAAAGATTAGGAAACTGACAAGTTGAATGGCAAGTTAAAGATGTGAAAAAAAAAAAACAAAAAAAAAACCCTGGCTGGTTGGCTCAGCAGTTGAGCATTGGCCCGGTGTGTGGATGTCCTGGTTCGATTCCCAGTCAGGGCACATAGAAGCGATTATCTACTTTTCCACTCCTCCCTCTCTCCCTTCTCTCTGTCGCTCTCTTCCCCTCCTGCAGCCATGTTTCAGGTGAAGCAAGTTGGCTCCAGGCATTGAGGATGGCTCCCTGGCCTCCCCTCAGGCACTAAAATAGCTCAGTTGCTGAGCAACGGAGCAGCGGTCCTAGATTGGCAGAACATCGCCCCATATGGGGCTGGCTGGATGGACCCTGATTGGGGTGCATGCAGGAATCTATCACTTCTGCCTCTCTGCTTCTCACTTAAGAAAAAAAAAGATATGAAAAGAAAGAGGAAATTTCTTCGATTAACTTAGAACCAACAATCAAAGCATAAGCAACAGAATCTGCAGTGTGTGTGGATCACTCACCTTAACCAGATTCAAGTATGGTGGGTCAGAAGTCATCTTAAAGACTGATTTTAGTTGTAATTAACTGAATACATACAGTTTGGATTATTATTAAACATTTAAAATGTCTCAAAAAAAGTAAAGCATTAAGAAGCAAATAAGAGCTAATTATACAAGAAAGCTGAATTATAGATGGTGCATGGTTTTCTCTGGAGTGAGCCGTCTTACTAATTTCATTTTCTCTGTCAGACTGCTTTTACTATCTTATCTGCTACACATTCTCCTTGGCTCAACCAGAAAACAGACTTTGGTTCCTGTTAATAAAAATAATGCAGAAATGCACACTAGAAGTTTCTTTCAGAAACCTGACTTTTTTTATACCTGCTGTCACTCTCTTTTTATCTTGACAAGCTCTTCTTGATCTTTTCAGGAGACACTGGAGGTGAAGAAAGTAGCAAGTAATCATACCATGATGATGAGGATAGTGATGACATTGGGGACGCTGATATGAATTGTTACCCTGAGTGTCTTTTATGCACTGGACACATGTTAAATATTTTCCAAGCCGGTGGAGTTGTGGAAGGCACAGTAATTCTATATGGTTGATCCATTTAATGTTCCCACTTTCTCACAAAGGGATTGAGATGAATACAAATATAAGTATTCTCCTGAATTAACTCAGTTTTGTTAGTAACGGAACCACAATGCAGACCTTATTTATTCTCACTTGAAATATCATGTGCCAGATCATCTACCAAATTAAAGCTCTGTAATTCATTTTCAAACTCCTTACAAAGATTATAATAGTATCCTGGAAGAATGGATAAGGGCATGCATTTTCAGTTGAACTGTTGTGGGTTTTAGAACACAGCTCACGCGGCACCCTTTATGTGACTGACTGATTCATTGTGCCTCAGTTTGTTCATTATATACTTTACTTTTGTGCTGTCATCTTCACAAGCCTGTTGTAAGGGCTAAAATAAGATAATACATATCAAGTGCTCCATGCAGTGCTTATGAAAAATAAGCATTCTGCAAAAATTATTTATTTCCCTTTTCTGTGGAACATTGGTCTTTTCCTTCTCTCTTTCTCAATTTCCCTTCCTTCCTCCCTCCCTCCCTCCCTCCCTCCCTCCCTCTCTTCCCTTCCTCTTTCTTTCTTTCTTTCTTTTTTTCTTTCTTTCTTTTTCTTTCTTTCTTTCTTTCTTTCTTTCTTTCTTTCTTTCTTTCTTTCTTTCTTTCTTTCTTTCTTTCTTTCTTTCTTTCTTACTTACTTTCTTTCTTTCTTTCTTCTTTCTCTTCCTTCCTTCCTTCCTTCCTTCCTTCCTTCCTTCCTTCCTTCCTTCCTTCCTTCCTCCCTCCCTCCCTCCCTCCCTCCCTCCCTCCCTCTCTCTCTCTTTCTCTTTCTTTCTTTCTTTCTTTCTTTCTTTCTTTCTTTCTTTCTTTCTTTCTTTCTTTCTTTCTTTCTTTCTCTTTCTTTCCTTCTTTCCTTCTTTTCCAAGTGAGATAAAAGGAGATAGAGAGCCAGACTCCCATATGCACCCCCACTGGGATCCACCCAGCAATCCCCATCTGGAACCATGCTTGCAACTGACCTATTTTTAGTGCCTAAGGCAGAGGCAGAGGCTCCACAGAGCTATCCTCAGTGCCCAGTCGAGTCATGGCTGCGGGAAGGGAAGAGAGAGTGATAAATTAAAGTCTTAGGCCAGGTGGCAAAGACTTTCTGTTATCTTTTAAAAACCTGGGACAAGATTACATTTGAGAGGAGTTCTTGAGGATTTGTTTTGCAATTTAGACTAAAAATCGATGCATGTATGTATGTATGTATGTATGTATGTATATTTGTTTGTAATACTTTGTTTAGAATGGTTAGATTTTTATGTCCTGGTGTGAAGTTCCAGCAGCATCTTCTGTGTTTTCATTATTGCTTTGGATTTGCCTGATTCACTAAAGCTGTAGAAAAGAGTTTTGTAGAACTGAACCTTGGCCAGGTAGCTCAGTTGGTTGAAGCATTGTCCTAATGTGCCAGGGTTGCAGTTTCGATCCCCATCAGGACACAAAAAGGAATCAACCAATGAATGCATAAATAAATGGAACAACAATTTTATGTCTCTCTCTCTCCCCCCTCCTCCTCTTCTCTCTCTCTAAAAGTTAATAAATAGAAAAGAAAGAGTTTGGGGTATTCCCACTGGTGTGTCAGTGACAGGAAGAGGAGGCAGAAGTTGAACGAAGCTTTGTGCTGAGGCTGTTCCTACTTCCTGAACTGTTTTGTCCACTTAGAGTTCATTTTATTTTATTTAAAAAAATTTTTTTATTAATATTTAGAGAGAGAGGAAGGTAGAGAAACAGAGAGACGTTGACTTTGTTGCTCCATTTAATCAACAGTCAGTTGATTCTTATATGTTCCCTGACCAGGGATTGAACCTGCAACCGAGATCATCTTATTTTTTAAGACTCGGTTCAAAAGCATCGCCTTCCGAGGCCATTCCTACACCCTCCCATCTGGATAAAAATGTGCATTACTTTCTGTCTCTAACTGCAATTAATATTCCATGATGGAAAATATTTATTGAGCACTTCATCGTACGTGCCAGGCATTGCACTAACCTCTTTACCTTAATCCTTACAAGGATCTCATACTAGAGACATTACTGCTGTATCTGTTTTACTGAGAAGAACTTGAGTGCTTCCGGATGTCATATACCTTCCCCAAGGCTACAAAGCCAGTCTTGGGTTCTCCTCGGAGAAGATGAATGTGCTTTTGCCCAGTTGATGCATAAACTGAGCTCGTTCCAGAATATTAATAGAGTCAGTTCATCTTCTTGTTATAGCCTCCTCAGTTCTCTGGAAATATTTGTCAATGGCAGATTATTAATAAATAATTAAAAAACAATGTACTGAATAATTAAACCCACAAAGGCCTGATTTCTCTTTAAGGCTGTTAATGATCTTTTCAAAAAGGGTAAGTTTTGAAAGCATATGTTTGGGACAGCACATGAAGAGATGCACAAGCTGTTTCCTCCTGTTGTTTATTCTTGGAGGCTGTCAGTGGGGAAGCAAGATGCCAAGGACAGTGATACTGTGGCCGGGTTTGCAGAGTGCCAAGTGGTGTTGTGTTCTGTGGTGTCTTCTATTTTTCATCCTCTGCAAAGTTGTTGTTTTTTTTTTTTTTTTGTCCTCTGTTCAAAAGTCTTCTCTGCTGTGCATTTTTAAAAAAAGGAATTTTTTTTTTAATTCTAAGGGTTTTGTATGTCCATTGAAAGTTCACTAGATCAGTGCTTTCAAATTCCTTTATCATCAAGTTCAAATGAATGGAAATTATCGTCCCCTGACTGGATAGCTTGACTCTCTCCCTAAAGAGTTATTATCATAAAAGACAAAACCAAAAAGAAATGAGCTGTCAAACCATAAAAAGACATGGAGGAAACTTCAAGTCGTATTGCCACGCGAAAGGAACCAACCTGAAGAGGCTACATAATTCCAATTACAGAATATTCTGGAAAAGGCAAAATGATGACGACAGTAAGATGATCATCGATTTGAGGCCAAGGAAGGATGAATAGCTGGAGTACATGGACTTCTTAGGCGAGTGATCCTCACGGTGAAAAAGCAGAGCAGGTTAAGGTCGAGGAATGGGTCTGAGGATGAACAAGTCCTGGTCTCTCCCATAGTTTCATTTCAAAATGATATCCCAGACTAGTCCGGTCTTCTCTAGTTCTACACTCAGGTCCAAGTCGTCATCCCCCCACAATGGCCTTCTCCCTGCCTTCCTTGGTTTAGTCTGATGTCCCGACAAAACAGTTTCCACAGTACAATGGGAATGAGTGAATGAATGAATGTGTCACTGAGATATGAAAGGATATAAGGGCAGAGTGAGATTCAATACTCTGTATGAACCCCTGACTTACCCATTTGCCTCTGGCGAGATCACAAGTTTCTCTGAACCTCTATTCCTTTTTTTGTTTGTTTGTTTTACAGAGACAGAGAGAAAGAGTTAGAGAGAGGAATAGACAGGGACAGACAGACAGGAACGGAGAGATGAGAAGCATCAATCATTAGTTTTTTGTTGCGCATTGTGACACCTTAGTTGTTCATTGACTGCTTTCTCATATGTGCCTTGACCGTGGGCCTTCAGTAGATGAAGTAACCCCTTGCTCGAGCCAGCGACCTTGGGTCCAAGCTGGTGAGCTTTTGCTCAAACCAGATGAGCTTGCGCTCAAGCTGGCTACCTCGGGGTCTTGAACCTGGGTCCTTGGCATCCCAGTCCGATGCTCTGTCCACTGTGCCACCACCTAGTCAGGCCGAACCTCTATTTCTTATTGATAAAACACCCACAGCAACTCTCAACCTATGAGAATGAGAGAAATAAGAAGGTCTTAGGGAGGCGAAAGTATGTAACAAACTGGAAACACAATGGGCCAGTGTGGCAAAGTCAAAAACCAGTTGGCTCCAGGGGTAGCAATGTGTTTGGGTGCTCATTCTGCCATTTACTATTTAGATTATTGCTTAAACTCCTTGAGCCTCAGCTTTCTCTTGTTTACCACGTACTGTTCACTACTTTTGAATCTGGATTGAACTCAGGGCTGGCTTCGACAGGAAGTGGTGGGAGAAAAATCGTGCTGCTGCTGCATCTGATCCCTGAGGTCCCTGCCCTGAGTGTGCCTTGGGAGGAAGCTAGTCTAGCCAGCTGGAGGGGAGGCCGAGAGGCCACAGAGAGGAGAATGGAGGTGTCTCAGCAGCAGCACCATGTGTCAATCTTGTGAAAGAGGACCTAGAACCTTCTAGAACAAACAACCCTCCAGATAAATGTGATACAAGAATGAATCCAGGTAAAATCAGGGAATAATATCTCAAACACTCCTATTTGTAGCCATTAAGTTTTGGGGTGATTTAATTAGGCAATAGTTAACTAAAACAGTCCATATGTTACCAAATGGTATGCCTTCTTATTAAGAAAGCACACATAAAAGCATTGTTATTGATTATCAATGACATTATTAATGTGTTACTATTGACATAATATAATTATCATATTATAAACTCGTAAAATAATGAACGGTCTCACAAGGTTTTCAGAGCTGTGTCTGCAGATGGATGAAATGATGACTTCAATGTTATATGGAGGGCAGGGTCCAATCGCAATTCAGGTTTCTTACCCTCCCTTTACCTCTACTCTTTAGTGTATTTTCTCATTTACAGTAAGTGCACATACACATTATTTACTTCAAGAATATAGAAGATGTGCGCTTCTCAAAAATGAAAATCTATTTTCTTTCCAACATTGGCAAATGTTTTCTAGACCAGCCTTTTGATTTTAGATTTACTAAGGAAGATTTCAGGTGGCATAAGCCACTTTGCTGATGTGTAGAACAAAACTCAGGCTGGTCACTTGAATGCTGGTTTGAAGGACAGAGTTTGGCCCCAGTGGTCCTGGGACCATCTCTTCCACTTCTGTGAAAGAAGCGCTGGAAAGTCTTCTGCTAAGTCCAACGTAGAGTGCTCTTATCCGAAAGGGGCTGCTCGTCTCTGTCTGTGACTCAAATTATTTCTTTGTGTATTAAATTACAAGAGACAGTTCCAGCTGGATCCATCAATGTATTTATAACTCAGTCACACAAATTTCCTCCAGGCAGAAAACTTGGCAGGCACGCACACCCCCAGCCTGGCTGCCGCGCTCCACGATGAGAACAGGAAAATAATTGCGGCAGTTTTCCTATCAGAATCCTTGTCTAAATCCTGAATGTAATGAGAGAACTTTATCCCCCGCCCCTGCTCCAGCACACCACAAGTCACCATTTCCACCGAAGTAGGGTGTGAGCGGGGCCATTCCGGAATTCATAAAGAGTCAGAATACAGCTTCCTCAGCCTCTCTTGGGTCTTCTCAGGGAATGATCTCTGGTAACAGCCATGAGAAGGTCCCTCAGATTCTGCGAAAGAAAGGAGCCTTTTCATTTGGGAATGACCTGGGATAGTCTCTCTCAGACACAGTCTATGCCATGGTGCCAGGTGCCTGAGACACATTGTGTCAATAATAAGATAGATTTGATTTTCCTTAATGAGAAACTTAGGTTATGACAAGTTAGTATACTGAGAGCGCCGTTTTATCTCCCATGATTTATTTATAGCTTTGTTTCCATGGGAAATTGTATAAGTAATTACATATAAACATATGACTTTAAAGTGCTCTTATCTGAAAGGTGCTTGTGTACACATATCAATTATATATATACTACATATATTATATATTACATATATTATATATACATATATTACATATATAAATATATATAATATATCTGTAGTTTTTATGTACCATTTGACAGAAAATCAAACTCAAGGTGGTCTAACTAAAAAGGCACTGTGTTGAGTGTCAGCCTGGCATGCAGGAGTCCCAGGTTCGATTCCCAGCCAGGGAACACAGGAGAAGAAGCACCCATTTGCTTCTCCACCCCTCCCCCTCTCCTTCCTCTCTGTCTGTCTCTTCCCTTCCCACAGCCAAGGCTCCATTGGAGCAAGGTTGACCTGGGCACTGAGGAAGGCTCTATGGCCTCTGCCTCAGGCACTAGAATGGCTTTGGTTGCAACAGAGCAACATCCCAGATGGGCAGAGCATCACCCCCTGGTGGGCATGATGAGTGGATCCCGGTCAGACACATGCGGGAGTCTGTCTGACTGCCTCCCTGTTTCCAACTTCAAAAAAATACAAAAAAAAAGAAAAGGTACTGTGTTTAGCCATATAACTGAATATTTAGGGGTACAGCTATAACATGGTCATATCATTAAGAAACTCTGAGGGGGTGGTGGGACTGCAGACAGACCAACACAAAGGCCATACCCAGTGGACTCCAGTGGCCAAAACCTTCCTTTACACAGACAAAATGAGAAGGCAGACAAATATAACACAAATGAATTAAGAGAAATCTCCAGAAAAGAACCTGAATGAATCAGATGTAACCAAATTACCAGATGCAGAGTTTAAAATAACGATTGTTAGGATGCTTAAAGATCTTAGAACAACAATAAATGGTCGTTCCGAACACCTAAATAAAGAGATAGCAAATATAAAAAAGGACATTGAAATAATAAAAAAGAATCAGTCAGAAATGACAAATACAATATCAGAAATAAAGAACATAATGGAAGGAATTAAAAGCTGAATGGATGAAGCTGAGAATTGAATCAGTGAGTTAGAGGACAAGATAAATGAAGGCACAGAAGCAGAGCAGAAAAAAGAAAAGAGACTCAAAAAGTCTGAGGAAACTCTAAGAGAGCTCTGTGACAACATGAAGAGAAATAACATCCGCATCATAGGGGTTCCTGAAGAAGAAGAGAAAGAACAAAGGATAGAGACTTTGTTCAAACATATCATACCTGAAAACTTCCCTAAATTAAGGCAGAAAAATGTCTCACAAGTTCAAGAAGCACAGAGTTCTCCAATAAAGAGAAACCCAAGGAAATCTACACCAAGACACATCATAATTAAAATACCAAAGCTAAGTGACAAAGAGAAAATATTAAAAGCTGCTAGAGAAAAAAAGACTATCACCTACAAAGGAGCCCCCATAAGGATGACTTCTGACTTCTCAACAGAAACACTTAAGGCCAGAAGGGAATGTCAAGAAATATTCAAAGTAATGCAGAACAAGAGCCTAAAACCAAGACTATTTTATCCAGCAAGGCTATAGTTTAAAATACAAGAAGAAATAAAAAGCTTCCAGACAAAAAAAAAAAAAACAACAAAAAACCTGAAGGAATTCACTAAAACCAAACCAATATTACAAGAAATGCTAAGGGGCCTGTTGTAAACAGATCAAAGGAGAAAAAGAATATAGCAAAAGAGGAATACAGTTTTAAAGAATAAAATGGAAATAAACAACTACATATCAATAATAACCTTAAATGTAAATGGATTAGATGATCTGATCAAAAGACATAGGGTAGCTGCGTGGATAAGAAAACAGGACCCATACATATGCTGTCTACAAGAGACACACCTTAAAACAAAAGATGCACGGCCTGACCTGTGGTGGCGCAGTGGATAAAGCATCGACCTGGAAATGCTGAGGTCGCCGGTTCAAAACCCTGGGCTTGCCTGGTCAAGGCACATATGGAAGTTGATGCTTCCAGCTCCTCCCCCCTGTCTCTCTCTCTTCTCTCTCTCTCTCCCTCTCCTCTCTGAAATGAATAAATAAAAATAAAAATAAAAATAAAAAGATTTAAAAAAAACCCAAAAGATGCACATAGACTGAAGATAAAAGGAAGGAAAAAATATTTTAAGCAAATGGAAATGAAAAAAGCTGGGGTAGCAATACTTATATCAGACAAAATGGACTTTAAAACAAAGGCTATAGTAAGAGATAAAAAAGGTCACTACATAATGATAAAGAGAACAATCCAACAGGAAGATATAACTGTTATAAGTATCTACGCACTTAATATAGGAGCACCTAAATATATAAAGCAGACGCTGATGGATCAACAGCAATACTATAATAGTAGGGGATTTCAATACCCCACTAACATCTCTAGATAGATACTCAAGAAAGAAAATTAACAAAGAAATAGCAGACAGACTAGATCAACACGATTTAATAGATATCTTCAGAACTTTTGACCCTAAAGCAGGGAATATACATTCTTTTCAAGTGCTCATGGTACATTCTCAAGGGTAGACTACATGTTAGGGCACAAAAGTGGCCTCAACAAATTTAAGGAGTTTGAAATCATATCAAGTACTTTCTCTGATCACAATGGCATGAAACTAGAAATCACCCACAACAGAAAAACTGAAAAATACTCAAACACTTGGAAACTAAACAGCATGTTACTAAATAATGAATGGGTTAACAATGAGATCAAAGAAGAAATAAAAAAAATCCTACAAATGAACAATAATGAGCATATATCAACTCAAATTTTATGGGACACAGCAAAAGCAGTCCTGAGAGGAAAGTTCATAGCATTACAGGCATACCTTAAAAAGTTAGAAAAAGATCAAATAAACAACTTGACTCTGCATCTAAAAGAACTAGAATAAGAACAGCAAGTAAATCCCAGAGGTTGTAGAAGGAAAGAAATAATAAATATCAGAGCATAAATAAATGACATAGAAGCTAAAGAAACAATACAGAGGATCAATGAAACCAGGAGCTGGTTCTTTGTGAAGGTAATCAAGATCGATGAACCTTTAGCCAGACTCACCAAGAAAAAAAGAGAGGACTCAAATAAATAAAATTAGAAATGAGAGTGGAGAAATAACAAATGACCCAACAGAAATACAAAATATTGTAAGAAAATACTATGAAGAACTGTATGCCAAAAAACTAGACAACCTAGAAGAAATGGACAAATTCCTTAAAACATATAATCTTCCGAAAATTAATCTGGAAGAATAAAAAAATCTAAACAGACTGATTACAACAAATGAGATTGAAAGAGTTATCAAAAAACTCCTAAAGAAGAAAAGTCCTGGGCCTGATGGCTTCACAAGTGAATTCTACCAAATATTCAAAGAACTAACTCCTATCCTTCTCAAGCTATTTCAAAAATTCAAGAGGAAGGAAGACTTTCAAGCTCCTTTTATGAGGCGAGCATAATTCTGATTCCAAAACCAGGCAAAACGACAACACAAGAAAGAAAATTATAGGCCAATATCCCTGATGAATTTAAATGCTAAAATACTCAACAAAATATTAACAAACCGGATCCAGCAATATATGAAAAAAATCATACACCATGATCAAGTGGGATTTATTCTTGGGAGGCAGGGCTGGTACAATATTCGCAAATCAATCAATGTGATTCATCACATAAACAAAAGAAAGGAGAAAAACCACATGATAATTTCAATAGATGCAGAAAAAGCATTTGATAAAATCCAGCACCCATTCACGATCAAAACTCTCAGCAAAGTGGGAATACAGGGAACATACCTCAACATGATAAAAGCCATCTATGACAAACCCACAGCCAACATCATACTCAATGGGCAAAAATTAAAAGCAATCCCCTTAAGATCAGGAACAAGGCAGGGGTGCCCCCTTTCACCACTCTTATTCAACATAGTTCTGGAAGTTCTAGCCACAGCAATTAGACAAGTAAAAGAAATAAAAGGCATTTAAATTGGAAAATAAGAAGTAAAGCTATCATGATTTGCAGATGATATGATATTGTATATAGAAAGTCCTAAAGTCTCAGTCAAAAAACTACTGGACCTGATAAATGAATTCAGCAAGGTGGCAGGATATAAAATTAATACTCAGAAATCAGAGGCATTTTTATATACTAACAATGAACTGTCAGAAAGAGAAATTAAGGAAGCAATCCCCTTCACCATTTTAACCAAAAAAATAAAGTACCTAGGAATATATTTAACCAGGGAGATTAAAGACTCGTACTCAGAAAATTATAAAACATTGATTAAAAAAATCAGGGAAGATACAAACAAGTGAAAGCATATACTGTGCTCATGGTTATAAAAAATAAACATCATTAAAATATCTATATTGCCCAAAGCAATTTATAAATTCAATGCAGTACTGACTAAAATACCAATGACTTACTCAAAAATATAGAACACATATTCCAAAAATGTATATGGAACCAAAAGAGAACATG
Source organism: Saccopteryx leptura (assembly GCF_036850995.1). Classification (NCBI taxonomy): domain Eukaryota; kingdom Metazoa; phylum Chordata; class Mammalia; order Chiroptera; family Emballonuridae; genus Saccopteryx; species Saccopteryx leptura. The sequence continues at coordinate 15,098,353 of NC_089511.1, read as the reverse complement.
AATAGCCTCAGCAATCTTGAAAAGGAAGAATAAAGTGGGAGGTATCACACTTCTGGATATCAAGTTATACTAAAAGGCCACTGTACTCAAAATAGCCCAGTACTGGCATAAGAACAGGCATATAGATCAATGGAACAGTACAGAGAACCTAGAAATAAACCCACACTTTTATGGACATCTGATATTTGACAAAGGAGGTAAGTGCAGCCTCTTCAACAAATGGTGTTGGGAAAATTGGACAGCTACCTGCAAAAAAATGAAACTAGACTACCAACTTGCACCATTCACAAAAATAAACTCAAAATGGATAAAAGACTTAAATGTAAGCTGTAAAACCATACACATCTTAGAAGAAAACATAGGCAATAAGCTCTCTGACATCTCTCACAGCAATGTATTTGCCGATTTATCTCCATGGGCAAGTGAAATAAAAGACAGGATAAACAAATGAGACTATATCAAACTAAAAAGCTTTTGCACAGCTAAAGACAATAAGAACAGAATAAAAGGACAAATTACACAATGGGAGAACAGATTTGACAATAGGTCTGATAAGGGGTTAACAACCAAAATTTATAAAGAACTTGTAAAACTCAATACTAGGAAGACAAACAATCCAATAAAAAAATGGGCAAAAGAGATGAATAGACACACATCTCCAAAGAGGACATACTGATGGCCAATAGGCAGATGAAACAATGCTCAACATCACTAATCATTAGAGGAATGCAAATTAAACGCACAATGAGATATCACCTCACACCAGTCAGAATGGCGCTCATCAACAAAACAACACAGAATAAGTGCTGGCGAGGATGTGGAGAAAAGGGAACCCTCCTGCACTGCTGGTGGGAATGCAAACTGGTGCAGCCACTGTGAAAAACAGTATGGAGATTCCTCAAAAAATTAAAAATCAAACTGCCTTTTGACCCAGCTATCCCACTTTTAGGAATATAACCCAAGAACACCATAGCACTGTTTCAAAAGAAGAAATTCACCCCCATGTTTATGGCAGCATTGTTCACAATAGTGAAGATCTGGAAACTGCCCAAGTGTCCGTCAGTGGACGAGTGGATTAAATAGCTTTGGTATATCTATACTATGGAATACTACTCAGCCATAAGAAATGATGACATGGGATCATTTACAACAACATGGATGGACCTTGATAACATTATACGAAGTGAAATAAGTAAATCAGAAAAAACTAAGAACTATATGATTCCATAAATAAGTGGGACATAAAAATGAGACTCAGAGACATGGACAAGAGTATGGTGGTTATGGGGGGGAAGGATGTGGAGGGGGTTGGGGAAGGGGAGGGGCCCAAAGGAAACTAGTTAGAAAGTGACGGAAGACAATTTGAGTTTGGGTGATGGGAATGCAGCATAATCAAATGTCAAAATAACCTGGAGATATTCTCTCTGAACATATGTACCATGATTTATCAATATCACCCCATTAAAATTAATAAAAAAAAAAGGAACTCTGTAATTCTCTGGCCTTCTCTGAAGTTAAAACACTCCTTTCCTAGTAATCCCAAGATTCTTATGCTCTGCCTAGAAATTCTCATGCAAAATCATTCATTTCCCAGTGAATTCTATTAAAATACCTGACTGTAGGCTCGCTTGTTTTGTTATAAGACATTCAACCAGGTTGAAACTAATTGCTTTAGCCATGAGGAGGGATTTGACTAAGATGCTCAGCCTGGATCAGGCGTCCTATAGCAAAATTCTAGTAAACTCTATGCATTAAATAATATAATGTATCGATATTAACCTTCTGATTTTGGTGACTAGACCATGACTATGGTAGATGTTTATATTAGGGGAAGCTAGATTAAGCCTATGTGGAACCCCTATACTTTTTAAAACTCTTTCATTAGTCTAAAGTTATTTCAAAAATATTTTAGAATATCATACATTGAACCTAGTGGATTTTGGGACTCTAAAGACTTTAAACATAAACATTAGCAGAAGGCTTCACCCAGCAGTCTCCATTCACCATTGAGATTAGAACCCTGGTATCTGTAGTCAGCCAGCCTAGTTCACTATGGCTTGCTTCTTTGGGTTCACAGACCACTTCCTTTTTATATAGATACTATTGATGACAAAAGCATGTATTATAATTTATATGTTAATACAACTGATCTCCCCCCGCCAAATTATGAGCATTTGGTGGCGAGGTCTGTAGATTATTCATCTTTAAAATCTCAGACTCAAACGAAGAGCCTGATGCAGACCAGAAACTTATTAAATATTAGTGGAATACGTGAGCGAGAGCATGCTAATTTGTTAATTTACATCAACAACTGGGATCTCAGGCTATTATTTTTGCTAGCTGAAGATTTGCCTTTTTAATAAGTATTGAAATAAAATTTTAGTGTATATTGTTCATTTATTTCTTCTGTTTCCTAGACACAAATGTCTAATACCTTGGTATAGCTAAAGAAAACTTATCCTGAGTCTGTTTCTCAGAAAAAGAAAAAGAAAAAAAAATGCTAATATAATTGCTTGTCTTTACTAGGGGGTGTAGGAGGCGGGAAGGCATTGAGTTTATTTATGCATTTTTCTACCAATATTTATGAGGTTTCTAAGTGCTGTTTTAGGATATGGTCTCTACCACCCCATTTAAGAGATTAGTGAATTCATTTGAAGAAGCAGACAATTCAGTGAGGGGGAAAATCACCTTGAAGTGTAGCATATCGAAAGTGAATTCGTAGTTCCTCCACCCCACCTCCTGCTATTGTCTCCTGCTGGCTTTGGAATGAACCAGTTTTCCATCAGCTCTGGGGTTGTCATATGATATACATCCATCAGCAAACATGCGCTGAGCTCCTGCTGAGGGTGACTGTCCCGGGATAAAATGATATTGGATCTTCAAAACGCTCACCTACCTAAATACGTCTTACTGCTGACTTTTGTACACCCTATGCTCGGTACTTTCTTCTTTACCAATTAAAAGTTTTAAGGCTGACAAGATGTAAGTATGTATTAGGCAATGCAAGTGTAACTTTAGCAAATAATATATGCTCACATCTATTTTGGGGAAGTGTGTTCACATGTCTTGTTGTGGTGCCTACGATATAAAGCCAGAGGTCTCATTTCTGGTGAAATTCAGGAAGAGGAAATCAGGCATCCACGGGTCTGGGGCTGATTGAATGCTGTAGGGTAGAGATCTACTGTGTGGACAGTTCTCTGTGCATCATCATAAAGTCAAAGACGTTTTCTGAACAGATATGCAAACATTGTGGTGAGAAAGTTCCATGAAGTTTCTCCTAATAAACTAACTAACTGTCTGGAGATTACTATTCAATGTACTGGAAATAAAAATGGACCTCACTTCAACTTGCAGTGAACTAAATTATGTCCGTAAAGGTTCATATGTGGAAGTCCTGAATTTAGATGTGACCGTATTTAAATATGGGGTCTTGGGGAAACAGTTTAATTTTACTATTATTATTATTATTATTATTATTATTTTAAGTGAAAGGAGAGGGATAGAGAGACAGACTCTGGCATGTGCCCTGAACAGGATCCACTCGGCAACTGCTGTCTGGGGCCAATGAGGGAATCAACCGAGCTGTCCTCAGTACCTGGGGCCAATGCTTGAACCTTTCAAGCCACTGGCTGTGAGAGGAAGAGAGAGAGAGAGAAGGGGCTGAAGGAGAGGAAGAGAAGCAGATGGTTGCTTCTCATGTGTTCCCTGACTGGGAATTGAACCTGGGACTTGCACATGCTGGGCCAACACTCTATCCACTGAGCCTAGTGGCCAGGGCCAACAGTTTGGTGTAGATAAGGTCCTGACAGGAGAGCCCCTGTAAAGCTATTAGTTCACTTATTCAAAGAGATGCCATCGAACTTGCTCCCCACCTCTCTCGCTGCCATGTGAGGACACAGCAAGAAGGTGCCATCTGCAAGCCCGAGTACCCTGATCACAACCTGACAGTGTGGGCACCTCAATCATCTCATACATCTAACCCCCAGAACTGGGAGAAAATACATTTCTGCTCATTACGCCACTGGTCTATGGTATTTTGTTAGCGCCGCCTGAGCTAAGATACCACCTTTCTCTCTCCGCATGTTTAATGAGTTAGCAGACCTGTGAAGACATTTCAGTGAACTGGCAAATATTTTTTTCATTGAACGCCTCCTGACTTTGAAGGACTAGACATCTGGCTTGGTGGAGAGCTTCAATAAGATATCTGGGGACCTGGAAGTAATTGGGATTACTTCAGAGAAAGCTCCTGCTGGTACTCAGGATATTCTATACTTCAGAAAACTCATTATTTAAGGATAACGTTAACTTGAAGTAACTTGAGATATGACTGGGACCTGGTGAAAAATGGGATACTGTGGCTCCTCTTCTGCTCTGATCACTGAAGTCCAAATTTAAATGGTTTCTACTTATGGGTCTGTGTGTCCCAAATACTTTATTAAAATGGTTTGTGTGGTTGGTTTATGATGACTGAAATGAAAACATTTCTATTCATGGGGTATTTATTTCTTCTTGTAGAATCTCAAAAAACCTGTGTTGAACATTATTGTTCCGTAGTCCAGGAAGGACTGCACTATGGCCCCGCCTAACAAAGGCCTGGCAGTTAAGATTGATAGGAAAACTTATAACCCTCACAGATGATGATTTTTAGTATACGAGGTTTAGTAACTGAGTGTAGGGTATGAATGTCCGATGACACCCTGTATAGAGAGTCTTAAGCGATTCATAATCTCACAGCGATGCTTTCTCATGTACTTCCTCAATTTTGTCTGTTAGGGACCTTTTCAGCTCTCCCATTTTTAGTTATCTTACTCATTTTCAAACAGAAAGAAACATGAGACTAGGAACTTTGGTTAATACAAAAAGGCAATGCGTGACCTTTGTCTTTAAATAACTTATATGTAATGCAGACAAAATAATATGAATATAAAATTAAATATTTAAGCATTTCAGAAGAATGGACAATGATTCTTCACAGTTATTTCTGTAGGGACAGGGGTGAAGTTGGACCATGGCATCACGGGGGCCGAAATGAGAATGAAGACTACATCAAGTGGTTAAGATCCATGGATCACTGGCAGATAGAGCATTTTAGGGAGAGGAAGGCAGCCACTTCCAGCCAAGTTCCCCCTCTGCCACCACAAGAGAATAAGGGAGGTTGACTGGGGCCAACTGGAAAGAATTCTTCATAACCAAAACAATATAAGTATATATATGTACCACAGCTTTTTAATCCACTCGTCCACTGACAGACACTTGGGCTGCTCCACAATGGAATATACATGGCCGTGAAAAAGAAGGAAATCTTACCTTTTACGATGGCATGGATGGACCTGGATATTATCATGCTAAGTGAAATAAGCCAGGCAGAGAAAGACAAATATCATATGATCTTACTTGTAACGTGGAGTCTAAGGAATGAAATGAACTGAGGAATGAAATAGAGGCAGAGGCAGGGTCACAGGGAGCAGAGGGACAGCTGTCAGAGGGAATGGGATCAGAGAAGGAAGGTGAAGGGATTAGTGAAATTATATATACATAACATAGAGATACAGATAGCAGGACAGCAGGTCCCAGAGGGAAGGGAGGTGGGAGTTGGGGGGGGGGCAAAGGGGATATAGATAGGGACATGAGGGGGGAGGGTGTTGTATTCAGTGGGATGCTTGAATCCATGTTAACACAATACATTAAAATTAGTAGAAAAAAGTTAAAACAATAAAAGTGGAATTTACTGATCCAAAAAATATAACAAAATAGGTTTTAGGACTACTGAATTAGCAGCAGATTATTATAGAGTGGGCGTGTTAGGTGGGGAGGGTTGGAGGCAGAGAAGAAAGTGACGTTGGAGGATTTGGGTGGTCTTAAGAAACAGTTCTCCCAGCAAAGCTTGACTGCTTAAACAATTGGCAACAGACACTGGTAATTTCACAGGAATTGAAGAGTCATGTTCTTAGTCTAGATTGGAGAAGACAGGCAGATGGTCTTCGCATCCTGAGATGCTCAGTTCTGTAGATGCATCTTGGGTCCTCTTTTATGACCTTTCAGATCCTGAGTCAAACTGTACGTCTTCCAGCTGCAGAGTGGCTGTGCCTGTGCCTGTTTGTACATCTATCTCCTCTCCTGGCGCTCTTTCTCTCTCATCATGAATTCAGGCCCAGCTTTCAGATTTTTGCTCAGAGGGAACTACTTTAAGCTGCCTTCTCTACCATCCTCATATTTAGGCATGGTATTCTCTGCTTTTCCTTTTGCCTATGAACATACGTCAGTTTATACTTGCACACTTCTTTGTCTCTGTAGTGATGATTGTTTATCTGGTTCCATCGAAATGTAGGCTGTTTGAAATCGTGTGTACCATCCATATGTACTGGGGGTGCAGTGATGCACAAACACCAAGTATGTGTCCCATGTTTGGCATTGAATAAATGTGTGTCTCATTTGGGAATTAATAGGTCCTAAAATAACCAGTCCTTGGCCATAAAGTAGTGGGGCTGAGACATAAGAGTAGGTCTCTCTGAAGAGATGGACAGCCCTGAAATGTATTTCAGGCTGACATGACTGAGATATCTTGCCACCCACCCCCCCCCCCACACACACACACACAGAGGATTGAAGAAACAGGCCACACTACAAGTAACATTTTACTCCTGATTTAGACCTGTCAACGTTCTGACATCGGAGTGTGACACAGAGATGCACAACGACACAAGGGCAATGCTTGGAAGCCCTCCAGCGCTGAGAATTCTTTGGGTAGTCTCCTCTCTGCACAGATGAACACCATGAGCCTGCTGGAAGGGGTTCAAAGAACAGCCCACAGCAGCACTCCACTTTGCTAAGGTGACTAACGTTGGCTTCAGCCTGGAATCCAGAGGCGACAGCTGACAAGGAAGAGAGGAAGGGAAGGCAGAGGTTAGATCGGAACAATTGCAAAAGCCCAGGGTAGCAGAAGGCACACATCTTCAGGGGTTTTCAACTGTTTGTAACACGTGGTACCAGAGATCATTCCAACAGAGTAATAGGTGGGGGGGGGGGGTGCAGCCGGACCTAAAGAAATACCCATCCCCCCTCCTCTGTACGGTCTGAAACCATAGGCATGACAATAATAGTGATGTCTTTTGATGTCTCATATGTTTATCTCATAGGGGTTATTATAATAAAACAGCAGATATTAAATAGTGCTTACTATTGTATATGTCAGACGATGTTCTTAGTCCTTTGTTTACATTACCTAAATTACTAGCTCAACAACCCTGTTATATTGGTACTATTATCAATAGAGGCACAAAGCACTCAAATTTGTCCAGAGTCACACAACTAAGATTAATTTATTTATTTTTCAAGTTTTTATGTATTGATTTGAAAAAGAGAAGAAAGGAGAGAGAGTGAGAGAGAAACACTGATTTGCTTTTCCAATTATTTATGCAGCCATTGGTTGACTCTTGTATTTTGCCTTGATCACAGATCAAAACCATAACCTTGGAGTGTCAGGATGATGCTCTAACCAACTGAGCTACTGGCCAGGATCACACAACTAGTATTTAAAGTCTAGCACCTAAGAGCATGTGCTAACTCTGGCAGTACACTGTCCCTATATGATAGTAGAATGGTTAACATTTATTGAAAGTTTACTCTACGAGTTGCACGTGCCTGGTGGCTCTCCTGTGGAATCATCCAGTCAAGCTCAGGAAGAATGTTTTCCAGCGTGAGTTCACAGAAATGACAGGAGGCAAAGTGAGCTGGTATATTGAGAAGCAGTTATTGAGAAATCCCAATGTGTGATGATAAAATGCTAAGTGATGAGCATACATTTAAACATGAATGCCCTGCCTACAATGAGCTTACACTTTAAGGGACTAGAGGGTGGCAGAGGAATGCTGAGAAATTGGAATCCACACTTATTAACCACTTGCCTTGTTCCAGGCACTGGGCATCACATTACATACAATGTGCCATGTAATGCTTACATCATTCCTATGGGAAAGGTCTGATTCTAACCCAGTCTTTTATCATCGTGCAGGTTTTATTATATATGTCTTATAAACCCCATGGGACTGTAAAGTAGTACAACCATTATGGAGGAAAGTATGGTGGTTCCTCAAAAAACTGCAAATAGAACTACCTTATGACCCAGCAATCCCTCTACTGGGTATATACCCCAAAACCTCAGAAACATTGATACGTGAAGACACATGTAGCCCCATGTTCATTGCAGCACTGTTCACAGTGGCCAAGACATGGAAACAACCAAAAAGCCCTTCAATAGAAGACTGGATAAAGAAGATGTGGCACATATACACTATGGAATACTACTCAGCCATAAGAAATGATGACATCAGATCATTTACAGCAAAATGGTGGGATCTTGATAACATTATAAGGAGTGAAATAAGTAAATCAGAAAAAAACAAGAACTACATGATTCCATACATTGGTGGAACATAAAAATGAGACTAAGAGACATGGACAAGTGTGTGGTGGTTACCAGGGGTCGGGGGAGGGAGGACAGGGGGAGAGTTAGGGGGAGGGGGAGGGGCACAGAGAACTAGATAGAGGGTGGCGAAGGACAATCTGACTTTGGGCGAGGGGTATGCAACATAATTTAATGACAAGGTAACCTAGACATGTTTTCTTTGAATATATGTACCCTGATTTATTAATGTCATCCCATTACCATTAATAAAAATTTATTTAAAAAAAAAAAAAAAAAGAGCAAAAAAAAAAAAAAAACCCAGGGCTGGAGCGGAGGGGTCTGGCTCTGCAGAGCTGTTTGGTTCAGAGAGCTGAACACCTATCAGCACCCCAGTTCTCAGTGAGTGGCGGAGACTTAACTCAGTCTCAGGTTTATCAATGTCAACTCCGTGCCACTTGGCTACAGCTTCTCTAGGTCAGACTCCAGCCCAGTTCACATTTTTTATCCTTCTCTTTTCCCGGTAAGCATGTATGAGGAACTCAGTACTGATAAATAGTATAACTGCAAAAACTTTAGAGAACATTCCATTCCAAGGTTTATTCGTGGAAAACGTCCGAAGTATCCGATAACTGATACAAATGACCAGGTGCTTGTTCCAATTTTTTATTTAAAACAATGTATTTGTAAAGTATCCTTTTTTTAGAGGACAGATGGGAACAGACTGAGAAAAAAAATAGGAAAATGTATTTGCATTAGATACAAAAAACAGACTTTTACACTGTTTTGGATGCCTTTGTTTCGGCAAAAATAGTCCTCCTTAAGAATGATTATGCATATTGTAGCACTATGTGGTGTGGATTTTCCCTTGGCAGTAAACGCAGTGACTGATTACATGGTGCTGAGTTCATCCCATCACCTCTCTGGACTACAGTAGCCTTGACTTCTTGTTCTGTGGATAGGTGACTCTGGCGATATTTAAATAAAACCACTGTGACCAGAACTCTCAGAAGGCAATGCCCAGAACTCCAGTGGTTTTCCATGGCTTGCAAGAAAAGACCCAAACTCTGCCACATGAACCCTAAGTCTCTGAATTGGCTCCTGCTGTCCGTTTACCTCGCCAACGTCAGTTCTTGCCTCCATAACCACACAGCTCTAACTCCAGGCAAGATGACCTGTTTTTTGTTTGTTTGATTTTTACTTCTTCTTCTTTTTTTTTTACAGAGACAGAGAGAGAGTCAGAGAGAGGGATAGATAGGGACAGACAGACAGGAACGGAGAGAGATGAGAAGCATCAATCATCAGTTTTTTGTTGCGACACCTTAGTTGTTCATTGATTGCTTTCTCATATGTGCCTTGACTGGGGGGCTACAGCAGACTGAGTAACCCTTTGCTTGAGCCAGCGACCTTGGGTCAAAGCTGGTGAGCTTTTGCTCAAACCAGATGAGCCCGCGCTTAAGCTGGTGACCTCGGGGTCTTGAACCTGGGTCCTTCCGCATACCAGTCCAACGCTCTATCCACTGCGCCACCACATGGTCAGGTACTTCATTTTGTTTTATTTGTTTTTTTATATTTATTGATTTTTGAAAGAGGTGAAAGGAGAGAGAGAAAAACATTACTTTGTTGTTCCACTTATTTATGCATTCACTGGTTGATTCTTATAAGTGCCCTGAACAGGGATCGAACTCATAACATTGGCATATTGGGTCAAAGCTCTAACCAACAGGGCTACCAGTCTGTGTTTTTTGTGTGTTCAGAATTCATCCCCTTTTCATACTCTTTATTGTTCTTGGTATGTATGTATTTTCATACCTTTATCACTTCAACAAATAGTACTATACACTCATCCTTCAAGATCCCAAATTTCTATTCTGTGAGAGGAAAAGAAACAATTGAAGTATGTGGTAAGTGAAAAATGTCTTCTTCTGAAATCACCTAATTTCTAATAAAGTTCAAACATTTTATTATTCTGAAATACCTTCCAAGTTAAATCTCTTTTCAAAAATAGAACGTGGTATATGTGTGTGTAACAATTGTTTGTTCACTGTTTGAAGTAGGGTTGTATGTATGTTTAACATGTCCTTTCTAGATGTTCAGATACAGAGTATTTTGTGTAAATTTCTAGGCCAATCCAGGTGAACCTCTGTTTGGCTTCAGCAAGAATTTCCTCTAGACCTTCTAAATAGTGGTGTTTCGTTGGCAGTAGCCGTGTGTGTGCCTGTTGACAACTCTGTTCGATAGAACTCATGAATGAACAGAGGGTTTTTAATTATTATAATTTGAAACTATCCCTGGTTCTTCTCTACTTCCTAAATGAGCATACAAGAAATACAACCCCCACGTCTCCTCCATTACCTGCTTCTCCCTTTCTATCTACCAAAACTATCTGACTGCATCTTTCATAATGTAGTGCCCAACTTCCATTCCCTGTTTACTGCTAGAATTTTTATATAGAATCTCACAATTTCTATAACGAAACAGAAGAGTGTGTCTGTTGGCTAGGTGAAAGGGGTTATGATTAACTTTCTAGTTCGTGGACCGTAAATCTGTTCAACCTCCGATTTCTCCTCAGTTGAGTCTCTCCACACTGTAACTCATGGGAATTCATGCAAAGATATTTCAACAATTGCATACTTCTCATTATTGTTGTAAAAGTCGTTCTTCTTTTCATGAGCATTGTCTTGGAAAACTTATATAAACAACAAGAATGAATTAGCCTTAACTAACTAATCAGTAAGTCATAGCTTAGCATTTAACTCTTTTAATTTATCAATACCTCTTCCATTGAGCTTCCCAGTCAGGCCTTCTACCTGATTATATGTGCTCAAAAAAAGTTGATCAATTAATCAATCATTCTAATGCACACTTGGGTAATACAGAATATGCTAAATTAAATATTTTTCTTAATTAACCTAGCTATAAGTTTCAATATAATCCTGTCCCCACAGCACTCTCTCAAAATAGAAAGGCCATTAGCTCTGCTGACATGTGTAGTCTTCAACTTGACTTAGTCCCCCGACCCCGCATTTCTCAGATGGGTTTACTTGATTAAATGAAACTATGTGGGACTATTTGTCTTTCTGTCTGGCAGAATTTATGACTGAGTGGCCTCCTAATATTTCAGTTTAGGCTTCAGTGGGTTTCTGAAAAAACATTGCTTTTTTTTTTCTTTTGAGGAAAGAAGCTTAAATGTTTTGTATCAAGAAAGTATGCAGATGATTAAGTGTATGATGTAATTAGAATAGTTTGTATTCACTGAACATTTAAATTTCTGATTCCAAATTATCTAATGTACGGCAGCTTTTCATTCATTCTCTCATACCTACCACCTACTAACCCCTGGAGAAATTTTCACCCCAATATTCACTCCTCAGAAGCTGTGGAGTGCAGTTAATACTGGAACTTTTTTGCTTCTTTTCTTAATTTTCATCTTATCAATGTAGAACAATTTATTTTTAAAATTTATTTTATCTTATCAGTACTTTAAAATTATATAGGAACATAAGGGTGTATATATTTTTTCAACTGGGTACTGTACATATCAAGAGCAATACTTTGTAAACTACATGATTGTTTAACCACTGTGCTGTACACCTGAAACTAATAGACTGTAAACTGTGATTGGAAAGTGAAATTTAAAAAATATCTATATATTTATTATATTATATATTACAGTTATAAACTATATATTGTATATACATATGTGTATTATAAATATAATATATATTATATATATACATATATATACACATATATATATGTATAATATATATATATATATGAAGGCCCTCTGGCTAAGCACAGAGTTTAAAATAAAGTTGTATTGGAATTGACTTATTGCCATCATCATCATGGTCATCATTTTCAGAAGTGAAGGGAAGAAATAACATTTCTGTTCCTCAGTTGGCCAGTTGTCCTACCGGAAGAGCAAGTAGGATTTGGATGTAAAAGGAAGGACAATTATTTTTTTTTTGTAGGGTTAAAATCACGCTAGCTACTCACTGGCAGGGAGCGTCATGCTAGAGCTTGAAGAACAAGCCTATATCATCTGAAAATAAACGAGTGGCATAATTCCCTTTGGGTTTGTCCTTTGGACTTGCATCTCCCTTTTCATAGTAGGAAAATGCTGATGGGCCCAGATAGGAAGGAATCCTTCCTGGTCCTCAGCCCACTGGCTTTCATAACAACAGTAGAAAGTTGCTATGACTCTGAGAGCTGTACAATATGAATTTCATCTCCCTGTAGATGCATATCATGCCCTAATATGAATCCATCACCATTTAGGATTTTCCCTACAATCTTTGCTTATGCAAAACGTATTCACCTGAGGACTCTGTAGCTCAGGGAGTGAAGGCTTAAGGGTCGTCCTGATCATTATCATTATCTCTGGCTGAGTATTTGGTATGTGGTCGATAGTGTGATGGGTGTTTTATATTAATTACCCAATGTACAATAGCTCTATGACCTTGAGAATATGATAGCCCACTTTCAGATGTGAAAACCAAGCCTAGACAGTCTAAGTAGCACCTCTGAGGTCATCCTGTAAAAAATAGCAGTTTTGATCTTCTCATCATGTCTGACAAATGGATTCATTTTGCCTGAATCCAAAACCATTGCTCTTTTTCTTTCCTGTGAGATTTATATTAATAGGAGCATAAGAGAGTATAACGCTTGGAATGGATTATGCTTTTTTCCCCTGACATATCTTCCAGGCTTGCATGAATAACACCGGTTTCATTGCACTGAATGTATTTTCACTTCTCAGATTGATCAAGAATGTTTATTTCCTTTCTTTTTCCTTTGCTTTTTCTCATTCAGAATGCATAAATTATGCTGATTTTCTTTATCAGGTCCATATTGCTTTCTGATCTAACTACCCCGCCCAGGAAATAGACATTTTTTTTATTGGTGAGGTTATTGTTATATTCAGCTATTATAAGGTTGCAGAGCGGCAGGACCCTGGATAGAAGTGTGTTTGGTTGCAACTTTGTATCCTGCGGCTCAAGCTGATACTCTGAGTATTTGAGAATTTATTTATTGCATGTAAGATCTAGAGGATAACAACTAGTGTATAGGTTTTTCTATTTAGGTTAAAATGAGAACATCCTTTCACCTTTTAATTATTCTTAGTGACTGGACAGAGTGACAAAAAGAAGTAAATGGAACAAAACACAGCCGAGGGTTATTAGGAAAGCAGAAAGTGCATAAAGGCATTGGGCAGGGGCAGGGCACTGGACAGGCAGGGTTTCCTGGAAGGCTCGGTCCTGAAGTCCAGGTTGAAAGTGTGAGGAAACATGGCTGAGAGAAGAACAGAGCCACAAGCACAGAGAATATCTGTCCAAGAGTTGGAGGCAGTAAAAACAAGTGAAATAAATTAACAGAAAAAAATAATAAAACATGCCAAGATTGTTTTAGTTAAGAGTCTTGTAGTAATCAGTCATCTCTTGTGGGACATAAATCTTGAGGCAGTGGTAGGCGGGGTGATGCTACTTGGATCGTCATTTGTCTGTATTCAACATTGAAAGACTTGCATGATGCTTCATGCAGGGGGCTTACAAAATGATACTTCTCCAAGTTATTTCTCTCTGACTCGTTTGTACATGTTGACTCCTCCCTTTCTTTGTCCTTCTCTATGACCTACCTAACTCCCTGTTGACATCAGCGTCCACTCATTTGAATTACCATCCATTCGTTTGGATTCCAATCAGTGAACCAAAGACATTTACCCAGTTTCCTCCCCAAGATTTTCCACACATTTCCCCCTGATCTTGAGGTCCTGCTGGCTGCCTCCACATTTTCAGTCTCTCAGGTGTGACTGCAGCTTCCTATTAGGCAGTGACATTATAGAGATCTTAAAAGGGGATCTATTTGGAAAGCTCCGGGGAAGGCGGAAGCAGGGTAGGGCACTTGTTTATTTTAAAATAATGAGAAGTATGTAACAAAAATTAGAATTACTAAAAATAAAGTAATTAAATTTAAAAAATAATGTATACACAAGTAAAGTTGAAAAATGTAGGAAATACTTTGGTTCTCTTTTCTACATTCTTTATTTTTCTTTTATTGTAGAATTTATTTGGGTTGATTGGAGACAGAGCTGTGAAGATATTTTTGTGAGCATGTTTACAATAAATTTATCTGTCAAAGTGGGATTCTAAAAAGTGGGGTTTGAGGGCACAGAATCAGGTTCTTACGGGCCATCACTCAAATAATTGGAAAGGGATTTGCTATGTGCAAATGAAATTACATTTCTTATTTACCAAATATGTTTATGTGGCAAAGATAACTTTTGTGAAATAATATTAGGAATCATTTCTTTATTTTTGTTCACCCATTCATTTATTCTATCACTGATTTAATACTATAAATTAAGCACCTACTACTAGTCAGGCTCTGTGTTAGCTGTTCAGCATATGAAGACAGGTAATTATGTTGACCAAAACTTAGCATTTCTGATAGAACGGAAGATTCTGCAAATCAATTCAATATGATCTATAATACGTAAGAAGAGGTTATGATTTATGGCCCTGGGACCTGACAGATGAGCCACAATCTACATAGTGAACCTCATTATTAAAGGATGGGTATATATTTTCTGGATGGCGACATGGGGGAGCTTGAATCATGAGGTAGAGCATCACCAGTGTACCACGTGGAGTTAAATACCTAAGACTTTGGGTTATGGAGGGAAAGGGATGGTTTTGAACCCTTTTTCTAGCCTGACCAAGCAGTGGCACAGTGGATAGAATGTCAAACTGGGAGGCGAAGGACCTAGGTTCGAAATCCTGAGGTCGCCAGCTAAGTGTGGGGCCGCTGGCTTGAGCGTGGGATCATAGATATGAACTCATGGTCACTGGCTTGAGCCCAAGGTCACTGGCTTGAGCAAGGGGTCACTCACTATGCTGTAGCCCCCCCTGGTCAAGGCACATATGAGAAAGCAATCAATGAACAACTAAAGGAGACTAAGGAGCTGCAACAAAGAATTGATGCCTTTCTTCTCTCTCTCTTTCTTTCTGTCCCTCACTATCTCTCTCTTTGTCTCTTTCACACACATAAAAACAAAGTTTTTTTAAAAAACTTTTTTTCTATTATTCATCTCTAATATCTCACCCTGACTGAGCACTTAGTATGTACTTGGCATTGAGTGAGGAATCTATCAGATCACCCTCATTGCTCATGGTGGCCCTATGACTTACAACCATGTTATAAATGCCACATCAGGCATGGTAGCTTGTGGAAGGTTCTAGGTCACACGAAAGTTAACAGGGTTCTGGACCCATGTAGTCTGACTTTAACATCAAATGTGGCTTCCAGGACAGCTAACATTATCCAACCTCTTTGTTTCCTTTAAGATTTGAATATAAAGATCTTTGTATACATAAATGAGAATCCTCACTGACCTTGACCTATGTAAAGTCAGGCTTTACATTAAGTATCTTAATAACACCCATAACAACAACAGCATCAATAACAGCTAAAATGGCTACCAAAAATTGACCATGTCTTATAGAAGGCAATGCTTTTAATCAATATTAAAACTTAATAATTATTTTCATTGGACAGATGAAGAAGCCTGGGTTTTGTTAGTTGATATAATTGCCCAACCACACAGCTTGATGGCGATCAAACAAATACAGAGCCCAGGTTGGTTGATCAAACGAATACAGAGCCCAGGTTGGTCGCTAGAGCCCACGCACATCCAGCCTCATCATAGGACTTCCTTCTGTGTAGAAACTGTCTGATCAGCCTCCTTTCTGGCCTGCTGAGTTTGCTTCCAGTACCATCTCATGAAGACCCAGAATATGCCTAGAGTGGCAATTACTCAGAAACAACACTCTCTGAGTAACAGCACATGACTTTGGAGTGATAATCTGGGTATACTTATCTTGGTCCTCAGGGCAGGGACCCATCAGGAAGCTGTATCCAAGAGCACTTGATTTGATTGCCACTGTTATTCAGGTGAAAAATCGCTCCACAAAAGCCCCCTCCAAAGTGTCCTGTGACTGTGGACCTTCTTAGAAAATTCCCACACATCTCCTCATAAGCCCAGCTGTCACTTCCTTATGGGGACCTAAGATGCTATTCTTTCTTCCCTCAGAATAGACAGGGAAGCACATGGTAGGTATGTTTGGTTTCTGTACTTGAGCAGCAAAATCAAATAATCAGGATTACTTTTTCTTTCTGGGCTCAATTACTTTATTGGAGGTATAATAAATGGACATTAGGAAATTTAACTAATGATAACTGATACACGATAAATGGAGGTACATACGTGTTATGGTTGCTAATATTTATTAAGCCTTTATACCAGCATGGCGCTGGCTTTGTCTCATAGACTTTCTATAATGTATATAATTGTATTATTACTTGCTTACTTAACAAATTGAAAAGCTAATATAACACTGTGTTAGTCCCTTTAGGCTGCTATAAGATACAACCATAGACTAGGAGGCTTGTAGACAACGAGAATTAATTTTGTACAGTTCTGGAGGATGGGGATATGATGATGGCTTGCTCCCTGGGTCATAGATGGCAGTCTTCTCATTGTGTCCTCACATGACCAAGGGAACATTCTGGAATATCTTTTATACAAGGGCACTAATCTTATTCATGAGGGTTCCACCCTTGTGACCTACTCACCTCCCAGAGAGCCCACCTCATATATCTTAAGATTGGAGATTAATTTTTAACATAGGAATTTTGGGGAACACAAGCATTCAGTCTGTGGTGAGCATGTATACTCTAAAGTGACTCTAATCAGTCACAGTTGTGTATAATCCTGGTCCCTGGAGTACAGGCAGAATCTGTGACTTACCCAACATAAAGGAGAATTTTCAGATGTAATTAAGATCCCAAAACATTTGATGTTGAGTTAATGAAAGGGGAAATCATCTTGGGTGGGCAGATCTAATCAAATGAGTCCTAAACAAGAGTGCCATCTGTTAGCACCTGAAGAAGACATGTTATCTTCTTTCTAAGAACTTAGCATTTCCCATGGGAAGGTAAAGTCTAAACAAATAATTATAATTTATTGTGATGTGGAGTACTTCAGCAGAAGTATTGACTGGGAGCACAGCCTGCATGGAGAATGTCAGTGTTGAAGGGTGAATACACACGTTCTGGGTGGCATACAAATGAGGATCTTGAGTCATGATCCATTCAGAGCCTCACAAGTAGACCACAATACGTTCAAGTGACAAAGGTTGGGTAAGAGAAGTCAGAGAGACTCTCTTGCTTGAGTGAAGATGCAAGGTGCCATTCACTAGCTCACAAGGAAATGAGATCTGCCAGCAACTTAAGGGCGATTGGACACAGATTCTTTCCCGGTCAAGCCTCTGATCAGAATGCAGTCCAACCGACACCTTAAATATAGGCTTTATGGAATGCACAGTTTGCTGGATGAAACTGACAGATAAGCAGAGGATTCCAGCATAGTCATAGAGTAATCAGCATCTAGAGAGGGGTATAAATTATGCCCGATTAAAGTCACAGAAGAATTAAGCCTTCTCTAGAAAAATGGATTTCTTCACAGAGGATGTGACACGCAAGAAGTTACTTGAAGGGGAAGTAGGGCTTTTGCAATTGGTGGAAAAGAAAAGCCTTTAAGGGGATGCAAATATTCTGTGGAAAGTGGTGCAAGCAGGGACCACAGTGATGCCTAGCGGGGGTGCAGGAGGGATGTAGGGAAATGTAGGGGAGGCTATCAGCAGAGGAGACTCATCCAGTGAGGGCTAAAAAGTTTGGGCTTTATCTGTTGCATTTAATGAACCATGAAGGAATATTTAGAAAGAACAGTGTGTACTTTGAATTTCATTTCAGAATGCAAAATTTTGTGGGAGAAAGATATCATATTAATAGGAAGATTTTGTTGTATAATTTGCAACTTTAATGAACACGTACTGTCATCAGGCTTCAGTGTTCTTGTCTCTAAAATACCAGCACCTGTTAACCCCTTTAGCTCCATTCAAGGGCACTTTACTTTCAAATCAGTTATTCACTGACTAAATCAGTCTTTGCTTTTTGGGTTTTTTTGACAGCTATGTATGACCAATAGCTAGCTGTAAACCAAGGCTATCATTATCCAAAATATTCAACTCCCTCTCCCCCTTGATTTTTCGAATTACAACTAGTTACCATTTTCTGAGTTAACAGGCATACTAGTGTCTAAGGAGTGTTTACCATTTCATAGGAACCACAGTAAGTTATTTCCTGGTTTTATTCGAGAGAGTTCTATACTCTCGGTGCTTTTCTGACTTTCATGTGTCTGGAAGTCAAGGGAGTCTGGCTGAAAGGCAGATCCTGACTTGAAGGTCTGGGGTTAAGCTAGGGCTTCTGTCATTTCTAACAAACTCTTATTGGATGCCAAAGCTGCTGGACAGATGGCCGTGCTTTGATCAGCAAGCGCGTGAACAACCTCGTTATGTAAATAGGAAAATGGGATTAAGATGATAATTTACCAAGACCACAGCGTGCTATCCGGTTGAGACGGAATCTGCTCTCCTGTCTCTCTGACCCATCTCCGAAGAGGCTCCCAACGCCCTGGAGGACCCAGATATGAGAGCTAGCAGAGTTATTTTTGAAGAGCTGTCATCAATGGGAACATTTACTGAGAAGTGATGGAAAATGAACATTGTGTAAGTTGATGACAACCTCGCAACAGAAATTCTTGGACGCTACTGAAAAACTTGGGGCTGATGAAGGTGGTTTCTAAGTTTATCTTTGAACTGAAGTTACTTAGCAGAATGCCACAATACATTTTCTTAAAGCTAAGAATGAACGATCCGAGGCATATCTAAGTCCTATATGTTGTCTTGTAGATAGGGAAACTGAGGCCTACCATGGAGCCCTAAGGTGAAAATGTAAGTCCAGGGTCAAGCAGGGCCTTCCTTAATGCCAGGGCTCAATGGGAGATTACATGTGAAGACTTTAAATTCTTAAAGGAAAACACTAAACTTTCTAAAGAAATTGACAAAAGCCACCGGGTGTTTTTACGTGTCCTGCAGTATTCTGCTTTTCTCTGTGTGTATGTGTGTGTGTGTAAGTATATGCTTCCAATGTTTTAGTATGATGAATATTTTTATTTTAAAAGTTAGTGAAATTGACTAAACGTTCACACTTTCGCTGGAAATAGCCAGTGTAGGTGTTGCTGACATGGGTGGATTTTACCCCACGGCCGTGACTACACGTTTCAGCTGTTCTATGCGGTGCTTCTCTCTATCTTGTTAGCACACTCAGAGGGGAACTGGTAAGCTCCCGGAGCTCCAGAGGACTCCAGGGCGAGTGTGAAGTGTTGCTGTCACTTGGTGAGTCAGAGGGGTCCTTGCAAGCTCATAGGAAACTCCAACACCGCAGCCACCCAGAGGAAGTGGGAAATTCCCTGGTTAATGTGCAACATTTGAGGCAGTGGAGCTGCAAGTCATCTGGAACTTGGTCCTTTTGTAAGACGTGTTACCCCTAAGTGGAGTGGCATCGTTCGAGATTGTTCTGGAGTCCGGCTGAGCTGTGGAACGCCGCAATGGGTGGAGGGCTGCTCCCCGCTCTCAGTTTTCAGGAGCACGGTCAGAGCTAATCTGTAAGAGGGAAAAGCATGTAATTTCAATTAGTTTCTAGGGGACTGCAACCCGGAAACTCACTTATGTAATAATACCTTAATGTCTCAGATTGTTCTTTTGCACCACAACCGTGGTAACTGAAGAAGCAGGACTTTATCGCTACCTTTTGTGTATCCTCTGAACTACAGTCAGAACGAGCAATCTTATAACACACACACACATAATACACATACACATATGTACACACACTCAATTTGTTGAAAGCGTGACAGGATTCCAGGGTATTTTAATGACCGTGACTATTTGTGTCCAGGTATTTTGCGATGCCCTTTCTTGGGGAATTATTTTTGATGCAGGTAACTGGATGCAGAAAACAGAAGTTCAGTGATACTACTATTTTGAGAGGTGGGAAGGAATAGGGGGAACGAAGAAATCAGCATACACCTAAGTCCTATGTGTCCCTGTTCTTCACTGCCCATCCCTTTATTTAGAGGTAAGGGGATACGCAGAGAAGTCCTCAGTAAAATAGGACTAAGCAGCAACTCTTGGGACCACAGGTAGGTCTCACCAGTCTGTCTATCCTTGTAAGACAACCAAATTCACGGTCTTGATATGCTAATGGGGCCACTCTAAATATAGAAGCATGGATGAGAAATGCAGAGATTTACCAGCCTTGCATTTTCTTTGCGAGGAAACCTTGCAGCCTTCCTCTGTGTGGATTCTTCCTTGGGTCCATTCAGTCTCCTTTACATCACTTTCTCAGGTGAACTCCATACAATCCCTGTATGTTGAATGAACTGGTCATCTAGAATCAACCTGTGTCAGCCTTATGTCATAGATCTACGATGTCATAGATTACTTCTTTCAGCAGAAAAGTCATGAAGATAATGCTTCCTTTCTAGGTCTTTAAAACCCATCTTTTCTGGACCTTTTCAGTAGGTAAATGCCCCATGACTGAAGCTTACTATCTCAGACTCAAAATGCCTCTCCAACTAATTATTGCTCCCAATTTTTTTGTCATAGATTTTACAAGGTGGATCCATAGACTCAACTGCCTAATTATTCTGTTTATTTATTTAAAATTCTCCTTTGTGTGACCTTGGGGAAATCAGGGGATCTCTGTGGCTTATTATCCCTTATCTCCCAGATGCAGGGATTGAAAGCATTGCTCTCACGCATCTACACATTCACTTTCCAATGACAGTGCTAAGAAAGTGAGGATGAAATGTGACGTGCATTACCAGGCTGAGAAAATATCAAACCAAAATCCTGTCAACGAGTCAGTCTGAAGCTGATGAGGTTAGATATTTCCCAACTTCTATAATCAAAAAAAATCATCAATCTAAAGACAGTAGTATCTGTCTCATTTCATTAATATAAAAGCTGAGCGAGCCCCAGCTGTCTATTAGACTTTTGCTGTATAGCTGTCCAGAAGATGTCTCTCCAGCAAGTACATGGTTAAAGCCACTAAATATAAACTTCTCGGATCATTGAAATGACACAGATGATGAATTCAGAGAGAGCCTCTTGAGAAACCTAGGTAGGAGGTAGAAGAAGTTCTAGGATGTGCTTTGGAGAACTCTCAATCGTCAAAGTGAGGCGTGGTAGAATTCAAGGATGTTTTCAGAAATGGGTTTCGGTAAGCGAGCCTCGTCTGCACGGCACCCGCTGGCCTGTGAGTCTGTGCCGTTTATAATTCCCCAATGTTTCTAACCTGAAGAGTCTATACCAGTGAAAAGATGAAATCTGGTTTCTCGGCTTTATGTTCTCTCTGATCACTTCCGTTTGGAGGGGAACTGTCCCGTTTCCTCGCCCCGCCTTTATCCACCCAATCAGCTCCCACGTCCCGCACGTGAGGAGTTCAACTCTAACACCGGCTCTCGTGCCAGCGCTTTCCTTTCGGTCTCAGCAAATCTGCTTGAATTATTGAGCAATCCTTATATTTAGTCTTCTGCCTTTCCCTCTGTGTTAACCTCTGTAATCTGTCAGGTGATATTAGCATTCCGTTCCTAAAAATTCCACATCTGATGTCACCCTTGCTTAAAAATTTCCAGTGAATATGTATAGTTCCTTCCTGGGCCTATTATACATTGCCTTTCTAGCTCCACCTTCTCTCCTATCTAGCCATGCCCATATCACTTGCCTTCCTCGAGCCGAATGTTGGAGCAACATACTCTTCATTATATATATCATGTATTTCCATCTCTCTTCACTTCAACACACACTGCTTCATCAATATGGATTTCCTTGGCAGCGTCTTACTTTTTCTTTAAATCTCTTCTCTGTGAAATGGTTCTCAAGTCTCCAGGCACAGTTGGGTATCTTTTCTCTGTGACACCCTAGTAGCCTGTCGACTTGTCTGTTACTAGTCGTGATACTGACCGCTGTAATGGACCGTGAGAGAGGGCCCTGCCTAACCCAGGTTACAATCCCAGGGCCTGCGCCATTCCAGGAATATAGCTGTCTTTCCTTTTTTAAAAGATTTAATTTATTGATTTTAGAGAGAGAAGAGAGAGAAAAAGGTGGGTTGGGAGGAGGGGCAAGACGCATCAACTGGTAGTTGCTTCTCATATGTGCCTTGAACCGGGTAAGTCCGGGCTTTAAAACCGGTGACCCCAGCATTCCAGGTCGGCACTCGATCCACTGTGCCACCACAGATTAGGCCCCAAGAATATTTCAAGCATTAAATAAATGGTGTATATAGAGGAATGTAGAGTAGAAGAGGACATTTGTAAGAAAAATAAGAATCCATATCATGGATTTTAACTTAATGAAAGGATATTGCTTTGAGTTCTGTGTTGTCTTTTCTGGGGGTGTTCAAGGGTTTTGCTAGAGTTCCATCTGGTCAATATTTAGGCTCTTTGGTGAATCAGTTTTTAAGAATATTTTCAAAGCAGCTAAATATTTTCTTGTCCAAAGTCATTTTAAATTTCTCTCACTTTTTTTTTTCTGCCACCAAAGACAAACATAGTAAAACTGCTCACGGCACAGACAATGCAGCAGACAGTTGTAGTTCCATCAGGAGAAGAACCTGTATGAGCAAAAAGAGATGCAGAGAACTTGGGTTTGGGAGGTAAAGCAGAATCTCACAGCCTCGACCAGCATTTTGAAGAGCTTACGAGAAAGAACCTCCCCCGCCCTGTTTTTAGAATTTAAAAATAAGTTAATTAAAAATCAGTAATCAGAATTCTTATAATAAGAGCAATGCAGTAGAGTTTCCTAGAAAAAAAGAGAAGCGATACACAAAACCCCCAAACAACAACAACCCTTGCGGACCTGGACAACAGCCTGGTGATTTCTGGAAGGAGTGGGGATTGGAGAGGTGTGGGGGGACAAATGGTGACGGACAAGAGCTGTGTTGTAGAATTGGGCACTTGAAACCTGTATCATTGTATTAACTAGTGTCCCCTTAATAAATTCAATTAAAAACAAATAAAATGAAATGATAAAATAAAAGGCACAATGACAAAAAAAGAGAAAGAAATAAACCCTGAGCAAGCAGTGGACGTTCTCACATACACTGGAACATGCCATAAGGAATATGCACAAGAAGACAAAAAATACCCAAACTATTTCCTCAGCTCCATTAGTTCATCGTGATCCCTACGTCCTATACTGGGGAAGTGGAAGCTGAGATCCAAACTGACATTCTTCCCAGCTAGAGGTCATAGCACATTATATGTTGGGTGAGGTATACTTACTTTTCCCACAAATATTAGTAGCTCTCAACGAGGGGGGATTTGGAAATGATCCCAGGGGCCACTTGGTGGTTACAAGTGTGGGAGGATGTGGTGGGCACACTGCTGGCATCTAGTGGGCAGAGGCCAGGGAAGCTACTCACTCTCCTATCACATACAAGGCCAATGACCAAAGTATCCTCTATGGTCAAAAATAACCATTATCTCCAAGTCTGAGAAACCCTTTCAGAGATTGCTGACTGATATTTTCAGCAATTCCCTTATTGCTTTGGACAAAAGTCAGTTAAAAGAAATAACTGAATGAAGAAGCAGATGTCATTTTAAGCATGTTTCTCTCTAGGTACTCAGAACTAGTAACTTGAGCATGGTGCTCAAAGAAAGACAAACCAGGTCACCTTCTTCCTCCTTCCTCTCGGCACCTCGGCTGCTGTGTCCAGATTGCCGCTCACCTGTGCACGGGCTGCATTTCGTATGTGTGTGCCACCAAGTGGACTGGAACTTTGTGATTCATCACATTGAAGCGGACCCCATAGGTGGTGCGCCATAGCTGGCATGGGTTGCCTGCCTGAGACAGACTTCCCTAAGGCGGGTGTCATACCCAGCACACTGCTGTCTTCTGGAATCTCAGCTTACAGGGGCACTGCAATGAGAGTCAGAGCCTCTGAATTCAAACGCTGGTTTCAGGTTGGCCTCTCTGTGCCTCATCTTCTACACATGCAAAGTCCATGATCCATCCTGTTCAGAGGTCCCCCCCACTGCCAGCAGAATCCCTTCTGAACGTGCCATCGCATTGTGGAAACTCGACCTGTAAACCAGCCGAAAGCGTTGTTTCTCTGGCGAAAGGAGTGGCTGTTTCCCGGGTTCTCCCTGCTCAATCAGCCTCTGCCCTGGGGGCCTGGGGAACACACGGGGCTCTGGGGCATACAGAAACTCTGGACATTTCTACAGGTGCAGGTGTGTGACCGCTCCCCTCTACTCTTTCCGGTGCCTTGCAATATTGATCACTTCTGCAGCTCATCAAATATTGGGCCTGACCAGGTGGTGGCGCAGTGGATAGAGCATCGGACTGAGATGCGGAAGGACCCAGGTTCGAGACCCTGAGGTCACCAGCTTGAGCATGGGCTCATCTGGTTTGAGCAAAGCTCACCAGCTTGGACCCAAGGTTGCTGGCTCAAGTGGGGGGGTTACTCAGTCTGCTGAAGGCCCGCGGTCATGGCACATATGAGAAAGCAATCAATGAACAACTAGGGTGTCGCAACGAAAAACTGAGAATTGATGCTTCTCATCTCTCTCCGTTCCTGTCTGTCTGTCCCTATCTATCCCTCTATCTGACTCTCTCTCTGTCCCTGTAAAAAAAAAAATAAATATATATATATATATATATTTTTAATATATATATTAGTCAGCTTCCTTTCTGTTCCAGGCAATGTTCAAGGTGCTGGTAGAGGCGCAGAAGACTGTCCACAAAGAATGATTCTTCAAGTTTAATGCCAATAAGAGTCACCGGGCAGATTTGAGGGTATCCTGGCCAGATCTCTAGAGATTCAGAGACAGTAGCTGGAGGAAGACAATGTTGGCTGCTTTGCTGTTAATCTAGTTCCCTCTTCTTCACCAAGGTCACCAGTCTGTTCCTTTAAGGGACCAATTCTTCCCTCAGTCCTGTGGCATGTCTACAATCGCATACATGCAGTTAATGCTAGACTGGTTCATGGACGCATATCTACCTAATATGGAGAAGGGCCCTGAGAGCTGCTGGGAATAACTGAAGCCTTCTGTCCCTTGCAGAATGTGTCATTACCAATGAATTCTCACCTCTATTGTTGCTACACAAGAGGGTTTGACCTAAGAATAGAACCACATGGATAAGTTTCCCATGTACACTCAGAATGGAATATAATACAAGGTATATATATATTTTTCTATTTTATTTAGAAAAAAGAAATTAATTTAATGGAGTAACATTGATCAATAAGAGTGCATAGGTTTCAGGTAAACATTTCTATAGCATTTGAACTGTTGATTGTGTTGTGTGTCCATCACCTAAAGTCAAATCATTTTCTGTCACCATATATCTGTCCCTCTTGACTCCCCTCTATCCCCAAACCCACCCCCTGAACAAGGTATAAATTTTTGTTGAACATTTTGAGGGCACATATATGTTGCCATGAGAGGTATACCAACAGCCCCTTGAATTATCTTAAAGTGGATCTTACGCTGCTCGCATTTGATGTTGAAACAGAAAGAAAAAAATACATATGTGCTGTGATTAAAACCCTCAAAATAGTGTATATTATGTTAGTGCTCGTTACCATGCTTATGTTGAAAAAATATGTTTGTGCCTATCAAATGTTTTATTTTTTAACACGTTTTCATAGATGCCAAATTAGAATTTTGAACTAATGTTCATTACCAGGATGAGTTCAGTTCCCCTTTATATCTCATTCTGAAGAAATGTTAAGTTTAAATAAGACTGGATTCAGAAGCCAGTCTTTCCATGAAAACAAAAAGCACAATATAATCTCTTCTGTATATGATCCAATGATATCAAATTGGTATTGGTATCATGGGCCTTGTTGTACAATCGAAAAACAGGTCCTTTTGCTGATAGGCAAATATTGTAATAAACTGAGAGAACCGTATTCAATAATATTATCAAAATTGTGGGGAAAAACGTATTTTGACTTTAACCACTTCTGTTAAATCAACCAGCCTCTCTTTCACATTCAGCAATTTTAATTACTAACTCTGAGCATTTCTGGGTAGTCCCCGTAAATTTGTTTGGAAATAGGTCCATAGATTTTTTTCCACTCTGGGCTAAAGACTGTGACAAGAAATTTTAATAACGAAATTTTATTGCAACTCAGGTATATTAATTACAGAATGCAGACCTTTCCTCCAAGGCTCAGATTGTGCCAGGCTCTGGAGACAAAAAGGAAACAACAGTCACGCATGCCTGTTACGGGCCTATGGTTCATATGAATGACCATTTTTGTTTTGTTTTGTTTTTTTGTATTTTTCCGAAGCTGGAAACGGGGAGGCAGTCAGACAGACTCCCGCATGCGCCCGACCGGGATCCACCCGGCATGGCCACCAGGGGGCGATGCTCTGCCCATCTTGGGGCGTCGCTCTGCTGCAATCAGAGCCATTCTAGCGCCTGAGGCAGAGGCCACAGAGCCATCCTCAGCTCCCAGGCAAACTTTGCTCCAATGGAGCCTTGGCTGCAGGAGGGGAAGAGAGAGACAGAGAGGAAGGAGAGGGGGAGGGGTGGAGAAGCAGATGGGTGCTTCTCCTGTGTGCCCTGGCCGGGAATCGAACCTGGGACTCCTGCACACCAGGCCGATGCTCTACCACTGAGCCAACTGGCCAGGGCCTGAATGACCATTTTTGACTGAAGGCACTACTGAGACCCGCTCACAAAAGTCAGGGGATCAGGGAACGTGCAGATACTCCAGTACCTTTTGTCTAGTGCATTTTCACCAATGAAATACAAGTTGGTTTTGCATCTCATTTGCATAATCAAACAACTTTCTTTGACTTGTCGTTTGCTTTCTGATGTTCTTGTTTATTAAAAAAAAAATCAAATGCTTCTTTTTTTTATTGCTTCATATTCATTTTGAAATATCCCCTAATTTGGGGGGGGGGCAGTGTATCTCCAGCCACCATCTGTCATGACCACCCATCACTGGTTTTGTTTCCAGCACATAATTGGGATTGATGCCAAGTTTTAAAGACCCAAAGTTAAGCAGACTCTTCCCACATGATATGCAATGTAAGGACAGCTTTCCTGGGGACTGTTTGGCTTACAGGGGTCTTCAGGGAGGTTGAATAATATATCTCTCGTGATATTTCTTTTTTGGTTTCCTTGTCAAATCTCTGCAAAATCTTTGCAAGAGTTCAGTGATTTGGGGTCCTTCTCCTGGCCCTGCAGGTCGGGTCTCCTACCTCAGCCTTCTGGCCAAGATGGCCCAGACATGTTTCTGAATATTCATTTCAACTGACAATGACTCCAGGTTCCTTTTGCCCAGGCAAGCTGGGCAGTGCGGCAGAGAGCCATTCTTCACTGTCACACGCGTCACATAGGCGAGACCCTGCTGGCAGTTTAAGATAAGTAATATCTGCTGGAAGACAGTCAGAGATGTAAATCCTTTCTGCGCCTTATGTACTGCAGACTTGTTTAGCACAAGGGCATCCTGAAGCTGGGGAAGTTGGTCTCCTCCAAATGCCTTACAAACTTCCGAACCTCCGGTGGTGTTGAGGAAGTGTGGGGGAGGGCATGAGTAAGATCAAGGGCAGAAGGGGAAGTACAGTAGGTGGAGGGTGGGGGAGGAGGACGAGGAGGGAAGAAAGCCACCATCTCCCTTCGTAGGAGCAGTGTGAAGTCGTGGATCTCGCAGCAACTTAAGAATCAGAAGCTATCAATTCTCTTGGACGCTCAGTCTGAGTACAGGACATGGATAAATCACTAGTCCCCAGTCATTGCTGTCCTCCTTTGGAAGGTAGGCATCGTTACCTGTGAGACCTGCCTCAGAGGGTGGGCGTTCTGAGAGCACGAGGAGTTTTATAGAGGATCTAGTGTAGATGGCGACAGCTCTGCCTCCGGCCACAATTCCCCTCTATGGGTGCACTTCTCCTCTTGGATGAAGATATGCATAGAAGACGGAACCAAGAGGTCCTTCTTGCAGTACATCAAGAAGTAATATAAGTGGAAAGAGCGACATTGGCATGGTGAAGATTAGTTTTATTATATCTAGCTGGGAGTTAGGGACAGGTGGCAGACAGAATGCTTAGTAATAAAATTCTCAGACTCTTAATCAGATAAACCCAGATTAAACACTGAATATGCTACCTACTAGTTAAACCCACATTGAATTCCTACATCTCTGAGCATCCTGAGGATGAGGTGAGATTATGCCTGGCCCCATGTCTAGAACAGAAATGCTCTCAAAGTTTCGTTGTATATGTATTTTCTATTAATAATTGTTACCAATAGGTATCAAACTCGCTCACCCTCCTCCAAATACTATATTTTCAAAGTCTTCCTAAATTAATATAAAAAAAATTAAAATGTTATCTGTGGAAAAGTTTGAGATTCCCCTCCCCCCCCCACAAACCTCCCTCTTATCAATTAACCCAGGTAAAGAGACCAGTCGTATTTCCCTGGCTAGGATCAAATTCTTTTATTTTTCCAGCCTGTGATTTTATTTCTTTCTTCACGCCACTTGAGGAGGGAACAGTCTCATATTCGATACTTTTCTATAGTCATTCTCTTTTCCGACTTATGTGAGAAACTTAGTCTGTTTTCTTTTTCCGTCAGATTGTCTTTGGCTGTAATAACCTTTTCTCTCCTCACCACCCCGCCCATCCACACCAACTACTCTCTACACCCAGTTGTTCATTTTCAACACACCTTTGAAAGTTTAAATGTCACATTTGCATTTCACGCAGTGTTTAAAATCCGAAGAGCTGAAAGGGAAATGAGACCACAGGAGAGGGCCTTGCAGGGAATGGAAAAAGAGTCATAAGCCCAGTGTTCTGACCCCAATGATGGGTGTTCAGCCTCGTCAGGCTGCTTTGCCCTTGTCCTGCTCGGAGGGAAACGCTGACGCAGTCCCCTCACCAAACCCCACACTCCTCTCGCTCTGTCCCCGTCAGAGTCCCCGTGGGACAAGTGATCCCAGTGTTCAGACACTGGCTTTCAGTGCATCCCGGAGTTCCCTGAGAGGAGGCCTTGCAGCAAAGCAAAGCCTAAACCTTCCTGTGACTCTGCTGGACTTTAAAACGATAAGGACAGCAAGGACTTCGATGCTGTGTCTTGATCCAGGGAGAACCCTTTCAGAAGCAGATCTATTATCGATGGACGGTGGGACAGTTGTTCATCCTTCTCATGGAATTAGCCAGATTATTTGTCACTGGAAATAACAGGTGGGCATCTAGAAAAAAAGGAGGCTACTCCACGAGTGAGAGTTTATTATCGAAGTGTCTTTGGAGCCAGGGACCCGTGGGCTCAAATATTGCCTCCAACACGTGGTGGACACAGCTCATCTAAGCCTTGGTGTTGTGTCTGCAGAGTGGGAGCAGTAACATATGCTTTAAGCTTTGTTGTAGGATTCAGAGAACATTTATACATTTTATTTAAACCACCTTGGGTAATTTCTAACCATTTCATGCATTGTTGCTACTACTACTGTTATTGCACGCAGTGATATTTAATAATATCAGTATGCTAATTTATTTTTGCCTCTAATGACCTTTCTCCACTGGGAGGGACACTCAGATGGATCTCTTGTACTTGGAAATAGCATCTTTACAGGACATGTATGGTCTTAGGTATATGCTTAAGCTCAATAAAGCTTCAGGGAGTATAATAGTATACTTAATTTATTATTTCTGCAAGCACTGATGGGAGGTCTAATCTGTGCCTCACATTATTCTACTTGCTGGGCATTCAGTAGTGAATAAGGCAGGTTTGTTTCCTACAGCTTACATTCTAGGGGCAGAAAACAGAAATATCAACAATTACAAATATGATTAAACCAGATGATTTTGTCAAGTCTTATGTTTTATACAGAAAGAAAAACAAAAGCATGTTAAAATGGGGGCGAGTAGTTTGCATTGTGTGGTCAGGAAAAAGAGTAGGCTCAACCTAGAGATGCTTTTGAGTTTACTCCTGAATTCCAAGTAGGATCCTACCATGGGAAGAGCTAGGGCATAAGGAAAGGACATTTTGGGAAGGTAGGGTAAGCCATTAAAATGGCGCTAGAAAGAAGGTCAATGGGCAAAGGGGGTGGGTTTTGAGAGAGGAAGAGGAGTAATAGGCAGAGCAGTATCGTGTCACCCTTTCTGGGGCACAACAAGGGGTTTGCATTGTGCTATCCTTGGGGAGAGGGTGCTAACACAGACTGGTGAGTCAACACTTGCTGCTTTCCAGTTGTGACCTGATGCCGTCTTGGACCTGGCAGTGTCTAGTATTATAGATGTGATCAGCGGATAGATCAGAATATATTTTGGAACTAGAGCTGATAAGTTTTGTTCTGGATGAGTGGAATGAAGGAGAGAAGGAATAAATTATTTGTCAATTTTTTTTTTTAGTCATAGCACTAAATGAGACGGATGTGAAGTCTTCAGGAAAATCCTCTCAGGAATTGTAAAATTATGTCTGGGTATGCAATCAGAACATTGGGAGTTAAATATTAACTATTCAATTTTCCATTGACCACAGGCAAAAAAATATGTCTCAACATTCATCTTCTATAAAATGGGGATAATACAAGTACCTTTTTCTGTCTGAAAGAGATGTCTCAATAGTCAAATAAAATAAAATTGCTATAATTTTGTGGCAATATTTTATTGAGTGTTTAATATATGCAATACATGGCCCTGAGTATTTTTGGTTTCTTCCTGAAATATGAGGCAAAGGGCATTCATTCCCACTTTTTAGATGACAACATTCAGGCACAAAGAGATTTAGAAGGCACACGTGGTCAGACAGGTGCATCATAGGTTTAGTTTCCATGTATTTTTTATTGCAGTGTGTATGACATTAACTATTGACTCTTAGTCCCATCAAGATGAAGTTTATAGATGCAAATCATCCTCAATATTGCCAATAAGAATGATAAAAAAGAAAGCAGGCGTTTTATTAGGCACAGTTTTTAAAATCACAAGATAAACTATGTATGAGTAAAAGTTCAAATTCAGCTGAAACATGACAAGCTTGTGATGGGAACGAAACCTGGAATAAAATTATGTGATACGTTATCTTAATCCTTTCAATAATAAAGGGAGGATTTAGGGTGACATCTGTGAGCTTATCTGATATTTATTTGCTATCTTTTATAGCATCTAATAATAGGTTCTTTAAATAGGTGTTTACTAAACTCCTAGAGAATACTAAACAGGTCTTTTGGGCAATCATCTATATAGTTCCATAGTATAAATTTCTAAGGGGCAAAGCACTGTCTTTTAATTTTTTTTCGTGTATCATTTTTGCCTTCCCTCAGTTTTTAGTGTAATAGAGTTCACTGAATTTATTATTTATCAAATAAAATAAGCTCTTAGTGGTAGGCACTAATGAGAAGGAACATGAGTACAGATGGTAGAAGAGCAGCAATAAGTCAGTGACTATTTTCATCACTACCCCGAGGCAAAACAATAATCACATTATTGGAGCCAAGGGTCCAAATGTGATTTAAAGAAAAGGCCTGTGCTCTGGTTTTTATTGTTAGCTTATTTTCATTTCTGAATTGAATAAACTTTTTTTTAAAAGACCTATGATCTCAGAGCACCTGGAACCTGGATGAGTTTTCAACTGATGTAGTAGATTTGATGCATAGCCACCTTTTCCCTCTTCTGTCGTGTTGCAGAGCTTTGAAATGGGGCACACTTGAGAGATATCTAGATATACTTTGGAAATATTCTGCTAATCTCTGAGTATCCGGATAAGGTAGGGGATAAAGTTGAGTCACCATTCTCTTTGCCCCCACCACCCAGATTAAGTCACATTTCTCTGGAATGTGACCTCATTAGATATTTTATAATTCTCTGCATTAGTCCTTTTCACTATTTGTATCTTTCCTGCTTATTTATTTTTTTACTTGCACCTAGGCCATGTATTGCTCCTGTGCTCTATCTGTTCCAAGAGTGAGGAACTGGATGTGTTAAACTACAAATCTCCCTGGCTTTGAAGAGTGTCTGAGAGAGTATGCTTGTTAGATACATAGGAAGTGCACATGCCCCTGGGTCTTTAAGCACATTTTCCTATCGGAGAAGAGTCTGATTTTTAAACAACAATGAGATTTGCATATTTAGGTATTAAGGGATGAATCAACTGCCTGTTGCTGGGCAAGTCACCCCAAAACTCAATGGCTTATAACAACATTCATGTTATTTTTCACAATTTCTGGAATATTGGAAAAGTCAGGTTGGTGGCCCCAGGGTTCCAGCCTGGAGGATCACTCCTGTAGCGGCCCTTGGATGGGGACTGGAGGCAGAACAGTGAGAACTTGGAGCGGATGAGGGGGCGGTTCATCTCTTTCTCTTCATGTTGTCTCAGGTGTTCCCCACGTGGTGTCCCAGCGTGGGCTAGTCTGGTTTTCCTCACCTTATCCTGGACTCCAAACAGTGAGACTGATTCCATGCTCGCTTAGTTGTCTAGTACAAGTCTTCTAGAAAATCAGAAGCTTCACTCCCCGTGTGACCCACACTTGGGAGTCACATGCTCACCTAGTTGACAGTTCACCAAGGTCAGCCAGAATCAAAGGGAAGGGTTATGGGTTCCTCTTTTTGATGGGAGGGATATCAGAGAATTTATAGACATTTTTAAAGTTAGCACAGTGGATTACATAGAGTACAAATTTTTCTTTTTTAAAAATTTTTATTTACTGATTTCAAAGAGAAAGAGAGGAGGGAGAGAGAGAGAGAGAAACACTGATTTGTTGTTCCACTTCTGTATGTACTTATTGGTGGATTCTTGTATGTGCCGTCATTGGGGATCAAACCCACAACCTTAGAGTATTGGGGTGATCCTCTAACCACCTGAATTTCTGACCAGGACCAAATTTTTCTTTGAGACATTTTTCTGAAGCCCCTATGACTGTCTTCCCTCTTTTATTTCCCAATCCAACTTTCCATTCTACTCCAGGAGATGGTAGCAGGTATGCTGATTGAACTAACACGCTTCAGTAAACAAAGATGAGCTACTTCTGTAGTAAGAGGAGGGCCAGTGTCCTTGGGTCTCCACATGAAAGGGAAAGGGAATTTGGAAACATGCCTTATGTCTTACTTTCTTTCCACTTCTTTTCCTTAGTCTGGAAACGCCATCAGGCTGGGTGATCTCAGCAGAGACAGAATGAGCAGAGTTGGTAGGGTCTGGTTGGTGGAAGGGGAGAGCCTCTCTCGGAATCTCATTGCAAGTAGGAGAGGACAGATGTGCTAGCAGCTGCTCAGCTAGATAATGAGTCAGACCCCAGTGCTCGTGGACAATCTCCAAGACAGCTAATCCATTCACAGATAATCAAAAATCGACCATATGTCACAGCTGGACTATGTGTGAAAACAGCACATAAGGGAAGAGGGAAAACAGAAATTTGTTATTTAAAAAAAAAAAACCCACTCATAATTATATAATATAGTAATAGTGGCCCATTCACATAAGTAATGTTTGTTTTTTATCAAAGCATTATCACATGTTCCCTTTCATTGGTTTTCTTGTGAAACAGACATGGTAGTTCTCTCTACTACCCCTTTTTTTTTTCTTTTATAATAAGAGCTTTAAAAAAGATGGGAAAATGAGAGTGGACAAACATTTACCGCTCACGAGCTCTGTGTTAGTCACTAAGAGGCTCCCAGCACTGCAGAAATAATTAGCGATATGATGGACAGAACATTGGCATTTTAACTAGCGGTCCAATTCTCATGGAGTACAATATTAATTGTCTATTGCAAACCCAATGAAACATGACTTTCAGTTGTCGATGTTTTCCGCCCTCTGCATCGTTAAATCACACAACATGCACGCTGACCCCACAGAGCCCCTGTCTTCACTCTGGCTTGGGTTTTATTTTGTGCTCATCTCACGGTGCGTTTGCAAAAGCACTTACACTGTCCTCGGTATCATCACGCGTGCTTGTGAAAAATCTCTGATTCCCAGAACCTTCTCCCTGGTGAATCCGATTCAGTTGGTTGGGAGAGGGGCTGGATATCCTCACATCTAAATAAACACACTCAACTCTGGAAATCCTTTTGAGAAACACTATTCTCGAGCATGGATCTCAACCTGGGGTAGTTTTGCCTCTGAGGGGACATGTGCCAATGTCTGGAGATAATTTTGGTTATCATTATTGGGGAAGGGGAACAACTGGAATCCAGCAGGTAAAGGCTAGGATTGGTGGTTACCGTTTTACTGTGAAGAGGGCAGCCACCCACAATAAATATGGCCTGAGTGTGTGTGTGTGTGTGTGTGTGTGTGTGTGTGTGTACAGGGCAGGGCCAAAGTAGGTTTACAGTTGTTCGTGTGGAAAATAATTTTTTTTTTACAAGTTTTACAAGTTTACTGTCCAAACAGTTGAACTATCAATCCCATATTCGGTCTCTCAATCTGGGAGACACAAATTGGAGACACAAATAATTAATAAATGATATTACAAGAATAAACTCTTTGTTTCATGTACAACTGTAAACCTACTTTTGCCCCACCTTGTATATATAAATATATGTAATTGTGCATATATGTCTTATTTAGAGAGAAGAACTTTTGAACATATGCAAACAATAGTTTTCTTATATATACTAAAAAACTGTGAGCTTAACTTACTTTCTTCAGTGAAAGCCTGAGTGATATTTTAAGAATTTTAACTATATCTAAAATCACTTTACTTGGTTGGAGTACTTCAACTACGGGACAGAAAATGAAAGGCATTTCTTCTATTAGAGATTATTTTGAATTCCTTGAATAAAATTGAACTACCAATCCCATATTCAATTTCTCAATCTGGGAGACACAAATTGGACAGTAAACTTGTAAAACTGAGACATTGTATAATGTGTCTTCATTATGTTAAAAAATATCATGTGTTTGGAAAAATCAGTCTGAAGTGCACCCATATGTGTGTGACTGGTGAGTGTCTATTTAATTTCTACAACCTGGGGCTTTGCCCTAATGTACATAAATTATTCTGAAATATTCTCCTTCATTCTCATTTGTAGTAGAAAGGTCAAGTCTGCAAAGTGGGAGAATGATAGGGAAGATTAGGTAGACTGAGGTTTCCTATGAATTAAAATGAGAACATAAAATAGGTATAAGGAAATGTATTATCTCAATGATTACTTTTTTTCAACTATTATTTTTACCACTCAGACTTCTGTTTTCTAGGACGTCACATGCCATGCCTCCACTGAGTCTCTCTCCTTTGGGTACCTTTCAATCAAGAATGGTGGTGTTCCCCCACCACCCAGTCTCATACTAACTTGTTTCCAAGCATCCGGCTGAAACACAGACTAAATTCATCTGACAAATTATAGCTCGCACAGTTATGCTAGCATTCCAACCCTGTGAGGTTCATACAAGTGAACAACTCTTGGGTTACTTCTGAAGTTTATTTCAACCATTTATTTAATCATTTATTCCAGTATTTATTGCATGAACAGTATGTGTAGGCTTTCTTCTAGATGCTGTCAGAAAGAATGACTGACAGGTCAAAAGTCCGGCCTTCTCCATGACTGTCCATGACCTAGGATATAGAAGACCCAAAAAACCAAAATGTATGTCTTCTCAGAAGGAAAATGGAGCAGAGTAATGTGAAAGGTAGATTCAGGGAAGGGGCTTTCCCATGTAGAATGGTTGCGGGAGTTTCCAACCGAGGAGCTCATTTTTCAGTGGAAACCAGCTGTGTCATGATCCTTGGACTCTTCCGGTGTGACTCCACTGCCATGTTCCATAAGCATGGGAATGGTAAATACAGAGGAAATTTCAGAGTCAAGCCTGGACCACTATGGTAAGACTTTCAGATCGGGCGACAGGGGGTGGCCAACTGGGGGCAGGTGAGTAGCCGTGCCACCTTCTAATGATAACACTGGGGAACAGATTTTTTTAAATTTTCTGTTGCATGAGGTTTTAGAACTGTTTCTATATATATCTGCATCGCTGATTCCAAATCTGAAATCCTTTTTTTGATGAATGCTCTAGTTTTTATGCAATTTTAATTTGTTTTTGTTACAGTTAATGGCATGCATTGGTTTTTAAATTGGAGTTAAAGGGCAATGACTCTTGGATTGAATATAACCACAAGGCAATTAATGTTTTACAAACATCACTTTTACATAACTATAGTTGTTTTTAAATGTAAAAAATTATTATCTGATAAAAACACCCTCTTATTTTGTTTTAAGATTGGATCATGGCTTCTTTGAGTAGGCGTAAATGTAAGAATAGTCCTGACACCTTCTGTTATACATGTGGCTGTTACACACTTCAACGTCAAAGGCACAATATTTCATCATTTGTGACATGTGCATATATTGCCAATTCTCAAGTTCCCCTTGGCGATCAAGACAAGAATTGAGCTCCTCATACTGTGTGTCATAATTGTGAGGAAATGCTTCATGAATGGACAAAAGGAAAACTCAAACAAATGCCTTTTGGTATTCCCATGGTTTGGTGTGAACCTAAGGACCACAGCAGTGACTGTTATTTCTGTCTGATCCATACAAAGGGTATCAGCAAGAAAAAAAATGGCATATGATCGCATATCCTAATATTCCTTAAGCAATACGACCTATCCCACACTCTGAGACACTCCTGGTTCTAGTTTCCAATGGTTTTATTTCTTCTAAGGATGAAGAAAGTGAACATGGTGATCAAGTGTATTTTGATAAGATGCATGAGGAAATGGTTGTAGAATCTGAAGGGTCTTCTGATGCCAAGCAGTCATTAACCCCTCAGCAGTTTAGCCAACCTAAATTGAATGACTTAGTAAGAGATTTGGACCTATCAAAGAAAGCAGCTGAGTTATTAGCCTCCAGTCTTCAAGAAAAGAATGTACTTCACTGGTCAGCTAAAGTATCCCATTTCAGGAATCATGAACAAATTTTTGTGGATATTTTTCCAAAGACAAACACTTTGTTTACTGTCATGATATCAGTAGTCTTCTCAGCCAGCTAGGTGTTACCACTTACAGTCCAACAGAATGGCGGCTATTTCTTGACAGCTCTAAACGGAGTCTGAAATGTGTTGTCCTACACAACGGTAATGTTTATGCAGCG
The DNA here is from genome assembly GCF_036850995.1 of Saccopteryx leptura. Taxonomy (NCBI): domain Eukaryota; kingdom Metazoa; phylum Chordata; class Mammalia; order Chiroptera; family Emballonuridae; genus Saccopteryx; species Saccopteryx leptura. The sequence continues at coordinate 15,060,947 of NC_089511.1, read as the reverse complement.
GTTCCAATTGGTTATTCAACTCATCTGCGAGAAGATTATAATGACATAAAAATTGTCCTCAACTTTCTGAAGTATGAGGAGCATAACTGGATCATTTGTGTGGATCTTAAAATGGTAAACTTCCTGCTAGGACAACAGAGAGGTTTCACGAAGTATTCTTGCTTTCTGTGTTTGTGGGACAGCCGAGCTTGGGAGAAACACTGGACACAGAAGGAGTGGCCGAAATGTGAAGCTCTGGATGTAGGGATGCAAAATATTGTGAATGAACCTGTAGTTAATCAAGACAGGATCCCCACTTCATATCAAACTTGGCTTAATGAAACATTTCGTTCAGGCTTTGAACAGAGAAATTGAATGTTTTCAATATATTATTTCTGCTTTTCCTGCCTTGTCTTTAGAGAAGATAAAAGCAAGTGTATTCGATGGACCTCAAATTTGAACCCTCACATGTGACAAAGAATTTGCCAGGAAGATGAATAAGGAGGAGAAAGCAGCATGGCCGTCTTTTGTGGCAGTTCCAAAGAACTTCCTTGGCAACAAAAAAGCAGGAAACTATGAACTTCTGGTTCAAAGGATGTTGTTGGCTTTCCACGACATTGGATGTAACATGAGTGTTAAGATTCACTTCCTGAACAGTCATCTTGATAAGTTTCCTGAAAATCTTGGAGCTGTTAGTGATGAGCAGACTACTGCTGGAGCATCAAATGAGATTGTCCACAACAAGTACACAAACGCAAGAGCTACAAACGCAATTTTTTGCCTGAATAGAATTTAAATAAGTTTCGCGCAAATTTTATAATTAAAATAAGTATTTTAATATGTTCTATTTCAAAACTGTAGACAAATTTTGATGCAATCATATCTTTTAGTGTATTAGTATATTTACTGCATTATATAAATTATATTTTCACAAAGATGATGCCCAAGAAGACATTCTACTTCATTATATTAAACTAAATGTTGAAAATTTTACAATTAGATGAAAACCTAAAATCTTGAATTTCAAAAAAAACTGTAGCTTACAGAGAAAAACTAATGTCAGATTTGAGATCAGCACATTTGAATTAGGTAAGAACAAATGTTTTTGTGGATGCAACAGAAATTTTGTTCCCCAGTGTCATGAGTCTGTACATGCCTAACTTCCTGCAGAGGCCGGGATCTGATTGTTCTGTTCTGTCGAAACAAGCTAATAAGTGCAGTGACCTTTAATTAGTCTCCAAGGTATCATAATACCATGATGTAGTGAGGTGAGACTGTTGAGTGAAAAGAAAAAAAAAAAGCTGACTTGAAATTTTGACTCTATCACTTACCATTTTTGGCATGTATTTTGTCTTCCTGAATCCCATCTTATTCATTTATAAAATGAAGATCATATTGCTGGTGCCCATCCCTACCCTGAGCCCCAAACACTTCATCCACTTGTTCGCTTTTATTAAAAGTCCTCCATTTTTATGCTGCAACACACCCAGGGGTTTCCTTCCGCCCTTCTTCCTCCAAGTTTCCGGTCTTCTTTGCCGTCAGTATGACTGGGAAGTTGTGGGGTTTTCAAAGTTTTTCTTTAGTATGGATCTCTCATGCCACCTGCAGACCCGTGTGCGACTATGTGTGTGTGGGTGTGTAAATATGCAAATGTCTAGTTGGTATCTGCCATGGGGTTTCTTCCAGTGATGCCAGGCTTGCCATGTTCAAGCAGGACGGCAGAAGTTATTTCCTCAGGCTGCCAACTTCAGCAGAGTCTTAGCAGGTGCGCTGAGTCTGTCTAAGTACTTTCGATCTCCCGGCTAGTCTTGAAACCCCCAAAGCTCAATTTACCAACATGTGGATGCCCGAAGGAACCTGATATTCAGTAGCCTCCTTTTAAGTGCCATATTGCACACAGAAGATGGAATCACCTTTAGATAAAAAACACTATCAGTTAATACTGTGCCATTCGTTTTAGAACTAAATTGGACTCTTTCTCATGACCTCACTCACCCGTAGTGTCCAGTCCACATTATCTGTGTTTCTACTTCTCCGCTCTCCTTGTTGCTGCACGGCATCCTTCACATGGGCCGTCCCCTAGGGGTTCACACCTGCCATTTCCTGCACCTGGATTATGTCACTCCTGACCGCTCCGTGTGACACAGCTGATGTGTCTTCTTCAGATTAAATGTTTCTTCGTGGCAGAGGGCTGTCCCCTCATTGTGTACTCACTTCCGCTTTAGGTTGGGTTTCCCTGTAAGAAAACTCTTCTTCTTTCTTTTATGTAGCTTAACATAAATATAAACATTTTGTAACATATGTGATTTTCTGATTAATGTGTATTTCTCCCATAAGACGATATCAGTGCTAGAGGGAGAGGCTGATTCTGTTTGTTGCCTCTCCTATTTCACACCAAACCTATTAGCCTGTGTGATACATGGCTCAGTAAATATTTTTGATATGATGAATGAATATTATGTCCTTCCAAAGTCTAGCCATTTTATTCTCATTTTGAGAAACCATGATATCTCTTATAACAAGAAAATCTTATTTTAAATAGTCTGTTTTTAAAGTGGTTTTGTTACATTATAATGATTTCATATCATTCTCAATATTCTTGTAAATAATTGATTATATAACTAATTGCTTCTTCCATTCACTAAGTTTGTTCTGACTACTTCTAGATTTGGAGCATTGCATTAGGCCCAAAAGAAACAAACATTAATGAACATTACTGTTGCCCTGGTTTGAAGCATATTGAATCTGTGGTATTAATACAGGGTTGGGAAAAAGTAGGTTAAATTACCAGCCATCATTCCTAAAAGATAAATCATAAATAGTAACAGGAAATAATGACAACAATAATAAAAAGATAAATAATACAATAAATAATTATAATACAAGATTAAACTCCGTTCTGTGTGCTTACAACTGTTAACCTACTTTTGCAAACCCCCGTTTTTAGCAAAAGCATCAACTAAAATATTCAGTCATAATAAAAATGAGAGATGGTTACAAGAAATATTTCTAGAGGAAATGAAAAGAGTTTCTCAGTGTGATCTTTTTTTAACTAACCGAGGCCAAATCTGAGGCTTGGAGAACATTCTTGTAGCCAAAAGAGAGCAAGACTAAGGTCACTAACTTTTTATTTTATTTTTTATTTTAAGGGATTTTAATGCAAAAATCAGTTTGATTATTAATGAATATAATAGAAGATAAGAATCTGAGTTGTATTTAGTAGTAAACCGAAGGACAGAAAGTAAAGGATTGACTACCAGTCTACATGAAAAACTATTTTTTTGAGAGAGAGGAAGGGGTGATGGGGAAGAGAGAGAGAGAGAGAGAGGGAGAAAGAGAAGCATGAACTCATTGTTTCATTTAGTTGTGCTATTGATTAATTTTCACATGTGTCCTGACCGGGGCTCAAACTGGTGACCTTGGGGGTCCAGCTAGCACCATCATAATTGAGCCAGTGACCATGGGATTAAACTGGTGACCTCAGTGCTCTGGGATGATGCTCTATGCACTGCATCACTGGCCAAGGCTAACTTAGTTTAATTAAAGCAATTCACCTTGTAAGCGCTTCTCGGCCTTTTGGCTAAGATCAAGCGTGCAATTCACTCATGGACAGAGGGACAAAAATCTATGGAAGAGAGAGCCCCAAATTTCAATCCCTGTTGTCAGTGGTGGATTCCACCTGAGAATGACAAGGGGCAATTCATATGCTAAGCTAAAAGCAAATAACTTTCATTAAACCTTGCTCAGGGGTCAAAAGCTTGGGAGACCTTTTTAATAAAAAGAGATCAGGTGAATGAAGAGAAGTTTACTCCCTGCCTCAGCAGGCTATTTGCCCCCTCCTTTTGAACTAATTTTCACCTTCTCTTCAACATATTGAGGAGGAAAGAAGATGAAAACCAATTCTGACCGGTAGTTCCAAGTTTCTAGGATGAGACTAGGTGACGGATGTGCAGACATTCACCAGCAGTAGTTCAGATGCAGCTAAGGCAATGGAGCAGTCACATGATCTGTAAACCTTCTCCGTGCAAGGCTGATTTTTCTCATCCTCTTTTCATACAACGGGTCAACTCAACAAATACTTATTGCGTGTTTATCGGATACCCAGCACTGTTCTGGGTTCTGGAGTTGGAACAGAATATATACAGAGGATAAAAATATATAGACCACATGCTATCATGTCTAGAATGGCATTAAATAAATAGTAAGTCTAAAAATAATGGCATATTGAAAAGTAGATTATATTAGATGACAGAAAAATATGAAGTAAAAAAAATATTTAAAATAATAGATGAGGCCCTGGCCGGTTGGCTCAGTGGTAGAGCGTCAGCCTGGCGTGCAGAAGTCCCTGGTTCAATTCCCGGCCAGGGCACACAAGAGAAGCGCCCATCTGCTTCTCTACCCCTCCCCCTCTCCTTCCTCTCTGTCTCTCTCTTCCCCTCCTGCAGCGAGGCTCCATTGGAGCAGGGATGGCCCGGGCGCTGGGGATGGCTCTGTGGCCTCTGCCCCAGGCGCTGGAGTGGCTCTGGTCGCAAAACAGCGATGCCCTGGAGGGGCAGAGCATCGCCCCCTGGTGGGCAGAGCGTCACCCCCTGGTGGGCGTGCCAGGTGGATCCCAGTCAGGCTTATGTGGGAGTCTGTCTGACTGTCTCTCCCCATTTCCGGCTTCAGAAAAATACAGGAAAAAAATAATAATAATAGATGAAAGGAAAAATCGTGCCAGGTACGGATGGATGTCTGAGAGAGAAATTCCATTAACTGAGCTTCCCTGGGGAGAAATCCCTGCATGCCCAGGTTCCTGTCCTGTCCTGTCCTGTCCTGTGCTGAGTGAGCTTCAGTCTGAGACTGAACCGGTAGGCTCTCTCTCTGCGTACATTGGCGCAACGCCTACGCTTCTACGTAATCTTTTTTGGATAGAGACAGAGTCTTCTCTTGCACCTGGAAGAGAGGATCACACATGTCATCTAATATTCAATGTTTGTCTGAAATATTTTTTTTAATGAGCCCACTGCAGAAGAACAAACAAGAAAGTGTTACTGAATATATTGGGACATTAAATACTATACGGTGTTAGTGCATTTCATTCAAAGACTCCTGTGCAGGTTCAGTAGAGTTCTCTGGAAACACACACATGCATGCACGCACGCATACATCACCCTCTTCTACAGACTGAATGTTTGCACCCTCCACCCCGACCAGACTCATATGTTGAAACCTAATTTCCAGTGTATTGCTGTTTGGAGAAGGAAATTCTTTCAGAGACTTCAGGAATGGGGTTAGGGCCCTTAGAAAAGTCCCAGCCCTGGCCGATTGGCTCAGTGGTAGAGCATCGGCCTGGCGTTCAGGAGTCCCAGGTTCGATTCCTGGCCAGGACACACAGGAGAAGCGCCCATCTGCTTCTCCACCCCATCCCCCTCTCCTTCCTCTCTGTCTCTCTCTTCCCCTCCCTCAGCCGAGGCTCCATTGGAGCAAAGTTTGCCTGGGCGCTGAGGATGGCTCTGTGGCCTCTGCCTCAGGCGCTAGAATGGCTTTGATTGCGGCAGAGCAACACCCCAGATGGGCAGAGCATCGCCCCCTGGTGGGCATGCCAGGTGGATCCCGGTCGGGCACATGCGGGAATCTGTCTGACTGCCTCCCCGTTTCCAGCTTCAGAAAAATACAAAAAAAAAAAAGAAAAAGAGGTCCCAGAGAGTGCCCTCCTCCCTTTAGCCCTGAGAGGTTACAGTGAGAAAGTGACCGTCTACCGATAAACCAGGAAGCAGACCCTCCCCAGGCACTGAGTCTGCCTGCAGCTCGACCTGGCGATTACCAGCCTGCAGAAGTGTGAGCGATAAACCTCTCACAGAGAGCACTTTGACGGTTGCAGGTGGGAGGAGTTTGGGAGATGGGTGAAAAAGATGAAGGGATTTAGAAGTCCAAATTGGTTATTGAGAGTAGTCGTGGGATGTCAAATACAATATAGGGAAATTAGTCAGCATGTAAGGTGTCAGATGGGTGTGAGACCTATCAGAATGATCACTCAGTAAATCATGCAGTGTGTAAACACTGGGTTGTACACCTACAGCTAATATAATACTGTATGGCAACTGTAATTAAAAAAAAAAATTATTTAGGCCTGACCTGTGGTGGCGCAGTGGGTAAAGCGTCGACCTGGAATGCTGAGGTTTCCAGTTTGAAACCCTGGGCTTTCCTGGTCAAGGGCACATATGGGAGTTGATGCTTTCTGCTCCTCCCTCCCTTCTCTCTCTCTGTCTCTCTCTTTCTCTCTCTGTGTCCTCTCTCTAAAATGAATAAATAAAAAAACTAAAATAAATAAATAAATAGATAAATTTAAATTAAAAAATTATTTAAAACATAAAAAGAAAATGAACCCACCTCAAAAAAATAAAAAAAGAAAATGAAAAAAACACAATTGCTTTGTTTTCTGTTTTTCTAATCATCCCCTGTGTCATCAAAGGAGAAAGCATAGGTTATAATTATCATGTGTCGATATTAAAGCATAAAATCTTGTTAGCAGCTGCCGTGCTTGTCTCAGAATGTTCGCCTGCTGGATAAATATGTACTTTAGGGGACTGAGCGAGTAGCCTTCCCAGAGCCATGCCTCTAAATGTTACAGCGGTTCTAACATACTTTCAATTAAATAAAAATTAAAGCTCAGAAAATGTCACAAAAGGGTAACCTAATATTTGATCATAAATGTGCTTATGCAAAGGGGTATTTACAACTGTGCATTCAAAAGTGCATTCAGCTCCTCTTTCCACGTTCCAGAAAACCAAGGTTTAAGATAATATTTGGATGAACATTTGGGTAGAGTTTCTAGGTAGCCAGTGCCCTGTAGACAGTCTCCAGTGATTTTGATTCTAACGAAATGCTGAGAAGGGTGTGCATTGTTGCTTTCTTTTTAGCTCAAAAGAACAAAACAAACAAAAAATAATACAACACAGTCTCATGATTAGAGTCAAATTGTTGTCTACGATCATAACAGATCATTTTCTCCAAGATCATCTTGTCTGAGTTATAAAGGCATTAAATAGTGAATTTATTAATCTCTCCCAGATGGATATGCCTGAATCACCTGTGTGTCTAGACATCTTAAAGAACTGCAGAGATACAGTGTCACCATTAGGCCCTCAATGTTATCATTCTCTCTTCCACTTAAAGTGTAGCAGATCAGTTCCCTTCTCCCTGCTCTGGCATTTGAAGTGCATTCGGTGCTTCTTCAATAGGAAGAATGGGGAACGGGGACAGTTGTCCTCATTCCTTGTTATAGACCAACATGTCCTTGTAGACAGCTATTCTGCTACCCGGAAACATTCACTGCTTACAGTTTAATACTCCTAGTTTCTTTTTTAAATTCTTTTTCTTTTCCAAGTGAGAGGAGGGGAGATACAGAGACAGACTCCTGTATATGCCCTGACCAAGATCCACCCGGCAAACCCCTCTGGGGATGATGCTCTGCCAATCTGGGCCCCATGCTCACAACTGAGCTATTTTTAGCACCTGAGGTTGGAAGCTCTATGGAGCCATTCTCAGCACCCAGGGATGATGTGCTCAAACCAATTGAATCATTGCTGTAGGAAGGGAAGACAGGAGGGAGGGGAGGGGTAGAGAAGCAGATAGTCGCTTCTCCTTTGTGCCTCACTCGAACTCAGGACATCCACATGCTGGGCCAACACTCTACTTCTGAGACACTGGCCAGAGCCAATACTCCTAATTTCTTCTGCTTTTTCCTCAAGTTCTTATTTGACAACATTTTAATCATTATGAACAAGAATCTTTTCACATTTTCTACTTCTAATACATCTTTTTCCATAGAGGACAGTATCACATCTGGACCTAAAATAAACTATTTATGCTGTAGTCTGTGAGCAAGAAAGAAAAAATAGAAGAATTATCTCAGGAGGAATGACATGGCTTTTAAAATGAAATGGCAAAATGTTTTGACATCATGTATACCTTTCCAGGTCTGTGTCATATCAAATGCATACAAGCCACTTCCCTCTGAGACATTTGTTTGGTTTCATGTTAATTTAGTACAACCCCATGTGTGCTCTCTCACTGTGGAGTTACACCTGAGAGATAAAAATCTAAATGAGAGCACAAGGTGTGCAATTAGACAGCAGAGTATTAATTGATGGTGCCCATTTGGGCAGACATGGGTTTTCAAACAACAGGTGTTTTAAGTTATATATAGCCTCAAAGATTTTCATGCTGCTTCTGAGTTTGTATTGGTTTATATATAGTGAAAACCAAGCTGCATAGACATGCATTCTTGTGTTATGTGTGTGTATGTGTGTTTAGTATAGCAAATAAAAGGGCTATCTTTAAGTTAAGAGGCTGTCTTTTAGAGTTTGCATTGACAGGGACAGCCATTTCTCCAAATGAAAGGTATTTATTTATTTCTCATACTTTATATCATACTTTTCTCTGGGCCCAGTCTTAAGGATGCTAATGGTGTAAAAAGATAAACAATGCAAAGTTTCTACTCTCAGGAAGCTCTCAATTGACATCTCAATTTGGTATCGCCTATCAGTGATCAGCAAACTCATCAGTCAACAGAGCCAAATATCAACAGTACAACGATTGAAATTTCTTTTCAGAGCCAAATTTTTTAAAATTAAACTATATAGGTAGGTACATTGTTATTTTTTTTTTTGTATTTTTTTGTATTTTTCTGAAGCTGGAAACGGGGAGGCAGTCAGACAGACTCCCACATGCGCCCGACCGGGATCCACCCGGCACTCCTACCAGGGGGCGATGCTCTGCCCATCTTGGGGCGTCCCTCTGCCGCAATCAGAGCCATTCTAGCGCCTGAGGTAGAGGCCACAGAGCCATCCTCAGCTCCCGGGAAAACTTTGCTCCAATGGAGCCTTGGCTGCGGGAAGGGAAGAGAGAGACAGAGAGGAAGGAGAGGGGGAGGGGTGGAGAAGCAGATGGGCGCTTCTCCTGTGTGCCCTGGCCGGGAATCGAACCCAGGACTTCTGCACGCCAGGCCGACGCTCTACCACTGAGCCAACCAGCCAGGGCCATTGCTATTAACTTAATTAGGATTCTCTAAGCTGGCCAAAGAGCCGCATGTGGCTCGCCAGCTGCGATTTGCTGACCACTGGCCTAGATTCCTACACATAACAGTTTGTTTCACTTGATACCATATCTTAGAAAAATCAGTTCACTGTCAATAAATAATTCAAGGGATCCATCTATTGACTCAAGGTATAGAACTACAGTATCTCTGGTTTAGTGAGTAATGCTTTAGAAAAAAATTTATATATATATATATATGTATATATATATATATATATATATATATATATATATATACACATACACACACACACACACACACACACACACATACACACCCACACACATACATCTTTCTATTCCAGAATCAGAAATATTTTAAGAAGATCAAATTTTTAAGAATTTAATGTCATAGATGAATTTTTCACCTCTTCTTAACTTCAGGTATTTTTTCAAAAGATGAACACCTTGTGGGAGTCCCAATTAGAGTCAATTATATTTTGATCGACTTACTTTGGCATTTAAACACCTAGAAGAATAACACCTAAAATAGGTTATTCATTTATAAAGAGAAAAAAATAATCCCTGTCCGATGTCTGTCAATTTTAGGATTTCATAATTTTCACGGAAAATAGGCGTGGTACATGACTGGACATAAGAATGAAAATATGTACCACTAAAGTTAGACATAAGAAATTCTTAATGTAAGTTGAGATGAAGAATAATGAGGGAAGAGAGAGACAGAGAGAGAGAGATCACAAAATATAGAAAATGGCAATTTAATACACATTTATGCCTTCAATGTAGCCAGAATACTTATCTTGTCATGCGGTCCTTTTCTTTTCCCCACACTTTATTGCAATATCTTTATAGCTATGTTAACTATCTGTCTACCCTCACTGCTCATTTTTATAGTTTTCTTGGTTATTTTTGAGTCTTTACTTTTCCTATGAAATTGGAATAAATGTATCCAGTTCTTCTTCATTATCTTGATTTTGTTGCAATTTCAATAGAAACTGCATTAAATTTATTTATTGTTTTTTTGGGGAAAAGTTGTCATGACATTCTTTTTTGTTTAAGAAGCCTCTTCATTTGTTGTATAGCTTTTTTTCATATAGGTCTGTGTCTTTCTTCTATTAAATATATTCCTACATTTTAAATTTTTATTGCTATTGGGCATGTGTTTTTAAATCTGCACTTTGCACACATGTTGTTGGAGGAGAGGAGAACTCTGACTGTTGTCTGCTTGTGTTATAACCTAGTGCTGCACCGCATTTCCTTGTGAACATCCGGTTGTTAGAGACCCAGTCACAATCACCAGAGAGGGATACTTTGACATCTTTTTCTAATGCATACACTAATTATTTTTTTAGTTTTTTACTATAGTTGCTAAAAAATTTCAAAGTATTGTCAAATAATCAGGATGATATCCCTGTTTCTGGTCTGAATGGATAGGGTTTTGGTGTTTTACTATCTAAGAAAATGGTCGCTGAAGTATTTGAGAATCCATCTTTATTCTGTTTGGGTTGTTCTCTTCTTATTTTACTTTAAAGTCTTAAAATTAAAAATGGTTGGTATTGTTTTTCATACTTATTGATATATAATTGACCTGTAACCTTTGGGTTAGTCCAAGATAAACAACATGATTCTTTAATGTGTATATATATTGCAACGTGATTTCCACGATAAGATTAGTTAACATCACTTACTTCCTATAGCTCCGGTTTTATTTTGTAACAAGGACTTTTAAGGTCTCTCTTAGAAACTCTTTCTTGTACAATATGTTGTTAACTGTGGTCACCATGCTCCAGGTTACATTTTAGAGCAGGGGTCCCCAAACTACGGCCCGCGGGCCTCATGCGGCCCCTGAGGCCATTTATCCGGCCTGCGCCACACTTCCGGAAGGGGCACCTCTTTCATTGGTGGTCAGTGAGAGGACCACATTGACCATCTCATTAGCCAAAAGCAGGCCCATAGTTCCCATTGAAATACTGGTCAGTTTGTTGATTTAAATTTACTTGTTCTTTATTTTAAATATTGTATTTGTTCCCGTTTTGGTTTTTTACTTTAAAATAAGATATATGCAGTGTGCATAGGGATTTGTTCATAGTTTTTTTTATAGTCCGGCTCTCCAATGGTCTGAGGGACAGTGAACTGGCCCCCTGTGTAAAAGGTTTGGGGACCCCTGTTTTAGAGAGTGTGTTTCCATTGCAGTGGGACCAAGTCTTTTACTTTGCCTAAAAATGCCGTTCTGTGGAGCTTTCCTGTTTATATCATTTCAATTCATGTTTTATTTTATTTGCTTTGCTCATTTTAAAATATCTGCATGCTGAATTGAGGAAAATGAATGAAGTCATGGGAGTTTTTCTACAGGAGACTGAAAAAAAAAATGACAAGGAAAGTAGACAGGAGATCAGATCAAGACTCATTAAAGGAACCAGAGGAGATAACTTTAGAGTTAAGATGCCTCTATCAGACTGACTTTCCTCAAAGTTTTAAATGGCTGCCTTATAGGGGAGGACGTGGACCTGACCATTTTTTTTAAAGAAAACCCATACAATACCACCACCACCACCATCACCACCATCACCATCACCATCACCACCACCATCATCACCACCATCACCACCACCACCACCACCACCACCACCATCACCATCATCACCATCATCACCACCATCACCACCATCATCACCACCATCACCACCACCACCACCATCATCACCACCACCACCACCACCATCATCACCACCATCACCACCATCATCACCACCATCACCACCACCACCACCATCATCACCACCACCACCATCATCACCACCATCACCACCATCATCACCACCGTCACCACCACCACCATCATCACCACCACCATCATCTCCATCATCCCTACCACCACCACCATCATCACAATGTCAACACAATAGTTTAGACTTCTGAATGCTGAGGCAAGAACAATGTCAAACTATACTTATGTGTTGGGTCACTTGGTGCTTAACAAATTTTGACTGAAAAAAATAATCTATGATTTGATACTGACTATGTAGTAGTGGTCACTGATGCCAAGGGCTGTGTCTAATCACAACATAGTCCCTTCCCATGCTAAATGCTTTCTCCTTATTTTTTACCATCATCAACTCACACAGTCTTCCTCCCACCCTTAGCATGAGGACAGGGATTTTCTACCTTCTTATTCACTACAATGGCTCAGCACATAAAATAGTGCTGGTTATATAGCTGATGCTCAAAAATATCTCTTGACTGAATGAATTGATGTGAACATACCAACTGTGTGGTACATTTCAATTCAACTAAAAATAATTTTTAAAAATATTATAGTCCAATTAAGTATAGGATAAAACCACCTCAACTAATAGTAATTTCATGGTCAGCAGACATCTTACAAAGATGATAGCAATGATTTTGTACAGAACTGAAAGAACTAGGATGTGGTTCTGGGGTTCTGATACCAGGAAAGTGGTTGGAACAGGTGATATTTTCAAAAAGGCATTTCCATACTGATGTTTTTATAATTCACTTAATTTTCCCAAACATTTATGTTTGCCAGACAAGATAAATACATGTACATACATGCACACATACATGTCCACACACACATTTTTTTTATTCTATACTGATTTGTTCTCCTTAAAATAACTATATGGCTTTACAGAATTTTCCAAAATTAATTTCACACACCACATCAAGGTTTGAAACTTGGAGTCTGACTGCCTTTGGCTTAATTATTTTAAATAATTCTGTAGCTTTTATGTAACATAATAAATGTGGACTTTATTTGCTTCTAGGGAAAAAGTTTAATTTTGCATGCATTCATAACTAACTGAACTACAAAGTAATTAACACTTTTCAATGGTGGCTGGTACGTGCAGCCATAACAGAGCAATTAAGCTCTAAAAACCCACAAAGAAGACACAGAAAATGATAGGCTTTAAATTTTATATCAAAATTTGGAAATCTGTTTTAGGTGTTTATGAAATGACATGCATATATTAGATAGAGTAGAGAAGAATGTTGGTTTAAAGTTTAAATTAGAGAATCTACAATCAGACTGTACTAAAGGGTTATTTAAAATGTACAAGTTTGTGAGTTGAATGATTTTTATCAATAGAAATGTTAGTAATCTTAATTAAATGTAAAACAAAAGGAGCTCTCGATATAGTTTACCATATATTAATTGAACCCACCAGCACCCAGTCCACTTCTGTTTTAATATACATATAATCAAGAATAAGGCCTCAGGTGCTAAGGATGGCTCCATGGCCTCAGCCTCAGGTGCTAAACGGCGCTATGGCCCCGCCTGGCAGAGCACTGTCTAGTAGTGGCCTTGCTGGATCCCAGTTGCAGTGCACGCAGGAGCCTGTCTCTGCCTCCCTGCCTCTCACTTACCAAAAAAAAAAAAAAAAAAAAAAAAAAGAAAGAAAGTTTTACAAGAAAATTTATAAATTACACCTAATTGGATGATTATAAATATTTAGCCTTTAAAAAAGTGAGACAATGGTATTTTTTAAAGTTGTATTACTTTAGTTCAATTTAAGCTAACATCTTTAAAAATAGATGATCATATAATAATAATAATAATGAATAATAATAAACAGTCCTGAGCTCTAAATTTGATCGTCGTGGAACATAATAGGCGATCTTAATGACAAACTGCTGGTTTACCCACTTATGAATTTCGTGATTTACTCCCAGTTGAAAGGTTAAAGGGCTATACCTCCAATTTCTCTCCATCTCTGTTACTGCAGAGTATAGTGTGCTAAAACTGTATCATTGTAGTATGCTACAATGATAGCATTTGAAAACTAAAACAAAATCATTAACAGTATGGTACAACTGAAACGAACTGTATTTTTCAAGAATATGAAGTATGTCTTATACTGTTTTAAAATGATATCACACTAAATACATGATAAGATTTTTTCAAGTGTATTTATTTCTGGTTTCTTATTACTGTAGCTGTGTGGCCGTGACCAGTAGACGGTCTGTTTGGGCTTCAGTTTCTTTCCTCTACAGGGTTAGGTTTGCAGTTGCTCATATGGAAAACAACACAATAATTAATAAATATTAATACAAGAATAAGCCTATGTTGCACGTACTCACAACTGCAGACCGACTTTTGTAAATACACACCCTGTACTGATGACACCTGGGGTTGTAATGAGATGAGGGTATTTTAATACAAGTACATTGCTTCGACTGTTGACTGGCGCTTGATCTGTTTGCACAAAGTTTTACATAATATTATCTTAGTGTTTGATACCCATTTTAACAGGGCTCAAGTGAAGTTAATTTTCTAAATCACAAAGCTAGAATATCAGAGAGTATCATAGTGTGGACAATAAAATTCATCTACCACGAATTCCAAAGTCCAGCCTCAGTCTGCATTTTGTGAGTCTAAGAAGAAACTTTCCGTGACCTAATGATGATGTTGAATTGTAATCTTGTGAATGGGTTGTAAACTTCCGGGTATAATTAGTGAAAGTGACCATTATATTTAAATTATAAAAAAGGTTATGTATATTTAGTATTATAGATACATGTATACGTGCATATATATGTGTGTTTGTACACACACATGTACAGACACAGACACGGTGACCTTTTCAGGACTTGTGTTTGACGGGACAGTTCTTCTTCCCAGTTAAAGAGGGGAAGAAATGGCCATCTGGGAAGGACAGGAGAGGTATAAACACGTTTTCTCAGAGTCGGTTTCTAGTAATCCATTTATATGGAATATTGAAAAGGTCAGTGTAATGCAGCATGCTCTCCGATCCTTTGGAAATATGAGGCATTAAAATTCTGATGCATCATTCAGGGTTGTACTTGAGAACATAACACAAATTGAACCAATTATTTTGACAGTGATAGTAATGAGAATGGAAAATGAAATAAACTTAATGATACCGCCAGTGACTTTTTTATTTCAAAATTTCTGAACTCCCTCGCTGTCTGTTTTGCGAAGGGAAACCATAATCTACATATAAACACTTAATTCTTTAAAATTAAAACGCCCCATGAAAGAGAAGACCAATAAAAATTTTAAACACTGAAATAAAAGTTTATGACAATTGTGTGAAATCAGACCCATGAAAGACCTCACATTGTTTTTTTTTTGAGTGGTGATTCTTATTTTAGGAGGGCAAATCTTCTGAAAGTTTTCAATATAAAAGCAGCAAAGGTTACATTGAATTAGAAAACTTAGAGCTATAAAGGAATTATTATGTGAGCTTTTCTGGTAAGTGAAGTGAAGAAAAAAGTTGAGAGACAGCCTTACAACTGTGGTAACAGAGCAGAGGCCAGAGTTCAGCTCACGTGTCTGCCTCCTGTGCCTCCCCTTCATTTCAAACTAAGTATTGGCTTTTCCACCATGTACCAGAAACCATCCCTTTTTTCCCTTTCCATTCATAGAATTAAAAAAAAAAAAAAAAAAAAAAAAAAAAGTTTACCTCTACAGAGAAAAAGAGACTCACCAGATGATCCTGAGGATTTTCAGCTATGGAAAGACTACTACAGGGGTCCCCAAACTACGGCCCACGGGCCACATGCGGCCTCCTGAGGCCATTTATCCAGCCCCCACTGCACCTCCGATAGGGGCACCTCTTTCATTGGTGGTCAGTGAGAGGAGCACAGGATCCATCCTCATCCTGTGCTCCGGGAGTACTGTATGTGGCGGCGCCACAAAGCGCAGCATGGCTCACGTACAGTACTACTTCTGGTGACGTGGGATGCATGCATCATGGCTCCGGAAGCGCGTCATATCACCTGTTACGGCTAGCAGTGACAAATATGGAACCGGACATTGACCATCTCATTAGCCAAAAGCAGGCCCATAGTTCCCATTGAAATACTGGTCAGTTTGTTGATTTAAATTTACTTGTTCTTTATTTTAAATATTGTATTTGTCCCCGTTTTTTTTTTTTTTTTTACTTTAAAATAAGATATGTGCAGTGTGCGTAGGGATTTGTTCATAGTTTTTTTTATAGTCCGGCTCTCCAACGGTCTGAGGGACAGTGAACTGGCCCCCTGTGTAAAAAGTTTGGGGACCCCTGGACTACGACAATCTGTTCTTCCTTTCTAACGTCTTTCACAACCATTAACTGTTAGGTGAGGTCCAGAGCGCAGATGCTGGCTGAGGAAAGGGAAGGCTATCCGATGGTGAATTAGATCAAGCAAGACGACAGAGTTGGCTCTCTTCATGCCCAGAGTGTACTCTGTGCCCCATGAGGTCTGGCTAAATGGACCTTTATTGATCAGCGTTGGCCGGGCCTTCCTCGCGGCCAGCCTGTGGTGACTGTCCTTTTTCTCGGCAGGTGTGTGTGTTCCATCGTGTGTACTTTGCCTCACCTCCCTTTTCAACGTAAAAGAAGGTGGCTGATAAAATGGGTAACCTTGAATCAAGATACAGAACTTCCTAAATTGTCCAAACCGAAACTACTTGTACCCTTCTGGTATTAAGACATACTTTTATTTATTTACTCAACTTACACATATTGTGTCAAACTGCTGTAAGCTTCAATTCAAGAAACTGAGCAAAAGCACGCATGCTTCCTAGCTTCAGGGAGAGTAATGACAGGTGAGGTGATAAGTCTGAAAGTATTATACTAAAGGAAGTTAAAATGACACCAGTGATAAGTCTGGCAGGAGGGTGACAAGGAATGATGAGAATAGATCACGGGACAGCTTGTTTCCTGCTATCAGGCCAACAGCCAAGACAGTGCCTGGCACATAGTGGGCACTCAATAAATGTGTGTTGAACAAATCTGACCTGGTCAGGAATGTCTCTCTTAAGGAGATCCTGCTTGAAATCTCCCAGGGGATAGTAGGGGTTATTTGTTGTGGAGGGTGAGGTACAGAAAAGCCACTGATAAAGCTCTGTGGGTCAGAAATCATGTGCAGTTCAAGAAACTAGAAGCAGGTCAGTGTTTCCAAGGTCAAGGGAGATTGTATATACAATAGTATCAATAATATGTGTGTACACACACACATTAGATAGATAGGTGATAGATAGATGATAGATAGATAGATAGATAGATAGATAGATAGATAGATGAGAGGCAAGAAATAGAGAGAGAGAGAAAAAAACAACAACAACATACTGTCAAAAGCCAAATTTGGAGAGGTAATAGGAGCACAGTTTTGCAGGGTTCCTGGGCCATATGAACAGAGACTATCCCCAATACAATTGATAGCTTTCTAAGTATTTTAGGTGGTTTTAGACTTGAGTAATCTCAGAAGATTTATCTTCCTATTTTTAAAACTTAATCCATGGGAATAAAATTCAGTCTGGACTTTGAGGCCACTCAGTGTGATCACTGCTCAGTGCTGAACTGGTATTATTCAATGAGAGGTCCTTGCAAGGGCCAGCAAGCATCTTTGTTCTCATTTCTAGCAAAGGTGGCATTTTCTTAGACTTTTGGAAGTAGTAAGAAGATGTCTCAAGAATTTTATAAATAGTGATCAGGGTCCCACTGTTTTAGGATGTTTAGGATAAAATCGAATGGGTTGAAAATAGCCTGAATCGTTACAAGAAAACTTTAGTCCTGACAAGTATTGTTGAATTCAAGAAAGAGTAAAGAGCAGGTGTAGAACTTTGGGCAATTGTAGGCAGCAGAGTTGGAGGAATCTATATAGAAGGAAAAGCTAAGACAAAGAGAGCTCAATCTTTGAAGGATATAACTAAGACTCGGAGACTTGGGGACTTTGTACTGGATGAATATGCATGAATGGACACAGAAAATGGAAAATGGCAGACAAAAACATAAAACCAACCTTGCTTGTATTCAGTTTAGGTCAGAAAGAGACGATTTGGAATTGGGTCAAATCAGAATAACTTGTAGAATTAAAATCATGGTAAAAAAAAACATAAAGAAAAAATATGCATCTCATCATACTGGCTTAGTAGGCAGGAAACAAATGTATTCTCAATTATCAAGTAAGAATTTTCTCAAATAATACAATTAATTATTATTAATAGATTTATCAGGAATACGATTGAATATCCAACATGTTCCAAGAACAGTGCTGACATGAACACATTTCACACTCCTAAGTATGATGCCCAGTGGTAATCTCTGATGTTTTTGTATGCCCCTTGAATAATTGAAACTAAGTAGCCTCATTTTACTAGTACTCCCACAGTGAAACAAAATCAATGATCGAAAATGAAAGGTCTAACATAGTCATTTTACGTAGAGCAAATCTGAACTCTATATATGTACAACTATCCTGCCCTCAAACCCCACTCCCAGGTCAGCCAGTCATCTCTGCCCCCTGGGGTAGGCCTGTCAACCCACAGGTTCAACCTGCCATAACTCTATATTTGTTCTATAAATTTGCTGAGATCCCTGATTCTATCTGTGGACAAGACCTACAGCTCTCTGCTGAAACCTAACAATTTAGCGAAGGTTCTCACCCCATGCCTTCCCCTGACCTTCCTTCTCCTGCGGATGGACCATTACTCATTAGGCCTAGTGGTCCTTGGCCTAAGATCACAGAGCCAACCCTGGGTTATAATGCAGCCTTCCATCAGCACGGCTTGAAGCCCCTTCTAGTTTCCCCCGTGCAGCATGTGTGATTCCTTGGCATGCCCACACTGGCCGCAGGGGAATCCCAAACAGCGTGCTCTGTTGGATAGTGTTTATATCCATGCTGGGACTCACTTCCCTCATTATTCACATTCTCCTCTTCAGTCAGGACCCTCGCTGTGCTTCCTGGGGGCTGCAACGCTGAGGTTTTAAGTCATTACATGTAAGTGACCCTACTTTGATTGGTGCGTGCATCTCTCTCTGACTAGCTTATGAGTATTCTGTCCTTCACCATAGAGAGAAAAAAAATTATGTGTGTGTATGTATATGCACAAGCTCATTTATCACACACATACAGACACACATATGCATGCACGTGACTAGAATTCGGGAGAAATTGTCTTAATTGTGTTTCCAGAGGAACACACACTGCAATATACATATGATGAATTGTAGAATTTTACACTTGAAATCTGTGTAGTTTTATTAACCAATATCACCGCAATAACTTCAATAAAAATAGAAGATTCACAAAACTAACATTTTGACTGGACCCTGGATGCCATGAGTCTAACCGCCCCGGCCCTGGAGGAGCCACTAAGCACTTGGGGCTAAGTATTGAAGAGAGGCTTTGAGGGGATGAGGATGGAGATGCCTAGAGTAAGGAGATGCATTGTCAGGTTGACAGCTCATGTCATAGTCAAATGACTATTCTAGTTTTTGTTGATAGACTTGGCACTGGGCTGCACCGGCCCCAGTGACACTATAGTCTCATATGTCACTCTTGTTGAAAGTGCACCAGTCTACAAATAGGGGGATCTGTATTTCAAACTTTGCTCTGCAATTCTTTGAGAGATACTGAACAAGCCTACTTCCTCTAGCATAATCAGTTTCAACTGTTCAGTGAGTGGATTGGTGAAATTATGTGTGTGTGTGTGTGTGTGTAAGTTCAGTGAGTGGATTGGTGAAATAATATATATATGTAAGTGTGTGTGCCTCCCTTACCCACTGTGGCTATATAAACAAACCAGCTAGAGAGACAGTATCTGGACCCTTCCTGGACCAATGAATCAACATATACAATGGAGCCAGACAGTCAGAATTAGGTTCTTGTGATTATAACATAAAGCCCCATTCGAGACCTACAATATAATATTGTCGATGTTGCCCAAGTCTCCACCTCCAAGGGCCTTCTCCAAGTACTTTTTAGCCTGCATGGATAATGAAATGTGTCAATTAACCAGGATAAAAGTATTATTTTGTTATTGTGGTTCTTTTTGATTGTTTTTTTTAGAAAGAGAGAGAGAGGGACAGACAGAGACAGACAGAGACAGGCAGGAGAGAGATGAGCAGCATCAGTTCTTCGTTGCAGGACTTTAGTTCACTGATTGCTTTCTCATATGTGCCTTGACCTGGGGGGCTACAGCAGACTGAGTGACCCCTTGCTCAAGCCAGAGACTTTGGGCTCAAGCTAGCAGCCATAAGGTTATGTCTATGATCCCATGCTCAAGCTGGCAACCCTGTGATCAAGCTGGTGAGCCTGCACTCTGGCGACCTTGGGGTTTCTAATCTGGGTCCCCTGCATCCCAGACTGACACTCTATACACTGCGCCACCGCTTGGTCAGGCTAAAAGTTTTTTATTAAGATAGATTTTGCTCTTTGTTGTTTTTTTTTCCCTTTCCTACAGGAATGTTATTATCTCTGCTTAGCAAATACCCTATTCAGCTTTGCCTGTCTAAATTCTACTTATTTTTTTGGTTTTTACTTGGCTATTCCTTCTCACATTAAGTGACGACTTGGTTAGAAGCATCATACATGTGTCCCCATAGAACTCTCTGTGTCTCACTTATTTAACTTATAATGTATTTATCTCTCCATCCACCTATGTACCTTTTAATGTAATTATTTACTTCTTTGTATCCCTCAATCTGAGAGCCAGGCCTGCTTACATTTTCTTCAACTACACCCTAAACCCCTATTAGTAGGCTAAGAATAAATTTGTTAATGTTTTGCATACATTGTCTGTGTGTATGATGTATTTTATATACCTAAATATACATCCATATATAATATAAATACATATATAAAATATAAACATGCATGTGTATAGGCATGGATATGTCAAAGCTTTTGATCAGTATAAAGAACTCTTTGCAATTACTGATATAATTTAAGGGGAAAAATGTGAATTCTGGGGTTTGCCTCTAGATGATAAAAATATGATTGTTTAAATTAAAAGTTTTAAAAACTGTAAAATAATCTTCAGAGCCATAACTGCCTTTGTGGACTTCTGAGGTCCAGAGAGGCCCAGAGTGGCCACTGGGTCAGCCACAGTTCAATTGTGCGTTGTCAGTTTTCTATGAGTGAGCGCTTTAACTATTTTTAAGTGCAAACTCCTTTGTGGGAAAATAAAAGGTTGCTATGTTTGCTATGTTGTTCAGTTCTTGAAGTCAAGTACAATAAGAAGAGAAAAACAGTAAATATGTATTCAATTTTTTATTTTCCTTTAACAAGGCAGTCTGGCTTGCATTCACCTGGCATTATTTATGCAGAAGGAACTAGACTCACAACATCTCCACTACAGCAACCCTAATTTTTCACAGGTGTGTTTCCAATAGATAGATATTAATGCGGTCTCCCTAACACACATTTTAGCTTATCTACTTTTCTTTCCTTTAGCTCTGTCACCTCCATGCCCTCAGTGGCCAAAAGAACAATGAGTTCATTTGAAAGCTAGGCATTCATTAAGTTGTTTTTTTTTTTAATATGTGGTCACTGGAGATCATAAAAGTCTTTTTTGATGTTTGTTTCTTCCCAAGTATAAAATTAATGCCTTCATCTATCATTATAAGGAAGCTTTCCTAAGTACTTTCCTAAATCAAATACTTAACATCAGGACCTCTTCCTTTGATTATAAGCTATTAAACAATTTCTTCCTGTTCACAATGACCTTGCTTTGTGTTCTAAAGCAGGATAGCAATTATAGCACTAACATCTTCCTTCTGAATAGAGCATTAGGGGAAGTAGCCAGACAATATTGCCCCATAGAAATTCCTTAAAATGTCCTTATTTACATGTAAGTAAAGAAATGAATATCTTTTACTGATAATATTCCAAACAAGATTTTTATTTTAATGCTTTTTCAGAAAGTATGAAGAACAAAATTAAAACCTAAGATATAAAAAGTATATAAAACGGTAACATATATGTGTCTGCTAAAATATGAGGAAATATGGAAGTAATGGCTTACAAATCTTTTAATAATATAAATAATAATAATAATAATGAAATCCTAATATGAAGGTTTTTGGGAAACTCAGTAAACATTCATTTAGATAATCAGTAAATCAAGTGTAAAGGCAGAAGAAAAGCAGAACCTAATGTTTATCTCTGTTCCACGAGGCCAATGTTTTAGGAAAACTCAGTTTCTTGGCTTTATTTTAACTCAAAAAGGTATGAGAATAAAAGCTAACCTGCAGAAGGTTTCTGTTGTGATTTAGTTACCCTGGGTGATTGAGACTGATGCTTTTCATTTAATCCTGTACATTAGCAGGCTAAATTTGTAGATACAAAAAGTGAGGTGAAGAGATCTCGTAACTTGTAAAGGTCAATCAATTAGTAATTAGTGGTGGATGTAATAATGAAGCTTTTATTTTATTTTTTTCTGATTCCAAAGATTTACTTACAATTCTATGTTAAATTTCTGGATATGAGCAGAACTGGAGAGATGTATGTTATCCAACCATCTGTCCTTAACCGGGTCAGAAATGAACACATTGCTCCCGACTCGACCAGTATTGAGAACTTAAGATACACTTTTCAATGGTTATTGATTAGGAGGCCTTTGCAACTAGTCCAGATAGGGACATATCCCAATGGAGACAACCTGTAACTAAATATTGAGAGTCTGTTGGTTTATTTTGTTCATTCAACTCAGATATCAAGAATAGACTGGCAGCTGTCAGAGGGGAGGGGTTGGGGGACGAGTGAAACAGTGAGGGCACTAAGCACGGGGAAACATGCTCATAGACACAGATGACAGGATGAGGATTGTGAGAGGGAAGGATGATCAGGGGAGATAGAAGAGGGAATAAGAGGCCCTGGCTGGTTGGCTCAGTGGTAGAGCATTGGCCTGGCGTGCAGGAGTCCCGGGTTCGATTCCCGGCCAGGGCACACAGGAAAAGCACCCATCTGCTTCTCCACCCCTCCCCCTCTCCTTCCTCTCTGTCTCTCTCTTCCCCTCCCGCAGCCGAGGCTCCATTGGAGCAAAGTTGCCCCGAGTGCTGAGGATGGCTCTGTGGCCTCTGCCTCAGGCGCTAGAATGGCTCTGGTTGCAACAGAGCGATGCCCCAGATGGGCAGAGCATCGCTCCCTGGTGGGCATGCCGGGTGGATCCCTGTTGGGCGCATTCGGGAGTCTGTCTGACTGCCTCCCCATTTCCAACTTCAGAAAAATACAAAAAAAAAAAAAAAAAAAAAGGGGGATACATGGTGATGGGAGGAGACTGGACGTGGAATGGCGAGCACACAGGACAATGTAGAAACGATGCATTATGGAGCTGAACACCTGAAACCTGGGCGACCTTATTAACCAGGTCACCCAAATAAATGCAAGAATCAAGTTTTTAAAAAATTGATGTAAATATAGAAAAGCATCTGTTTCGTGTTCTCTAATTTAATATTGCCGAGTTCTTTTCCTCATAACTAAATACATTGTATAATGGCTACCATCTTATTTCAAGATGAGAAAAGCGAAAAGAAGCCACAATGAATATGTCAAGCTGGGACTCAGGCTCAGTTTCTGTGATACCGAGGCTTACGGGGCACTTCCCCACTGATTGACCAAGTTCAAACCATTCAAGAATTGAAACATAACATGGAAAATGCCTTGGAAAATGGAACCCCCAAATCTGAGTATCTTTCCCAAAAAAGGATGAAAAAGAAAATATTTTCTATTGTCAAATTACTTATAAAGTTAGACATATCTCTCTGAGGTAGTGTTTTTAAATCAGCAACAAGATGATAATACCATTAACATTCAGGACAGATAGATGATAAAACAAACTGCCTAGAAATTGTTTAATAATATTTAAAGTCTACAGTGTGCACTACAAAGGGCTACCTATTTGGAATACAAGAAAGTAAAATACAGGTATTTTCTGGTCCCTTAGAAAGCTTACACACCATAAATAATATCTGTTGTTCCTTGTATCATCTTTAGTTTACTATTATTCTAGAAGCAGTTTCTACAAATAAGTACGTATAAACAGAGTAAAATCTTGTGCAGAAAACGGATGGTTAAAAGGGCAACATTTCTTCTCTAATTATTACCCTTCGAACATTTCAAATAGATTTGTGTACTCTAAGGCAATTTAAATGACAGCAAAGTGCTAGAGATAAGAGAAGACTCCCATCTACAGCTTTACAAGTTTGCAGGAATAAACACAATATGCTGTCTTGACTACTGTTGCCAGGGGTGCATTGTTCTCATGTTAAATTTCTTTTAGAATCCATTGCCTTGCAACTGGGAATACAGTTGCCAAGTAATGTAAGCACTCCAACCCCAAGATTATACTGTAGAACAAGAGCAGCCCCAGTTTCTGGCAGATGCAAATAGTCATAAACAAAATATCTCTGACATACTGTCGATGTGAAAATGATTCTTGACATAGAAGCCTGTGACTGGGAAAAGCGTTAAGTGTGTGCAGTGGCAGATTTGGAAAGAAAGTGAACACTTACAACGACAATTTAAATAAGAGATAAATGTATTATTTCAATTCTTCACTTTGTATAGTACCAGGGCGAGGGCATGGGTAATGTGGGTAATTACTAGGTTCAACCAATTTTGTATTGGAAACTTTGTGATATTCTGTAAGTTACAGCATCATCATTAGAAAAGTAGATGTTGGGCCTGACCAGGTGGTGGTGCAGTGGATAGAGTGTCTGACTGGGGCACAGAGGACCCAGGTTTGAAAGCCCGAGGTCGCTGGCTTAAGTGCAGACTCATCCAGCTTGAGCACAGGCTCAACCAGCTTGAGCTTGTGGTTGCTGCATTAAGTGTGGGTCAGACACGAACCCATGGGTCCAAAGGTCGCTGGCTTGAAGCGCAAGGTCGCTGGCTTGAGCAAGGGGTCACTCGGTCTGCTGTACTGCTCCCGCCCATCAAGGCACATATGGGAAAGCAATCAAAGAACAACTAAGGTGCCGCAATGAAGAATTGATGCTTCTCATCTCTCTCCCTTCCCGCCTGTCTGTCACTATCTGTCCCTCCCTCTTATTCTCTCTCTCTCTCTCTGTCTCTATAAAAAAAGAAAAAAAGAAAGTAGACATTGGAATCAATCAAACTCAACTTGGAATCCAGGCTCCTTGATCTAAAGCAATTCAATTCAATTAACCTATCTCAGCCTCAGTTTCCCCATGTATAATTAAGCCTTAAAAGTATATTTCTCACAATATTGTAGTGAATAAAAAAAAGACAAAAAGTGACACACAAAGACTATTAAACTCAATATCTGATATGTACTGAGTGAATTATATATTAATATTATCAGTGCCAGCCGTTACCTATGTCTATATTAGTAACTAGAGAGATTCTTTATCTGGTCATGAAGAAGGAACCAAAGACTGACAACAGTCATTTAACTACATCTCGTCTGGATTTTCAGCTGCACCTGACATTATAATGCAACGAGATTTACCATGTGAGAACATATCTGATTTGTGGACTAGTGGGCTGTGAATTAATAAATGGCATACACAGGTCTAGACATACATATCGGGTTTGTGTGGGAACATGTAGTATTACATATATTCACATATAGTACTGTACAAAAACCTATACTATACTTTTATATTTACACTAAAATCATACAATGCACACGTCTCTACACTCTCTGTTTCTACTGATCCTAAACGATCCTACTCTCTGTTTCCGCTGGCTCTTCCCTCCTTTCCTGTGTACTCCAATACGTCAGACTAGTGCTTGGCGTTTGTTTGCTTCTTGTTTGGTCTTAAGAAATAAACAATGGGGGTGGAGTGGTGATCACAATGATGTTGTTGGACCCAAGGAGCTTATATGCTGAGAGGAATGAGGTGACACAGACAGCACTCACTTAGATAGTCATTTAATAAAGTAAATGCAGAGACTGCGAGGTTTAAGGGAGATCCCCGTTAGAAGATGGGGGAGATGCATTAGCTTGGCTCTTTGGGCAAAACTTTCTTAAGCAAGTCATATTTGCGATGAGTAGGATTCTGTCTTGTTTGGTTTGTCCCTTTAGACCAGTGGTCCCCAATCCCCGGGCCGCAGACCGGTACCGGTCCGTGGGCCATTTGGTACCTGTCCGCAGAGAAAGAATAAATAACTTACATTATTTCCGTTTTATTTATATTTAAGTCTGAATGATGTTTTATTTTAAAAAAAATGACCAGATTTCCTCTGTTACATCCGTCTAAGACTCACTCTTGACGCTTGTCTCGGTCACATGATACATTTATCCGTCCCACCCTAAAGGCCGGTCCGTGAAAATATTTTCTGACATTAAACTGGTCCGTGGCCCAAGAAAGGTTGGGGACCACTGCCTTAGACATCAGCCATGAGAACTGTTGGGATAGGGACAATGGGAAGTCAAAAAAAGAACCACGTTGATCGGGAACTGAAAACTCTAAAAAGCAGGCAAACAAAGCAGAGGGAGTGTTGAGAAAGAGGCTGGAGTCGCTATGATGTGCGAAGGGAACAGAAGAAAAATAAGGATTGCTTCAGACCTGGTGCCCCTCCATGGCATTGGAGAACTGCAAGCAAAATGCACGAACTCTTTTGGAATTATGCGATTTTTCTTTCTTTCCGTAATGGTGGTGACCTTGCTGAAGTTAGGAGTGCGGGACCTGGATGGAGGTGGCTATCTGGGTTCAGATAGCAGCAGAGTCACTACCTATTTCTGCAGCCTTGTTTCTCAGCTATAAATGGGGGAAAACTAAAATGTCAAGCCATTTTCTCCTGAGGATAGTGCTTTAATATTCGTGAATGCTTTAAAACCTATTTGACACATAATTGTTAAATAATTGTTAGCTATTATTTTATTGTTAGTGTTTGTTAAAATATTTGTTTTGATAAATGCATTCTCTCTAGAAAATTAATTAGTTTCACCAGACAGTGTCTGTGCAAAAAAAAAAAAAAAAAAAAAAGTTCTTTCCTGATTG
The DNA here is from genome assembly GCF_036850995.1 of Saccopteryx leptura. NCBI lineage: Eukaryota > Metazoa > Chordata > Mammalia > Chiroptera > Emballonuridae > Saccopteryx > Saccopteryx leptura. Next base: position 15,034,206 of record NC_089511.1, on the reverse strand, counting down.
GAATTCTCCTAAATATCACTCCCCAATTTCAGGAAGCTGTTGTAAATACCATGCAGCACATTCAGCCATCAGTATTATGTATATAATTTGATCATATAAGAGTCAACATCATTTAGTTTATAAATACAGGTACCCAATAGCTAGTTAGAAGCTAGAGGGAGAAGAAAGTTAATTAACAACTTCATAAATGCAAAGAGACATAAGGAGGCTAAGGCAAAACAAAGAGTTTGATGATCTGTATTTTAAATGAGGTTTTTTTTCTTTTATAAATAATGAGATGTTAAAAATTCTTTCACACTTTGCCAAACCAAATTATACTTTTTTGACTGCCATGCATTTCTTTTTTAATATAAATATATTTAGCACCTAGTGATTTTTAAGCTCTTTAGAGAAAGAAATGATAAATTCATGGATCTTACCCTCCAGGGGCCATAGCTTTATCAGGGGGGAAAAATGACATGCATAATTAATGATATTACAATGTGATGAGTGCATTGTAAAGATATGAATAAAGAGTTTTGAGAACACAGAGATAAGAACAATTAATGACATTTTTTAGAGCAGGAGAGCTGTGAGTTTGGCCTTGAAAGATGAGTCAGGTGAAATTACCTAGTGGAGAAGGAAGGGAGAAATCATTCCAGATAGAAGGCAGACCATGAGCTAAGTCCTAGGACACCTAGAAATGGTGGAAATACTCATATTGGGGAATGAAAGGAACGGCCAAATCATTGAAGGTTTTCTGTGACGTGCCAGGGACACTGAATGTTGTTTATTTCACTTAGGAGAGCTATACTGTATAATGGTTTTAAGGAAGGACAGGGCATGAACAGAATCATCTATACTAACAATTATTGTAGACATTCCTGTCTACACAGTTCAGCTAGGTCAGGTGCTGGATTTTTCCTGGCTGACGATACAGTTTTTCTGGGGAGTGGTGATATCAAGTAGGTTTGTACAGTCCTTTATATATACCCCATAAGATGCTTTATGTATTTTTATGCCATATAAACTTTGTCACTAAACTATTAAACAGAGCCCTGGTTGGTTGGCTCTGTGGTAGAGCGTCAACCTGGCATGTGGATGTCCCTGGTTTGATTCCCAGTCAGGGCACACAGAAGAAGCGACCATCTGCTTCTCCACTTTTCCACCCCTTCTACCTTTCTCTCTCCCTCTTCCACTCTCACAGGCATAGCTCAGATGGTTCAAGAAAAATTGGCCCTGAGTGCTGAGAATGGCTCCATGGCGTTGCCTAAGGCACTAGAATAGATCGGTTAAAGCAACAGAGCAGCAGTCTCAAATGGGCAGCACATTGCCCTTGTAAGGGGCTTGCCAGGTGGATCCTGGTGGGGGCGCATGTGGGAGTCTGTCCTGCCTCCCTGCCTCTCACTTAATTTTTTAAAAAATGATTAAATCATCATTATTTCTATTTCACAGAAGAGGAAACTAAAATGCAGATTCTCAGTGTGTAACCTAAGGCCACACAGATAATAATAAGCCTCTCTTTGGTCTACAATATAGATCACACCCATTTTCAAACACGGGTTTTGAACCACTTGAACATTTAACAAAGCATACATACATCGGCCAAAAACCTCATTGGCTATAATTAAGGATGGATAAGATCAGAGGATGTGGCATTAGCTATGTTAGCTAGATAGGCTTATTATTGCTATAACACAAAATTAAATAAATGGACTCACCCAGTCCCAAGGAGGTTTGAACAAGAGCCAACAAGCCTAACTGCTTGGAGATCGGCCTGGGTAAGCTGACTTAAAGTACCATTGGGCACATGGAGGCTTGAACCCCAAGAGGAAGAAAGACAATACAGAGTTAAACACCCATTCTTCACAGATTGACCTGTGTGATTGTCACTCCAGGTTCCCCAGGATAAAGAGCATAAAGGAGCCCTGACCAGATAGCTCAGTTGATTAGAGCAGTGTCCCTATGCACAGAGATTGCTGGTTCAATCTCTGGTCAGGGCACATACAGAAACAGATCCCTCTCTTTCTCTCTTTGTTTCTTTCTAAAATCAAACAATAAAAAATATTTTTTTAAGAGCATAAAAGAATAGAGAATACTCATGAATGTCACAACAGTAGCATACCTTAAACATGAAAAATAGCCTGACCAGGTGGTGGCATAGTGGATAGAGCATCAGATTGGGATGCAGAGGACCCAGGTTCGAGACCCTAAGGTTGCCAACTTGAGCGCGGGCTCATCTGGTTTGAGCAAAAGCTCACCAGCTTGGACTCAAGGTCGCTGGCTTGAGCAAGGGGTTACTCGGTCTGCTGAAGGCCCATGGTCAAGGCACATATGAGAAAGCTATCAATGAACAACTAAGGTGTCACAATGAAAAACTGATGATTGATGCTTCTCATATCTCTCCGTTCCTGTCTGTCTGTCCCTATCTATCCCTTTCTCTGACTCTCTCTCTCTCTCTGTCCCTGTTAAAAAACAAAAACAAAAACAAAAACAAAAACATGAAAAATAATAAGACGCAAGGGTTTGGCACTTTCTCCGCACTTGAATAGTTTTTGAACCCAGTTAGTTACTCTGGATCTCCTGTTGTTTTCACTCCACCCCACAGCTATTAATTCTGGGTCATTGATTCCCATTCTCCTCTTCCCTCACTCCCAAACGGGACATCTGATATAAAAAAAACAAAGCAAGGCAAAGACTTCTGGCTGAGGACAGCTGAGTTTGGAAAGAGAGTAGTTAGTTCTTGAGTCCCTGCACTTAACGATTGAAGACTCCTGGAACAGCGTTAGGCGTTAGACTAGCCTTGGCGGAAGAGAAGAAGGCGCTGTGGTCTTTCTGCAGAAGCTCTTTCTGAGTGAAAGCTGCCAGGAAGCCTTGGGGGCATCCAAGATGGAGAGCGACTAGGCAGCTGCTGCGCTTTTTACAGAGGGAGGTTTTGATAATTCTACTTAGACACACACACACACACACACACACACTCACACACTCTACTACACTACTTTGCAACCTCAGCACCTCGGTTAAGATTTTAAATCCTGTGTTAAATTTCGATGTGGACTTCACATATTGATGAGCCAAGAGGGTCAAATGAGAGCATCAGTGATGTCTCCGTTACCTCACCTGGGGAGGGAATCTAATAAAGAACTGCTCTTCTTCCTAAATAATTATACCTCTGTGCATATTCTGTGCCGCCTTCGCTTAGAAAACGGTGTTCCTTTTTTAACTTGGCCGCACAATGAACTTGCCGCGAGGCGCACAATGGAAGAGGTTACTAATTTGAGCTGCTTTTTAACTAAGAATATTTTATACTACTGCACCTCCACAGTCTTTAACACCCTGACAGCATGTAAATGAAATGTTAATCCGCGTCTCTGTGCAATCTTCTCCCATTTAAACTTTTTTCTCCCTTTTGTCACCAAAGAGGAGAAACAAAAAGAAAAAAAAAAGATGTAAGAAAAGAATTCTGCCAAAATTAATAGTTATGTTCAGTGTTTTCCCTGGTTTCTGATTGTTTAAAATGTGTTTTTGCTTCCAAGGTCCCCTTAAAGTGCACTACCTCCACATGCTAATAGACTAATTAAAATATGAATAAATACCAAAATATCCATTTCCTATAACCTTTTTTTTTTTTTCACCTTTTCTGGTGAACTTAAGAGTTAGTTTGTATGAACTGGGAGTAATCAAAATGATATCTTTTATTTTATCGCTTTCTTGTTAGGAAAATTTCAACTCGCACCCCTGTGTTCAGTGAGAACCTAGATCTGGATAGTGTCCCAAGCAATTGAAAGAACAGTGTTATTCAGGATCAAGAGGAATACCTTGGAATCTTGGATGTGCAACCTGTTTTTAGTACCTGTTCACTTCTCTGTGCCACAGTTTTCTTTTGTATGAAATGGATATAAATTTACTGCATGTCAAAGGGGAATAATCTATCTGTCTATCTCTGGTGTACAAAAGTTGCATCTGAGTCCTCTTCTATCCTGATCATTTAACTTGGGAAAATGTTGTTGTTGTTTTTTTTTTTTCATTTTTCCGAAGCTGGAAACGGGGAGGCAGTCAGACAGACTCCCGCATGCGCCCGACCGGGATCCACCCGGCATGCCCACCAGGGGGCGATGCTCTGCCCATCTGGGGCGTCGCTCTGTTGCATCCAGAGCCATTCTAGCGCCTGAGGCAGAGGCCACAGAGCCATCCCCAGCTCCCAGGCCATCCTTGCTCCAATGGAGCCCTGGCTGCAGGAGGGGAAGAGAGAGACAGAGAGGAAGGAGGGGGTGGGGTGGAGAAGCAGATGGGCGCTTCTCCTGTGTGCCCTGGCCGGGAATCGAACCCGGGACTCCTGCACGCCAGGCCGATGCTCTACTGGAGAGAATGTTTTGAGGAGCATGCAGTAAGTGAGATTGTGGGGGTCTGCGGCAGCTGATCTGAAATATGGCGGGAAGGAGCTTAAACAAGAGAGTGACTCCCTGATGTCCTAGGTAAATAAGAGAAAGCACACAGTAACTGAGATGTGAGGTGACATTTTGGATTCATAAAAAATATTTCTGTTGTCTAAATGTTGCTAACTGAATCTCATAACTATTGGGTATTTAATGAGCACCCAAGAGCACACCATAGGCTATACTTAGAAGAAATGCTTAAAATGTTGGTACAAATTAGACAGATTATGCACTAACTCAAACTCAGTGAATCCTTATGAAGGGAGAGACTTGGCATTATCAGTCATCTGCAATACCAACCACTGTGGTAGACCCTTTCCCGAGTGTTTTTACTTGTGTGACCTTCTGTGAGGGGTAAGGAAAATGATTTCCATTTTGCTTGTAAGGAAATAGAAAGGGACGGTATTTAGAACTTAGTTTGTGTACAAAGATTTTATTTATGCGTTGTGCTGGATATTTTGTGACTAAATAAAGCAGTGTCATCACTAGGACAGAGAAGCTGATTCAAGCACTTTGGTAGGTAGTTGATATTTATAAAAAAAGAAGCCCAAGAAGAGTGAACTGAATTACTGAATTGTGTGTCAGGATTACTCTGGCAGGAAAAGAGATGGGCCTATGGAATCTGAGGGGTGCAGGTCATGGACGTCCATAGCTCGGGAAGTCTTGGGTAGACATCTAGTGAGTAGATTCTCTCCTGACTATGGCCTAGGAAAGACAGACTTTTTGTTTTTTGGGTTTTTTAAATCTAACAATGCTCATGTTTTGGAAAGACAGGAATGACCAATTTTATTCTACAATGTCTGACTTGTCTCACATGTGGAGTCATTTAGAAATTGAGTTTAGTGTCACATGATTGCAGTCCCATAATTTCACTAAAAATAAAACTCGTTTTCCAGGAACACATACTGGTTCCTAGTGCTTGGGGTCTTTTTCTCATCTAAGAGAGGGATTTATGGCACAACTGTAAGATTTAAACAAATGTCTTTTTTTTTTTTTCCAAGCTTCCAGGCTATGTTTATGGGTTCCTGGAAATGGACGTAAGTCTTCCTGAGAAAGGGGGAGGAAATCAAAGAGTGTCAGTTTGGGGGTGCTGAAATCAAATTTGGCAGTCTCAAACTCAGGACAGCTCTTGCTATCAGAGTATAAATATTACTCCTTCTTACAACAAGTTTCAAATTGAGTTAAGCCTTTTTCATGACCTACAAACTCCCAATTCACTTATTCACTCAGGAACTATTTGACGACTCTCCTGAGTCACAGTGTATGACAGTGGTGATATATTAATAAATCCAACAGCTGTGGTTCCCGCTCTCAGGATTTTGCCATCTGTTAGAAGAGATGGGCAGTGATCAAGTAAAGAAATACTTCACGATATAATTACTCATTATGATACATCTGCTGGTGGAATCAAAGAAGGTTTAGTGACAGAGTAACAAGAGGAACCTGCTTATATATGGGGTAATATTTAAAACTGAAGCTGGGAGTAATAATCAAATGTCTGACAAGGGAGGAGGAGACGTTTCCAGGCAGAGAGAGCATAACATGAGGTGGAGAGTCACCCAGGGAAAAGGACCCTCTTTTACACGGGTGGTTGTTGAGTTTGCAGGCACTGGCCCATGGCTCCCCATTCTTCTTGCTCTGTTCCTTCTGGGCTAGCTTCGTAATCTCTGTCTAGCCACTACTGATACCGACATCTTTGTCTCTACCCTAGACATCTCCCATGAGTTTTAGACCTTAGATGCAATTGGTTCCTTGAGCACCTCAAATGGGGTATCTCACAAATTTCCCCAATGTGACCAGAACCAAAATGAAATTCTTATTTATTTATTTTTTTTAAAGATTTCTTTTTTTTTAAATTTTTTTTAATTCATTTTAGAGAGCAGAGAGAAAGGGAGAGAGAGAGACAGAGAGGGAGAGAGAGAGGAGAGAGAGACAGAGAGAGAAGGTGGGGAGGAGCTGGAAGCATCAACTCCCATATGTGCCTTGACCAGGCAAGCCCAGGGTTTTGAACTGGTGACCTCAGCATTTCCAGGTTGACGCTTTATCCACTGCGCCACCACAGGTCAGGCCAAAATGAAATTCTTTATCTTCTTCTCCAGCCTGCCACCTTGTCATATATTCTCTGAGTCCCTTATCTAATTCAGTCTCATGTCTAATTAATAAGCGAACTCCCTGAGTGCCTCCTGAGATGGGTTCTTCCCTCCTGTAGGGTTCCACCTCCCTACCCAGCTCTCCACACCTGCTGCTCCCTCTCTACTTGGGTTTCTATCATCTCGTTCTTGGTCTGTTATGCTAGCTTTTCATCTGGTGTTCCTTTGTCCAACCACAGAAGGGGTTTTATATATCCCAGATCTGTTAGGTCACCTCGCTACTTACACTGCTAGTGACTTCTCACTGCCCCATGGGAAAGTCTATGATCTTATTGACATAGAAAACCCTCTTCTGTCTGAAACCAGACTCTTTTCCTTGACTTTTCCCCTAATACTCCTCTCCTCTACAATTTATCTGCATTATTTTATTTATTATGTTTATTTTACATTGAATATATTCAAGCCATTAAATAAAAAAAAATGTGCTGACACCTCTGGACCTTGGCACATGAAACATGTTAGGCTGGGAAGGGCCCGTCATGTTTCAGTTCCCTTTTTGTACATTAGTGCTTAGAAGCTACACCCTCAGAGCAGTTAGTGCATTGCACTGGACTCTGGCTGTAGCTGGGTTTTTGTTGTTGTTGTTTTCCTCTCATGGCCATGACTATTTCGAGTCTGGGAATTTCCCCTCAGTTATTGTAGTATTACATCTTCTAGCCATCTAAACACACAGCAGGATATTTGGTACAGTGTGAGTACTGGAATGAGTGGGTGCGTCTGATGACTTTAAGATAAATGACACAGATGTCTCTGCACCAGAGAATGTACAGCCTCACTTACACATCATTAGACAGACCTAGTTAAATGGAGAAGAATGCATCTGAAATCAACAAGCACCTGTCTTTCTGTGTAAAATGGCTGCTGCTTTCCAGTCCGTGTGACGAGAACAGGGACGAATATTCTTTGCCTCTGTGGAAAGGAAGCCATCATGTCAAACGTTGTTGATTATTCTCTAGGCTGTTATACCGACAGGTCCCCAACCAGAAGGTTCTGGGGGGATCCAGAAGGAGAGGGAGCCTGGGTCTCTGATGGACTTCATTTCATTATGTAGTCAACATCATTCAAAGGTGTGTTGTGTTTGTTGAAACCATACACACAATTTAATTACAGGTATTCTTAATCTACCACACTCAGGCTTCAGTGGAACGGAAAATATGTTCTAACTAGCCTCTCATGGGCACTTACTAGTTCCCGGTTGGTTAATGGAAGAATAAAAAATAAAAGGCAAAGTGAAGAGAAAAAGAAATTCATATATTAGACCCTCTAGAGCAGTGATTCTCAATCAGGGGTGAGTTTACTTATCAAGGGATATTTGGCAAAGTCAGTAGACACCTTTATTTAACACAAGGTGGGTGCTACTGGCAGCTAGTGAGTAGAGGCCAGAGACTCTGCTAACCATCATACAAGGTGTAGGATAACCACCGCCCAACAAAGAATACTCTGGACCAAAATGGTGAGGTTAAGCTACCCTGCTCTAGAGTCAGTGGCATTAATTGGTTTTGTGACCTTATAAGAGTCACTTATAATCTCAAGAACTCATTGAACTCATCCGTAAAAGAAAGAGATTGGGCTCTATGGCTATTGACTTTTCTTTGAAGTTTGGTCTCATATAAGAGTTGATCCTGATGTGGGATAGAAACCAGAAGACAGTATGAAATAGGAAGTAACAACTAGCATAAGTCAGACCACATGGCAAAGGTGAAAATCTGCATCTGCTTAAGTCATTTGCTTTAAAGTATGGAGTTGATGTGAAATGGATCAAGCAGGGATATTTTTGCAAATTAAATCTCTGAGATTCCCACGTGAGGGGAAAGACTGCAACCGACTTAAAGAGATAGCGGTTAGAGTCTAATGCTCTACAGATTCAAAATGACCAAAGTCTCAGTGAAAGGCCATTTTATGTGAGACTACAGCAGGTGTGCCACTGATAAAGACAGACTCAGGTGCCTGGGGATGGCTTTGCTGAGTGATTGAAAGGAGGCATTGTGTGGACAATTTTCTTTCCTTTCTGTTTCGAATTTTGGTACCGTGCTCCCCTTCATTCTGCCAACAGAGTAATGACCGTGACCCCAATGCATAGCTAGAATCTCCCTGTCCCGACAGAAGTGCATCTTGGAATAAGTGGTCTGGCATTGCTAGGTAAAAAAAAAAATGCAGTGTAGGAAAGAGATAAGAAAGAGGGAACAAAAAGAAAGACTAGCTGACAATCACTCAATTCTTCTAACCTGACAAATGTGAAAAAAATTGATTCTCGGTTCAGGTTATGAATTCTGGTAAAACAAGCTTCACACACATCAGTCTATTACAAATTGATCTCAAGATATGGTGGTTCAGGTCACACCAGGTGCTACCTGTCTCTGTTCCATGATGGTCCTGTCTCTGTTCCATGATGGTCAGGGTCTTATGGAAGCTTGAATGACTGGAGTACCTTGTGGAATCTTTCTCTCTCTCTCTCCCTCCTTCCCTTCCCTCAATTCCCTCAATCTTTATTCCCTCCTCCTTGCCTTTTTTTTTTTTTTTGGATTTTTCTGAAGTGAAAAGCAAGGAAGCAGAGAGACAGACTCCCGCATGCGCTCGACCGGGATCCACCCGGCATGCCCACCAAGGGGCGATGCTCTGCCCATCTGGAGCATTGCTCTGTTACAACTGGAGCCATTCTAGCACCTGAGGCAGAGGCCATGGAGCCATCCTCAGCACCCGGGCCAACTTTGCTCCAATGGAGCCTTGGCTGCGGGAGGGGAAGAGAGAGAGAAATGAGAGGGGGAAAGGGTGGAGAAGCAGATGGGTGCTTCTCTTGTGTGCCCTGACCAGGAATCGAAGCCAGGATTTTCACCTGCCAGGCCGATGTTCTACTGCAGAGCCAACCAGCCAGAGCCCACCCCTTACCTTTTATGGGGGTGACATTGGTTAATAAAATTATATAAGTTTCTATTGCACATCCTATGATATACAATCTGTATGTTGTATTATGTGCCCACACCCAGAGTCAAATCTTCTTCTGTCACCATATATTTGATCCTCGTTAACCTTGACTTTCTCCCTTCCCCACTTTCCTTCTTTTTTTTTTTTTTTTCTTTATTCATTTTTAGAGAGGAGAGAGAGAGGGAGAGAGACAGAGACAGAGAGAGAGAAGGGGGGAGGAGCTGGAAGCATCAACTCCCATATGTGCCTTGACCAAGCAAGCCCAGGGTTTCGAACCGGCGACCTCAGCATTTCCAGGTCGATGCGTTATCCACTGCGCCACCACAGGTCAGGCCCCACTTTCCTTCTTATAACCACCATAATGTTGTCTGTGTCTTTGAGTTTTTGTTCATTTGTTTTTCTTGTTCGTTCATTTGTTGCTTGCAGTTGTATATCCCACATATGAGGGAAACCGTATGGTTCTTGACTTTGTCTGACTTGTTCCGCTTAGTGTGGTAATCTCAAGATCCATCCATGTTGTTACAAGTAGCAATGTTTCGTCCTTTCTTACAGCTGAATAGTATTTCCTTGTACAGATGTACCACATCTTCTTTATCCAGTCATCTTCCACACCCTAACTCCAGGTGAATTCTTCTATGAATATGCCAAAATTATGTTCTAAATATTCTGTTAGGAGCATCAATATTTCACAGGTTGGATAAGGAAAAGCAGAGGTGCAGTGAAATATAGAAGGAGAATAGCCAAAAAATAAAAGCTGCCCATATGAGACCTAACTTCATTGGAATCACTTATTTTTCATCTCTTTCGGAATTAAAATTTATAGCTTGGTGTCTCTAGCTGAATTTTTCAGGTCCTTATTTCTGCTTCTACAACATCATTCATATAAGCATCATCATTTCAATTTTTGTCTTTAGCCCCCTTTACGTTATCTAGAAGCTATGTCTCACTTAGAATTTTTGCTCAGCCAATTATTAATAACCCTGAGAAGTTATATTAATTACCATGGGTTTCACTGTCCTCCCATGTAAACGGGAGAGAAACCAGTATTTACCTCACTATGTTATTGTATAGATGACGTACAAGTTATGTAAAATGACTATGGTGAGACATGTAGTAAAATTCTATAAAAATATGCTGAATTACTTTGCAGCTTCTTGAATTAAAGGTCATGTTGGAAATATTCATTGGGGGATGATTAAATATGTATAAATAAAATAAACCTTTTGGTAGCTTGAATGAGTTAACAGGGAAAGGTATCTAATTGATATCTTTTTATTCCACAGTTTACCTTCTTGATGTTGATACCATCTCTCCCCTTGGTATAAAGGATCATTTTTGTGCACCTTGGAAATGCCTCTGTCTGGTACAGACTTACCTTTTTAAATTCCAGGATGGTGTGCAAAAGCTCTTCAAAGTCCCCATACCCAGTCCTCAATTCATGTCATGAAGATTTTTTTTTAGCCTTTAGTTTGATCATGCAATTCAAGAAATAGAGCAATAAATAGAGCAGAAAATGGAAGCTTCACTAACTTCATCTCCAAAAACAAAAAGATTTCGGCATCTGTGCATTCAGGTCTATTTCTCTTCACGTGTAGCTAAAGAGGGAAAGCTAGATGGTTAAATTCATAGAGGAATTGAATAAATTTTATTTCACAAAAAATAGAAACTGTATTGTTACATATGATTTGAAGATCAATTACAATGCACCATGTGGAAGTAACTGGTGCCCAGAAAAGCATTTGCTGTCTTCTACAAAATTATCCATTCCTGGATATTTTGCATTGAATCCCTGCTCCCGTATTATGATTCTGCATTTTCATCACTTTGATGAACAGTACATCCTAGTTTACAGAAAAATATGATTATTTGTTCTGTGTATAGGCTATATATTCTTTCCTATGCACTAGATATACATAAATAAAAAAGTACACTTTCTTCTTGTAGGAAATTCTGAGGGAGAGTAGCAGAACCTATGACAGAATCCTCTAGTGAATGAATGGCGTCATGGACAATCCCTAAAGGTAGAATGGAGCAAGGTGCTCAATCATTGATGCGATGATTTACTTTAGTGTGTTTGTTGTTAGCCCATTATTGCAGGCGTCCCCAAACTACGACCACGGGCCACATGTGGCCCCCTGAGGCCATTTATCCGGCCCCCTGCCGCACTTCCAAAAGGGGCACCTCTTTCATTGGTGGTCAGTGAGAGGAGCACTGTATGTGGTGACCCTCCAACGGTCTGAGGGACAGTGAACTGGCCCCCTGTGTAAAAAGTTTGGGGAACCCTGATTTAGGATAATGCTGTGGCGAGCTCCTCTGGGGCACAGGCTATGGAAGCAGAGTTTATGGAATCCAATTCTAGCTCTGGTAGTTATTCGGCAAATCGTAGCATCTTTCCGAGTCTCAGTTCATGCCATCGGCAAACACATATGTTCTGAGAATGAAATGACATAGCACACATAAAGAACATGGAAGAGTGCCATGCATGCTGAATACTCAGCTGTCAGTCAACATGAAAAGGGGAAAGAGAGGGGAATGTGGAGGGGGAGGGATGTTCCCCAAAGGCCTTTTAGCAGACCAGAAAATGCAAACTTTCCCATGCTAAGTGATGGATATTATTGTGAGATTTCTAGCACAGAGTGCCACCTCTGGGATTTAGACTTAGGAGGAAACATCAGAACAAAGGAAACTCAAGCACGGGCAGAACTCATCTGCTAGGCAACGTCGACCTCAATAAGGGTGCTTGAGGGGTCTTTGATGTCATTGAATGCCTGGCAGTTTTTCCTTTTTGTTAAATAAAACCTTTCATAACTGTGAGTTTTCAAGTTGTATTTTGTGACTGAGAGTCTAAAAATACCTCCCCATGCTTCATCATTCTCCAGCTGGATATAACCACCCCAAAGTATGATATGTTTCAGAGTTCAAGCACAGAACCAAATTTGGAAATAATTTCTAATCAGGTGTGTATGGTTCAGATTACATCAGTTTTTTAATGCGAACCTCACACAAGGTTCTGAGTACTCCATAGTACAATAACTATAATTATAATTATGGGCCATCACCCTCCATTTTTATGGGGAGCCTTCATAAATTTGTATGTTTCCCAAAAATAAAAATAGAGCAGTTCTCAGCCTGGCCTGTGATGGCGCAGTGGATAGAGTGTCAATCTAGAATGCTGAGGTCACCAGTTTGAAGCCCAGGTAAGGCACTTACGAGAAGCCATCAATCAATCAATGAACAATAACTGTGAAGCAACTATGAGTTGATATTTCTTGCTTCCTAACCCTTTCTCTTTTCTCTCTGTAAAATCAATAAGTAAAATATTTAAAAAAGGAAAAATATATGGAGCAGTTATCTAACTCAAAGGGGTTTAACTTATTTCATGAGGCCCATATTGAAGTTATTTCGACGCCTGTATTCAAGTGAGCCTTGAATGAGAACCTCAGAAACTTTTCCTAATACGTCTGAGGTCATAATATGACAGAGTTCATGAGTTGTCAGAGAATCATCGCTGTTCACCTCACAATAATTCCTCATAAGTGGTTTTGGAAGTCCATCTCAGAGTTTGACCCACGCGAAGCCAGTGCCATCTGTTTATAAGCAGCGGAGTTCAAGGGTTGTGGCAGTCAATATCCAGCTACTGAAATGCGTTGCAGATTTAATGAGACACAAATGAAAACGGATAATTCTGGCTGTGGGTCTGCGAGGTGAGGTGTGGAGCCCATGCATGACTAAACAGGAAAACCTGCTTCTTCCTGCAGCACGTCACCGGACCGCCAGACTAGTGTGATTAAGGCAATTTACACATGAAATTCGATTATGAATAAAAGGATTCCCCTTCTTCCCTTGCACGTTACGTGAGGGAAATCTGTGAGTGGCCTTAATTAAAAATAACTGGTAGCTGATTGGCAGCTGGGCATTCAGTGGGAAACTGGCAGCCGCTAACAGGAGAGGAGATGGAGAATTAATGACAAGTGAAAGCTTTGTCAGAGAAAAACGACTGGGTGCCGGCTGTCAGTCATCCATCCTGAGCCTCCATAATCAGCAGTCCTCCTGAGAACCCAGCCTGCTAGGCTAGCGTCTGCGATAAGGCGAGCCGTATCACACTTTTCAAACAGAGACTCTCAAGTGAGAGGGCACTTCGGCAACGCTCTGCAGGTGCGGGTCAGTTAAAGTTCTGCCTTTCCCCAGACCAAACAGCTCACTCTCCTCTGCATTTGGGGTTTCCTTTAGAAGTCCCGCTGTAGAAATGATTATTGTTCACCTACAGTGATAATGACGAGGAAGATGAAGGCAGTAGAAATCCCCTGGACCATTTTAAAGGTCATGTAACTCTAATATTTTGTGTTCCAACTCTCTGTGAGAACAATGGATTTAACAAAAAAATGAAATAGAATAAATATAAATACCATAAACGATCTACCAACAGCAGTAGCATACTATTAGATCATGAATGTGAATAAAATAAAATTTTATATTAATTTTTTTTAATTTTAATAATATATACCTTTTATCTTCTTATATTGCACACACATGGTATCACCCAAGGTGAGTACCATGAGATAGGTGCTATTAGTATCATTTTTGGATTTTAAAAAATAAGAAAAAAAACACTCTGAAAAATGGTAAGGTTAAAAAGACTCCTAACAATAATGAGTGTATGGTCTAGAATTTCCCTATTTCTCTCTTTATCCCTCTCTCTCTCTCTCTCTCTCTCTCTCTCTCACACACACACACACACACACACATCTTTCCATAGTCTATTATCTCCCCGCATCTGCCAAAACAAGGCCAAATATGGCTTTCCAAGACTTGGTATCATATCACCTCTGATTTAAAATCTGATGTAAGATCTTGTTAATGAGCTTCAGAATTAGCATATGAACTGAGAGTTATAAATTCAGAACATTTGAAATTTTTATACAAATAAAAACTGAAGGTTGATTTTCCTTAACATAAGGAATAAGAAAAAAATATAATGTGACAAGTTGGTAAAATACTGCAATGTAGTAATAGGGTTGGAGGTAATTCACACAGCAACATCAGGCCTCAGGTTTGAATTCTTATTCTTTTATATTAATATATAATCTTTCCCCAAAGTTCTTCAAATTATAATATGGCCTCAATATTTCTGTGGCAGAAAACATAGTCATGGATGGGCCGAAAGAAAATCTGAAGTTTCTAGGGTCTTCTAGTACCTAGAAATGCTAGAGGCAATATATTCATTAGGAGGTAAAATTACAAACCGGTTAGGAAGTGTTCAATAAGTTTGCTGAATGACTGAGGGGCTGAATTATCGTGATCTCTCTCATTTAGACAGGGCTGGTGAGGGTTGACCAGCCATGAGTAAGAATGACATTTCTACACCACTGCAGGTAAAAATAAATAAATAAAAAAGAATTTCTATACAAATAAAATAACCAGTGAAGAATAAAAATAATACTTAAAATGATGTGAAAAGAATAAATGGAGAAAGTCATGAGTCATACCCACTTCTTCATGTCCTATTGATGACACACATTAGTGGAGACCCACCAGTCTTCATGTGCTTTAGGAGGCAATGATGTATAAATTCAAAAGGAACTTTTCTTATTTTTTTTCTTCTCCTCAACTTTTTCTTTTATGTGTCTTTTTTTTTTCTTCTCCTCCTTTCCCTTCTTCTCCTTCATAATATTCATCTCAGGGATCAGCACAAAGAAATCGCGACTTTAGCGCCATGAAACAACGTGCCCAGATCCTCAGGTAATAAGTGATAGGGCTGGAAGCCGTACCTAGCTTGGTCTGCATCCAAATCACACACTCAAACAATATCTCCTCTCTTCTAAATTCCAGCCCGCTTATCCAATTTTGTCATTTTATGGATGGTGATATCAAACTCTGGTTATTGAATTACTAAGGAGTCCAATTTAGTTTTCGTTTGAGAATCGCTAACATATGAGTCTAAATATTTCACAAAGCCTACTGCCAATATATCAGAGCAGCCTTTGATAAAGCGGTGTGTTTCTCTAACATGATTCTTTGGAGATAAAAATTTATGTGAGCCAAATCTACAGGTTTGTCATCTCTCTGTCTAGTGCCATTTCTTTCAGAAATTGTCTGGAATAAGGGACATAATCCTTGCAGAGTAGCTTAAACAAAATCCAGACGCTGTCATGGTACCCAGTGTAGCAAAATCACTAGCGCCTCCCTGGAGCCTGGAACCAAGGAACCAAATAATATTTTATCTCTTTTTCTCTTTCTGTTTTTCCTCCATTTCTTTCCATAATAAATTACCTCTTGTTTTTGTTTTTACTTCTGCAAACACATGACCAAATATGGCTGCCCATGACCATAAAAGAATGAACATGCTGGGTCCGTATTGGTAGGAAGGTTTGCCTCTGATCCAATCAGCAGCAGACTGTGACAGGGTCATGTGACCTTTCTCCCCCTTGGCTGAGGTTGTGATGGTCCCCTGAGGAGGCTGTGCAGGCCTCTAAAATGAAAGTGAAGGACTGGGAAACAAATGATTCGCTTCTCCGGCTCACATGTGGTCAGACAGAGATATGGTTAAAAGAAGGGCCTCAAGTGTTCATAGAGTTCAGGGCCAATTCACATGAGGCAAAGGTATAAGTGACTGAAATATACAGTTTAGCAAGCTTGTTGATGTGTCGATTACTTTTTTAATGGTGTGATCCCATTTACTTTTTTAAAACAGATTATTTTAGAGCAGATTTAGGGTCACAACACAATCGAACAGAAGGTATAGAGATTTCTCATATACTCCCCACCTCCTCCAAACGCATAGCCTCCCCCATTACCCACATCCCCCCACCAGAGTGGTGTATTTGTCACCATAGATGAACCTACATGAACGAATGTATCAGTTCTTATTGTGATGCCTCAACACTCCTTCAGTTCCACTTCAGAGAATATGGTCATGGCCTTGGGCCCTTCCCATGTCTCTGCAAGATGAATTTCTGAGGAGTGAATGAGAAAAGATAGCAGAATGAAGAAGAAAAATGCCATTTGTTTAGAGGATGGGAGATAATGAAAGGAAAACAAGGTTGAACTGACCCACATGATACAGACCAGGGAGTGGGACAGAGAGTAAGAGATGATGAGACAGAGGGACGCTATGAGGGAAGGGACAGCTCAGGGAGTGTAGGCATCAAGAGGCAATGCACAGTGTTGCTGGGTTTATCAATTTAATATCCTACAATAGCTCTGAACTTCTCGATGAAAAACTGGGTGTTTTCAGTGAACTGTGGCATAATTGCTACTGAGGTTTCTGGATCTAGGATTCGTGGAGCAAGGGTCTGACAAAAAGGAAGTGGCTATAGGTATGTTCAAATTCAAAGAAAGTGCACTTGTCTGAGGGAAGGTGTAATGCTCCAAGAACTTGCTGTTCTTTGACTTGACCCTTGAGGGGGCTTTAGGAATGTGGACTCCGGAGGATCTATCTGTGGTAGATAATGGCAGAGAGGGAACGTAGGGGCTGAGGTGGCATTGCATCCCATCTGCCTGCTGAAGTGCTAAATGGACCTCCTATACAGTTCGTTCTTCCCAGGTTTTGCTGAGATACCTAACCCAATTTTTAGACAAGGCATAGAGTTGGAGTGATGTCATGTCCTGCAGCTCAATAGTGGCCAAGTTTTAATAAAAATCTTTCCTAATTAAAAACACTATGATTGGCCCTGGCCGGTTGGCTCAGTGGTAGAGCATCGACCTGGCATGCAGAAGTCCTGGGTTCGATTCCCAGCCAGGACACACAGGAGAAGCGCCCATCTGCTTCTCCACCCCTCCCCCTCTCCTTCCTCTCTGTCTCTCTCTTCCCCTCCCGCAGCCAAGGCTCCATTGGAGCAAAGATGGCCCGGGCCCTGGGGATGGCTCTGTGGCCTCTGCCTCAGGCGCTAGAGTAGCTCTGGTCGCAACATAGCGACGCCCCGGATGGGCAGAGCATCGCCCCCTGGTGGGCGTGCCGGGTGGATCCCGGTCAGGCGCATGCGGGGGTCTGACTATCTCTCCCCGTTTCCAGCTTCAGAAAACAAAAACAAAAACAAAAAAAAAACCCACTATGATTACCCCAGTTTGCCAGTCTTTCTAGCAAAAGATAAAAACAAAACGCTTTTTATTGTTTTCATTTCTTTTAAAGATGTAATCAGTAAGTCCATACGCAAGTGTTGGTGAGCATATGGAGAAGAGGAAACCCTGCACGCTGTGGGTGGGACTGCAGACGAGTGCAGCCTCTGTGGCAAACAGGGTGTGGAGTACTTAAAAAATTAAAAATGGGACTGTCTTATAACTCAGCAATTCCACCTCTAAGTATATATTAAAACAAAACAAAACAAAACAAAAACAAAATACTAATTCAAAAAAATATATGTTCATAACAGTGTTATTTATGATAGCCAAGGTATAGATGCAGCCCAAGTGCAGACGAATAGATGAATGAATAAAAAATATGTGGTGCATTTACATGATGGAATATTACTCAGCCATGAAAAAGAATGATAGCTTACCATTTAGGACAGCATGGATGGGCCTCGAGGGTATTATGCTAAATAAAATAAGTCAGTCAGTAAAAGACCAATACCATATTATTTCGCTTATATGTAGAATATAAATAACAACAGGCCTCTAAAATAGACAAATAAACAAATAAAGTTGAAACAGACTCATAGACACAGAGAATAGACTGATGGTTGACAGAGGGGAGGTGACTTGGGGGACTGGGTGAAAAAGGATAAGGCGTTAAAAAGTGCATATTGGTAGTTACAAAATAACCACAGGGATGCAAATTACAGCATAGAAAATATAGTCAATAATATTGTAATAACTATGTATGGTTCCAAGTGGGCACTGGACATTTTGGGGGAAACACTTTGTAAAGTATATGATTGTTTAACTATTCTGCTGTACACCTGAAACTAATACCAAATAATATTGAATATCAGCTGTAACTGAAAAAATAGGAGAAATGTAATTAGTTAAATTTTGATCTCCTCCTTACACAGTTGATTTTCTGCAGTGCAGATAGGTATGCATATGTTCTTAGCTCTTGACTTCTGCTTGTTGAAATAGAAAGACTGTATTTAAAATTCTGTAAATGGAAAACATCCACTATCCTATGTTTAGAAGTGAATATTATTTTATAAGACGAGAGACCTGGGGAGGGTTTCAGATGGAAAAGTTTTAACATATGTCGGGACCTTCATGAGTTCTTTCAGAAGGAAAAACCAGAAGTTGAACAATTAGTCGAGGATTTTTTCTGGGACATTTTGGAGAGCTTTCAAGGAAAATCTATAGAAATGAGGGGGAAAAAAACTGCAAAAAGGAATTCACTGAGGAGAACCATTTTAAAAGCACCAAAATTCAGAGGAAAAGGTGAAAATCTAAGCTGCTGAGTGACTGTTTTGGCATGCTGACTTGACAGCTTTTCAGCTGGTGACCTGAGGGAAAAAGCCATCTTGCCCAGTTTTTTTTTGTTTGTTTGTTTTCTTTTCTTTTGAGTCTCTCCCAGTTTCAGAGAGCACAACTATTATTGCATTGAGTTGTAGTGAGGTTTAAAGGAGTTAATGCATGATAAGCGCGAGTTAACGCATGATAAGCGCTTGCACCAAAGCCTAGGACCTAGTAAGAGCCCTATGATTTTGTCTCTTGTCATCGTTCTCCTACATGACCTTTTTCCTCTCCACACCTGTCCTGTATTTCTTTAAAGGGATTTCCAGGACACTGGAGGCTTTGAAGGAGAGCTCTTTAAGGGCGGCGACCTAATTTGCAACCATGCATTGGGGGGGGGGGGGAAGCTGAGAAAAGCATGTGGAGATGGTGGGAAGGGTAGTCAAGCCCAATCAGGCTGAGCTGGCATCCTGGGGACTGTGGGAAGGACAGAGGAAGGAAAGGTGGCCGGAAGGGAAGAAGGAGGGGAGGGAGAAATGCAGAAGAAGACGGAGGAGATGCACTCTTTTGGCCATGAAGAGCTGTAGATTCCTTGAGAAGCTGCATGGTGTGTTGATGTTTCCCTAATGGAGTATAAGAGTAACTGAGAAGTGAAACAATAACAGCAGATCTTTGTGTGTGTGTTTTTGTTTGTTTTTGTTTTACTAGACTGTATTTTAGGGAAAATAAATAAAGCATAAAGCATTAAACTTGTACTTTAACACAAAGAGAATTGCCTAGGATGAGGCAGAATGCACTGATGTTAAAAAGTGGGTGGGGGAATGCATAAGTTGTTGCTCAGGTGGAAGTCACTCGGGTGAGCAGAGTTTACTGAACACTGACAGAGTGGGTAAGGCCGACCCTCTACCGTCTGACAGTCTCGGCCTTGCATCCCTGCTCTATCCCTTACAACAGGGGTCCCCAAACATTTTACACAGGGGGCCAAGTTCACTGCCCCTCAGACCGTTGGAGGGCTGGACTATAAAAAAAACTATGAACAAATCCCTATGCACACTGCACATATCTTATTTTAAAATAAAAAAACAAAACAGGAACAAATACAATATTTAAAATAAAGAACATGTAAATTTAAATCAACAAACTGACCAGTATTTCAAAGGGAACTATGGGCCTGCTTTTGGCTAATGAGATGGTCAATGCCTGGTTCCATATTTGTCACTGCTAGCTGTAACAAGTGATATGACGTGCTTCAGGAGCCGTGATGCATGCGTTCTGCGTCACCAGAAGTAGTACTGTACGTAAGCGCCACCACCACATACAGTACTCCAGGAGCATAGGATGTAGATATTGAACACCAATGAAAGAGGTGCCCCTTCCGGAAGTGTGGGGGGTCTGGATAAATGGCCTCAGGGGGCCGCATGCGGCCCGCGGGCCGTAGTTTGGAGACCCCTGCCTTACCAGATGAGATGCGTAAATCTATTACCAGTTACTTTCTCTCAGGAAGCTCCTGAGTTTTTATGTATACAATTGTCAGATAAAACACAACAGGATGTTTTAACTGTGTGTAATTAGACAGTAGGTTGCTGCAGGGATCAAGTGAGATCAGGCATGAAAAGCATGTGGTACCGTTCTCATCAGAATCCCCCTTCTGCTCCCTGGGGAGCCCCAGATCTAGGCTGCTCTCCCCAAACCATTTTAAGGCGATTTTGTGACATGCAATCTACAAAAGTAGCATTTTCCTTAGGGCAGCGCTGCTTGGACAGAACCTTCCAGGGCTGCTGTGCAGCCCTAGTCTCCAGCTGGGTATTGAAGGCAATTCCTGCTTCTGCACAAACCAGGTCAGGCCGCCTGCTTGGCCCAGCACCCCTGCTTGGAGAGCACAATCTATTACCTCCCTGACAACACGGAGAGTCCTGCGTGACCCTGAGGGACTCGCTCCCCACAGTGAGTCCTCCATAACGTGAGGAAGCTTTCATCTTAACAGCCGCACGTCTTACAGCCGAGGCGGAGCTGCTTGCTGCTTTGACCGGGGACTAGAAGCAGGGTTCGTGCAGGTGCGGCACTGGAGCGGCCCTGCATCTGACCGGAGAACGGAGAGGCTTCGAGAAGCCCTGTTCCTGCAACTGAAATCAACACATACTGACTTATTTGCTCAAAGCCCTAATATGTCTGAAATTCACATTAAAATACTTGCTTCCTCGGTTTCCACACTTTTGTTGAAATCATGAACCCAAGAATGAAGTTGCGAGTCGTTGTAAACTGCATCCTTTCATCATTGTTACATTGCAGTGAGTGGGACCCTGACATTTAAAAAAAGAAACCATTATTATATTTCACCTTTCACAAACAACAGATCCCCCGATGCTAGGGTCTGAAATACCATAAAAAATTGGGGTATTAAGTATAAGTGTCAGAAAACAAAATTAATAACATTTATGGAACACATGAATAAAACCACGATTGCTGTACCGGTTTTAAAAAATAATAAATTTAGATACTTCTTAAGAAGATACTGACAATGTAAAACGGATACACAGTCATTATAGGGTTAAAGAAAATAATTATGGTTAAAAGAAACAATTACAGGTGTAATTGGAAGATATGGGAATTACATCCCGGCTTTCTTAATTCCGAAGACCTGCTCCTTCTTCCATGGCAAGAAAAGGCCATTCAAACTCAGCATTATCAAAAG
Source organism: Saccopteryx leptura (assembly GCF_036850995.1). Taxonomy (NCBI): domain Eukaryota; kingdom Metazoa; phylum Chordata; class Mammalia; order Chiroptera; family Emballonuridae; genus Saccopteryx; species Saccopteryx leptura. The sequence continues at coordinate 15,012,652 of NC_089511.1, read as the reverse complement.
GCGCGTCCACTCGGTGGTACGGTGAGATGGTATCAAGGCCAGCGACATTAAAACAGAAAACGATATCATAATACAACTGACGGTAAGCATGGCGGCTGGACTCTCTGAATTATTACTCTTCTGAGAATGTCCCAGAGCAAAAAAGCATGCAAGGACCCACGGAACCATTGAGTTCAGAGCTGAGGATTTGGGGAGGTCTGATGGTGCCCTGGAACGGAGCTAGGTTACCATCAGCAGGTGGTGCTCAAGTGCGACCAAACTTGGAAACTGCTAATGAGCCCCATCCTCAAAGCAGCAGCAGTGCCACCTGGGACCGTGCTGGAAATGCCACTGTCGCAGGCCCTTCCGGGGCACCGAGGTACGGGTGGGCAGTTTCAATACAGACGTGAGGATGTGGAGTAAGGCATATATACTCGATGATGTATTGCATTGAGTTGTAGTGAGGTTTAAAGGAGTTAACACATGATAAGCTCAAGTTAACGCATGCTAAGCACTTACACCAACGCCTAGGACCTAGTAAAGGCCCTGTGATTTTGTCTATTGTCATCGTTCTCCTGCATGACTTTTTTCCTCTTCACACCTGTCCTGTATTTCTTCCAAGGGATTTCCAGGACACTGGAGGTTTTGAAGGAGAGCTCTTTAAGGGCAGCGACCTCATTTGCAACCACGTGCTATCTGTGGAACCCGGTGGGAACAGAAAATATTGGGGGGGGGGGCACTAATCACTATGCTGTCAACCTAAAACTAATACAAAATAATATTGAATATTAACTGTAGCCGAAAAAATAATGAAAAAAATTCCAGGGTGGGGCTCAATGACCTTATTTTTCAAGCCCCCTTGATGGTTTGTATGCCTGCTTAAGTTTAAGAACCAGGACTTGAGACCTGTGGTGGCGCAGTGGATAAAGCGCCGACCGGGATCACCCATGTCGCCGGTTCAAAACCCCGGGCTTGCCTGGTCAAGGCACATGTGGGAGTTGATGCTTCCTGCTCCTCCCCTCCTCTCTCTTTCTCTTTCTCTGTCTCTAAGGTGAATAAATAAAGCCTTAAAAATAAATAAGAATCACAGCTTGAGAGTATAAGGAACAACAGAAATGTGGAGCAAAAATCGGGAGGTTCGGTGATCTGTGGGTACAGGGCTCTGAAGGCAACAAGGAGGCAGGAGGCCAACATCTTTTATCTTTTCTCTCCGCTTCAGCTCAGTAGAAAATAATACTGAAGGGTCTGTTTGCCCTGTGGATGACCGACTCTCTCTCACCCCAGGACCCCATTCTGTGTACACCAGAAGGAAGCGGTTTTACACACCACAGGACAAGACTGTAGTTAACAACACCTACTATCTGTCTTGCCTTTGAAAAAAAGGTAATGGCCGTAGAAAAAGCGTTTGCAGCATGGTCCTGCAGCGAGGTCAGGCTTAGGTTTGAGTACTGGCTTAGCTACCTGGGGTGGGTACCTGGGCAAATGCTTGGATGGCTCTGAGCCTCCACAGAGGGGCGTGATGCGGTCCGCCTGGAAGCGGCAGCCCCGGCCTGGCCTGCTCTCCAAGGAGGACCAGGGAAATGGGCCCCACGGCTTCTGTCACCTCCACGTGCACAGGAGAAAAGAATGAGATCCGGCTGAGCTCAAGTTACACTGGCTGTACCTACAACTAATGGGACGATTTTGAATAATGTCAATGTGACCTCCCCCCTAAGGCCAATCAAAAGAGAATCTCGGGGGTGGGTCCTTATCATGAGGAGAATCTCCAGAAGATTCCCTAGTATAGCAGTAGTGGGGAAGTTGTGCTTCAAGTACCTTAGTCTATGCCCCAATCTGATTGTTTTTAACAAAGCATGCTAAAGAAGCAGGGAAAAGTCCTGATCAACTCCATCATTCCTGAAGGAATTCTTTCTGATCCCCAACATCTCTCAGATAGGAGGATTGGGGTGGGGCAAACAGCAAAGCTTTGACATCAGTTAAAGTTATTATGTGGGTTAAGTAAATTATGTATCCATCTTAGGAAAAGTAGGACCAACACCTTGCATATAATTGGTGCCTAATTTATTGTAAATGTATCTGGCCATCTTTTGGCCTGGCTCTTTAAGGGAAAGAGAAAAGAAATAAATTGACATTGGACATACTCTTGGTACGAGGACTTTGGAGTCATTTCAGGATTAGGTTCCTATTCTTTCTGCATTTACAGCCCAGACAGTCAGTTCCCTGATCTGCAGAAGGCTTCAGTAAATCTGCTTCACAGGCTTAAGTGAGTTAACCCACTTGGAAATACCAGGCTCCCATGAGCAGCTCAGTAATTATTGGTGACTCTCCCTGATGCACCCCATTTTTAGGGCTGAGGTTACTGCTAAAGTGGTTGAAAGAGCCAATGTTATCACTGGCATTTTCTGTGGATTTAACATCCCCCAGAATACTAGCAAACATCGGTTCCCCTGGTTATTTGTGGTGGCTTTAATTCTTATTTATCTAAGCTGCCAGGCAGTGTTTTTAGCACCTCCTAATAATCACAGCCTGTGCATGTCCACAACGGGCTCTGAAACAGTGATTTCTTTCCTCAAAGATTCGCTGTACAGGTTGGTAAAACAGTCTTCATGTGGTGAGCCCAGGCTTCTGAGAGGGATTTCATATTCAAATTTACCAAGTGACTTTTTCAAATAACAGTCTGTATTCCTAATAAAAATCTCTCTTGGCCCTGGCTGGTAGCTTAGTGTCTAGAGTGTCAGCCAGCATATGTATATTCTAGGTTCAATTCCTGATCACCACACACAGGAGAAATGACTATATGTTCTCTCCCCCTCTGCCTCCCCCCTCTCTCTCTTCCCTTCCTGAAGCCAGTGCCTCAATTGGTTCAAGCTTGGCTCCAAGTGCTGATGATAACTTGGTTGGAGCATATCAGTTCAGGTGCTAAAAATAGCTGAGTACTCAAGCATTGGCCCCAGACGGGGTTGCCAGATGCATCCCAGTCATGGTGCATGCAGGTGTCTGCCTCACTATCTCCCCTCCTCTCACCTCAAAAAAAAAGTGTCTCTCTTTCTCTTAATGAGCTTTTATTTTCCTTAAGACAGCAATATATATTTAGTTAAACAGGTTTTGCACATGCACGTCAATATTTATTCTTGCTTTTATTCTGATATCCCCTCTAATAATCAACTCTGAATCTTGAATGTTTGCAAGTAGGCTTGCAATGGCCAGGAGAAAGTCTTATTAGCTGAATGTTATTATTATACTTTCTAGCTTCCTTTTTTTTTTTTTTCACCTGTTAGGTTATTCCCTGTACTCTGTCCAAGTTATGACAATGTTTATTTTTTTGTTTGTTTGTTTTTAAATTTATTTATTAAATTTAATGCAGTGACATTGATAAATCAGGGTACATATGTTGAAAGAAAACATCTCTAGATTATTTTGACATTTGACTGTGCTGTGTACCCCTCCCCCAAAGTTAAATTGTCCTCTGTCACCTTCTATCCGGTTTTCTTGTGCCTCTCCCCTCCCCTAACCCCTCTCTCCTTCTTCGCCCCATCACCCCTCCCCCCACCCCCCACCTCTGTTGCCATCTCATTCTTGTTCATTTCTCTGAGTCTCATTTCTATGTCCCTTCTATGTATGGATTCATATAGTTCTTAGTTTTTTTCTGATTTACTTATTTCACTCCGCATAATGTTATCAAGGTCCATCCATGTTATTGTAAATGATCCGATGTATGACAACGTTTCTTTACAGGACCTTCAAGACCTTGCTTGGTTTGTTGTCAGCCTACAACTTGTATCTGCATGTGTCCATGTGACCCAAGGATTGGAGGAAATCTGAGCTTCCACCTCAGCCTTTTGGAATCACGGTCATTCTTTAGGAGCTGAATCATTTGTACCCATAAGCACTTTCCCTCAGTTCACTTTGTGCTCTTATCCAAACAGATATCCCATTCTCAGAGAAGCTACCATTGTTACCATGCTAATCTGTCTTCTTGGCTGAACTAGACAAATCTTAGACTGAGATCATGCTTGTTAGTCTCTATCCATCTCACACATTGGTAAAAACCAAAGAATATGCTCTATAAAGCTTGTTGAATTTGATTTCTCCAAATAATACCATTTCTTTTCCCTCAATGAAATCATCATCATGGATTCCAAGCTAAATATGAGTTGAGACCACAAAGCGTTCTCTGTTCTGTAAGCTTAGTGATTCTTTTCCCTAATTATTTCAAGATCCTAGCTTCCAGGTTTGGTCTACTTTCCCTTCACTCTCCCTCTAAAGACCTCGCCCTTCCTTCTCATCTTCTTCCAGAGACTCCTCTCCCTCTTTTGTTCTCCTTAGTATATTATTTTCTGGAGCTGCGCATCATAATTTCTCTCTTTTACTTGCTGTTCCCTTTCCTTGGGCACGCTAAGTCATCACCCTAATTCTGATTAGAGAGGCTGACGTCTCCAGAATCTCTGTCTCCAGCCTAGACCTCTTCTCTGCACTCCCGACAGTGGCCCAGGGTCTAGAATAAAGTAGCTGTTTATTTAAATGTCTGATGAATAAATGAATGAATGAGAGCTTAAGTGGGTGCCTCATCACAGAGGGCTTTAGAACATCCGAAGAAAGTTCAGATTGCATGTTGTAGAACAGCAGCATGCAACAGAAAACAAAGCAAGCCCCATGTTCAATTTTGAATGTTGTTAGTATCTGCATGTAGGAAGCAAAGAATAAAGGTAAAATCAATTTAATTGCCTAGCCTGACCAGGCAGTGATGCAGTTGGACTGGGATGCAGAGGACCCAGGTTCAAGACCATGAGGTCGCCAGTTTGAGCGCAGGCTCATCTGGTTTGAGCAAGAGGTCACTCAGTCTTCTGAAGGCCTGCAGTCAAGGCACATATGAGAAAGCAATCTGGCCCTGGACAGTTAGCTCAGTGGTAGAGCAGGAGACCCGGGTTCAATTCCTGGCCAGGGCACACAGGAGAAGCACCCTTCTGCTTCTCCACCCCTCCCCCTCTCCTTCCTCTCTGTCTCTTTCTTCCCCTCCCGCAGCCAAGGCTCCACTGGAGCAAAGTTTGCCTGGGTGCTGAGGATGGCTCTGTGGCCTCTGCCTCAGGCGCTAGAATGGCTCTGATTGCGGCAGAGTGAGGCCCCAAGATGGGCAGAGCATCGCCCCCTGGTGGGCATGCCGGGTGGATCCCAGTTGGGCGCATGCGGGAGTCTGTCTGACTGCCTCCCCGTTTCCAGCTTCAGAAAAATACAAAAAAGAAAAAAAAAAAAAAAAGAAAGCAATCAATGAACAACTAAGGTGTTGCAACGCGCAATGGAAAACTAATGATTGATGCTTCTCATCTCTCTCCGTTCCTGTCTGTCCCTGTCTATCCCTCTCTCTGACTCACTCTCTGTCTCTGTAAAAAATAAATAAATAAATAAAATTAAAAAAAATTTAATTGCCTATTTTTTTCTTAGCTCTATATATCACCATTTCAACTTGTGATTTATATAAGACATTACAAGTGTAAGATTTATATTAGTTTTCTCATTAAGTCTTTGACATCCAGTGTGCATTTTGTATGTTACAGCTCATCCAAATTCGCGTGCTAAGTTCGGTCCCCGTATCTCACTAACCATATTTCTAGTGCTCATTAGACACATGTGGGTTGTGACTCCTGTACCGGACAGCACGGTCGTATGAATGGAAGTCATCGCAGGTTCTAGAGCAGTAGATAAATGCAAGAAGATGAAGTTTAGGAGGTAAAATAAGAACATATCCTGTCCTTACCTGGCTATCACCATTAGTCTTCTCTGTTTGCTTAAACAGATATTTAGCTGTCGTTTGCAACACGACAAAAAGACTGCACCAGCAGGAAAAAAAATGATCACTATTAAACAACCTGGAAAACTAAATATCATTACAGACTCAGCCACTTGGAAATCAGTTTCTGTCCTGAGCTTCAATATCAAGACACCCTTTTTCCTCCATTCTCCCCACCTGACTCAGTTTGTATGTATCCGATAGAATGTGTTGTCTTCTTTTTACCAATGTTGCTTCCTTTACTTATTTTTTCACTTGTTTTTCTCTTCCACATGGTCACTGCTTATCATATCCTACAAGAGTGTGGACGTGAAATTGAGAGACAATACGAACTGATCTGACCTGATTGTGGAAATTCTTATTTCAGGCTAAAACAATACAAGAAAGACCGTATCACATACAAAAAAATGTGTCTTGCCTGACCTGTGGTGGCGCAGTGGATAAAGCGTCGACCTGGAAATGCTGAGGTCGCCGGTTTGAAACCCTGGGCTTGCCTGGTCAAGGCACATATGGGAGTTGATGCTTCCAGCTCCTCCCCCCTTCTCTCTCTGTCTCTCTCCTCTCTCTCCCTCTCTCTCTCCTCTCTAAAAATGAATAAAAAAAAAATGTGTCTCTTGCTAGACGGGCTGCCACACCCACCTGATAAAAAGAGCACTTTTCTCTTGCGAGACTGTATTTGGATTGAGCGAGTGTCTTCGAAACATCTGAGAGTCTTTCTGAGGTTCGGACATGTGAGTCACAGGGATGCAGAAGTCCTCTGGCCTGCAGTTTGACCTCCTGGCTTTTGACCTTGGCTTTGACTTCTGTCCCACATGTCAGATCAGTAAAACCAGGCAACAGCTTGAAAGAGGCAAGGTGTGTAATATGAATACAGTGGGATTTCTGCCCAGATAACTGCCATCTTTCCTCCAGGGCTTTGTGCCACACCACACTGGATTTATATATTTTTTTCCCTTCCTGCAAGCTGACTGCGCACAGATTTCACCGGATTTATATGACTCTTTAAAGCCGCTAGGATGCCAATTAACACAGTGCTAATACAGCGCCAGGCCGAGTAGCCTGACATAATGAACGCGGCTCTGGGAACGCCTAAGTCCTGAGACACATTTCCTCCTCTGGAGAAGGCCGGCTGCCCCGCTCTGCCAGGATGGACTGGGACGTGTGTTGGGGGGCTGGCTCCTCTCCTTCTCTCCCCACGGCTCCCTTGGCATCCTTCTGAATGTGGGCCACCTCTTGCCTATTTCCAAGGAGCCCTGGAGAGGAGAAGTGGGGTGGAGAGGAAGCCCTGCCCCCTGCACCAGCAGCGTGGGGATTAGAGAGGAGGCGGGCATACAGCCGGGTGGCGGAGGCGCTCTGGTCTTCGGACTTGCTGTCAAATAGAGAAAGAATCCCACCGCATCACTGGATTAATCATCGTGATGTACACCTACCCCATGCCCTTGGGCACAGTTACGGCTTCACTGTGAAGAATTCTCTCTCACCCCTAAGTAAGATTTTTCGTGTCTAGAGGGAACTAGGAATTGTATGATCACCGTCTCTGAAGGCAAAATAACTGGGGAATAGGCAGGCGGCGAGGTGAGGGGAGTTTTGGGTAAGGGCGGCTGGGCCTCCTTATTGGAAGGACCGTGATGTGGGGATTCTCGGATGCCAGGCATGGCAGTGAAGGGGAAGACCAAGGCGATTTTGTTTCAGGATACAAAAGGGAAGCTGGCAAGTGAGTGCCCCCACCCTTACACTTCTCTCATGCTCTGCGCCCCCCAAAAAGAGAACAGTCCGATAAGAGGAAGATCAATGGAGTCATTCAAGAACATATCAGACACCTATATTTGGAAAACACTAGAAGAAATTTAAGCCTCATAAGAACGAACGTGCCATAAAAATACCTCCTTTTTCTCTTAATCCTGGAATTCTGTGCGTCTGTGGTTAGCGCGATCTTTTCCTGTCAGAAACCCTAACTAAGCCCACCTGTGTTGCCGGGGGAGACGTGTCAGAGGAAGAAGCCCTGTTGGTGACTCAAGAGTGACATTGTGGTCTGAGACAGGACCGAGGACATCAGTGTCGCGTCTGTGGAATCTCTGAACTGGTGACAAGAAGAGTTATCAGGTGTCTCTCAGAAAGTGCCCTGTGCCGGAATATAAAAATAACCATGTGGTGTGGAGACACAGAAATAGCGCTATGGATGGGCCCAGCCTGCAACTTAAGCAGGACAGATTAAGGTTGGCAGAGGGAACTACTCCTTATCTAGAGCCATCAGCACCTGCTCCCTTAGATGACCTAATAAGAACAGCACACAAATGCATTTTCTGGCCTGGGGGTGTTTTCTGGGGAATGGCTTAGACACAGCTAATGAAGGCCAGACAGTCGGCCTCGGGCCTATGCCGGCCCTGGGTGGCGCGCCCGGCCACCGAGAGCTCAGTAACTAGATGGCAGGGCGAACAGATGTGTCCTGTAATTGGCAAAAGGGAAATGTATTCGGTGCAGCAGTCAGGGGTAATACAGCTCTCAGTGTGATCTCTCTCACACGCTCTGTGGTGCTAGGATTCAGCGGGGGTGATACCAGGATGCACAGAACCAAAATCTACTGCTCACAACAATTAGAGGATATTTTATCACTTCATTTTCATTTTGAAATAGCTCCTATTTTTTTGAGCAGTAAACTAGAGTTGGGGAGCAGGTAATGCACATCCTCACTCTATTGCTACAATTGTTTTTAAGGTGTCCTTGACAAATAGTCCTGTCTGTGCTTGACTATGTATAGCAATATTCATTTTTTTAAATGATTTTCCCATTGATTTGACAGAGAGAATGAGAAAGGGTAAGGAGAGAGAGAGAGAGAAATTGTTGTTCCACTTAGTTGCTCCATTTTGTTGTGCACTCATTGGTTTCTTCTTGTATGTGCCCTGGACAGGGACTGAACCCGTGACCTTGGTGTACCGGGATGATACTCCACCCACATGCTTATTGAGCCGGCCAGGGTTCCATATGCATTTTAAATTCCACAACTGTCTCTTGAATGTCGACTATGAGGCAGGCCTGAGTATGGAATGAGGGATATAATTGAGAACATTTCCTATTCTGCATGTAGCTTACAATGATGGAGAAAGACAAATAAAAACAATTGATCCCTAGCCAAACAAACAAACAAACAAATATGTTAATAAAATAATTTCAAAGAGGTCTTAGTATTGTGGAATTGTGACTTAAATAAGGACTAATAGGATGGGATAGATTACTTTGGATGTGTGGTCAGGGATGGACAGTGGTGACATTTGACTTTGGACTGGATGATGGTGAGGGGTCAGGGTTCCTTTGTGAGCTCCCTATTCTGATGATGTCAACTTCTGCTTGTGAAAATATTTTCTTTTTCCTTAGAGAGCTTTTAGTAATTCAATAAGCATTGCATTTAGAGAGTGTGTTGACGTGTCAGACATTGTGCTAGGTAGCACACATTCTTCTCTTTGAGGGCTTGCATTCTCCTTTTGGTAAGAAAAGAACAGTAGACAAATACCATGCATTGGAGTAGGTCACATGTTAGAATGCAAATTTATGTCAGATGCAAATTTAGCACAGCTCAACACGGGACTCACTTTTCCCTTGGAGATATAATAGAAAAATTAATGGTTAATCAGTGTGCAACAGCATAAAGAACCGTTAAGGGAAAATAGCCCAAGTATAAAAGTAAAGATGCTTGCATGGACAACAAAAGATTTCAGGGTAATAGCAAGTGGTGTGGGAAACTGAGTATAAAAGGGAACAGGTGGAGGAGAGAGAGCTTTAGCTGGGGAGACAGAGAGTCAGAAGTCATGTATCAAATGATGATGGACATGGCTTTGGTAATCGTGAGAGTGGTTTAAAAAGTTTAAAACAGGAAAATAAAAGAACAGTAATAATAATAGAATAAGAGGAGGAGGGAGAGTTGGGGTAAGAAATAACATTTCTTTAGAATTTAATGTCAAGCCTTTTCATAAGAACTTCTTTTGTAGTAACTCAGTCCTTGCAGGAATCATCAGAAGAAACTGAGGCAGATTGATATATGTTAAGGATTGAAGAACTATATTCATTTTGTGTTTAAGAATCACATTAAATGCTATGTTAAGGATGGGGTCTTGGGAATATGCAATAGTCCAGGGATAGCTATAAAAATGATTAAATCTACCTATAACAAAAAAAGTCTCATTTACATTAGTTTGGACAATAGAAGCCATGCATAAGAATAAATGTATTAAGGTTCCGCTTACATTAATTTCAAAATAGGAAAAGCTTCACTATTTTGTTTAGATCAATGTATATTATATTATTTATAGATAATATAGATTCATATACTATGTTATTTACTGGTAGTTAAACTATAATGAAAAGTAATCACCTAAGTCATGAAGGAAAATAAAGTCATGAATGGGTTTACATTTATATTGTTATTTTGGGGTGGAGAGAGACAGAGAGAGGGACAGACAGGGGCAGACAGACACAAAGGGAGAGAAATGAGAAGCATCTGTTCTTCCTGTGTCACCTTAGTTGTTTATTGATTGCTTTCTCATATGTGCCTTGACCAGTGGGCTACAGCAAACCAAGTGACCCCTTGCTCAAGCCAAAGACCTCTTGGTTTCGAACCTGGGTCCTTTGCATCCCAGTCCAGTGCTCTATCCACTGCGCCACCACCAGGTCAGGCTATGAATGGGTTTACATTTAAAGTGACGAGGCTACTATCAGATCAGAGTAGGGGGGCCCTATGATACTAACCACTGTTGTTTCTTAACTTTAATGAGAATTACATGATATTTCTTATCATAATTATTTGTTAAACTGAAGGTATGTGTGTTCACTTTTTGACATATATATATTTTAAAACATTTTACCATTTAAAGACAAAAAAATTGTTTGTGCTCCACCCTCTTTTGTGTATGGACACTTAAGTGGGAAATATTTATGATTCTTGCTCCATCGCATAGTCACTGGTTGACATTGGGCAAATTGACCTTTTTGCCTGTCATTTGCCTCATCACATAATTAAAATGGTAAAATAATGATGATGATTAAAATAGTAAAAACAGCAATGCTGACAACATTCATACTGTCATGAAAGCAAATGTGACCGTGCATGTAAAAACACCTCATCATTCAGTTGCTTCATCGTATTGGAATGGAATATAAAATTTTGCACTTTCTTCCTGATGATGATAATAGAAAAAGATCCAATGAGAACTATGTTGCTTCTGTCTGGCCTCTGCCAACACTAGACCCTTATCTCCGAGTTCTTTTAATTACAATATAAAATTAGCTAAACTAACTGTTTATTTGGACACACATAAAATTATAGCTCCATGTTCATTGCTGGGTGTCAAACATATATATATATTTTTTAAAAAAGCCTAGTCTTCAGTAAGTTCTCCACAGAGATTGGATTTCCCCCTGATTGTCCATATCCTTCCAGGAAACAGGCCTCATAAGCTCTGTCCATTTTATGATACAATATCTATCTATGTCTCTTTGTGCAATATTATTACATGTTTTTTTTTGTTTTTTTTGTTTTTTGTTTGTTTGTTTTTTGTATTTTTCTGAAGCTAGAAACGGGGAGAGACAGTCAGACAGACTCCCGCATGCGCCCGACCGGGATCCACCTGGCACGCCCACCAGGGGGCAACGCTCTGCCCACCAGGGGGCGATGCTCTGCCCCTCCCGGGCGTCGCTCTGTTGCGACCAGAGCCACTCTAGTGCCTGGGGCAGAGGCCAAGGAGCCATCCCCAGCGCCCGGGCCATCTTTGCTCCAATGGAGCCTCGGCTGAGGGAGGGGAAGAGAGAGACAGAGAGGAAGGAGAGGGGGAGGGGTGGAGAAGCAGATGGGCGCTTCTCCTGTGTGCCCTGGCCGGGAATCGAACCCGGGACTTCTACACGCCAGGCCGACGCTCTACCACTGAGCCAACCGGCCAGGGCCTATTACGTGGTTTTATAGTTTATTCAAAATTTTTAAAGTAAAAATATTTTTACCACAAATGATTAGAAATACCTGTTTTAAATCCTGACTTGCCCTGAATCCTAATTTATCTCACGTCAGGTGGTGTTCAAGTAACTATAGGCACTGGCATCATTCATAGGAGAAATTGGATTGAGAATATATTTATCCAAAGGAGATTGAATTGAAGAATATATTTAATTTATATTTAAATAAAATATAGTTATGTGATTTACTATCAGGTCAAAATACAATTTAGTTAATTCTAGCCTTCCATTATAGAAAAAGCTTCCAGAATAGTGCTCACAAACTTTGCTGACTCACCTGCCATCCGGCACAAAGGTGCAGATGTAGATGTCATCTCCCAATAGGAATGCATATTATGAATCCGAGCATGCAAAGCATGTGAGCAGCAAGGGAGAAAGAAGAGTAGAAATTTGTGGATTTTCTATGACATATTAAATTATTCAAAACATTATAATGCAAAATAGTAAGTAAAAAAATTATATCCTCATTAATAACTGGTTAAATGGGACCTCTCTACTATCAGAAATACTAATTATCATACAAAATAAATATATAGAATGATGGATACATAGAGAGATCAAAAGATCATAATTTTATATAAATAACATATAATACAGTTTATTAGTTCCCTGAATGTTTAGTTACAAATTGATAGCAATATTACATGCAGCAGAAGTTATGCATTTAAAATTTTATGTTTTATGCTATCAAAATATCAATAAAAATTTTAAATACATTAAAAGAACTATAAGACAGAATTAATGATGTCTATTTCTACACATAAAGTAATATTAAAATGTGTTCTCTGAATAGACATATATCCAGTTAAGATCTACAAGTGGTCAACAAGCTTATAAAAAGATGCTCATCATTATTAGCCATTAAGGAAATGCTAATCAAAAGGAGTGTAAGACACCACATCATATCCACTGTGATGTGTATTATAAAAAAGACATAACCACAGGCTTTTTTAAAGGATATGAAGGAATCAGAACATTCATATAATGTTTGTTGCAATGTAAAATGATATATCAACTTTGTAAAATAGTCTGAAATTTTCTTTAACAATTTCAACATAGTTATCACAGCAATTCCACTGCAGGTTGTATGCCCAAGAGAAATGAAAACATACCTATATAGAAACTTGTGCATGAGTGTTGAGAGCCATAATATTGATAATAGCCAAAAAGTATTACGATCATACAAGGAAACATTCTTTGGAAAAAAGGGATGAAGTACATATATATGTTATAACATAGAAGAATCTTGAAAATATTATGCCAAGGGACACAAGGAATAATGTATGTCATTTAAAAAATTATAAAGCTAATTTTCAGTATAAGAATTTACAGGATATTTTTAAAGTGCTTATTCAGATTTAATTTAAATATCATAAAATGCATTCCCTTTAAAGTACACAGGACAGTGATTATTAGTATAGTCACAGAATTGTGCAGTCATCATTATTCATATTATTTTTCAAAACTTTTTCAGTGAGAGAGAGAGAGAAAGAAAGAAAGAGAGAGATAAAGACAGAAGGGGGGAGAGATGAGAAGCATCAACTCATAGTTGTGGCACTTTAGTTGTTCATTGATTGCTTATTATATGTGCCTTGATGGGGCAGGAGCTCCAGCTGAGCAGTGACCCCTGCTCGAGCCAGCGACTATGGGATCAAGTTGATGATCCAACACTTAAGCCAGTGACCCCAAGCTCAAGCTGGGTGAACCTGCACTCAACTCAGCAATCTTGGGGTTTAGAGCTTGGGACTACAGCCTCCCAGGTCAACTCTCTATCCACTGGTCAGACACAACCATGATTATTACATAATTCCAAAATATTATGCTGATGTACAATAACAAATAAAACATTGTTTCTATCAGGAAAAAAAAACAAAACAAAGAAAATCCACATAGTCCTCAACACGTAGGACACCAAAGCAGTTTGTCATCGTCCTGCCAGACATTCCCTCTGTTTTGCAGGCTTCTGGGTGAAGGCTTGCACTGGGGGACTATCGTGGTTCATTTCTGTTCATGTGGGCTATTCTCAGGCAGGACTACTGAAACAGTCCTGAATGCTCAGTCCCCATTAGCAAATGACAGGTACCACTTTCAAGGTGCCTTGGGCAGTTCCTCCCAGTGGTCAGCTATAAACACGTTCATTACTGTCGATGCTGCTCTCTCCTCCTCCGAGCACCAAGCCCAATCACTTCAGGTTGGTAAGTCAGTATCTTCTTCAGTCCCATATGACAGAGAGCACCATATATTTAGGTGACAATTCTTAGCTGGCGGTTGATCTGATTAATGAGGCAAAACTGAAATGAACTTTTCCTTGTGTCATGTAACATTTCCGGAGTTGTGTCCAACTCCCCTTGTTATACTACTCATTAACATCTTCACCACCAATAACCGCATTGAAATATAATGTACTTTTTACCGAAGTAAGCATCCATCCACGTCCTATTATTATTCCTGTAAATAAAAAGTGACACGATTTGATATTCACACAGACAAATTTTGTCCACGTAGAGAGCTCTTTAGTCAGTACAACAATTCCTGATTGCATGTCTCGTGTACATACATGCAGATAGGCATATCTTGTTAAAAATAGTAATAGGTGCGTCTTGATAAAAATGGAATGTAGAGTGAGGCGGAAATCTTTGACAGGTAATTATTGTGAATGACAGCAATGCCATATACATTAAAAATAATCAACCAAATAACCAGAGGCAGAATGCCTTTCCCATTTAAAATTAATTTTCTGAAGGAACTCTGTTCAGTGTGCTGAAATTGTTTTCAGAATTTAGTAATAAAAACAGCAAGTGCTCTAATGCATCTCCTTTGTGTATCTATATTTAAAAAAATCCATTTGGCCCACACCCACAGAGCTTAATGGCAAATGTTACATATTATCGTGAATCAGAGAAAAATATATTAGATATCTGCTAATAGAAGAAGTGTTTATAATAGAACTAGTTAGCCAGAAAATAATTAGATTTTTTTAAAAAGGTTGAAACCATGATTAACTAATTTTCTTATTGCCACAAGAAAGCAGTATTATTTTTTTAGATAACATCCAAAATAAAAATTGTCAACATATATTCAGTTTATATCCTGGACACACTTAGATAAATCTAATGGGGAGGATTTCCTAGATTATTTGATTTTCTAGTAATATCGGTGCAACATAGGATCTGTTTTTACGAGGTTTGATAACTGTTGAATGAGCTTTTATGAATGAATCACCTGAGACAATAGCTGGTCTGTTGGTAGTACTCACTAAATACTAGCCATTACTTATTTTTGTTATTATTACTGCAAGTCTGCCTTGTGAGGTCATGGTGTCATGCTTCTTAGTCTGGTCTACACAATGCACAGTTTTACAATCTGTTTTTAGTTTTGCCGCTGAGTAATTTTTGGCCTTAAGCAAGTTGGCTGATCTCCCTGGGTATGTTTTATTTTCCTTATTAATGGAGAGTCTTAGTGCATGCAGAGAAGGACCCTTTTCTGCTCTCACACACTGTGACTGAGTCAATGCCTGTTGCACATCAAAATGTTCCCAGAACCAAAAACATATTTGCACTTTCATCGTGCCTTTGATGACCTCATCCAAAAAGTGATTGTTACTTTTATTTCATATGTTTTAAGAGAGCAACGGCTTTAATATCTGGGGTGCCAGGTGCCTTACCACACCCTCTAAATCACAATTTGGTGCATTTGTCGTCAGAGGATGGCCACCCTCCTTGACTTGTTCTCTCTGAGTGAAACTACCGTCAATGGATGTGTGGCGTGACCAGGTGCATGCTGGCCCAATGCTAATTTTTAGTCCTATTTGCCAGATGCATAAACTGAGGTGAATAGAGATTAAATGAGTTGCCTGAGAATTAACAGTCTAGCAGTGTCAGTAACACCATCCTTTCTCTTTGTAAATGGAATCTTAACTCTCATTTAAAAAAATAAAATACAATAAGTTAATGTTAAAATCTTCAAAACCCTACATTGTCTCTTTAATTCCTACTCTTCCGGTCTTCTAGTTTACTTAAAAACAATAACCACAAATACAACAACAAAGATAGAGAGATAGACCTAGATTTGTTTAGATGAATATCTATTTACCTGTACGTGTTGTTTTTAAATAAGCAGAGACAAAGAAAGCAGGTAAAGAAAGCCGTCTGAAGGGAAAGAAGAAAATGGAAGAGAAGCAAAGCAAAATAGCTTTGTCTTTAATTCGCTTGAATTTGGGGTAAATGCAAAATGGAGACAGAAGGTAGAAAAAGCAAGTCGAGTGCTGATGGTTGCCAGAGTAGAGAGGTACTGGGGGGTTGGGTGAAAAAGGTAAAGGGATTAAGAAGGACTAATTGGCAGTTACGAAATAGTCACAAGGATGTAAACTGCAGCTTAGGGAATATGGCCAATAATATTATAATAGCTATGTACAGTGCCAGGTGGGCACTAGACTTCCTGGAAGGACCACTTTGTAAAGTATATGATTGTCTAAGCATTGCACTGTACATCTGAAAGTAATGCAAAATAATATTGAATCTAAAAAAAAAAAGATATTGTGGGGGATAAAAAAGGTTTAAAGCCAACTGCAAGTCTAAAAACAGATGTTAGCTGTAGACTGGCGTGGTGTCCACTCTCTGGGCCCTTTCCTAGCCCTGCCCACACTGGCTCACATACAGCTTGACCTGGTGACCAGCCCAGCCTGTTAAGACCACTCCCACCTCTGAGTCCAGGGACACTCTGGAAGAGGATGAGACACACTAGAAGGGCATCTTGAAGCCTTCCCTTGACCATTGACTCACAGCGTCTGTTCTACCAGAGCCTTTCCCTTTCAGTGCAAATTCTGTCACAAAATCTAAGAGGTCAACCCTCATAATCGGCATAATCTCTTACAGCTCTGACATCCAGGGATTTTCAGAAGTGCCATCTGATCCTATTGCCCTACCGTTTCTAAACCATCTTTCCAAGTACAGTATTAACAATCCTCCATTTAGACTATTAATCGCGTGCAGGTAACATGCCTTGATCTCTTTTGTGTTCACAGTAGTACTCAATAGCGTCTATAAGCTTAGTAGGGCCAGCATATCCTCTTGACTAGCCCCAAGCCAGGAAGAAAGCGAGTTTTCAGAAAAGGCTTGAGGAATGACAAGGAGGTAGCCCCAATAAAGACTTCCTGTTTGACTCACTTGCTGCAGTTGGACTAACTTTGAGTAACGTGAAGTGTAAGTTTGTTATCTAGTGTGAGCGACACGTTTATCAAAAGGTAATTCATTTATAAAAGCTATAGTTACAATTTATAGCTCAAATAAATTATGAAAATCTGAAAGTTTTGTAAAGCCAAAATTAGCAAAACTGTTTCTTTAACCCCACCAGCAATACTGCTGGTCTTAACATTGAGACAAAGGTGGACAGCGTTCCTGAATATCATCATTTCTTTTCTGCAGCAGACAGTGTGGCTGGGTCCGGGCAGTGCATGCTTGTGGCTGGTTGGAATGATATGAAAGGCACAGGTGTGGTATCTGACAGTCCCAACTTTGACCCCTATAACTTTAATTTTCAGTCCAGTTCACTTATTGTCTCAGTCTTTCTTATTTTCAGCATGATAAGGATCAATAACATTTTACCCTTCCAGTTCTCCTTAAGGATTACGGTCTTTTTTTTTTTTTTATTAAGCATTGACATAACATTGTAAAGAATATGACATAAACATAGCACGATCTTTAATGACTTGATAACTGTTATATTTTGATTACTGTTGTTATTATAGATAAACTTCCTCAGGTAGTATCCAGGTTCTTATTAAATATTTCATTTGATATTTAGCTTATCATTTGTTCAGGAAATATGTAGTCTACAGTTTCTTCACTGAGACATATAGAGTAACATTTGGGGGACTGTGAGATGAAATTACAAGTCCTCGGGTACAGATAAAACCCTGTCATAGTTACTTAATGAGTCGCCCCACTTCTGATACCACGAATCAAACCTCCTTAAAAATAGAGAGAAAGAGAAAGAGAGAGAATATATATCTTGAGGAAGGAGCTGGCTGAGGAAAGAAAAACATATATCAATTGCAGTTTCTGAACAGTTGCTTTTAAAGAATATAGAACTAAACATAATTAAATATACAGTCTCAAAGTGTGAAAACTTCAATACATGTGTTTCTCTTCCTTTTAAGTGTCCCGCTTTTGTGTTCTTCTAAAAATAATAATAGTTATTATCAAAAACACCATCACTGCCACTGTCTTCCCCTTAGGCTAATGCTCAGCCAAGTGTGATAGTCAATGAACTCAGCCTTCCGTGTGAATTTCAGTATCACACATGTGTGCAAAGCTGTGGGCCATAAGGGAGCTCTCAGACTCTAAGGAAGGTGAAGGCAGAATGGAGAGAGGTACTCATCTCTTTCTAATACTTTATTTTTTTCTGACTTTTGTTCGTTTGTTTCATTACAACCTCAAATCTATCCAAAGGGTATTTATTACGTTCTCTATATTGCAGATATAAAACCCAAGAATCAAAGAAGCAGGGAATGGCAAGGCCGTGACTCACAGACAGGGCTCTGAGACTTCTTCCTGTTTTTCCTATTGTTTCTCTTCTCTCAGAGCTCTCAAGAGAGGACGTGGATACTATTACGAATAAAGTTGTAAAATTAATATCTTTTGCAGTGAATTGGGAAAGACTTGCTGAAAAAGGACAATGTGACTTTGGGTTTCACCTTTCTGGAAACTACTGCCTTGTTGCTTAAATGGGGACAAGCCGTCTAGTCTCCATGACATTTGTGAAATGAGAACAGGCAGACGGATACGATCGTGTTCTCAAAACTCTAAAGCACCCTAAAAACCAGGATAACATTTTCAGAAAGGAAGTAATCTGGTGAGCTGGAATTGGTGGTTGAGACTCCTCTAATAATAGTAATCACCTGCCTTAACATTCCCCAGCATTCAGTTCCCTAGAACTTCATGCCTGATTTCTCAAAACACAGGGGCTTCTGGGAGAAAGGATCCCAAGGCCAAGTCACTTTTTTTTTCCAGTTTATGTTTTTTTATATTTTTCCTCCTTCTTATATTATTTAATGTATATTTCTATATATAAGGTGCTGAGATGTTTGCAATAAAACAAAAAAACACTTTTTCATTTCATAGCTTATCATTTTACTCACTCTGAATAAAAACTGTATGACTATGAATAAAACTATTGGAAGTCCTAGGTTCAAATCTCACCTCTCACACCTACTAGCTACGTCACTTTATGCAACCTACTAAACCCCTTTGAGTTGATGCTTGCTCATTGGATACTTGGGTAATCCTATTGCTGAACAGTTGAAGCAAATATCGTATATACAGTTCCTTATGCCACGTCTAGGACACCGTGAGTGTTCAATAAATATTAGATGTGCTCCTCTCCTTCCCTCTCACAGAATCCACCCGTTCGTTGCAACAAAGAGATAATTGCCTTGGAGCGAAAGCCCTGTCTGCTAGATACATTTGCCTTGTGCGAACAGAGATTGTGTCAAGTGCCGGTTTTAGGAAGGAAAGAATTGCAAAGCTCTTTCTGTCACATTGGCAGACACCCATCCCATGCTGGGAAGCTACCAAGAGAGAATGCCATAAGTCAATATTTCCATGTCATTTAAATTTTTCCTTTTCATTAAGGCAAAGAAAAAAGAAAGAAAGAAAAGAATCTAACGAGATACAAAATTGTTTCTGTGTTCCACCTCTAACAGACGGGGACACGAGAAAGCCCTGGAATTGCGTTCTCCTTATCGCCACTGGCCTACCCTGGGTCCTTTTCCTGTCCCCCTCCTCTCACCTCCCCCCTCTCCATTTCTTTGGGATGTATGTTTGGAATTCATTCATTTTTTTTACTCAAGAACTCGGATCGTCTCTTTTACTCAGGCGGGAATTCATCAACATGAAAAGGGGTGAAGCATGATCTTTCACGTCTCGTAGACATTGCATTATTTGCCTTTGGTGTTTGAAGGCAGCAACACCAAACAAAGCATCTCCCCACAGCGCCTCGTCAGTAATTACTGCGGCTGTCGGTTCCTGACTGCCCTCCTGCCAGCAGCTGAAAGATGTCACAGAGGAAGACCAAGAGAGAAGTTAGCCATTTTTATTCTTTTCAGACTGGAAGGATGATCTAAACTCAACTCATCTGTCCTTGCTCTCTGGGAAGCTCCTGGGCGTAGGGTGCCTCTCCTGTTTCTGTAGCTCATTCTCCTGAAAAACCAAAGTGGACAGGGGTCTGAGCAACCAGCAACAGAACTGAGCCGGTCAGCCTGGCCAGGCAGTGGCTCAGTGGATGGAGCATCCGTCGACCTGGGATGCTGAGGTCTCAGGTTCAAAACCCCGAGGTCACCAGCTCGAGTGCAGGGTTGTTGACTTAAGCATGGGATCATCAACATGATCCAAAGGTCGCTGGCTTGAGCAAGGGGTCACTGGCTCGGCTGGAACCCCCCAGTCAAGGCACATATGAGAAAGCATAAATAAACAACTAAGGTGCTACAACTATGAGTTTATGCTTCTCAGCTCTCTCCATTTCTTTCTTTCTCTCTCTCTAATCTCTATCTCTCTCTATCTCCCCTCTCTTTCACTGCAAAAAAAAAAAGAAAGAGAGAAAGAAAGAAAGAAAGAAAGAAAGAAAGAAAGAAAGAAAGAAAGAAAGAAAGAAAAGAAAGAAAAAGAAGAAAGAAGGAAAGAAATAGAACTGAGCCAGTCATTTTCCCAGGATAACACCTGCCCTTAAAAATGCTGCTTTTCTTTAATGGTATCATCCTGTGTACAGTAAAATTATCCTCACTGCCTTCACTGGCTGTTTCCCAGGAAGTATCATAT
Organism: Saccopteryx leptura; assembly: GCF_036850995.1. Lineage (NCBI taxonomy): Eukaryota > Metazoa > Chordata > Mammalia > Chiroptera > Emballonuridae > Saccopteryx > Saccopteryx leptura. Next base: position 14,992,078 of record NC_089511.1, on the reverse strand, counting down.
TTGCTTTACATTTATCTTTCTTGTTTCTATGTTTGCAATGACACGGTTTAATGATCACATTTGATTACAGTCTTCCCCCTGCCCCAGATAAATGACATCAGGTAAAGAATTGTTTCTCAGGGCTTGCTTTTTTTTTTTCTGTTTGTTTTTTATTGCATTGTTTCCATGTGCAAAGAAAGAGAAGGAGTGGGAAAAGCATTTGCCCTTTAGGACTGATAGATCAAGCTTACTACCTTTACTGCCGTTTGCGTATTCATGGCCTTCAGTGAACAACACATGTTTCTGTGTATTACTTTCTTGCATTGGTAAATGGGGGAAAATAATAATCATATTTAATTAAAGAATAAAATTTGGATATTTCAGGGACTTCCCATTCAGACAAGATGGTATAGACTTGTGCTGCTCTTGCGGCATAGACACCTCCCTGCTGTTTGCTAAGAGCAGAATAAATCATGGAAATAACACAGGAGACTGCAAAAGGAGAACTTTGCAAAAGTAGTAAGCAGGTTATGAGCTGGTTTGGGATCCCAACCCTAAAAGAACAGGTTGGCATCAGGGCAGCTTAAGTTTCTCTCACCCAGCAGAAGACTACCAATCCCTAGGGTCCCCCAAACAGAGCCTCACTATTGGAGGTAGCCATGGTAGGCTCGTTTCTATCCTGAATCCAACAAAATGCCCGTGATGGCATCAGACAGGCTCAGCACGAACAAGGCAAGGCTGGCTATCTATCAGGAGCTCAGCCAATGACGCGTGTCCAGGGAAAACACTCTCCCACTCTGCCGGGTCTGAGGCTCCCTGTTTCCAGTGAGAAATACTGAGACAGAGATAGAATTGGCATAAGGAATCAGGCCCATTTGGGTGTCTCTTTGTCAAATGTCCTGTGACTGTCTTTCTCCACCCTGCTACCCACTAAGAGGGGCATTACCTAATGATTAAAGGATTGATTATTCACCAGGAAGACATAGCAATCTTAAATGTGCATGCGTCAAACAATAGCACCACCAATGTATGAAGCAATAATAGAAAGAGCTGAAGGTAGGAAAAAGAAAATCAAAAAGTATTGCTGCAGACTTCAACCTAACCTATTAGCAAATGATAGAAATACTTGGCAAGAAAATTATCAATAATATAAAATATCAGAACAACGCCAATTAACCAATAGGCTCTAACTGACAAGTATAGATGGTGGACTCGCTCTACCCTATATTAAGACCTACTGCATGTATCTAAAGTAATCAGGACAGTGTAGAAGATAGTGAAAGGGGCAACATATGCATTTGTGTAACAGGGAACCCAGAAAGACAGTGTGTCCATAAAGTCATGGTGCACTTTTGACCGGTCACAGGAAAGCAGCAAAAGACAATAGAAATGTGAAATCTGCACCAAATAAAAGGAAAAGCCTTCCAATTTCATACCTATTCAGTGCAGTTCGATGTGGGCTCATGCACAGATTTTTTTAGGGCTCCTTAGGTAGCTATCCCATATAGTGTCTACAGACTCGTCACTGATTGATGGCCTACCAGAACGGGGTTTCTCCACCAAACTGCTGGTTTCCTTCAACTGTTTATCCCACCGAGTAATTTTATTCCTATGTGGTGTCGCTTCATTATAGACGTGCCGATATTCACGTTGCACTTTGGTCACGGATTCGAATTTAGCGAGCCACTGAACTTTCCTCTGTATCATCCACATCTTGACTGGCATGGCTGTGGGCTGCTCCGCTGTATACATGGTGTTACGTCATCCTACAGAAACTGGGAAGGTTTTCCTTTTATTTGGTGCAGATTTCACATTTCTATTGTCTTTTGTTGCTTTCCTGTGACCGGTCAAAAGTGCACCATGACTTTACGCACACACTGTGGACTCACACAGATATGCTCGACTGACTTTTGACCAAAGTGCAGAAACAATTCAATGGAGAAAGGAGACTCTTCCAACAAATGGTGCAGCAACATTTGGATATGCGGAGGCAAAAAAAAAAAAAAATTCCAACTTCACAAAAATCAACTCAAAATGAACCACATATTGAAATGTAAAACTGCAAAACTTTAAAAAAAATAGAGGATATTGTCAGATTCGCATCTAGGCGGGGTTCTTAGGCTTGACACAAAAGCACAATCCATAAAAAAATAAAAACAATTGAAATATTGAACTTCTTCAAATTAAACAAACATAAAACAACTTTTATTTTTCCTGAAACCTGTGTGAAGAAGATGAAAAGAGAACCTCCAGGCGGGAGAAAATATTTGCAAATGGCATAACTGACTGAAGTCTAGTATCTAGAATATATTTTTTAAAACTCTTGAACCCCAACCGCCATGACAATGTTTTCTAGCAGTCAACTTAGAATATGGGCAGATGACATGAATAGACATTTCACTGAAAAGAGTAGACAGATGGCAAATAATCACATGAAAAGATGTTTAACACCCTTAGCCATGAGAAAAATGCAAATTAGGACCATAATGACACAGAATTCCACATTCATATCTAAAATAAAAATAGTGAGAGCATAAAAGACTGGTGTGGCTGTGGTGACACTGAGTCAACTCCGACATCGCTGGTGGGGATGGAAAAATGATCATGACAATTTTGGAAAACATTTCGCAGCTTCTTATGAAAGTAAACGTGTAACTACCATACATCCCAGCAATTGGCATGTATCCACCTAAAATGAAAATTTATGTTCTCACGTTCACACACACACACACACACACACACACACACACACACACACACACAGAGGAAAAACCTGTCTGTACCCATTCTAGCATTTTATTTGTAGCAGCCAAAATACTGGCATCGGTCCAGATGTCTCTCAATAGATGAATGGCTAAACAAACGGTGTGGTATAGGCATGCCAGTGTTCACCAATAAAAATCAATGAACTCTTGATAAACACAGCGCTTTAAATGCGTCTCTGGGGGAATTGCAGTGAATGAAAGAAGCGGTCCCAGCAAGTCCCATGCAGCATGATCTCATTCCTCCAACATGTTTGAAAAGACACCATCTTAGGAATGGAGAAGAGGTTAGTGGCTGTGAGGAAGTCTGCTTGGTGGGGGTGGAGGGAGTTTGGGGTGACAGGGAGATGAGGGTGTTTAGGCAACCTAGAGCAGTGGTCCCCAACCCCCGGACCGCGGACCGGTACCGGTCCATGGGCCATTTGGTACCGGTCTGCAGAGAAAGAATAAATAACTTACATTATTTCCATTTTATTTATATAAATATTTAAGTCTGAATGATGTTTTATTTTTTTAAAATGACCAGATTCCCTCTGTTACATCCGTCTAAGACTCACTCTTGACGCTTGTCTCGTAAGTTTGACAATTATATTTAAAAATACCACAGTTTTTATGCCGGTCGCATAATTTTATTTTGTGCATTTATCCGTCCCACCCTAAAGGCCGGTCCGTGAAAATATTTTCTGACATTAAACTGGTCCGTGGCCCAAAAAAGGTTGGGGACCACTGACCTAGAGGATCCTTGTGGTGGTAGGACTGTTTATGATCTTGACTACACAAGTCTATATGCGGTGACAGAATTATGTAGAACTCAATGACACACAGACATGTACACTGATGCACACTCAGAAATATAAATGAAACATGAAAGCCTTGTTGTGATATTATACTAGTTTTCCCTCGTTAGAAGGAACAGGACAAAGTGTACAGGTGGCCTTTCTATTATTTCTTACAACCACATGTAAATCTACAGTTATATCACAAGAAATTTCTATTAAAAATAAAGTTTTTAAAAGGGTATGTTAAGCTAAAGGTCTAACATACTTTAGAGACTCAAAAAAAAAAAAAACCCCACAATAAACCCATACTATTATCACACTACAATTTTACTTTTAGTTACAATCATTGTGTTCATTAGACATCTCCCTTTCTCCATTGCTTTTTCCTTTCTTAAGACCATGCATATATTCATATTTTCATTCAACAAAAAATTCTTACCAACACACTCATATGATTCCTGCATTTTAAAAATATGAAATTTAAAATGAAAGTCAAAACTCTCCTGGAAAAAAAAGTAAAATAATAGTAAAATTATGCAGTCAGTCTGTGGTCATATTCTGGCCTCATATAACTTTATTACTGTGGAGAGCTCCTTGTCACTTTCTGAATATTGTATCAGTCAGACCAGCGGTGCGGACCAGGATTCATAGTGAATAGTTATTGGACATTTTAGTGTTGGGCTGTAGAACTTGAGCCATTATAAGAAACTTATGTTTAATGAACCAGTGTAAAAATATGTAGTTTTTTTTTTAAATTTTGGTAACAAATTTTATGATATATTTTCTCTACCCAGATTCCAAATAAACTACCTTGTGGAAAGTTTAACATGCACAGGCCTCTTTATTTTTCTTTCATTTTTTAGTTTAATCCTTTCATTTATGTTAGGGTTTCTATTAGTAGTGGCAGTAAATAATGCATTATCCCTTGAAAATGTTGTTAGGATAAGTGTACCTTATCAATAATGAACTGTGAGAAATCTGTTGTTTTGATTTAAATTTAAAAACTCATTTATTATTGACCAGTTTTGTGGCGGAAAATGAGATTATCTTTTACTTGAATTGTCAAGTGCTTCATATAATATCAGTTCTAGGTCTCTGGAGAGTCAAATACCATAAGAAACGCTGGATCAGCAGAGCTTGTGTGTCTACACACACACACACACACACACACACACACAAACACACACCATGCAGAATCTTGGATTTCAAGCATGTACCACTCCAGTAATCATATCTCTATACTACATCATTTGCATACTGCCCATGTGTGGAGGTAACTAAGATGCACACTTTGCACTGATATCTAACTCTGTGCTGGTGAAACATAGACAGATCCCCTTGCATAGTGAATAGTCCAGTTTTATCACAATCTAGTGAAATTACATAAAGCCCCTTTGTGAGGAAGACGTTGGTTTACTACGTTGCTTGACTCAAACTTCATCGTAAGGATTACACATTGTTATTTAAGAGAATCAGTCGGGACTTGAGACTAGAATTGGTGTTGCTAATAGACTAACGATAATTATCAATCATCAGTTGTTCAGTTTAATCCAAAAAAGTAAGGGAGACACATGGGTAGCTTAATAATTTTGATTGCTTATGATGTACATGGTACATTCCATGAATTAATTTATGGAAATAACACCTGGAGGTATAGATAATTCAGTATCCAAACTTTTCTTTGCTGGAATTAGACTATTAAGACCAGAGTGAAGTTCTTCAATTCACTCTCTGGGTCTCTTTGTAAAATTAGTTTAATTAGTTTAATGCTCTCTGTTTGTTTATTCATCTGCTAAATCAAATGCAATAAATAGTAATGGATGCCATCTCAAGGGTTTCAGAATATATTAAATGTGACCATATATACATACACACACATACACATACATACACACACACACACACACATATATATATATTGTGTGAATATTTTTGTTAGTTTATCAAACAGTGCATGACCAGATGGTGGCACAGTGGACAGACCATCAACCTGGGACACTTAGGACCCTGGTATGAAACTCTGAGTTTGCCAGCTTGAAAGCAGGCTCACCAGCTTGAGTGTGGGATCCCAGGCATGACCCCATGGTCAGTGGCTTATGCTCAAAGGTCTCTGGCTTGAAGCCCAAGGTCACTGGCTTGACCAAGGGGTCACTGTATCAGCTGGGGTCCCCTCCCCATCAAGGCATGTATGAGAAAGCAATCAATGAACAACTAAAGTACCACAACTACGAGTTGATGTTCTCATCTCTCTCCCTCTCTGTCTGTTCCTGTCTGTCTGTCTTTCTCTCTTAATATATATATCTCAGTGTATTGAAGCTCAGAAGGTCTAAATTACTTGCTCCAGCATTTGATCAGGTGAAAAAGAAATCTCACTTCACGTTCCATGAGTGCTAACTCCTTGGAGTAATGTTGATTCTTTCCCACAGCTGAATATAACATATTTCTATTTAGTGCTTGGTATAACCACTGTGCCTCTTATTTTCAACTCTTTCAATCTGTTTTGTGGACTTTTATTATGATTGCAAATTTTAGATAAGGAGGTGGTAGTAGGAAGATAACATGAACATTTGGAGGGATTGTTTTAGGTGAATTAGTTTGAAAAATGTTTCGCAACCATTGGCTACTGAGCTTTTTGATAGAAAACTTCTTCTACATTCCAGGTAATAAAAGATAAGAAATGAATTGTTGATTCTTCATGATTACTCTGGCAATGTCGCTAGAATCAATCAATCTAGGCTCAGAAGATAGGATTCCAGTGTTTCTTAAAGTTAACCTGTATTAGGATTCATCAGGAGACTCGGTAATTCCTATACCGATTCCCCAGGGTTTGAGACTATTCGTCCGGGTAGAGCTTGGGACTCTGCGTGGTTATAAACACTTCAGGTTATATGTCTGAGGTTGGTCCTGAGACACAGTTCATCTTATCTCTGGATGATACTGAATGTGGCAGTGACAGTCAGATGTTCAAAGCAGCACACTGAACATGAGACTAGGGTCTTCAATCCTCTGGTACTCATTAAGGTCTCTCTTTGGTGTTTGAACCCACAGTTTGTTGGGTTTTTTTAAGTATATGGGTTTCTAACTTCTATTTTGTCAATATGATCAATGTTTCATAGGGCAGTGGTCCCCAACCCCCGGGCCATGGACCAGTACCGGTCCGTGGGCCATTTGGTACCGGTCCGCAGAGAAAAAATAAATAACTTACATTATTTCCATTTTATTTATATTTAATTCTTTTTTTTTTTTTTGTATTTTTCTGAAGCTAGAAACTGAGAGAGACAGTCAGACAGACTCCCGCATGCGCCCGATTGGGATCCACCCAGCATGCCCACCAGGGGGCGACGCTCTGCCCACCAGGGGGCGATGCTCTGCCCGCTCTGCCGCGACCAGAGCCACTCTAGCGCCTGGGGCAGAGGCCAAGGAGCCATCCCCAGTGCCCGGGCCATCTTTGCTCCAATGGAGCCTCAGCTGCAGGAGGGGAAGAGAGAGAGAGGAAGGAGAGGGGGAGGGGTGGAGAAGCAAATGGGCGCTTCTCCTGTGTGCCCTGGCCGGAAATCGAACCCGGGACTTCTACACTCCCGGCCGACGCTCTACTACTGAGCCAACCGGCCAGGGCCTTATATTTAATTCTGAATGATGTTTTATTTTTAAAAAATGACCAGATTCCCTCTTTTACATCTGTCTAAGACTCACTCTTGATGCTTGTCTCGGTCACGTGATACATTTATCCATCCCACCCTAAAGGCTGGTCTGTGAAAATATTTTCTGACATTAAACCGGTCCGTGGCCCAAAAAAGGTTGGGGACCACTGTCATAGGGGAATAATATCCATTGTTTTAATAGTAACTGAAATGTTACCTCAGATCCTAGCATCCATTCTGGCTTTTTAATAGAAATATGATTAAAGGAGTTGGCTTTTAAAATTATCAGTAAATAATTTGTGAAATGTTATTAGGTTTAATCAATGAATTTCAATTCTACTTGATTAGAAAATGTGTATTTGTAGCAATTAATTCAGATTACTCAGTAAGTATTTCTTGTATACATGTTCCTGATATAATGAGTGGATACTGATTGGCCATAATGGGAAGTATTCAGGATATGTCCATAACTCTTCATATGATGCATGTTTATACATAACATGCCTCCAAAACTCTCATGTTTTTCTTTTTCTTCTGGGCATCATATTTCCTACATGTCTCTTAGAATGTACCTTCAGAGCATGACATATTACGCTTGAGACCCCAACAAGGACAACATAGCAGGACTGCATACTCCACTGTGTTCTCATAAACTTTATAAAACTTTTCTCAGTGTTACCATCCCAGTGATCTAAGAGGTTAGCAATGCTCACCTTCTCAAAAAGAATTATTGTCTACTCATCAAAACCCACTACAATTTTAATTAGCAGGTGAAATAAACACAGTGGCATCACCTTCTATCTATTTAACTTCTCCAGAACAGCCTGTTGACACAGTATGTGGGACATCAATAACCTGCGCTTCACCATAGAGCCTCGGGCTTGGTGATATTGTTTTAAGCCTTTATAGTTTACTTTTGTGATTGCTTATTTGTCTAATGCATAGTAAACCCATGCTGGAATAACCTTGGAGAGATTGCTTTCTGTGAGAGCAGCACTTACCGGGGTCAAGGCACTAGAATATTGAAGAATGAATAAAGTTGAGCATACTCAGTGTCGTAGGTTGTGTCTGAAAGAAGTGCCTGAGACAAGGTTTTTTGTGAAAGTAATTTTTATTGAAAGAGGGCTCTCAGCTGGCGAGGCAGCCTGCGTGCCTGTGGGGGGTGGAGTCCAGTGAGGCAAAAAGTGCCCGGCACCCACAGGGCAGCCAGAGCTGCGGACGTGAGCCGGCACACCCTGCAGTGCCGGTGCCTGAGTGCCCGAGAAGGCGGCGGCGGGGGGGGGGGGGCTGCCAGAAAGACCACACCTCTGGAATAGAGAGGCCACACACACTGGCCAAGAGTAGATAAAAGTCAGCCTAGGAGTGCAGCTTATACTTTCAATGGCGCCCAGCAGAGGCAGCCACAAATTCTAGATTGCCTATAACTCCAAAAAGGTTGCTAAGGGTCAGTCATAAGCCCGAGTTCAAGAAGCACAGAGAATCCCCATTAAAGAGGAACCCAAAGAGAACTACACCAAAACACATCATAATTAAAATACCAGAGCTAAGAGATAAAGAAAAAATACTAAAAGCTATAAGAGAAAAGTAGTCAATCACCTACAAAGGAGCCCCCATAAGGATGACATCCGACTTTTCAACAGAAACACTTGAGGCCAGAAGAGAATGGCAAGAAATATTCAAAGTAATGCAAAACAAGAGCCTACAACCAAGACTTCTTTATCCAGCAAGGCTATCATTTAAAATTGAAGGAGAAATAAAAAGCTTCCTAGACATAAAAAAAACTCAAGGAATTCACTACAACCAAACCAATGCTGCGAGAAATGTTAAGGGGCATGTTGTAAACAGAACAAAGGGGGGAAAAATCTAGTAAAAGAGGAATGTACATTTAAAGAATAAAATGGCAATAAACAATTATATATCAATAATAACCTTAAATGTAAATGGATTAAATGCTCCAATCAAAAGACATAGGGTGGCCCTGGCCAGTTGGCTCAGTGGTAGAGCATCGGCCTGGCATGCGGAAGTCCTGGGTTTGATTCCTGGCCAGGGCACACAGGAGAAGCGCCCATCTGCTTCTCCACCCTTCCCCCTCTCCTTCCTCTCTGTCTCTCTCTTCCCCTCCCGCAGCCAGGGTCCATTGGAGAAAAGATGGCCCAGGCACTGAGGATGGCTCCATGTCTTCTGCCTCAGGCGCTAGAGTGGCTCTGGTCACAACAGAGCAATGCCCTGGATGGGCAGAGCATCGCGCCCTGGTGGGCGTACCGGGTGGATCTTGGTCAGGCGCATGTGGGAGTCTGACTGCCTCCCCATTTCCAGCTTCAGAAAAATACAAAAAAAAAAAAGACATAGGGTATTTGCATGGATAAGAAAACAAGACCCGTACACATGCTGTCTACAAGAGACCCACCTCAAAACAAAAGATACACATAGACTGAAGATAAGAGGATGGAAAAAAATATTTTATGCAAATGGAAATGAAAAGAAAGCTAGGGTAGCAATATTTATATCTGAAAAAAATAGACTTTAAAACAAAGGCTATCTTAAGGGATAAAGAAGATCACTACATAATGATAAAGGGAGCAATGCAACAGGGAGATATAACCATTATAAATATCTATGCATCTAATATAGAAGTACCTAAATATATAAAGCAGACTTTGATGGATATAAAGGGCAAGATCAACTGCAATACTATAGTAGTAGGGGATTTCAATACCCCACTAACATCACTAGATAGATCCTCAAGACAGAAAATTAACAAAGAAACAGCACCCTTAAAGGACACACTAGATCAGCTGGATTTACTAGATATCAGAATCTTTCACCCTAAAGCAGCAGAAAATACATTCTTTTCAAGTGCTCATGGTACATTCTCTAGGATAGACCACATGTTAGGACATAAAATGAGTCTCAATAAATTTAAGAAGACTGAAATCATATCAAGCATCTTCTTGGATCACAATGGCATGAAACTAGAAATCAACTACAATAGAAAAACTGAAAAACATTCAAACACTTGGAAACTAAACAGCATGTTATTAAATAATGAATGGGTTAACAATGAGATCAAGGAAGAAATCAAAAATTTCCTTGAAACTAATGAAAATGAATATACAACAACTCAAAATTTATGGGACACAGCAAAAGCAGTCCTGAGAGGGAAGTTCATAACATTACAGGCATACCTTAAGAAGCAAGAAAATTTTCAAATAAACAACTTAACCCTACATCTGAAAGAACTAGAAAAAGAATAGCAAGTGAAGTCCTGAGGAAATAGAAGAAAGGAAATAATAAAGATCAGAGCAGAAATAAATGACACAGAGCCTAAAAAGACAATACAGAAGATCAATGAAACCAAGAGCTGGTTCTTTGAAAAGGTAAACAAGATTGATGAACCTTTAACCAGACTCATAAAGAAAGAAAGAAAGAAAATTAGAAATGAGAGTGAAGAAGTAACAACTGACACAGCAGAAATACAAAGGATTGTAAGAAAATACTTTGAAGAACAGTATGCCAAAAAATTAGACAACCTAGGTGAAATGGACAAATTCCTTGAAACATATAATCTTTCAAAAATCAATCTGGAAAAGTTAGAAAACCTAAACAGACCAATTACAACAAATGAAATAGAAACAGTTATCAAAAAACTCCCAAAAAACGAAAGCCCTGGGCCAGATTCCTTCACAGGTGAATACTACCAAATATTCAGAGAAGAACCAATTCCTATCCTTCTCAAGCTATATAAAAAATTCAAGAGGAGGGAAGACTTCCAAGCTCATTTTATGAGGCGAGCATAATCCTTATTCCAAAAGCAGGCAAAAAGAATACAAAGAAAGAAAACTATAGGCCAATATTCCTGGTGAATTTAGATGCTAAAATTCTCAACAAAATATTAGCAAACCGGATCCTGCAATACATGAAAAAAATTATACATCATTATCAAGTGGGATTTATTCTGGAGAGGCAAGGCTGGTACAATATTCTCAAATCAATCAAGATGACTCATCATATAAACAAAAGGAAGGAGAAAAATCACATGATAATATTAATAGATACAGAAAAAGCATTTGATAAATATCCAGCACCCTTTTATGATCAAAACTCTCAGCAAAGTGGGAATACAGGGAACATACCTCAACATGATAAAGGCCATCTATGACAATCCCACAGCCAACATCATACTCAATGGGCAAAAATTAAAAGTAATCCCCTTAAGATCAGGAACAAGGCAGGGGTGGCCCCTTTCACCACTCTTATTCAACATAGGTCTGGAAGTCCTAGCCACAGCAATCAGACAAGAAGAAGAAATAAAAGGCATCCAAATTGGAAAAGTAAAAGTAAAACTATCATTATTTGCAGATGATATGATACTGTACATAGAAAACCCTAAAGTCTCAGTCAAAATAATACTGAACCTGATAAATCAATTCAGCAAGGTGGCAGGATATAAACTTAATACTCAGAAATCAGAGGCATTTTTATACACCAATAATGAACTGTCTGAAAGAGAAATTATGAAACAATCCCCTTCACTATTGCAACATCAACAAAAAAAATAAAGTAGGTAGGAGTAAATTTAACCAAGGAGGTTAATGACTTGAACTTGGAAAATTATAAAACATTGATAAAAGAAATCAAGGAAAATACAAACAAGTGGAAGCATATACCGTGCTCATGGTTGGGGAGAATAAACATCATTAAAATGTCTATATTACCCAAAGCAATTTATAAATTCAATGCAATTCCTATTAAAATACAAGGACATACTTCAAAGATATAGAATAAATATTCCAAAAATTTACATGGAACCAAAAAAGAACACAAATAGCCTCAGCAATCTTGAAAAAGAAGAATAAAGTGGGTGGTATCACACTTTCTGATATCAAGTTATACTACAAGGCTATTGTACTCAAAACAGCCTGGTACTGGCATAAGAACAGACATACAGAGATCAATGGAACAGAACAGAGAACCCAGAAATAAACCCACACCTTTATGGACAATTGATATTTGACAAAGGAGGTAAGAGCATAAAATAAAGACAGTTTCTTTAACAAATGGTGTTGGGAAAATTGGACAACTTCCTGCAAAATAATGAAACTAGAGCACCAACTTACACCATTCACAAAAATAAACTCAAAATGGATAAAAGACTTAAATGTAAGTCATGAAACCATATTCATCTTAGAAGAAAACATAGGCAGTAAACTCTCTGACATCTCTCACAGCAATATATTTGCTGATTTATCTCCACAAGCAAGTGAAATAAAGAACAAGATGAACAAATGGGACTATATCAAACTAAAAAGCTTTTGCACAGCTAAAGACAATAAGAACAGAATAAAAAGACAAACCACACAATGGGACAACATATTTGACAATATGTTTGATAAGGGGTTAATAACCAAAATTTATAAAGAGCTTGTAAAACTCAACACCAGGAAGATAATCCAATCAAAAAATCAGCAAAAGAGATGAATAGACACTTCTCTACAGATGGCCAATAGGCAGACGAAAAAATGTTCAACATCACTGATCATTAGAGAAATGCAAATTAAAACCACAATGAGATGCCACCTCACACCAGTCAGAATGGCGCTCATTAACAAAACAACACATAGTAAGTGCTGGTGAGGATGTGGAGAAAAGGGGACCCTCCTGCACTGCTGGTGGGAATGCAGACTGGTGTAGCCACTGTGGAAAATGTATGGAGATCACTGAAAAATTTAAAAATAGAACTGCCTTTTGACCCAGCCATCCCACTTTTAGGACTATATCCCAAGAAGACCATATCACTGATTCAAAAAGAGAAATGCACCCCCATGTTTATTGCAGCATTGCTTGCAATAGCCAAGATCTGAAAACAGCCCAAGTGTCCGTCAGTGGATGAGTGGATTAAAAAGCTGTGGTACATATACAGAATGGAATACTACATGGCCATGAAAAAGAAGGAAATCTGCCCTGGCCGGTTGGCTCAGCGGTAGAGCGTCGGCCTAGCGTGCGGAGGACCCGGGTTTGATTCCCGGCCAGGGCACACAGGAGAAGCGCCCATTTGCTTCTCCACCCCTCCGCCGTGCTTTCCTCTCTGTCTCTCTCTTCCCCTTCCGCAGCCAAGGCTCCATTGGAGCAAAGATGGCCCGGGCGCTGGGGATGGCTCTGTGGCCTCTGCCTCAGGCGCTAGAGTGGCTCTGGTCGCAACATGGCGACACCCAGGATGGGCAGAGCATCGCCCCCTGGTGGGCAGAGCGTCGCCCCATGGTGGGTGTGCCGGGTGGAGCCCGGTCGGGTGCATGCGGGAGTCTGTCTGACTGTCTCTCCCTGTTTCCAGCTTCAGAAAAATGAAAAAAAAAAAAAAAAAAAAAAAAGAAGGAAATCTTACCTTTTGCAACAATGTGGATGGACCTGTAAACTATCATGCTAAGTGAAATAAGCCAGGCAGAAAAAGAAAAATATTATACGACTTCACTCATTTGAGGAATCCAATGAACAATGTGAACTGAGGCCAGAATAGAGGCAGAGGTGGGATCAAAGGGACCAGAGGAAAAGCAGACGGAGGGAAAGGGGATAAGAGGATGGGATCAGAGAAGGGAAAGAGATTGGTGAAATTATATATACAGAACGCAGCATTATAGAGAGGAGGACAGGAAATCCTGAAGGGAAGGGGGTAGGCATTAGGGGGAGAGGGGCAAAGGGGATGTTGAGGGGAACACAGGGGTGGGGGATGTATTTAGTGGGACACTTGAATCTATGTAAACACAATAAATTGAAATCAATAAAAAAAATAAAAGAAAGAAAGTAGGCTCTCAGGAATAATCTAGAAGGAATGAGGGAAAAGGTGAGGATTGGAAAACAACATCGGCAGGGATATGGTTTCCAGGGTCCAGCTACCATCTCCTGTCACAGAAAACTCTCAAAACTGTTTTTACACACATCCCTTTTTGTATATATATGTGTCTTTTTCAATTTGTTTTTATTGTTTTAGCCAGAAAGAGAAATGAGAAGCATCAATTCTTTGTTGAGGTACCTTAGTTGTTCATTGATTGCTTTCTCATATGTGCCTTGACCAGGGGGTTCCAGCAGAGCCACAGACCCCGTGATCAAGCCAGAGACCTTGGGCCTCAAGCGAGTGACCTTTGGACTCAAGCCAGTGATTGTGGGGTCTTGTCTCTAATCCCATGCTCACAAGCCGATGACCCTATACTCAAGCTGGTGAGCCTGCACTCAAGCCGGTGACCTCAGGGTTTTGACCATGGGTCTTCAAGCACCCCAGGTCACACTTTATCCAGCGTGCTGCCACTTGGTCAGGCTGTATTTTTTAATTTTCAATTTAAGTTTATCAATGTATATTGTTTAATATGATTATATAGCTTTCCAGAGTACCTCTCTGTGATACATGATCTGTCCATTGCACTGTGTGTTCACCACCCAGGCTCAGATCACCTTCCATCACCATATACTTGGCTCCTTTACCCTTTCCTACACCTTCCCACCCCTTGATTTTAGTAATCAACATACTGTTGTCTGTGTCTATGAGTTTCTGTGTTCTATCACCCATATTTGTGAGATCATATGGTTCTTAGCTTTTTCTGACTTATTTTGCTTAGCGTAGCATTCTCAAAATTCTTCGGTGTTGTTGCAAATGGCAATATTTCATCTTTTCTTATGGCTGAGTAGTACCCCATAGAATATATGTCCCACAACTTCTTTATCCAGTCCTCTATCAACAAACACTTGGTTGTCTCAATGACTTGTAAATAATGCCGCAGTGAACGTAGTGGTGCATCTATTTTTGCAAATAAATATTTTTTAAAATTTCAGTTAGATGCACAGAAGAGGGATTTCTGGGTCATATGGTAGCTTTATACTTAATTTTTTGAGGAACCACCATACCGTCTTCCATAATGGCTGTACGAATTTACATTCCTATTCATTTATTTTTGCCTTTACCTCCCTTGCCTTTGGGGTCAAAATGATAAAATCTTCTGTAAGACCAAAGTTGGTAAGTTTAGTACCTATGTTTTCTTTTGTGTAAATCTTCAGATCTTATATTTAGGTCTTTGCTTCATTTTGAATTAATTTTTGTACGTGGAGGCAGACTGTTGTCTAGTTTCATGCTTTTGCAAGTGACTTTCCAGTTTTCCCAGCGCCATTTATTAAAGAGGCTGTCTTTTCTCCATTGTGTGTTTTTGGCTCCTTTGTCAAAAATTATTTGCCAATATTCATGTGGTTTTATTTCTGGGCTCTCAGTTCTGTTCCATTGGTCTGCATGTCTGTTTCTCTGCCAATACCATGCTGTTTTAATTATTATTTCTCTGAAGTATAACTTGAAGTCAGGTAGTTTGAAACATGTAGCTTTGTTCCTTTTTCTGAGGATTGCTTTGGCTATTTGGGGTCTTTTGTGGTTCTGTACAAGTCTGATGACTTATTTGTTGTTCTGTTTCTTTAACCAATGTTACTGGAATTTTAATTGGGATTTCATTAAATATGTGGCAAGTAGGCAACATGCTTATGCTATGACATCAGACACTCTTTGGCTACGAGCTACCTTGGATATATAATGTCCAGACATCTCTTGGCAAACTTTCTCCTTTTAGTCAAGGACACTGCTCTGGATGTTAGTCTTAGCTATTAGCAGTCAACAGCAAAAATGGCCGGAAGATGGAGGAACATGCTGCTAAAGTGGAACCCAGTTGGTGAACCAGTAGCATCTGTTTTTCTCAGCATGTGTATCTGTTAATGGAGCTTGTGGGGTACATTACTACCGGACTTTAGGAACACAGGAAAAAAGAATTGAGAACGGATGACTGAAACCATAAAATTCAAACTGTATTTGCTTATGGAAAGCTCAAAATTACAATTGCCGGAATTTCTCAGTCTCATATTACAGTCATTTAAGAATCACCCATTGCATTTGGAGCCTTTATCTGCAATGTGTGCAAGGGTGTCTGTTTGTGTCTTTGAATCTGTTCTTTCTGTCCATTGTATAAATGGCGGTACAATCATTTTGGTTTTCACATAAATACCCAGTAAGCTTCTCCGGTTCTAATGCCTGATTCTGAACTGTATCCATCATTTTCTCAGCCTGGAGACTTGTTCCTGGACACTGTAGGGATATTCTGGTTCTCTCCGGGAGCATGTGAAACAGCAAGATATTCAAGATGAAGAGCAACCTGTTACAGCAGAGGAGTAATTTCCTGTAGAGCCCTGCCCTTCTCATGGAGAAGTTTGCTCTGTGATATGCATCAACGTCGGTTTGACAGTTTCACTCCTCCTGTCAATTACGATCTCTGTCCATCCATAGATGGGTTTCACCTACTGAGTCCATGGGAGGACTTAAGTTTCCCACTTTTCAAAATTATATGTATGATTTATTTTCAAATAATACAATATAAATATAAGTTATATGTAGCAGTTTCAAGGGGAAGCATTAAATGGTTGGTGCTCACCTCTCCGAGCCATGCTTCCCCGCCACAGTGTCTGTGGAAACATGCATTGAAGGAGAGGCAGCCAAGAAGGCTGAGCTAATACGAGAGGACAGCTGGTCCAGACAGTCACCTGGACCAGCCATGCATGTGGCGGGAGGCAGCCTTGTGTTCTGACTTGATGCTGGCACTTCAGGGTTACTTGTTAACCCAGTATGACTGAAGCTATTTTGACTAATACAGGGAATGAATCACTTAAATCTCCTGTAGGCATAAATAAACACTTAGGATGAAGCCAATGTTACACATTTGGAAGCTGAAACTGCTAGGAAGTTTCATGATTTCAGTGAAAAGAAAGTGAAAAAAAAAAAGGAAAAGATTTTGAAACCCAATCTTCTCTGAGCCCAGGGTAACTTTCTCCCACTTGTAGGATGGAAAGAAAAGGTCTCCTGTAGTGCCTCGTTCTAGTGGGCTTATTGATGTGACAATCCCGGTATACAAAGACTGCCATGGAGGACACATCACCATTGATCTTCATATCACCAGAAATGACAGTTATCTTTTTCCCAAGGAAGATTTGAAAACATTCCAGGTTGTTGAGGAAGAAATACAATTATCAATATATTCACAATTCTATAGAACCAAATATTCTGAACTCCAACTGCAATTCAAATCTAAACGACAGAACACAGAATCAAAGTAATAACACAAGGACAATCGCAACTTCCTGATTTTTTTCTGCTTATATTGATCTTACTACAATGTATACGTCTTCTTGACTAGTTCTATATTATATAATTTAGTCTTCCTCAAAGTATTATAACCCAGATATTACTACTCACAATTTTACGGTTGGGAGAACTGAGAATCAGGATATGTACACGATCTGCCCAAGGTCATAGAGTTTCTATGGAAAAGGATTTAAATAAAATTTCATCTGACTTCACCTGGTAAAAGGACAAGTCTGTACTATAGCTTAACCACTTTATGGGATGATCTCAAACTGGGGGATTTTAACTGCTTCTTTACTCATTTTTTTTCTTCCATATAAAATTAAGGATAATAATGTCCCTCAAAGGTTTGTTGTGAGTATGAAATGAAATGACTCATAGGAAAACATTAGTACATTATAAGAACTCATCCAAGGCAATATACTTTTATTATTATTACAAACATTGATGGGAATACTATAAAGGTTATTCTGAATTTGTGCCATATACTTGGTTCTATTATATCATCGACCATTTCTTTTGAAAGAGCCAGTAATTTTTAAAATGCTATGTCACATGTGATTATGCAGTGGGCAAGTGTAAGTGTTAAGTTAACTGTGTTGCTATTTTTTTTAAGTGTATCCATAGCAAATAGCTGTGTAGCTCATTGGAGCAATCAAAATTAAAAATGTATATGTGAGGCTTAAATACTCAAATATAGCTCCCAGTGAAACACATCGTACTGCTTAATATTTTAAAAGATGCAATTATGTGAGGTTTTTTGGCAATCTCTGAATATTTTCTGGATTGTTGGTAGATGTAATATGCTTTTAAATAGTACTTTTTACAAGGCTCTGTTAGAATTGAAATGCAGATAATTATGTTGCTTTCTTCTTTTATAATAATTTCTCCTCCAATATCCTTCTGGAATAGATGCATTCCCTGAAAAAAATGAATTTATTCAATCAATTTCAAAACTTTGAAATACTTGTTGGTAAATAAAAGCTCAGTACTTACAAATGTAAGAAATAAAATAATTCTGGAGTATTCGTCATACACACGCTCACCTACATGCGCACAATTGCATTGTTTATTACATATACATGCAACGTTTAATTAGAATTTGAAGCTTATGGGTGAAATGATTACTGACAGTGATAGCATCAAAACAATTTAGAATACAACAATAAATGTTTTTCTTACTCAAAAAATATTGGAGGAAGAGATGATAAAATCAAGATAAATAGCAATGCTGTGGTAAACCTGTGCAGTGTAAGATGTATATGCATGTTTATTACACATGTATATACCGGGCACCTACTATCTGTATCAGCCACTGTTCTAGGGGGAAGGGTAGAGTAGCAAACAGAACAGATAAAGCCATTGGCTTGCAGAGCGCGTTAGATAGTGAGTAAGATAGATAGTAAACAAAAACAACCATTTAAAAGGGTGATTAACACCCGAACGGAAAATAAAGCACTATTCAGGGATAAGAGTTAAGAGACTGCTATTTTATATAGGATTGCATATTAGGGTTCCTGCCGAACTAGATGGCACATTCAGTTTGGCATAATTAAAGGCAATTTAATAAAGAGGTTATTTTGGGCATGGACCCATAGGTGTAGGGTGATCCCAAAGCATGGTTTTCTATGCTGGGGATGGGAAGACTTGAGTCTGTTACAACACCAGGTGGTCCAGAATAGAATCTGGACTTCAGAGAGAAAGTTTGTGGGCCTAGCGAACTGACAAGGAACTGTGACTTTAGTGCTGACTCCCACAAAGGAGAGCAGACTAACAGTTCTGGCTCATTCTAGCCTCCAGCTAGTGCCCCTCCCCCCAGGGAGAAAACTCAATAAGAAATAAGATGGTACGGAAGTTTATCTATGCAGGAGCTACTGGCCACCCTGGGAGGACACAGAGCAGGACAGAGAGGGACAGAAAAGGGATCTAGAGAGGAAAACAAGATGGAGGCATGAATGGCCAGTGCAGTGGGTGGCTCTCCACATCCGGTCCCGGTTGAGCATCATTGAATCCACTCAGGGCCTGAATAGAACAAGAGGCAGAAGGAGGAGGAATTTGCCCTTGTTTTCTCTGGCTCATGTCTCATCACCTTCTGCCATGGGACGGGGGTTTATATCATAAGTTCCCCTGATTCTCGAGCCTTCAGACTTGGCCTGAATTGACCCCTGGCTTTCCAAATTGCAAGTGTCGAATTGTAGGATGACTCAACCTCCGTAATCACATGAGCAAATTCCACATAAGAAACCACATGTGTATGTAAAGTGCCTTTTCCAAGAGAGGCAGTGATTTCAACACACCTACGGTGGGGCCAACCATGCCCTTCTTTTGTTCACCTCTTCCTCCTGGGTTACCAACTCCAGTCAGTGTCACCAGCCTTCTTCCGCCCGTCTCCTCTCTAATTTCTGCATCATTTTTAGATTCTGTCCTTCATATAGGTTGGTGCCTTGTCTTTCGGATTTATCTCCCTCTCCCAAGCCCCACTACTCTCACCCTGGTTTAGCTCTTCATCAAACCCCGGCCAGTGTTATCGTAGAGGTTGTCCATGTCCCCACATCGAACCTGTAGGGGCTCAGCTGTGACCAGGTGGGTCCTTGCAGCCAGCATCTGGGTGGATAGCAATGGAAGGGTAGCACGGGTCACACAGGCCTCTGCAGAGAAAGCTAGCCAGGCTGCAAAGAGGGAGACGTCTCAGGGCAGAAAATTGTAAATGAAATCAGACGCCGAGGGTGACAGGGCTGAGCAGTTTGGTTGCAGGTGAGACCCTAGAGCTATCCCTCGGTTTGAGGGCTGGCACCTTAAGTGACTGTTTCTTGCCCCGGGCGTGGCAGGGGGCCTCAGAGGCATGGCGAGGGAACAAGCATCTCCATTATTGTGTGCATTTATTTATAACCTATGGTTTCAACGTCTGGTATGTTTCAAGGTCAAGTGATGTAGAATAATTGGGGGCGTGTTCTCCTTTTAATGGGGTGATTTGAGAAGGATTTTGTAGAAAATGGCCTTCTAAACTGACACTGTAAAGGTGAGAATGGGAGGCAAACATTAAGAGAGCCCTACCAGATGGAACAGCCTCCTCGTCTTAACAATTAATAGGACATTCGTCCCCAGAGTGAGTGGCAGTGATGATGACAATGATGATGATCGGATTATGAGGAGGACAGTGATATTGAAGATAACAATATGAGGTTAAAGGGGACAGAACTGATACAGAAAAATTCCCATGAGGGCAGGAACCATGTGTCTGTTGTTTGCCGCCTTATTCTCGGCGTCTACCCCAGGAGACGCAACATTTGACGTTCAATACATGTGTGCTGAATGAACAGAGGCATGAATGGAAGATGATGGTGACGACCAGGAGTGGTCCAATTCCAGGGAGTTGATGAGAGTGGATTATGCACCTCACAACAGGAGACTGTCAATTTCTTGTCTGTGTCAATTGCCTTTAAGGAAATGAACCATCCGGGTGATATCAGCATCTCAAACAATTAATTTTCACCTTTTTCTGTTGAGTGTTATCACCTAGCGTTTAGCACATTGTTAATTATCACTTTGTAACCGTTTGTAAAAGTGTGAAGAAAAGCCTGCTGCACCCATCTCTCTCTTCCACTAATTGTGTTTCTCTCCAACCCAGAACACTGACAAGCCGGGGAAAAACAGCATTTATGGTAACATAGCTAAAATAAGCTGCTCACTACTGTCTTCTTAAAAAAAAAAAGTGCTAGTAATTCCTCTGCCTGTACTGACAAAAGACAGAAATATAGAAAGAGTCTTCCGTGATCCATTGAAAATTCCATAATAATGTGCTTTTTTTAAAAGAAATATAGCAAGATGGGGAGGGACTTGCAAGATAGCCTCGATGATGCGTGTCGAGAGTTTGTCCCAATTGATTTAGAGCTACACTTATTTATAGTTTTATTTTTAAATTTGGTGGGATTTGAGGGTTAAGGACAAGGGACTTGAGATGATTGGGAAGAAGTAATGTGCCCTGATTTTCACTGTTGTCTCATTCATGAGTTCTGTGTGTATTGCTTAATGAGATGACAAATCAATTGGGCATATCTATACAACTGTGTCAATAGAATACTGATCTAGAGGAAGGCAAAATAACACTGGAATCAATAATATGTCCATGATGCTTGACCTGTGGTGGCTCAGTGGATAAAGCGTCAACCTGGAATGCTAAGGTCGCCAGTTTGAAACCTGCACTTGTCTGGTCAAAGCACATATAGGAGTTGATGCTTCCTGCTCTTCCCGCCTTTCTCTCTCTCTCTCTCTCTCCTCTCTAAAATGAATAAATAAAAAATAATAATAATAATATGTCCATGATTCCAATCTGAACTGTGCAAACTGGCCATCTGAGTGATCTTGGGCAAATTATATAGTAAATACGTATACTATCTCTGTTTCAACATTTGTTACAATTTTGAGGGTTAAGTTACACCTAGTGTAAAGAAGGTACTCATTGGATACCAGTTGCTGAAGTCTACACTCAACACAATGTCATGTTAGACCAATTGTGGAGCAATGAGTGGCACTGAAACTTACGGTTCTAACTACTTAGATAAGCTCTTAACTTTATTACCCTTTATTCCTTTTGCATATATAGTTTAGTGATAGATATTTTAGAAGGTATATTAATTGATACATTATGGGTCTTGGTGTTAGCTTATAGTCTACTAATAGATATGATATTGTGCACTAATAATTGTGAGTCAGTGTTTATTTAAATTAAAATTAAAATCTGGAAAACTAGCATTGTTTTTATTCCATTTCCATGTAATTATTTTATCAATAATGAAACCATGCTTAATTATTGTTATTTTTATAGATTAAAGCTACCATAGAATGGTGTATGGATACAATTTTTTTATATTTCTTGGATGTCGCCTCCTTTCTCAATGACTCCTAGTGCCTCTGCGCCCTTCTACTACCAGAAATATGCCATCCACAACTTAATATAGAATTATAGCTGCTGAGAAGAGATGCAAGCCAAATTTTGTTTCTTGATCTGTGACTATCAAGACACTATAAAGACCAGAGACTCTGAGCTATAACAACATACAATTTTAAAAGTCCAGGGATAGTCTGAAAGGTTACGTTCATGTTGTAGGATTCCAATTATACAGGATTCTGGAACGGACATTAATGGAGACAGGAACAAGATCAGTGGTTACTAGAGGTGAGAGGGGAAGAAGGGGAAGGCTGACTAGGCAGAGCACAGAAGGATTTCCACAGGGTGAAAATACTCAGTATATTACCACGGTGATGGATACATTCAATAAACTTTCGTCCAGACGAGTAACATACACAATGGCAAGAATGAACCAAAATGTCAAATATGGACATTTGGCTGGGTTAATTTGTGTCAAAGTAGGTTTGTCAATTTTAACAAAAGTAACAGTTGGAGGGGGTGTTTATAATGAGGGACACTATGCATGTGAGCAGGGGTATGTGGGGAATCGCTGTACTTTCCTCATAAACGGTAGGTTGTCTTGGGTACACGATCTATCAGACTTGATTTTTCACACCACCGACCAGTTGTTTCTAGCAGTTGGGTGAGAAGGGCTTCGGACTGAGGTGACGAGAGACTGGGTGTTGGCGTGGCCTTGAGTGGAGGCCGTTTGTAGAGCTGGAGAAGTGGGGTGGGGGGAGGACAATTGGTGGAATTGCAGATGTGGCTGGGGACGTGAGAGGCAGGAAGACCTTCTGTTACTTCCAGACTGAGTCCTAGGGATCCCCCCCCCTGTCCATCCTAGTGTGCCTTAGACACAGCAGACTGAAAACCACTCTATGGGAGACAGAGTGATTGCGCAGGGACACAGGCTGGTGTTCTCACAAAGGTTGTGTGCAAGTCAGGTGTCAGCAGGTTGTTTCTGGTGTGACTGAGAACTGGCAGAGAGAGCCAGCCAAGCTGGTGAGGCCACGTCCCTGGTACTAGAGAGAAGCAGGCACTATCTGTATGGCGAGAGATCTGGTAGGGGCGAGACTGTCACAGTAAATGCCACCAAGGGTGTACCACAACCAACAGCCAGGGGGTCCTCCTCGCCTCACAAAGGAGAGGCCTCTGTGCAGGTTCCTGGGAGCTCAGGCAGACATCTAGGGGAAGGGCGCGCCGTTTCTGAATTGAATGCAATTACCAGTCAGCCACTCTTTGGGATAGGAACTCAATAATAAAGTTTGTTTCAAAGAAATGTACAATTGCTATCTTTTGACAAATAAAATTGGGTATCTAAGTTTTATATTTGCCACATAATTAAAAATCCAATGAAAACAATGTACAAATACAAGATGAAAACATATTGTCTATGAAACTTTGGTTTTAGCTCTGACATCTAATAAGCTTGGAAGCTGGCTGCCTGACCTGTGGTGGCACAGTGGATAAAGTGTCGACCTGGAAATCTGAGGTCTCTGCTTCAAACCCTGGGTTTGCCGGGTCAAGGCACATGTGGGAAGCAACTGCTATTATTTGTTGCTTCCTGCTATTCTTCCTTTTCTTCCTCTCTCTCTCTCTCTCCCCTCTCTCCTCTCTCTTCTCTCTAAAATTATAAATAAAATCTTAAACAAATAAAAGCTTGGAAGTCCACACCTCCTAATCACAAGAAGCAGAAGAATGTGAAAATCAACAACTTTCTTAGAGTCGCCAGAAACCTGAGTTCCCAGGGCAAACGGCCACCCCCACATCTGGAGAAGCGGCAGCAGCCAGAGCAGCCGAGTTGCGATTCCCAGGAGCAGAAGTTGCCGGAGTAATAAACGGGGAGAAAGATTTGAACGATACGTTTGGTGAATTGCTGGGAGACGGCTGGGAACTGAAATAAGAATGAGAAAGCCCCGGGGTTGAAGCCATCATAGAGGGACTCCCGCACTTCGGAAGGCATTGTACTCAGGAACCTTCACCAGGTTCCTTCACCAGGTTGTCAAGGTGAAACGGGGATGTCTTCACCAGAGCTGTACTTAACGGGGCGAAGAGAACTGTGCCAACTGTAGCTGCCCCTAAGCTTCCCGAGTCCCCAAAAGAGAAACAAAGAGCTGAGGAACACCGGTGAATGTCACAGCACCAGGGACAGAAAACGACTAGTAGATTAGGGTGGAATAATATTAGAAAGTGCTTCACCCTGTCTCTAGCTCACTACCGCACACAGCGAGCTCCAGTATATCACAGGCTCCGACAGAGGACGTAGTGAGGGAAGACCGAGGTCAGGGGAGGAAGCTGGTGGAAAGACAGTAGAGGAACTGAAGCCTTGGGGACCTACTGCTACAACAGATATTTTTAAATAGCCCCCCTCTGAGCCGGATTAAAGTAACTCCTCACACCAGTGACCTATTTAGTTTTCATTATCTGGTGCATATCTATCTTTTAAAAACAACAGCAAATTACAAGTCACGCCAAAGAGCAAGAAAATAAATACACAGTTCGAGTAGACAAAGTAAACATCAGATCCAAACTCTGAAATGGCACAGATGTTGGAATTATCAGACAGGGAATTTAAAATAACTATGATTAATATGTTAAGGCCTCTAATGGAAAAGTAGACAGCATGTAAGAACAGATGGTTAATGGAAGCTTAGGGATGCAGACTGAAAAATAATCAAAGGAAAATGCTAGGAATTCAAGGCCCTGCAACCAAAATGAAGAATTCTTGTAACGGGCTCAGCAGGAGGCCGCCACAGCCGGGAAGGAATCAGTGCGTTCCCACATAGGTCAGTAGAAATTTTCCAAACTGGAAAAAAAGAGAGAGAGAGAAAATATAATTGAAAAAAGAAGGACAACACAAATAAAGAGAACATCTGAGAACTCTGGTACAATTTCAAAATGTATCATACACATATACACTGCTCACAAAAATCAGGGGATCGGCCTTTTGTACAGCATTTTTACCAGTGAAATAAAAGTTGGTTTTGCATTTCATTTGCATAATTGAACAACTTTCTAACACTTGTTTGCTTTTCTTTTTTCTTTTTCTTTTTTTTTTTCATTTTTCCAAAGCTGGAAGCAGGGAGACAGTCAGACAGACTCCCGCCTGCGCCCGACCTGGATCCACCCGGCATGCCCACCAGGGGGCGATGTTCTGCCCCTCTGGGGCGTGGCTCTGTTGCATCCAGAGCCATTCTAGCACCTGAGGCAGAGGCCACAGAGCCATCCTCAGAGCCCGGGGCCATCTTTGCTCCAATGGAGCCTTGGCTGCGGGAGGGGAAGAGAGAGACAGAGAGGAAGGAGAGGGGGAGGGGTGGAGAAGCAGATGGGTGCTTCTCCTGTGTGCCCTGGCTGGGAATTGAACCTGGGACTCCTGCACACCAAGCCGACACTCTACCACTGAGCCAACCGGCCAGGGCTTTGTTTGCTTTTCTGATGTTCTTGTTTAATAAAAAAAATAAAATGCTTCTTTTTATTGCTTCATATTCATTTTGAAATATCTCTTACTTTTGGGGAGCAGTATATATGGAATCCCAAAAAGAGAAGAATGGAGCAGAAGAAATATAGTACTATGAATTAGTAAAATGAATGACACATCAAATCACATATTCAGGAACTTCAGAAAACACTACCAACCAGGATATATACCAACAAACTAACACGTCCACACCGAGGCATATCATTATCAAACCACAGAAAACCAAAAAGAATCTTGGAGAAGCCGGGGTTGGGGGGGGCAGGAAGCTAAGTTGTCTATTGTGGAGTAAGGATAAGAATTACAGTGAACTTTCTAGCAAAAACTATTTAAGAAAGAAGAGAATAAAGTAAAATATTTAAAGTATTGAAAAAAATTACCAAACTAAAATTATTACCCAGAGAATTGCCCTTTGGAAATAAAGGAGCAATTAAACCCTTCTCAGACATACAAGAACTAACACCAGCAGGCACAACTGGCAGGAATGTTTACAGAAGTTCTTCAGTAAGAAAAAATAATGACATAGATCAGAAACTTAACCCTACATAAAGGGTAAGCCTCAGACAAGGAGTAAGTGAAAGTATTTTGTTTTCTTATTGATTTAGCTAAAAGAGAACCCTAGCCTTACAAAATTACTGAAAAAAAGTGAAACATTTATATATAAATTAAACAAAACATATAGAGGATCTAGAAAAGCTACAAAATTCTTATAAAAGGAATAAAAATTAAATAATGGAGAGATATCCATGATCACAGATTAGAAGAGTCAATATTGATAAAATGTCAATTCTTTTGGAACGTGATCTATAGATTTGATATAATCCCAGGCATTCTCCCATAAAACTATTTAGTAGATATCAAACATCTCATCCCAAAGTTTATATTGATCAGGTAAACAACCTTGAGTAGCTAACATAATGCTTTAGAAGAACACATTGGAGGACTTGTATTATCTGACTTCAAGACTTACTATAAAGCCACAGTAACCAAGAGCATGTCAACAATTAGATCAAAGGAATAGAATGGAAAACCCAAAGTAGAAACCTAGTCAACTGACCTTTGACAAAGAAACAAAGGCAATTCAATGGAGAAATAATACTTTTTCATAAGTGGTGCTGGGCCAATTAACTGTGCAAATGCAAAAGAATGAATCTAAACACAGGCATTACACTTTTCACAAAAAGTAAGTCAAAATGAGTTATCAATTTAAATGTGAAACACACCATTATCAAGTTGTTAAAGGAAAACAAGAGAATATCTAGATGACCTTGGGTTTTCTCATAATTTTTAGATAGAACAGCAAAAGCATGATACATGAAAAAAAGGTTACATTGCAATAAATGAACAGATTTGCTTTACGAAAGAGAATTAAAAAAACAAGTCTTAAAGTGGGAGTGTAGTATTTGCAAAATTGTTTTTGTTAAAATGTTTGCTTTTATTTCCAAACAGGTGAAAGGGCCGAATAAGTGAAGTGCTCATTAACTGTAGCTAATCATAATATAACAATCATGGTTCATTAACTGCGACAAGTGTGCCGTGTGCAACACTAGTTTTCAGGGAAACTGGGTGTGGTCCTGAGGGAGCTCCCAAAGCTGTCCTCACCAGTTTCCTTCAGATCTACAACTACTTTAAGTTCAAAGTTTATTAAAAAACCTGATCAATGAAATTGTTGCGTATACAACTTAAAATGCTTGATGATACAGTTTATCTAGAAAGTACCATTTTGTTTGACAGTAAAAATATGTTCCTGTATTTTTATTTTTCTTCAACATAAATATTGCAAAAATTATTTCTTATTTTTATGAATGTATTGCACAACACTGTATTAATATTTAATGGTTCATTTGCAAGTTAGAAAAATCAACCTTTATGCCAACCGAAAATAATGCCACTGTAATTAATTAGATTTATTCGTTAACTTTCTAAAGTTGTTTCTTTGAAGAGAATTGATGATTATTTAATTTAAAAAAGTGCATCATTTAATGTGTATTTACTACACTTAATGCCAAGTACCTTTTCAGTGGTATATATGTAGTGAAGAGATATATTGCTTATTTATATGCATAAATGCACATACACACAATATAGGAATAAACTCATTATTTTAATTCATATACACATAGAGTAACAATAGAATTATAATACAATATAAAGTATTTACACTATGACTCCTAGCACTGTATTTATATATTGAGAAAGAGACAAAGGGTGAAATATTTGCACGCATATGTATATGTGTAAGAGTGTACAGTATAGGAATCAATTCATATTACTATGTTACTAAACTGTGAACAAGGGAACATGGTTTACAGATTTACAGATTTGGGCTGGAAAAAAAACAAACCCTCAATCAATCTTTCTATTTTCATTGTACAGTCCTGAGTTAAAAAAGCCCTTCTTGTGATTTCTTTTTTGTCTGACAGAGACAGAGAGAAACAGAGAGAGGGAGAGATAGGGACAGACAGACAGAAAGGGAGAGAGATGAGAAGCATCAATTCTTTTTGTGGCACCTTAGTTGTTCGTTGATTGCTTTCTCATACGTGCCTTGACTGGAGGGCTACAGAAGACTGAGTGACCCCTTGCTCAAGTCAGCAACATTGGGCTCAAACTGGTGAGCCTTACTCAAATCAGGTGAGCCTGCACTCAAGCTGGTGACCTCAGGGTTTCAAATCTGAGACCTCCGTGTCCCCGTCCAATTCTGTATCCACTGCACCACTGCCTGGTCAGGTGCCCTTCTTGTGATTTGTTTGGTATGTAAACTAGAACAACCTCTTTCAAGTCAATAAGAATATAAGCTACTATGTTTAGAGTATATATCATGTGTCTGCTGCTTTCTATATATTATCTTTCCTCATTCTTGATACAATTCTCTGTGGAATTTTTTTTTAACCATTTTCTAGTTGAGGAAATTAAAACTCAGAAAAATCTAGGAATTTTTCAAGAAAATATAGATTGTGGAGATTGAAATCTAGGATTTTCTGATCACAGAATCCACTTTGCAATATCATGTAATGTCTTTTCAGAATCCTAATGGGAAACATAGGTAGGCAGCTGTCTTCAGCAATATTAATTTAGTTAGGCTTACTTCACTTTGCATAAACTATTGGTCATCAACGCCTCATTGCTCAGAAATTAATGACTTGTTCTTAACAAGTGCCAGTCTCTCTCCTTTCCCCCAACTTCCATCCCATGCCAAGTTCTTCTGGAAGAAATTGTTTTCAACTTGTATTTTCTCCTAAGGAAAAAAAAAATCATGTGGCTACCCAGTGTAAAGAAAATTCTCAGGGTTGGGAGATTCATATGATACACATCCCTCCAAAAGATCAAACGACCACTGTGTGCTGCTTTAAACTTGTGTGCAGTGTAGCCCTTATAACTGGAAACATATAACAGACTCATAGTTTAAATAGCACATTTTGCCCGGCCTCTGATGGCACAATGGATAAAGCATCAACCTGGATTGCTGAGGTCGCCGATTCAAAATTCCAGGCTTAGATGATCAAGGCTCATATGGAGTTGATGCTTCCTGCTTCTCTCTCTCTCTCTGCTCAAAATGAAGAAACAAAAAATAAATAAAATAAATAATAGTAATAATAAAGCCTGACCTGTGGTGGCACAGTAGATAAAACGTTGACTGGAACACTGAGGTCACCGATTGAAAACCCTGGGCTTACCCGGTCAAAGCACATATGGGAGTTGATGCTTCTTGCTCTTTCTTGCTACTACTTTTTCAGTAGTATTTTTTAGTGATAATTGAAAGTCAACATCTAGTGAAAATGATAGTCACTAAACATCTTTTATTCTGCCATCATTCATATCTGCTTCACGTGAGTTCTTTGCACTGATGTTGGAAAAAAACTTTCACAATATTGCACCAACTTATACCTTACATACATACATGAACTATATCATGGTCTAGACAGAGAGATAAACACAATGAGTTTAAGAGTGAGGAGAGAGGGGAAGAGAAAAGACGCAGGTAATAAAAGCTACCATTCTACCATATGTTGGTTATTTCTATCCAACATATGGTATTTTAACCTCTTATTATTTTCTTCACAGTTTTTCATGAAGAGTTTAGACCAGGTCATAATTATTCTATTTAAACCAAGTCTGTCTGACCCAAGAAACATGCTAAACCTGCTTACCTCAAATGACATGAGTGACCATGTTAAAAGAATGCCAGACTTGACCTTTTCCAAGTGCCCTTCCACAACCATGCTCTTCATTTAGAAAAAGCTTCTGAGTTGGCATACTATTTTAACATTGTAGTTCCTGTAATGGGATTGCTGAATTAAAGAGAGGCAATTTTGTCTAACCTTTTATTCTTCCCGTAAAGAGTTCACATTTCAAACTACAAAACTGGAGCTATTGGCTATCAAAACTGGAACTCTAATTCTGGTCTTTCAGCTACAAATTGCATTGTCCTGACAGCTACAGATATTTATAATCTTCTCTGCACCTTCTAAAGGTAAGCTGGTGTAGACAAAATAAGGACAGCCTCATGCTTTGACTGAGAAGTGTGTACATTCATGGAGCAACTCGAAATAAAAAAGTTTATTTAATAACCTGTGACCAATATTTTAGAGCTCAGCTCAGTTTTGAAAACTGATAACCACTTATTATTCACGTAGAGGGAATCAATCCCTAGACAAACCCTGGAAAACAATTTAACGAACCACAGTGTTTCTGCATTAATTTACAACGACTGTAAAATGCAGCAGAATCACCGGCTCTACGATTCTGTTTATTTTACTGCACACATATTGATTACTTACAGTGTGTCAGAGTGTAGTAGAGGGTGGGCAACAGTCATGGCTACCACTCAGTCAAGTCACTCATTATAGTGCCTCAGGGAAAGATAGGAGAAGAGCTCAAAAGATACATCAGCCAATGCTGGGGAGCCCCTGAATAGCAGATTGATGAATTGTGACTTAATTTCTTTGGCAATTAGATGATGTTGAAAGTTGCGGAGTAGGCAAATTACATGATTAGTGTCACATCAGGGAAATTGATTTTGCAAATAAGTTATTGTTCTAAATATGTCTGTGTGTGTGTATGTGTTTTCCTGCCTAAAATTTTTGTTCTGTAATTTCAGCAAAGTGCCCATTTTTCTTTAGAAAATCACCCAATCCCTAGGGATAAAAGTGCTCCCATTCCATTAAAGGGAAAAGAGGCGGAAGCTAGGATTGTTCTGATAAATCATCAGGACCAAAGAGAAACATTGATGGTTTTGATGCTAAGTAATTTGTCAGCTGAAGAGCTACAGGGAAAGAAGGAAAAAGAGGATTCAAAGGACGTCTTGTTTTGATCTTGGAAGATGAGAAAATGGTGATGGTCTTGAAATACTTAATGGTGTCTGATGGAAAAGTTCATGTAGAACACAAGAAGACTAAGATCCTTGCCCTCCCCGGTAGTGGTATGACCTGAACAAGCCCTCTGACCTTCTTTGTTCTTCCCATGCTTCAGTGTGGCATGATGGGAGTTCAGCAAAATTATCCTAGATTTCATCCAGATCTAAGATCCATAGTGTAACTGAAACGACCATTTTTATTTTATTATGGAAAATTCAATTTCTTGGATGATTACTTATTATTTGAGATCCTTATGAGAGCATAAAGTTCATTTCATACACTATTACAGAAGCAGATTCTAATTAAACCTTAGAACTCAGAAACATAGCATTAAGCGCAATTTATGATAGCAACAACGTGGAATGGCTGTTTTGCAATACAGTAATAAATGCTCGACTGCGTTGTCAGTATCTCATAATCCTTCACACCCGATCTCCTCTTATTCTTCCTGCTGAGGCCCCCGGGCCCCAGCTATAGACTAGGGAAGCCTGCACGCCATGACTAGAGAATGGGCTCATATAGACCCCTGTTTTAATACTCTGAGCTGGACTCACTCTTAAGTAAACCATCTTGATAATCTGGTCCAAGTCTAGACCTAGACCAGTCAAGATATAATCTCACTCAAGTTAGCTGTGCCTGAATCTATTTGATTGTATACACAGCACTATGAAAAGTTAGATGGATGAGTCAGAGCCTTAGAATTTTGTTTATTAAGTGAATCAATGCTGGATATTTGTGTTGAGTGTTTCTCCAGAGGCCAGACAATGTCTTAAATGTGCTTTTGTGGCTCTCATGCCGTTGCCACCGTCGCAGCATTCTTCATTGAACACTTAGATCGGCGTGGACTCAGTCAGGATGTGGTGCTCTCCACCACAGGTGTCTTCGGGTCCTATGGCCATAGATGGTGGTCGCCTTACACCTTCCTTTCTTAGCTCCACTCCGTATTCTGCCTTAACTTACTTGTGGTGTTTGAATTGTTTTGATGTTGCTGTTTTAATTGTATGTTTTCCTTGGTTTTGTTTCGTTTCCTCACAGGCATCCATCAAGGCAAAACTCAAATTAATTTGACCTATATACAGGTCTTTGCTTTGCCTTTGAGCATCCTTTCCTCCCCCCCCCCCCCCACTCTGCCGACTCCTGAGAATGGAATCTAGGTAAGCCGCAGTCGTTACAGGTCCAGAAATTCTCAGCGCAGCCGCCTCTCACTCAGGTTGTAAATTAAATCAGCACACTGCTGGAGTATGCTGGAATTGAAGGGGTTTAGAAAATAGCCCAGTGACTAGCTTTTGATCACTTTTGAAAGTTTTACTTTTATTCTGGGCCTATTTTTTTCCCCAATTCTGAAATAAAGAAGTTTGCTTACATTATATTCTTCTGGATTTCTTTTCAGTTTTAATTTAGATAGATGATAGATAGATAGATAGATAGATAGATAGATGATAGATAGATAGATAGATAGATAGATAGATAGATAGATAGATAGATAATAGATAGACAAATAGATGATAGATAGATAATAGATAGATAGGTAAATAGATAGATAGATAGATAGAGATAGATAATAGATAGATAATATATAGATAGATGATAGATGATAGAGATAGCTAGATAGATGATAGAGATAGATAGATAGATAGATAGATAGATAGATAGATAGATAGATAGATAGATAGATGATAGATAGGTTTTCAAAATGATGTTACAGATATTTTAAATTTTGTTTTATTTTTATTGAGAGGGTAAAAATAAATCAGAGGGAAAAGCGCTCTTTCAGCCATTGACTGGGTAGTGATGAAGCAGACTTTCTTCTGTCACATATCTGCCCGTCATACTTTTGGAAGAGGAAATCTTACATTGTGTGCAAAAGCAACCAACTGTAGGCTAGTGAAACTTGCTTCAAGTCAACGCGCCAATATATACTCTGGAACCATGGACATATGCTTCGATCATTCTAAGCTTCGGTTTTCAAGTACCTTAAGTATAAATCACACTATTACCTAATTTATAATTGATAGTGAGGTCCAATGAGTGGTTGAATTTCACCCAGCATGAGGCACACAAAAATAGTTATTACACGTAAATAAAATAATCATACGATTAGTGGAAATACTCTTTTTTGTGTATTTGCAAATGTTCATTTTGAGAGCAGCACCATGGTACTCATGAATATTATCGATGTCTTATTTTCTTAAATTAATTTTAAAATATCTCAATTACAGCTTATATTTAATATTAATTTTAGGTTTGCAGCATAGTGGTGAGACATTTATATAACTTATGAAGTGATTCCCCCTGATAAATCTAGCACCACCAACACTATACATAGTTATTACAGTATTATTGACTGTATTTCTGATCCCGTGACTGTCTTGTGACTACCAATTTGTACTTCTTAATTCTTTCCACCTTTTTTTCACCTAGCCCCCAAACACTCTCTTACTGATGCTTTACTTCCTAGACTCCTGTAAGAGTCTATAGGTACATTAATTCATCCTCTAGATAGTAGTTTGCTGTTTGATGATAAAATGTCTTCTTCAAATTTATATCTCTCACTATTCCTAGCATCGGCCCCAGCACATTATATGTGTCTTGCTTAATATCTATTTATGACATCATCTTGTCACTGTACTATGACTAAAGAAACACTTCATTTTTCTTTTAAACTTGATTTCTAGCAGTAAGCTTCAACAAATCCCATCAACCTGCACATTAAGGTTTGGAGAGAATGGTATAAATTATCTAAGGATGGAACCTATGTGGCATGCCTATATCTTGGAAGACTATTAATAACAGCATTTTTTTTCCTTATAGTCTTTACACAGCCTTAAATAATTTCAAGAGTTTTCCAGAAGGCCATTATCAATATACCAGAGGGGTTGAAACCTCTTTCACAATCTAGATCTTGTTTAATTATTATATTAAATTTAGAAGTGAGAACCAGCGAATTTAAGTGACTTTTCAATGAAAAGCAAGACTTCTTGTCTCCCAGGTTTAGACTTTACAGAATTGTGGAGTTGTGGAGGGTGAGATATTGAAGGTAAGAGGGTGGCATGTATTACTCGTGTCTCGTCAAGTCATGACACGTAATATGAATTCACCTTCACATTACTCTGACAACAAAAGTATTTTATTTATAGGTGGGGATGCTTGTAGGAAGCAGTCGTGCTGAGATGTGAGCCAAAATTCTCAAAGTCCTTTTTTCCTTTACTATTTTCTCCATGCATGCCTCTAAACCTCGTCGTGGTACAAGTAAGCATCTAATTCCCAGTGCTCCGAGACTGCTGGGTTTGCTCGCGGTTCTTCCTCAAGGTAGTGGCAGAGTCGGGTTCGTTTCTGAGTACGATAGTGTTCACTTGCCAGCCACAACGGAAGACTTCACCCTGATGTCTTTTTCATAAGACGGGAATGTATACATGGTTTCCATGGAAAGTGTTTGCTTACACTGAGTGGTGGGTTGTCAAACTCTTGATTCCTTGTCTTTAAGAGTCTGGATTTGAGATCTCATTATGGTGAGTCTGCAGAGAACACTGCCAATCACCTAATGCCTTGGGGGCTTCCTTTGATGTCTCCGGAAATAAGCTACGTAAACTATAACAGTTCATTCATTTTTTAAAATATTTTTGACTCAGTTTGTCCCAAGCACAATCCTTATTAGAGCACATCCTAAAAAGAAGTCTTAGCAGGTGGATTTCCTTATTAGGCAAACTGAGAGCATCATGCAAAACACACACACATACACACACACACACAGAGCCAAATAGCCAAGTAGGTCTGCGTTTCCCTTTGGAAAATGTTGTTTCAGGCAATTTATATACTTTAAGCACAGATTCCCATGTTTAATTCATCTATACCAAAGGGACGCACTTTAAGGATAATGAACATCAATATAGAACTCTTCTGCAAAACATTTAGCCTGGTAAACGTCAATTACTTTGAGCTCTAGCGGCTCCACCAGCACACTTCCTAATGCAAACCCAGCGTACCTGAGGGCAGATGAGGACCAGAGCAGACCGGTGAGTGTATTTCTTCGTCATGTTTGCAAGGATATTGAGTATTAAATGATGTACGCTAGATCCAGAAAAATCTTTCCTTGTCATTTGATATTCTGAGGGTCTATCTCTAGCCCATCCCCCAAACCAGGAAACAGCACATACAGCAGTGACACTAGGAGGCAGTTTTTCCTGGTGCAAATTATACAAATCCTGGGGGCTGTTGCCTAACAACAAATTCTACTCCTTCTACTTGTTAGGTTGTCATATCAAGCAAATGAGTTTACCTAGCTAATCTTTATTTCTTCATCTGTGCAGTTGGGATAGTTAATGATGCTTATGGAAGGTCATATTTTCCACAAAAAAAAAAAAAAAAAAGATGGTCTTTGTCAAGTACTTGACTTAATTAATGCCTTGTGATAAGGAAAGTTCAATAAGTGGTACCTACTTGCCCCACACAGGGCAGTCTCTCCAATGCTCAGAGCACCTCTGTAAGAGCGAAATCATTGTCCCGATTTCATAGATTTAAAAACACCGAGCCTCAAGGTGGTCCGGCAATTGACAAACTATTAAGTGGTCAAATTAACACTCGTCTGTTCCATTCCAAAGCCTCTGGTTTTCCATCCCACCAAGCATGACATTACTGTAACATTCAAGAAGCGGTCATGGGAGGTAAATAAACCTGTGAGCAAGGCCCCATTAGAAAGAACAGCTCAATTTCAGCCCTGCCAAAACTCTGACCATTGCGTTTGGCAGACACGCTTCCGCTTCCAGATGGATACTATCGAGCCAAGCCACTAATCAGGTCATTAGGGCAACCCAGAGGAAGTGTTTTGCAGCTAATCTCTCCTGGCAGGTCTACGGACATGTGGTCGTGCTCAAAATCTGGTGCTTTGTGGGATAACTTCAAAGGGCAGAGGCAAAAGATGGGGACTTCTGCCTTCAAATCATCGGGTGCTCAGATCACCTTTCTCATGCTTCATGGAACAGAACTCCAAGCATCATGGAAGCACAGGGGACATAGGATGCCTCTGAAGAGAGTGATCCTGGAGCCTACAATCTAGTGAGAGTTGTAGATTTTAAATATATGGCACCAAGTGGTATTATGCATTAGCTTGACACGGCTCTAACGATGGAATATATAATGCAGAGGTCTAACCTGATCTCTGGTTAGAAAAGGGGAGCTTTTCTCCAGGCTGTAACAGCAGATTAGAAGAGCTTCCCCGGCAAAGGGGGAGGTAGGAGAGTAAATACCAAGAAGAGCGTGGGAATCGCACTGTCCAGGGTGCAACAGGGGCGTGGTCAGTGTAAATCCAGGTATGCCAGTCAGTCCAATCTATGCAAACATTTTTTTAATTAATTTATTTAGTGGGAGGCAGGGAAGCAGAGACAGACTCCCACATGTGCCTCGACCGGGATCCAACCGGCAAGCTCCCTACAGGGCGATGCTCTGCCCATCTGGGGCTGCTGCTTCATTGCATGGCAACTGAGCTATTTTAGTGCCTGAGGTGGAGGCTATGGAGCCATCCTCAGCACCCAGGGCCGACTCATTCTAATTGAGCCATAGCTGCAGGAGGGGATGGTGGTGGGAGAAGCAGATGGGTGGTTCTCCTGTGAGCCCTGACTGGGAATCGAACCTGGGACATCCACACGCTGGGCTGATGCTCTACCACTGAGCCAACTGACCAGGACCTACATAAACTTTTCTAAAATATATTTGCTAATACTTCAATTTTTTAATTAATCAAAACATTAATATTTTGGATATATTGAGTTAAAATCAGACATTCAAATGAACTTCCCCCGTTCTATTTTCTTCCTTTCTGTGGCTGCTAGAAAATGTATAATTATACCTGGACCTTGCATTTTGTCCCCCACTACATATTTATTGGGAAGGCTGGTGCAGTGTTTCCGATCAAAGCAACAGCAGCAGCTGGAGGGACTCGGGGGTCAGGGGGTGAGAAGGGGACTTGGAGGCAGCAATGGGGTTAACTGTGGGAAGGTAGCAAGAGGTGAGGCTGGGGATGGAGGTGAGGTGAGGCCTCACACCTCGGACTTGGTGTCCGCCTCTGGGCTGTTTGTGTTTCTTCACTCCTTTAATAAACCATCAGGGTTTCTGTCATCCCGTGAACCCTAGAATATGCAGGACTCTGATCCTTGAATTCACATCCCCTGCAATTAGCCTCTCACAAAGAATGTATCAGAAACTGAAACCATGGGAACTACGATTCACCTCTGCCCATCCTCAAATGAGCAAGGTTTTTTGGTCAGGGAAGAGACACTGGAAAAATAATATATATATATATATATATATATATATATATATATATATATTTTTTACTGGTTACTTTCTCCTTTTTTTTTTTTGTTTTGTTTTGTTTTGTTCATCCCTTCTCTGTGGTCTTACCGCCTTTTTAATTTCATTTCATTTTATTTTTTTCTAGCAGTAATTCTCAAATTCCATTAAGCAGATCCCCAGGGGTCCACTCTCACATCGCTTGTACAAAAAAAATCCTACCACTTTTAAAAGGAGCTAATCCTATTTCAAAGCAATGCGTATACTGTTTTAGAGCTTATTATGTTCTTCCTTGTGTTTCAGCTGTATTATTCTAGTTTTTTCCCAAGGACAAACCAAAGGAATTGACCATACCAAAATGATACTAAATGAATGTTACAGTTAATATCATAACTAAATAAATAAGTAAAAAAAGAAAGAGAAAGGAAATACTGGGAAAATAATAGAAAGACAGTCAAATTTTTTTGTAATATATGGAATATTGATTTTGTGTTCCTTGGTAGCAAAATATATTTTTAAAACATGTGTGTATTTATATTGTGTGCCTTTGACCATGATCTAGGGTAGAGCGAAGGTGTCGCTGTGGACAGCTGTGGTTTTCTGCCTCGTTAGCAGTAATTCAAGTGTGTTTTCCTGGATTAGAAAAAGAATTTGTGTTGGAGTCTTTTTCTCTGACTATATAAGAGCTAAAGTAACCTGTGTCATTTTTACTGATCAGCATCTACTATTTTAATTAAAGCCTATTCAAAATTAACTGCCTTCTAAAATTTATCTAGCTAATCTCTATGACAATAGAATATGTTTGCTTTGAATTTTCATAAGATTTATTGTGGGGTGTTCTATTGCTTTTTTTCCCCCCAGAGGTATTTAAATGGTCCTTTGTAATATTTGTATCTGTCTGTCTATTTTATTGCCTTTTTTTTTCTTTCTCTTCACCTATCCTTTCTCTCCTGTTAGTATTGTGCATATTAAGTAGAAATTCGATGGCTGTTGTTCTACATTCCCAGAACATTGCCCCGAGGCTGTCAAATTTAATTTACCTAGGATGATACTGTGTAAACATACTAGTTGCCACAGCTACATTGGAAGCAAAGTGGTTCGGGTTGGGGATGAAAAAGAGCAGAATTCATCAAAGAGTTACTGTTTCAGACAATTCTTGATAAATAAGCAAGCATGATGGACATAAATCCTAGACAGAGAAATTGGAACTGAGCAAACTTTTCCAGGAGAGAAAACAGTCACATTCTGAGAAACAGAAGTCGGTCAGTGGAGCTGGAACATAGGATGTAAGGATAGTAGCATTTTGGATAAAGCAGGGTTCAATTAATGTCCTATTAAATAACTTAGGCTTTATCCCATAGATATAGACAGACACCAACACATTTTAAGTATAGCTTCATGTTTGAATAAGAGCATCCTACCGTAATACAGAGATTGCATTCTGTGTGTGTGCTACCTTGTTACTTATACTGTATCTAAACATCTGGAAAGAATGAAATCTTTTATTGTGAATTGCTTCATTTTCCTAGGAACCTCATATAATCCTATGATAGGCATTTATTCATCTCTATCTAAAACAAGTGAATAGTCTTAGAGCATGTTTCTTTAATAAGTAAAAATGTGTGCTTTGGCACAACACAAACTGACATTAAGAACCTGGTACTATTTCTTAATAGTTGTGTATTATACATGAGCCTTAGTCTCCTCATCTGTCAAAACGAAAAGTGCAAACACCACACTCCCGTGTGACTGTGAGAAGTGTGCTTGATACATAGAGATCTCCCAGTAACATTTTGTGTTTCTATGTTGGAGTATATGACAGTGTCATTGGATTCTTTTTTATTTTTAATTCATGGATTCTTAAATTATGCCCCCTCTCAGTCTGTCTTCAGAATGAAC
Source organism: Saccopteryx leptura (assembly GCF_036850995.1). Taxonomy (NCBI): domain Eukaryota; kingdom Metazoa; phylum Chordata; class Mammalia; order Chiroptera; family Emballonuridae; genus Saccopteryx; species Saccopteryx leptura. The sequence goes on along the minus strand of NC_089511.1, from coordinate 14,952,842 downwards.
TCAATGAAATGCTGTTAGATTTAGATTGCCATAGAAACAAGACAGCCGGCCATCACTGCAAAGAATTTATTTTGAACTTTATTAGTACAATATGGTCGCTCCTGAATGGAGGGATTTTAGTGCAACCCATTTTAAATTCCCAACAACGCCTAATAAGAGTTCCAACCAAGAACCCAAGCTTTAGCTGCACATTAGGCTTTAAGCAGACTCTAACTGACCCTGAACAAAAATTCAAACTCTATTTTGCACAGATGGCAGAAAGCAATATCCACGCTCTGCCAAAAAATTTCTGCGCACGGAGACGAACTAGATGACTTATGAACATTGTTCTTTTCGCATTACCTTTGACGAGGGCTTCAAGGCATTCCAAACCAAATGAAACAAACAAACAAACAAACAAGAAAACTTGTGATGACTTATCATAGAATGGAAAATGCATATTGGAGGCTGACGCTTTTGACGAGATAAGATGTATTCCCGATGAAGAATAAGATTTCAAATTGGTTTACTGCATAGAGACGCAAAAACCCAAAACGGAAACTGCTAACAAACTTGGTTCTCTGAGCTGGGACGATGAGAGTGGAGAGTCTCCCAAAGGGTGGAAGCCCAGCCCCGATTCCATCCCAGCCTGAGTTCTTCCCGGGGGAGGGGCGGTCACTCCTGGGCAACTGTCCATCAACATTCTCTCAGCATGCAGCTCGGGTGGAATCCAGATTCCCTGACTCCTGGGGCCTGCTTCGTCTGGTTTGACAATCCAAATGCCACTTTCTCAACAGTTGCATTAGCTGAATTATTTGAAAAGGTTTCAATAATATCTTGAAGTTTCTTTTCTTCATTCTTTCTTTTAATTAGCTGGCTGTGCTTGGGGGCCTGGTGGCAAAGAATGCCGCTGCTGTTCATTTAAAAACATTAGAGGTCAGGCAGATTTCCAAATGCTCCATGTGAAGCAATGCACACCATGATTCCCCCTCGCTTTTGTCTTTTTTGTCTTGTTCTTGAAAATGTTCAACTTCCACAGAGAATTCAATTGGCTCCTCCCCGATTCGTTTACACTTAGCGCATAATACTATTTCATAAGTGCTAGTTGATGTCAAAGATTCGTTGTGGAGGTCTGTGTAGGTAAGTTCCAGCCTTGGGTTTTAGAAAATAGAGCATTGCACTTAATGTTTAATGCAAAAGTCTGAAAAAGTTTATTTCGATTCTGCATTCGAACTCCACATATGGTAATTACATCCAATCTCAGAAAAATATAATTCTCCATGGACATGGTTATAATACGCAGTTTTACCAGGTATAATAATGTCTGTACTCACACTCTCATTTGTCATAAAAGCAAGAGGTTTGAAAAGGATGAAACATTAAAACAGAGACAGAACTGGTTCTGCACATAGAAGTAATTTTGGAAAACATTTGTTTTTAAATTGGATGGCTTTCTGATTTGTGGCCACTGACATTTATATATGTCCGTGAATTCAGAATCAACACACATTAAGGATTGGGTGGACGGGAACAGATAGAGACCAGAGAGGTTTTGTTTTAGATGCCAATGTTAGGGTCAATAAATCGACCTGTGTCAGTCAAGATAGGCTCAGTTATGACGAGTGACAACGCGCGCTAAAATCTCAGTGACTAGCGTTAGTTGTGAGGGTCAAGATAACGGTTCTATTTGTTATGACAGTTTGGGGATATAGGCGGAAAGACACTATGTCTCAACATTCCCCAGAGTGGTATAGGACAATCTGAGGAACTGTGGCTTCCCTCTTTAAAATTTTATCCAGAGGTCACTCGGTCTGCTGAAGCCCCCTGGTCAAGGCACATATGAGACAGCAATCAATGAACAACTAAGGTGCTGCAACAAAGAACTGATGCTTCTCATCTCTCTTCCTTCCTGTCTGTCTGTCCCTATCTATCCCTCTCTCTGTCTCTGTCTCTGTCACCCCCCCAAAAAAAAATATATAAAATTTTATTCAGAAAGTGTCATATCACTCCATCTATCACGTTTTTGATCAAGACAAGTTGCACGCATACCCACGGCTGCAAAGGGATGGAGAAACATAATTCACCATTTGCCGGGACTGCTTAGAGCCCATTCGCCGTCTCTGTCTACCTCAGTCACTGCCCCGCCCACAGACGAGCGCAGACACAGAACATTTCCTTTCTCGCACACAAAGAAGCTGTTCCTGTCTGTAGTAATATTGAATCGGCTTCACATTCTCTACATTTTTCAAATATATAAAAAATCTATTGTGTTTGAAAGAAAATCCCGTTTTTAAATTTTAAATGCTTCCCATATTAGGTTATGCTCCAAACAAAGGAGACAGGATCAGATAAGTATTCTCTCCCAGAAAAAAAGCTTATATATATAGTTATACATACACATATAGTTACACATATAGTTCAGTCATTGAGATAGGCAAGCGCACAAGTCAGTTTAAGAGAAGCCAGTGTCCTGCGCATCCCAAACGGTGTTTGAAGCCCCTGCCACGTGCGCAGCGTGGAAGGAGTGACTGCTTCAGGAGGAGGGCGCGCGGACAGGTCCACAGATTCATTCTGTCGTCCTGTGTGTGGTGGGGGTGAGGGGGCGCAGGATCATTTAGGGTTTTGTGTGTTTGACTTCCATCCGGGCTCTAATTAATTTCCAAGGGACTTTTCCTTTGGATCAGCTCTTCCTTTTAAAAGATCAACCCCCATCCCCACCTCCCCAACCTTTTAATCGTTCATTCATTGATTGCTGAGAAAGCTTTTGACCCAATGATGAGGACTTATTTTCCTGTATTTTTTTGGCCACTGGCTGTTTCAATGGACATATGGACATTTTCTGTACATCAGGGATTTAAACCAAGGCACAGACTATATTTTTAAAAAGTGACTTTTATTTGTTTATTTATTTATTTTATTTTTGGTTCTGTTTTATTCTTATTCCCTGGGCAATATTCCTTCAGGTGTTTCATCTATGTTTGGACAGAAGTTATTAAATCAATGTTCTCATTCATCAAAACAAGGGAAAAAAAAAACCACATGTAAATATAACTCTATGTAAACAATATTTTGTTTTGTTAGGCTTGTAGGGTAGGCAGACATGCAAATAAGTAACTATGTAATAAACTCTAGCAAAACAAAATATGACTGGAGCTCAGATTTTTAAAAAAAGTGACAAGCTAGAATGAAGTTGTCAGATTTTTTGTTTTTTATCCCCCCCACCCTAGCCCAGACCTTGGGAACACTTGAAAGCTTATGGAACATTCAAGTTGATAAACAAGCGGTGTTTATTCAGAATCTATCATGTAAATAATAGTCTCATGTCTGTGTTTTTATATTTTGCAGCTGCTAGAAAGAGATTTGCACTCAGTTCATCTTTAGAGAGCAGGTAAACTGCCGTGGCTATGGTTGCAAACATGCTGGAGTCTGTCCAATGGCATAGACGCTCCTGTACTCTTTCCAGTCAGCTGCCCCCCCCTGTCTTCCTCCTCTGGACACCTAGCAATCCCTTTGCCAAGTTTGTGTTTCTTCATTTGTTCGTTTCCTCCTGCTTCTTTCACTTTCCTTATGTAGGCCTCAGATTGGTTGTGCTACTTGGTTCATGAATGTGTAAGTCCCATGTCGCTGCCCCAGTGCTCTGAGTGGAGTCAATGGCACCTTCAGCATGGAGCACCTGACACACCCTCCTCCACTCCACACACAGCCTAAGTCCAGTGAATTACTCTCCTCACATGATAGTTTTCCAACCGAGAGTGAAGATGGAGAGATTCCAAGGAATGCAGACAGGGAACTCTGTCCAACCGCCTTTGCAAGCATTCTTTCAGGCTGTTAGACAGCCATGAGAATTGTGCTTTCAGGAATTGCAATACTATGAGAACAAGGCTATATAATGATACTAAATTTGAATAGCAGGATACAAAGTTGTGTACAAGTAGAATACAAACATTCTAGGAGCACTAGTCAAAGAAAAAGACACTGGAGTTAAATATATACAAGTTTATATCAGTAGATGTTCATTACTATAGTACTATAGTAAAAACTATGGGTGTCTTTTTTCCTTTTCTCTCTCTCTCTCTCTCTCTCTCTCTCTCTCTCTCTCTCTCCCCATATCTCTCTCTCTATCATACACACACTATTCACAATGCCTATATAAATAATAACATTATTTAAGGAATATAATCTATGAACTATATACATTCTTAATTTTATAGCCAAATGTATACACTGAGTAATGTTGCAGTAAATACATTCACTCTTTCTTTCTGCTTTTATCTAATTGATATGTGATGATACTAGTTGTTTAACATTTATTTTTTTAATGCATAGAAAACATATGCACTCTACAACTGTTTTCTAAGCAGCAATTACAGAAGAAAGTCAACTAGAATTGTGTAAATTGCATAAAAGCAGATTGCTGAGAAGGTCAGAACATTAACCAGTTTTAATTAGTTTGACTTCTGGGAATAAAGTCAATATGTCATACTTGAAGGGAAACAGGATAATAATTTCCAATGTGATTTAAAATATGATTCAGGCAGTGGAAGACAAGAATTCCTTTTATCTTCTTTCTTAAATTCATCTTCTTTTAGTTCCAAACAACTCCAGACAAGACAGGCTTAAAACTGTTTTTCATAAAGGTAAAAAGAAGAAGAAAGTTCTCTACAGAATGATGTTTTTCCAAATTTTCATTTGTACAATGCTTTTCTTTTCTTTCCCTCTGATGGTTTGTGTTTAGAACAACTGAATTATGACTTGAACTTCCAGTCAGATCCCGTTGAAGCTCAGTAGACAAATTGATAAACCATGCTAAACTTAAGGCTCATAATTCATTGTCTGAAGTACATCTTGCAAAAGCAGTTTGTACAAGCAATAAAAACATTGTGGAAAGCCACCACAAAGGCTCCTTTTTCCATTTTGTTCTGGTTCGTGGAGACAGTTTTATCCAGTAAATTCGTTTTGCATTCTTCGAATTTATTGCTTTTTTGTGCCAAATGTAGAAACTGTCTGGGTTTCCAAATTTGATGGTTTATCATCTACAGAAAAATGTATGTTTCTTTAAAAAAAAATTGAAGAATGATTTTATGTAGTGGGATAGCATTTCTGACCCAGAATTTGTACAGGGAACTCTGACTTCTCCCCAGTATATGTCATTAATTTCCCCAAAAAGCCTTATATTTAGAACCTCCTACCTTGAATATATTTTATATGCAGTGTGTGATTATATGTTTAAGGTATTGATATGTTTAATTAAGTAAAAGATACATTTCAACATTTTTATGTTCTTGTTTGTGTCATCTTGTCTAAGCACATAACCAATTCCCAGGACATGTTTGAGAATTGACTACAGTACCTATGAAATAGTATCTATTGAGTTTCGACTATGTACTAGACACTGTGATTGACACATAAGAACAACAACAACAGAAAGCAAAGCACTTAGGTTTTATTGAATTGTTAATATGTGCTCAGAATGGTGTCAGATACTTCATATTCATTTTCTCATTTAATTTCCAAAATTGGAATAAATGATCAGGGGACATCTTTTTTTTTTCCTTTTTCCTTTTTTACATTTTACATATAAAAATATTAAGATTAAGGTAGGTTAAATAGTTTTCCCAATCACAGAACTCAATCACAGAACTCAGAGGTGGCAGTACCAGAACCTTCCAGAATGTTGGCTCTGCCTGCATCATGTCATTTAGTCCTGACAGTGAGTACACAGTTGATATTTTTCAGATGGTTCAACAGAAACCCGCAGAGACAAAGGATAATGCATACAATTTTTTCTTTAATGAAAGAGGGTGGAGAAGAAACAAATATTGACCCTTGTTGTGAATGCCTCTAAGTTTAAGGCTCTTGCCTTGAGAGGTAGGTTCTTTGGAGACTTTTAAGGAGAGTTTAGAGATTGAACCCTTACTCAAGGCACTGAAAATTGTGAAGAGGTAAGACCCACAGAAATGGCGCAAAGCAGGAGGTTGCAAATGCAATACAAGTCATATGGACAGAGAACCACATCTAAAGTAAGCTTTAAGGAAGGAGGTGGAATCATGAACAGCTTCTCAGAAGAAATGGTGTTTAAAACTTTCTTAAAGCACAGATGGACTTGCGCATGAAAGGAGTGAGCAGCAATGAGCCATGACCCCCAAGACTGGGCTGCGCTTACGCTTTGCAAAGGAGAGAGGAGAGATGCTGTCCAATGCTATGAATTACAGTTATGCAATCTCTCAGAATGGTTAAGTTTTTCAAAGAAGTCATTCACCACGGTCTTACTACATGATGTACAACCAACCAACTTTCTTCATGTGATTTTAGCCAATAATAGTAATTTAAAAAGATGAAAGAAATTATTAATGAACATCGACTCTATGGAGCGCCCTGTAAAAGAAGCAGGGTCGGGAGTAGATGGGAAGCTACTGACAAAAATTCACACCTAGCCCTGGCCGGATAGCTTGGTGGTTAGAGTGTCAGCCCAGTGTGCAAAGGTTGCAGGTTCAATACCTGGACAGGGTGCATATAGGAACAGATCAATGTTTCTCTCTATATAACCAGTAAATAAAACAAAACATAAAAAATGTCACACCTAGAAGGGGACTAATGAAACTGTTGGCAGTTGGATAGCAAACCTTGAACCTGAACAAGATAAAAAGCTAAGTGGTCCATTCAAAAACTGAATTTACAACTGGCCTCATTAGTGCCGTGTTCTGGCTAATTGGGCCGTATGTTAATGCACTGGGCAGACAGCAGTGTTGGGAGAAGTGAAAATGTGCTATTCTCCAACTTCCTGGATATATAGAGTACCAGATGGTGGCTGTTATAAGTGGAATGAGTTGTTCTGAAGGCACATTTGATGTATCAATAAATACAAGGTTCCCACAAACAGAAGCTTATCTACAGATGCCTTCTCTAAACAGAGGTGGAGAAAGGCAGCAGCAGTGGTTTTAGACAGAGAATAGGAGCAAGAATTGGGACACAGGGGATTCGACCCTGCTGAGCATGTTTGCACCTACTCTTCCCTATCTTTGGAGTTTGCTTTTCCCAGAACTTTGCTAAGCTTGATTCCTTTTTTTTCCCCATAGAGACAGAGAGACAGACAGACAGACAGACAAGAAGGTAGAGAGATGAGTAGCATCAGTTGATAGTTGTATCAGTTTAGTTGTTCATTGATTGCTTCTCATATGTGTTTTGTCAATGGGCTCCAGCCAAGCCACTGACCCCTTGCTCAAGCCAGCGACCATGGGTTTCAAGCCAGCTCCCTTTGGCTTCAAGCCAGCAACCATGGGGTCGTGTCTATGATTCCACGCTCAGGCCAGCCACCCCACGCTCAAGCTGGAGACCCCACACTCAAGCTGCTGAGCCTGCACTCAAGCTGGCAATCTCGGGGTTTTGAACTTGGGACCTCAGTGTCCCAGGTCCAGGCTCTATCCCCTGTGCCACCACCAGTCAGGCAGCTTGATGCCATGTTAACCTTTACTTATCATCTTACTTATTTTTTCCCCAACATCTTTCCTTCACTAACAGATTCGAAGTTAATCTTGCCTCATATTCTTGATCTCATTACCACGTTGTTCTCCTCTGAGAGTGAAAATTTAATTTATCTATTTATTTGGTCACTATTTTTTTACTTTTTCTAAAATCTAATCTCTCTGAAGGTAGGGATTTCTTTTTTATCTTGTTCAGCAATATATCCCCAGCATCTAAAATAATACTTAGCAGATAATAGATGCTCACTAAATATTATTATATAATGAAATTGTGACTTTGGCCTTCTATCTGACCTAAAACATTTGGTCCTATGTATTGCTATTGCTTTAATGAGATTAAAAATAGCAACATTGTGTGCTGTTATAAAGACCAAAATTGTCAAATAACCTAAAGGCCCTTCACAATTTATATGGGACAATAGAATACAATTTGCTGTTATCATTAATGAAAGAGAATAGGCCCTGGCCGGTTGGCTCAGCGGTAGAGCGTCGGCCTGGTGTGCGGGGGACCCGGGTTCGATTCCCGGCCAGGGCACATAGGAGAAGCGCCCATTTGCTTCTCCACCCCCCCCCTCCTTCTTCTCTGTCTCTCTCTTCCCCTCCTGCAGCCAAGGCTCCATTGGAGCAAAGATGGCCCGGGTGCTGGGGATGGCTCCTTGGCCTCTGCCCCAGGCGCTGGAGTGGCTCTGGTCGTGGCAGAGCGACGCCTTGGAGGGGCAGAGCATCGCCCCCTGGTGGGCAGAGCGTCGCCCCTGGTGGGCGTGCCGGGTGGATCCCGGTCGGGCGCATGCGGGAGTCTGACTGTCTCTCCCCGTTTCCAGCTTCAGGAAAAAAAAAAAAAATGAAAGAGAATAGTCATGAGAAGATAAAATTTAATGCCGCAAAGGAGGGAACTTCCTTTGGGGGGTAAATTAGTAAGAGAATACGTGTCATCATCCAGTTCTGTTCCCTGTTCTGTGTTTCAATTTCTCTATTCTGGGAGGTCCCTCATAATTCTAGAACATTATGACTTTCTGTCAGAACAGCGATTAGGTTCTATGAGTTACATAAATGTAAATAGTGGATTTTAACAGCCACTGGTGTCTGTATTTAACAGAATGACATTCCCTAGATTTTACTTTTCTGGCCATATTTAAGATTTCAACACGGAAAAAGTGATGTGTGTGCGCACATATGTGTTTGTGCATGTGTCTGCACACGTGAGTATCTTCATGCTTATATTCCTAGTAATTCGGAACTACCACAAAGCCAATGTTCAAGATAAAATGTTAAAACCTTACAAGGGCCAGCTCAGGGCAAGCCCTATGGGTGAACAGATAAATTCCGCCATTCCAGAGGCATCCAAGCTAGCCAGAACTGTAGAGAGTTCTCTGTTTGAAATACTAGTGCACATCGCCTCTTCTCCAATAGTTCTATCCCGAAAGAGTAAAGATGAAATCATGTGGCATAGGAAAGGAAGGGGAAAACATTTGAACAAAAACGATCTTATATATCGTGTAGCTAGAGGGCTTTGATGATGAGTCTACGAAGACAGAGGCAAGCCCCGGAGTCTGAGAAGCAGCACATCTTAGTCAAAATAAGAGGGGGATTAGCTAGCAGTGGCCTTTCTAAATAACATAGAAGAGACATCAGATTCCAGGCAGGGAAATTGTTGGAAAGCATTCATGGGGAAGGTAGACCATATTCAATTCCAGGAAAGAAAAGGGAGAAAAAAGAAAAAGAAGTAAACTACGTATCCTTGAGAACAGATATTCTGCAAGAAAATTTATATTTTATCTTCAGGAGTCCTTGCCGTGAAGTCGCCACTTCTAGGCGTTTGACAGAAGAGTCCGCTAAGGTTTGCCTAGTCTTTCTGGCTTGCCCGAGGCCACATAGCTAACATGTGACACAACCACTTTGGAATCTCAAGGAGACGTAGGACGTTTAGAATACTGTTGTAAACATTGGGTGGGTTTAATTACATTAATATCATGTTTTTAGACTTCTGGCAAGATGTTCTTCTGTAAAACCTTAATTGTTCAAAATACAATACACTGAGCTTGATGTCCAAAATTTTTAGGGTATGATGGTAAATTTGAAAAGTCAGCTTTGAAAGGAAAAGGAAAAGATCTCCTGTGGCAAATCCACAGGGCAGCGTGTGGACCCGGGGAGGCTCAAGGAAAACCCGTGGTGAATTTCCCCAAAATCCAACGGCGCAAGTTTCTTTCTGTGTATCCTGGTCTATATCTTAAAAGTTTATTTTAAACAAAATATGTACCATAGGCATACTCAGATTGCTCATTTAATAATAGCAGATTAAACTGAAAAATTATAAAATTAATAATCATGATAAACTAAGTATAAGAGTAAAGACAAAGCTTCCAAAAAGATTTTTAGAACTTTCTACCTTCCAATTCATGTCTTAGTTTGCTTAGCGGTTTCCCAGATCCTCACGCGGCATCGTCTGCCCGTGTTTGTTTCATAAATCCGAGCTTGCTCTGTGTCTGGAGCAGGCGCCTGGCTAGAGAGCAAGGGTTTAAGATGCAGGTGAGCGTCTATCCTCATGGTGTTCAGAGTCCAGTGATTGAGATGGGATTCAATAATAATTCCAATTCAGCGTATGAAAAGCCACAGTGAATTTGGACAAAGGACGACCACTTTTAACTGGTGGCTTCACAGAAGATAAACCATGAAAAGGTTTTCTTGGGCTGCGGTGAGCAGACAGAGAGAGCTAACACAGATGCCCCTGCCTTGGTCAAAGCAAGGTAGGGTAGGCCACAGATGGAAAAAGAAAGGTATTATGTGGTTGAACCTTGGCCCACATGCCCAGGAGTTAAGAGAGACAAGACAGAAGTTGTTCAGCTACCAATACTGAAGGGCCACGGAGGCCACGGACGACATGCCATGGAATTTGAAGCATCATCTCATTTGTAATTGGATCCCACAGACTCTCTTTCTCTTAGAATTAGCCTGAGTACTCCAAAGCCCTGTCAAGGGTCCGGGAGAAACAAGCTGAGGTAAATGTAATAGAGAATTGAATATTTCACTCAGGAGAGAAGAACATGACAGAGGTAAGCAGTGTGCGGTTGAACAGAAAGCATTAGCAATGATTATATATCAGGCTGGATTTTTAGACTCTGGCGACAGCAGATATAGATAAATCTGATTTTTATCGCCGGTGACATTTTCAAACAATAGAGTATGCCTTTTTGAAATGTTTTAACATCTTTCAGTTCTGCAGTCATGGTATCAGAGGTTGGCAGAAAGCACTAGCTTTTCAGTGCTCTAGAGTTCAGGGAGGCCCTCACTGTCCACAGCCTAGAAAACAATCTCAGGGTGCTAGGATTTTTCGCTCAACGATTGTATGCCTACATTCCCGTTAATTGTGATGGCAATGTTGAATGAGAAAGATAAACAAATGCGTAATCAACCATGCGTTTTGTCTTTCTTCTGTTCTTCCTTCATTTCTCCTTCCCTCCCTTCCTTTATCCCTCCCTACTTTCCTTCCTTCAGTGACCATCACTGAGAATGTGCCATGTGTCTGACGCGGCTGATATGAGTGACTAATCTAGTCTCTGTCCTCCACGAGTGTACAACCTAGGGAAGGTACAACAGAGGCCAGAAGCTAGATAGTAAACATAGCGATTCGACAGAAGACGGTCTAGAGGTGTTATACAATGACACAATCAACTCCATGGCCATTTCCCTCATATAGTGACCAGCTCGTTCTGGTAGGTTCCAGACTCTTCTACTGTTCGCACTGAAAGCCCCATGTCCCAGCGGTGCCTTTAGTTTTAGATCAACCTGGGCAATAGGCTACTCTACAAATCCCATGAGCACGTTGCACTATGCCTGCTGAGCATCACCTGTGAATGAAGTGGGGGGCGTTAAAAAGAATGTCCACAGAGTCGGCCCGAACCGGATTCACTTAGGTACTGTTCTGTCTAAGCTTCCAGTGGGGAAGGTTGGTCAGGTGTTTATTTATGTGACATATCAGAAAGCCTGCAGGGAAATGACTCATTCAGAGGATAAAAATTTTATTTACTCACAACCGTACGTTCAAGGATGGTGGAACAAGGGTACCTGTCAGAGATGAGACAGTCTGCTAAGGCTGGTCTGTAGTTTTTACTCTACTTCTGGGAAGAACACCTCCATGACTCCTTAGGGAAACATCCGCGAGACCAGTTCAGGGAACAGGAGTTTTGTAAAGTGGTAGAGAGGAGGAGGAAGCTAAATTTAAGCTCTCTAGAGCAATTGGACACAGGGGTAGGACAAAATATATATCTTGTGATCATATTAACTGCTAAGCTAGTATATTTAAGGACACATTGATTAGAATAATGCGGTCAGTAGTTATTTCGAAATTTACTCATGCAGTAATTTTTAATGAGCAATAAAAAATTGATTTAATTTTGTGTGTGTGTGTGTGTGTGTGTGTGTGTGTGTGTGTGTGAACACAGCATTAAAAACATTAATCTAGGGCACAGAGGTAAAGGATCCCTTGTGTCTTGAACATTTAGTAAGAGCTAGGTCTTGAGCCTGAGAGTTTGCATAATTTGTTTTTTAAATTCTTTTAAGAGATTCAATGAAAACGTATTTTTTTCCCTATTTCACAGATCAGGAGACTGAGTTAAGAACATGGGTTGACTTGGCCCCAAGTCACACAACGACTGAGTGCCCCTACAGAATTTCAGTAGAAAAACTCAGATACGAGTGGCGTTAAGCACATTGAGCTAGTGGGTGTGAACAAAGACTCTGCAGACATTGGGGAAAGGGTGGCTCATCCGGCACACAGTCCTATGGAATGGTTACATAATGCAGCTTCAGCATACACTTTGGGGAGGGCCGCCCCGGGCACCCCTTTATTCTAGCTAAAGGTGGCCCGTGATGAAAACGTTAATGATCCCGAGTCAACATAAATTAATAAACGTTTTTGTTGAAGAAATGCAAAGGCTTTAGGATACAGTTTGGTAAACATTTTTATGTGAAACCTGGAAAGTTTAAAGCTCACTACAGGCACAAGAGATGCGCGGCAGTTTGAAAGCGTTTTTTCTCACCTGCTGCATTTTGGAGAGTTTTCAAGGGCAAGCAACCAGAAAAAGACAGGGAAGGGGAATCCGAAGGGAGAGTGCGTACAGCCAGCCGTCTTAGGAAAGTCACCATCTGGACGTGTGGCAAATCGTGAGCCCGGTGAAAGCAGACCTGGGGTTTGGTCCTGACCTTGTCACTGACTGGCTTGGATCTTTCTGCAATTTCTTCACCACTGCGGATATCAGGGTATATATCAATAAATGTATTAATACCTGCCCTCACCTCATCAACCAGGACTTTTTTTTTTTTTAAGACCAAATGGGATAAATATGTAAAATATGTTTGAAAATTAAGAGATCCTAGCAGATGGCAAATAAAGGAAATGTTTTATGTTATTTAAATAATAACATATTAATACTTAATATTAAGTAGAATATGTAATCAACATTTTAATTTTTTTACTTTAGAAAACATTAAAAATCAAGAAAATATATTATTATTATTATAATTTTATGTTATAAATGCTTCTTAATTAACATTAGAAGCTAAGATGGTCTCCAGTCTACCTGCCCAGAATTAAAAATAAAACTGGACATTATTGTTCCCCTAAAAGATGAATATATATATATATATGTATATACATATGCACGTATATATTAGTAGTCCACATGTTTACATGTGTATTCATATATGTATAATAAATTTATATAATTATAACTTAAGTATACATAAGTTATAGAGTTAAAAGCATAAATAGTAGTCTAGTAGGAGCAAGTATTTGTATCTTTACAATAATTTTCTCACTTGATTTTGTATTAGCGGTATGACAGGTTCAGTACTGGTTCCATTTTAGACAAGTAGAAACTGAGACTTAAGATGTGCCTGAGATTACATTACGTGCATTGAATGAAGCTAAGGTCAGGGAAAGAGCCTCAGGGGCCCACAACCGCACCTTTGAACCGCACACAAATACCTGCCCAGTGTATTGCTCAGGGAAGATACGACAAGGAGTGAGGAAATACAGACGCCTGAGATGCCAAGCCTGTAGCTGTCCCGTGAGGGTCAGGATGCTTAGAGGATAATTTGGAGACAGTCTTCTCAGAGGTCCACCAGAGAAAGCCTATTATTGACGATTGGCTTTTTGATCTTGGTTTGCTTTTGGTGTTGTTTTGGTGTGGTTAGTTTATCGAATACATGCATGTTCCATTTGGAACTGGAACAGGCTAGGACTTCCTGATCACTTGGTGACTTCTGCTTAAAAGCAGTGTAACCTGGGCCCTGGCTGTTTAGCTCCGTCAGTTAGAGCTTCATCCCGAAATGATAAGTTTGAAGGTTTGATTCCCAGTCAGGGTACAAATGGGAAGCAACCAATGAATGCAAAGCCAATTGGAACAAAGAGTGAATGCTTCTCTCTGTCTCCCACCTCTTCTCTTTGTCTCTGTGAGAGAAGTAAAAATAAGAAAATAAAAGCAGTGTAATCTGGACTCTCTTGCATCTTATATTTTAAATTTGATAGAAATGGTTTTCATCCTGGAATTCAGTTTTATATTCCTCTGCCACCATACCTCATATTTATGTAGAACTATGCTATAAATGTGTTGGTTATTTTTATTCTTTTTTAAAATTTTTATTGAATTTATTAGGGTGACATTGGTTAATAAAATTATATAGGTTTTAGTTATACAATTGTAATAAGTCATCTGTATACTGTATGCTCACCATCCAAGGCAAGTCTCCATCCATCACCATCTATCTATCCCCTCTACCCTCTTCTGCCTCCCCCACCCCCTTCCCTCTGGTAATCACCACACTGATGTCTGTGTCCATGAGCTTTTTTTACTCAGTCTCTTTATCTTTATTACACAGCCCTACCCCCCCTTCCCTTGTAGGGAATCACCCATTTAACCTTGAACATTCTATGACTTGGATTGGAGAACTCTACTTAAAAGCCCTGAGTGAATGTCTCTTGGATGCAAACACCAAGAAACTGTGTGAGTGAGTGACCTTTGTGCAGACACAAAGGAATGCATGGTCTTGGGCTTTAGAAATTAGCCTAGAGGTTCTAGATTGCCCCTTCCTTTGTGCTTGTTAATTAGCAAAAGAAAAGAATGTACTGACTCAAATTAGCCCTTTCTCCAAGTCAGCAAAATGGCCATTAGTCATTCTTTCCCCTTGTCACCTGATCTCCCTCCCCTGTCATCCTGATACCCCTGTTCTGCTTCTGATCAGTAAAAGCTAAGGGAGAAGGAGATTCAGGAGGTCTTCTTTGCCTCTCTTGGCAGGCCTCCCCCTCTCTTCCCCTTGACATCAGTGTGCGTCCTGAGTTGGTTTCTTCCACGCGGCACTGGTATTTCCCAGGGGGCTGTAGTACTACCTTTCCTCTGATAGCTGCCAGTCAGCTATCTCCCGGTTTGTCTCTTTTGTTTGTCAGTTTATTTTGTTCATTAGATTCCACACGAGTGAAATTATATGGTCGTCGTCTTCCTCTGCCTGGCTTATTTCACTTAGCATAATGCTCCTCAGGTCCACACATACAACTCCAGGAAGAGTTGGTTATTTTTAGAACTGAAAATGATGGGTGGGAAAGAAGCACCAAACTTTTTGGACTTCTCTCCCCTTGCAAACGCTCTTGCCTTGAGGAGGATCTGAGGACTCTGAAAGCTACCATGTGCCCACTGTCACCACAAATGGAAGTGAGCTCTTCAAAGCAAACCCAACATTCAAGCTCTGGCAGCAATCGTAAACTAATTATCTTTGGAAGCAGGACTGTGCATGTTTATTCTGTGATTTAATAAAAAGCTGACATAGTGGCCATTAGCTTCCCAGAGTGCTCTCTGTTTAATATGCAAAACACACAGAAATTAACATAGTAATTATGTTAGAACTAACAGGATACAAACATTTTAAATGGATTTAACACATTAAATAATTCCATGTCTTATGTGGCCCTGGTGTCTTTCACAGATGGTCACAACATTTGCTAATTTGTTCTACAGGTAGTGTGCATTAATGTGATTTTCTTTGACTCTTATTCTTTTTTAATGTGGACAGATAGCTTTATTTTTACTTGAAATCATAGCTCCCGTGCTTAATGTGTTTTTGCTTCCTTTAACAAAGAGGATCTATGTCCCTTTCAGAATGCTGGCTCTTTTTGCATGCAAGTTTGAATGTTGTGGAAGAAAAAAGGAGGTGAGCGAAAATATGCCCTTTGGAAATCTCAGAGAGCACAGATGTTAATGTCACTAATAATACTCAACTAGAAACCATTTGTTCCTGCACGTAGCAACCATTTCTGAGCCGCCAACTATTCACAGTGTGCCCTTCTAGCTGCTGAGAGTACAGGGATGAATTACATATATTGTATCTTCAGTTTCTATACAGACTATGGGGACTGCTAAAGTAAGACACACATGACTATTTTTTCCATTTTCTTACTATCCCCAAAATTGATAGACACAATATTTAGTAGAAGTTTAAGGAAATAAAATATAATTCCTAGTTAGAGAGTAATAGATAAAGGAAAGTAATATAAATTAAAGGAATCTCCTTGAAGAAATGCCTGATTCTAAGCCTAGGCAGGAAATATGAAGGATGAGCCTAGAAAAGTCACTTTGTACAAAAAATAAAAATCCTATCAACACTACAGGAATTGAGAGTCAAACTGAAGACACTGTATTGACCAAGGATAAGATAATTTGATCATTAATCAGAATAATAAGTGCAATGGATTAAAATTCATTAAGTATAATCTAGTCTATTATGAAAACAAAAGAAAACAAATATCACCAATTTTTATCACCTCTGGAGAATCCTAGGGTTTATTATTTCATAAACAGGTAACAGGGAATAAAAGCATTCTTCTGCTTTAGTGATACACACTGAGTCCCAGACTAACCTAATAACGAGGGAAACTTTTTCTTAAAGAAAGTATTCAGCTAAACAACAAACAATAGAACATAAGGATGGACAGAACTAGAAAGTCACCATTTTGCAACCCTTAATGATTGCATGGCTATAAATAATGTTCACTGACGGTTGCAACCATCATTAAATAGAGAACTTATAAAAGAAGGCAACACCTCCTATGAATTAGTCTAAATAATAACTATGATAATAATAATATTAGTAAATCGAACAAAAACAACAAAATGGCAACAAAAAACCAAGATCTAAACTCATGGTTCTCAACCAGGTGATCTTTCCCCAAGAGACATTTGGCAAAGTCTGAAGGTACTTTTGTATCATCACATTTGGGGAGGTGTTAGTGACATCTAGTGGGATCTGATAATGCTAATCAATAATTATTTAATATATGATAATGGCATTGCAAATGGTTAAAATATATAAGCCCTCATATTATAAAAATGATGCTAAACTATTGAAAGATAAAATAGTATGTCTGGAATTGGCCTCAAAATCATCCTGAGATGGGAGAAGTGTATTGAATGTGAACATAGGTGAAACAAGATGACCTTGATGTATGACTCTTGGTGTTAGATATTGGTTACCTGAAGGGCCATTAAACTAGATAGTGTTTGAAGCTTCTCTAACTACATTTGAAAGCATTATTGAAGTAAAGAGATTGTCCCACTATTTCTAAGGTAGTGCAGAGCTCAAATATCACTCCTCCATTAATTCAGACACTCATGTATTCATATATTCATTTGACTTGACTTACTCCATGAAAACCCTTGGCTCTTGAGTCGAACACCTTTGTACTTAAAATGCAGGTCTTCTAACTGATAGCTGTGTGAGATTGGTGAAGTTATCTTATTCTTTTTATAATCATTTTTAGAAATACATTTAATTCCATGGAGCCACTCTTCCCATGTCTGAATTTCCTTTGTAATTTATTGAGGGATTTGGCTTACTTGGTAAAACTGACTGTTTATGACTTTGCTGACCTTAAAATCTCTCAACTGTCTTCAGAGTGACTAATTATTGATTTTGTGTAAGGACTATTTAATTAAATAGATACCAGGAGGAGATAGCATAGCATAGGGAGAAATGGCTGAAGGTGATTATTAAATCTGTTTTCCTTGTGGAATCTTGATAAAGTCATTGTTCATTTATATTTTCTTCCTTAGGACATACCTGTCTCCTTACTTTTCTGACAATGTCACACCACTGGGATGCTGCCTGTCTGTTTGAGATGTCTGACATTTCTCAAAGAGTTGGCTTGACACGTGTGTACTAATAAAGCTCAATTATTGAAAGATTAATAGTGCATGTGGAAAGGTCTTGGATGAGAGAACGACTTAGGTTTTAATATTTGAAACTTATTTAGATGCTTAAGATAAATTAACCTGCCTTATCTGCTGGTACTCACTACCATGATCAATGTAGACCCTAATCAATAGAGCAAGTCCTCTAAGATATCTACTTCTATTACAGATATTAAGTGTTTTTTATCCCATTGTCGAATTTCTATTAAATGTACATTCAGTTCCAAGCACTGTGCTAGGGCCATGGGATGATCGGGTAAAAAACATATAGTCAGTTTCTTCTCTCCAAGATTTTCCAGCCAAGTGGAAAGTGCAATAAGCATATACTTAGGGAACTCTGTTTGTAAAGTGTAGGAAGAAAACAATCTCAGGTAGAATACTCTTTCTCAGGAAAGAGGATACCGTGAGATGCAGGGTCTAAATTACTAGGAGAATCAACACCTGAGCTGGTATCTAAGCATTGTCATTAGTTCTCCAGGTTAAAGGAAATATGTGTAGGGGTGGGGACGGGAGGACAGTCCCAGGCATCAGAGTTTACACGTTGGAAGAGAGAGAGTCAGGAAGGAATAGTACATGCTGTTCCTGAGGTGCAGCTCTCACTCCTCCAATTCATTGTTTGATCAAGGCTAAGTAGCCTTATATTTTCTGGGGACATGTACTATAATGTAAATTTATAAGAAAGTCCATGCAGTTCCAGAATTGTCCAAACTATCTTCTGTGGCTTCATGGACATAACAGCCCGTTCTGCATCTATGTGATGGTCTTAGGGTTAGAAGATAACATTTGAAGACATTCGTTTACACTCATGACTTCTTTCATCTTATCGCTCAGAGTCATATGATGAAGTTGATATGAAATGATTTACTACCTCATAAGATTTTTCATAATAGAATTCCTCCTTGGCCCCTAAAGGAGCCTCTCCAGTATGCGTGGGCTGGGTCTTCATCATTGGTTCATTCCACCTCTGTACCTCTCAGAATGTCCCGGACACGATTACTCCATTAGTTGTCTCTTTCTGTATCCCAATATGACCATAACATTAGCAGCTAAAAGTAGCACTCATTTTATTTCAAGTTTCTGTGGGTCAAGGAGAAAGGCAGAGCTTAGCTGGATGCTCACTTTACAGTATCTCATGAGCCTGCAACAAAGGTTTTAGACAAATCTGGGGCGTTGTCTTAAATCTCAATGACAGGAAGACCTGTTTCTAAGATTTGGAGGTACTGGCAAGGTTCAGTTCTTTGCAACCTGTGGGTAAGTGACCATCCTCAGTTCCCATTGGACTGTTGGCTCACAGTGTGTTGCCATGTGAGTTTCCCCAATCTGGCCTTTTGCTCTGTCAAAGTCAGCAAGAGTGAGTGTCAACAGGGAGAATCTGGCAGCGAGATTGATGTTACAATTTTATTGAAAACATACTCCAAGATATTTTCTGTATTCTGTTGGTTAGAAACAACCCCCAGATATCACCCCAATTCAGGGGGAGAGGCTTTTCCAAAGGCATACATGCTAGAGGGTGAGATTATTGGAGGCCATGTGTCCACCACACGTATTTTCAGTGTCTTTGAATAATGAAAACTCTTTGGAATTTCTGAAGGGTTGTTTCTTTTCTCTGTCCCAAATGTCCTTTTACTGCCCCACTGCATAGGTGGCATCTTTATCATTTACTTCCGAAGTCAAATGTCATCTCTTTAGGTAGGTCTGGGTCTGCTGTCATTAAGCATCATTACTGGGGCTTCATGAGTGTGTCTTTCCAAAGTATACATCAAAGTTTACATCCAGTTAATGTAATACTGTGTTTAATTAGAAATGGGATTTGGATATCCATTTCTGTGTAGTCTTAAACAATTTTATTTTCCAATGCACTTTATATTTATTCTCAGATGGTAGTGAAAAGTCCAAAGCAGGCCGTAGCAATTGCCTTAATTTATGTTTAGAATGGGCAGGAGTCAGGCTGACTCTAACAAGGGTACAGGTCATTTCCCACAAGTTGAGTGTTTGAAATCCAGATTCTTCCACTACTAGACTGATGTTTGTCTTCAGGGCTGGCTAATGGTGTGTGAAAATTGTTTGAGAAATGTATATTGTATACAAAGAAGTGAAGGAAAGAAGGAAGGGAGGGATGGAGAGAAGAAGGAAGAGAAGAAGGAAGAAAGAAATGAGGGAAGGAGGGAAGAGAGGGAGCAGGAAAAACATCTGAACCTGCTTCATCATTTACTAAGTGGATTAAGCCACACACACTCTCAGTATATAAAATATAGAGCATGGTTTAAGGGAAAATGGTAATTATTATATTTGACTATTTTGTAAAAGGGAGAGGTCATGTCAGTCCTGAGGCAGTAATAGTCTACTAGCCTATATTCATATTCAGAGTCTATTGTATAATATTTGTGGAACTCTATGTTAAACACTTTTAAACTGTTTTCTTTACTTGGAGAAATCATTGATGTGAGTGAGCATCATTGATTTCCAAGTGGAATGGGGGGAACTCTGGGGATTAAAGTTGCATTTTAACTGTAATTTCCCTTCCTTATTGAGAATCCCACAGGACACCGAGAAACCCCCATTAAAGTGCAATGCAATAATTGATCTCCATTTAACTGACCATGATCATTAATGCACTTTAATATTTTCTAAGCTTATTATGACTATAGGTTTGGTCATTTCATAGCTAAGCAGTTTTTTTTTTCTGAGGATTAAAACATCAGCCTTTATGAACTGCCCACAGCTACATCAGTAGCCACAATAATGATGAGATCCTTTGATAACGTCAGTGTGAAATATAAAGATCTCCATTTAGGCAAACTTATCTTTTACCAAAAGGAATTATATTTCAAGTTGTACGATATAACTTTTTACTATATTAGGAACTCTGGGTTCTGTTGTGCCAGAGGAGTTGTTTTCTGTTTCCATTACATTCTGGTTACATTTTCTATGCTTCAGCCTCACTTCCTTCATTTCAGCGTTTTACGTATTCAAGTTTTGCTTCCGTTTTCTCAAGATTGCTTCTTCCACTGTTCTGATCAATGAACTCCCTCCTTTTCATATTCCTCCAGGGTTTTCCATGCACTCTCGATACTACTTTATTTCATACACTTCCTCAGTTAAGTACTTATCTTCACACAATGCAATACGTTCCTTCAAGGCTTCATAATGCACGGTTGGGGTAGGGGGAAGACACCAATCACTTTGGATGGAGATGAGTACATACTTTATTTTTATTTCTCTTTTAGACATACACACACAAATCTAGGACTAGGGACTAGTCTGAAAAAATAATTATTTGATTTAGAATCAGGTCTTATCTTTATTAAATGTACCCTTATGACAACTACATTTGATGGAATGTTTCCAGAACTTGTGAAATAATATTATAAATAAGATTGGAAAGATTTGGTGAATCACAGTGTAGTTATGATTATACAGTATGTTCTTTCTCTTGGATCCACATCTTGGTTGCCACTATTCCCTGTTTGGGTCAACTATTGTGATTTCTCTTTCTCTCACCTCAGGATCACCTATATTTATCACAGTTTGCAGATCGAGTGTTAGTTCTTTAAAAGAAATCCCGAAGTCTGAGTTAGATACATGTATTAATACTGTTACTGTAACAAACTACCACAAACTCAATGGTTTAAAACAAATGTAAATGATCTTGGAGTCCTGGAGGTCAAAAGTTTGGTACAGGTCTCCTTTGAGCAAAATGAAAGGGTTGATAGGACTGTGCTTCTTTCTGTAGGTTAGGGAGAGGGATCTGTTCCCTTGTCTTTCCATCTGCAAGAATTCACCCACACTGCTTTGCTCACAGTCCCTCGCCTCCGCCTTCACAGTCAGGGGTGGCCAATGGGAGCCTTTCCATGTTGTATCCCTGACTCTTCGTCCATGTATAAAGGCACGTGCCATTACATTCAGATCACCCAGATAATCCAGGCTGCTCTTCCCATTTTTTTTTTTTTTTTTTTTGTATTTTTCTGAAGCTGGAAACGGGGAGAGACAGTCAGACAGACTCCCGCATGCGCCCTACTGGGATCCACCCGGCACGCCCACCAGGGGCGACGCTCTGCCCACCAGGGGGCGATGCTCTGCCCCTCCCGGGCATCGCTCTGCCGTAACCAGAGCCACTCTAGCGCCTGGGGCAGAGGCCAAGGAGCCATCCCCAGCGCCCGGGCCAACTTTGCTCCAATGGAGCCTTGGCTGCGGGAGGGGAAGAGAGAGACAGAGAGGAAGGGGGGGGGTGTGGAGAAGCAAATGGGCGCTTCTCCTATGTGCCCTGGCCGGGAATCAAACCCGGGTCCCCCATACACCAGGCCGACGCTCTACCGCTGAGCCAACCAGCCAGGGCCTGCTCTTCCCATTTTAACATCAGCTGCTTACCCATCATAGCTGCATGTGTAACCTCAATTCCCCTTTGCTAGGTAATACAGCATACGCACGGGTTCTGAGGATTAGCATGTGGGCATTACTGGGCGCCCTTTATTCTGTCTACCACATGTCTTCTACATTGAGGTCCCGTTCGAATTCATGAATTCATATGTAACGCCACGACAGCACTTGCCACACTCGATTTGAATTTTCTGTTTCCCTGTCTACAGTCCACACACAGGCACTCAATCCCTACAACCTTCTAGACAGGAAGCCTTTAATAAAGTAGATATCGGGCCTTCAGTTTCCCCAGAGAATGTGACAACCCCAGGGAACACTGGTCCTGGAATGTCATAGTGTTTTAGTGCATCTCGGTTGCAGTTTGACAGATGTACGTGTATGTGTGTATGTTCATATGTGTGTGTACATGTACTTGGGTTTATCCTGAAAGTAATTAAGTTTTGTGTAACTGGAAATTAACAAGTAGAATATTACTGCTTTTATAGGTGGTGAAAATGACTTCCAAATATATATCTCCTCTGAATTACTAATCATGCCTCCAACTTCTTTATATCTCCATTTAAATCTCAAAATTAGCGTGTTAGAAAAAAGAATCATCAATTCTCTTTACAGCATAATGTGTTTTTCTTCCATCTGTCTCCAAATCAGGTGATGATATTACCGTATTCTTACAGGTCTATTACCACCATTTGTCTTTCCTTGAAGATTGTACCTAATTTATTAGAGGTAGAAAACTCTGCCTTTAAGATATATATTAAATCTGTTTCCTGCCTTCCATTTCTTTTTTAACCATTATCACCTATTTTAACCTTTATTGCTTAAGAGGGTGACTCTATCATCTTTGTATGAGTCTGCTCAGGTCGCCACAACAGGGATACCACAGACTAGGTGGCTTACACAACAGAAATTAATTTTCTTACATTCCGGGAGCAATCAAGTTCAAGGTCAAGTTGCCGGTAGGATGGATTTCTGATGGGACCTCTCTTTCCCATCATGCAAGTGGCTGCCTTCTTCTTCTGTCCTCATGTGGCCTTTCCTCTCTATGTGTGTCTACTCCTAGTTTCTCTTCCCTTTCTTATATTCATGCCACTCATGTTGGAGTAAGACCCCAGCCTTGTGACATCATATAACCTCAATTACCTCCTTAAATACCCTACCTCTGGACACATTAAGAGTTAATTCCTATAAAGCCAGTAGCCACGGTCACCCTCACAGACACCTGGCTGTGCAGGTTCACATTTGATTCAAATAGATGGTAATGAAACAACGGAGCCAAGAACTGGTGGGCTATTAGCTTTAATCCTAGCTCGCATCTGGCTGGCAAGAAATACACACAGTGGGAAAACACTTCCCTTTCCATTCACGGCCCCCAAAGCCACTGACTCATCTGAGTTTTCTAGAATCAAAGGTTTCTACCTCACCAGCTTTTTTCACCTTCGTTCCCCATCTCCTTCTCTCTGCTCAAACTCTGCACAAACTGGCTTCTCCTTCAGCACTCCGCCATCTTAGCTGCCTCTCCTCTCCAATACTGATGACAGGATCTGAGTGAGTGTGTCCCCCTAGTCTACCTCATTTTATAGTGTAGAAATTAAAGCCTTTAAGCCAGTATACAAATAAGGAAGTCTCTGATACAAAGCCACTCATCTGAGGCATAAATGGGATTCCTCATAAGAGTGCACCACCCCACATCATGCAACAGTCAAAGGTGTGGGGAAAAGCTTAGTATTGAGAAGATCTTAGTATTAAAATGGTGGAAAAGGCTTAGTCTTAAAGCTAAGCCTTAGGCCAGGGGTAGTCAACCTTTTTATACCTACCGCCCACTTTTGTATCTATGTTAGTAAAATTTTCTAAGCTCCCACTGGTTCCACAGTCATGGTGATTTATAAAGTAGGAAAATAACTTTATAAAATTTATAAAGCAGAGTTACAGCAAGTTAAAGCATATAATAATTACTTACCAAGTACTTTATGTTGGATTTTTGCTAAGTTTGGCAAAATAAATCTTTATAAAACAACTTACTATAGTTAAATCTATCTTTTTATTTATACGTTGGTTTCTCCGCTACCGCCCACTCTGAAAGCTGGAACGCCCACTAGTGGGCGGTAGGGACCAGGTTGACTACCACTGCCTTAGGCTATAAGGACCCTGCCTGCTTACAGCCTGTCTCCCAAACCCAATGCAAACTATAAGCGAGCAAACATATTCATCATATTTGCAAACTTATTTGACCCACAAGGCCTCAACACAAGAGTTTGGGGAGAAGCAATTCAGCCCATAATAACCTTCCTCTTCTACAACTCCTTTTCCAGTAAGCAGGTAGGAGTTTTCTTCATTTGCATGATAGCACTCCTCTGGTTAAATTCTCTTGACTTTTCAGTAACCCCTAGAATCCATTCCCAATAAGTTGGCCTCATCTGAAAAGCCCCTTTCACGTGACTTCTGCCTGAACCTTAGCGTATCCTGTACCCTTTTCTCCTTTATTCAGAGCCCTCAGCTCATCCTTGCCTCAGGGCTTCCGCACTCACTGTTCCCCTTCCCGGAAAGTTCCTCAGCTCCAATGTCCCTGCTGAGGCCTTTCCCTCCCATGTTGTGAAAAGTGGAGGGAAGTCACCATCGAAGCTCTGTTTTAGGGGTGTGCGATCACATGTTTCCTACAAGCTGACATTTTTCCTACAAGCTGAAAAGTGGATGGTATGACCCCGAGAGTCACTTTCCAATTCTAGAATCAAATATTTTCATCTTGCTACCAAGAAAACAAGTGTGTATGAAGAGATGTTTCGATTCTGCTGAAATGCATCCAATCTTAAGGAACAGAAGGTAATTAGCAAAGAATCTAATCAGCAGGATTGCTTTAGTGCCCATCATTAAAAAGCTTAACTGTTGTACCATTTTTCTTTTCTGCTTTATGAAGAACTCATTTCTGCACCATTTCAATGCTCTTATAATTGTGAGGGAGGTTTATGGGGGGATGAAATCATTGGCCTCAATTTTACAACACAAACACTACCTGAAGTCTTCAGGAACCTAGCCAGAGCAGAAAATATTTTTTAAAAAAGGAAGAAATAAAAATACTGATGCTGAAACTGAACTTGGGTGCTCATTGGTTTGATTGATCTGAGGCATCACACTGAGATTTCAAGCCATGTGTTATAAAACCTTTGATTTCATGACTTTTTTTTTTAACCGATTCACAATAGTGATCCACTAGGGAGGACAGATGCGCCTCGAAAGACTGGATATTTAAAAGACACAAAATATCAATTTGTAAATTTTTGAGCATTTGGCTGACATCTCATTTCAAGAACGGAGTTGCCAAAACTGCTCTCACAAATGAAGAAAATGAAGAACGCAAGTGATTCACATAGCCACAGGCAGCTCAGTCATCTTTGTAGAGAAAGGTCAGTGTCTTAAGATGAATACAATTCATTAAGTAAATCATTTATTGGCCATCTTTTCTTGTAACTGTATTTAAATACATGTGCGAATCACGTCATTCAGGAGTTTTTCTTAAATAAGAAGGTAACTATTTCCTTTAAGGACTGATGATTACAGCAGACCCCACGCTCAAAAAAGAAAGATAGATATTGCGCTTTGATCTGTCAAGCAACATTTGATTTATAAGTTTATCCATTGCATGGTGTTCTTTGTCTTTTCATCCACATAGAAATTTTTGTTTATTTTTTCTTTATTATCATCTCTGTTATTAGAATTTAAAAAGTAGATATTGAGGATCAGATACATCATCAATTATAAAATATCATTTATTCCTTTATGCCTCACCTTTTATTTTACATTTCATTATTAATAGAGTCTGTATAATAACCCCTTTTATTAGAAATCAGTTGCCCCTATCGTTCAGTTGAAGAAATTAAGGCCCAACGGATTAAGTGATTTATGCAAAGCACAACTATTACTAAGCTGTGAAATCAGGTTCGAGAAGACTGACATAGCAGCATCCCCAAACAAATGGGGATGGACATGAAATTCCCCAGGGAGATGTAGAGCTATGATAAACAAAGTATCTGCCAGTGGTTACCATCCACAGAGAGTACTGTGGCTGCACTCAAGGAAAGAGGGGGAGAAGACGGCTGAGCCAGCAGAACAGCCTTAAAGACGAGAAAAGGCGAGCGTGTGGGTGGCAGGAAGTGCAGCTCCTGAGAGTCAGCGATACATTGTATATTCGTTCACTGCTTTGTGCCAACTTGACTCTCAGGGTCTCCACTTCTTCCCTTGGGAAACGAAAGGGCCGAGGAGACAAAGGAATTTGTTTCTTGAGCCTTCTCAGGATTGATAAGGCATCATCCACTGAACAACCCAAAATGGACTCAGATTATCCAACTCTTTACCCTCCATCATCTGTAATCTTATTGTCATGGAAACACCAAGTTTGTTGCTTTAGTCTGGAGTCTGAAAAATTTAGATCGCCAAATTAAGTACTTTCGTATAGATCAGGGACTTCAAAATATTTATGTACAACTTCTGGATTTCATCAATTATGCCATTTATTTACTTAAACAGAGAGATTGTGAGTGTCAGATACTAAACGTTTAATAGTTAGGAAAGGAAGGATTTCTGCCTCGGATAGCTGTCAGTCTCACCGAGTGAGACATGAACTGACGAAATGATCTACTTCATAAAAGCAAATCTACAATGTATACATCTATAGCCTGACGTCGAGGTACCAGAATAAAAGGGTATGCATGTGCAAGGTTGGTGAAGCACTCCAGACGGCTAGATCCCAGACGAGGTGGGTGGGGGCAGACAGACTGAGATGGGGGGCTGGAATCAGGTGCGCAAAGGGACTGGGAACACATGCTCGATAGTTCTCTAACTCGTGCCTCCCAGAGACGCTGTTTTAATAGGGCACTGAGAGCCAGCGTTGCGCATAGTACTTCAAAAGTTTTACACCAGCGTGAAGCATTTCTCATTACCGAAGAGAGGAAGATTAAAGCAATTTCATAGCACAATTAAAGTGTTACATTACTGAAATGCTAATGAACTAAGCCAGTAAGTAATTCAGTATATAGTCTGAAACAGGATTGCTAATGTCTCATCCCTTTTATAAATATACAGCAACTTTCGGCTGTGAGTGCATGTGTGTATGCACCCACGTCCACACACCCGCACATACGCAAACACACAAAAATGCATGCGCACACATTAGTGTAGCCTTACTTATTGAAAATGATTTTATAATCACATATAAAAATAAATAAATGCATAAAATAAATAAAGAAAAGTTAATAGAGGGTTAGAGGGGATAGCAAATCATTATTCTATTCTAAGGTTAATATTAAATACAAACATCACAAGAGAAACAAATGGAGATTTACCTTGTCAATCTGCAAGTGAATATATGTTTAACTTCTGACAGGAGAAAAATATGTTCTCTCCTAACTTCCATAATGTGGATAAAAAAAAAATCTAATTAATGAGGACAAAGTATCATTCCGAATCCAATCGTTGCCTTCTTTTTGCTTCCCATTCTCAAATCCGTAATGCCCTGAATGGAGGAAAAAAAAAAAAAAGACGAACCTTCAGCTCAGCGGCGCTACCTGTTTGAGCCAGTAGCTGACACTTGCGCTGATAATAATTTCTTCCTTTGCCATTGTGCATGCAGCTGGTAGGGGACGAGCCAGTGAGATGGAGGTAATAGGGGGGAATGTGCTCAAGGGATGTGTGAAATTCTATCGATAAATTTGGTATTAGGTCAGAGGTTAAAGTCAATAATAACTTCATTTTCTTCTACCGAAGAGAGAGAGAGAGAAGGAGTGAAAGAGAGAAGTATTGGTAAGGTTAATCTCTGAATGTATCCTCACAACACACCCTGGCACCTTTTTCTTGCTTGAATTGTCCCAATTCATTCCTCTGTCCACCTGTTCATCCATCCATATGTCCATCCTATAAGAATTTATTTAGTATCTGTTATATTTTGGAAAACCTGCCAGATGCTACCATTTAAACATGGCTGGAATTCAGGAAACTAGGTAGGATGTCCCTTATCTCAATGATAAAGAAACTGAAGTTCAAAGACCTTGATTCTTAAGTAGAAAGCTGGTCAATGCCCAAACCAAAATTTAGAGTCACTTATGTTTGTTAATTTCTTCATTCGTTCAACCCACACATTGTTGTGGGAAAAGTCTGCTAGATGTTCGGAGTTAGTGTGGGTTGGGACAGTTGTGATTTCTAACTGTGCGGAGTTTGCACTCTACTGAGAGCATTTGGTGCCCAAAATGTGTCACCCTCTTTCTTTATTACATGTTCTCAATACAGCAAAAGTGAACGTACTGAACATCCACTCTGTGTAGGGCACTAACCACATTACATTTAAAACAAGCACAATATTCCCTTCATTGTATTTCCTTCACAATATATTCTGTTTCACAAATAAGAAAGCAAACAATAGTGTCATATGCACTATTGGAGTATACCTCAAGATCTTACAGGAAGATTATAGAAAAATCTCGGCTTCATTGTATTTTTTATACAAGGAGTAGAAGTGAGGGTGGGTTGAGAACTTGACTTCCTTGTGAAATTCCTACCTTGTCAATTATATATAAAGCCCAAGGATTTCCTCTTGACATTAAATGTAGGTGGGACGGAGTGAAGAAAAAAGGCACGCACTGCAGACACCAGTAAAGATAAACATCTGTAAGGCTCTGTTGATCTTTTCCTGCTCAAAGAGTTGAGCTATATAGATTACTCATACACCTCCGAGAATGATGTGGGTCAAGCAAAAAAACTGTATGGGCAATATAAAAATTGTCAGAGAAGTGTACGGGAACTGCTGAACACGGACAATGGGAAAAAAGTAGCATTAGTTTGGGAAGACAGATCATGGGTTGGTAACTGGCTTCAAGAGCTAGGAAAACTGTGGAAGCATTCTCAAAACTTCTATTTTCAATCACACACAAAGATCGGCTTGGCCAAAGTAGGAAGAGTGCTTTGAAACAAGAACCCGGAAGCCAAGAAGTCAGTCTGAGAAGCTACTGAAATACTTAGGTAAAACATAACAAGGATATATTTTTAAAGAGCCAATAAACTAACTTTTTAAACATACGAACACTAGCCACAGCATGTGCTCAGTCATTAGCACTCCGTAATGGAAACCGCCAACGACCTGAGTACAATCTGCACACACTGGGATCTATAGTGTGTAGAATGATAGTGCATCTATCTGTTTGAAAATAACTAGAACAAAAGAAAATGCGGCATCAGAGGTGGAATTTGCACTTGGCAGTTTTTCTTACCCTCTGCTTTCTACCTCTCTAAGCCCCTCTTATCATGTTAAGTGTACATTTATTTTATTTTATTTTTTTTATAATTGAGGTAATTATATTTCTTTTACGGTAAAATGGTATATATGATACTTCATCATTAATATGACAATGGATGGGGAACAGAAACACTCATTGAGAGAGCTATTCAAGGCCAATTTTGCCTATCCTTTAAAATTACCTGTACTTGCCAATGTTGGTTTTCCAGGAAATAATTGCTTCTATTCCTAAAGAGAGACTGGGCCTGTCTATACTTTGCATGTGTCAATTCTGAGATGGATTCACAATTTGGGGAAATGAATACAATATGAGAAAGGGTCCCATCTCATATGTCCTGACTGTGTCCCACACTCTTGATACTGCACCTCAGAAAATGAAGGGGTGTGTACTTCAGAAAGGGGAATAAACCACATGCTTTCTCGGGTCCTTTTGAATGGAAATGTCCTAAACATTTGTTAAATAGATTCTTAGAGTAAGACATTTTGTCACTGCTCAAAAATGATCCCATATTCAGGTGACACTTGATTATTTTACACATTCCCAAGTGAGCTATGGGCAGTGTTCCTTCATTTCACACCCACCCACCTTGCTGATCTTACTGAGTAGAATGTCCTTCCCCACCTTCTCTTTCCTTCTGTCAGCCACCTCTTTGGCTAACATTTCTCTAGTCAGTTGGGGCTTCTTCCGGAAAGGTTCCTCAGATTCCCAGGATGGTGCTGCTCTCTTGGGCTACCAGAATCACTCAGTAATAAGTCAGCTGCAGCCCTACTTTGTGGCGTCCCTACTGGAGTTGGCATCCTTGAGGTCAGGGGCATTGTCACATGTGTGGAGGGAATTACTCAGAGTGGTCAGAAAAAGGTTGAGTTAATACTGCCAGGATTGGTGATGCACTGGATGGTGGAGGGGAGAGTCTTGGTTTTCTGACTGAACTGATTTGCCTGAGGTCATTTAAACCCAGTTCTATCTTAATTCCAAAGGCCATTTTACCCCACTGGAGAGCTCTTTTTCTCCAAAACTCTGTATCTGCTCCATGTCCCCTGAATTGAAACCAAATTGTGTAAATGCAACTTTTCTTCACTCTTTCATGTACTTTGTTTGTTTGTTTGTTTCTAGATTGAACACATATCAGCATCCTTAGGTGGCATTTGGAGTTCTTGTGGAAGGGGTTTACAGAAGGTGTTCTCAGCTATGTCTGCTGCAGAGGCACATGGGAAGGTTTGGAAATGCCAAAGTCAAGGCTGACTCCAATTTCTAGTGGTAGAACCTAGGTATTAATATTTACTGAACTCCTTAGCTGGTTTTCATGTGCAGACAGGTGCAGAAAAACCGCCTCAAAATACACAGACATGTAAGGAGTCTGTACATGTCTGTATGTGTGCATGTGTGTGATATTATTTCTATAGTAATAATTCTAGGAGCACCTTTTCTGTTGCTTAGATATCAGATTATGCATTACAGTACCGCTTTCCAGGGTCCTCAAACTCTTTACACAGGGGGCCAATTCACTGTCCCTCAGACCATTGGAGGGCCGCCACATACAGTGCTCCTCTCACTGACCACCAATGAGAGAGGTGCCCCTTCCGGAAGTGCGGCAGGGGGCCGGATAAATGGCCTCAGGGGGCCGCATGCGGCCCGCGGGCCATAGTTTGGAGACGCCTGGTTTAGATAGTACAAGAGTGGGAGCAGCTTAAATACTTATACATCCATCCATAGGGTAGTGGTTAAATAAATTGTAGTGCATCTGTCTGTAAGATGGATGTTATACCACTTTAAAATAAATTGGGGAAGCTCTTTATGTACTACTATAGAAAGATTCTAAGGATCTATGGTTCAGTGAGAAAGAAAAACAAAATGAAGGACAGCACATATAGAGTACTATAATTTGTATTTTTAAAATAGCACTTGAACATATATTTAGAAATCTCTGGAAGTATATATGAAAAGTAATAGCAATAGCACTTGTATTTTGTTGTTGGTGTTGCTGTTATTAAGGGGAGGAGCATCAACATGGCAGGAGGACCGAGGTGGCATCCTAGGTTCACTGCATGTCTTTGTATATTTTTGATTTTTAAAATATTTGACTAAATTATTCAATATGTTAATTTTTCCACTAATTTTACAGTTGATGTCAGAGAAATACAAAGATATGAATTGCAGTACCAGTTATTAACCAACCCTGTCATGGATAATTAACTTTTAAGGAAGTCTCAGTTTTCGCATCATTAAATGAGAATAAACTAGCCTTTTTTTTCAGCATAGGAGACATAATTTGTAATATATATATATATGGGAAAGCCTTTAGTCCACACAAAATAGATACCCAGTAACTATCCATGTCCATTCCTCTATTATTTTTTAGAATTTGGGGAAATGTCCACAGCAAAAGTCCAGGGAAATAAAAGGGTTGAGTTTCATTGTCTAAAATTAATACACTCCTTCTCTATTCTCTAACTGGCTGTTTTGAGAAAACATATTTAGGGGTGAGGAGAGCAAAGGACGGTAATCCTGCATCATGGGGGCACAAGAATATTTCAGAAACCTTATTACAGCAAAGACTGAGCTCTGACTACAGGGTAATTCTATTGAAAAAATGATAATTATGTGTCAAGTTGCATTAATGTTATTGCATTCTCTCCAGAGTATTTGATAATTAAGTTGTCACTATTGAGTCTATAATGAAAGTCACTTGTATTGAAGACTTTTACCAGAAAAGAATCCCGACTGGAGTTCTAATTGGTCTTCCTCAGAAGTGTCAGAGAATTGTCCGGGCTGGCCCTGCATTTCCCTAGCATTCGGGCAGGCCTGCTACAAGGCCGAGAAACCCTTTCACCTGGGCACAGGTGCGCTGCCAGATTCCTCTCCAACAAGGTGTCCCCCAAGACAGTCTCCCACAGGTAGCATTCTGGATTATTCTTTCCTTCTAACGGAAGTAGTTTCTTGAAGGAGGACATGGAGGTGAGTCTGTGTCCCCCTGGGGACTGAGTTAGTGGCCATGAGAGCATTTACTTTGAAGAAAGAGTGGGAGCAGAAGCTACATATTGTGTGACCTTAAATGTCTGTGTGAAAACTAATAACAAGACAGCCAAAATAAACCTTTTGCAGAACTATTCCTTGATGAATGACTGCTTCAGGGATAGTTAAACTTCAATAATAAATCCAAAGTTTAGGCCCTGGCCGGTTAGCTCAGTGGTAGAGCATCGGCCTGGCATGTGGAATTCCCGGGTTCGTTTCCCCAAGTTGAAAGTGAGGTTGGGGTTTTGGGATATGAATGGATTCAGGGGAGGCCTACCAAGATGGACGTCTTCTATGTCACTAAGCAGAAAATAACGCAGCATTGCTTACTAAGTCTGAAGATAATCCTTCCTGTGTCTGTGTCTTTGTTACCTTATCTGTGAATTGGAAAGATAGAGTTCCTTTTCTTGTAGTGCAACTGTGACAAAGTGTGATGTTTGAAACCGCTTAACACAGATCTCTGCACATACTAAGGACTTAATTTATATCAGTCGTAATTACAACAACAAACCTGTTTAACAGTTTTTCATTCTTCAACTAGTCCCCTGGCATAAGAACTATGAGCAAGTCCCAGCCCTGAAGCTGGAATATGAGCTATGGATGTGGACCTGGAACATCTAATCAGAGATTATATTTCTGGCTCATCAAAGCAAAACGTCTTTTAGCAGAGCCCTTATTACCCAATTACGAATGCCCTTTGTGCAAGGTTGTTAACTATCTCTCTGATAGTTCCTGAGTTTCCTGCAGTGGTGTGACGGGTTTAAATCCTCCACGACTAGACTAGAGAGTCCTGTTCTCAGTGACTGGGACATGCACAAGCAATCAGATGTCATAATGCATGTGAAAATGGTTTCATAAATGACAAGCACCAAGTGAAAATAGGGCTCACTGTCAGTAGATGCAATTTGATAAGAGAAAATTAAGTGTAATGGGTTTACCAATCGTGCTTATGATCACAAATTTAATTAAGAAATTTATGTAGGAAATAAGTAATATTTAAGAGATGGTTATGTTTATGTTTAACTTTAGGCTGAAATAAGCACAGTAACAAATTCATTCAAACATCGCTATTTAGAACATGAAAACATTATAGACAGTATAGTAGCGTAAACATTTTTCAGTCTCTGGAAACACTAGCACACTGTGGAATATGTGAGGCGCCCTTATTTTCAGTGCTTGGTTCAGAATCATAGTTTTGGCCCAACAGTTTGGGGATCTTTCTCTTTACCTGGTGCAGTGGTACAATACCATTAAGTTGCACCTGATGTGTGTACATCAGTAAATGGGGAACAATGCTTACTCGAGAATCCTCAACTGTCTCTAACTGATCAAGGTACTTTCCTGTCAAACAAATTCAAAAGGAGTCTGAAGGCTTTGGCTAAAATAAACGCTAAATTATTTTTTTCAATGATCTTGGAGTTTGCAAATTGAGGACACAGTTAGGCAAAAACCCAGAAGTGCTTTAAAGAAGAAGGAAAAATTAATAGTTCTTAGAGTTAAAAGTACATTCTTGGGCATTGGCTGTCTTGCGTTCTGAGTCCTCGGCTCGGGCCAGCCTGGTTATCCCCGGATGTCAGGCAGTCAGGATGACGAGCGCCAGGAGGTCTGGTCAGCCCAGTGGCCCGGAGTGGATGTCGAGTGGATGGAAACTGGAGTCCTTCCGGGGATACTCAGGGGTCTGAGTCTGTGAGTTTGTTACCAGAGAGAGGGTGAGCTAGAGGTCCGGATGTCTATGCAGGCATTGATGCAAAACTAGAAAGTTCAAAAAAAGTGTAAGTTCCCAGACTGGTTAGTGTAAGAATGGAGTGTTTCTTCATGCCTCAACCTCCATAATGTTAATAATTGTAACAGACTCGTTAAAAGGACTTCGTTTTATATGCTCCCTATCATCACTCTTTGCTCACTCCCCAATCCTGCTGTGTTGTTTTTCCCTGGCCTCAGGATGTCAGGTCACAAGGCGCCTGCAGCCTCTCGGGGAAGTCGCCACGCCCCCCTCCCGCCCCCGTGGGTGCCCTCCCCAGAAACCCAGACTCGCCACAGAGCTACAGTGTCCCAGACTCCCCCTCCTCACGGCCTCTGGAGTCCAGTGTAGGGGATCTAGTAAAGACATGCAAAATCTCACTATTTTTTAAAAATTTAAATTTTATCAGAAAAATTTCATTGCATTGCAGTATCTACCTTTTTAAGTGGAAGATTCCAAGGGGGGATAAAGGACTCCAAATATGAGATGCAACCCACACGGCATTTATCATAAAATCCAGATACTAGAGTGATGTTATTGCCAAGGAAAGAAGAACACCAATAGGTTGGATACTTACAAGTTATACTGAAAAACACAGTGACAACAGTATTCTGTTCTGTGGGATGGCAAAAATAGGAGGAAAACGGGGACTTAGTCACTAAAACAGGAAGTAGTGGAAAACAAATACGTGCATTGAAAATAATGAAATGGTCGCTCTTTAGGAAAATAAAATTATTACTATGCTAGAAAACTTTGTAGTAAAAATGTCAAATAAATGTGCTTTTTAAAATAAAGATACAATATAGAAATACAAATCTAAATATAGAAGACATTTAAAAACGAAAACAAATCACTAGTATATACTTGTTTACTAGTGATGTTAAAAAATTATAACATCTCAAATTTGTTCTTGACATTTAGCAAAGCGTAAGATATCAAGGCTGTATCTGATATATATATATAATATATATATATTATATATTATATATATATATATATATATAACTAAGAAAACAAACAGAAAAAAAAATAGTTAAAAATATGTTGCTGCCCACCATCCGTATCCATCCAGCACACATCCTTGAAAAAGACTATTACTTACTTACTTACATCAATCATCTGGTCCAGGGAATATTTATCAAAGGTTCTTTTAAGGAATAAATAATTTAGATGATCTGCTCATAACATTCCTTATGTAAAAGCCTTCAATGGACTTCCATTGTACTTAGAATAAAACCTAGCATCTCACAAGGAACGGTAAGCCCCTGACGATTGATTATCTGCAGGCTTCCCCTCTGTCCGCTTCCTGCACTCAATGTGCTCTTTTCACCAAGGTCTAGCCACAGGGATACCTTTCTTAGGTCTAGTTGCCACTGCTGTCTTTGAAGCACAGGATCCTCGTTATTCCTTTCATAATCCTTACTAAAATTTGTATTCCATTGCTGTGAGTCCTTGTTGTCTTATGAGAATGGTGGTATACGACATGGCTCTGGGCTGTGTTGGAGGATTAGAGACTTTCTTTAGACACACATAGAGGTCTTTTGTTTGCTCATCCTAGAGAGTCCCCACCCAGCTCTGTGCCCTGGGAAGCAGACCATCGCGGAAGGCATCGATGGACCTTCCTGCTCTCCGGCTTCAGATGGAATTGGGGAGGGAAAGTGGGAGGCAGGAAACTGAGGCAGGAGTGTTTGCTCCACTGAATCCCTCATGCACTGTCACAGTTGGCTGCCGCATCTTTAATATGGCTCACATCTCTTGCCAAGCAGTCTTCTTCACCTCGTTAGCCTCTTTTCTTCCCTCCTGCCCATTCAAACCTGGGAATAGCAAGGTCACAGCTCGCCCAGGGCAATTGTATTACTTCTTGTGGTCTCCTTAAATCTGGCCAAAGTTTGTAAATAGTCTCTCTATT
The DNA here is from genome assembly GCF_036850995.1 of Saccopteryx leptura. Taxonomy (NCBI): domain Eukaryota; kingdom Metazoa; phylum Chordata; class Mammalia; order Chiroptera; family Emballonuridae; genus Saccopteryx; species Saccopteryx leptura. The sequence goes on along the minus strand of NC_089511.1, from coordinate 14,916,831 downwards.
AAACTCTCCCACAACTTTCCAGTTTGATCCTATAACTTACTTATAAAATGAACAAGTAGGATTAGACGTAGGTGGCAATGCCTTAACCATATGCATGTTGTTAGGCCCGAGAGCCTCTTCCATCCTTGTCAAGGGGAGGGCTCACCTTCTCTCCTTTCATACAACACACCACAAATAGGATATAGATGGGGTATTCAATGATAATTTAATATTGAAACACAAATTACTATAATGCATCAATAGAATGGGTCCATATAAAATGAAAATGGTATATGAATAGATCTCAAAGACATTTTAAAAATTTAAAACCTCTACCTAGTAGAAACCATTAGTAAAATAGGGATTATTAATTTTTTTCTTAACAGCAATAAGTGGATATCTAAAAAAGAGATGTAAAAAAGCATTATTAGTAGTGAACACTAATTAAAAGCATTCTTATTCATTCTAAGATTAATTTTGAGAATGGTTAATAACATCATTATTTTTGAACTGTATTCTAGAAGTGAACTTCAATAACAGGAGAAAATATAACAAAACAATAGGGTTTTTTTAAAGTTAAGAGTACAGTGGTGAACATATAATGCAATATTATAGAATTTTTCACTTAAATCTATGTAATTCATCACCCCAATAAATTTAATACAACTTGGGGAAAAAAAGAGTACAGTGGTCACTGTTTGCCACTTATAAGATGTTTCACCTGGGACACTCAACAGAAGCAGCTGCAAACAAAAACAGACAAAAATAGTCAGTAAGCCCAGTAACAGTCAGTAACAAAACTGCCATAAAATCAAGAATGTGCTTATAGACTCTCAAGTGACAGTTTGGGAAATGTATCTATTCCTACTTACAATAACAATAACCAAGAACAATAGCATTTAGTTCCTAGTATAGAACTTTAAATACCAATAAACTCTTGAGAAAATAGTTCAGAATGTTTGAGACTGGAGTGAAGAGGGAGGAGGAAGTCCCAGAGATTAGGTGTTAGAAATAAAAATAAAAGAAATTGAGGTGGGATGACTTTGTGAACACTGAAGCACTGTGAAGGTTTGCTTCACCAAGTTCTCTCCACAAGATCACTGCTTTGACATTAGAGGCTACTTTTCACCTCCCGCATTCCCAGAATCTAACATCTCATATGCTATAGGAGTTAGATGTATGTTTTGTTGTATGAGTGATATCTAAGAAATAATAGTTAAAGAAATGAATTCAAGATGAAAGACTAGCTGATGCAGGAGATCTTCAAGTTCTAGTTCAAACTGCCTTCCCCTGAAAGTAGGCATTGCATATAAACCCACTTAGTGTCCAAGCCCTTGAGATTGTATAGCTCCACGAAAAACAGAAAGGATCTACAATGGTTGTTTTCCTTCCTCCAAAATCAGTGCATATCACTAGACTAAAATGAGGAATGCCCAAGAGTGTCATGGGAGAGCTTCATATTTACTAAGACTTTCGAGAAAACTCATTCAAATCCTGTGTTCATTTCCAATTTCCCCTCCGGTTTTGAGACCAGATGCAGCTGGAAGCCACAGTAGATGTCAGAGGGACAGTTATTTGAACTGGAGGATGCTAAAAATAAAGTGACCAGTGGGGGCATGGGAAGGATTAGCCATAAAGGACTCACGCTTTCCTCAGAATTACAGTTATCTCCGAAATGCTGTTTGAACTGATACTCTAAGTGGGAAGACATTCTGACAGCACTTCAGAAGGGATTTTCATCGACAGATTAACTGTGTTGGTTCCATTAACTCAGCTATGTCCAGTGAGTATAGAAAAGGTTAGAGATTGTAAGCTTTATTGAAAACAAAACTATTTAAAAGATCAGACTCAAGTTTGGTAAAACGTAAGACTTTTAAAAACCAACATGTTATTATGTATTATGAAGTCACAGGTTAGGGGGAGGCTTGCTAGACACCCTAGCAGAGATAATATGTTTCAAAACCAGAAGACTAAGTAGACAGTCTTGGCTCCAACGGTGAGCCGGGTGGCCTTTGGCAGTTCATTTACCTACCCGAAGAGTCCCTTTTCTTGTCTAAATGATGAAAGCAATATGCCACATTAATAATCTTTGAGCAGGTTGTTTGGACAACTATAAAAAAGTAAATGGTCTCTTTATGAAAGGATGTTTCTGCATGGATTTTTGCATTTAATTATATTTAACATAATGAGATGTAAAAGAACTATAGAGCCTTGACCAATTGGCTCAGTGGTAGAGCATTGGCCCTGGCATGTGGATGTCCGAGGTTCGATTCCCGGTCAGGGCACAAAGGAGAAGCACTCATCTACTTCTCCACCCCTCCCCCTTCTGCTTCTTCTCTCTGTCTCTCTCTCTAACCCTCCTGCAGCCATGCCTCAGTTGAGTGAGTTGGCACCAGGCACTCAGGATGGCTCCATGATCTCCGACTCAGGCACTAAGAAGAAGTCAGTTCCTGAGCAACGGAGCAATGCTTCTGATGGGCAGAACATCTCCCCCTGATGAGCTTGCTGGGTGGATCCTGGTTGGGGTGCATGTGGGAGTCTGTCACTGCCTCCCTTCCTCTCCCTGAATAATAAAAAAACAAACAACTATTTATATTAGCTTCTGCCCACCAATATCTTAACTGTAGGTTGGAAAGATACATTCCCCCCCACCCCAAGACCCTTCCTCTTCTTTCCTGCGTCCTTCATTTTCTTCTTTTTCTATTACCACTTACATGTCAGTTAAGTGCCTGCCCTGTGCAAGATGCTGAGCAGGATGCACAAGGTATCCCCGGACCCACTTCCGAAGCCTCTCGCTCACTCTCAGCGCTTGGAAACCTAGTTCATCGCTGTGAGATTCTAGCATGTTCTCAAGAAATTGATAGCGATTCTTGCACCACCCTCTCCCCCCACCAACCTCTCTTAGACTCCTAGCTTAAATTCTAGGGCCTTATAATGTATATATATATATATATATCACTCTCACACATGTTTCTGAATACAGTTGTACGTGTCTGCTAAAAGAAAATGAATAGAGCAATTGTCTAATAATTTAACAATGAGGGTAATGTTATATTTTCATAGACAAACGTTTCATTTATGCTTCAGTGGTTGGAAAGGTGGCAGATTTTAATGCTTTACAGACTAGACTTGTAAAAAATGATTACTCTCTGAGTCCCAGTGCTCTCATTAGCAGCTGCGTGACCTTGGCAATTTATTTAGCTCCTCTGCTTTAGTCTCTTAAGCAAAAATGGGCAGAATAAAGGTATCTAAACCTAGAGGCTATGGTTAAAGTCAATGAAGTAATGCAGGTAAAAAGCAAAGAATACTGTTGGGCACGTACTAAGAATAGTGAGTAATTATTACCTATATTATTATGTTACAGTTATATAGCTTTTACATGATTTTAAAGCAGGCATTCATTATGCATGCATATACATGTATATTGCACTATACATGCATATATGTGTGTATATATAAAATTAAGACTGTTAACTAATTTCTAAATTGTATTTGTACTTTGTAGTTTTTGTACAATGAGAAAGCACAGAGATTAAGTAGGAAGACATACAATGAATTGGCCAAATGCAGAGAACACCATTTTATAAGGAAATATCTCCAGCTATCTTTTTTCATTTTCTAGTATACAGCATTTTGCTACAGAATGAACAGTTTTAAAGGATAAATGTGATTGTATACTAATGCTTGTAGCTCCCTAGAAAGGTAATTAGTGATGAGAAATCCATATAAAGCACTTTGGAAGAAGCAGTCTAAAGATTGGTGTAGCGGTTACCAAAGCTAATCTGGGCATAGGATTTGGCACCAATAAAAATGCATAATGATTCCTACAACCCTACGCTTCTCCCCAGACCTACATGGCATACATAAGACTTTTTCAGTAAGGGCCATTAGCGAGTCTATAAAATCCTCTTAGGAGAAATACTGATTTTTAGTGCATTTCTCAAATTGGGTAATTTGAGGTATAATTTAAGTGTTTCGAAATCATTAAGACTATACAGTTATATAAAGTTGGCCTCACAATTCCTACTTTGAATTTTTTTGTTTATCTGAAAATCAGCCGATAGCTCTATTATTTATAAGTGTAAATATAAACAACATAACTATGTTTTTCTCTTCTTTTGGAGCCTTGCTTTACAAGGCATGGATTCGTGGTTATATATTAGCTACTGCATTTTCAATTTGTAGGAAGTAAAAAGGAATATTTATTGTCAGATGCATATTCATAAAATATGGATCCGCTGCACCGGCTTCACTAACATTTTGAATATATTCTGTCTCTATTGGTCTCTATGGAAAATCAAGGATGGCTTTCTTTATAAAGTTATTTTTTTTTTATTTCAATCCTATGTTATTCTTGGACGAGGTTGTTTTATTTTGGTTTTTTTTTTCTCTACGCTTCATTTATCTAACACCCAGGTGTGAGCTTCACTCTCATTAAATGTTGCTGCTTCTTAGAGTAAAATCAGTTTTTCTGGTTTTAGTTTATTATGAGCTCAAGCTTCTTTTTCTTGCTTTTCTTTTCTTTTCTCTTTTTGTATATGGAGATTATATATATGTATGTATATCAATAACAAAATGAAAGAATTTCCAAAGACGTTCCATGCTTATAAATAAGACATCTAAATTAATGGCTTTTCAATTTAATGGGAAAAAAATTGCCTATCTACTAATTTCAAATGGCAGAGGTAGGAGATGCTACACTCACTTCTTTTATTAAATGGGAAGGACAATCAGGGCACTGTGCACAGGCAGTTTTGGCAACACATACACTGAGATTCAAATTCTTGCACTGCATCAACGGTTCTGATTAAGTTGTAGAACATTATAAGAGCCCATTTTTCCACCATCCTCATGGGGCAATCCTACAAAGAAAGCTGCAGAACCACAATTCTTAAAGAAAAAGAAAGCATCAATGAACTGAAGACCTGGCTATAAACTCACAGGCACTTCCTAGGCAGGAAGGGCTCTATAGGTGCTCTCACCTCTGGCAGAGTGCTGAGAGGAGGAGTAATCTGCCCTAGGAAATGGTGGGGGAAAATGGCGGGGAGAAAAATGGCAGACTGTTATCAAACTGTTTAATGGTCATATGTGATGGGAATCCTGTTATCAAACTGTGTAATGGTCATATGTGTGCTGGCATGAGCAATGGGAATCCTGTTATCAAACTGTTTAATGGTCATATGTGTGCTGGCATGAGCAATGGGGATCCTGTTATCAAACTGTTTAATGGTCATATGTGTGCTGGCATGAGCGATGGGAATCCTGTTATCAAACTGTTTAATGGTCATATGTGTGCTGGCATGAGTGATGGGAATCCGCAGGAGCCCCTGCTGAGAAGTAAGCTTGGAAAGAGCCATCACCCTTTTCATGGAATTGACAAGGGTGTCACACAGTCTGAGGGAGGAAGAGAGAACTGATAGAAGTTATATATGAGGCATGGGAGTCATCGTCTTGAGAAAGGACAACAGTCACCTGACTGCTAGAAAAATGATGGCAGGACTCAAGGAAACCCTTCTGAGCGACAAGCTGCTCTTTTCCAAGGATACTGTAGGATCCCTCCAAAGTCTGAGCACATGAGAAATAGGTCACCAAGAAGAAGAAAGTGACAACACAAGAAAAAGAAACATCTGTCATCATCCCAAAGATAGCATGTGACTGTCCCTCATTTGGGTTTGATTTTTTTTTTTTCTAGATAGAGGACGAGTATTGTTTTGGGGACAGAAAACCACAGCTATGAAGGGTCACCGCTCATCACATTACATCAAGGTGTGCATGAGAATATCAGACTGACATCACCAATGATGTTAACCTTGATCATTTAGCTAACACAGTGTATATTCATTTGAGACTTTGGCCAATACTGCAATACCACGTTGTTTACTTTGTGGCTTGAATTATCTAAGTGTGGCCACTGAGAACTCTTTCAGTTTTGCTCTGTCTTGTTATCACATCTCTATCCTTTCATTTTTTAGTATTTTCTTCCTTTTTTGCAGTACCAGATACCCCAGGTTTAATATCTTTTTTTTTCTGCTCCAGCCCTAAAGTTAGCCATTTCTCCAAGGAGGCTTGGTGCCTGGTGCCTGTCATTGGAGAACAGTACTTAAAAACCAAGGTGTGAGGCGGGCTTGTGGCTTCTGGAGTAACCACATATCTGGGTTTATCAGTAGACCCTTACAGTGGGCCTTTCAGAGCTAGACTATGTAAGGATGTATTCTAACTCAAGTTTACACACATGAGTGATCATCTATCTATCATCTATCTATCTATCTATCTATCTATCTATCTATCTATCTATCTATCTATCTATCTATCTATTTAGTATCTATCATATCATATCATATCAAATCATATCATCGTTTTTGGCACCAGAAGTATTCCCCCAGAAGATAAAAGAAGCTGATTTATGCTTGATGGAAATGTCCATGGATATATTATAAGACTCATTTATAAATAAATTTATGACTTCAAAATAATCTACCATTAAAATTTATCTTCCATTTTCCTTTTGAAAAATTATTAAAAAAAAACAAAAACATCTGAAATAAGCCAGATGCTTGGGTGACATGTAGTGATTCCTGGTAGCGGCTGCTATTTTAATCAATTGTTTGAGAACAGGAGGTAATGCTTAACCATAGAAATGTCTCACACCAGTATTATTCCAGTGATGGACTAGCCTGGTATGGGCCAAAAATGTATTGCTTGGAATTATTTTTAAAAGAAGATAATTGTCAGGAAACAATTCTAGAAATCTGTGCTATTCACTTTTATTTAAAATGATGTTGCAACTTATGCTAACCCTTTAGTAATGGAAGCATAAACTAAATTTATAATAACAGGCACAGGAAAACAGCATGTTCTCATGATTACATTTCACCCATTGCACAGTCTGCAAATTGGGATCAGATATTGTCACAAACCAACTGTGTTATATCAGACTAGTCTTAAAATTCTCTCTATTTATACCAGTGGTAGTCAACCTGGTCCCTACCACCCACTAGGGGGCTTTCCAGCTTTCATGGTGGGCGTTAGCGGAGCAACCAAAGTATAAATAAAAAGATAGATTTAACTATAGTAAGTTGTTTTATAAAGATGTATTCTGCCAAACTTAGTGAAAATTCGACATAAAGTACTTGGTAAGTAATTATTATTATATGCTTTAACTTGCTGTAACTCTGCTTTATAAATTTTATAAATTAAAGTTACTTCTCTACTTTATAAATCACCATTACTGTGGAACCGGTGGGCAGTTAGAAAACTTTACTAACAGAGATACAAAAGTGGGTGGTAGGTATACAAAGGTTGACTACCTCTGATTTATACCATTGTTTTTCATAAAGGCAGTCTTTTGTTTTAAGGAAGGAAAGCTTAAGAATTGATGTCCATTGAATATCTATATATCTATATCTATATCCATCTATCTATATATATATATAGATATTTTCAAACATATAATATAACATTTCCGTTATTTCTATTTATGCTCAGTGTTGCTCACACCTTATGAGTCAGGTAAAGCACATTATTTTGAATGGTTGTGTGTCAGCATTAATAACAGTGAGTATCTATAGTATATATCTTATACATGTACCTTCTTACATATTCTAATTTCAATGAATAATAAATATTCTTATGGTCAGGATTTAGAAAGCTCCTACTGTATTATAAGACATGCAACCAATAGTGTTTAAAGAAAAGGGCACTGTTAAGGGGCAAGGATCTTGGTCTAATCAGTTATTTCATTGCTAAATTTTAGTTCTTGGAGAACTTCCTTTAGCTAGTATTTGTACTTCAGTTTTCCTTCTATGTGAAACAGAGGTAATAAGCCCTAACTCAAAGGGTTTTCCTAATGATTAAATAAAACTTTATCAGCCCTGGCTGGTTGGCTCGGTGGTAGAGCGTTGGCCTGGCGTGCGGAAGTCCAGGGTTCGATTCCTGGCCGGGGCACACAGGAGCGGCGCCCATCTGCTTCTCCACCCCTCCCCCTCTCCTTCCTCTCTGTCTCTCTCTTCCCCTCCCACAGCCGAAGCTCCATTGGAGCAAAAGATGGCCTGGGCGCTGGGGATAGCTCCTTGGCCTCTGCCCCAGGCTCTAGAGTGGCTCTGGTCACAACAGAGCGATGCCCCGATGGGCAGAGCATCATCCCCTGGTGGGCATGCTGGGTGGATCCTGGTCGGGTGCATGCGGGAGTCTATCTGACTGCCTCCCCATTTCCAGCTTCAGAAAAATACGAAAAAAAATAAATTAATTAATTAATTAAAAAAAATAAAACTTTATCTATAAAATTGTTGGCAGAAAAAGTGGAACGTTATAAGAACTCAACAAATGTTAGCTTACTCTGTTCATGAGTTATGAGAAAATCAATAGTATATATAAGACATGGCTTCTGGCTCAAAGAAATATACTATCTACTGATACAAAAGTCAAGGAAGAATAATAAGAAAAGCCATCCAGATGGTGACAGTCTTCTTATTGTGCTGTTAGCTGAGTAGCAAATGTATCCTCTATGCTACAAATTAAAGGAGAAATAGCTCTAGAATAGTTGGAGGTGGCCCACTCGAGCAGTGGCTGAGCAGATGGAAAGGATTTGTTAAGGTAAAAATAAGAAATAACTGAAGTCATGCATAGGACAGTTAGGCCTCCATTATAGATTATAGTCATAATCTTTCAATCACTTTTAGCTATTGAAACATTAAAAGCCAAAACTTTTCTTTAAAATGAGTCTGAAGGAATTTGTTTCTGTTGAATATTTTTAATATTTGAGCTATTTTTGCCAAATATTATACTCATGGCTATGCCACCCACGGGGCAAGGGGCGGTGGGGGTGGAAAGAAGACCAGGTAGGAAAGGCCAGTGGAGGATATGTGATGACATCACAGCTCTGTTGATAATCTCTGATGAGTCCTGGTGAAAAACTGCTCCTCTCTCAGCCCCAACTGTTCAATGATGGTAGATGAGGATCTCCCCTTTTTACATGTGGTTATGTATAGAATGAGTTGATTGCAATTTAGTATCTTTGACTCTCTTCCTGTTTTAGGATGCTTTTAGTGGATGCCAATTCTTCTTCTGCCAGAAGCTCTTGGGTTTCCAGTGAGCTGTGAAAACAAAACCTATTAGAAACTGGAACATGAGAGAGAGGATGAGATGATTAGATGAAAAGCACAACAGGGAAGAATTAATGGGAAACACCATGAGTCAGAAAAAGAGAACTTAAAACCATGGATTGCTTCTAAATGAAAAGAAAAAATTTTTAAATATTTTCATAATGGGTTTTAGGACAGCAATTAAAGCCAGCTTCTTCTCTGCTATTGGTCAACACTGAACAACATACTGTCAAACAAGACGAATGCATTTCTAAGTTCATCATTAAGACATAAGCTCACCAGTTCACAACTTCTTTCCACTGTTCTGCTTCCTTCCCCCCCCCCCTAATTTCTTGGACATTTCCTCCTAGTTCATGGATTAGTTTGGCTAGATTTAATGTATTTGACCTCTGGAGATGAATTACTAGCAATGTGAAAGGAAAGAGGATTTCCTCATCTTCCTCCTCATTTTTCCAACCTTTTAGAACCCTCCTAAAGCCTATTCCCCAAACCACTCATAATACTAATAGCATTCTAGTGAAGTTTACTCAATAACCACAGGTAATTATCCCCTAGGGAAAAATGACTAAAGTTTTATGGGCTATTCAACTGTTATCTCTTAATTCTCCTCCTTCAAGTATCCTATAAAACTTACAAATTGCATTTGTTTTGTCCACACAGTACATACACCTAAGTGTAGAAAAAAAAATGGTAAAATTCACCTAATGATGAATATTTTTGTTTATATTTTAGTGGTGGCATGGTGGATCTGCATTTGTCATTAGATGAACCTATAAGCTCAAGTCATTATGCTTTTGTTAACATAGGTAGCTTGATATTAATAAGGGAAGGGGCCAAAGGGAATCATACATTGAAAAGCCCGCTTGCTTCACTAAGGAAGTTATGGCTTCACATACTCCCCAGAGGCAGGATGATATCACTCGTTCCTGGGGTGGAGGGAATAAAAGCAGCAGAAAACATTCCTCTATTGGGTGCGTGCCCAGTAGAAGTCAAGATGGCACAGAAGGAGGTGCTTCCACTTTGGGGTATGTGCAGAAGGAACTAAGATAGAGGCCTTTCTGGCCTGGGAAAAGGATCACATTGGATAGGGACACAGGTCTTTATGTTGGGCCTTATGATGACTGGCTGGACTTTTCCTAGAGTGGGACAGACAAAAATGAGGCATTGGGAACCCGGGGGCAGCCTTCTGGTTCCAACCCATTAAACCTTACCATGCCACGCTCTCTCATGTGTAAGTACTTTGGAATGCCTTCCTGGAGACTGTGTGAAAGAACACGATTTCCACAGGCAGCCTTTTTAATTTTATTTTTTTTTAGTTTCAATATTCATAGATACTGGTGGTGTATATCAAGACCAAGACTTTACCCCCATGTCTTTTTTCTCTCACTATATAAATAATTTTATTGACCTTTCTTTTTTGTTATAAACCCTTCAACTTTCATGGGATCATTTGGAAAAATATATTTCTTATTCCGATTCCATTAATTGGAGAGTCTCTATTTCATATTTTGCTTTTAGGTTACAGACATCATTTTTAAGGGCAATGAAACAGAGAACTGAGAACAAAAGCAAAGAGAACTAACTATATTTGAAAACAAACAACACATCTCCCAATCTCATCGGCATCATGAATTTTAGTTCTAACTAAATATACTGCAACCAAAAAATGCATTTTAAAGACAGTCAGCATCTCTAGGTGTTCTTATAATGATTTTCTACAAATGAGTATTGTCATTTATTTTGCATAATTTTGTTTCTGTTCTCAATATATCTGCAACACTTGGAATAATGATTTTAAAAAATGTGTGGTGGTGGAGGGTTGAGGAATCCTGGCACAGTCACTGTTTCTGAGTTCAGACTTCAGGTATGTAAACCACACATAGGTTTTTACTCTAAAATATCAAGACAGCATTGTAATTATGTGAGGATAGTATTGTGGCATTTTAGGGGGTGTCAAACTCCCTTACAGATTGATCTCTGTATTTGACAATTCTAACACCCTACCTCATGTTCTGACGCCGGGCCACACTTCACTCTGCACCCTGGTAAAGAGTCTCTGGACTAGTTGACTCACTAGCCCCCTTATCAACGAGTCACATGATCTAAATAAGACGAACATACGGGTTTTACCTCACGTACCCATAAAGCAGAAGTCTACCAAAATAGCTTATTTGTTATAATACTAGGGGAACCAGAAAATTGGGAAATAGGATTATCATGCCAAACCTTATAGAAGGCATATAAGAGGTGAAGTCTGATGGGACTTTGAACAAGTTTAATTTACATGAGCATATTGGTAAAGTAGAGACAACACTACACACACACACACACACACACACACACACACGTATTTCTTATGGGGATAGAAAAATATATACACAAGCAAACATACACATTTGTCAAGAACCAATTAAGGACACATAACCTTTGCTTAAATATTTCTTTTTTTTTTTTTTTTTTTTTACAGAGACAGAGAGAGTCAGAGAGAGAGACAGACAGGGACAGACATTAACAGAGAGATGAGAAGCATCAATCATTAATTTTTCATTGCACGTTGCAACACCTTAGTTGTTCATTGATTGCTTTCTCATATGTGCCTTGACCACAGGCCTTCAGCAGACTGAGTAACCCCTTGCTTGAGCCAGCGACCTTGGGCTCAAGCTGGTGAGCTTTTGCTCAAACCAGATGAGCCAGCGCTCAAGCTGGTGACCTTGGGGTCTCGAACATGGATCTTTCACATCCCAGTTCGATGCTCTATCCACTGCACCACCACTTGGTCAGGCTAAATATTTCTAATAGTAGAGAATAATCTAATAGTGAAAAACATAAATTCAAGTCCACTGCCTGACATCAAACTCTGACCCTTCCTTTCACTGCTCTGTCACATTGGGCAAGACAGTTCACCTCTTGCCACCTCATTTTACCGTGCATAGAATGGGGTCACAATAGCTTTTATAGCATACTGTTGTTATGATGTGTTAATAAGTACAAAGCTCATAAAACTGTGCTTGTCATACATTCAGATCTATAACGTCTTTGTTACCAATCTAAAGGGGTTCATTTTTCTGTGCACACCAATGCCCGATTAAAAGGCTAATAAGAGTTTGCAGCAAAGAAAATTTAGGTTTATTGAGGCAAATGATGCCACACCTGAAGACTCAGATGAGCTGATGCTCTAAAATCTGACTCCCAAGAATCTCTAGGAGACAGACTACATAGGGGAAAAGTCATTAGTCATGGGGACTAAGGAAGTTAGGGTTGTCAGCTCTGTTGATTGACTGGGATCCGGGTACGAGTAGCTGGTCAATATGTTGGGTCTTGATGTTAGCATGGTCCTGTCTGGTTTTGTGGGAATATGGTCGGTAGGGTTCTTCTGCTTCCATGAGCCTGAGACAGAAACACAACTGAGGATCAAGGAGTGTATTATCACTAGTTTGTCCAAAACTCCATTTTTATGATCAAACAGACCTGGGACTTTGTTCTAAAGACAGATTGAGCCGGACTAGAACCTGTTGTCCTAAGGGCTTAATAATTGAAAAAGTGGGCGTGCAGTTTCTGCAAAGGTGGAGGGATCTGGTTGAAAGGAGGCAAGTGAGTCACCATGCTCTTCGGCTGAACAAGTCTGTTTGATTTAAAGAAATGAAGTTGTTATCTGACCAGGCAGTGGCGCAGTGGATAAAGTGTCAGACTGGGATGTGGAGGACCTAGGTTTGAAACCCCGAGGTTGCCAGCTTGAGTGCAGGTTCATCTGGTTTGAACAAAGCTCATAAGCTTGAGCCCAAGGTTGCTGGCTTGAGCAAGGGGTCACTTGGTCTGCTGTAGCTCCCATAGTCAAGGCACATATGAGAAAGCAATCAATGAACAGCTAAGGTGCTGAACAAAGAATTGATGCTTCTCATTTCTCTCCCTTCCTGTCTGTCTATCCCTATCTGTCCCTCTTTCTGTCTCTGTCACACAAAAAAAGAAGTTATTGTGTGGTTACATATTTGTATAATATATATTATTTTTCTCTGTGGTAGATTAAAAGCAAAGGGTCACAGACCTTGTTGCACATTTAATCACCTGAAATAATTCCTAAATTACTAATGCCCTGCCTCCACCCCTATCTAATAAAAATATTGGAAATCAAATATGTCATTTTAAATTGTCTCATGGCTACCTTAGGAAAAAAAATGAAGAAAAAGACATAGGTCAAATTAATTTTAGTAATATATTTTACATAACTTTATATATTCCAAATATCATTTTAGCTAAAAAAAAAAACCCAAAAAACAACAACAACAAAAAAACCTGGTTCCTCCTCTATACGCAGGGGTAGGGAGAGATTGAATCCCCTGAGTGGGGCAAGGTTCAGATCCCCTGGGCTGTGTGAACGAATCTGCAAATGCTAGTGCTTCCTAGTAAACGCAATGCTGTAACTTCCTACTGAAGCAGGCTTCTCAGTATTATTAATCTTCATATTTGATTCCCTCTCCCCTTGTTTATTATGCTCAATGGCGAATTCCCTTTGCTTCCTCCCCTTATTAATCTTTGGCTACCTCTGCTAGCAGCAGGTTTTTTATTAAAACTGGGATTGGCAAGCCAAAGAAGGGACCTAGGATGATGCCTATTGGAAAAGAGGCCTTAGTGAATCCTGTCTAAATTTGGGTCGGAGGGATTCTTTGCCGGTATGTTTGTTGGGTTTATAGTGGATATTTGAAATCCGCCGTGTATTTTGGACTCATAGCACATCTCATTTAGACTAGTGAGTTACCTTTTCAGGTGCTTAGTAGCCTCACGTGGCTTGTGGTTTCTGCGTTAGACAATGCAGCCCGGGGGACCCCGATTTTATTTATCGAGGGCAGGTCTCAGGCCTCTCTAGGTTTCTTTTTTCTCTTTTAACTCTTGAAATGATATCATTGTGCAGCCAGACTTGAGATCAAGGCTTTAAGAGCTTACATCCTCTGCTGAGCATCCTTCGTGGCCACTTTTATGAGCTTCTCGGTTATCCTAAACCCCCCCAAGTGACTCCACAGAAGACATCACTAAGAACTTTTTTTAGCACATTATTGGCTTTCTGTCATGTTTCAAAACCTTCTGGATCATTTAATGGCACATGCATTATATAAGAGAGACCTATGATGCGAGTCCAGAGAGAGGTCCTTTTAGCCAATCAGCATCCCTTGCAACTTTTGAACTCTTGTCTGAATCCTATTGTTATTTACAAACCAGGCATACAATTCAGAAAACAAAGTATACATGTGGCTTTAAGAAAGAAAAAAACTTTGAATAAATCCACTGTTAGGTAGTAAAAATCAGACTCAGAACTCTACTTTTGCCTCTTTCAAGTGCCCTTTTGAGTAAAATCTTCCTAGAAATCAGACTCTCCACTCAGAACCGGTGTTGCACAATCCGTGCACTGCAGTTTCATGACTATTGCATTTTTGGGCTCTCAGAGCCTTCCTAATGAATCCAGTGTAAATTTCACGATGTAGTGATAACCTACGGAGAACCGCCTTTTCGCCTCAAAGCTGGAGTTGTATTTCCCGATCGCCAGCAACAAAGGCCGTTTTTATACACAGGCTGCTTCTGGACTTCCAAAAAAAAGTCACAAGAAAATGTTTAACTGTACACAAAAGCCATTAGTATTCCGCGGGGAGGATTTGTGTTTTGTGTTTGGGGCAGATCACATTAAATTCAAGGTCTTAGCACTCCTTTGAGGACTCCCAGGCCCCTTGGTGGCTCTTGGAAAGGCTTTTATTTCTTCAACATATGTAAATTGCAAAGGGTGAAGTCAGTATGATTTAAAGCTAACATCTCCTTAAGAGCTCAGAGGAAACAAAGGTTTTATTAAATGAAATAGGAGAGGAAATTGAAGTTCCAACATTTCAAATATAATGTGATCATGATGATGGAAAATAATATTTAGTGAAATTAAATGCTCTGGCTCAGAACATACATCACTCTTAATCTAGAGCTGTTCTTTCATTTAATTTATCCGACATGCTTTGTTCCTTTCAAGAGAACTCTCAAATAAGATGGATTGGATAAGGAATTATTAGTGAGATGGCCTTGGGGGGGGTCACTTTTTAAATACGTTAATCAGGCTTAGATGGGAGGAAATTTTAACAGCACATAGAGAGAAAGTTTCATCTAACGCACATGCACCATCACCAAAGCTTTGCACTGTACCTTGGAATAATGTAATCATGTACACTGATAGTCCTCATTGTATTATTTTCAATTTCTTTATAAATATTTAAGCTACAAGATAGATAGATAGATAGATAGATAGATAGATAGATAGATAGATAGATAGTACATAGCAGGGAGGTAGAGAGATAGCTCTGAGCTATGAATGACTTCCATTAGAAGAAGCCACTGTATTTAACATTCAGTGAGAAAATGGCTAGGTTACAATGTGTTCTCATTAGGCTTAGCGAGATATTAGTGTTGATGTATCACCTGTACTTAGCTACGATATGACAAGCTGCATTGTCCCGTGTCCTTACCTGGGAAGCTTAACCTGGCGGCGGCACATTTGAGTTACTGTGCTGTGTGTTCAAGAGTGACAGAAGCCCTTCATTTCCTTTCCAGTGGAAGAAAATAAAGAAATTAAATTTTTTAAAAAAGAGTAAGAAGATGTGCTTGGCTAGAGCTGCCCCACTCAAATATGTGCTACATAGAAATGTGAACATTCCCCGAGGAGGAGGGTGCAAAGTGGGGTCCCCAGGGGTGTGTTTGGGAAACTACACCTTTTATGAACACATCCAGCTATCATTTGTAAACAAGCACATTTATAACAGCTCAAGATACTAAACTGATTTTTGATAATATTGATTTTCTTTCTTTCTTTCTTTCTTTCTTTCTTTCTTTCTTTCTTTCTTTCTTTTCTTTTTTTTTTTTTTTACAGAGACAGAGAGAGGGATAGACAGGGACAGACAGACAGGAACGGAGAGATGAGAAGCATCAATCATTACTTTTTCATTGCACGTTGCAACACCTTAATTGTTCATTGATTGCTTTCTCATATGTGCTTTGACCGTGGGCCTTCAGCAAACTGAGTAACCCCTTGCTTGAGCCAGTGACCTTGGGCTCAAGCTGGTGAGCTTTTTGCTCAAACCAGATGAGCCCTCGCTCAAGCTGGCGACCTTGGGGTCTTGACCCTGGGTCTTCCGCATCCCAGTCTGACGCTCTATCCCCTGCACCACTGCCCAGTCAGGCTGACTTACTTTCTTTATTAAAAAAAATTATTTCAAGAAGCATTTTGTGTATACCTACTATGAGTCCGTGTCAGGGCTGAGTTCAGGGAATTGGACTTTAAAAGCCCACCAGATAAATTTCCTATGCCCTTGGAACTTGCAGCCCAGGGGAGGAAAACACATAAATATATAATTACAAAGTACTAAGGAACAGGACAGCATCTGGGGCTGTAAGTATATATGATAACATGGTCTGTCTAACCCTAGGGAAATCGAGGAGATCTTCCATGAGACAATAGCTTTTAAGGTGAGTAGAGAAGGCTAAATAGAAGCTTTCAAACACTTACTTATTGATTTTTTTTTTTCAGGGACAGAGAGAGAGTCAGAAAGAGGAATAGAATAGGGACAGACAGACAGGAATGGAGAGAGATGAGAAGCATCAATTATCAGTTTCTCATTGCGACACCTTAGTTGTTCATTGATTGCTTTCTCATATGTGCCTTGACCAAGGCCTTCAGCAGACCAAGTGACCCCTTGCTCAAGCCAGCGACCTTGGGTCCAAGCTGGTGAGCATTTTTTGCTCAAACCAGATGAGCTCGCATTCAAGCTGGTGACCTTGGGGTCTTGAACCTGGGTCTTCCGCATCCCAGTCCGACGCTTTATCCACTGTGCCACTGCCTGGTCAGGCCAAACACTTACCTATTAAGAGGCATTTTTATTAAGTTCAGTAGGATCTGAAAACCTCCTGGATTTGCACAAATGATGCCATTGCAATAAAAGAATATTATAATTGAGGCATGAAACAATAAGCTATAGAATTGATGTTGTATTTTATTAGAGAAAAATTAAAAAGAACTATCATTGCCTCAGACACACAATGTTAAAAGTATTCCCTCAAAATACTGTCTCATATTTATGTCCATCCTGAGCCATCCAGTTGACATTATGCTCCTTGTTCAGGTCTCCCAATAACTCAATATTATTTCATTCACACTCTATTCGCATTCACATAAAACAGTCATTATCACCTGGTGTGCTGCAAGAGTTTTTAAAACAGGCAATCCCTGACTATTTAGTCAGGGGCACTGTAAAGCCAGGTGCCACAGCCACTGTCAAAGCTGCCTGGCCCGTGCAGGTTTCCTCTGGACAGAGAGTAAAGAAACAGTGGAGCTAAAAACTGGTGGGCCATCCTCTTTATTCCTGCTTGCAACCGGCGGGCGAGAAAATACACACAGAGGGAAAAAACACTTCCCTTTCCATTCAGGGCTCCCAAAGCCACTGACTTTTTCCGTTTTCCCCCCTAGAATCAAAGGCCCTCACCAGTCTTATTCACCTCTGTTCCCATCTCCTTCTCTTGCACAAACTGGCTTCTCCTTCAGCATTCTGCCGTTTTGGCTGGCTCTTCCCCACAACCACATGGCCTTAATGCCCTGCTACAACATGGCCTTCTCTATATAACAATGTGGTCTCTCTCTCCCAAAATGGCTTCCTAGCTCTTTCTTTTAAAACTTTTCAGCAGGAAAGCCCTCCCCCAGCACACATCAGCCTAACCAAGCCCCTTCCCAAGCAAGAAAGTAACCAGCCACCCCACATGGGCAGTGTGGCCATCTTTAATAAAGTAAGCATAAAATAACTTATCTGCCAAACAGGCACTGATTTCTTTTCCATCAGATTGTCAAATAACAAAATGACAACAGCCAAGTCAACAATAGCTGTCCAGTGTAAATATTGTAGATCAAATTATACTGACTTTGTAGGATTGGCAAAAGTATAATTTTTGGTTTGTCACAGAATTTTATTCATTAGTTTATGTGTGCCGTAAGATGAAAAAGGTTGAAAATCATTGACATAGAAGTCACTTCCTCTTTTCAAGGTCATTGGTAACGTGACCAACTTGGACCTCCGAAAGCTTACTAAGGAAGCTAAATGTTGCATGGGGGCATGAGAATTATTATTACTAACATGGGCCTTATACTATCCTCAAAATATGTTTAAGAAAATGCCACTTCCTATCAGGGAGTTTTTGAAAGGGCCACTTGAAAATATTAAATAAACCAACAGACTGAACTTGAAATTCCTGAGCCAAGTCCACTGAATATAAGTATTAAAATCCATGCGTAAAAGACTGAACCAAAGGACTTCAGCCTAAATGTTTTGTTCCAATAATACTGTCTGTGAGATGTTTCACTGCTTTTGAGAAGGAAGGCCCCCAGTTCTATAAAAAGTGAGCACCTGGATCATCACATTTAAAAAATAACTTTTGACAAAATAGTGACATTTTAATTGTTTACAAAAATAATCTCATGCCATCCACTGGTGTGTCATAAAACAGAGATGAGTATGAAGAACTGTATTGTTTTATTTTTTTAAAACAGGTTTAAATGTAATAGAGTAATTTCAAAATAATGTATCTTTTGTTCTAGAATAGACGGTATTTTAGAGATCATTTGTTAGAAAGTACAGCCTCCTCATTTTATACCAAGCACTTGGCTCAGCCTGGTTCATGGGCAGGCCTGAGATTCTCCTGTCCATTAGTAGCAACAGACTCCGGAAGAGAATTCCGGCTTCCTGTCAGTCTGACGCTGTCCACCCGGAAGCACTGGCTCCCTTCTGTTTGTTACTTGGTTCACATTTCAGTGGGCAGACAATTGATGAAAAGGAGGAAAGGTGATTGGCTGAGCTACCTTTGCATTTCGAACATTGCAAAATCAAACAGCATGGAGTCTCCCTAAACGAAACACAATTCACATTCACTTATTTATTTATTTATTGGATTTTACTGGGGTGACATTGGTTAATAAAATCATATAAGTTTTAGGTGTACAATTCTACAACGCATCATCTGTATCAGGGGTCCCCAAACTACGGCCCGCGGGCCGCATGCGGCCCCCTGAGGCCATTTATCCGGCCCCGCCACACTTCCGGAAGGGGCACCTCTTTCATTGGTGGTCAGTGAGAGGAGCATAGTTCCCATTGAAATACTGGTCAGTTTGTTGATTTAAATTTACTTGTTCTTTATTTTAAATATTGTATTTGTTCCCGTTTTGTTTTTTTACTTTAAAATAAGATACGTGCAGTGTGCATAGGGATTTGTTCATAGTTTTTTTTTATAGTCTGGCCCTCCAACGGTCTGAGGGACAGTCAACTGGACCCCTGTGAAAAAAGTTTGGGGACCCCTGATCTGTATATTGCATTGTGCGCTCACCGCCCCCAGTCAAGTCCCCTCCCATCACTATCTACCCTCCCCCACCCCACTTTTTCTCTTGTAGTCGACATACTGTTATCCGTGTCTGTGAGTTAAAGTTTTTTTTCCCTTTGCTTAATTATAGATTAGGTAACTTCTTTAAGAATCTCCTAAAATACTCAAAAAGATTGATGTAGTTTCTCCTCTTCAGTCTATTGTATTTGACAAGACACTCAGACAATTTAGATAAACACCATGGTTCTAGAACAGCGATTTTTAACCCTTTTCATCTCATAGCATGTGTAAACTGATTTCTAAATTTTTTGTGGTACATCAAAAAGTAATTTTTATTTATTTATTTTTTGCCAATTGGACAAAAAAAAGGTATAGTTTTGATTCATTCACACTGGATGACGACTGTTGTATTGGCTCTTGTCATTTTTTTTTTAAACTCATGATATAAGAGGAAAGAGGTCAATGCCCCTAACTAGTCAAGCATCGCATATTTTAAAAATTCTTGGGCCTGACCAGGCGGTGGCGCAGTAGATGGAGCGTCGGACTGGGATGCGGAGGACCCAGGTTCGAGACCCCGAAGTCACCAGCTTGAGCGTAGGCTCATCTGGCTTAAGCAAAAAGCTTGCCAGCTCGGACCCAAGGTCGCCAGCTCGAGCAAGGGGTTACTTGGTCTGCTGAAGGTCCACAGTCAAGGCACATATGGGAGAGCAATCAATGAACAGCTAAGGTGTTGCAGCGAAAAAACTGATGATTGATGCTTTTCATCTCTCTCCATTCCTGTGTGTCTGTCCCTATCTATCCCTCTCTCTGACTGTCTCTCTGTCCCTTTAAAAAAAACAAAAAAACAAATTCTTGGGACAGACCAGTTGAGAATTGCTTTTTTAGAAGATTGCAAATCTGTATTGGAGGGCATTTGCACAACAGGAGATTCAATATTGCTCAGAATTGAACACATAATTGGATGAATATATTTAAACTGTCAGAGATGCTCCTGTCTTCCTTACAGAAGAAAGGTAGGTGCAGAAGCTATGCTGAGACTGAGCTCAGGTAACAGGTGGATGCAAACAAAAACCTCCCTGGTTGGCCGGGCTTGTCTACCCCGGGGCAGTCAGCGTTTGCTTTACTGACCATAACGCTCACTCTCGCTGTCCCTCTCCCTGACTCAGATACTGCTTGCTTTTATAGTTTCTACTTTTATAGCATAAAATCTTCACACTGACAGCATGCTCACCCCTCTACCTTCACACATACACTAGCGTCGCCATGCACATATGCAAGTTTCCAACCTTGTTTTTCCCTGCGTAGCCTCTGCCTCTCTGTATCTACAGCTACACTCACTCAGAAGTTGACCCATTTCTTTGCTTACGGTTCTTACTTTAACTGCTCCAGAAGGCAGCCTAAACCAGGAATGAGGATTGCAGGTCCCGGAGTTAGGCAGTCTGTTTCTGATGCCAACTCTACATATCACTTCCTGAGCAAGTGCTTCGAGTAATAAAAACTGTGTTTAGTCACTCAGAAAATGCCCCTTTTCACATTCTAGAAACCAATGACAGGATGCAGTGGGGTTACAGCAGCATAATAAAATAATGAGAAATATTATTTTTTGTTTTTACAAAGAAAAATATTATCATCCCCATTGTCCATGTTGGATTCTTCGGGCTCAGTGCTCTACTCTAGAGCTCAGATCTAGGCAGCCTTTTGCATACAAATCTGTGTTTTTAATCCTGAGCTTTGCAGTAAAATGTCTCAGTTCACAGTTCATGGCCCTCAGTGGAGACCTGAAAATAAACCATTGATTTTGTATCACGGGTCTATGTAAAATGGTTGAGCAATGCTGGCTAGAAAAATGAAAGAACAAAGAATGACCGTAATACAGGACTTGAGTTGTACTGCCCTTAAAAGGGGCACTCATCGGACACCATCATGAGTCAGAAGTGCTAACCTGGGGTCACTCTATATGTAAAGGGAAGGAATGTGTATAGAATCCCATGGAAAATATTCCATTTTGTTTTCTTCAAGACCACTTTTTGTCACAGTGAATATGAGGGAGCGGAGTTGGAGTAAAGCCTCTGCCTCAGGCTGGGCTGCGGGGTATCAGTATAGAATTACGCACAGAGAAGGCACCTCCCCCAAGTGAGTCCAGCACTGCTTCATACTGTTTCCTGTCTATTTTTCCTAGTTTCTTTTTGTTAGCAACAGAAAGTGTGGCTGACTGAAGGACAAAGAAAAGGGAAGGAAGGGAGAGGCAAGAAGGGAAAAGCATAAAAATAGAAAGTAAAATCAACTTAATATGAGTTTATGGGGAAGTTCAAAGAGGGATAGCACAGCTGGAGAATCGAATTTGTAAGGACAGGAGTCAGGCATCCACACGGTTTGGGTGGTTTGGGACAAGGATGCCAGGGGCAGTCTTATTAGGGACCACCTGGGAGAAAGCAGTCCCAAGAAACGGTCTTTGCTTCCTCTGCTCCAGGGTCACGTTTCTGGGAGGAAGATCAGAGTTTCCAGTCATGACTCAGATGCACAAGTTTAACCAAAAAAAAAAAAGATTTAGGCAGTTTGATTGCCTTTCTCACCAAGACCTTAACATGTGGGGAAGAGGCAATTCTCCAAGGCAGCACAGAGATGCTGACAGGAGAAGAAGATGAATGTGTCCTAGGCCAGCCACATCGGCAAAATAGCACGATGCTTTTCACAGGGGGAGTTTGCACATTCTGGGAACTTTCATCGGTTTCAGTAATTTCCTGAAGTAGTCCGTGAAATATTACTCTGACAAGGCTCACCATTATTGCTTGAGGGTGAGGGCAGAATGAAGAGTCCAATCTTCCCATGACACTGTTGCCAATTTATTCAGATCACCTCATTATCTTCAACATTCATATATTAATTTAGGTTGTAGTATTAACCTGCAATGAACATAAAATATATCTATATCTACAATTTTTGGGGGTTTTTTTTAGGCAAGAGGAGGGGAGATAGTGAGGAAGACTCACACCTATGCCCCAACCGGGATTGACCTGGCAACTCTGTCTGGGGCCAATACCCAAGTACCGAGCTATTTTTAGCACCTGAGGCTGACACCCTCAGACCAATGGAGCTATCCTCAGTGCCTGGAGTTACGCTCAAACCAATTGAGCCACTGGCTGTGGGAGAGGAAGTGAGAGAGAAACGAGAGAGAGGGGTGGTAAAGCAAATGATCGCCCTGACTGGAAATTGAACACAGCACCTCTATATGCAGGGCCGACTCTATCCACTGAGCCACCAACTAGGGCCTGGACTTTCTGTAATGTGGTGATGAGCTGCAAAAGACCTGATCTGAGCACAATCTTCACAACTGTCCAGCAGCACATCCCAGTAGAGCTACCCACCCCCCCTTTACCCACCACACACGCTTTAGATAATATTTTCCTTCTTTGATGATGTAAGCACCTTGCACTAAATGAGTTCATCATTGCACTGATTTGATACCGAGAGACGTACTATGGTGGGACTAAAATCATAACATTAATCTTTAGTTTAACATGCTTAATCATGAGTCATAAAATGACCCTGCATTTCACTTTTATAAGTTTTATCAAGATGTAAAAAGTTGAATTACATGCCATCTACCTTATTGAGTTTTGTTTGTCATTTATATAGTTTATTTTTCTCTCCAGAATAGTTGTTAGAGTCCACTACATCTGCAAAATCGGGGCAGGGGAGTGTGATATTTAACATTTTCTACCATAATGCTACAATATCACTGCGTAAAATAGTAGGGAATAATTATTTAGAGCCCCGGTCAGACTATGAGATAGAATAGTAACTTTTCTTGTTACATACACACACAGGCATACACACACAGTTCTATGAATTTCAGGCAGACAGAACTTTTTTCTATTTTCAGACAAACTAATTCATATATTCTAGCTGTGCGAACTTCAACTTTATGACTGAATGTTATTTCTCCTCTGTGTAAAGTCAGCATAATTAAATCTTTTCAGACTACATTAAGGTAATAGTTGAGGAATCAATGATTTCCCCCCAGAAAAGGCACATGTACACTGTAAATTTCTAGGCATATATTATTAATTTGTGTTACTAATAGGCTTTTGGCATTTTGTAAATGAACTTCTCTAGCCAAAGGGAAATTTTACTTGAATACACAGTTCAGGTTTCAAACACAACGATTTCATTCCAGAATCATTTTTTCCCCCTTAAGTGCCCTATACCATCCCTTTCTCCAATCCAGTTCCTACTCAGTCCTCAATGTCTGGCGAAAACCTAGCTTATTGTATGGAGTCTCCCCTGGCTCCTTCATCTTAAACCGATGACAGTTTTATAATGGTGCAGTTAAGGACTAAGTTATTCTGTGGTTTCAACAATTTGAATATGCAGAGAGAGAGAGAGAGAGAGAGAGAGAGAATGGGGGAATTCAAGACCAGAAACAATGGAAATCTGAAAAAAATAATAATAACCTTGTTTTAGAGACTGGACCAAATTCTGTCAGTGAAGGAAAGAGTGCCTAAAATGTGAATCCAAATGCAATTTTGCTCAGGGCAGTGAGGGCGCCAAGGGTACCCATATAGCCGTTCCTACCAATAGCCAGATCGTCAGGGTTTGCCAGGCCAGTCCCGTCGTTCCAAAGGACGCGCCCCTAGCAAAGGCAAGCGAATCGACAGCAGAAACACGGGCACTGAATTGAGACACCACCAGGTTCAAATCTGTGCGCTCCTCTTGTGAAATCGGGACTCGCTTAACTTCTTATAGCTCATTATTAACCATATAAAATGGGAATGCTGCCTACTTAATGCCACTGATAATTAAATAATGGATGAGTGGATAACACACACAGTCACACACACACACACACACACACACACACACACACACACACACACACCCGACAAAGAGTTATAATAATATTGATTCTATCTCTTTCGTGCACACTACAGGGTTCTGGGTGACATCCAAGGCTGCCACTCCGGGCAGGGAAGGGAAAATGTAGGACACACGT
Organism: Saccopteryx leptura; assembly: GCF_036850995.1. Taxonomy (NCBI): domain Eukaryota; kingdom Metazoa; phylum Chordata; class Mammalia; order Chiroptera; family Emballonuridae; genus Saccopteryx; species Saccopteryx leptura. The sequence continues at coordinate 14,892,378 of NC_089511.1, read as the reverse complement.
GGAGAGCCAGAGCCCAGGTTAAGTGGCCTATTACCAGGGCTGCTATCAAAATTCTGTTTTGCTTATCTGCACATATTTAGGTCTTGCCTATTCATGACTACCAACTCAAACCTCTGTCTAACACCATCATTCCTAGTTCTCAATCTCTTTTTGATATTATCTTTATTTTTAAGGAGTTGCTGCATATATAGCAAATGTGCCTTTGGGATCCACCTACAATTTGCCAAACATTGCGCTAAATATTCCTGGAAATTAAAAAAAAAAATACACTCTTTTCTCAGGCAATTTTTATTCTTTTTTTCCCTTTTATTGAATTTATTGGGGTGACGGTTAACAAAATTATACAGGTGCCAGGTGCACAATTTCACAGCACAGCATCTGTACACTGGGCTCTGTGTTCACCACCCGCTGAAAAGCTAAGCATAGTGAATATCAACTAAAAGAACAATACTAAAACTAAAATGAGGACCTATTTCCACCTGAGTGTTAATGAATTTTTAATGAATTCAATGAGTTTCTAATACAAGCTAGGTAATATCAAAATAAGCAAAAACATATGCTATGGATGACATTGTAAATAGGATGAGCTCCTTATAGCCTTGAAATAGTGAATAGAGGTGAGTAATAATAATTCATTGTTATGTAAATAAGATATGCATGAGCTCTTTTGGAAAGGATTGTGAAGGTTTATTTCGAGAAAGGTTTAAGCATAATTTATAAATTTTGGCCAATGACAGGCAACAAAAGGGAGCTTTCAACACATACACATAATATATTCTCATTTATCATGTAAAATTGATTAAAGTTCAATACCCAACAGTGATCACAACATCATATGTCCACTGGTTAGATCATTATTTAGATGTTAACATGGTAATGATATGTTTGAAGGAACCAGGAAATATTATATATATGATAAAATGTGCATCTCGTTTTTTTAATGTTTAATTATTGATTTTAGCGAGAGATGAAGAGAGAGAGAGAGAGAGAGAGAGAGGAACATCGATCTGCTCCTGTATGTGCCCTGACCGGGAATTGAACTGGTGACCTCTGTGCTTTAGGACAGTGCTCTAAACAACTGAGCTCTCTGGCCAGGGCTGCATCTCTTATTTTTTTTTCTTTGAAATTGATATTCTATTTCTGCTTCCATTTGAATTTTATCCTACAGTATGTTTTTATGTTTAACAGTCATAAATTCTTTAGAAAACAGATACATAAAACAATAGATAAAATATTAAGTCTATACTGTACCTTTCTCTGAAAGCTGTTTCCATAGCTAGCATTCCATTAATTATTATAAATATACATTCTCTTAGACTGAGCATGAAAGTTATAGACATTTTCTGTTACTGAATAAGCAGACAGCATTTTTTTCATCAGCTCTGTACCCATTGCTCAAGCAGCAGGCCACATCCTACATGTGATATAATTAAAAATCAGAGAGAAATTAAGTAATTCTCTCAAGGTCCCCAGCTGAGCCCAGCCTTTTGTTTACAAGCAAACTCTTGTAATGCACACACTCCAATCTATATTTTCATCTCAAACGGCAGTTTCGTACAAAGACCTAAAATGCAGAATTTTGTTTGTGGCAGAAAATGTGGGTTTTTGTGCAAGATATCCTATCCAAATCATGAAAGAAAACAGTAAGTTCAGTAACTGATTGGCATTCTAACGCATTAGCTACTTTCCTCTGAAGACGCCCCTCACAACGTTGTGATGTATGGAGTTCAAGTGTTTATTAATAACAATGAAATGAATAATTCCTTATATTAATGCAGCGCTTTACAGATTACAAGGCACTCTAACATCTTGAATTTCATTTAATTCTCTCAAACACCTTGTAAAGGAGGTGGGATGAATTTAATTACCCCTATTTTATCTAGAAGCAAATTAAGTTCAGTGAAGTTAAGCTAATGCTGAAATTGGAGGGGCTTACACTTAATCTTGGAGTTGGAGTTTCAGAACAGGGACTCTTTTTCTAGGGCAAGAATAGTCCGCAACTATGAACCTTTATCAAAGGCAAAAAAAAAAAAAAAAAAATCATGGTCGAACATTATTTCCATATGATTCAGATATATACTCTGTATACTAGTTATAAATGACTTAAACTTTTAGCTTACATCAATTACAAAAGCAAAAACCACACATGAAATAATAAAACAATAAAAAGATCCCCATGGGTCTAATAGAATTCAAAGTAATATATATATATATGATTATAATTTACTGATATGAATTATTCCTCAGAATATGAAAGTAGCACCAACTGCTAAGAATAATGTTCTTTAAATTTCCATTGTATATATTACTGTGTGCGTCATGTCAAGGCTTAGCGTTTCTTGAAATTCTGTTTTCTGAGTCGCTGGAGAAACATTGGGTTAGCTTGCTAGAGTCTAGTTCCGGCTTCCTGGCATGATTGCATCACCTATGATTTAATTTGACTTTTGCTCTTCGTGCATTCGCCAAATACCTCTGTCTGTTTTGAATCTGACCTGATCAAAAATCCAAATGCAACTATAGACACTAATTATTAGAGACCACAGTCACTTGCATGGTGGTCATTCACAGGATTCAGGCTATGTTGATGTAGTGTGTATCTGATCACAATCAGATTGCATAAAACAGATAAAAACAACTTGCACCAAACATTGCGCCTTGGAGAACATTTGCAGAAAATTTCAGAGGTTAGTAGATATTTTTAGGAAATTTTTTTACCCTTATACCACAGCATTTCCATTGTGGAGAGCAAATATTTACTAACTTTTTCTCCTGTCAGACATCATAATTTGTACCTAAGTTCTCAGGACACCTCAATGGTGTAGGCATTATCCAAACTTGACTTAGAAAGAATAAGGTTGGGAGAAGGTGACTCGCTCAAGGTTTCTAGAAAAAACAAATGTCAGAAGCAAGATGTTGATTTAGATGTATCGATATGCTGCCCGTATTTTTCACCCACGCTGCTCTAAATCTTGGAATAATCTGTTCCGTTGTCCAAGAGCTCCTGATTGTAGCCAACATTCAACAAAATGTTCTTAACGCACAGGGAAAAAACAAAACCAAGAACACCAAATATTGATTTCTTGCTAGTGTAGCACTACATCAGTAAATTATAAGATTTATGTACACCTCAAGGCAGTGGAGCCGGAGATGCAGGTTTCAAGAAAAGTCAAGATCAGTATTTATTCATGTTGGGGGCGTATGTTTCTTTGAAACACTTAAATAATATGTCCTGGTTGTGCTGCTGAAATGTTTGTTTTAAGATTAAAGGAGAAGGTGATGTCCTGAAAATGTTGAAAATGTCTGTCTTGCAGGTTTGCCAGAAACCTATAGGTGTTAATAACATAAAACTTTCATATTTAGTGTAATAAATATGCCAACACATTTTCACACGTGGACATAGTGAGAGATAAATAGAGAAACACACAGGATGACAGAGCCTCCATCTAAGATACTGATCTCTACTATCTATGTTCAAAAAGAGTGCCAGTTACAGTGAGGGCTAGTGAGAGACAGAATGAAAGGCAGAGCTAGAGAAGGAGACTTTGTCCCATTAAACTTTTTCCCGTTCCATTTTAAGCTGTTGGAGAGCAGAAGCATTATAGGGTTGTAATCCAAGAAAGCTTAGTGTTCATCTCCTCTTGGTGGGGCATACCTCCATTCCAGCTGCACAGGGTGTGTAGCTTTCAGTAAATCATTTCTGTCAGATTCCTTTTTTTTTTTTTTTTTTTTTTTTTTTTTTTTTTTTTGCTTAAAATTAAATTGAAAAAGATGGCACTGAAGACTAATGCTGTTAGAAATATTTATACATATATATCTTATAAAGTGCCCTCCATGCAGTGTCTGAACATTGGAAATACTCTCCAGTTCATCTAGTGCTATTTTTTAACCCCCTACCCCCCCACACACATACAGCAGATAGTGACATTTCTGGAAGTTCATCTCTTATGTCATTTCATGAACCAGATTTGGATGTAAAGTATTTGATGATTAAACCACATAATATATAGTTAGTCTTACAATAAATTAACTTCTTAATCCAGGGATTGGGTGTCCCACGATGAATCACTGGAGACAGTCACACCTTAGATCTTTGAGGTCTCTGGGAACTCCCTCGGAGATTACCCCTATTTTCCAGCTGCTCCTTCCCAGTTCTTTAACATAAGAAAGAGCTGGCGCAGTGAATGTGGCTCTGAAGTCTGATTGGAGCCACTAATAAATTCCCAGTCTAGCCCTACCAATCTTCCCAACTGTGGGTGCACACTTCCAGATCATCACTTTTTATTGTTTCCACTGCTTCACCATAACTATGCATTCAGATCATATTATAATATAGTCCATCTTATTTTATTTATTTATTTATTTTTTATTTTTATTTAAGTGAGAGGAGGGGAGATAGAGAAACTGACTTCTGCATGTGTCCTGATCAGGATCCACTTGGCAAGCCCACTAGGAGGCAATGCTCTGCCTATCTGGTGCCGTGTTTGCAACCAGGCTATTTTAGAGCCTGAGGAGGAGGCTCCATGGAGCCATCCTCAGTACCCAGGGCCGATGTGCTTGCATCAATCGAGCCATGGCTGTGGGACAGGAAGAGAGAGAGAGAGGGAGAGAGAGAGAGAAGAGGGAGAGGGACAGGTAGAGAAGTACATGGTTGTTTCCCCTGTGTGCCCTGACTGGGAGTTGAATCCAGAACTTCACCACACTCGATCGACACTCTAACACTGAGCCCACTAGCCTAGGCCTTATTTTAGATATAATTATAAGTAAGACTTCTAGGTTTATTAATCCAATAACCTTGACTCGATCTCTGGATACAGTTAGCACATTCTGTAGACATAGAAGGCTTTCAATAAATGATAGCTACTACTATGAGTATTGGTATTAATTTTCTCTCTTCCGATTATATCTCAAGTTCAATGTCAAGATGCTGTGGGGAGGGATCATTCTCCCTCTATTCTTCTATGTTTTTGGCTAAGACCCTTCCGTAATAAAAAGACTGTTTAACAGGAGAAAAACAAATGATAGTTGGTTTGTAGTATAATTCGTGTATACCTGGGAGATATGCAGAAAAACTGAGTAACTCATTGTAATGGCCAAGCTATCACCTTAGTTATCATCTCCGGTTAAAGACAAAAGATGTTGGTTGGCTCAGCGGTAGAGCGTCGGCCTAGCGTGCGGAGGACCCGGGTTCGATTCCCGGCCAGGGCACACAGGAGAAGCGCCCATTTGCTTCTCCACCCCTCCGCCGCGCTTTCCTCTCTGTCTCTCTCTTCCCCTCCCGCAGCCAAGGCTCCATTGGAGCAAAAGATGGCCCGGGCGCTGGGGATGGCTCTGTGGCCTCTGCCTCAGGCGCTAGAGTGGCTCTGGTCGCAACATGGCGACGCCCAGGATGGGCAGAGCATCGCCCCCTGGTGGGCAGAGCTTCGCCCCTGGTGGGCGTGCCGGGTGGATCCCGGTCGGGCGCATGCGGGAGTCTGTCTGACTGTCTCTCCCTGTTTCCAGCTTCAGAAAAATGCAAAAAAAAAAAAAAAAAAAAAAAAGACAAAAGATGTTGGTGGGCAGGGAGCCAGTTATGGGGGCTTTTCAGACAAAGCACAGGAAAGGAAGCTGGGTCTTTAAGCAGATTGAAGGTCCTATCCTCTCTACTGTTTATATTTCTACATATTTAGTCATTCTTCTCTTCCTGGTCCAGGTAGGGAGATACCCTTCTAAATGAAAATTTTTGTTGTAAATGTAAGATTTTTTTAACTTAAAAGTAAAGGTGACTGACTTTTTTATAATGAAAAGGAGGACAAAAATAAACTGAAAAAAACAATATCATAAATAAAAGAAACATTTTATTCATTACAACAATAATACACTATAATATGATAAATGCATAATAAAAACATTTGTAATATTTTTATTGTAATAATGCTTACATGCCTGTTAATTTTTAATAATAATTTTAAGGAAAAAGTACTCATTAAGATACAGATACATCACATCACACCACACACAATGAATTGGCTCTGCATAGATCAAATACGGACATTTACAGATTAGTCTTTCAATATCAAGAAAGGGGACATGTAGGAGGACACTTTTTGAGCAAGGACGGAACTTACAAAAGAAGGACTGTCCTCCATAAAAGAGGACAATTGGTCAGCTTATTAAAAGAATACTTTTACTTGATTTTCAGAGCTTTCTGCCTGGTAATTTCTTAAAAATATTCAGCCTAAAATAATCCTTATGCCAGAGACACATATTTTGGGGTGACGCTGTTGGTTCCCCTTCAATGTTTTATATTTCTACCTTTTCCACAGCTATTGTAGTCCCTATCCCAGGTGCTGGGTGGGAGGTGGGGCTCTAATCAAAAGCAAGCCCCTGCACTCTCGGCAGTTGACATCTTAAGTGATGAGTATACAAATCCATGGATCATCACTAAGATGAATGTCGTGAAGTAAAAAATAAGTAGGTTGTTCTGTGAGAACAAATAAGACATGCGGGGCATCTAATGAGGCTTTGAGGAAAGTTCCATTGAGAAAGTAGTAGTTTGGTTGGAGTCCAAAAGAGGCGGTGTTACACAGGCAAGGCAGAAATGGTTTGTGCAATATGAAGCTGTGTCTCAGAGGAGAGATGTCGATGACACTTCAGAGGTCAGAGATAGCGTGCATGTTAGCAGAACCGAAAGACACAGCTGAGCGGGCTGGCAGAACCGAAGTTCTAACAGTACCCAAGGGATAATAAAAGACTGAGTGGACCGTGCTGACGAGTTGAGGTTTTATCTGACATATGGGCATGAGAAGACATTGAATTGTTTTGTGCATGGAAGTGGAATACCGGGATCTGCGTTTTGAATAGATAATTGCTAGGGGTGGAGGAGTGTGGTGCAAGAGGTGACACTCAGGGAGGTGAGTTAGATGGACAACCCGGGTATCAGGAAACAATTAATCTTATGTTGGAGTAAGATTGTAACAATACAAATGGGAGAAATAAACACACATTTTAGATCGCCATGTGTGTTTTATTTTATTATTATATATTTTTTATTATTAAGTGCAAGACTGGGAGGCAAGGGCAAGACTCCCACATGCACCCTGACTGGGATTCACCTGACAAGCCCACTAGGGGGCGATGCTCTGCCCATTTGGGGCCCATATGTGTTTTAAAGAACTGGGAAAACTCCTTTGGGAAAATGATTACTGTATACCTGTGAACACAAAACAGAAGATACCATTCACAAATTTACCAACCTGGTGGTAACTACAAATAATATTTGGATTATTTATTTTCCGAACTGGCCCCAGACCTTGAAAACTCCTGGAAATCTTAAAAACCATCTCAGAATCTGTAGGACCTTCAATATGAAAAATTTTCAGTATGCACCACATAAACAAGTCAGTGCTGTCTATGGTTAATGAATTAGGCATGCCATGTGTCAGTTTCATCAACAACAGAGAGATTGTCCATTCTTCCCTCACTGCTCAAACAAGTTGAATTGGATGGAATTTTAAAAGCACAAACTTACCTAACTGAAACTATAATTGAATTATAAATGTTTCAGGCAATGGGAAACAAAAGGGAAAGAACTACAAAATTTTATAAGCATTTTTGGACAAAATAGAAGAAGTTTATTTTTCACACACACTCGCCAATTGATAATATATTCTAGCCTCTTCCCAAAATAATGATTGCTGACATGCTTAGTAATGATTTGCTCTATGCTAGGTACTGCTGTAATGTCTTTACATATATTATCTTAATTTAATGCTCACAAAAAATCCAGTGAAGTAACTTTTCAAAGTCTTTTTTTCTTTTTCACATGAAGAGAAAAGAAGTAAATATGGTAGCCTAAGGTCATAAAGTTTATTTTTTTTTTAATCTTTGTTTCTTTTTTATTTATTTATTTATTCATTTTTTAGAGAGGAGAGGGAGAGACAGAGAGAGAAGGGGGGAGGAGCTGGAAACATCAACTCCCATATGTGCCTTGACCAGGCAAGCCCAGGGTTTTGAACCAGCGACCTCAGCATTTCCAGGTTGATGCTTTATCCACTGCACCACCACAGGTCAGATGGTCATAAAGTTTACAAGTGATAAAGTCAGTATTTGAAAGAGGCCCATATTTCCACACTTACGCAATACTGCACTGTACTATGTGGCTCAGTAGTTCTTGCTAACTGTACGTCAGGAGGTGAGCAAGGGGACATGAACCCTGCAGCTGTGGGATTCACTTATTCAACAGAGTCTGTGGCAGCCATGTTATTTTCTGGGAATTTAGAAATGAGTGTGACAGGCATAAGGTCTGCCATCCTACAACTCGCAGACAAGAAGGGAAGAGGAAACATCAAACAAGGATTAATAATAACATATGATAAAGATGATTAACATGAAAGGACAAGAGGGCCCTAGGAAATTTATAATAGGACAGATTCCCTAAGTCATTTGGGAGAAGTATAAAAGAAAAATTTATAGACACTAGACAGAGAGTCGAAATGAGCAGTGCAGACAGAGGAGTCTGCCAAGACTTCAGGTGAGTGAGAACTGGCCGTGTTTGTTTCAGGAAACAAATTAGAACCTTGTGGCTGGAGAGCCAGAGGGAATGAAACCATAAGGTGAGTTGATCAATGAAGCAATGCAGTAACATAGAAGACACGGTAAGTCACATTAAGAAGATTAGGCTTTATATTCAAGATAGTGGGAAGCCATTGAAGAGCAAATAATGTGATTATAACTATAAGGCTCAGACTGGGATGCCCAGTGGGTAGGGTTAGGGGAATGCAGGGACTGGGGCACGCTGATCAGATACATGATTGTTACAGGAAGTTGTTCACAGAGTATAGTAACCTGGGTCAAGAGAATAATTAGGTTGGAGGAAAAGAACATCTGAAAGATATTTAGCGGGAGACAATAATAGCTTTCTGCAAAGGCTGAGGAAAGGACCCCCAGATCTCTGGGCTAGGTAAATCACTGAGTACTAGAGCTAGGCTCTGGATACAACTATGACAGGTAGGGAGGAAAGGATTACTAATTTAGTTTTGGATAAGTGAAGTTGAAAGTAATAATAGTATAGCCAATGAGCACGCACATCCAATGAGCACTGAATAAATAAGTCTGGACGGGGAATAAGTGTCTCTTTCCTACCAGGAATGAGAGAGATTAATGAAAAAGGTCACAAGTCAAGATGAGGACCAGGACTGTGGGAATGAAGTCCCAGGCTACGGTTCTGAAGCAGGGAGGGTTCTGGTTCTGATTTCGCATAAGGGAAGCAGAGGCTAGCCTCTTAGAGATAGTATAGGGCAGGCTTTACATACAAAGAAGGGTGTTACAAGGCAGGAAGGACATTAATAGCAAATTAGGAAGAAATCTCATCCTATGGGTGATCCACTATGTGGAGAGAAAAAGGAGAGACATGTTTTGGGGATTAAAAGGACCATTTGGGGAAAGCCACCATGTGCTTGCCAAACAATTTGATAATGACCTGAACAGTGCTTATTTTTTCAGAACATTTCAAATTTGGGGGAGAAACACACCGATCCTTGGGTGTGGAGCAAACCAACCTTTTGAGTATGAGCATTAGTAAATTAGTGAAGGAGTCGGTGAATGCTGCATTTTCTAACTTCTCATGCAACTGGGGTGGAGCCACATCACCAGTTCTGATCTGTGCAATGGAAGCAGAAAGACCGCATGTCACTTTGGGACAAACACCCTCTGGAGGAAGCTGGCCTCCTGCATCCCTTGCCCTTTTCTGTCTCAGCAATGTAGAAAGCTCTGCGTTACAGGAGACAGAATTATAAGACGGACGTAGCCTAGGTACCTGAATGAACAGTGCAGGAGAATGACAAGAAAACATCTCCCCATTATGAGAAAAGTGTGTAATCGTGCAATTATGTTTTATGCTCTTAAACCACAGAGATGTAGGAACTGTTTGTTATGCAGCATACTTCTCCCATCTTGATATAAACTGCAACCAACAAAGCAGCTCAACCACAGGGGGTGCCCATGCAGAGAGCTATTGCTGTGTGCACTCACACGGGGTGAGCACAGTCAAGTTACAGCTGTTTCAAATAAGAGCCTGAGGTTTAAAGTCATGGATTTAGGCAACAGACACAGTAGATATCACACATTGGATTTCTAAGAAGTCAACTCTTAGGTGGATATTTTATGTAGTAAGTTCACTGTGGCAGGGGGGGGGGTGCTCTTAAGATTAATATTATTGAAGAGGTAAGTAAAATAAAGTTGAACAGAGAAAGATATTACCCTGCAATTCAGTCACTGCATTTTGAGGACATTTTATTTTAAAGGTTTTACTTATTAATTTTAGAGAGGAGAGAGGGAGAGAGAAAGAGAGAGAGAGAGAGCAAAAATGGGTGGAGGAGCAGAAAGCATTAACTCCCATTTGTGCCTCGACCAGGCAAGCCTGGGGTTTTGAACTGGCAAACTCAACATTTCAGGTCAACACTCTATCCACTGCGCCAGCACAGGTCAGGTGAGGCCATTTTTAATCAGAACCCTCTGGAGCTAGATTGGATTTTCAGAGATGTCTGGAATCCGGGTAATGGGCACATGTCTTTATACCCAACACGGACCAATACATTGATGGAAGGGGCCCTCAGGAAGGGAACATTGTCTTGCCAAGGCAGCTTCTTTCAATTGATGTCACATCCCCAAAGGGTTTGCTGAGATTTGTCAGCCCGTCTACACTCTCCTCTTGGTAGCTCTGGGACTCTTTCCCTTCAGGTCCCTGGGGAGGTGGGCATGGAGTCTAACACAATGAAGTCTTAACGTAAGGCTTCTCGTGGGGGCAACTCTGTATGTCCTCAGACATGTTGAGATGTACAGGTGATTCAGTCTTTAGTTTTTTGTTTGAGCGTATGTTTATTTTTAAATATAAACCAAATATTTGAAATATTTGGATGTTACATGGCCTCCATGACCTTTGGTTGGCTTGATATTATGGTTGAGAACTTCCTTGCCCAGTATATGCCATCATTTGGAAACCATGACTTTGTATTTAATTCTATCATAGAGCTAAACACCAGCTTCTCCACGTGACTTCTTGGTGTATTAGAGACAGTAGGCTCAGCTTGTTTTCCTTAATGAACCTTTCCCTTTAGTTCCTCATTCTAACTGCTGACACAGATCACCATTCCTCCCTTCTACCATCTCTTTAGGAGAATAAATCTCTTTTTTTCTTTGAGAAAACTATTAATATTTAATTGGCAAAACTCTTAAAATGTTAGGAAAATATTAAACTAAGTACAGAATAATACCCAAGAGAGTAGGCAGCTTGATTTGTGCAATGAGGTTTAGTTGTTCATTTGCATTTTTTTCTAATAACGGTGACCTACTGAGTGGATCTTGTTCATGTTCCTTTTTAAAGGTAAAGTTTTATTGAGTAAGAGAATAAGTCACAAAAGGGGGATGTCAGTTTACATTTCTGTTCCCAGGAACGCTTTGAAACAGTGCTTATTTGAACACATTAAATTTGTTCCAAAAGTATTCAGGTCATGCATAATTAAATATATAGCTTTTAGCCACTAGTTCTTCCAAGATGTGTTTTATGCCACACAGTTCATACTTTTGAGTGAATATTATGTTGGGTTCTTCCAGATGTCTCTGTGATTTGCTATTCAAAGGTTAATGTTATGCAAGTACTGAAGGTCAAGGCTTAGTGGAATTTTAAATAATTTTTTAAAATGTATGTGTTTCAACACATATGTTGGTGAAAAAAATGGCAGAAAACATATTTAGAGGATGATTCAAGTTTAAGGATTAAGGGCTATTTTAACATGTGAAATTTAATATATTTTATTGATGATTCTGAATTATTTTTATTATCTAGGTTATAAATGAGAGCAAAGAGCATAAGTCTCTAGGCCAGCCCATGTCCATGAACAGAATTCTTTCACATCTACAAAGAGTTACCCCCATGTTTCATCAGAAATGTTTCTTGTGTGTGGTGATTATATCTTTTTACTCATAAAATCCAGGAATAGGATATGTCATACAATATGTCTCCTTATGATATACTAATAACAACAATGAAACTAGTTAGCACTTAGCTTGTGCTTCTGTTCGGGCACTATTAGTATGTTCACCTGCGTATCCCTTTCATCCTTACAAAAAATAACTGGTTTTCATTCTGTCCTCATTTCACAGGTAAAGAACCTCAGGCAGAGCTATTTCATCAGTGGCCTGAGGTCACATGATTAGTTAGAGCTGTTGTAGTTGTCGTAAGCCAAGTATCATACATAGGCTCCAAAGCGTGGCACCATCACAAATACAATGGACTGTCTCTCAAGATGTAGATGTACATATTTTAGACACATATATTTTCCTTCTCACAGAGAACCATCCTCAGTTTAGGACAACACGCTAAGTGATAGCCTTCTGTCCCCTGAACGCAGCGGAACAGCCTCGGCCTCTCATGGCCTTTCTTCTCTTACACAATCCTGAGAGTCACTAGAGGCCCCTAAAGCTCTTGGGAAGCAGAGTGGGATAGTAATAAGTTGACACAAAGTGAGGTATCTCCAGAGGATAATTCCACATGATCTGATATTTTAACTTTCATGTGTATATGATAAGGAAAGAATTTTAAAAAGTGTCTCCAGAAAGGAATTGTGTTGATGCAGGACTTTATAATATAACTTTCTTGATGTACCATCATTGTCGAGATCTTTAAAAAAACTTTTTTTTTTTTTTTTAAATTTGGGATATCACAGAATTACACTGAAATTTCCCAAGGGAGAAAGAGGATAATGTAAGGATGGACCAACTTCTGATTTATGGATTTACTCACCTGCCACAGCCTAATTACATAGACTTATAGCAAGGGGAGCTTCCTGAAATCAAGTGGTACAGATAATGCCACCAACTATATTAAAAATGAAAAGACTGTCAAGATCATGTGTACATGCACACACACACACATTCACTCAATGTGTTTTTTATAAAATAGAAAAATATATCATTGCTTCAACCCATGATAAGATAGACAGGTTCCATATGTTTTCAACAACATTTGAAACAGTATCATTTTACTTCTGCAAGTACAAAAACATCAGATAAAATCAAAAGATCTTTCCACCCTGGACAGAATATGGATTTATTATAAAAGAGTTCAGAGGAAATGCACAACATGCAATAAAGGCAACCCTTTTCTCATTAGCTCTTGACTTTCAACCACTGCTGGAGAATCAAGTCAACCAGAGATCAAGGTGGCTAATGATTTGAAACTCATGACCACCAGCGTGAGATCACTTGTTGGAGAACTGGGTACTCAGGACCAAATCCATTAATTAGCGTTGATTGGACCCTAGTTACTCAGTGCAATCTCTTCACTCTGTGGTTCCCACCCAGCTGATGTTTCCTACGGCTCAAATGCATGTTTCCTTATCTGAGAGAGTTCTTCTTTCACAATCGGATCTTTAGCACTCGTTAGTTGAACACTTTATGCTCCTCTTTAACAACTATTTTTTTTTAAAAAGACTTTGCCTTATGACACTAATTGAAACAACAGCATAAGTTATAACTCAGAAAGTGTTTTAAAAGAAGTTTGGACTTTGCTTGGGTTAAGGGAAAAAATGTCTAATTTGTCACAGCTTCTCCCTATTGTCACTTAATTTCACTGTCTTTTCCCTCACATGGCTCTAGAATCCTTACTTGTTTCTATGAATGGAAATAGAGCCAGTGAAAATGGGAAAAACAATGAAAGACTTCCAAAAACAAGCTGACCTGTATTTACAGAGAGAACAGAAAGGAGTATCTCTAGGAAATGAGGGGAAGGTAGTGGTGTGCCCATAACTCAGCACACCTAACTTTTTAGGGAGATGAAGTTCTGCAAGAGCAGGAAGAGATGGCATGTGGCTGGGTGGTGGTAACTAGATTAGGGACAGCTGTCTTGGCCCATGAAGTAGATTTGCAGAAATAGATGAATAGAAAGGATTTTGGAAGATGTTTATTTTGCCTTATAAAGAGAATTTCCTATTTGCGTTTTTATATCACTTATTCAAATTCCTTATTAGCTCGTCTAGAATTGTTGAGAAATTTGGTTTTTGGGTGCCTCTACTTGAGTCTGTGAAGTTGCGAGCCAGTCAATATCAGATGTTCCCCTGGCTTATTACCTTTGCACACTGGAGCTTTAGATACACACCGTAGTCAACTGGAAGACATTATGTTGAGATTTGTATCTATTTCAGTATTTTTTCTTCTTCTTTTTACTTATGCTCCTAAAAAGTATCCCAGATGTTGTTTCTCTGTTCATACATGTTTATGTGCAAGAAGGAGGGAGGTATAAAAAGAAAGACAAACAACCTTCAACAACTTTTTCTTTTTTCCTGAAGTGAGAAGTGGGGAAGCAAAGAGACAGACTCCCTCCTGTGCCTGACTGGGATCCACCCAGCAAGCCCACTAGGGAGTGATGCTCTGCCCCTCTGGAATGTTGCTCCGTTGCAACCAGAGCCATTCTAGCACCTGAGGTGGAGGCCATGGAGCCATCCTCAGCGCCCGGGCTAACTTTGCTCCAATGGAGCCTTGGCTAAAGGGGAGGGGAAGAGAGAGAGAAAGAAAGTTGAGGGGGAAGGGTGGAGAAGCAAATGGGCTCTTCTCCTTTGTGCCCTGGCTGGGAATCAAACCTGGGACTTCCACACCCTGAGCCGACGCTCTGCCACTGAGATAGCAGGCCAGAGATTCAACAACTTTTCTTGATGCAGGAGTTCTCAGAGCTTTACATATGTTCCTATGTTCTTCAACATTGCAAAGCTCTAGAAAAAGAAAATATGCTTCATTGCTCAAAGATAAATACCAAATTATTACATCAGTGGTGTGTGTGTGGGGGGGTCACCATGACACCAGCATTATGTCCTAAGTCAGTAAGCACATGCTTTCCCTCTTTACTTTGAGAAAGACTGGATTTACATCTCAGATACAAACTAGTTGGTTAACTGAACAGTAAGCTTGAAAAGCTTGTGTATTTGTACATGTGCAAACGTCCACAGGAACAATTGCAAATAACATATCATATCATTCTGGTGAAGCTTTTACCAACTGACTAAATAATTTTGTAGAGTTGTTAGCAAGTCTCCCTAACTGAAATAGTTCTCCCATGGTCGGGGTTACTTATTTTCATTATCAAATTCAACACTATACATGGATTCCATTATGTGTTCCAAAGCCAATTTCTAGAAGCAATAAATTTACATACGTGTTTTCTGTCCTGTATTTATTTATTTATTTATTTTTTTACACAGACAAAGAATGTCAGAGAGAGGGACAGGCATACAGGAAGGGAGAGAGATGAAAAGCATCAATCATCAGTTTTTCATTGTGACACCTTAGTTGATCATTGATTGCTTTCTCATATGTGCCTTGACCGTGGGGCTACAGCAGACTGAGTGACCCCTTGCTCGAGCCAGCAACCTTGGGTCCAAGCTGGTGATCTTTTTTGTTCAAACCAGATGGGCCCGTGCTCAAGCTAGCGACCTCGGGGTCTCGAACCTGGGTTCTTCGCATCCCAGTCCGACACTCTATCCACTGTGCCACCGCCTGGTCAGGCTGTCCTGTATTATTTGAATCTGTTTTTATGTCCAAGTATAGAAGCCTGTCATTTTCCCCCCTCATTTCTAAATGTCAGACTTTAAAAGCAAAGGTCTTGTCTACTGAATCATTAGCTTTGTTTACCTTGGTTTGAATTTACAGAGATCTTAGCAATGGTATCACAGCCAATGAAACTAAACCTTTTTTTCTGCCTTTTTTTTTTCATCTAAGAACATTCACCCATTTAAACCCCCAAAGTTCTGATTCATTGGATACTGAGACTTTCCTTCTAAAAAGTTCCCAGGGGATGCTAATATGTTCTAGGGATTGAACTTTGAGAATGATTGTTTTACACTAATTGCTCTGTAAGTCACATCAAGTCATTGTATTTTTTAAAGAGAATTTAAAAATATTAGTGAAGTTTGATATTATAAAACATTCTTCTCTATGTTGAGTTACTCGAACAAAACCATTAGATCATAATATAGATAGTATATAAGTGAAATGTGCATTTATAAATATTTCAGTTGCTATTTGAATACATTTGGTAACCCTGTGATCTAATATTCTTTTACTGGTAATGATATTTTTTTCCTAATTTTTAAAACATGATTTTCAACAGTCTACAAAGATTTTCCTTGTCTCTTTCTTTCTTCTCTCCTTTCTTCCTTCCTCTTCCCACTTCCCTCCCTTCTTCTTCCTACCTTTTTACTCTTTCTCTCTTTCTTTCCTCATTGCTTTGTCCCTACAATTAATTAAATATAGATTTTCTTGTTCAAACAAAGCTGAATCTTATTTCCAGAAGTAACATGAAGGAACAAAACTTTTGGGGGCTGGGAAGTGGACATTATTACAATGTCCAGTCATGCCCTCACTTGTCGAATTTAACGACTAAACAATACACACTAACAGAAAAGGCATTCAGCAACTAAATCAGTGACATACATACAGAGACCTGCCATAGTATTCTGTTTGCCTAGTAATGCTGAAAACATAAACAGTACTTCAAAGGAGATCGTTTTTTAAAAAAAGTATAATCTTATATAAAACCTTTCTTGTCATTTCTCACTCTACTTATGACTTTATGGTAGGCTAGCCCAGATATGTGAGGGGGTGAGGAGAGTGGTGACATTTTTCCCACGCACACCCTGTGACTCTAAACTGTGAGTCTATATTTCAAGTTAACTTCCTTCGGGGCCATGAGAAGAAGGGCTGATTGAGGTTTACAA
Organism: Saccopteryx leptura; assembly: GCF_036850995.1. Classification (NCBI taxonomy): domain Eukaryota; kingdom Metazoa; phylum Chordata; class Mammalia; order Chiroptera; family Emballonuridae; genus Saccopteryx; species Saccopteryx leptura. The sequence continues at coordinate 14,875,636 of NC_089511.1, read as the reverse complement.
GCAACTTAATTTTCCTGTGTCACTTTATTGTGAAAGTGCGCAAGAGATAATTGACAGCTTAAGTCTTTTGTCCTTCCTTTGAAAAAGGCCTGAAATGAAAAAAAAAAAGAAAGAAATGTTGACATTGTTTTTGCAGTTACCACACACTTTCTTGTGATTCTGAATGTCAGCTTTATCCTCTGTAGAATGGGTAGGGAATGAACTCCATAATCTACCAGGATCTTGCAAAAACTATTTGAATACCATCTTGTTTTAGACATGATGATGGTTAAGTAAGATACTTAGAACCCAGTTCATAAATACGTCACAGACCCTTCCGGACGTGACTGCACGTGTTACTTCCGGTTAAACATGGCTTCCTTCCTCGAGGTGCTCATTCGGGGCAGAACTCTTCATGACGCCTGTCTGATCAATGAAGCCTTATGATTTTTCTTTCTCAAAATTGAATTCCATTTACATTTTCCCCTACACATTTTCCCATAAAAGAGTTATTACTGCTGCACAGTGATGCAAAAAATGCTTGAAATAATTGACAGTGCAGCTTTTGGATTCCGGCATGATCTGTTCTCATCTTTTGGCAAGGATCCTCCATTCCTGGTACTCCTCCATTCATTTAAGCCTTGGCTACGCTGCTTTGAATTTGACTATGTGTTCTGCTAAAAATCCACAGTTACAAAATAAAAAAAAAATACCCACATAGTGGAACTAAAATACTTAATATGATATATATATAAAAAAAAAATTCATGAATTTGACCGTTGGTATTTAGTTAGGATTCTTTTATACATGTTTCTGATATTTATTAGAATATATTCATAGCAGCATCTGATTCTTGTGTGTTAAGGCCCTGACTTTAGTTCCTTATTATTTTCTGCTCTTTAAAAAGTATGTCACTTTCTTCTGCTTTCAACTTCACAAATCCCTGATGAGGTCAGTGCTTTCTGAGTAGAAGGCAATTTTATCCACTCTAAATGAACAATTAGCATAAATTCATCTTTCTTCCATAGGATGAATTCTCCATTTAGGAGCACCATGGTTTATTTTAACATCTTCTGTACACTTCAATTGCTTGAAGAATTCTGCATGCTATTATCCGAAAATGATTCTTGGCTTTTAAATTGCTGATCCTAATAAGATGGGCTTTCTCCATCTCCTGCATTACCATATCATACCTAATGAAATCAGGTTCCACCAATCAAATTCCTGGATGACTGACCTTTATTAACTGGTAATTCAGAAACATGATTTCCGAAAGCTCTGTCTTATAATGGGGAAAAAGAAGTTACATAAGTAAGATTGTTTTTCATTGGCCAAGGAAGAAAGAAGTTCTCTGGAGGCCAGGCAAAATTAAGTTTCAAAATATGATAGAAGGATAGAGAAACAACGTGCGCTCTTCCAGAAGATGACATTAAATCACCTCCTTTAATTATGCAGCTCTGTATCTATTGTACCTACTCTATTGTCCTTGGACGATACCCATGTATGCTTGGGAAAAATGTGATATAATATTTATTTTATTGATTCCATTAAGTCTTTTGTCAGGAAATACATTTTTCTCTAAAGATGGTTCTTTCAGGAAATAATATACTGTACAATTATTCTTTCATCAAATGTTTCTGGAATTTATTATGGCAAAGTCACTCTGCGGACAAGTAGGGAAATTACCCCAACACTTTCACTGGTCCCCTTCTCTTTGTGAGATGCTGATCTGGGCACCCTGTAGACAGAGACCAGAGACCAAGTTTGTACTCTCAAAAGTGAGAAAGGAACTGTCATAGTCTGTTTTAAATCAACGGTTTTCAACCTTTTTACACTTGGGGACTGGTGAAAATAGAATTATTTGAGTCGCTAAGGCAGAAATCAACCTTAGTATAAGTGAATTTGACTAAGATCTTAGGGTCTATAATCTTCATACAACATCAGAGTGGTTAATTATTTCATGGACAGGCAGGGAATTTCTGACAAACCTGTCTACAGACCCATGGTTGAAAAGCACTGCTTTAAATGGTAAGACAGAGGTAACCATAGCTCACAATGGGGGATAATTCCCAAGCTCAGGGTTCTTCCGTTTCCTCTTGTTCCCAGCCGTCTACATGGCTGTGCCCCCTGTTCCTCTTCCCCATTCATATTCTAAGGTCTCAGAGAGTTTTTAAGGACAACGCTTTCTTAGTTGTGGTCAGCTAAAAGCTCAGGCCATTTTGATGAATTGTTTCAGAGATTTGTATTATAAATTGCTATAAAGACCAGAAATAATTACAATGACAAATACTGGGAATTTATGAATGTTTTATGGTTTTTAACTTATTTGTAGTTTTTGGTGTTTCTCAATAAGTAGGACTGTGGTTCTGGCCCTTTTTCTGCACTGCAAGGCAACCTTTAGGAGAAAGAAAATATCATTATATACAAATAAGGTATATCAGTTATGATTCTAGAAGAAAAAAGATGGTTCACTCGGATCTAATAACTGAGAGAAGGTTTGTGAAATGCCACTTAAAGAGATAAGTCAGGGACTCAGAAAGATGGAGTGGACATACATTTCCTTATTCCTCTCACTAAATTTAACTAATAACTCTGGGCATCATTTAAGAAAAAAACATCAGAGCCTCCAAATGATGAAAGAGGACACACTAGCTATAGATCTTGAGACCTAAGGAACAATTCAGTGACAAGTTTCTTTCTTTGTTTATTTGCTTGGTCTCTGATATCCTAGACATGGAGTAGAAGAAGCCAGAAAGCCACAAATACCAGAAGGCACAGACTTTGAAAGCCTGCTTTTCTGGCCAAAGGACCAATGCAAAGGGTAGCTTAGCACAAAAACAACATCAGGCAATCACTGCTCTAGTTCAGGCAGATGCCACACGGAGAACTGCAGCCCCACCTCCAACCACAGCAGACGATCCCCAATGAGAAATTTGGACTTCCGCCCTAAACAGACTCCAATGAGACATCCTAACCCTATGGCCAGGGAAGAGTCAGGAGAGTCATGTAGGCAGCCGAGACTCTTATCAGCTGGTTGTAAGGAAGCCCACACTCACTCACCTCTAGGCTTCTTCTGATGCGCCACCATGGTGAGCAGGGCAAGGGACTTCCATAACACCAGGGGGTAGGGGGGTGCAGGCCCTGATGCCTACATGGCTCCTCAGATGTCACTCCTGGCAGCAGGGTTGGGGTACCTCTTAGGGACTGGCAGAAGTGGAAGTCTAGGCTCTCTAGAACTTTCACTACTACCCAACGCCAACAGAGCAAGCAATCACCACCCACTCCACAGCTGTTGGTGCCAGAGGTTACACAGGAGCCGTATGTAAGGCAAGTGAGCCCCCTGGAGAGGGGTGAAGAGTGAGCCTGGAAAGAAATTTCCAGGCGATACATATAGCCTGGAAATTCTTGACACTTACATTTTAGGAACGGATTTTCTCAGAGTTATGCTTCTTGAAATTGTGGCCCAGATGTCTTGAATATGCTCATAGCTTGTTGTTTCAGGTAGGCAAACTCAATTTTTCTTGCCTGAAATGGGAGATATTAATATCAATCTCTAGTACTGTAACACAAATTAGATAATGAAACACAGTTGCATCCCTTAAAATATCACCTGGCACAATGCAAATACTCAATTGTTTTTCTTCTCTTCTAACCTGTCTCCTTGGACATATTCTCTTTGCTTGTTTCTTGCTTACTCGTAATTAGGGAAGTGAAAATTAAGCTATCCACCAAATGCAGCATCAGTGTTTATTTATTCATAGTCCCTTCTAGGCCTTGCCTTAAAGGATTCCTGGCTGTACATTCTGACAGACATACTGTTCACAGACCCGAGGCCACGGCACATAAGGAGGGAGATTCTGAAGGGAGGATATATTGGCTGCTCAGATAGAACCTCAGGGATGGCAACTCACCTATAATGGAGTTCAAGGCCTGGCTTTGTCTCTGCAGGGAACAAACAAAAAACACCCTGACAGTTCCCCGTTCAAGTGAAACCTCATATAAATGTGAAAAGGAGAGAGAGTGTGAAAAATGGTCAAGGAAGTGAGCGGCAGAGGCCTCAAGACACTGAAGTGTCAAAGAACCAAGAACAAGTAATAGATATGATGAGAAGTATGGTTAACTGGCCAAGTTTCCAATGATGGGGACCAAGCAAATGACCATCAGATGCACTGAAGAAAAAATGATCAATGGTCTAACCAGGAGGCAATTCAGCGGGAAGTTATATGAGATTATATGAAATTATATGAGATTATATAAAATTCAGTGAGACAATGCTGCTAAAGAAATAAATTGTAAGGTCTGTATATTTGCTATGTAATCAGTGAGGAGGAGAAGGAGGATGACAATGACAATAATGATAGTGATTTATATGAGAGGGCAAGTGTGGCTTTATTCCTATAGCCCGTACTGATCATCTGATCTTTTTGCCCGTATGGTTATTTGTCACCATGGTAACTGAAGGAGCTGTGCAGTGCCAGTTGCAAAGGGCGGTCCCTGAAAATTGGGTTCATCACAAATGAATACAGATTTTTCTCTCTTTTTTCATTGAATTTATTGGGGTGACATTGGTTAACAAAATAATACAGGTTTCAACTGCACAAATTTACAATATGTCTTCTGTACACTGTATTGCATGTTCACCATCCCAAATCAAGTATCTGTTTATTACCATTTATCCCCCTCTACCCGCCTTCACCACCCCCAGCAATCAGCACGCTCTGTCCATCAGTTTTCTCTCTTTTTTCCCTTGTTATCTTTATCCCTCCACCCCCCTCACTAAGCCACCCCTGACAGCTGTCAGCCTACTCTCTGTCTATGAGTCTGTCTCTATATGGTCTACTAGTTCATTTTGTTCATTAGATTCCACATGTGAGTGAAATCGTATGGTATTTGTCTTTCTCTGACTGGCTTATTTCATTTAGCATAATGTTCTCCAAGTCTGTCCTTGTTTTCCAAAGAGTAAGATTTTCTTCTTTTTTATAGCTGAGTAGTATTCCATTGTGCAGATGTACCTCAGCTTTTTAATCCATTCATCTACTGATGAGCACTTGGGCTGCTTCCAAATCTTGGCTATTGTAACTAATGCTGCAATGAACATAGATAGGGGTGCATATATTCTTTTGAATTAGCATTTGGAGTTTCTTCAGATAAATTCCAAGAAGTGGAATTGCTGGGTCTTAAGGCAGTTAAGGTATTTGAATTTTGAATTTTCTAAGGTAACGCCATATTGCTTTCCACAAATGGGACTGCATCAAACGAAAAAGCTTTTGCACAGTAAAGTCAGCCATCACATATGTGTTGATACATCTGATAAGGGTTAATATCCAAAATTTATAAAGAACATGTAAAACTCAACACCAGTAAAGTAAACAACTCAATTAGAAACTGGACAAAGAAGATATCATATATTCTTCTCTCAGAGGGACGGAGAACAGACGGACAGCAGTCAGAGAGGAGGGGGGTTGAGGGACTAGGTGAGAAAGGTGACGGGATTAAGTAAAGAAAATAACTTCATAGATACAGTCAACAGTCCAGGGGTTACAGGAGGGAAGGGGGTGGGGGAGGTAGAAGAGGGTAAAGAAGGGATCAAAGGTGATGGAGAGAGACTTGACTTGGGGTGGTGGACACAATAAAAATTTACTGACGATGTGTTATAGAATTATCCACTTCAAACCTACATAATTGTATTAACCAATGTCACCCTTATAAATTAATTTTTTTTTTTTTCGTGGGCAAAGGATTGAAATAGACACTTTTCCAAACAGGAGATACACATGGTCAGTAAATGTATGAAAAGATACTTAACATCACTAGTCCTTAGACAAATGAAAATTAAAACCACAATGAAATATTACCCCACACCTGTCAGAATATCTATTATCAATAAATCAGCAAACAGCAAGTGTTGGCGAGGATGTGGAGAAAAGGGAGCCCTCAGGCCCTGTTGGTGGGAATGCAGACTGGTGCAGCCACTATGGAAAGCAGTGTGGGGATACCTTTTTCTCATTTCTTTTACTTTTGTATTTATTTTCCTTTAACAGTTATTGACTGAGTGTGTTCTCCTCATGAAGGACTGCTGTCATACCATGTAAGCAAATGAGAATCAGAGATGTGTTTTTACACTCTTCTCAGCCTAGTTTCATTTTGGGAAATAGTATTTATATTTGAGGATTTGAGGGAGGCATTGGGTATTTCAGCATCATTCAGGTGTTGGAGCATGCATATGGAAATTTGAGGTAAAGGCCATTCAAAGAATTAAGACTAAGGAAGGAATCAAATGGGATCCATTCACAATTATGTGGAAGTCCGGTGGGTTGAAAAAATAATCCATGTTATTATTTTAAATGTTTACAGAACCTACTTATTTATTCATGAACTTATTCAATCATCCACTAAACCCACATGTGGTATGGACAAGCACTCCTCTCGTCTTTAGGGCATAAACTTCTTTATTGAGCTTCTGTAGACGTGAGAGGGAATAACGTTAAAAGCATATCTAATGTAGTGGTAAATGCTACAAAGATAAAGTGAGGGAAGGATCTAAACAGCCCTTTGGAGAAGATGTAATTTACTGGTTATCTCATTGAAAAAAGGGAGGAACACATGCAAAGACATCAGGGTCATGTCTACAAAGACCCTGATATGGATGTGCGCGTCATAATTTCAGAGGCAGAGATACAATGAGCATGGCTAGAGATGAGCAGAAAATCAGGGTAGTTTCAGGGGATACAGCTGGAATATATTTAGGGACTATCTTATACTTGATTTGGTAGGCTATGTAGGGAACTTTAATTTTATTTTGAGTGTGATGAGAAGCCGTTGGAGGTTTCTGAGCAGGTAAGGGGCTCTATCGGATTCATAGTCAAAGGGGTTGACACTGGCTTCCTAATGGAGCATATACGAGAGGGCAGTAAAGGTGGGACCAGGGAAACCAATTGGGATTTGAAATATGCCGAGCAAGAGACTGGTGGATTCCACCAGGATGTAGCTGTGAAGGTGGTGAAGGGATAACCTCTTCTGTACCAGATCTTTTGACTGATCAGATGTCGGTGTGAGGAAGAGACAGGAGCCATACTTGCTTTTTCAGCCTGAGCAATGGAAAGAAAGGCAATGCCGATGTTTAACCACACCCCCCCCTGCCAGCCATGTTGTTTTTGTGCCACTACTTTGGGTGGTAAATTTCCGCTGAAAGTCAAAGCCATGCAGTGACAGTGGATAAACATTCTTTATTTTTCAGACTTCCTACATGACACAGAAGGGCAAGCATCTAAACGCTATAAAAAGTGAATTAAATTTGTCAATTGGGGGTCTCACGTTTTAATACCTTTTTGAAGCTTAGTTTGATATTTAAAGTCAGACATTTAAGAGACCCTACTTTAGGTTGAATAGTGCAAGAGTTCAGGGTAGAATTTTAAGATCCTAACAAATATAAAAAAAGTTCTAAAATCTATTATCATTTTATACTGCCTAATAATTATGGCTATGACTCATACAAATCAAACTTTCAAGTGTCTTGTCATAAAATAAGAACCAGTCACAGAGTGTCTTAATAAGAAGTTAGGAAAGAGAATAAATGCCTAGCATTGTAGCTTTCATTGGCCTGAGGTTTAAAAGCCTCCCAGGTCATCATTGTTAAAGCTAATTTCTGATACTACGTCCTAAAACTACTCTTTCAAATTAATCCTTACCTTATAGTTCATATTGAATTCTGAAAATTCTTTTAGGATGTATAAAATGGTTACAAATCTATGGCAATCCTATCCCTGGTTTTCATTTAAAAAATTTAGGGATTTACATATGATGGGGTGATTTACATATGGGCGTATAATTATCCTGGCACAGAGATTCAGAAAAGACAGATCCCAGATCAGGATAAAGTGACACAGAAACTGAAAAGAATGGCACAGCATGTAGCTTTAATAATCACTTCCTCATCAATTAGTGTCATGAATAAATTACCCTCTTAAGTGAGAAATTATAGACAGCCGACCAAATCTGGCAGTAGATATCTTCTGCAAATAACATAGAAACACTGTATTTAATTAGCTTCATTTTTAGGAACTATTATACAAGTAGGATTACCAAAAAAAAAAAAAAAATAGACTGTTGAGTATAAAAACATCCATCTGGCATGCATGAGGACACCCGTACCAAGGCACCTGGTGTTAGTCCCAGGGAAATACCTTAAACACTCACTAATTGCATTCTGAAGTTTTTCGGGAAAGATTATTTTTCCTATTAAATTTGTTTGCTTTGAGATGGTTGCACAGAAGTATGACAAATTAGAACATATAGAACACCGTAATTTTTCTTAGATTGTATCTAGGTTGCCCAGCCTAATTACCTGCCTTTTTTTTTTACGTCTGCAAAATGGCAATACTCAGAGGAAGTAATGAAATGGGACATTTAGAATACCCTTCGTATAATCCTTTTATGTCACATCCACAAGCACGTACAGCCTTGCATACCAATCGGTGTTTACAACTCAGCATAATTAAAAGCTAAAACCTGAGCTGTGGTCCTCCTGGTTCCACTCATGCCACGCAGTGAAGTGGTGGTCCCTTGTCCCCCAGGACCGGCGCTTACTCTGCAAAGCTGTGTCCTCTTCATGTTGGATGAGCTCTTCTTGGTTTCACAGCATGTCCTCCCTTTGATACTTTGAATCATCTTTACGATGTCCCTGCAAGTCATCACTGTGACCTACCTGAGTACTTTTGAAGAAGGAGAACCAGTTTCAAGTAGTTTTGGTGATAGAAAAAGGGCACTGATCCAGGAAGCAGAGGGGTTCTTATACCGAGGATCCTAAAGGAGCTCTTTTCACTACTCAAAATCTATGTCTCACAACACATGCTTGTCTGCAGAAATTACGTCACAGTATTTCTTGAGCCCTAAGATTCTGTTAGTTTGAATTACTTCATTTCATACTTTATCTTCTCTTGTCCAGAGCTCTTCGTATGTATGTCCTCAATAGCAGAACTGTGGCTTCATGTGGTATGTAGCTCTGGAGGGGCTATTGCGCACCCATCAAAATGATAACTACAAATCCACATAAAAATCACATATTATAATATACCCAAGACATGCAGTGGCATGTACCATGATACAACTATTAAAAAGAAACCATAGATCTGATCATCTATAAAATCGGAGGAGACTATGCAAATATGAACAGGTAGATTAGCGTGAAGAAACGTGGCTACATTTTCCCCACATTTTAAACAACATTTCTATAAATTACATACAGTGTAGCTTTTTTAGTCGTGTAATAAAATAGACACATCTTTATATTGAGGCAAAACAATCACCTGTAGCTGTCAGGGGCCCTCTCTCTTCACTCCATTTCCCCCAACCCCCACCAGCCAGTGAGGATGTCGTTACTCTCTTGGGTCAGTCTTCCGGTAACTTGAAGCTAAATTTTACACTGGACTATTTTTTTTTCCATCTAGGTCAAGTACTCTGATTTTGGGGTATTTCTCCTAGAACATGATCTCTTAGGTATTTTGTTTAATACTCTTTGAAAAGGCAGCACCTAAAAGTTAATCCAGCATCCCGCAGTACTCTGACAAATAGGGGAGTATGACTGTGATAGTTTTGATGAGTGCACACTTTCCGTTATAGCGGAAGAGTTATTGGCTTTTAAACTAGCCACCTTATATGGATGAATAGCAGTGCATTTTCTGTCCACTTAAAAACCATACATTTTTACACATATGCATTGATTATCTGCCTTTTACTTCTCTCATGTATTTTTTTAAATGAATAGTTTGAATATAATTCTGAAACCGTAGATACAACTCTAATGCTGCTTCCCAATGGAATCAGTAGTTTACCTTACTGCAAATCCCCCACAAATATGACTCAAATGAAAAAGAAAATGCTTTTAGCCACTAAAACTAGGGTTAGTAAACTATTGGGAACAGATGTGTCAACTAAATGACTTCTCAAAAATGTAAACTTGAAGGTTCTGATCCAAGAGGTTCTTGTCAGTGCAATGTTTTGTGACTTGTGCTAGAAGATACAGCCAAGGTGGTTTTGAAGCAGGTGATCCAGGAACCCGCTATTAAACACTCTAACCTAAGAGAACTTCTATTGTCTGAGCTGTGTTCAGTCACTAATTGCACTAGTTTCTCATATAGTTGCTCATTTTCACCGAAGGCCGTGCCAAATAGATATGACAGAAGAAAGAGCCTTCTAAGTCCCAGACTCTAGGAGGAATCTGACTCAGTCTTTGCTGTAGCTATGAGCACGAAAGGGTTTGAGAAAATGGCTAACAGCAAGGACGAAAGCTTTGGTAACCGTCTCCATGGGTGTCCATGTGTCCACATCTATCAGTTTGTTCCCTTGCATTTATTCATTCATCTAGCACATGTTTGTTTATCGACTGTGTGCTCTGTGTCAGGTACTATGCTAGTTTATAGAATAGAGAATGACCTCTTCACATTAATAAGCAAAGAAAACACAACCGAACAAAATCAAAGCTAGTTACCAGCCACGCTTAGACTTCATCCCACCAAGGGCATAACAATGTTCCCTCTCATTGTGAGTGTACCCAGCTATCTCAATCCAGTCTATCTGTTTCCTTCCTGGCTCTTTCCTTTCCCTCAGACTTCTTTATCCAATTCTGCCTTCTCAGGGTTCAGCCTGTTCTTGGTCAGGGTCCTTAATATAATTGAACAGTGACCTATTCAGCCAGATACACCACTGTTATCCCCCACTTTACAGATGAGGAAACGTGGTTGAAAAGGAGGTAGATACCTTGACCAAAATACCAGAAATAGTGAGTGGAAGATAGGAGTTTTCACCTGGGTCTCTCCCTTCCGTCTCAGTCTGTTTCGCTTTCCCCATACTATTTTCAAAACTGCATGGTGCCTGGCACATTTTCACCTGACAGATGCTCATCTGAAAAAGATGCGTATAGCTATGCCCCTGACAATACTCAGCCATTTAATGCTAGGACTTAATCCAAGTGAATGTTGATGGCTCAGTTCAATATGAAATGCATTATTTTTGAGATCCACAGAAGGAAATGTAGGATAAAAGAATCCAGAGGACTGGGGGGTTTAGATGGAAATAAGTAAGGATATCACACCTCCAGAGGCTCTAACCCCTGCTGTACTCTCAAACTAACCTTTCAGGCTCAGTAAATTCCAGCCAGAATAGCTTCCTCCATTCCGAGAGCCTGTTCTTTTTCAATTCAGTATTTGAGGGTCTGTCAGTCTCTTTGTGTAACACGACGGATCCTGTACATCAGATGGCTCCTTCCTGTCATTCAGCCCCCCACTCAAAAGCCACCTTCTGACTGACATCTTCTCCAACCACCTTATCTGAAAGACACCCCTCTCCCCATTGCCTGATATCAACTCACTGCATATTGTCTTCTTCACAGCCCTCTGGAACATCTAAAGTAAATTTTTCTTATTTATTTGTTTATTATTGTTTCCCTCCCTAAACTATTGATTCATCAGGGGCAGTTTTTAAGATTTGCTTGATTCTAAAATCAAAACAGAAAGCTGTCACACAGTAAGTGCCCAATAAATATGGAGCTGAAGGAGATAATGAATGTGGAGGTGATACAGGAAAACAAACTCAATGTGTTCAGAGACAGAGTTACATAAGAAGGACCTTTCTTGGCCCTGGCCGGTTGGCTCAGCGGTAGAGCGTCGGCCTAGTGTGCGGAGGACCCGGGTTCAATTCCTGGCCAGGGCACACAGGAGAAGCGCCCATTTGCTTCTCCACCCCTCCGCCGCATCTTTCTCTCTGTCTCTCTCTTCCCCTCCCGCAGCCAAGGCTCCATTGGAGCAAAGATGGCCTGGGCGCTGGGGATGGCTCTGTGGTCTCTGCCTCAGGCGCTAGAGTGGCTCTGGTCGCAACACGGTGACGCCCAGGATGGGCAGAGCATCGCCCCCTGGTGGGCAGAGCGTCGCCCCCTGGTGGGCGTGCCGGGTGGATCCCGGTCGGGCGCATGCGGGAGTCTGTCTGACTGTCTCTCCCTGTTTCCAGCTTCAGAAAAATGCAAAAGAAAATGCAAAAAAAATAAAAAAATAAAAATAAAAATAAAAAAAGAAGGACCTTTCTCTGCATTTCGGGAAGTTGCATGTATACTTCATTGAGGAATTTCTGACATCTTCATAAAATGAGGAAGGGAAGCATCATAATTTTCAAATTCTCTTTGGCCATTTGCTTAATATTAGAATGAAGTATTTTGCTCTTCTAAAGTTAAACTTGTTAATTTAATTTGAAAGGATGCACTGTTTTTCAAGACTGTCTCTCCAAATAGGTGACTACAAATTGATTTTTCAGATATATTAAAATTGTTAATGTCCATCATCAAACATAACACATTCACTCTCGAATCTACTAAATCTGACTCTGAAAGTCATTTTCCGGCGTTCTCATTCCTTCTGACAGCTGTTATTGCTTCCTTCATCAGTGCCCGCCTCTCTAGCAGCTAGAATTAATACATGGCTGAGGGAAGTCTGTCCATACTTTCTCTTTAATTTCCTAAGAGTCAAGAAGTAAAGTCAGGCTCTTGAACACAAAAGTTGACATTGCATTTTTCTTGTGCTTTTTAACTTTTTTTATTTTTTAATGTTTTTAATTTATAAATTAAATTTAATGGGATGACATTGATCAATAAGAGTACTTATGTTTCAGGTAAACATTTCCATGACATTTGAAACCTTTTTTTTTTTTTTTTTACATTGTCCCTGAAATTTTTTTTTATTATCAACATCATCAAGGTTTTTTGTTTGTTTGTTTGTCTGTATTTTTTCTGAAGTGAGAAACGGAGAGGTAGAATAACATACTCCCTCATGTGCCCGACTGGGATCCACCCAGCAAGCCCACCAGGGGGAGATGCTCTGCCCATTTGGGGCATTGCTCTTTTGCTACCGGAGCCATTCTAGCACCTGAGGTGGAGGCCATGGAGCCATCCTCAGTGCCCGGGCCAACTTTGCTCCAATGGAGCCTTGGCTGCAGGAGGGGAAGAGAGACAGAGAGAAAGGAGAAGGGAAAGGGTGGAGAAGCAGATGGGCACTTCTCCTGTGTGCCCCGGCCAGGAGTCAAATCCAGGACTTCCAGACCAAGGCAGCATCAAGATTTCTAATTCTTTATTTCTAAAGACTTGACTCGAGCACTGGGATATTTTTAAACTTTGAAAAATGATTCATTATAGAGCAGAGTGTATAAAACTAGTTCATCATATTATGGCTTGTCTATTCAATAGTTAATTTAGTTTTCTGACTTTATTCCTGGGAAATATCTGTTTTGGAAGCATTTGCCTTTCAGTAGGGAGCTATACCTCTCCATTTGGTTTTTTCTTCATGTGGTCTGATAGCAGCTCTTTCCAAATTTAGAAAATCAATGCATTATCTTCTGGGAAATACTCCATAGAGCTCTAGGGCTTTTGTTGAATTGATTGGATTAATGTCAAAGAAAGAATATACATGTCTATACATGCTTAAGAGACAGAGATTATTGAAAACAATAATACAGATTTTCCCCTTCTATAATGCTACTTTCCATTTTGAATTTAATCACCCATTTAACATGTTACCTTGTGTTCTTTATTAATCTCCCTGAACCATCATTCCTTCATCTGATACTGTGAAAATACTTCACAGGCTTATTGGGAGGATGAAACAGGATAAGTAAACATTGCATGTGCTAAAAATATTTGTTTTTTACTTTTCAGAAAGGATGATGTGGATGGGTTGTGTGTTATTAAAGAAGCACACATACAGACAACACAGACACACACTCATACTTCCTATGTGCACACACATGATATATGTAAATTGAATAACAATAAGATTTTTATTTTTTAAAATTTTATTGAATTTGTTCGGGTGACTATGGCTAATAAAACTATAAAAGTTTCAAGTGTACAATTCTATAATGCACCTTCTATATCCTGTATTGTGTGTTCACCACCCAAAGCCAAGTCTCCTCCATCACCATTTATCCTGTTTACTGTCTCTACCTCCCCTCAATTCTCTTTCCCTCTGGTAATCACCATACTGTTGTCTGTGTCTGAGTTTTTTATTTTTTTGCTTAATCTCTTTAGCATTTTCACTCTGTCCTCCAACCCACCTCCCCTCTGACACCTGTCAGTCTGTTCTCTTTATCTACAAGTCATTTCTACTTTGTTTGTTAGTTTATTTTGTTCATTAGATTCCACATAGAAATGAGATTGTAAAGCCAGAAGGCAGGGCCAGGGCCACCATCACAGCCGTCCGGCCCATGCAGGTTCGCATTGGATTCGGACAGTCGGTAAAGAAACAGCGGAGCCAAAGACTGATGGGCCATAGTCTTTAATTCTAGCTTGCACCCGGCGGGCAAGTAAAAATACACACTGGGCTCCCAAACCCAGTCACATTCAGTGCTCACAAAGCCACTGACTTATCCGAGTTTCCTAGAATCAAAGGTTTCTAGCTCACCAGCCTTATTCACCTCTGTTCCCCATCTCCTTCCTTATCCCAAATACAAACTCTACACAAACTGGCATCTCACTCAGCACTCCACCATCTTGGCTGCTTCTCCTGGCCTCCTCCACGTGGCCTTCCTCTGCTCTCCTCTGCTCTCTCTTCTAATGATAATCTCAGGAACCAAGAGCCAAGTCCCGTTCTGCCCCCATTTTATAGTGTAGCTTCACAACCTTTAATCCAATATACAAAATAGGGAAGTCTCTAATACAAAGTCACTTATCTGAGGCATGATTGGATTGTACCACCCCACATCAAAAAGGGTGGGAAAGGCTTAATCCCAAAACCAAGCCCCAGGCTACAACAATCCTGCCTGCCCCCAACACATTAATATCACCTGGGCGAAGGCCTCCTTGTGTCATCTTTAACAAAGTGAGCATAATACATTTTATCTGCCCAACAGAGATTATATGGTATTTGTCTTTTTCTGACTGACTTATTTCACTTAGCACAATAATCTCCAGGTCCATTCATGCTGTCATAAATGGTAAGATTTCCTTCTTTTTTATGGCTAAGTAGCATCCCAATATATAAATGTACCACAGCTTTTTTATCTACTTATCTACTGATGGACACTTGTGGTGCTTCCAAGTCTTGGCTGTTGTAAACAATGCTTCAGTGAACATAGGGATGCATATATTCTTCTGAATTACTGTTTTGGATTTCTTTGGCTATATTTCCAGAATTGGGATCACTGGGTTTCATAAGGCAGTTCCATTGTAAATTTGCTGAGGCAACTTCATACTGATTCTCACAGTGGCTGCACCAGTCTGCATTCCCACAACAGTGCACTAGGGTTCCCTTTCCCGCACATCCTCACCAACACTTGTTTGTTGCTTTATTGATGATAGTTATTCGGGCAGGTATGAAGTGATACTCACTGTGGTTTATAATGTTCATTTCTCTGAGGATTAGTGACATTGAACAGCATTTCATATTTCTATTGGCCATCCAAAGCCAAGTCTCCTCCATCACCATTTATCTGTATGTCCTTTTTGTAGAAGTGTTTATTCAGGTCCTTCACCCATTTTTTAATTGGATTGTTTCCAGTTGGTTCTTAAATGTATTGATTAGACTTTTGTCATTAGTTCCCTTCTTTATGAGTATCTTATCATATAACATTTAGGGTCAGGTGCTTCTATTTTTCAAAGGGAGTCGGCCAATTGTATAGTATTTTTAAGTTTAAGTTTAGAGTACAGTGTTAAAGTGAGTGTAAAGACCAAGGGGGCCATGCCAAGCACTGCTGTAAGTGGAGGCCAGCGTTCTGCTGTAGTGACCCAAGAGAGAAAGGACTGGAGGTGGATGTCCAGTGGGAGGTTTCTGAGTCTAGAAGGAGTTGTTTACCTCAGAGATAGGCTGCTCTTATAAATAGGAACTAGAATGACCAAAGGCACACATATTTGAATATAAAATGTTGGAGTTTGAAAATACGTATTTTGACCTGTCTTTTAAATAATAATAATAATAATAAATGCTTCTGGTCTAAGAACTGAGATGTCATAATGTAGCAAAGGGACATTATTGCATAGATTAAATTATTTCAAATAGATGTTTACTAGCAACTGACATTGTTCTCTGCACGTCATATTCTGAAAGGGACAGTTAACACACAATATCTTATAACACTGATAAGCCCGCAGAAGGCTGCTGTATTGTGAAGGGAAGGTTGGATGGAACAGAATATGTTGAGATGCCTATCTGATAGCCGAGGACAGAGATCCAGTGAAATGAGAATAATAAAATGGACATTGTCAGTAGAAGGATGTGATAAGTTTGAGTCAGATGTGTTCCTTGCTCTTAGCAAATGCCAAAAAGGGAGATAAAGACATGGAGGAAGAAGAACAGTTCATCTGATTGACCATTAGGCTCACCTGAGATCACTTTCCAAAGGTATAAATCACATTAGGGCTCAGGCCTTTCTCATCTATGCAATTCACCTGTTACACTGGTCCATTTGCAAAGGTCCCCATGTTTATTTTCATTGTATTTCACACACTATTATAAATATAGTACAATATTATATGTTGAGAGCCTTTTGTTATTTTAATGGCATATACTAATATAATACGTAAGAAATGGATTTTATTTAACCATGACTAAACATTTTTATGTGCATGGCTATTTCAATATTTTAAAAATAAATTATCTTCGTAGCATTTCTAAGCTCACAAATCTTTTAAAGGCAAGCAGATTTTTCAACATGAATCAAGCATTGGTGGAAAAGCAGCAGTAAGTGGCGGTAGAAAAGTCTTCAGTGTAGAAGATGGCATTGGGGGCACCATCCTGCAGGGAGAATTAACATTCCATGAGGAATTGAAGTTACCCCTCCAATCTTTTTCACACCTGATAGTCTCAATTTAATATTCATTTAAGATATGTTGTTATAATTCATTTCCTTATGGAGTTTATAGTCTAGTAGGGAATCTAAACTTTAAAGAGAAATTTTAAAATAGAGCTATCTGATTTTGATTTTGACAAGTGTAAAAAATTAGTATAGGTGCTATTAGAAAATAACTCAGGCAAGTAATCTTGTATGACCCAGGAAAGGCATTTAAGGTAGACTCTTAAGTATAAGTAGGTCTTGTCCAAGAACTGCATGGGTAGGAAGAAACATAAGAAAATAATTTCCATCAGAATGTATAGCATGTTTAAAAGATCTACATCTAGGAAAATGAATAGTTGTATTAGGCTAGCTGACAAAGTATTCACATAGCTGTTGCACAGAAAAATAAGACAGAAAAGAATCTTAAAAGGGTCTCTGTACGGCCAGTAGTCACCGCCATCACGACCATTCACTTGCAGGTTCCCATTAGATTTAGGCAGACGGAAAAGAAACAGTGGAGCCAAAAAATGGTGGGCCATTCCTTTATTCTAGCCTCGCATTGGCTGGCGAGTAAAAGCACACAGAGGGAGAACACTTCCCTTTCACTCGGAGCTCACAAAGCTACGGAACACATCCGGGTTTTCCTAGCATCCAAGGCTCCCACCAGTCTCAGTCATCTCTGGTTCCCCATCTGCACACCTTCTCCTCTCTGCACAAACTGGTTTCTCCTTCAGCATCCTGCCATCTTGGCTCCCTTCTTCCCTTCTCCTCCTTCTTCTCTCTCTCTCTCTTTTTTTTAATTTTTTGGCAGGAAACCCCTTTTCCAGCACATATTAGCATAACAATGGCCCTTCCCAAGCAAGAAGGTAATTAGCAATTTCACAGACCAGCGCCATTTTTAAGAATAAAAGTGAGTTTACTCAAAAAACACAAATTTTACAAACTCATTTGCCCGCCAGTCTCAAAAGTCATGATGAGGAGTTCAAATCAGTTGAAGTTCAAGAGAAAAAGTCATTAAATAATATTAAAGGAGAGAGTGATATAATCATAACTGAATTCAATAAATTTTATTCATGATCAATTGCAAGTTATTGCCTCTCTGTGTTTCCATTTTCTCATCTGAACATAGGGTCATTTTTAACGGTTGTCGTTTTTTTATAGTCTATTATGCTATAGACTTTCCCTGGCCACACATAATAAATCAACCTATCATGAAACTGGGCATTTTATGAGTCATGGAGGAGATATATTTACATTTCATTCAGATCTGGCCATTAGCACAATGTAATGGAAAAAGAACAGGGCAGGGATCTTAAGCTTCCCAATCACTGTCTTTTGGGGAGCTTAAAGTTACTCACTTGCAAAGTCCTAATTTTTTACATTTGTTAAGTGGAAAGATAATACCTTAATTCACCTGTTAAGTTTCTTTATATATTAAGTGATTTTTCTTAAGGGCTTGACTCATTTCTTTCTCTAAGATGTGAAAATATGATTTAATATCAATTGGAATTTTTCCCCCTTTTAATTCATCTTTCTGTCAATGACTGTTATTTGTCCTGAGGGGTTTCTGGTCACATCTTGCAAATAGGATCATATAAGAAACTGTGATTGAGTTTTGTGAAATTGAGAATGTAACGATTGGGGAATTAAAGATGCATCATTTAATGTATTCAACAATATTTATTCCATGCAATCAATATACTACACATTGCACCAAGCACAGAGAAAATAGAAAGATATGGGAGTGTTGTTGGTTCCTAGATGTCAGCAGCTCAACAGTTTGGAGTAAAAGTGTCATTTATAAAATGATCCATAGAACAGTTTAAAACATTAGAAAAGATTGTAGCAGAGGGGAGCACAAATAGACATGGAAGCTGAGTAGACAAGCTCTACACCCGGCTTCATGATCGAGGGTGTGATGCCTGACCTCAGTACGCCCACTGAGATAGGTGGGAGCTAACAGGTTGGAATGACAAGCTCTACACCCAGCTTCATGATCGAGGGGGTGATGCCTGACCTCAGTACGACCACTGAGATAGGTGGGAGCTAACAGGTTGGAATGACAAGCTCTACACCCGGCTTCATGATCGAGGGTGTGATGCCTGACCTCAGTACGACCACTGAGATAGGTGGGAGCTAACAGGTTGGAATGACAAGCTCTACACCCGGCTTCATGATCGAGGGTGTGATGCCTGACCTCAGTACGACCACTGAGATAGGTGGGAGCTAACAGGTTGGAATGACAAGCTCTACACCCAGCTTCATGATTGAGGGTGTGATGCCTGACCTCAGTACGCCCACTGAGATAGGTGGGAGCTAACAGGTTGGAATGGGGCACAGAAGGAATTTAAGACTCAGGAAAGAATTCTAAATAGAGAAAGGATATCACTTCCTTTGGGGCACTGAGGATGAGTGGCAATGATGCTAGAACCAACCAAGTCATGGGATCTCAGGCATGCCAGGCATGTCAAGTCTCTCATTCCCGGTCTGTTAGATGGGATGCTAATATAATTCTCACATTGCTTTCCTGAGAATGAAATGAAACAACTGTAGGGAGATATTTACATAACAACTCCGGATGAATCAAATCCAATGTGGTGTGGGGGTGGCCATGTTATGCTGCATTCATGGCAGGGTGGGGCGGGGCAGGGAGGGGCATGAAATCCCAGAGGTGTCCACAAAAGGGTCAGTTTTACTTTCTAAGGTCATGCTATGTAAAACTTAAAATGGAGGAATGGCCTGACCTGTGGTGGTGCAGTGGATAAAGCGTCGACCTGGAAATGCTGAGGTCGCCGGTTCGAAACCCTGGGCTTACCTGGTCAAGGCACATATGGGAGTTGATGCTTGCAGCTCCTCCCCCCCTTCTCTCCTTCTGTCTCTCCTCTCTCTCTCTGTCTCTCCCTCTCCTCTCTAAAATGAATAAATAATAAAATTTAAAAAATAAATAAAATGGAGGAATGCTCTCATTAATACTGCGTCATAACTCTGAACTGCAGTAGTGATCTGTAAGTAGTTTTACTTCCAGGCTAAGCTGCAATTACCTGTTTCAGCCTGTGAAATATCTAGCCATCATTTCCCTCCCTTGGAAACCTCTGAGATTAGTGTGCTGTGATAGGCACAATATTTTTCAGCCAGCCAAAAAGGCTTCGGTTCCATATATAGCTTAGTCATTAATTCAGTGGTTTTATTACATACACATCATGGATCTTATCTGAACCTACAGTTTCCATACCAGTGAAATAGAGTAACACCAAATTTGCAAGGATGTCAGGATAATTAGAGTTAGCAAGGCAGCTGACACAAGATTGACCCCGTATAAATTAAAAGTGTAATGTTATCAACAAAACAAAACAAATATAATTGGTTTAATTTAATGTAAGGCTAGTAAAGGCAGTTACCTGGTTCAGCATAGTTATCACTATATTTTCAGTGTCTGACACACAGTCAAGGCTCAGTAAAAATTAGGAAACTAGATATTAGCATAACTGAATTATAAAGTAAAGAGTTGGGTAATTGATTTAATGAGAAAATTGAAAATACATAATAACCAGAACATCTACATTTTTCTACTCTAGACAAGTCTGCAGAAACGATGTCGAATCATATCTGGTTAAAACTTTAAACAGGTTTAAGAGACAGTTGGTAGTGCTAAAGTATATTGAATATTGGTAATAGAGATCTTCAAATTTAAAAATAAATGTTTTATGTTTTCTATATAATTGCAGGGAACTAAATTATATAAAACTTGTGAGAAGTCAAAAAGGGATCGGCCCACCAACAAAATTTTTGATTCTCATTGACCTCTGTCTATTACAAAAGTGCCTGACCTCCTGTTGACCAATCAGGACTTTATTGAAATACAGGTGAAGCTGCCATTCAGGTGAACAAAAAATAATTTGAACAGTTGTTCACTTTTTATCTGATGTCATTCTGTCTGCCTGAATCAGGCGTCCCCAAACTACGGCCCGCGGGCCACAATGCGGCCCCCTGAGGCCATTTATCCAGCCCCCACTGCACTTCTGGAAGGGGCACCTCTTTCATTGGTGGTCAGTGAGAGGACCACTGTATTTGGCAGCCCTCCATTGGTCTGAGGGACCAGAACTGGCCCCCTGTGTAAAAAGTTTGGAGACCCCTGGATCAATCTCCTTCCAATCATTTTAGGACACACAAAAATATCTTACACTACTTTTTTCTAGGGTTAAGGAATATAAATATCAAAATCAATAAATATTGCTAGACTCATAATTAATAGCATATGTAACCGCTATATAAAATATTGTAATTTTTTTCTAATAACTGTGGCATTGATAATAAGTACCACAATACGTACAGTAATGATCTCATTTCCTTTTACTTTAGTTCACATTACTTTTTTATTTAGTCTCAGTTTCTCTGTTTTCCATACATGATGTCTCCCTTTTCCCTGTTGTGATTGTACTTTGGTGGTTTGTCTTTGTAGTATACTTTGTCGGGAAGCTATACACTATTATACTACACATCTGAGTCGACACACCTTCTGTTGGGACAATCCATCTTCACAGTGGGATTAGGGAATGTTCTATTTTCTGCCTTTACGTCCTGCTGGAACAGTTCTAACCAAGAGCGATTTGTGCTGTGAACACCCTCTGAGAAGATTTATAGAACCCCTTCACTGGAGAACTTTATCAGGACTAATTATGTGCACTGAGCCCTGAGTACTGGGGAAAATGTCTTTCAGGAGTCACGATGCCCAGTCTAGATACCTGCGGGCTGGTCCAGCCCCCTGTAGTCATTAGGAATCATGTAATGAATTTTTAGGGCTCGAGAGCTTTCAGGTGTGCCTGAGGGGTCACTGGGTAGGGTGCTTCAGATACCGGAACACAGAGTTACGAATCCACATGCCTGCCTAAGCTGAACCAGCTTGATATTCCCAACCTCATACACATGCAGCTCACATTGGATTTTATTGGAACAGAGAATTGATCAGCTTTGATATTCTCAGACTCAACAAAGGGCAGAAAAATCCCAGGTTTCTAGAATGTTGGATTCCACAATGATCTGAGATGTCATTTAAATAGTGAGTAGAAATTATGACCTATTGGAGGTGCAAAGCTTTCATCTTGCGACTGACTTTTGGGAGTGTGGTATTGAAGATAGCAAGTCATTGTGTGACGTGTCATTCCTGGAACCGAGAAGGAAGGGGGAAGCTTTATATTTGTTGACACTAATACTGTATCAGTACTCCCATTTTTATTTCTGTTTGTGTGTTTTAGATGACAAATGTGACTCTCTAAGCAAAAAAAAAAAAAAATCAATTTTTCCAATACCTAATCATGAATAGTTAAGGATAGACGTAATTTGGAGAATTGTAACTTAATTTTTGCTTCCCTAGATAATTTGAAAATATCAATCTTTACGATATTAACAGCCAACACAGACTTGTTAGTTATACGCTGCTGAGGGAACACTTGAAATGCTTTCTTTCACATCATTATTAGCCTCTCAAGAAGCTGCTGGTCAAGATGAGCAAATTAGAAGAGAAACATCTTCCAAACAACGCACTGGGTCAACACTTGGAGCCCTGAATGACGAAGGAGAACTGGTGGAGCACAGACTTGATGGAGGCGGCGTTCACGAGCCCTGCTTCCCACGTGCTCTCAAAAGCTCTTCATTTGTGGCTGATGGCAGCTAAGTGGAAGAAAACCCAGCTTTCTTGCTGTTTGGGTGGGAGAGTTCTGACCCACATTCTCTCCTGTCTTTCAGGATTGAGCCCTATTTGCTCCTCTTAGTCACCTTTCCCCGTAAGTGCCTTTAATCCATTTACTTCCTCTTCATCATGTCCCCACACCTTACTGATGTTTCTGGCATGCACGTCCCACATTAACTACTTGTCCTTTAATACTTACTCCAGAGTCTTGTTTCTGACGCACTCAAAGTTTAAGACACCCAGCTGCTAAATAATGCCGTCGGCTTTTCAAGCTTGTTTCCTCTAACTCTAAAGCCCCTGCTTTGTCAACTCTGCAAGACTGTGGTCTGTATATAGAGACTATGGATGATCTTTTATTGTGTTTGCATATTCTTGAAGAAGGCGACATTTTTCTGAAATGGTGGGTTTTTTTGTTGTTGTTGTTGTTTTTTCAGAGACAGAGAGAGAGAGTCAGAGAGAGGGATAGACAGGGACAGACAGACAAGAACAGGAACGAAGAGATAAGAAGCATCGATCATTAGTTTTTCGTTACACATTGCGACACCTTAGTTGTTCATTGATTGCTTTCTCATATGTGCCTTGACTGCGGGTCTTCAGCAGACCCAGTAACCCCTTGCTTGAGCCAGCGACCTTGGGTCCAAGCTGGTGAGCTTTTGCCCAAGCCAGATGAGCTTGCGCTCAAGCTGGCGACCTCGGAGTCTCAAACCTGGGTCCTTCCACATCCCAGTCTGACATCTATCCACTGCGCCACCGCCTGGTCAGGCCTGAATGGTGGTTTTGATGTTAAGTTTGTTTTCACAAGTGAACACTCCTGTACAGAGTGTTAGGATGAAAATACACATGAGTTTATTAAAAACAACATTCAGAAATGGGTTCTGCATTATTGTCTCTCACACTCAAAGAAAGGGGAGGTCTGGGTGACCATTTGGAATATCATAGTAGAAATCACACGACAGGCTTAACTTCCATTTTCAGAGCCGGATGGTGTGGGCCTCCTCAGTGAGCCAGGCCTTGCAGCGGGAATGAGTTACCTTGTGTGGCATCTTCATAATAGCCAACCCAGGGAGTTTGTCACTGGCCAACAATAATCTGCAGTGAGCCCTCGCCTTAAAGAGTCTGATTTGCAGTAAAGCAGGGCCACAGGACGAGTTTGCTTTGACCAAGAGCAGCTGTAGGTCTAAACATCTAAGGGATAAATTAATTATTATAAACCATACTAATAAGTAGTCATATTTTCTAAAACCAAGGGACTCACTTAAACATGTGGGATTTTAAAGTTATATTTAAAGTAATGACTTTTCCATATTAAAAATTACATAACTATACTGAAAAATTGCAGAAGAGTAGGAAATATATCGCATCTGATTCCATTCCTCATTCATACAAAATAAAATACAATAATATAAAATACTAGTATCAGCCTCGTGAGTTCATTTAAAATTTACGTCAAAACAGTTATATTTTATGTATTTTAATGTTGATTTTTTTTTAAAAAATGGATGTATTGATTTTAGAGAGAGAGAAAGGGAGGGAGAGAGAAAGGGAAACGTTACCTTGTTCCACACTTGATTGGCTCCCCTATGTGCCCTAACTAGGAATCGAACCCATAACCTTGGCATATGGGGACAATGCTCCAACCAGCTGAGCTACCGGCCAGGGCTTATTTGTTGCTTTGTAACTAACATTAATTTTGTGTTTTTCATTTTTTTTTAATATTGTGGTACATTTTTTTAAAACTTTTTTATTTATTTACTTATTTATTCATTTTAGAGAGGAGAGGGAGAGAGAGAGAGAGAGAGAGAGAGAGAGAGAGAGAGAGAGAGGGAGAGAAGGGGGGAGGAGCTGGAAGCATCAACTCCCATATGTGCCTTTACTGGGCAAGCCCAGGGTTTCGAACCGGCGACCTCAGCTTTTCCAGGTCGACGCTTTATCCACTGCGCCACCACAGGTCAGGCTGTTTTTCATTGTTTTGATATAACATTAGAATGCCCTGAAAATTTTACATCGAGCCCTCACTCGTAGGTTAGAAACATATCTTAGTTAACTGGGGATAAAGTTAAACAAAAGCCCTTCCCTTTTTCATCTGATTTCTCCTTGCTGTTTCCTACCTGTGAATCATCAGGCTCCTGATAACTTAGAATTCAAATGCGGGGTCCGTTCATGTCTCACAGGGTAATGGTGGACAGCACCTCAAGCAGTCTGCGGTCCGCAAGAGGTGTTGAAGAAATGCCCCGGCCCACCTGTCTCGGGTTTTCTGTGTCCATTGCCGGTCCCTCCATTTAGGGTCCCTCAGCGTTCCTGCATTCTGTCCTCATTGCTAGTTCTGCTGTCTTTTATTTTTCATCTTCCGCTCCTAACCGCATGGAGGCAGAAAGTTTACCATAACTTAGTTTCTGAGTCAAATAAGCCCATCCAGGATTAACTCTGGGCCTTGCTTCGTCTCACTGTATAATATTGAAAAGTTGTTTACCGCTCCTCTCTTTAGTTTAGTTTTTTTTTTTTTTTAAATGGGGACACTCGTACCTACCAGGCATGGGTCACTCAGCAGTCAAGCGTGTTAGTGTGAAGTCCCCAGCAGAGGGCGTGTGAAAGAATAACCTTACTCATGGAGACTTCTCTTCTACTGAGGGCAAGCCGGCACTTAACTGAGAGCAGATATTTTTATCGTAATAATTCCAAAACGAATCTAAAGGTCTGTCTGATTTGTCTGTCTCAGGAGAAAGAGAGTAGCAGGCTGTACTGGGTCTTGACCTAGACCAATCCCATGATCCTTGCTCTTGAAGATGTAAAATTGGGGACTGGCTTGTCAATGTCATAACTGAAGACCTAAAATGCTCAAGCTAGAAATGTGAGCACTATCAGAAAACAACACAGTTTGGAAAATTTTTTTTAAAGATTTTATTTATTCATTTTAGAGAGAGAGGAGAGAGAGAGAGAGAGAAAGAGAGAGAGAGAGGAGGAGGAGGAGGAGGAGGAGCAGGAAGCATCAATTCCCACATGTGCCTTGACCAGGCAGGCAAGCCTGGGGTATAGAACCAGTGACCTCAGCATTCCAGGTTGACACTTTATCCATTGCGCCACTACAGGTCGGGGGGAGAATTCTTATAGAAAGAAAAAAAGGAGTCTTTTATTAAACTCACATCAATTATTATGAAAACATCTGAAATACAACCCACCTGATTAATACCAAGGGGGCCCAAAACTCTGAGAAGTGATGTTTTTCTTTTCTAATTTCAGTTTCATCTTCTTTAGTTCTTCTATGAAATGGGGTGAATTACAGCAGCTGAAAATATGAGCGGCTGTGGGTTTCTGCAAGAAAGGCTAATGATCAAAATTGTCCCGGAAAAAAATACCAGTTCTAATCACTAGCCAACTGGTAAGGGGGAGGAAGTGCTATTCATCTCTAATTCCCACAGTTAATTATCATACCTAAAAATATATACATTTCTTATTAATATTTTTGGCATATTATGATTTAATCAAAACATGGTCTGTCATAAATTTCAGAAAAGCTTATTCAATTTGTAGGGTATTTTTAACTGTGTAATTCTCCCGATGAGTTAGTACAATAAAATATCAAAGAATGATGGGGGAAAGACAACAGATAGTTCTGTTATGTATGAATACCCTGAATACAGTGCCAGAGGACAGAATGCTCTCCTTATCTCCCACCTGGTTTATAACTGGCATGCTAAAATCTGAGCAGGTTGCCAGACATATTCTGTAGGGTCGGGTATAGTTGGCAATCCCAGGTGTGTGGAAGTAATATTTAGCATCCTCAGGTGGGAAATAGACCTCAGGCTGGATCCATGATAAGGAATGTGTGTAGGTCAAGAACATTTACACATACATTATATTGGTAATAGTACCCATCTTTTGTTACTTAGAAGAGGTAGGTTAAGATGTCTTTCTTCCTTGAGTTTTTTGGGTTTTTTTGGTCTGTTACATTAGGACATAATAAAACAATAAAGTTGAAGGAATATTAACAGTAGTTATATTTCAAATGATTAGAATTAATCAAGTGCTTATTATGTTCCAAGAAATTCTCAGGTGGCAAGCAGATAAAACCTTATAGTATTTATTTAGTTATATTTAAATAGATTTAATTTTTTAGTATTTTAAGTATGAACTTATTAAACATAAACAATCTGGTATTCAAGGTGGTTCTCTTATTATCTTCCTCTGTAGAAGAGGACACTGAAGCACAGAGAGATTAAGAAGCTGACTCAATAGCCTGGGCTGGTTAGCTCAGTCAGTTAAGAACGTCCTCCAGAAATAACAAGGTGATGGGTTCGATCCCCGGTCAGGGCGCACACAGGAAGCAGTTCAATGACTGCATGACTGAGTGGAACAACAAATGAATGCTTCCCTTCCCTCTCCCCTCTCTCTCCCTTTCTCTCTCTGTTTCTCTTAAAATAAAAAAGAAATTAAACCCTGATAGGTCTATCAGTTGGAGCATTGTCCTGGAGTACAGGGATTACCAGTTTGAGTCCCCAGTCAGGGCGCATACAGGAGCACCTTGATGTTCCTGTCTCCCTCCTTGCCTCTCTCAAAAAGAAAAACAAATCAGATTCTAGTATTCATTCACAGAAATCTAGTAAGTCTGGGTGGATTCCAGAAATATTCCTACTTACTAGGGCTTTCAGGTGTTTCTGATAAAGATAAACCACTGGCCCATTTTTAAGAAACAACAACCTTGATATGCTCTTTGTTCTTTTGGTATTGACTCTTAGTCACTCATTGGAAAGGGCCTTTTGGATCCTGGAAAATATATTGGGAACCTATTTGCAGTCGTGGGGGCACCATGTCATGTGGCGGCGGCAGTGGTGGTGATGGTTATCTGAAGAGTACGCCATTGTTTTCTTCTTTACTTAGAACTGTTCTAAGCTTCAGTCTAAAAAAGTGCAGCCTCTGGCCTGACCAGGTGGTGGCGCAGTGGATAGAGCGTCAGACTGGGATGTGGAAGACCCAGGTTCAAGACCCTGAGGTTGCCAGCTTGAGCACTGGCTTATCTGGTTTGAGCAGAAAAGCTCACCAGCTTGGACCCAAGGTCGCTGGCTTGAGCAAGAGGTTACTCTGTCTGCTGTAGCCCCACGGTCAAGGCACATATGAGAAAGTAATCAATGAACAACCAAGGTGTCGCAACGAAAAACTAATGATTGATGCTTCTCATCTCTCTCCGTTCCTGTCTATCTGTCCCTATCTATCCCTCTCTCTGACTCTCTCTCTGTCTCTGTAAAAAAAAAAAAAAGTGCAGCCTCTGATCAGATTATAAAATTTTAAAGCTGCCCTTCCCCCCCCCAAATGGAAAATTTTTAAGAAGAATCTTTTATGTTAACCTGTCTCTGGCAGCATAAAATATTGATTAGGCTTTCAAAGGAGATAGGAGACCCTTGCTTCACACTCAGACTGTGTAGACGATGACAGACCCCTAGGTGTGCAACCTGATATGGACAAAAAAATATGCCCGAGTCTTGTGCTGGGCTCCTAGTCTGTCATCGGGAGCTTCGTGGAGTTGCTAATACTACTCTGCAATATCATTTCTTCCAAACCAGCAGAAAAGCCTGTGGGCAAAGATCATAGGCAACCGGACGTGGGCCTGGGCACTGCATGGAAGGATTATAACAGAGAAGGTGATGGGCGTTGTTACTGAAGTTGGGAAGAGTCAACGCAGTGTGAGTGAAGCCGATCACCCTTGGAAACACTAAATGCCAGTCCCCTGCCTTCGTTTCTCAGCTTGTTTGCCTTCGAACATGCTCTCGCTTGCCAGTGGAACGTGTCTGTCTAGTCCCCAGACCCTAGCTCTGTAGCACTGTCCCCTGGGAAGGCTTTAATCTACCCGGTCGCAGGAAGGGAGTAGAAATTACACATTATTTTCTAGCCAGCAGGATGGTGTTTGGGTTTGAACTGGGTGAAGGTCACGCTGAAGTGTCGTGACCTTGTGAGAACTACTTAGATTCTCCAAGATTCAGATTCTTTGTCTGTGAAATGGAAATCATAAAACTTGTTTATTTCTTTTTTTTTTTTTTTTTTTTTTTTTTTTTTTGGTAAGGTGAACTTATTTAGTTAAAATAAACATCCAATATTTGGGACTATTTTTTTCAGATATTTTTATATTTTTTTTTTTATTTTTTTTTTTCATTTTTCTGAAGTTGGAAACGGGGAGAGACAGTCAGACAGACTCCCGCATGCGCCCGACCGGGATCCACCCGGCACGCCCACCAGGGGCGACGCTCTGCCCACCAGGGGGCGATGCTCTGCCCATCCTGGGCGTCGCCATATTGCGACCAGAGCCACTCTAGCACCTGGGGCAGAGGCCACAGAGCCATCCCCAGCGCCCGGGCCATCTTTGCTCCAATGGAGCCTTGGCTGCAGGAGGGGAAGAGAGAGACAGAGAGGAAAGTGCGGTGGAGGGGTGGAGAAGCAAATGGGCGCTTCTCCTGTGTGCCCTGGCCGGGAATCGAACCCGGGTCCTCCGCACGCTAGGCCGACGCTCTACCGCTGAGCCAACTGGCCAGGGCTTTTTTTCAGATATTTTTAACGAGCAAAAACATATCAGAAGACAAAATACGTCGCCCCTCCCCCCTTAGATGTTCCAGTGATGACTGGTTTTCATTCTTTGGTCGATATGACAAGTATTTATTGAGTGCTTATTATATGCCAGGCACACTTCTAGGTCCTGAGGACTGCATTTTAAAGAAACCACAGGTTCTTTCTCTCTTGACGTTTATGCTTTAGTGGCTGAGAGAGGCGACAAATGAGGACACACATAAGAAAGATGTTGGAGGAATCTGTTATTCTCATCTGTTGGTTTGCTGGGGGTTTTTTTCTTTTTTTTTTTTAATTTTAGAAGAGGGTTGTATTGAGGCAAAATTGAAGCTATCCATGCCAGAATCCTTCATGAACACAGTCCTGGCTCCGCCCCTGGTACTGGTCTCTAACAGCTGCCAGAGCTCCCCTTGGCTGGTGGCAGCCACAGACCACGCTCCGACTCTTGTGAACACTGTTGATGGACAGGGGGCACTGAAGGACAATATCCTCCTTGTTATTACAGAGAGTTGTTCAGCAGTTCCAAACAAACAAACAAAAAAACCCCACAATAACTACATACATTTCTCACAATTATATTTTCCGTTCTTTAAAAACGGCCGTATTACTTAAGCAAGAATTGCCTTCTAAGATACGTCGGAGGCCTGAAGAGGCGAGAGGCTGTGAGAGACTGCTTTGGGACGGGCAGCCTCTCTTCTCGCCTCACTTAGCTCTGTTTTCTCCTAACCTTTTTTATTTAATATTTCCCTTCTCTGCTCCCTGTGGAAAGTCCACCAGTGAACTCTTGTGACTGTGTTACTGGGGTTGGATTGGGAATTAGGGAGAGCCCTGGTAGGAGGTCAGAGGAAGAAAAGAAATTGAGATGAGTGCATTTAGGTCCCCAGCTTCCTGTCTGCAGAGTCATCTTTGGTCTGCTGTGTCCCTCAGTAAAGGTCATGGTTTTTACCATGGTGGCCTGTATTTCAATAACTGCTCACTGCCCTGTCCCTTTGGGTCCAGGCTTAGTAACAGCTCTTCTAGTATCAGCCCAGGGATTTTGCAAGATTTTGCTTACTCTACAACTTGTCCTTTAATATAGAGTCCCTTTTTACATTAACTTTCCTCAAATTATCCCACTTCAAGTGTACCATCTGTTTCCTGTTGAGTTGCTGAGTGTTCCGACTATCACCAATAAAAGCATCTATTCAAACTCATGAAGTAAGTCAGAGTGGGGTTAGCAAGAAATGTACCAGCATTAGAAGTTTGAGATTCAAATCATGGCTACCCTTTTAGTACATTTGTGCCTGAGGCCAGTTCCTTGGATGCTATGAGTTTTAAGTCCCCCACGTACCAAATGGACAGAATTGCAGAATAAAAGCAGGAGCCAAAGTTATTCTTTATATATTTTTTTAAAAATCTGCATGAGACCTGAACAATAGTCAGCCCAGTAACGCTCATATTGATACTGGTTGTAGTACTCTTACGTGCCGTACACCTTACAAGATCTCACCAGCTATACAACGTTAAAACACTAACTGTTCTTAGTTCACATTTCTGCCCGATGGTTCCAATTTGGAGTGTGAGTTGATGTTTCTAAGAATAAGACGTCGTGCGAGCACCTGATGCCGTACCCCAGCTGATTATGCACATCTTCCACGACTCCGAAACCCTCTGACATACTTTTTTCTGAAAGTGTAAATTAATTAACACATATAACATGTTTAAATGCTCGATACTGAAAGCTGAAAAAGAAATGCTCGTGTTAAAAGTCTTCAGTTGCTGGCTGACTAATTGCCCCGGATAACAACTGTCACCAGTAGGGAGGCATCTGTCTATCTTGTGAAATATTAGAAAACCAGGACCTCCTGCTACAACCTAATTAGCGTATATGTTGTGTGTCTCTCAACTTTGTTCATACAAAAGGTGGAGCTGGTTTTGTTTTTTTTTTAAGACAGACAATGTATTTCTAAATCCGAGGGACGAAAATGGTTCAGTGATGGCAATTTTGTGGCTGAGCTCAACAGTGCTAGGTGTTTCCAAAGAAAAATAACCACGATGTCTGCAGGAAGGAGTCCAGCTGAGGGATTTGTTTCTCTCCCAGAGAAATTCAGAGCAAAGTTCCCTCACTTCTTCAACTATATAATAGGTCCCATATTTAATAAGATTATACTTTTCTAACATCAGGTGGTTTTAGGCCTGTGTTGTTGTATAGTGAGAAATTGTGCATGATTGTCCAATTTTGCAAACTCACACAGAGTGATGTTATTGAAGAAGGTGATATTTAGGCACAGAATTCCTCTTCTGTGCCTAGAACCTACGACAAGCTATTTCACATGAATAACACCATTCAATGCTCACAATCTCCCTTTGAGGTAAGAAGTGACTTCTAAATCAGGATTCTAGTTTAGATCATCTCACAGGAAGCCTGTGGCTGTCACCTTAACGCTATAAAGGTTGACTGACTTTTGTAAATTATATTCCCATCTTTTACTAAGAAAAGATAAGTAACTCTCTATAGACCAGTGAACTAGGTTATACGATTTTATTTTGTTCTTGACACTTTGGTTCCTGAGATATCAGCTGTCTGGACTTTTCCACATCAAATTAAATTGGATTAGACTCCACTTGTGTCTTCCTTGTTCTAATAGTACCCACTTTCGAGCTCTCTGTCCCTTTGGCTGTATCATACAGTGTCCTAAAGGCCCGCCTGGTCCTGGGTAATTGGCTTCAGTGATAACCTTTCACCCATTTGCATAGCATGTTTCTGCTCAGTCCGGTTTGTGCACAGCTATGTACCCACCCCTCCTTCTCCAAGTGGGCTGTGCATATGCCCCTCACACAGATCTTCTCTGCTATTACCTTCAGCCTCAGAAAATATCAGCCGTGGCTTCCATGGCCACTGTACTGAATGGCCAACTCTTCACAGCCTTCCATGCAAACACCCACTCTTCCCATTTTTGACAGGGCCTATATTGTGTGTCAAGACCCCTATCATTTATGAGACTGTCACAAGCTCCTCCCCTTCCCTTTCTCTGGAACATGATCTCTTTATCCGGGTTGAGCCACCACTTTAATTAAAACATTAGATTTTTTAAATATATTTTTTTCGTGCCTGACCAGGCGGTGGCGCAGTGGATAGAGCGTCGGACTGGGATGCAGAGGACCTGGGTTCAAGACCCCGAGGTCGCCAGCTTGAGCTCATCTGGTTTGAGCAAAAGCCCACCAGCTTGAACCCAAGGTCGCTGGCTCCAGCAAGGGGTTACTCGGTCTGCTGAAGGCCCACGGTTAAGGCACATATGAGAAAGCAATCAATGAACAAGGTGTTGCAACACGCAATGAAAAACTAATGATTGATGCTTCTCATCTCTCTCCGTTCCTGTCTGTCTGTTCCTGTCTATCCCTCTCTCTGACTCACTCTCTGTATCTGTAAAAAATAAATAAATAAATAAAAATTAAAAAAATTAAATATATTTTTTCATTAGGGAAACATCAGATTAAATGATGGTCTGGGCTAGCCTTCCATCATAAAGCTCTCTGGGCACTGTTCTTAGCTGACCTCTGATGTGCAAAGCAGTTGGTAACTCTTCAAGGATAGGGCTCTATGTGTAATTAGCGGAGCCCAGATCTCAGACCAGAGAAGTGGAGGAGTGGAAAGAGTAAGGTAGAGTACAGAAGGGAATAGGGTAGGGATGATTTGGATGTTAAGCATGCATTCTTTAAATAATGTATGGCTTTGAAAGGATATTTTAGCCTTTCCTCCGACAATTAATTCCATCTACTGCTAATACAGCATGAGTTTGTAGTTCACTTTAATGAAGGCTTGATATATATCTAAACAATTTTATAATTGGGACATGCCAACAACTAAAACCCTATTTGTAATATTTCATTCATATACTTTTCATTCATAAAACCCCATTACTTCTCTACCATACTGGTTAAGAAGACTTCTTCCGGCCCTGGCCAGTTGGCTCAGTGGTAGAGCGTCGGCCTGGCATGCAGGAGTTCCCGGTTCGATTCCCGGCCAGGGCACACAGAAGAAGCGCACATCTGCTTCTCCACCCCTCCCCCTCTCCTTCCTCTCTGTCTCTCTTCCCCTCCCACAGCCAAGGCTCCATTGAAACAAAGTTTGCCTGGGCGCTGAGGATGGCTCCATGGCCTCTGCCTCAGGTGCTAGAATGGCTCTGGTTGCATCAGAGCGACCCCCCAGATGGGTGGAGCATCGCCCCCTGGTGGGCATGCCGGGTGGATCCTGGTCAGGCACATGTGGGAGTCTGTCTGACTGCCTCCCAGTTTTCAACTTTAGAAAAATACAAAAAAAAAAAAAGACTTCTTCCTCTCTTCCTCCTCTTTCTCCTCCTCTTCTTTTTCTTCTTCTTTCTTCTTCTTATGTCTCTCTCTCTTTTTCAATAATTTTTAGTCCCCATTTCCAATGGTCTCTTAATGTCCTCCTTTTATTTCTAGGTTAACCTTTGGATATCTGATCACTTATTACTACTTGTTATTAAATAATGGAAAAATCTCTTCTAGATCTAGCTAAGTAAGTCACACATGTAGATACAGAAGGTCTAGAAACAGCTTTAAAATGACATTCTTCTTCTTTCTCCATCATCTACTGCTCCCTGTGAGAACAAGAAAAAATTCTTCACATTAATAATAAAATACTTTCTCTCTTCATTATAATGTAGATTTTTTTAAAAATGAAGCTTCTTTTCCAACCTCCCTCAATACCATTTTAAATAACTACAAGGTAGATGTTATTATCCCAATTTCACAAACATGGAAACAGATTCAAAAAGGTTAGTTGACTCAGTATAATTGACTTAATTGACTAATCTTAATCTCATATCTAGTTAAGTCTTGGAGTTGGAATTTGTACCTAGTCAGTTATATCCTGTCCATTTTCATTATATGCTAGGTTGCAGATCTATAACAATAATCAAATCTTCAATATAAGCTATGCAGAAAAAATAATTTTCAGAAATATCTTAGAATTGGGATAGGCATGTCCTCATTTCTGGCATGTCGTGCAGAATAAATTTGGAATATAGGAGAATATATTCAGAGGTAATTCCCATATGAAAATGACTCTTTCCCTAACTGCATTAAATGGTTTCTGAATTATGATAAGAAATGGTTTTAAAGTTCTTGAGCTTTAGGGTGATACAGGTATTCAAATTCTGCCTCGGATTATATAAGATTTGTGATTTTGAGTAAATAATTCCTTAGAGTTTCATTTTCTTCCTCTTTTAGAAACAGATAAAACCTGGTTTGCATTCCAGTTTTATTTTTATTTTTGTACCTGAAAATTTTTTATTCTGACTTCGAAAACCCAAAACATTTCTTCAGCAATATTTGCTGGTTTTCACCTCTCCTTCAAGCATCTCACTTCAAACTTCTTTTAGGACCTTGCCTATTCTCTTCCACATCTACACACAGAGACAAAGTAGGTCTTCTCAGGCTCTGTGTAGCTTCTTCTTAGAAATCATCTCACCTCTACCCTTAAAGTCCTCACACTTAAACATGTTATTTTGCCAAATCACTTTAACACTTTTGTGGGGATCTTCTGCAGGCTACCCTTCACCCCTCTTTATTTTTTTAATTTATTGGGTTGACATGGTTCACTACACGATACAGGTCCCAAGGGTACAGCTCAATATAACACCACCTCCATTGCTTAAAGACATGAACCCCTGGATCACTCTCTCCCTATCACATCAGCATTCAAAACCCTCAATGAGTTTCACATTCATTTAGACAATCCTTTCAAGACCCTGGCCTCTCAGTTTCTCTCCTTCTCCTTCGGGGATCTGGTCTTCAACCTTACATTGGCCATCTGTGCTCATACCCCAAACTTTGATATTACCAAGAGATCTATCCTGCCTTGACAGAAATTTCAGGCATCTCAAATTTCGACCATTCCTGTTCACTCCTTCAATTTTGTCCATTTCACTTCTTTACCCCACTGAGACTTTAAATATTTTGGCACTACTATTTTTTAATTGTTGCTCACCCCACTCACATTCTCACTTTACTTTTTACTGACCACAGATTGCATGGTCAACTATTGTAGTGAGACCATCAACTCCATTAGTTCTTTCTCCCTTGTCAACACTCCTTTGGCAAGCGCCAACATTGGCTAAGTCCACCTGCATCCTGGCATGTCGGGGACACAACATCGTGCTGAATGGTCTTAGGTGAGTTTATCCCGGTCAGCTCCAGCCAGGCTTCAGTGCCGCTGGGAAACCCTGTTTTATATCTAGTGTATTTATTCTTCCATCTCCTATTTCACACTCACTCCTCCTTTCTCAAATCTTAACCATTCTCTCTCTCACTCTACTCATAGCTGATGATATTGTATCCTTGTTCACTGAGAAAATAGGAGCAGTTAGAAAATAAGTATCTGTAAACATCAACTGCTACATCTATCTGAATGCTTGTGTCTGTATCCCCATACTCTATCTTCCCTCCTATTGCTTCGGTTGAGTTATCTGGGCTCCCAGCTAATGCCATGTATTACTCCCTATACCCTACCGGCCAACTCAAGCAGCTCACCTCAGTGATGTGTTGTCTCTCTACTAAATCATCAGTCTTAATCTACAAGGGTTCACAGCTCTTGACATACAGACTTGGTGTTATTTCTCTCTTCTAAATCTTCATTAAATGTATTGCTTTGTAACTATCAAACCATTTCTGTATTCTACTTATAGCAACATTGCTATCTTTCTATTTTCTCTTAAACTCCTTCCAATCAGACTTTTGCCTCACCTTCTACCCAGATCCCTCAACACTGTTTGTTTTTTTGTTTGTTGTTTGTTTGTTTGTTTGGGAGGTGAGGAGGAAAAGAGAAAGACAAGAAGCATCAACTCTTAGTTGTGGCACTTTAGTTGTTCATTGATTGCTTCTCATATGTGCCTTGACTGAGAGATTCCAGTTGAGCCAGTGACCTGTTGCTCCAGCCAGAAACCTTGGGCTCAAGCCAGTGATCTTTGGGCTTAAGCCAGTGACCATGGGATTATGTCAATGATCCTGCATTTAAACTAGTGACTTCACACTCAAGCTGGTGATCCTGTACTGAAGCCATATGAGCACACACTCAAGTCGGTGACCTTGGGGTTTTGAACTTGGGACCTTAGCATCCCAGGTAAATGCTCTATGCACTACATCACCACTGGTCAGGCCCATCAACACTGTTCTCACCAAAGACCCCAGTAGTGTC
This sequence comes from Saccopteryx leptura, assembly GCF_036850995.1. Lineage (NCBI taxonomy): Eukaryota > Metazoa > Chordata > Mammalia > Chiroptera > Emballonuridae > Saccopteryx > Saccopteryx leptura. The sequence goes on along the minus strand of NC_089511.1, from coordinate 14,839,418 downwards.
AGTGTTGTTAAATCCAATGATCAAGTCTTAATTCTCTTACTGCATGTATCACCTTCATTTGAATTTGACATAGTTATCCAGCTCTTCTTCTTCAGTTATCCCATAATATACACTTTCTCTTAGTTCTCCTATTCCCTAGCTGGTTTTTTCTCTCTGCCTATACTCACTCCCTAGGGTTTAGAGTCTAGGTGTCCTCATCCAGTATGACGACTTCAAACAGAATCTGTAAATGGATACCCGTATGTTTCCCTTTAGGTTATCTTCACTGACCTCAGAACAAAGGTTGAAAGCTGGACATCTGGTTTCTCATTCTCCTGAATTCACTCATTTCTTAGTTTCCTTATCTCAGTAAATAACAAATTAAAGCTTTCTGTTTATCAGCCATAACCCTCAAAGTCATAACCGATTTCTCTCCTTTGTTTACCTTTGCTTTCCAAGTTCATTTGATATCTGACCACTTCTTATAGTATTCTCACAATACCCTTCGTCCCTTGATTTTAAAATATCATTAGCTTACACACACACACACACACACACAAACACACACACACACACACCCTGTGGTCCATAAAATTAAAGCAGGTACTTGCAAAGTGTTTTACTAGTTGTCCTTGTAAGTTTGATTAGGAAGAACCTGTTATAACCCTCATCCATTTCTGTGATTTTTAAGGTATCTGACAAGGATAATATCTCATTGTTTCTTAAATTCTTAATTCCATTCTTTTTCACTTCTCACAGAGCTCTTAAATTCTTTTCCCCCCAAAAAAAAGAGGTCAGGAGAAAGTGCAGTTTAGTCCATGTGAGGGGAAGGTTGACTAAGTCACATTCTTGTACACTAGGCACCTTCTGCTGGACCACCTTATAACATTCCCGGAAGGTAGAGCATGTAGTGTATATTTTATATAAGGGATAACACACTCAACGTTTTAAGTAGCCAGAGTGATAGAGATAGAGCAAAATGATTCTAAGAAAGCCTTGTCTCCTCATCCTTTCTTTATCCAATTTCTCTCTTCTTTTCTTTCTATATTTCATACATTGTCTTGGGAAGACACACAGAGCTGGTAACTGCCTGCCCTGTCAGCTGGACCACAATAAATACCGTATTTCTGCAGAACCAAAGCGCTTCTACCTCTCCCCAGGTCCACAGCAGCCAATCCCAGGCCGCCCTCTCTTCCCTCAGGCTCAGGCCCCCTTCACCCTCCCCACCTGGAGAAGATGATTCTCTCCCAACTCCAGGTGTGGTGCAGTACGCCTTCTTTAAACAGTACCCACTTCAGAGCCCAATGGGGGCTTTTATAGTGATTGTCAAGGAAGATATTTTGGAGACAATAGTCCTGGGGGTGAGAGGAGAAAAAAAAAAAAGCAGTAAGTGATGAGATTTTTTTTGGTTGATGAGAGTAAGATCAGGGAAGGCAAAATTCGGTTTTGCTTTGGGCTGATATGTCCTTTCTAGAGTCACCCCTGAACCTATCAGAGCCATAGTATTCGCTTAGGTGAACTCTCCCGCACTGGGAACATTCTTGCATGTTGGAAAAAATTCCTCCACTTTCAAAATAATTGCATAGCTCTATTTCCAAGTGAATGCTAAGAAAAAACTTAATTAGCTAGCCTGAACTCTGACCGTGACAGGTTCCTATTTACTAAGAGAAAGCTGTGATTGATTCTAATGTTTTATACACCTTTAGGTTGTACAGGGGACAGGGAGTCTGGGGTGCATGTGATTAGCACGGACTGTGAAGCCAGATGATTTGGGTCAAAGCCCTGACGTTTATTCCGCATGTGGAAATATTTGAATCTGGCTGAGCCGTGGAAACGTGATTATATGTGACTGTGTAAACTTGGCTTTGGTGTGAGTTAACAAAGCTATTTAACCAATATTTATTGGCTTTTTATTCATTTCTCCCCTCTAATCCACTTTCCACATTCTCAGCCAGGATAAGCTTTTTTTTTTTTTTTTTTTCTTTTTGTGACAGAGACAGAGAGATACAGAGAGAGGGACAGATAGGGACAGACAGGAAGGGAGAGAGATGAGAAGCATCAATTATTTTTTGTGGCACCTTAGTTGTTCGTTGATTGCTTTCTCATATGTACCTTGACCTGGGGGTAGGTTACAGCAGACTGAGTGACCCTTTGCTCAAACTAGTGATCTTGGGCTCAAGCTGGTGAGCCTTGCTTAAACCAGATAAGCCCACACTCAAGCTAGCAACCTTGAGATTTTGAACATGGGTCCTCTGCATCCCAGTCTGATGCTCTATCCACTGTGCCACCACCTGATCAGGCAGCCAGCATGCAGCCAGGGTAATATTCTAAAATCACGTATCTGATTATGCCACTATTATATCTTAATGATCCCAGTAACTGTAAGCTCTTTTTTTAAGTGGAGGACCAAAACACTAGTAGCTTAATAAAGGTGTCTGCAAGGGCTATGTAATAGCATAGAATAAACATGTGACCATTTTTTTTTTCTAATATATCGACACTCTAAATCTTTTATAATAAAACCAAGCCAACAACTTGGGGTTGGAATACAACATTCACACAAATTTAAGCTCAAATAGGACAATTTGAAAAACCAGTGACCATCTGGGCTTTTGGCCTATATGTATAGCTCCCTGAGAATGTGTATACTAGCTCACCTTGTATTAAGAAAGTTTGGATGGAGAAAATTGAGCACCATTGACCTGGGTGAAATCCGAATTCTTATCAAGTCACACAAAGCCCTGCATAATCTTTGGACTCCTTTGGCTCTTTGTTCTTCACTGATTCCAAACTACATCCAGGAACCAGAACACAAGACTTGGCTTTCATGAAAAGTACCCCTCAGCTACAGCGCCCCCTCCTCATTCTCGTTCCTCCCAATGCATTCCTGTACGTCCATCGGATCCTCGTTTAGAAATCATCTTTTAAGTCTTGCCTGAGAGTTTCGGGTGTCCTAATTCACACACACTCTTGAAGAGCACTAAGGCCCCCACGCACCCCGCACACTTTTATGATTGCCACTCTATGTTCTTATAAGTGCTTCACCCCCTTGGTTCCTAAGATCCAGCAGTGTAGCAAAGAGACAGGCCAGTAATCCCCATTTCAGTAATGCTTTCAAGGGAAGCATCACTTTTTAATTTTATTTCATTTTATTTTATTTTTCTAAGTGACAGTGCCCTGGCCACTCTCCACTCCCATCTAGAACTTCTCTCTCCATTCTCTTTTGGAAGAGAATAAAACCCCATCGGCCTCAGTTTATATAGATGCGATCTTATACAAACTTTACTTTTCATTTTCTCCTCTTGTCTCTTTATTCATATATGCTTCAGGCCAAAATAAGAAAGGTTCAGTTTTCAGGAAAAAGAAAAGAAAACACACACACACACACACACACACGCACACACACACACACACGAAGCTAGCCAGCACCGTTGTGCTAAACAGAAGGCTCTTGACATCAGTTTGGGTTGGCCCTTTCTCCTGTGGACGCTGAGTCTGTTTGGTGTGCACACGGATCATGAGTTTGGGAGCTCTTGTTGGCCCGAGAACGATCATGGAGTTCTGGCACCCTTCACGGCTTCCCGGTGCACAGCATGAGTCACCAAGGATAAGGTTGCCACGGCTACACACACCCTAGATCACAATTGGCTGTGAAATCAAGTTGCAAATTTTAACTCAATTCTCATTACAAGGAAGATTATACAATATCCATGTGGAAACAGAAGGGTCTTCAAGATGGCTTAAAGCACAAAGTAGCTCTAAGTATGCACTCAGGAAATGCTTAGCCAAAAGATAAATAAAAATAAAGCAGTAGGGCCTGACCGGTGGTGATATAGTGGACAGAATATTGACCTGGAGATCCAGGGCTGCCGGTTCAAAACCCGATGTCTCCAGCTCAGCCCCAAGGTTGCTGGTTACAGTCCAGGGTTGCCGGCTCAAGCCTGAGGTCATGGTTTGATCCCCAGACAAGACATGTATGAAAAGCAATCGATGGACACACAACTAAAGTGGAGCAACGAGTTGATGCTTCTCTCACCCTTCCTGTCTCTCTCCTTCTCTCTCTCAAAAAATAAAATAAGGTGGTAATAAGGCATAATAAATATCACTTAAGGGAAAAGACTGTAGAACAAAAAGCCCAACCAGATCTACTACGCTTGCCTGAAAAGGGGTAAAAACAACAGAAACCACAGGGAAAACCTGTTACCTGTAGCAGTGCCTGGCAGGTAAGATTCCACACAGTTTCTTTGTTATCTCTCCATTTTTAATTATATTTTAATACCCCTGAGCATATTCTGATTTCTTCCTCTCATCCTTCACCCACCCCCACCATACAGTCATTTCTTTCTTTAGTAAAACTATATGTCTTCTATGTTCGAATCCACCAACGGTTCCCTCAGGACAGTCAGTCCTGGCACTCATTCTGAATTTCAGGCGGAAATGAATGGTTCACAAGCTAATGATAGAAATAAATAGCCAATATCAAGTCACTGTGACATGGTAGTGATCCTTCAGTCACAAGCCTTCCACAGAAACCCATGACACATATATCTAGTCCATACCTGCTGTCACCAAGTAATCTACCAGGTCCTTTGTCATTTAATGCTTCTCATAGAGCAATACATGTTAAAATTACCCACAATAATCTGTCGCATGAATGATTAGAAAAAGGAGACTATAAAGCCAGCTATAGAAGCTTGACCTTTGGCAGAAACATTTTTGGGACCGAGCTCTTGAATGTAAAGATCCAAACGGTTTGTTGCTGTCATCTTCAAAAACATGTAAAACTAGGTCGCCTGGAATGGGATAGAGTATCATTGACTCCTTTGTGTTCCACAGAGGAAACCCCTTTCCAGGGTCTTGCCCCCCTCCTCCACACACACACACACACACACACACACACAAGCACACATGCACACGCATTCTCCTCACATGTGTCCAACTGAAAAGTTGAGCCAGAGAAGTTAAAATATGAAAAGAAAATAAATGACAAAAATAATATGTGTCCTTGGTATTGTAGAAGTTCCTTTCCTTCTCCTCATCTCTCCTTTTCTCATCCCTAGCCTTCTCTCTGCCCTCTGCTCCTTTCCATCTTTCTTTCCTTCATTCTTATCTTCTCTCCCTCCCTCTCTTTGGCTCTCCCTCCTCCCCTCCTCCCTACCTTCCCTCCCCCTTCCCCTCCTCCCTCCCTCCCCTCCTCTCTCCCCTCCTCCATCCCTCTCTCTTGCAAAAGAAAAACCAACCAACCAAACATAAAACACCCTAAGGAAAATTATCTTGGAAACAGAAAGGTAAAGAGTCCTAGCTACAGACCCTGGCCGGTTGGCTCAGTGGTAAAGCGTCGGCCTGGCGTGCAGGAGTCCCAGGTTCAATTCCCAGCCAGGGCACACAGGAGAAGCGCCCATCTGCTTCTCCACCCCTCCCCCGCTCCTTCCTCTCTGTCTCTCTCTTCCCCTCCTGCAGCCAGGGCTCCATTGGAGCAAAGTTGGCCTGGGTGCTGAGGATGGCTCTGGTTGCAACAGAGCAATGCCCCAGATGGGCAGAGCATCGCCCCCTGGTGGGCATGCCGGGTGGATCCCGGTCGGGCGCATGCAGGAGTCTGTCTGACTGCCTCCCCGTTTCCAACTTCAGAAAAATACAAAAAAAGAAAAAAAGTCCTACTACAGCTGGAAGCATGTGTGCATTTGAAATATATCCTTGCCTTGGCATTGAGCCGGAGAACTTGGGACTAATGATAAAATGAGCTTATATAACCTTCCCTTTCATCTCCCTCCTCCTCCCCTCACCCTCATGTTTTCTGGTTAGGCTGTCTCAGAGGAAGTCTTGAAGGGACCCAATGGGGAAGGAGGTTCCAGTTTCATTACATCTTTCCTGTGTACAAGGCACTTCTCATACCCAATCAGGGTGCTTTCTGTGTTATTCACTTTAATAACTGTCCATAGTGGTTACAATAGTTGAGGATCAGACAAACTCAATCATTGGCCCCAGAGAGAGTGGCTAAGTGAAAATGTGAACTGTGGTCTCTCTGTCTTTGAAGTCCTTGTTCTCTCTAGGACACCTCACTTCCCTTGAGTTTGCCATCTGTTTCCATAACATCTGCCCGGGTATCACTGAGTGGCAACCGCCCACGTGGTGTGAGGAATATTAGGACAAAAGGTCCTGGTTTCCTCCCTTAATTACATTTTCTTATCTCTGAGGTATCCAGCTAAAGACTCCGACGCATGCAGGTGGTGACCTTAGAGAAGTTGGTCCTTCTGCCTCTAAGCAGTCATCCCTGGAGGTAACTGAAGGACAGCAGGAGCTTCGCAGGGGCTAAAAACGAGGACTCGCAAAATGCATCACTTAGTAGAATGCTTATTATAAAACTAGCAAATTGCAGCATGCCATTTGGTTCTCGTGGACATTGTGTGTGTGTGTGTGTGTGTGTGTGTGTGTGTGTGTGTGTGTGTGGTGTGTGTGTGTTTTGGCTTGAGGTCTTCATTAAAAAAAAGAAGAAAAAGAGAACCCTATTATTTTTCAGTTGTTTGTTTTATAGACTAATACATTATGTTGAACAAATAAATTTGGAGGAAAGTGATACTGATGTATTTACAAGGACTTTAATAAAAGCAGGGAGTTTACATGAATATGAAAGGCCCCTAGAGAGAATGGTGACATCATCTCAGACAGTTACCCACCGTGGTCAGGGGGCGTGTGCTGGCCGATGGGGCGGCTCATTGGGCGGCTCCTCAGGGAGGCTCATTGGGGGTCATGACATGTTTGGACCTCTCAGTTCTATTATGTCTTTTCTTCTCTCTGAAGGGTGGTTTTGTACATCTTACTTCCTCTGAATGACAGGGGCTGAGTTTTGCTTTACTTTGTTTTCTTTTTACGATGATGGAAAACACGACCCCCGACAGTTCTTAGCATTATAACTTCAGTCTCCTTGTCCCACATCTAATCCGCCTGGGGAGGGGAGTCATTGGCCCAGTTTATCTCCAGTTCTTCAGTAAGATGATCCTTAGGGAGTCAGAACATGATGCCTTAATTTGCATCAGATGATCACTTGTGAGCCAATCACCTGGGGTCGTGGAAGTTCCTACCTAGTCCCCTGAAGGTTATGGGGACATAGTGAGGAGAAGTCACGAGAGTGACATCTGAAAGTAGGAACAGGTAAGCAGTGGCAATGCGGGGAACCCCTGGGATCTGAGGACAACACGTCTCATCTCCCCACCCCTCTGGGCCCAGACAAGAACACTGGCTCGTTCTGCAAGACAGCTAACTTTTAGGTCTGTGGCTACTTCTCTCTGGTAAGGCAGACTTTCTTAAACTGCAGATGGGGAACATGAGATTCAGTAATGACCTCAGCACTTGGGGCATCCCACCTGCTGAGGGTTTAGGGTTCTTCAACCCACACCGGTGGGTCTAATTACAGACAGGGTCTAATTTGAAGGACTTCAGGAAATTGCTTCTCAAGATCCTGGAATTTTATCAGAGAACTATAAAGCTGTTGGATATCAAGGTGTGAGGGAAAAATAATGACTTCAGATCCTCTGTTTTAGCTGCCTTTTCACATTTTACATAACCTAATAAGGGTCACAGGCTCCCTACCAGTAGGCAAGTACATCAGACAAAAGACTTGTAACAGCAGAAAATTGTCTTTCTTCGTGCAAAAACAACTTATTTGTGCAGAATTAATAGAATATAAAAAATGAATGCTTTGTACAATGTGTGTTTTCCTCAGTTGGTTCATATGTCTTTATTTATTTATTTATTTGTTTATTTATTTATTTAGTTTATGTTGTGTACTATCTGGCCCCTGTCCATTTAAAAACATTTTTTTATTGAATTTATTGGAGTGACATTGGTTAATAAAATTATACAGGTTTCGCCTGACCTGTGGTGGCACAGTGGATAAAGCGTCGACCTGGAAATACTGAGGTCACTGGTTCGAAACCCTGGGCTTGCCTGGTCAAGGCACATATGGGAGTTGATGCTTCCTGCTCCTCCCTTCTTCTCTCTCTCACTCTAACTCTCTCTCCTCTCTAAAATGAATAAATAAATAAAAATTTTAAAAAATCATACAGGTTTCAGGTACGTAATTCTATGATCCATAATCTGTATATCGCACTGTGTGTGCTCACCGCCACCAATCTTCCTCCATCGCCATGTAGTCCCCCTCTGCCATCCACCACACCGCCTGCCCCAGTCCATCTGAATCTGCACACCCAGAGCCCATTTCTAGTAATATGTTTACCAGTGTGAGTGTGAATGCTCTTAGTGGCAAGGAGCTCTTTTTACCTGGACTCCAACTTTTCCGACCTGGGCCGGTTCACCCCTCCTGAGGCAACCCGGTGGTCCCCCGCTCCCGGGAGGCCACCATATTGATGCTGAACTTAGTGCGGACACCCGATCGGCATAGCGCACCACATACAGCCCAGAACTCCTGGGCTCAAGCGATCCTCCTGCCTCAGCCTCCCGAGTAGCTGGGACTACAGGCACGCGCCACCACGCCCGGCCAACTTTTCCATTATCAGACTGTTTTGATCATTAAAAAAAGATTCCTTATATTGATATGAGTGGGCCACCCCTTACCTTTGTTACAGTGATCGTTGCTCTGCTTTCTGTGGCCGTCAGTAAGGATTCTTTTCTTCCTCCATATGGAATACACTAGAATGTTTGAATCTATTGTCACCCATCTGTGTGACAGCATTTCTGCCCTATTCTTCCTGTTGTGAATGCTTCATGGTTTGTTAAGTTGGTTTTTATTTTTCTTGATATAAACTTTCCTTGGACCTGTGTTTTCCTCAATCCTACCTTACCCTTCGGTACCGGAAATGCTCTCTTACCTTAATTTATTTGTACATTGTCATGATATGTTTAGTGTTTAGTTTCTCTGCTAGAAGCTATGCACCAGGTAATGATAGGGAATCCTTTATTTTCCCACTGTTGTTAGTAGCCACCTACTTGTAGTGCCTGATATACTGTAGTTGCTCATTAAATATTTTGATATGCCAATGAATGAAGAGTAGGTGTTCAAAGCACAGTGAATGAGTCAGTTATCATCCAGGTTGGAAAATATCAAATATGAGTTTGGAAAAAAAAATGCCAACTTTGTTGAGTGCTTTCTAGTCATGTTTTAAAGCGGAACTCAGTCCTGTCAAGCTTTGCTTTTCAAGCACTCATAAACTAATTACTAAAGAAAAAGGGGCCCTGACCTCTTCTTCCTTAGTAACTAATTTATTTGTGCCATGAGATGAAAATGGTTGTATTTAGTCAGGGGCACTGACCTTAGAAATTAGTGTGTGTTTGTGCCATGAAAAAAAAAAGGTTGAAAATCACTGCTGTATAGTATGTCAGGTACTCGAGGGTGCGCTCTATTTCTGTGCTCTGAGGGAGACAGCGAGCTGAGGTCTCCTTTCAGCATCGCACAGCCTCCTCCCGGACTTCGTGCGAGGGGAGAAGGGGCGCCTTGTGCTTCTGTCAGTATTGGTGTCAGCTCAGCAAATCCCTTCCTCTCCCTTGTCCCTCCTGCGCAGTTGAGTGAGTTTTCTTCTGGGAGGCCTACAGGCATCGTGTGGGTCTCTTCATTCCTCTGCTGCTGGTATTGCAAGATTAGCTAAGGCGGAAACGGCTTGCACCAAGTCCAATTTGAATGACTCCACTGCACAACCGGTGATTTTTAAAACATCTGATCCGTTACTCTCCTGTGCTTATAATCCCTTGATGACGCCCTAAGTCCCAAAGGCTAAAAGTCTCGCATAACCTTCTAAAATTGTCCTCGGGATGTTATGAAATTGAGTTAATTAGTTCTTTATTTGTGTGATTCTTTTCGTGCTTTCTCCACTAGACTGGTTCTGATCCTTCTTGAAGGCATGGACCGTGTCTGTTTCCACCTCACGACCCACGGCAGCTCCTGGACAAGGAGTTTAAGGAAAGTGTGTTGAGTGACTGAGTGCATTACAATTCCTCATCCAGGAGTTTGCGCCCAAATCTCCTCCTGTGCGCTCCGCTTTAGTACTCCTTGCGTCCCATTTATCGAGGGCCCTTGGCTCTAGCCATTTAACTCCACCCAGGGAAAAACCACTTCCTTTGCGAGTGCACTCGCTCTCTGGAAATTACTTGTTTTTTTTTTCAAATTATATTTTCTAGTACTCTAATTCCAAATGATTCTTACAGGTTCTGTTGAGAAGTTGTTCTCAACATCCAGTAGGTCCATGATAGTAGGCAGTGATAACCCTGTCACAGACCCTCACATGCTTCAGGGCCATTGCCCATGGTTTTGTTTCTCTCCCCACACCATCCTCCATGATGTGAACTTTTCTTATTCGACTTTCTAAACACTTAACACAATGCTAGGTCCAGAAAATAAAATAAAAAAAAGAAGAATTCAATGAATGTTAGTTGATGGATTTGTTAAGCAAGTGCCTCAAAGGGTGCTTTCATCTTTTATACCCCTGTCCTCAGATGACGGTTCAATGGAATAATGGAATAAATTACTCTAAGAGCCCTCAAGGTCTTAGGAATCTGTCTGTCTTTAAGTTCTATTACTTAGAGGAGTAGTAAATGTGAGTGCTTAAATCTGCAAGAAATTTTTAGTTTATAGATCATTTGATTATGTATTTTCTATTCACTCATAAATGTTTCAATGACTTTAATCCCTAGGCAGAAAGAAAGCAGCCACATAAGTTCTCTTTGTCAGTATACCTCTTTGCAGTTCCGTGCGACAAATGTGGCGGAGCAGAGCAGTCGCAGGGAGGAGTGGAGGGAGACTGGGGCAGCTTGCTCAGGGAGCAGCTCGCCAGGCAGCGTTAGCCAGGTGACTTCCTGTGCAGAGAGAACCCAAGGCTACAGCTGACACATTTCCATATGTAACTGCGACCGAACTATGATAGTACATAGTGATAGTACCCCATGATGCAGCTGAGCAGCTTCTAAGCAAAGGAGGCATACTGTATTTCAATGCTCTTCAGATTGATGTGTGTGTGTGAGTGTGCGATCGCCCACATGTGTGCAGGAGCATGTGTGTGTATGTGTGAGAGAGAAAGAGAGAGAGAGAGAGAGAGAGAGAGAGAGAGAGAAGGAAGAAAACTTTTTTTTTTTTGTATTTTTCTGAAGCTGGAAACGGGGAGAGACAGTCAGACAGACTCCCGCATGCGCCCGACCGGGATCCACCAGGCACGCCCACCAGGGGGCTACGCTCTGCCCACCAGGGGGCGATGCTCTGCCCCTCCGGGACGTCGCTCTGTTGCGACCAGAGCCACTCTAGTGCCTGGGGCAGAGGCCAAGGAGCCATCCCCAGTGCCCGGGCCATCTTTGCTCCAATGGAGCCTCAGCTGCGGGAGGGGAAGAGAGAGACAGAGAGGAGGGAGAGGGGGAGGGGTGGAGAAGCAGATGGGCGCTTCTCCTGTGTGCCCTGGCCGGGAATCGAACCCGGGACTTCTGCACGCCAGGCCAACGCTCTACCACTGAGCCAACCGGCCAGGGGAAGGAAGAAAACTTTTAAATGGTAGCTTTAATTTCCTATGACCCTTGATGATGACAAGCAACTGAATTTGGGGACACATTGGATCAGAAGATGTGTCTTCACTTTGCATGATAGTCCCATTCAATGATCCAGCCGTTCTGAGACACTAACCAGCAGCAAGCTTCTGCAAGAAGGCTCCCGATGTATCATCTTCTTTTGCTCCTTGTTTAGGAACGTGCCTGGTGTGAGGTTCGCTCTAATTTCAGACGAAAAAAGTCATTTATCCAACCTGAAATAGAGATTCATACAGTAGACAACCTGGTATATTTGAGAATCAATAACCCGTGGAATGAATGAAGGAACACATGATTAAAATCCTGGGGAATTCATATCATCATAATCCTCACCACTGTTGTCAGAAATCTGTAGTTTCTCTACGGTAATACTTCCAAGACTTCCGGTCTGACTTCAGAGACCAAGGGCCATTGAAAAGCGTCATTACCTTTGCAGTGAGTAGCCCTACCTTTAAATCGGACAACTACCTGCTTGTATGATTTAGTAAAATCAATTAACCTCTCTGGAAAGGTTTTCTGATTGAAAATGGGGCCCAAAGATGCCTGTGTCACATCCATCTCCAGGCAGTGTTGAGGGACAAATGAGATTATTTTTAAATGAGATGTTTTCTGCAGCACGAAATCATGTGCAAATACCAGCAGCACGAGCATCTTCCTGAAAAAAGCAGTAACCTAGGGCGTGGCCAAGGATCCGCCCCTCTGCCAGGCGGCTGGAAGCCTGAGGTGACCTAAACGCCACCCTCCTTTCCTTCCTGCCCCCCTCTAGCCACACTGGGAAAGTCTCCCCACCCTGAACAATCCTCACAGTCTCCTTGTCCACGTCCTGGGACGTCTTTTCCCTCTGCCTGAAATACGCTCTGCTTAGCCTTTATTTCTGACCCACTCTGTCCACTTCCGCGCGTGTTCCAACACGAAGTTTGTCATTTCTCTTCTTCCAGCCCTCCGCCTGCTCCCCTCTCCTACCCGGCCAGAATCACGACGACTCTTTCTTCTTGGGTGCTTGGAGCGCATGCTTCTTAGGGCTCCGTCACAATGCTGATAAATGATTTGCCGTGATTTATTTACACATCACTTTCCTCAGCTATTATCCAAGGGTTATAAAGAAATGAGACAAGTCCTAACAGCCATAATGAATTAAATGACTAATCTGTGTTAGGCATTGGGTCCACATAATTACGCCCTACTTTCAGAAGCAGCTCAGCACCAGAAATTTTTTATAGGAAGTGAACTTGAAATGACACCTTGATGTTGAAATTGGCACTTGATTAGACACCATTTTATTTTTTTATTTTTTATTTATTTTTTGTTTTTTTTGTATTTTTCCGAAGTTGGAAATGGAGAGTCAGTCAGACAGACTCCCGCATGCGCGCAACCGGGATCCACCTTGCATGCCCACCAGGGAGCGATGCTCTGCCACAATCAGAGCCATTCTAGTGCCTGAGGCAGAGGCCACAGAGCCATCCTCAGCGCCTGGGCCAACTTTGCTCCAATGGAGCCTTGGCTGCGGGAGGGAAAGAGAGAGACAGAGAAGAAGGAGAGGGGGAGGGGTGGAGAAGCAGATGGGCGCTTCTCCTGTGTGCTCTGGCTAGGAATCAAACCGGGACTCCTGCACGCCAGGCCGATGCTCTACCACTGAGCCAACGGGCCAGAGCCACCATTTTATTTTTTAGTCGCTCGATAAGAAGAGTCTTCCCCGGTAATTATGAGCACAAGTGGACTCCAAGTTCCTTGAGAGCAGGCACTGCACTTGACTCTTCCTTGTCTCTTCCCCAACTGTTAGCACGCAGTGGGACACGCACAAAAACAGTGATGATTGATCACTGCGGATGCGTGTCACTTTTCGTTCCTATTTTTGAGGTTTGAGGACTTGTGGTCCAGTCATTATGCCGGTACATCTTGCTGTCTTACCGCATTGCTCACTTCCTGCGGTATAAATTCTAGAGCCCTGGCTGATTGTACATCCCCAACATAGTAAATGTCACAACCACTCAGACCTCTTTCTTGTCCCCAGGTCATCCCGCTTATGTGTGTAGTTCACTGTGACTAGCTTGATAAATGGCTTTAGTTCTTAGAGACCAATTGCTCTATTTTCTTTTTTTTCTAAAACAAGTGTATGTAAAAAAGAAAGGTAAGAGGAATATTTGCATTTTAATGATCTACATTTCCTGAAGAATGTGCTTTTACCTTGGGATCCAGGAAACTGTAGGTGACATTCTGGGTTCAAGGAAACGGAAAACTGAATTCCTAGTTTTGTGGCGAGGTGGACTATGTATGCTTCCCTGAGAACAGGAGAGAGATTTGTTAGATTCTGAAAGTTCCATTCACATTACAAAAAGAGGAATAAATGTTAATAGCAACATTATTTATACTAACTCCCAACTGGAAGCAATCCATATATCCACCACCGTTAACAGATAAACAAAATGTGGTACGTCTAAGCAATGAAATATTACTTGGAAATAAAAAAAATAATCTATCGATATATACAACAACACAGATATACCTAGAAACCTTGATCAATGAAAAAAATCAGAAACTGCATACTCTGTGTGCCCATTTATATGCAATTTCAGAAGAGGCAAGACAGTAAAGGTAGAAAGCCTATCAATGGTTGCTTGGATTTGGGGTGAGAATGGGGATTGACATTCAGATTACATGAAATAGTTTTTGGGGTGATGGAAATATTATAAAACTGGGTAATGATTGTGCATAAATTTACTGACTATAAATGTAATATGTGCATACACATAATAGGTTAAATTTAGGTATATAGTCAGTATCTCAATAAAGCAGTGACTTAAAAAGGTAAGAAAAGAACTAGAACTTTGGAATATATTGCCTCACTTAATATGGAATAATCAGATTGCAAAACTGCAAAGCACAGGTTCACTTATGCTAATATTTTTGGTAAATAAAGCTTAGAAATTGATACAGCCGCAGTAAGACAGAGAAACAAATATCATTTAAAGGATACAGGGGCAGTGAATCCTCGAGGAAAATGGAAATCCCTGGGGTCACCTAGGGCACTTTAATATTTGAAATAAATCACACACATGCATATGTGCATTATGTATAGGGCTGTAATTATATATTCTCATTTTTGCAATGAAATAAAATAAAAATGTAGATCTGCCAAAGATAGGATTCAGAACTAAGAGAAAAATAGTCTTGACACTAAGGTATTCAGAGCATGGAACAAGTTTAATAATAATATTTTAATAGTGATGCTTTCTGTATACCAGGCCCTATTCTAAGTATTTCAAGTACATTATCTCATTCAGTCTTTAGAGTAACACTAGGCATTAAGACATCTATTCTCCACATGCTAAATTTTTTTAAAAAGGGGTAAAAGCAATTGGCTACAATTATTTAAACTACAGCTATTTGACTCTAAGGTCCCTGAACATAGCCTCTACTTTACTTATTGCCTTATCACCTTCTATAATAAATTATATTATCCATGTATGTGTGTACATACATATAATATATAACTGGGTTGGTATCAGAGGATGTTGTATCTCACAGAAAAGAGAGCCAACAAAATAATCGTGCAGTCCCAAATTTTATTTCTATCTCCACATTTCTCAGGCCTTCATTGCTAATACCAGCCACTACCGTGGAAGCTTCGCGTGGGGTGTTACCACTCCTTCTTTAACACACTGCTCTCAAAATAGACCCATCTCCCACCCACCTTCTGTTTTAAAAAGCTGAGATATTTCAAAAAGACTAGTTAACTCAGCTTGTTCCCCAAGAAAGTAGGGCTTATGGAAGGAGGGAGGCACTGTGCTCTGTGGATAGATAAATTACATCTCAAGCCCAAAAGGTGTCTCATATCTACCTGGGGGGGGTGTAGATAGCTTCATATATACAATTTATTTTTTCCTGTTCAGGATTATCTCAGTGACTGAGTGGAGTGGGACCACTGACCTTAGGGACCTAAATGGCAGTCAGAGCTTACAAACAGGCTAACCACAAAAATAAAGCATCTGCCAATTTGTTTTTATCTATTTATTTATTCATTCATTCATTCATTCATTCATTTAGAAAACAGAAAGAATAGTCTAAGGTAATATTTAACAGTTTCTGTTCCTCAATGCAGTTAACTAAATCCTTCTCCTTTGAGCTAAACGCCGTCTCATTAAGAAGTTAACAACAATATCGGTAGTGCTCCTCGGTGATCCACACCATCCCAATTACTGTGCGTCTGAAAAGATTTCAGTTGCCAGTCAGGCTTCATACAAAGAAAAGATCAAAACAAGCTTGCCACGAGATGGGTGTTTTTAGAGCATCTTTTTGCGTTAACACACTACTTATGCCTTCTGATACATTTTCCTTTTGGTCAGGCGCAGATAGCATGTGTTGTCCTGATTAATCACTGCCTCTCTTTAAAATTCTTTAATGTCCGGAATGAGATGATCATGTTTCAAAGGAACTGAATACCTTTGTTCTGCTCAGGCAGTTAAGCTGAGGCAAACATGATGGAGGAACGCTATTATTTGAGCTGCAATTAGGGTACCTTTGAAAGTTGTGACAACCAAAGGTAAATGTAATCACAGAACAATTAGTGGGTAATTATGCAGTTACGACTTAAATCCATGGCTGGGGTGAGCAGAAGATCTTGAATATCCAGTCTGTGACAATTTGGGTGAATTATTTATTCTCACCGAATGACAATTGAGGAAAGCAAATGAGGCTGGAACGTAATGCCATCCATTCACCTGACAAAGCTAAGCGGAATAGACTGACGAGTTACTAAATAGGACAGAGCAGGTCCATTTAGAGAAGATTATTTAAATAACTTTTCTCTTGGAAAACAATTATACAAGAAGAGGTATTTTAAAAATGATGGTTTAAATTATAACTCGGCAGTTTTATTATTAAAAACAAATTATAAATTCGTGTCGATGGCCAATTATCATCTCTCTCCTACCTTTTGGACCTAACCACATTGATTCTGAACCCAGTAAGAGACTTTTTTTTATGAAGTGTTGATAACTCTTGATTTTTCCAAACACTAAAATATAAGATAACCCAACAGGTAATGCTTGGTGAATGTTTGTTAAACAACTAACTGTGTATCTATTGCCTCTATTGGTTATCATCTCAAGTATTGACATATGTCTCGAGTACTACCATTCCATTTTCTGGAAATATGAAGTATATCTGTTTGCGTGGGCTTTCCAAAGTGGTGAGGTCAATTAATACATGCATAATAAACACTTAAAATATATATCCTTTGGGTGAGAGCTTGTTTTCAGTCATATTGACTGACCTCTGACTATGTTCCAGATTTTGGAATGGCTACTTTATTATATCCTACATAATCTTCACAAATGCCTTGAAGGAAATAATAATGGTTAACTCAAATTGTCTCATATCATCATAACTTACAGAATGTATTGTTAACTGCATATCATTAATCACAATGTATTATAATTAGTATGAATCATAATTAGTATCAAATCCTAATCTTTTAAAATATACTCAATTTTATATCAAAGTTTTTAGATTTATTTAAAATTTGCTAATATAGTACAGAGAGACCCCATAAACCCCACAACCAGTATATCTTATTAACATTTTATATTAATTTGGCATACTTGTCACAATTAATGAGCCGATATTGTTGTATTAACTAAAGTCTATACTCTATTCATATTTCTTTCATTTCTCCCTAATGTTCTTTTTCTGTTCTAGTGTCCCATACAAAATATCACATTACACTTGCTCATAATGTCACCTTAGGCTCCTCTGGCCTGTGACAAGTTCTCAGATTTTCCTTGTTTTTGATGACGTTGAGTTTTAGAGAGTGCTGGACAGGTATTTTATAGAATGTTCGTCATCGTCAGTTGGGATTTGTCTGATGTTTTCCTCATGATTAAATTGGGACTAGGGGTTTGGTGGAAGAATATCACAGGTACATGCCATTTTCATCATGTATGAAGGGTCTATAACAACGTGATGTATTGCCATTGGCATTCACCTTGATCACGACCTTGGCTGAGGTAGCGTGTCAGGCTTCTCCACTGTCGTTTCCATCTCCCTATGCTTTTTCATACTGTACTCTTAGGAAGGAAGTCAGAACAGCTAAGGAGTGGGGAATTATGCTCCAAGTCCTTGAAGGCAGAGTACCTATAAATTATTTGAACTTTTTCTCTACAGGTTATTTGTCTCTTCTTTCTCACATTTATTTATTCATTCAGTGATTGATTTATGTCCGTCTGGACACATTACATTTTACTTGATACTTTGGGTTGTAATATAGTCCTACTGTATTTATTTTCTTTCTCAAAATTTCCAGCTTTGGATGCTGGAAAAGGTTTCCTTTTGAGATACAATCACTGTTGAGGGCCCCTTTTACTCTTTTGTATCACTTCCTTAACTTTTTCTTACTACAAGATGCTTCAGGCTTACCTGGTATAATTTCTTTCATGTTCTAAAATCAGCAATTCCTCCCAGGATCCCTTGTTTTTATTTTATTTCGTTTAATCAGAGAATGGTACTTGAAATCCAGTTCTGGGTGCAGTATTGATTCTCAGCTGATCGAGCGTGGAAATATGTGTGTGCACACTAAACCACACACACATATTGCTATATGTACATATCTACATCTCTATTGAAGCAAACACGACTTCATACTGATATCTCTAACTCGACTCTATTACCACCTGGATCATTCTAGCCTCTTAATTATCAGTAACCTTCCACGCCAACAATGAGGGCTCTGGCTCCCACTACTGGCCATTTATTTACATAATTGTTCATTGCTAGTAGGTATGTAAGGGGGTATCACAATTTTTAACATATATTCTCATGGGAAAACATAATGACAGGAAACTGCTTCTATACAGTTTGTTTTGCCTATGGTCTTGAGACTGCACTCATTTCCAAAGTTACTTCAGTCAATATCCTTTTCCCCTACGTCCTTCAGTGAAGTTGCATTATATATGCGTAATATAGTTAGATTGCCTGTTACATTCTGGATTCCATCCAAGAATCCCATGAAATTCTAATTTTTAAAAAAAATTTTATCCATTAAGTTTTAGTCTTTGATTTAAGTTCTATGGGTTTTGAAAAATGCACAGTGTTCTGATACTATGAAGGTATCGTATTGCAGAATTTCACCTAATAAATTCTTTGTGCTTCATCATACAGCTCCAACCCCTTCTCCTAAACCAGTGGTAACCACTGAGTATTAATCTTTTTAGCCATTCTTGTAGTTTTCTTTTTCTATAATGGCATGCAATTAAGAGCAGGAAGGATATAGCTTTATTAGACTGGCTTTCTTCATATTTTTGAGCAATTTTTGTGTGTGCACATAAGTTTTTAACTGAACTTGGTAAATACCTAAAAGCCTGACTCCTGGATCATAAGTTAAGACTGTAGTTGGCTTTACAAGAAATTGCAGAACTACTTCGCACAGTGGCTTTACCGTCCTGCAATCTTTTCAGCCAAGAACGTGAATTATCGGTACTATTGTGCCCTATCCTCTGCCACAGTGGATATTGTCAGGTTTGGGGGGTGTTGGCCATTCTAATAGATGTGAAGTGTTGTCTCATTGTTTGAACTAGAGTTCCTAATGAAAAGTGATGCTTATTTTTCATCCGCATATCTTCTTTGAAAAGATGTCTATTCAGATCTATTGCCTATTGTCATTTTTGATTAAGAGGTCTTATTTTGCTTTTTTATTTTTTATTAAATTCATTGGGGTGACATTGGTTAACAGGTACATTTCATATATTTTGGATACATGTCCTTTATGTTTTGGCAAATAATTTGTCCCAGTTTATGGTAACTCTTCATTCTTTTCACAGTGTCTCTCATACAGTATAACTCACAACTGCAATGAAGTCTATCTTATCAAATGTTCTCTCTTGGGTTATGCTTTTGCTGTTGTATGTCAACACTCATCACTCAAACCAAGGTCCTCAAGACTTTCTCCTACATTTTCTTATAAATGTTTTAAAGTTTTTTATTTTATACATTCAGAGCTATGATCCTTTTATTTTATTTTTGTGAAAGGTGTACAGTCTTTGCCTAGGCTCCATTTTTTGGCACATGTATGTTCAATTTTTCCATCACCATTTGTTGAAATTATTCTACTTTTTCTATTAAACGGTCTTGCTTCTTTAGTCAGACATCAGTGGGCTATTTATGTGTGGGTCTATTTATGGGGAATCTGTTATGTTCCATTGATATCTGTGTAAATTGTTTCAGCAACACTACAGATGACTGTAGTTTTATAGTAAATCTCAAAAAAGAATAGTGTGAGTCCTCCAACCCTCTTCTCTTCTCTCTCCTCCCCTTTTTCCTCCTCTCTCTTCCTCAGTATTTTATGGATCGATCTAGGTTTTTGCCTTTTCTTATAAATGTTACCATTATTTTGTAACTCTTGATAACAATCTTATGATTACATCTCAGTCTTTATTGAACTCGTGTCCTTAGGCGGTGGCCTTCACAAGTGCTTCTTATATTTTTCTATCATTGTTGACACAGAAAGCTCTAATGGAAAAAAACACCCTTCTCCCAGTTGGGATAAGGCTCTGATGAAAGTCTTATCTCCGGAGGGTAGACTCTTTTTACAGAGAATGCTCAATAAATATTTAACAATGCTTACTCTTCCTTTCTTCTTGCCAACAACACAAGGGATCTTTTCTGGTTTCTCACCATGAGAATGTAGTAGAGTAAAACTCTGGAGGTAAAAACCAGGAAAATTTGGGGCTCCCTAAAACTGCCTCCTACAACACTTTCTCCCCCCAACCCTGCCACACTCGCCCTCTAACAAGTCATGAAAAATTACCATGGAAATTTTCCTATCAGTTTATGGCTGCAGTGGCATTGGCTCCAAGTAGCCTGATCTACCACTGTCACTTCTTATGTGTCCATGTACTACCCTTCCTCCCTCTACTCCGCCAGTGCTGCCAGTCACCCAAACTCAAACCAAAGCAGCATGTCCTGACTCTGCAGGTGCCCTCCATTTACTCAGGCTTGGAGCGCTGGTATCCGTGGAGAGGAGAGAGAGTGTGAATGTGGAAGAGGTAAATGGGAACTATCCAGCAGAGCAACCTCTTCCAACCTCTTCAGTTTATTAAAAAAAAAAAAAAAAAAAAAAAAAAAATGGCCTGACTTGTGATGGCACAGTGGATAAAGCATTGATCTGGAACACTGAGGTCACTGGTTTGAAACCTTGGACTTGCTTGCTCAAGGCACCTACGAGAGTTGACGCTTCCTGATCCTCCCCCTTTCTTTCTCTCTCTGTCTCTCCTCTCTAAAATGAATAAATAAAACCTTAAAAATATATTTTTTTAATTTCTGCCTAAAGCAATTTATATTGCTCAATTTGTCTTTGTATTATTTTGAAATGTATTAAGCACACATTTTGGTGCACCCCAAAATGGTGTGAACATTCCATTTTAAAAGCTGCGGATTGATAAGAAGGATAAACATACTCCCCAGAGAGAACTCAATTTTCGCTTTTCCAGATATCACATTCAGCGTTAATTCATGTGTTTAAGGGCTCATGTTAAAACAAAATAAAACATTGCCAAAGATTTACAGATAGGAAAGTATAGATTTGCATAGATATAGATCAGTGTAAGAGTTTAATGATCTTCCCTTTAGGTACCCATTTTCTTAAATAAATTATAAACATCAGATAGCAGTTTAGCAAGCTGACCATTAAATTTTATGAGCTATGCTGGATAATTTTCAAGTACAACTTAACATTTTGATTCACTCAACAAACATATATTAGAAGTCTAAAATGGGCCCGACGTTATGCTATGGATTGATTTATTTCATCAAAGAAAGTAATTTAAATGGACACTCTGGAGTTATTTTTCAGGCTTAATGGCTGGGGGAGGGAAGACACAGTATTGGTTTTTCCCTCATAAAGGAGAGAGCTGATGGACAAACTTGGTGATAATGTGAATGTGTATAAATGTCAGGAAAGAAATGTAAACAACCACTTCCAAACTGAAAATAACTAACCCTAATTCCATCACGATTTGTCTGAGGGCTTTTTGGCAATTCATTAGTCTTGGACCTTGTGCATTTCAACGCCTCTTTTAGGGAAACTTTTTTGGCTGTAAAATGAGAGAAGGTATTAAAGTTGATGAGCTAGCATTATAAAAAATGAAAAAAAAAATCATAATTTGTTTCGTACAAGTGAGCCAAGAAAACATGGAGTAGCAAATCTGTATGAAAGAACTTCAGTTTTTAGTAGTGGCGATGGCAAGCTAGGTTAAGGCAGACCAGTAAACAATAGCCATCAAGTAATGCATTCAAACAAACAACAACAACAAAAACAAACAGACATGGAGATCGGGAAAAAAATACTGCAGATTTTCCAGGCCAATGTCGGGAAGCCTATAATCAGAAAGACATGCTTTGAAAAGAATATGACAGCACCAAAGCTAGGTAGAACCTAAAATGTTCAGTGCAAATGCCTGTTTCTAGGTACTGTGGTCCCTCAGAGTCAGAGTCAGAGGTTAGGATCCAGGGCATAGACCGAGGAAAGGCTAATGGAACCATCTCACATGAATCTGAGTGGTTTTCTTTAGTTTGTTTGTTTTTCTTCTTTAGCTAGAGAAAGAGAGAGAGACAGACAGAAAGGGCAAGAGATGAGAAGCATCAGTTCTTTGTTGCAGCACTTTAGTTGTTCATTGATTGCTTTCTCAGATGTGCCTTGACTGGGGGCTCCAGCCAAGCCAGCGACCCCTTGCTCAAGCCAGCAACCTTGGGCTCAAACCAGCGACCATGGGTTATGTCTATGATCCCACACTCAAGCCAGTGACCCCCTGCTCAAGCAGGTGAGCAACCTCAGGGTTTTGATCCTGGTTCCTCAGCATCCCAGCCAATGCTCTATCAACTGCGCCACCGCCTGGTCAGGCTGGGTCTGAGGTGTTTAAGGCTCTGTTCTCAGAGAGAAAGGAAGCCAGATCTACAATTGCTTATCATTTCCTTTAGCCATTTATTTATATCCTAGAAATTCATAGCTTGATGATCTAGGCCTCCTCAAACTTTAAACAAGGCTGGAGGCAGCACTAACCGGAAGGGACTCTAGTTGCCATTAGGTGACCAGCAGGGACAAATGGGAGGCTTCTCTAGAGAAAGACATACCAGTCTAAAATCTGGAGACACACAAAAATTAATTTTATAGGGCATGGCAAGGAAACAACAATGACAAGGTTTATTGTAAAAAAAAAAATAGGATATTGAAGAAAGAAAAAAGAATAGATGCCTAAATGAATAAAATTAAAGCCTATATATAATATTTGTGACCATAAATGGAAGTTGAGGCAAGATCTGCTATGGAAATAAAAGTAGCCACTACTTGACAATAATGAATTGTGAATTAAACTTCACAGTTTTAATTCCTGTGTTTTCACTTAGTGAATATGACCTAAAATACATGTAAACAAAAATGGAGAGATATGTCAGAGCAAATATCCAAGTTAAAATGGGCATGTTTTAACAGAACATTTGAAAAATCAATGGAAAGACTTGAAAAAATACTATAAATAATATAAAATAATCAAATTCAATGATTTAGATATCTTATTTATTGGGATCTATAGAACACTGCATCCAATAACCACCAAATCAATATTCTTTAAAACATGCACAGAAAATTTATAGAATCCTGACCTTTGAACAAAATGGGTTTAAATTGCATGGGTCCACATATATGTGGATTTTTTTTCAATACATACAGTTGGTCCTCTGTATTGCTGCATTTGGCATATGTGGATTCAACCGACCACATATTGAAGACACCACATTTGATCCACAGTTGGGAACCTATAGATGTGGAGGGCTGGCTGTAGGTGCTGTTCTATGCCATTTTATATAAAGGTTTGATCATCAGTGGATTTTGATATCCTTAGGGTTCTGGAACTAATTCCCTATGGATATTACGAGAGAAATATACTGTATTAATATTAAGCAACTTGAAAATGTCAAAGAAAATCAGATAGGGAGATTTTCTAAAAACAAATGTCTGTACCTTTCAAAACTTTCAAGATCAGGAAAAACAAAGACAGGCGGAAGGGAAGTTGTGAGTGAGGACATAAAGGATAGAACAAGGAAGTACATCCTGTGACCTTCGATTTACTCACCGGTAGCAATGAGTATAGTAGTAGGACAGTTGGCAAAATTCAAATAAGGCCTGTAGGTTAGATGGTAAGATTGTATCACTCTTTATATCCAGATTTTGATAATTCTATGGTTATGTAAGAGAAAGTCCTTATTATTAGAAAATACGCTTTGGATTTCTCAGTGATTAAGGAGCATCTTGTATGCAATGTATTTTCTTTTTTTTTTAATTTTTTTTTTACATAAGGAGAAGTTGTTGTTTTTTCTTTACAGAGACAGAGAGAAAGTCAGAGAGAGGGATAGACAGGGACAGACAGATGAGAAGCATCAATCATTAGTTTTTTGTTGCGCGTTGCAACACCTTAGTTGTTCATTGATTGCTCTCCCACATGTGCCCTGACCAAGGGCCTTCAGCAGACAGAGTAACCCCTTGCTTGAGCCAGCAACCTTGGGCCCAAGCTGGTGAGCTTTTGCTCAAACCAGATGAGCTCGCACTCAAGCTGGAGAGCTCGGAGTCTCGAACCTGGGTCCTCTGCATCCCAGTCCGACGCTCTATCCACTGTGCCACCTCCTGGTCAGGAATGCAATGTATTTTCAAGAGACTCAGAAAAAAGATGTGTGTATAAGTATGTTGGGGTACACAGTGGCAGGGAGAGAGAAAAATCAGGTGTTATTTATATTATTCCTGCAAAATTTCTATAATTATTAAATTATTTTAAAATATTTCCCAATAAAATGTGAAAAAAATTTAAGAAGTTATGCTCATCAAAACATATAATAAAAACTTCTACTTTTATGCATGAGCACAGTTGGGAATTATTTTATATGTTTTTAATAAATATTCAGAATTACCTCATTAATTTCTATGACTAGGGATAATAGAAAACTCTAAATTTGAAAAGAAGTTTAGTCTTGCCTCATTTTTACAAGATATAAGATATTCAATTTAATTATCATTTGTGCCAGTAATTAGGTCAAAAATAATTTGCATTCTGCAATAGGGCAATCAATGAAGTTTTTGGAAATAGTGCTTAAATGTTTTATAAATAGCTTCGCTGGGAATAGCGTATATGTAGTAATTATGCCTGTCAAAAATTCTTGGCAGTGTATGTGCACTCTTAAATGTGTCTATCCCAATTCAATAAAAATTTTTGCCTGCACCGTCTTTTTATTTATTTGTTTGTTTGTTTTTCTTTTTATCGAATTTATTAGGGTGACACTGGTTAAAAAACTATACAGGTTTCAGGTGCACAATTCTACAACACATCATCTGTCCATTGTACCGTGTGTTCACCACCCCAAGTCAGGTCTCCTTCCAACAGCATTTATTTCTCCTCCACCCTTCTTCACCCTGCAATCACCACACTGTTGTTCATGTTCATGAGTTGTTGTTTTTTTCTTATTTTTTATTATTTTTTTAATTTATTCATTTTAGAGAGGGGGAGAGAGAGAGAGACAGAGAGAGAGAGAGAAGGGGGAGGAGCAGGAAGCATCAACTCCCATATGTGCCTTGACCAGGCAAGCCAGGGTTTTGAACCGGCAACCTCAGTGTTTCCAGGTTGACACTTTATCCACTGTGCCACCACAGGTTGGGTTAATTTTTTTTTCTTTTTTGCTCAATTCCTCTACCTCCCCAGCCCCTTAAACTCCAAGCCCTGGCAGCTGGCAGCCTGCTCTCTATATATGAGTGTGTCTTTAATTTGCTTGTTAGTTCATTTTGTTCATTAGATTCCATGTATGAGTGAAATCACATGGTACTTGTCTCTCTCTGACGGGCTTATTTCACTTAGCATAATGTTCTCCAGGTCCATCCGTGGTGTCACAAAATGTAAGATTTCATTTTTATTTTTTTTACAGCCACATAGTATCCCATTGTGTAAATGTATCAGCATTTTCATCCGCCCCTCTACCAATGGGCACTTGGGCTGCTTCCAAATCTTGACTTTTGTAAATAATACTACGATAAACATAGGGGTTCATATATTCTTACAAATTAGTGTTTCAGGTTTCTTCTGAAAATTTTCTAAATGTTAAGTCACTGGGTCATAAGGCAATAAACATGAATTACCTGTTCACTGATATTATAAAAACCCACATTTGTGATTGAACTTTCCCATGGAGATCTCATTTATATAAGAAATCTTTTTGTCTTATTTCCCCCACAGAAAGTGAAAATAAAAGGGCCAGTGTCGCCCATCAAACAGATAGTACTGCAGATTCCAAATAAAGGGAGTTTTCGGTCTGATGTTAGGAGAGAAGGCTTTCATTTTGACACTGACATATCTGAATTCAAGTTCCCAGACTGGATGGCTGTCATTTCTTGCTCTTGTATCTCAGTTTTCTCTCATCTAAAAGGAGGATGAAATGCATACTTAATACTGAGAATCTAAATAAGATAATTACTTGATATATAACAAGCACACAAAGAAATTAAGTTTCTTTCTTTTTTTCTCCTTCCATACTATACAAATGCACTCAATTTTTCTTATTTCTGGACACATTCCTTTCTCACTCATATTTCTATATTTTTAAGTAAAAAAAATAACAGTTAATTCTATAAAGATCTTATCAACAAAACTCTCTTACTAAAGTATAATTATCAAATATATAGAGAATTAGACAGTCACTTATTATAATTTTCTATAAACTGACAACAATGTTCAGGTATTCCTCTTTAGAACATAGACCTAAAAACATAGAGTGAAGATTGCCCACCTTGTAATAACCACAGTTCCATGTCATACTTAATGCCTGGTTGTGTCCTGTCACAAATGCTGTGATGCTCTGTTCTCTGAGGGAATTGTGAGTGTGGTTATTGGTAGAACTATGTTCTCCTGGATGGACAAGAACATATTCTTCTTCTTACCCATCATTCTGTCAGCTCACGAGCTAATCCTTTGGTTTAATAGGAGCAAAACTTAGAAACATTATTCTCAATCTTGCATTGTCCAGAGATCTTGTATATCTTATCCTCATCTGAATTGCTAGGCTCTCAACACATTTCCTGGGATATTGTTGGCGCTCAGTAATTAGGTGAATGAAAGCATTGGTTGTTACAAAATATTTGTTGTATACGTTGTTGAAGTGGTTTTGATTACAAGTTTCAGAAAACACCAATCACTATAGACATTAAAAATAGCTCACATAATAATGACTCCAAAGAACCAGGAATCTGGCTCACAGGTGAGGTACTCATGTTTTCAAGAACCCATGGTTTTTTGTCCTCCGTTAGCTCTCTCTATGGTAACCACTTGGTTGCAATGGTCACACAAATTGCATTTAGCACTTCAGTGACCAAAAGTGGAAGAGCAATCACCCTTATCTTGTATCTAGTTTCAAGAAAAATGAAACCCATTATGGTGAGCACACATGTAAGCTTCAGTCTATATTTCACTGGCCAATGCTGGGCCATGTAATCAACCCTACAAGCAAAGAAAAGGGACTTTTTCATGATTGCTTTAGAATGTGAAGATAAGTTCTGAATTACAGATAAGTGTGTTTATCTTCTCTTAGAAGGCAGAGATGGTCTGAAAAATACTGGAATTTTTAAACAAGGAATAAAGGGGAAATGAAAATTAATTGCACTAAGTAATATATTAATTAGAATCAGATTAATATTTCTCAAAATATAATTTCTCAGAAAAAGCAGATCATTTTATTCAAGTATTTAAGCAGCAGATTCCCAAGGAAGTAATTATAAAATATGGTATAAGTTTCTCTGAAATCTAGTTTTCTTGAGGTAACAATCTCTTGTAGGAAGATCCAGAGAAAATACTTTTATGGAAAAGCATATAAGGGCCCTGGGTGGGTAGTTCAGATGGTTGGAGTGGTCATCCCAACATGCCAAAGTTGTTGGTTTAATCCCCAGTCAGGGCACAAATAAGTAGCAACCAATGAATGCATAAATAAGTGTAACAATAAGATATTTAATGTACGTGAGGCCTCCTTTCACTGGCATGTAAGGGGAGTTAACTGGAAATTTTTTATTGTAGCTCACCATCTTGTAGATGATTGAAAGCTTATTCAGGCTCTGACTGGTTGGCTCAGTGGTAGAGTGTTGGCCTGGAGTGTTGAGATCCCATGTTCAATTCCTGGTCAGGGAACAGAGGAGAAACACTCATCTGCTTCTTCACATCTCCCTCTTTTACTTCTCTCTCTCTTTTTCTCCCTTCTCCTCCTGCAGCAATGGCTTAACTGTAGTAAGTTGGCCCTGGGTGCTGAGGATGGCTCCATGGCCTCTGCCTCAGGTGCTTAGAAGAGCTCAGTTGCTGAGCAATGGAACAACACCCCAGATGGACAGAGAATGACCCCCTAGTGGGCTTGCTGAGGGGATCCTGGTTGGGGCACATGCAGGAGTCTGTGTCTCTGCCTCCCCTCCTCTCACTGAATAAAAAAAAAAAGCTTATTTAACTTGGTTAAGGTTATACAGCTGATCATGACCGAGTTTGGTTTTAAGACCACCATGGTCTGGCTCTGAAGTCTAAGACTAGTGTCAGCTTCCTCAAAGGAAACAGATGTGTACAAGAATATGTTTTCTCTCCATGGTGAAGTGATTTTAAAAGACAATAGTAGTCAGAAGAATTGCAAATAAGGTATGTTAACATTTCAACAATTCTCTATTCAAGAAATGTTTCTTCAGCATCTACTCCATGTTCAAAACATTACAAAGTTTTCAATAACTTTCCTACTTATGTGATGATGTACAACACATTCTTTTTAAAGCTAAAGAAAATCTGTACTCTAATAGATAAGGTAGTGAAGAATGTTGAAGAAATACATACACTTTCAGGGTCAAAAATTCAGTATAATGTCATGGAGTAAATTTTATCTGCTAAGCTTTATAGAAGTACAAAATGGAAAGCCAAATTAAACTTTAAGGCCCAATACAATATCTACCTATCTATCTACCTTTGTAAATTAAGACAATTTTTCTTTACATTATTTTTTAATTTACATATTTTTCTTTATATCTTGTGATTTTTTTATCCACATGATTTTATTAAAAAAAGCTTGAGGAAATAATATAAATTAGCCCTAAAATAAGTAATATACTAAATGAAGATGTTGCCTACCAGCAATTGATTTGCTTTAATAAAATATAAAAATTATTCAAAAAAAACCAGTATGGAGGAAAATACTTAAAGGACATTTGAATAAAGGAAGGAGTATGTATGTATGGCCAGTAGTTGCGACCATCGAGGCCATGCACAGGAAGGTTCTCATTGGATTTGGGCAGACAGTAAAGAAACAGTGGAGCCAAAACATGATGGACCATTCCTTTATTAAAGTCTCACACCGGTCAACGAGCAAACACACAGGGCTCCCAAAGCCACTGATGCATTCTCTGGTTCCACAACCAGGAGAATCTTCTCCAGTTTCTCCTAGAATCAAAGGTGCCACCAGTCTTAGCAGAGCTTGCAAAGCCCCTCAGCTCTGGTTCCCCATCTGCACACCTTCTCTCTCCCTGCCAACATGACTTCGTTCTTCAGCACTCTGCATTGTCTCCCCTCTCTCGCTCTGCAAACATGACTTCTTTTTTCCTCTCCTGCTCTCTCTGCAAAACTTTCTGGCATGAAAACCTCACCTCCAACAAACGTTAGCAAAACAATCAATGGCCCTTCCCAAGCAGGGAAGTAATTTGCAATTTTGAAGACCACATATACCTGGCGCTGCCCAGCCCCCAATGCAAACTATAAGCAAGCAAACATAAAAATCATATTTTATAAACTTATTTGATCAACAGAATATTTATAATAAGAGAAACTACTGAGAAAATTAACATAAATAATTGCTTCTATCAGGAGAATACTGGTGAAAGCAATGAGTTTATATATAGATACTCAGATATATATATATACATGTCAATATATGTGTATAATATAAGAAATATATGTGAAGTTACACATATGTATATATGTCATTAGATTGACTAACAAAAAGGTTATCAATATTGATTGTTTGGGCAATACAAGACAAAAGGGATTCTTTTACAGTGCTAGATGGATTTTAAATATTAAATACAACATGCTGAATAGGAATTTGGCAGCTTCTAATAATTTTAATAGGTATACCCCTACTACTGAGAAATTCTAGCTTTTCATAAATGCATGGATATTTGCTGTGGCATTTCACACGGTAAAGAGTAAAAAAAAGTACAATAGGAACAATACAACCATTTCTGTGTATAAGAATGTTTCAATGGAATGTAGTGTACTGAGAAAATCAATTATCAAAAGAATGGACCTTAAAGCTGGCAGCTGCTTGCTCACAGCTCAGTGCTAACGGGTCAGTAGCATCCCCTGCTGAAACTAAAGAACGTTCGCAGAATAGGGACGAGACTCACACAGGCCACTATGTCTCCATGATGGAGCTAGAGAAAGCTACGCTCACTCTGAGATCAGCCCTGGAACGAGACAGGAAGACCTAGGATACCAACTTACTGCAAAATAACTAAGCATCCTTGTGTTTTGATGAACCAATGTATGATTTCTTAAAATGAAATTCTGTAAACTTAAAGAACATTATAAAAATTCTAACTCCACTTTAATCCTCCTACCTCCCATATTAAAATATATATATATATATATATATAACAGTTACCCAATTACTGGATTGCCCCGGGTTTTTTTACTGTATCCAATTCAAAACTGGCCCTTTCTTTCCTTATGTTTTCTCAGAGACACTCATCACAAGACAGGCTGAACCTCTTCTCATTACAACTGTAATGCTATGCGTGTACTTTAATCCTGGTATTTCTTATACAGTTATTATTATGGTTTTGTGTCTCAATACCTGCTTTCCTTCAGGATGTTGAGTTTCTGGAGGGGACAGAGCTTGTGTTGGTTTTATTTTCTGTGCCCGGCACAAGGAAAGGCACATATACTCAAGAAATATTATATTGACCGATGAAACAAAAGAATGGATTCATTAATGCGTTAACAACCAAATAAATGCAGTCACTGGGAAAAATTCCCCCATCTTATTTCATGCGTAAAATGTTGCATAGAAAGAAGATAATTTTAAACATTAGTGAAAGACTAAAGAAAAGTAAGTCTGGTTTTGTTTTGTTTTGTTTTGTTTTTTGACATTTTCTTCTATCATCTCATATCCCATCCCTCCATAATTCTACAAAAGGTAGGGGAAAAACTGAAACATAAAAAGCAGAGAAATATCTCTGCGTATCGATTTCCAAATATGCAGCCTCTACTTGCAACTTTCCAAAGTGCTATTTTGAAAGTTGTGAGCACAGTAGTGTATTAATTAAGGGGATTACGAAACTCTGTGGCTTAATGTGTTGAAAAGAAGAGGGTTTTAATTCTAGGGAAACTGTCTCCAGATTTTGATGTGAAATAAAATGTCTTGCATCGATCCTGCACTAATGAAGATCAGAATGTTCTCTTCGTATGATCAGAGCTACTCCCACGTCGATTACCTCTCAGTGAGTGGAAAGGAAATGGAAGGGCAAAAAACATTGATTTTGAAAAAATTTCTTGTCTTGGAAGCCACCCGTTACCCCAATAGATTTCATCTTAATCTTTGAATAAACTGAAACAGTTAGTGATTTCTGCCAGTGCTGCCTCAGCCTAATCTCACAGACAACCACAGTTCTGCAGTGGATCAGAACGGTCTCCCATCTTTCAATATTTGTCTTCGTTCCTCTCAGTAGCCGAATTTAATTCTTATTATTCTCAATGACAAGGCAATTCCAGATGATAAAACTTCTCATGTGAAACCTACGCCTCTCAAATAGTAATTCACAACTCCAAATTAGATTTGCGTGTGAGTACACACGCACGGCATACCTGAAGGTGACAGCCCGATTTGTAAACATATCATTCATTTCCTAGATTAAAATGTTTTTAGATATAAGAGATGAACCATTGTTGTTTGCAAGGAAAGATCAAATTCACAGTATCCTCAAATTCATAGGAAGAGATGAGTGGAATGGTTAAATTAAAGAAAAACAACAAAGCATCCCATCCTAATTAGTGTGTAGTGTTAGATGGGTTTAAATATCCGTCGTGCATTTACCCAAGTTCAGAGGTGTCTTATTTCTTGCCCAGATTACTATGTCTTCCTAATCGATTTCATCCCTTGAACAAAGCTTTTCAACAGCAGTCTAGTTAACAGTCCTGATCAGATAAGTATTTGCTTATATATAGATAAGTATTTGCTTATATATAGATAAGGTGGGAGAATTTTCCCCAGTGACTGCATTTATTTGGTTGTTAACACATTAATGAATTCATTGTTTTGTTTCATCAGTCAGTACAATATTTCTTGAGTATATGTGCCTTTCCTTGTGCCGGGCACAGAACACCAAACCAACACAAGCTCTGTCCCCTCCAGAAACTCAACAAGATTAGTATTTGCTATAAATAGATAAACATATAGAATGCTTTGCAGTTTCCCTGACCCCTACCACTCTAGGCCAGGAACATGCCTCTGGTCGCAGATATGAAAACCACAGATATATCCAGACATTGTGAAATGTCCCCTAGGGAAATTGACAAAATTTCCCCAGTTGAGAATCATTAGTCTTTACACATGTTTCATAATAATTTGTCATAGTTTAATGTCCTCACAGATGCCTGCTTTATCATTCTCAAATATTTATTAATTCATTCATTTCTTGACTCGGTTTTGGGATACGTTTAAGAACTCAGACTCAGGGCCGTCCTCCTGCGATTTTATCCCAGCTGTACCATTAATTGGTTTTTATGAAACCGAACACTTTCTTGGCTCCTTTCTGCCGTGGGTCCCTCATCTGGATTTGGGATTGATAGGAACACCTACCTCAGAGATGTGTTGTGAAGTCTGAGCAGTACTGGGGATTGGTGGCTGTAGTGATCAGATTGGAGCATACAAAGTTGTCCCTCAAGTGTTTTATCCACTCTCACACCTGACTGACCCCATCAAAGAGCAGAGGGACAGTTTAGTAAAGTCATCCCACCTCAGAGAGAATATTAAAAAGCCTCTGCTCTCCTTATAGCCCCTTTACTAGAACTCCTCCCCCACAAACATACTAGCGCTACAAAGTCTGCCCACATATAATCTGCCCTAATTGCTTGTTTTCTTATTACACTGACCCCCACGTCTTTCTCACTAGAAGGACCGGCCAGATTTGTCCAATTACCGAGAGTAAAGAGCAAGGATAGGCTGCTTTATCTTCTCCTGAAACTCCTGGGCAGCATCCAATATCGTGCGCTACATTAGAGGCCATTTTTCATTTGGTTGTTTCACGTGAACATGTCTGCTGATTTCTCCCTGTTTCTGGTAGGTTTTCTACTTTCTCAGGAACTAATGAGCTTCTGACACCTTTTACAAACTTTTCGTGTGATATGAATACTTAACAGGATTATCTGTCCTTTTAACAATGTTTTAATGCACAATACAATATTGTTGACTGTAAGTTTAATGTTGTACAGCAAACCCCTAGAGCTTACTCCTCTCGCTTCACTGAAACTCGAGGCTCATCGATGAGCTCCCTGCGGTCACTAATTCTACTCTGTGGTTTTGGGGATTCGATGACTTTGGAGACCTCATGTAAGTGGAGTCATTCAGTATCCATCTTTCTCTGACTTAGTGTACTTCGCATCATGTCTTCAGGATTCAACCATGCTGTTGCATATTGCAAAATTTCCTTCTTTTTTTCAAAATTGAATAATACTTTATTGTATATTTATATACCACATTTTCTTTATCATTTCATCTGTTGGTGAACATTTACTAGATTTTCCCCCCCACACCTTGGCAGTTGTGAATAGTGCTACACAGAGGCGGATTAAAGTCGGTTGAGGCCCCGGGAACAGAAGAAAATATTGGGCCCCTTGTCATTAGAAAAAAAGTGTAAAGTTGAGGTTTTGCGGGGCCCTTCAGCAGTCAGGGCCCAGGGCGCGCGCCTGGTGCGCTCGCTTGTTAATTCCGCCTCTGGTGCTACAGTGATCACAGGACGGCTAATGCCTCTTCCTTGCTTCCTTGGAGTGGTGCTATATATTTATTCATATATATATATAATTTAAATATAGTAATGATTAGTAGAATAAAAAAAATATATGCTTCTACTCAAAGGTAATAAAAACCTTCTAGGGCAGTGGTCCCCAACCTTTTTTGGGCCATGGACCGGTTTAATATCAGAAAATATTTTCATGGACCGGCCTTTAGGGTGGGATGGATAAATGCACAAAATAAAATTATGCGACCGGCACAAAAACTGTGGTATTTTTAAATATAATTGTAGAACTTGCGAGACAAGCATCAAGAGTGAGTCTTAGACGGATGTAACAGAGGGAAACTGGTCATTTAAAAAAAAATAAAACATCGTTCAGACTTAAATAGAAATAAAACAGAAAAAATGTAAGTTATTTATTATTTCTCTGTGGACCGGTACCAAATGTCCTACGGACCGGTACCAGTCCGCGGCCCGGGGGTTGGGGACCACTGTTCTAGGGTACACAATATTTGAAATTAAACCTTGAAGGGAGAGTAGATAGATATTAGCCAAAATGAAAGGAGCAAGGCAGTGGGAAAATGGGCTAGCCAGAAAAAGCCAGCAACGTACCATGTGCCTGGCTCTAGAGGTAAGACAACATGCATAATCAGAAAATTAAAGCAAGTTAAATGTATATATCAACGTCTATACACACACACATAACATGAATGTTTGGCATTTGAAATATAAGAGTTTTCCGGTTGAAGAAATGCCCAGTTCCCATCCGACCCGTGTGAAGTAGTCCGCTGCGCCCTCCCCACTTCCATCTTTGCTCTTTCTTTGGCCACCTCCCTCTCATCTTTCCGCGTGGAGCTCCCTCCAGACTTACCTTTCCAGGAAGTTCCCCCACTTGTCCACCCGAGTTTACCAAAATAAAATGTGGTTATGAAAAACTGAAAAGCAAAATGAGAAATCTTGCTACAGGAATACGTTACTGAATTCTTCTTGCTTTCCAGACAATAAATGTACGTCTCTGGAGGGGAGAGGATTTCTCGGTT
This sequence comes from Saccopteryx leptura, assembly GCF_036850995.1. Classification (NCBI taxonomy): domain Eukaryota; kingdom Metazoa; phylum Chordata; class Mammalia; order Chiroptera; family Emballonuridae; genus Saccopteryx; species Saccopteryx leptura. Next base: position 14,804,837 of record NC_089511.1, on the reverse strand, counting down.
TTGTTTGCATTGCATCACTAGTGCTTAGAATGTTGTCTGGCACGCACAGTCAGTGCTCAAAAATTATTTCCTAAAAGGATACATTTAAGAAAGCCAACCATTGTAATGTCACTCACCAGTTGTACTCTAGCAACCTGAGCCTTTGCCAACAGCTCAGTACCCTGTGGTACAAAGCATATTATCCTGCTCAGAAAAGGGCACACAGAGAGGGCTTTCCCTTCAGCAAGTCAATATTTTTACTTAGCCAAGGACTTGGTTTTTCTGTCCTAATCCAAGACCAAGAATATATGAGTATCGGGTGAGAGACTGTACATACCGGGGCTTAATTTAGAGCTCTCTCCCACTTCCGGATGCTGAAACAAAAGAGCTACCTGGACCCATAGACAGCAGGAGTGGGAACATACATACACTTTTAACAGCAACAGAAATTGTTGTCACATAGATTTGCATTGAAATAAACACACACTTTTTCTGAAAACCCATTGTCATTTTTTAGGGGTCGGGGTGTTGTATACTTCCACTTTTTAAGACAGTTGACATCAAGAGAAATATATCTGGAGGGAAATGTTAGTCCCATTTTAAGCAGAAGTGGGAAGCAAAATTTAGTTTCTATTTTTTTTAATTAAGGGAAAGGCAGGGAGGCAGAGACAGACTCCCGCATGTGCCCTCATGGGGATCCACCTGGCAAGCTCCCTACCAGGCAATGCTCTACCTGTCTGGGGCCACTGCTCCATTGTTCAGCAACTGAGCTAGTTTAGCACCTGAGCTGAGGCCATGTAGCCATCCTCAGCACCTGGGGCCAGCTTTGCTCTAACCATTCAAACCACGGCTGTGGGAAGAGAAAAGAGAGAGAGAGAGAGGGTGGGGCGGGGTGGAGAAGCAAATGGTCACTTCTCCTGTGTGCCGTGTTCAGGAATCAAACCCTGGACTTCCACAGGCTGGGCTGACACTCTACTGCGAGCCAACGAGCCAGGGCCACAATACGTAATTCTTTACCACAAAGCACACTTGGCTATACTAAGGCTCTCAGTCTTATGGTCTCATTTTGTTATAATTAGCATTAGAACTGAGAAAGAAAACTAGATAGAAGGTGATGGAGGACAATCTGACTTTGGGTGATGGGTATGCAATATAATTGATTGACAAGACAACCTGGACATGTTTTCTTTGAACATATGTACCCTGATTTATTGATGCCACCCTAGTAAAATTAATTAATAAAAAAAAAAAAAAGAACTGAGAAATAAGAGCCTGTGAAACAAATCTCACTATGGGTCCGGATTTCTAAGGATCTCATACAGTAATATATATATGGAACTTTAAAAGTATTTTCAGTTACTCACAATAATTTGAAAGCTCCCTGAAATGCAGGACCAAAATGGACATTTTTCCCCCCAACTAAAAACCAGCTAACGTCCAAGCTCATACATTTGCCATTTTCATGCGTGACCCTTTCCTGCACCTGTGGGTCAATGCAGTCCTAGTTTTGTTGAATTCATTTTCTATTGTGCTTCCTAGTACAACGTTGTGACCACATCTGATTAGATAGCTCAACTGGAGTGGAGAAAATTACCCAGTAATTTAGTTTAAAAAGTCCCTTTCAAAGCCCGCAGGAATATGTTCTTCCATTTAGAAAGAAATTTAGAGAATCAGGTTGTTTGTATGAGTTATAAGTATTGTTTAGTGTTCTGACCCAGAGTAGCTTGATGTATCATTCAAACAAATGTGATTTTATGTCTGTCTCTTTTTCCTTCTCTCGGAGCTGTGTCTTCAGATAAACTCGGATTATCTGCGCTGCCACTGGGTCTTGCGTACCCTTTTGTTCCTTTAGTTTTGTTATTCATTTTCAGTATACGTTTTCAAGCCATAAGTATAATAAACAAGGCTCCCACTATAACCTGGCTTATAGATGGGTGCGTTTTCTGTCCATTTTGTTTAGACTGCCTTTAAAGGTATTTCCATTTAAAAAAAAAAAGAAAAGAAAGAAAAAAATTATAAATGCATATGTTAACAACTTGTGTTGATTGGAAATGCCCAAAGGTGTTTGTGAACTGGAGCTTTTATGAGATCAATCTTTCTTCCTTTTATGTGCTAAACTTCATTTCCATTGCAAATTGCCTGACCCTTGTGGAAGATTGCTGTTGGGCACACATAGGAAGAGGTTAATTGCTACCTTATACCCTACCTATTTCTCTATTTTACAACATTTACGATTTTTCTCTGCTACTCAGTGGGGATCCATTACATTTCTTCCTTTAGTTGCTGAGACTAATTCTGGTTCTCTGTCTGCTAAAAAAGAAGATCCCCCCCCCCCCAATATCATCGCATGTGGGGCTTTTGCTATACTGAAGTGATTGACATCAAAATTGACCTCAAAGCCAGACACTTGAGTGTTTACAAATACCTAGAGCTTGCGTTCTGTCTAGTGAGGAGATCAGATAGGTACATGAGCAAAATAAAACATTCCGGTAGTGGGCATGGATACAGTAGACAGAGGTAAGTGAGGGAAGGGGAGTGATGGACTCTTCCGGGAGGGTTCAGGAAAGTCTATCCAGGGAGAGGTATTTTGAGATAAGACTTTTAAAGGCAGGACAGAGGAGGAAAGATATTTGAATAGAGCAGAGAATATAGAACACTATACAAAGCATGGAAGAGATATGGTAGATATCAGGAACTACAAGTATTTAACATGTTAGGCACTCAGGGCTCATGGGGCAATGGGAGTGTCAACTTTGAGAATAAAGGCCAAAACATGGGTCATACAATTTTAGTTCTGATCCACCCATGGCTACAGAGCAGACCCACACAAAGTCCTAATATCTATGTCTTTGATGTAGTAGAAATAACAAAGGTTTTAGAATCAGAAGCCTTGTGCTCCCATCTGTCTGTTCAGTTACTTTGGGCAAGTTGTCTTCTACTGTGAGCCTTCAGTTTCCAACTGAAAAATTAAGCACAGTAAAGTATAAATCTTCTAAGGCTTTTTGATCATTTTGTATGTGTTAGAAAAGCTGTGAAATTTGAAAAATATAATCTAAATAAATGTTCTTCTTTCCTATAGTTATTCATGTATTTTTTAATATTTGAGGGCTAATGGTGTACCAGCCACCAGGTTAACTACAGGGCAATTAATTAGTAACCAAGACCTCTTGTGCTGTGGAACTCCCTTTGCTGTAACATTTAATGTGAAATCTGTGAAGATCATAGGGAGAAAGAAATTCAGGCAGAAAAATCAGCAAATCGATACAAAAACTGGAAAGACGTTAGCATGAGACACATGCACGCACACACATTCACAGAAGATAAGAGAGATAGAATAATCTGTCAATGGTTAAGCCCCTTGAGGAAAGACTGGGCCAGAGGAATTTTATACCCAGGGCATTCAATCCTCATAATTGTAGACATAGAACATTATCGTCCAGGAGCCAAGCAGCATATATGCCATGCCTTTAGCTTTTAACACCTTCTCTTAAAAAAATCCTTTTGTGTTGCTTGGATACTCAGTATTTTAGATTCTACAGTGAGTTGGTCTCTTGACTCTTACCTTTTCATGTCTTTCTTTAATTTATCTGTCAAGGTTCATGGAAGAGAAGAGAGTGTCAGAAAACCAGGCCGTGGTCCCCTGCTTTGCAAGCTACAGGATTTCTCTTACTGCTCCTGCTACTTACACATTTTCTTTTCCTTTCTTCTTACTGAGCCCAGAAGATTTTCATGGACCTGCCATATTGGAGCAAGAATGGCAATTGCATGATAACTTAAGTGCTCTCACAGATCAATTGATGGTGATTGCCCAGATAGAACACCATGTGACAAAACATTCTTGCTAAGGTAGGGAGCTCAGTAGGAAGTGTGACAACAAGGTTGATGTCTTTCTTGGATTGAGTGAGTAGCAAAGGGGCAGCATTGGGATGGACCTTCCTTAAAGAAAATCTGCTTAATTACACCTTTTAAGATGGAACTCACATCTTGGGTCATTTTTTTAAACATATTTTGTTAAGTGCCAGGAAAAAGAGGAAGTTTATTCTACTTGTCTTCAAAAAGAAATATTAGGGTCAAGAGCATTGCCTGAAAATATATCGATATTATCTATGATACCTCTTCTTCCCCTTTAAAAGCAAGTCCATGTACACTATCACATATAGTCTTCACTCCTTGAATATTATAGAAATGACCTAACATGGCCCAGCTGGTTTTCTTTCCTATATGATGGTTCTCATCAGAAATCTTACCTTCTAGAATTATAAAAATTCAATGAGGAAATGTCTTTAAAGTACTTGCACTAAGCCCAACATATAAAAATTTCTTAATAACCCCTTAATAAAAGTTCAATGATGATGATAAAGACAATCAAATCCCCTAATGCTTATAAAAAGATTTATTCTAAAGTTTAACCTAAAAAGAAGAATCAAGTTGATTTCTACGTCCAATATAATACAATGAGGTGTTTGCATATCTGATTTACTTTGGTTACTTATACTTTTTTTTTTAGCAAGCAACATTGCTTTATTTCTTTTAAAATTATTTATTTATTTATTTATTTTTAATTGGCTTTATTGGGGTGACACTGGGTAACATAATTATACAGGTTCCAGTTGCCCAGTTCTCCATCATATTTGGTTGTTGACAGTTAAGGTCCACTGAATGCCTGCTTTCAGTTGTGTCAGTAGAAGGAATTAGTAAGCTATATGTCACCTACAGCACTCTATGTTAGTTTTCTGTCTTTTAATATATGTTCAGCTTCCATTATATACCATTCATACTTTAACGTCTTATTTCTCTCAATTGTAGTAGAAGATATACATCATCAGAATTAATCTTTAAAAAGGAAGATATAAAACAAAATATAATTTGCAATCTAGTAACCTTAAGTTTGTGGTTGCAAAGAGACATTCAATTTGAATTGAAAAAACTCTTTATAAATGAAAAAAGTATTTTTATGTATAAATTGCCAAATAATAATTTAAGTATGAATAGCTGTCGTATTTTAGTCAGATATTTGCTAGTGTCTAGATCAGGGATGAACAGTGAAATAGTAATGCAAGATGGATATGTAAAATTTTAGTTGCCACATTAAATCATAGAAAGAAACATATAAAATTAATTATAATAATATGTTCATATTTAACTCACTATATCCAACATATTCTCATATTTAATATGTAATCAACATCTAAAAATATTAATTAAATATTTTATTTTATTTATATTAGTCTTTGAATATACAGCATGTCGTTTAGGCTTGAAGAACATCTCAGTTAAGATGACAAATTTTCATTAAAAATACTTTATCTATATTTAGATTTCATAAGATTTCCAATTGAAAAAGTAAACTTATATACTCTACTGTTCCAAACATACTTAAAATTTTCCAATATCTAAATCTTGTGCTCCAAAATATATTTTATTTAATACTCATATAAACATTTATAAAACTAGTTCATTTTTAGGAGGACTGATCTGATTTTGAAGCAGAAGTATATTAAATATTAATTGTTATAAAAAAAAAGTATCAAAGCTTCATAAAGACGTTAGCTTTATCTCAGGTGTCGGGTAAGTCTTTCCTCGTGAAATGATATTTTATTCGAAATATGAATAATGAAGATAAGTAACTAGACAAAAAAGAGAGAAGATGTCCCACAGAGGAAACAGCATAAGCAAAGGCCCTATGGACAGAGGTTATGTGTAGTTCTATAATGGGAATAGTTATATAAAAACTGAGAGAACCAAGATAGCATTATACGAGGTGAAGCTGGGGACATAAATCATTGTGTAGGGATATGTAGCCTGTACTAAATAGTTTTATCTTTGTTCTAAGAGAAGCAGGAAGCTATTGAAGAGTTTCAAGCAGTGAGTATGTGAAGTTAATAAATATGGCATTGATGTAGATACCTTGGATTAAAGTAATGAGGACACAGGTCATTTTTGCTTTTAGACCATGTGTAAATGAAATAGCATTAAATTGCCTCAGTGTTCCCAATTGGATGTTCACCATATCCGCTTGCAATTTTGCTTCCATGACTTCATTTTGAACCTGAATCATCAAAACCAGAGCCTCCTATCCTCTAAACAGCCATTCTGTAAATGGCAAGGTAAGCTCAAATTTTAAATGTCCCTTCTTCATATTCAATACTCATCCAAATTCAAACACAAATTTTATTTACCCTGAATGTAACCATATTATGTAATATTTCTATAGCAATCATGTACAAGGTACTATTCTCGGTTCTTTACTTCTATTAAGTAACTCAGTCCTCACCAACCTATGAGGTAATTAATATCATTATTTAATATTTATATATAATGGATTTAGCATGCTGAAGGCTGTATCCATCAACCTGTCCCAAATTAGACGGTGACTCTCACCCTCTGACACTGTGACCATTTTCAACAGTGGAAATCCATTGTGCCTATATTCCTTCCTGTCTCTCGCTGCTAGCTGGAGCTCATCTGTGTTCCACGGGAAAAACACACAGAGGCAAAGCCGTGGTCAGAGTTCATGTTTCATCAAATGCATTGTTGGGAGGAACAAACTTTCCTCCATGCTCCAGGTTCTTCTGGCTGGTCTCATAATCAAATAGACATGACACAGATTAGCAAGATAAAACAACCAGGTTTAATATGTACGGATGGATGGGAACCCCTCATCCATGAGAGAGGCAGAGACCCCAGGGTTCAGAGATAGAAAGGGAATGTGGGTGTGAAAGACATGCTGAGCTAGGGGTGAGGTAAGGTGACTGGGGGGTGAGGTAAGGTGACAGAGGGTCATTGCAGAATGATAAGAGCAGTTGTTTAGCAAATAGTAGTTTGGGTTACAATACAAGTGGGGCAAAAAGAGATTATATGTAATAATTCCTGATTGTGGGCAAGGTCCCTTATTCAAAATCTTCCAGCTAAGTCAAAGGAAGGGCAGGGGATTCTCTTGAGCCTGAAATTGCCTTTAGCTCAAAATAATACACATACTGGCCCTGGCCGGTTGGCTCAGTGGTAGAGCGTCGGCCTGGCATGAAGAAGTCCCGGGTTCGATTCCCGGCCAGGGCACACAGGAGAGGCACCCATTTGCTTCTCCACCCCTCCCCCTCTCCTTCCTCTCTGTCTCTCGCCTCCCTTCCCACAGCGAGGCTCCATTGGAGCAAAGATGGCCCGGGCGCTGGGGATGGCTCCTTGGCCTCTGCCCCAGGCGCTAGAGTGGCTCTAGTCGCAACAGAGCGATGCCCCGGAGGGGCAGAGCATCGCCCCCTGGTGGGCAGAGCATCGCCCCTGGTGGGTGTGCCGGGTGGATCCCAGTAGGGCGCATGCGGGAGTCTGTCTGTCTCTCCCCGTTTCCAGCTTCAGAAAAATACAAAAAATAAAATAAAATAATAATCCACATACCACTGAGGCGCATGTTGGGGTTGGCTGTTTTGAACCCCCACAGCATAGATAAGTCAAGCGGTAGACAAAGTTATAAGCTCCCTTTGGGAAGTATTTAACCAGGTGAATGTCTCAAGATAGAGGCTAGCTGATAGAGCCAGTCACAAGATGAGACTAGGAAATAAAACATTAGATATCCACTAGTTCTTCAATGACTTCTCTTTTAAAGTCTAAAGCTTAAAAGAAAATTTAGATGGGCTATTCTATCAAAAGCAGCTCAAAGTCCCCTGGTCAAGCTTAAGGAAGGACCGAGAAGACTAAAATAAAAATAATTACAAGGAGAACGGTTTTAAGCAGAGGCGATGACTACAGTTAAGCAGAGAATCGTTGTTTTGGAACGACTGAGGGGTTCTGTGCTGGCTGAGAAACGGGCTACTGGGTCACGGGTTGTAATCTGCTCTCCCATTCTTCTCTGACTCTTCTTGTTTTCACTTTTCTCTTCTCAAAGAGCAACTGATGGAAACTCATGAGCAGCTATGGTAGAAGTCTGGAGCTTGACAAAATACTGTGACCTTGAATTGGGGCTCTAACCTCTTCATTCCTTCAGCTTTCAAAAGGGGGGTTTGATTTAAAAAAAAAAAAAAAAGCTGTCTTGAAAAGTTTGTCACAGTGAAGTGAGATAATGCATTGTTAAATATCCGACCAGCAACAGTTCTCACTGATAAAGGAATGAGTGACTGATTGCAAATTAGTTCCCTTACACTTTGATTCTATGTTGTGCATAGACACAGGTTAGGACAAAATGTTGGAGAAGGATAAAGGAATGGAAAACCAGTAACACTGGGGAAAGCCCTCCTTTTGACTTTTTTTTTTTTTTTTTTGGATGATCTTCAGTTTCAAGCTATGGAAATTTAAATAAGGCATTTATTACCTTTTTTTTAAAAGAACAATATTAGGTCTGAATGCAGCCTGTCATATTCAGGTACTTAACTCAGACAGGATGTATCTGACCCAAATCTTTTGCATGTAATTGGTAGGTTGAATAAAATGTCTTCCTAGATGTAATTTTTCTTTACCAGCAGGTAGCTGGGTTTTGGATTCGGTCCAATATCTACATTTGCTTCTAGGCTGAAATTTGTGATCCCAAATCTTCCTTCCATCATGTAAAATTATGGTTATTATGTGGCATCAGAAAAAAAAGCCCAAGTATTTTTAGCTAAAATTTATATCAATTTCTAATAGCTCTTATAGCATCTAATATACAGTGTGTCCGTAAAGTCATGGTGCACTTTTGACCAGTTACAGGAAAGCAACAGAAGATGATAGAAATGTGAAATCTGCACCAAATAAAAGGAAAACTCTCCCAGTTTCATACCTATTCAGTGCAGTTCAATGTGGACTCATGCTCAGATTTTTTAGGGCTCCTTAGGTAGCTATCCCGTGTAGCCTCTACAGACTCGTCAATGACTGATGGCCTACCAGAACGGGGTTTCTCCACCAAACTGCCGGTTTCCTTCAACTGCTTATCCCACCGAGTAATGTTATTCCTATGTGGTGGTGCTATGTTATAAATGTGCCGATATTCACGTTGCACTTTGGTCACGGATTCGAATTTAGCGAGCCACAGAACACACTGAACTTCCCTCTGTATCGTCCACATCTCGACTGGCATGGCCGTGGGCTGCTCCGCTGTATACACGGTGTTACGTCATCATCTGCACATGCGCACATGCTGCCACATCATCCTACAGAAACTGGGAGGGTTTTCCTTTTATTTGGTGCAGATTTCACATTTCTATCATCTTTTGTTGCTTTCCTGTGACTGGTCAAAAGTGCACCGTGACTTTACGGACACACTGTGTGTGTGTGTGTGTGTGTGTGTGTGTGTATACTTATAGAAATGTCAAACATATGGAAGGGTGTTTATCTATATATTCTCTCATTTTAAGATTTCTATTCCTAGGACATAAACCCAAATACAAGATTAATTTAAAGAGCTGTAACCCCAGAAGGACCTGGCTTATACAAATGAGGAGGAACACATTTTGATTAGTTTTGATTAAATTAGAAGTAATATATTGCTTTCCTGAGACATAATAAAAGAAGACCTTTCTTAGGTAGGGAGACACTTAACTTCGTCCTTAACCTGCTGCTTGGCATTACTGATTCCAATGGACTTTAGGTCTCTTTGAAAATTAATAGAGCTGGCTGAAAATAAAGTTGCTTTCTTAAGTGAATGAGACCTTGATTTTTTCTTCCTTCCAGAGACATTTTCACTGCTTTGGCAGAGCATAGTTTTCAGCAGTAACTATTACTCTTTTGATCCAGAAGCTCAAAGAATTTTAACTATGAATTTTTCCCCCCAATAAGTACAAAAGATTCACATACTACTATATAAAAAGTGTTGAAGTAACAGTCAAACTTCTGATAGAGAAATAGAAACCCAGAGGCCACTTTGTCAAATATCTCAAGTGAAGTTTGCATCGCCCCATAACACCTACGGAGTCTGGTATTAGAGCTTCTCTGTCCCTTAAAGTAATCCTGTTTCCTGTTTAAAATACCAGCTGAACTAAAGGAACACTTCCTATAACTTTTCCATGAGGTCTTACTTCTGTCCTCTATGGCTACACATAACAGTCCAATCGTTTTTTCAAAATGCCAGTGGAAATATCAAACATATGGAAGGGTGTCCGTGGGAAGTTCATCCCCAGGAGGAAAATTTTTGCTTGGACTTGATCACGTGCACTCATGGTCCAAGATGGTGCACAGCCTATATCACTTTTGAGTGTATTCACTGTACTTAACGATGAATGTCTAAGAGTCCCCACTTTTCTCTGACCCCATTTTGTCTTCTACTCTTTCTTTCTTCCTCTCCTTCTCTGCCATTTTTTCAACACTTATGCTGTCCCTTTCTGGGGTGATATCTCAAGGTGTGTGGATCCGTCATGGAAGATATACCAAAATGGACTGCTCTTCCTGATTCACTGGTCTTGGTTTTCCGTGAACTATAAATGTTTCTCCTTCTGAGAATGGTTGACCCTACTTTGAATTATGATAAAATAAAAATAAATTATGTTAATAGCATTTCTAAATCATGTTTTATGTACTCACCCCCAGAAGTTGGACATTCTGTGTTTTCTTAGATTCTCTATTTGTCTCTATAGAATCTGTTTGGCATAGTATCAATTATATTGATTCTGTTGTCTTATTTTCTCTATTCCTTTTTTTAAAAAATATTTTCTATATTCCTGATGCTCTGGCATTGATGTTCTCTTTGAGAAGTGACTGCTTCTCCCGGACTAGCCAACTGATAGAGAAAGAAAAAAGAAAGGGTGGAAGAGGGTGGGAAGGGGAGCATGCCCTTCATATATAAACCTGCCCACCAAAATCTGTACCCTGTAAGACAGGGGTCGGGAAACTTTTTGGCTGAGAGAGCCATGAATGCCACATATTTTACAATGTAATTCCGCAAGAGCCATACAACGACCCATGTACATTACGCATTATCCAATAAAAATTTGATGTTGTCCCGAAAGACAGCTGTGATTGGCTCCAGCCACCCGCAACCATGAACATGAGCGGTAGGAAATGAATGGATTGTAATACATGAGAATGTTTTAGATTTTTAACGTTATTATTTTTTTATTAAAGATTTGTCTGCGAGCCAGATGAAGCCATTAAAAGAGCCACATCTGGCTCGCGAGCCATAGGTTCTCGACCCCTGCTGTAAGAAAAACCTTCACCCAGCTCTCACACACAGTTACTCCCCCTGCTCTAAATCAACTCAGGGCCAGGTATCATAGAATTGGAGACCATCCATACAGCCTAGAACCCACCTACGATATTCAAACTGTTCAGTCCTAAGCTATTTCCTTTTCCTTTCCTTTACCGAAGAAACTCTAATTGAGGTTTTGACCTTGGCTTTCGCCTCACTACAGATTTTGCCTCCTGATCAAACACAGTGCTCCCCCTGTGGCCCTATGATGCATGATTCCTCGTTGGGGTGGGGGGGAAAGGAAGTAATAAAAATCCTCTTTCAAAAGCACTACCCTCCCCATGTCATTACCCAGTCTCCTTTGTAATTTCTTCAAATTTTTATAGATTTATTTATTATTTAGTTTTGTTCACAGTTGCCATTCTGATTAGCATTTCGGAAAGAAAGTTTTGAAAATTATTTTTTAAGTTAAAATGGGTGGGATAGAATACACAGACAGAAGAGGTCATGGGCCATCAATGAGGACCATGAATTGTCTCAGTTACCAGATCAGGGCCATAGGACATTAGCCGGCCTCTAGTCTCCCCAACCTGCCCCCTTCCCAGTCATTGTGTCCCCTCCACCAAAAGTAACCACTTTCCAAAATCCCCGCTCTATTGCTCACTTAGAACACTTTCTGAGTTTTATATAAAAAAATTGCATAATATATATGTTTTTCTGACCTATTTCTTTTGAGACATTTATTCATACTTACTGGGGTTTTTTCTTTTTAATTTTTTTAATTGAATTTCGTGGGGTGACATTGGTTAAAAAAATCATATAGGTTTCAAGTATTATTCTATAATACATCATCTGTATGTTGTAGTGTGTGTCACCACCCCAAGTTTAGTCTCCCTCCCTCTCCATCTGTCCCCCCACAACGCTCCTCCGCTCCCTCACCCTCTTTCCTCCTGCAATCCTCACACTGTTGTCTGCGTCTATAATTTGTTTTTTGCTTACTCCCTTCCCCTTTTTCACCCAGCCCCAGCCCCCCTCCCTCTAACAGCTGTCAGTCTGAAGCCCTGGGCACAGACCTAGTGGACTCGAGAAAAGGGAAGGATGTCAGAGATGGTGCAACTCTGTACCCGCTGGGCTCCTGCAGCTGCTGTGACCTCAGATTCGACCAAGGTTCGACCTCTAAAAAGACACATTAAAATACTCCAAATTCCGGTCTCACACAGTTGAAGAAGCACATCGCTTTCTTTTTCTTTATTGAATAAATTCCAGAAAAATAATTTCATGTATACACACACACACACACACACACACACACACACACACACCTGACACTTCAACCCTGTGGTCACTGTTTCCTCGGGGATTTGAGTGATTCTGTAAAAACCTCATAACCTGGTCATCAACTCTCTTCCTCTACGTGTCCCTCCCCCCTTCCCTCCGTGCAGCCTATCTGAACATACTGGGGCGTCTACAAATGCGAACTATAATATGAAATGTCATATGTAGATACATAGTGATTTTCAAATACAAACTTTTTTTTTTCCACTAGTGCATAGGTTGACCTGAAATACAGTATGTTTTTTGATATTCTGTTTTACATATTGAAAGAGACTGAGGCATTTTTTTTTTTAAATTATTTGGTGAATGTTAAAAAAAAAAAAAAATCATCTTCTTTCTAGAAGATTTGAATGTCAGAGAACGTTGAGCCACCTTCCCTGGACCAGCACTTCAGAGCCAGGGCTGTGCAGAGTCCTGGTGACTCAGCTTCCACTGTGACCACTGCTGTGCCCAACAGGCGGACTCAGCAGGGAAGGTGAGACAGGGGTGTTCAATGTCCTGCTAGGGAGGAGAGTCTTTTCTGCCATCAAGGAGCAACGAGGAAGGCAACAGTGTCCACAAGCGTTAAGAGAGTATGCCACGAGCAAGGGCTCGTTTAAGAACTAGTCCAGAAAGAAACATCACGGAGGCCTAGGGAAAGAGCAGATTGCCCGACTTGAAGCTTGTTAACAAGAATCTGGAACGGAGATGCAGAAGATCATGCCCCCCGACTAATGAATATTGTAGCAGGGAAATAGCATGACAGGTCCCTTCTTGTTCCACTGGAGCCTCTTTCTGCAAGAACAAAAGGTCAGTTGTGCTAAAGATATTTAGAGAAGCAGAATTCGGACATGCCTTTCCGTGCCCCCAAGTCTGATGGCTGCTGGGGAATTGTTATCTTAAACCAAGGCCAGATGGTGGCCAGGAAAAAAAAATAACCTCAGAAGATGTCATTCTGTTTACCAAGAAGGATTCAGAATGAAATAAGCCCCATGAGAAGATGTGGCTCTTCAGTGGACCAGAGGTAACCCTTTATTGAAGAATTAAATTGACCTTTATGAAATGATGGTCCAGCTACAATGGATAACTTGTTGCACCAAACAGAACTTTTAAGCAATCAATACATCATCGTTTAAATCAAGCATATTCGAGAAAAGAAAATGAATCACTTTGAATAACCAACTTCTTTGTGGCCTTCTGAAGAGGTATTTTTTCCTCTGTTTTGAACACTTGTGTACCTATGTGTGCGAGTATATGCAGCATGAAAGACCATAGCTTCTCAAGAAAGTTTTTTTTAAAAAAGAGAACAAAGATAAAGGAAAAATGAGCTTAATCACTCTTTGTATCCAGAAGCAGTCACGGTATTGTCCCCCCCCAGAGCCTGGTTTATTTACTTATGTTGATGCATAATGTTTTCTTCATTTTCAGATAACTGAGGGCAAGTCAATCTGTAGCAGAGATGCTATTTAAAATAATACTTATGCCCTGGCCGGTTGGCTCAGTGGTAGAGCGTCGGCCTGGCGTGCAGAAGTACCAGGTTCGATTCCCAGCCAGGGAACACAGGAGAAGCACCCATCTGCTTCTCCACCCCTCCCCCTCTCCTTCCTCTCTGTCTCTCTCTTCCCCTCCCGCAGCCGAGGCTCCATTGGAACAAAGATGGCCCGGGCACTGGGGATGGCTCCTTGGCCTCTGCCCCAGGCGCTAGAGTGGCTCTGGTCACAACAGAGCGAAGCCCCGGAGGGGCAGAGCATTGCCCCCTGGTGGGCAGAGCGTCACCCCTGGTGGGTGTGCTGGGTGGATCCCGGTCAGGAGCATGCGGGAGTCTATCTGTCTCTCCCCGTTTCCAGCTTCAGAAAAATACAAAAAAAAAAAAATTAAATAGCACTTATATCATCATGTTTATAAAACTCTAGGATACTGATCTCCCTATTTTCATATCTTAAATTTTAATACAGTATTTGTCTCCTGGAAGCTACTATGTGCTACCACACATGCGCGCACGCGTGCACACACACACACACACACACACACACACACACACACACAGCCTTGGCATTTTGGGATGATGCTCTTACCAACTGAGCTAATGGGCCAGGGCTACAATCTTTATTTTTTTTCTTATTGAAGTATTTATTAATTTACATTTAACATATTGATATGTTTTGACTTACATTGTTATCTAAATTTTTATTCTCTTTTAGTCTCACCATTTTTTTTAATTTTTTTATTTTTAGTTAAAGTTGTAATTTTTTGCTTTTTAATCATCCTTTTAGATGCTTAAATATGCATGTTTTAACTCTAGTTTTTTGTTATATTTTTAAAAAATTAAACTGTACATTTTTTATTCTTTAGGGTCTAGTAAAATTTATATTTTTCATCATCAACCAGAAAATGTAAGCATTTTGGACATTTAAGCTCCATTTAAACCTCTTTTCAGTTAATTGTGTCGTGCATTTTATTTTTACTATAGTTCTCCCATTGAGATCCACACCTTGCCTCACTCCCTGCAGTCCTTGCTAGATCATATTTATTCCACACAGAGCAAGACGTTTTGAAGATGAAAAGAAAGTAACCACAGAGAGATTGAAGAGCTAAGCAGTTTTCAGCAGCGACCTAACATTGGGGACAATATAAAAGGAATTCAGAGCCCAGTAAGGATGAGAGGCCCTGATAAATGTCACAGATACTCCGGTGTGACATTGAACTGTTTAAGTACAAGTAATAGTAAGCATGAACTAGACCAGTTGTTAAAATTCTGACATCCAGGTTTGAATTAGCTGAAAGCTCAACTTTATTAAGTATATAAATATATATGTTCTTCTATACAATAAGATAGCTGTTACAGAATTTCTTCAATTGCCATATACGATATTCACTAATCATTTTTGTTTTAGTTGGGAAAAGGAGTAAAAGACAAAAAAAATAGATCAATAGATGAATCTGATGCTTTAGTAATGACTTAGATGAGTCAGGATATTATTATGAGCAGGTCTCAGATCATGTTTGTTTAAATTTATGCAAGATTTCCCTCTTTTATAAAAAAACATTTTTTTTTGTATTTTTTCAAAGTGAGAAGCAGGTGCAGGGGAGATGGCAGGAGACAGACTCCCACATGCGCCTGATTGGGATCCACCCGGCATGCCCACCAGGTGTGATGCTCTACCCATCTGGGCTATTGCTCCGCTGCAACTGGAGCCATTCTAGCACCTCAGGTAGTGGCCATGGGGCCATCTTCAGTGCCCAGGCCAACTTTGCTCCAATGGAGCCTTGACTGCAGAAGGGGAAGAGAGAGATGGAGAGGAATAAAAAGGGGAAGGGTGGAGAAGCAGATGGGTGCTTCTCCTGTGTGCCCTGGCTGGGAATCAAACTTGGGACTTCTACACACCAGGCCGACACTCTACTGCTGAGCCAACTGGACAGGGCCTATAAAAAATATTTTTAAAGAATGGTACTTGGTACACATAGTAAATCATTAACAAATATTTATTAAGCCATTGGAACAGTTACTTTTGCTGCAAGACAACTCAGACCCTCAAAATGCTCCAAAGGTTATTTTAAGTTCCAATTGCTAGTGTAGAATATTTCAGTTTTGTTTTCAGTGTCTTTCTTATCTTGATCCTGAGCCCCAGTGGCTGGCGTGGTGGACTGTGAGTGACATGTAGGTATTTCTGTGGACCTAGCACCTAGATAGTCTGTACATTAATGATGAGCAGATAACCTAGTTTCATCAATAGATGGAGGGCTTAGCTAGGAGAATTTCCTCTACAAATGTGTTTCCTTATTTCCTGAACTAATAAAAGTGAGTGAGAAAATAGTTATTCTTTCTCTGGAACTTGAGACTAAAAATGCCATATATATATTGTTCATAAATATATATCAATCACATTGTTCATAAATCTGATTGCTGCCTTTAATGCAATAAGATGAGTACCCTAGTCTGAAGGTTTGAAATAATCTTTTACCAGGTAGAAATGTGAAACTAAGCTTTCTTTTACTGCACATGATTGCCATTCTATGTGCAGGTTGTAAGGAGAAGAAACAAGTCCTATGAGATCATTTATGTGAACTTTTATGTTAATAAATCACCCTTAAATTTTTCAAAATCTAAGTCAATAAAAAATTGTCTACCAAAAAATATTCTGATAACATATAGCAAAATTCTTAAAAATTATTAAGGTTTCTTTACTTTGTAATATCACATTTAGAAAATTATATGAAACATGAACACATAGTTTACTGCTGTACTTAAATTTGCTAAAATCTGAACCAACCTAAATCTTTCATAAGAAACAAACTATAATGCATCCATGTAATATCATATCATGGAGCCAGTTATTTCACATGGATTATAACTGCAAGTTATGCCTATTTAAACACAATGTGGCCCTGACCGGATGGCTCAGTAGTAGAGCGTCAACCTGGCATGTGAATGTCCTGGGTTCAATTTCCAGTCAGGGCACGCAGGAGAAGTGACCATCTGCTTCTCTACCTCTCCTCCCCCCCTTTTTTTCTTTTTCTCTCTCTCTTCTCCCCTTATGCAGCCCTGACTAGGATTGGTTCAAGAGCATCTGCCCCAGGTGCTAAAAATCACTCAATTGTGTGCATGGCCCCCCATAGGTATAACATTAACCCCAGATAGGGGTTGCCATGTGGATCCCAGTCAGGGTACATGCAGGAATCTGTCTCTATATCTCCTATCCTCTCACTAGGGAAAGAAGAAGAAGATGAAGGAGAAGAAGAAGAAGGAGGAGAAGAAGAAGGAGGAGAAGGAGAAGGAGGAGGAGGAGAAATACAGTGCAGGACCTACCTTTAGTTAGTGTTGAGTGGTGGGATATGGCTAATTATCATTTTTATATTTATATCTTAATATAGTACTCACAAAAATTAGAGGATATTTCAAAATGAATATGCAGCAGTAAAGAAAAGAAGCATTTGGGTTTTTTTTTAATTAAATGAGAACATCAGAAAATGACAATGCAAAGAAAGTTGTTTGGTTATGCAAATGAGATGCAAAACCAACTTTCATTTCACTGGTGAAAATGCACTGGAGTATCTGCACGTTCCCTGATCTTCTGATTTTTGTGAGCTGCTTTCATGGTATGCATTTTCCAAATTGGGAACTGAATATTCACTTAAGAAGAAAAGAAGTATGCTATCAATCCTTACATAGACAACAAATTTCATACTATTTTTTAAAATAACCTTGGCTAAATGTTACCATTTGCCACATTCAAAGACCTCGTCTTAGAAAATCTCACCTATAATTTAAAAGCATGGACTTTGGAATCTGACACGTTTTCCAAATCACTTAACTGGTTTACTTTACTTTTCTATAAAGTTGCAATAACGTCTACTTTTTATGGTCGGTATGAGAGTGAAATGAAATTACAAACGGATGGTAACTGCACGGTGCCTAGTTCATAGTAGGCATTTGATATACACCATTGAACATTACCTACATATCCTATGAAATAAATATCGAAAGAGATATTTCAGTATCCCATCTCCTCACTTTGTTGTGTAGTGGCTTTTACAAAGCAAAAATTAAGGGACTTCTCTCACTAGACCATGTGAGAAATCATGACTACAATAAAAAGCCTTGGCTCTCAGACAAAAATCCCTTTGGCAACTCTTCTGAGTGTGTGAGAAATTCAATGAAAAGGTCTTCCAAGTTATGTTAGTTTAGTCATCAAAACCAATCCAATAGAGCTCCAAAGCACCACACGGAAATTAATCTGTGCGTGTATTGTCACAGCTACATGGATGTGAGGCAGTACTGAGCTGCCACAAAGTAGGCAAGCAATTCTTGACAGATTCCACATGACAATAATACTAATAGAGATAACTTCTTTGCTTCTAGCATTTCAAAGCTATTAAATGCCAGCTAGTAAATGTTATGGTGGCCACCTTCTCTGACACATGCTGATACCTTTATCAACTGGGGGTGTCTATTCAGTTTATGGAGCCATGTGGGTTACCTTAGATATACACGGTGTGGTTTAATGGAAACGGGGCCAATAAGACACAACACCTTCTCTATGAGTTCAAGATTAATAGGGGAATACTGTTATGTAAATAATGTCTAGATTTAAGGAAAATATGAAAACATCCTATATCAATAAGAAGCAAGAATTTCAGAATCCTTCCTGGAAGGGTCTCCTTCAGAGCGAGAGACACCATGGAGAGGAGGATTTAAGTGTGCTTCAGTATGTGAATGGGAGAGAAGGGCAGCAGGGGCTAAGAACAGGGCGACCGAAGATTTTGGAGGAATCAAGATAGTGTTTGCTCTAGATTCAGACCACCATAGTATGGTTGGGGTTTTGATGACACAGTGGTGAGAGGATATAAGGACTATGGGACTAGAAACAAATGCTGTGTGGGTTCTTAAACATCGAACGTTCATGCAATCGCATCAGACCTAAGTCTCAACCCTACAAATAGTATTATGATTTTTCCAAAATATGTTCCAGGATGTATCCCAAATATTCCATGATAGATTATTATGGTCATCTCATATATAATGCAGTGTGACTATACTTGATAATTACTAAGGGTTATGAAATGAATCCATTATCAACTACTGTTTGAATGACTTGTGTACACCAGAGACTTTTTAAAGCATGGGTAAATATAATCTCCTTTTATACTTAAAAAAAAAATCATGAATTAGGCCCTGGCTGGTTGACTCAGTGGTAGAGCATTGGCCTGGCATGCAGGAGTCCCGGGTTTGATTCCCGGCCAGGGCACACAGGAGCACCCATCTGCTTCTCCACCCCTCCCCCTCTCTTCCTCTCTGTCTCTCTCTTCCCCTCCCACAGCCAAGGCTCCATTGGAGTAAAGTTGGCCTGGGAGCTGAGGATGGCTCTGTGGCCTCTGCCTCAGGCGCTAGAATGGCTCTGATTGCAACAGAGCAATGCCCCAGATGGGCAGAGCATTGCCCCCTGGTGGGCATGCTAGATGGATCCTGGTCAGGCGCATGCGGGAGTCTGTCTGAATGCCTCCCCATTTCCAACTTCAGAAAAATAAAAAAATAAAAAAAATCATGAATTATGTAAAATTGTAATGTCCACTTAACAGAATGAAAAGCTGAGGCATAAGAAAAAAGTCATTTCCAAAAAAGTCTTAGAGATTAGATTGAAACTCAGGATTCCATGAGTGTGACATTAAAACAAAAACAACAAACAAACAAAAAAGAAACAAAAGAAGAGGACAAAATATTGCAAGATTCCATCCATAAGTCAAGGATGGTTATCATTGACATTTAGATTCTTTACCTGGAGAAGCAACACAGACTCAAGAAAAACTAATAATACAAGAAACAGGTTGATGTCAACTTCAAAGGAGTCAGACATTACTTCTAACGTTGTGGCAAGAAAGGCCTTAAGAAGGTTGAGCCTAAGGAAGAAATTGAAAGAACTTTGATTTTCGTTTCTTAGAGATGGTGATCAAAGGTCCACAACAAAATAATGCTTAGAGATGACCGTTGTCCACCTTTAGTTTTTTAATCACACAGGAAATATTTTGAATCAGGGAGGCAGGAGCAACACCTGTCCTAATAATATTTATTTATCAAGTACAAAGAGAAAAACTTATTAGATTCTCAGTTTTGTTTGTTTGAAACAGTGGATAGACTCAATAAAGTTTGAACTGTTCTGTCCACAATACTGTATTTGTCATGTTGACTTTTTAAAAGGCTTTATTGCAGCAAAATTAATACACAAAGAACTGTACATCTTTAATGTGTACAATTCAATGAGTTTGGACATAAGAAATTACTTGTGATTGCATCAGCACAATCAAGGAAATCAATACATTCACCACTTCCCAGAGTTTCCTTATGTCCCTTTGTGGGGAAAATGGAGAGTTGTTCATTGGAGCTAATGTATTAGGTATGCTGCAGGAATACATTCTAGAAATCTGCTGTGCCAATAGTGACTGTAATCTTCCAGACCTCTGAAGATGCACATTTTTCTCAGAGGATGTAATATATGAACTACATATTGAACAGTGAGTCAACATGATGTCTCTATCATCATTTCTCAGTAAAACTTGAAATTTTACAGCCATCCAAAGGAAAATACATAGTGAAGCAACATACTACTCTGGATGCAGTTTTACCTCTGACTTCTGTAAGAATGAGACGGCACTCAAACTCCAGGTGTGCAGGCTTTATTAGCGGAGAAAGACCTGCTGGGGCACTTCTCTGAAAGACGGGCCCCCAAAACAGACTGAGGCAAAATTTTATAGGGTTGGGGATAGTCACGAGCAAGGGTGTGCTGGTATGTACGGCTTTCTGAATACTCCTCCTTGGGGCGATTGACCAGCTTCCTGGAACCCCTCTGTCCCAGGGGTGATTGTCCAGTAATTAAGGGTGGGGTCGGGCAGCCAAGTGGAACAGTAAAAGGGCAGTTGTAATTAATGGTAAATTCATGTATCTATCATTTCTCTACTCTGTGGTTACATATAAAAGAAAGGCAGTTATTATAATATACGGTGAGGAGTGACAAGGAGAAAGAGGAGAAAAAATTGGAAAATTTTGCTTCTTCTGGAGAGAACTTAAGAACCTTGCCAAGTCAAGTCCCCCATCCAGTGAAGGAGGTCATCAATTTCTGTGCTGTGATGTCTGAACCAGGTGATGTCTTCGAAAACCTGAGTGAGGAAGTATAAAAATTTTGCAAGGTAATAATTGTTAGTTGCTTGCTGCGAGTGCCGAGTGGACAGAGTGACATGGTGATTTATGGTCTCCTGAATGAGCCTCATGAGACATGCTGGTCTGGTTCCTCTCGAATGGGAGGACATATGGAGATTTTTAGAGACAGGAAACCTATTGGTGTAAGTTTTAGAAGGATTGAATATGTGTGATTTAAAAGGAAGGGGTTTTGGAGAACATTCAGAAGGGAACTTCTCGGGCTGAGGGGCGGCTTCTTCCTACTGTCATCTCTACCTATTTGATATTTCCCTCATGAAGTTCTCCTTGGGGTATTGGGGAATAGGAGTGTAGGAGCATTTGATTATAGGTAATTCTAGATGTTTCTCTCATCCGAGCCTGCAGGAACTTGATAAAGAAGGGAGCTAAGCATTAAAATTAGGCCCAGAATTAGGATTGGTCCTATAAATGGTGCTAGCATGGAGAACAAGGGGTTTTTCCACCATTATTTGGAGTAGGGGTCAGTACCGGCCTGGCCACTGCGGATTTATTTGTAAAGTTTTTGGAGAGTTGATATTCTCCTTGACCAGGCTAGGCTCGTTAATGTAGTAGCAACACTGTTCCTGTAAAAAGAGGCAAGTACCGCTCTTCTCTGCTGTTAGTAGATCTAAAGCCTTTCGGTTTTGTAGGGTGACTTGGGCTAGGGAGGTCAGTTGTCTCTGGACGGAGGCTAGAGAGGTGGCTGAATTATCAAGGGCCTGTTCCAGGTCTGCCTTTAGTTGGTTAGTAGTCCATATACTATGGCCTAAGCCAGCCCTGCCTATCCCTATAGCCATTATAGAGGTGGCAAGGGTAAGGCCAAGGAGGACTGGGAGGAAGGCAGCCCATTTATTCCTGCTCGTTTTCAGCTGGTTTGAAAATTCTTCCTCTCCATAATATGTTAGTTGTGGCGCAACTATTACCAGGACACAAGGGAGGGGGGAAGAGGTGTTTAAGGTTTTTAGAATGGTTCCATTGCACCAGAAATGAGTTCTGTTAGGGCTGGTTAGAGAAGTTTTGATTGGGATAGTTTTTATTACATAATGGGGTAGGCCGATTGGTGTAGCAAATTGAGAGGATTGAGGTGGGGTCTTCCTGGAAGAGAAGAACTCCAGAAAGAGATAAAAGGGTCTGGATTTTTGGTGATGTTGAGTGGGTAGGGTAAAGGAACCGCAGTGATGGGAGGCTTATTAAGGAAGGTGCAGAGAAAGCAGTGAGAAATGTTATATACAGAAGTGTGGTTGAGAACTTGGATGCCCTGCTTGATGAGTCCTAGCCATGAGAAAGGTCGGGATTCAGAGTATTTTTATAGGTTTCAGGGTTGGTGTGTAGGGTTAGGTAGATTTTTTTCAATTTTCTGATTGGCAAAGGTCTGCATGTGGTTTTGTAAGAAACTAGTGAACAAACATAAGAGGCAGGGTCCAAAAGTTAGAAAAATAAATAGGAGAGTGAGTGGACCAATGAAAGGCAATAGTCAAGACACCCAGTTTGTGTGAAACCACTGATTCTATGTTTACAAATTCGCTGGGCTTCAGAGAGAGAGAGAGAGAGTAAGACAGGGCAGTGGCCAGTCCCCCTGCTCCTAGACCTATTTTTATAGAAATTCTTAAAGCAACAAGAAGAGGGATTACCTGTACAGCTCATTTGGTCCTTAGATTGATGGGTAGTGTATTAGGAATTGAAAGGCTCATGGGGTTGGATTAGGTTGATATTTGGGATGAGATAGATTAGGGTATAGGTTTTTTTTCCAATTAGTAGGGAGACACATATAGATGTTGGTCCCACACAAGTAGAAAGTCCCTGATTGGTTGATCTAGGATGAGAGGTGGTTAGAGAATAGAAGGACAAGGGGTCGGTTTTGTTTTTCTGTTTCTGAGCTCCAGATGGTCAGGGTTGAAGAAAGAGTCATCCCAATAAGTGGGGAGAGTAAAGGATTGTTAGTTATGGTGACTGATTAAACATTCTTTGAAAACCCATTTTCTGATTGTTCAAATTCTTTTTTCTCAGTACAAACCTCCTATAACCTACACAAACCTTCTACAACTTACATAAACCTTCAGCTTTCATGTGCTTTCTTATCCAGAAATAACTGGCCCTCATAACACCTTGCTTTTCCTTTTTCTTTCCAAAGTATTTTCATACCTTATACCTTCTATTATCAAAACCATACAATTCCTTTCTAGTCAGAACTCTTGATTTAAAAATCTTTAACTTTTAGTGACAATTAAGTTGAATTTTTTTTTCCCCTTTTCCAAAAGTCTGATGAAAAGAGTCCTTAGTTTTTCATATATTTGCCATATGTTAACCAGCCAGCTTCTGGTTTGTGGTTGGAGTAAGGCATGCCATTTTTCTATTTTAGCAGCAGTGGGAGTTGTCAGGATTATGGTGTGTGGACCTGTCTATGTGAAAGTCAGTCCTTGGGTGATATAATGCTGGAAGCGCCTCTTGGGCAGTCTTTGAACAGTTTGTTGAGTAACCTGTAAATCCTGCAAGTGCTTAGGGAAAGGGTGGTTACATTTTTACACTTTGCAGTTATTGTTTAAGTCCTAGTGACCACTGCTTCTAGCTGGAATTAGCAGCAGGTCCCAGCCAACAATAAGTATGGGGCATTGAGACAAGAGGAATAAAGGAGTAAATAAAGCAATAAAGTCAGACTGTCAATACCCACAGTAGAGATTTTTGAGGGATAAATAAAATTCAAATATTCAGGCAAGGCATAGTAGATGGCCCTTGTGTTTACAAGAAATGAGATTAGCTTATTTGCTACTTGGAAGAAATACCTTAGGCTTGTGAACGATGTTCTTGGGCCTTCAGTGGCAATTCCCAGCATGCTGGGCAAGGTCAGGTCAGAGGGGGAAAGAGGCACAGACACAGTTTGTAAGGAGGGAGGAGGGGTTGGAATGGAGAGAGGCAGGGCCTGTGAGAAGGGGGATTGGGGCAAAGGAGAGAGAGGCACTGCTGCTGGAACAGCAACTTTTAAGAAGGGGGAAGGGTTAAGAACACAGTGGAGAAGGGAGGGGCTCCTGGCCAGCAGGGGAGGAGAAAGAGAGAGACTGGTATTTGCGAGTGAATAAGAAACAGGATTCTGTGAAGGGAGGGGGCTTTCTGGAGGGGAGAGACTTGAGTGGAAAAGATTTGCAGAGGGACCAGAGAGGGGTCCAGAAAGAGGGGTGCCCCCGGGGGTCAGGCAGGAGGGAGAGAAAATTGGGAGTCCACAGAGAAGGAAAGATTAGAAGTGGAGGTTTTAGGTGAGGTTTCTCTGACCAAAAACGGCCTGCGTGTAGAACAAACAGTACAGAAATTAAGGACAGGAGAGAAAGTAAAAGGAAGCCTGCATGTAAGGAATTTCAGAAGCCTTTCCTGTTCAGTGGCTAAGATTATCTAGATCTCTCAGTATGTTGAAATCAAAGGTCCGTTTTCAAGCCAGTGGGAGTCATTGTCAAGCCTATATTGAGGCCAGGCTGTGTTGCAAAGGAAAATGAGTGGAAGACAGCCCAACAGGGTTTGGTTAGACAGCTTTGACTCCAAAGAGCCCAATGTGGAGATTAGTGATCTAAAGAGGGCGGCCCTGCTTCCAATCACCATCTCAAAGGAGAAAGGTCTCCTTGGAATGTGGAGTCATCCTACTTAAAGGTCCTCACCACCTAAGAAGGAGCTCAAAGAGAATAAGGAGGGATTTGGCTAAGCACTTAGACTTTTGGAATGTGCTGTCTCCTGAGTCAGAAAAATGCCAAACCCTTCAAAATGTGAGGCTGACCGGAGAAAGCCATCTGACGGTGGATTAGGGATTTATGGATCGAATTAAAGCCAACTGGGAGAGGGAAGGAAGAAACTCCTTACCTCCTGATCCGGCAGGGGTTTGGGACAGGAACAGACTGCCAGTCACTCATCCGCGCTCACACAGCTGAACAGAATCAGGGAGTTAGCCCGGATGAGCTGCCGCAGTCCACTGCTTCCCTGGTTGTAAGTTCGGCCAGCAAGGGGATCATCTAGACAGCCGGTATCCTGTCCTGGGTTTTGGGACCAGATGTAAGAATGAGACGGCGCTCAAACTCCAGGTGTGCAGGCTTTATTAGAGGAGAAAGACCTGCCGGGAGGGGCACTTCTCTGAAAGAAGGGTACCAAAAACAGACTGAGGCAAAATTTTATATGGTTGGGGATAGCCTCGAGCAAGGGTGTGCTGGTATGTTTGGCTTTCTGGAATACTCCTCCTTGGGCAATTGACCAGCTTCCTGGAACCCCTCTGTCCCAGGGATGATTGTCCAGTAATTAAGGGTGGGGTCAGGCAGCCAAGAGGAACAGCAAAAGGGCAGTTGTAACTCCTGGTAAATTCATATATCTATCAACTTCTACTGCAGCATTGAAACTTTTCTTTTATCTGTAAAACAAGTTAAGTAAGCTGAATGTAAACTCCTCTCATCACACATCCAGATCCCTACAAACCTAGGTCCTAAATTCAGTGCAACCTACCTGGTCTCTTGCTTTAATAGAACCATTTAGTTGGATTGTCTCTTTAATAGTGAGAACAATTCTGTAAAACTGCGTCCTGCTGTGACCATTGCAAATACTTCCTGTTTTCCCTCCAAAAGGAACATTTAGAAAATTGGACTTTAAGCTTAATGCCCTTCAGAAGATACTTTTTCTATCCTTTTTTTTTTCCTTGATAACTATTTTAGAGCTACTTAATATACCATGAACCAACAGTCATTAGTATCCATTTTACTGTTATACAGTGCCTAGAAAATAAAATGGTTGCACGCATTCAGTTTGAAAGGTTTTACTCGTGGCTTTCACCACTTTTGAGTGGTTCCAGAATTTAATTATTTTTAAGAGGATTGAAAATAATATCGAATGAGAGATACGTTGAAGTATGAACTCAGGGGTCATTAACACTTGAAAGTGACAAAGTCACCTAGTAAAAAGAAATACTTAGCAATTATTCTCAAGTGGAGTGTTAGCCAGCTTTCTCCATTGGTTATCTGAGAGCTTCACAAGAAGCAGCCTCTTACCGATGAAGTTCATACTGGAGTGTCAGAGCATGAGGCTGCCCTTTTTCTATCCGAGTATGAAGGAGTACGCACAAGGCTTCTCTGCTCTCAGAACCTTCCAGGGTTTAATCACAGCGCCATCTACAGGGGCTTCCCTGAATCCCTAGCTGCTACTCGTCATCTTACACACACTAATTTATTTTCCTATTGATCCTTAGTTCCGTTTTTGTCCTCTTTTGATATTCTTTCTAGTAGTCAAGGCATGGCACAGTTTCCTCTAACCCTTCAGGTACCTGGATCTGACTTCCGGCTCCCACCAACAGCATCTTCTTCCTTCGGGGACTTTCTGGCCATTCTCTCAAAGTTTTTGGAGCAATCATAAATGGTTGCTGTTATAAGCCACTAAGATTTGAGGTGGTTTGTTATTCAGTAATAGATCAGTAACACTACCTCCAATACAGATTTTTATGAACTTCTGCTATGGTTTGGTTTATACTTTGTCCACTTGTGACCATGTGGTTCTGACTTGAATAACTTTATTTACCCACTTGATAGCTATGTTACCTTGGATGAGTGACTATTTGGTATTTTTACCTCTAGTAGCAATACTGTTGCGCTGTGATGAGGTTATTAGGGTCAAAACATGCATTTACATATCTCACTAAAAGAACAAATTTTACTGAAATTGTTATACTTGTTATTTGTAAGTAATTTTTTTAGTCTTACCGGTTCTCAGAAAATGATAGGGTATTTAGTACAGAATAAGTGCTTTACAGAAGGAAGGGGTAGAGGATATTATTTGAAATATTAATACTGATTAAGTTTTATCTTAGGAAAACAAGAATCTGATCCTAACGGAGAATGCATCCACACAGAGATATACATATACAGTCTAAACACATGACATGTTCTTGATGAGTCCTTAAAATTATGCAATGCCTGTAGTTTGACATAGATAGTGTTTCCTATCTTAAATTTGTATTAAGGACAAAGCCTTTATTCAGATGATGATGTAGAAATTGATATAAGGTGTTTGAGCAATTTTTAGCTAAGTAGTTAATTTTTGTTTTACCATATTCATTCAAGCAGTTTAAATGTTGTTAATGAGAAAGAAACGAGCAGTAGAAATGCAAATAAACGTAGAATATATTTTTTGTAGACAATTTACATAGGTCAACTTTTTCGATTCATAATGGGATGAGTACCTTTGACTATAAGGACTTGGAATGACCTCTTATAAGACACAATGCAGACAAATAATATAGATTTTTCAAAATGAGAAATTATTTTGATCTAATAAATGTATATAGCCTTGTTGCCAGATACTGAGAATCATAGAATTTAATGAAATATGACTGACTATGAATTTTATCATATAAACCTGTCTTATGGTTTTTGTGTTGATTTTAAAAATTCTAGAAAAAATGACTAACACACTTTTACAACATAATTTCTTGCCTAGAAAGCCAAATAAGTAATCCAAAGTGCAGAAAAATTTTATATAAGTTATTATTATTATATTATTAACCATGATGTTGAAACAAAATATTGAAACAATTGTCAGAATATAAATTACTGGTTAGGAAAAATAACATATATACATATAGATTTTTTATTTGAGTGTATATTAACGATGATGATAGGGACCGTGTAATAACAGCAGTAATTAAAAAGTATATGATTTAAGATATTAAGGGTAAAAGTTAATGTCTAAGGTAATGACAAACTTAAAATCAACAGAGCAGAACAGACTTGCAAAGCAAAAGATACATATTTACTTGGGCAAATGGCTATAAAGCCATAGGCTACAGAAAAATCGTAAGTAAGGTAGTTCTTGTATTAAATCTTGGTTCTGCCCTTATGGCTCTGTGATATATGTGGCAAGCACTTTAATCCCTCTGAGCAGTTCTCCCTGTGTGTAAAAGAAGAATATTAGTTATGCCTACTTTGCCAGGTTAGTATAATGAGGAGAAATCATTTCCTTGCTACACCAGGTCATTGTAGTACTCAATGAATTCCAGTTTATTCTTATTATTTCTCTTGGTTGGGATTAGGTGGAGGGATTGAAAATTATATTTCTCTCTCTCTCTTTCTCACTGAAACTATTGTTATTACCTTTATAGTAAAAAGCAAGTGTGTATAAAGAAAGAAACGACCACTCAGTCCCTGATGGTGCCTCTTGTTTCAGTGGCAGTTCAGGTTCCAGAGACTAAGGATGCCATTCTTCATAAGCCAGGTGGTCAATGACATCACCAACTACACACCCGTACTCTTTTCTTCCGTATTAATAGGGGGCAGGTTCCTGCCAGGGACTCAAAGCTGCGATGCGGGCATTCCAGGGGTCTAGGACTCTCAGGTCGGCAACCCACTGTGAGTCCTTGGCTTCACACAGGAAAGAATTCAAAGATGAGCCAGAATGAAATTTAAAGTAAAAGCGAGTTTAATATGAAGCAGTGAGACAGAGAATGAGCTTCTCCCCAGACATGAAGCCCCTCTTTGCCCTCTTTGGTGGACTTTGCTTCGTTTTTTTTTTTTTTTTTTTTTTTTGGACTTTGCTTCTTTTATTGAGGGTCATTTAATCGGGGGGATGGGGGAGTAGGGTATTCGATAGAGTTATCTTCTTTGGAAAGGGTAGCTATTTTGTGTCCTTATATGGGCTTTTGGTTTCCTATCATGGCAGTGGTGGGTATTACAGTGAACATATAATAAAGAAAGAGGTTACTGGTATGTGAAATTAGTTCATTGTTGTATCTAGCCCATTCTGCCAGGTTTTTTTTTAAAGAACTTTTTTTTTTTTTTGTATTTTTCTGAAGTTGGAAACAGGGAAGCAGTCAGACAGACTCCGGCATGCGCCACACTGGGATCCGCCCACCAGGGAGCGTTGCTCTGTTGCAACCAGAGCCATTCTAGCGCCTGAGGCAGAGGCCATAGAGCCATCCCCAGCGCCAGGGCCAACTTTGCTCCAATGGAGCCTTGGCTGCAGGAGGGGAAGAGAGAGACAGAGAGGAAGGAGAGGGGGAGGGGTGGAGAAGCAGATGGGCGCTTCTCCTGTGTGTCCTGGCCGGGAATCGAACCTGGGACTCCTGCACGCCAGGCCGACGCTCTACCACTGAGCCAACCGCCATTCTGCCAGTTTTAAGCTGTAAACCCAGTGGGGAGGAGGAGTCTTACTTATTGACAGTTTCTGTACCTTTTATTAATTTCAACTGTTTTGCCACACACTCTATATTTTAAGACTACTTGAGAAGAAAGAATTTAAACAGCCTCAGTCCTTCAAACAGAATTTTAAAAAATTTAATGTCAATCACATCATTTTATTTTCCAGATTCAGCTACATAAATGTAAATTTCATAGCATAAAATAACACTACTTGCCATATTTATAGCACTTTCTGGATAGAATAGAGACTTTGGGATAGATTCCCCAGGTGAAGCACATTAGTGTTCTTCTTTATGTTGCATTTTTCCTCTAGAATACTGATAAAATTAATTGTGATTCTTATTTGACATGCATTTGGTGCATGGAGCTTTTCTCTTCAATGATCTTCCATTAGCAGCGGTGGCTTCCTTATCAGCAAACTAGCCAGCAAACAACCTTAGTAGATTCTATAGAAGGGGACTTATTTTTCAGACTTTTTCTTGCTGTCTAAATCTTTCCATTTGCTGGTCTGATGTTTCAGAAAATATCTAATGGCATAGAAATCCTAGGGTTTTTACTTGGAACATTATATTATAAATAAGTTTATGAATACTTGCATTATTATTATAGTATTCCTGTGACATTTTTTCAATGTACAATTTGTTTGCTAACACACTGTGTGCTGAAATTCACTTATAATTTTTTTTCTTTTTTTAAATAATTTTTATTCATTGCCTGACCAGGCGGTGGTGCAATGGATAGAGCATCTTATTGGGATGAGGAGGACTCAGGTTCGAGACCCCGAGGTCGCCAGCTTGAGCGTGGGCTCATCTGGTTTGAGCAAAGCTCACCAGCGTGGACCCAGGGTTGCTGGCTCGAGCAAGGGGTTTCTCGGTCTGCTGTAGCCCCACGGTCAAGGCACATATGAGAAAGCAATCAATGAACAACTAAGGTGTAGCAACAAAAAACTAATGATTGATGCTTCTCATCTCTCTCCGTTCCTGTCTGTCTGTTCATATCTATCCCTCTCTCTGACTCTGTCTCTGTAAATAAAATTATAATAACAATAATAATTTTTATTTATTGACTTTAGCAAGAGAGGAAGGGGGAGAGAAAGAGAAAGAGACAGGAACATGGATTTGTCCCTGTATGTGCCCTGACCAGGGATCAAACCAGCACCCTCTGCACTTCAGAACAATGCTCTGACCAACGGGGCTCTCCAGCCAAGGCTAGTTTTCTTTTGATAGATACTTTTTTCAAAAAAGTAAAATATGAGAAAGTTATTAAATGTCACTTCTCAATTTGAATAGAATTTTTATAAAGAGGATTTTTCTGACCTAAGAGACTGTTTACCCCTCATTACACTATTTCATGCCAACCTGTGTTGTTGCTTTCACCCTGTCCCTGTCATTTCACTCAACATATTCCTTCTTAGCACAAGCTCTTTTCCCATCCTCTTCCTATTCTCTGGAAGTTTTTATTTTCCTTCCCTCTTTAATGAATTAACTCTGCTAATTCTGAAGACCCCAACCCCATTGTTATTTCTTCCAGCAAACCTTCCCTGATCTCCATGACTAGGGTAATCCCTCTTTTATTTATTTACTTTTTAATTTTTAAAAATGTATTGATTTTTACAGAGACAGAGGAAGAAAGAGACAGAAAAAGAGAGGGGGAAAAACACATTGATTTGTTTGTACTTCTAATTCATGCATTCCTCGGTTGATTCTTGTATGTGCCCTGATCAGGGATTGAACCTACAACCTTGGTGTATCAGGATAATGCTCTAACCAACTGAGCTAGCCAGCCAGGGCCAAATTCACTTTTAAAGGGCACTGACACCAACATGAACATCGCCACAGCCCTTTTCCAGTTGAATTTTACACTTTTCTATAACTATTTGATTAATATCTTCATGACTGTTAGCCAATTCGTGATATGAGGGCTAAAGCCAGGTTCCTATTTGATAATAATTGTATTCTTATGGTCTAGAATAGTGCTATGAACATTGAAAGCATTCAATAAATATTTCCTGAGTGAGCAAATGATGATTTTAGCATTAAATAAAACAATGTATGAAAAGGGCCTATATCATAGATATCGATCATCTATAATAGAGTGACTTTGTATTTTGGGGTTTTTTTTAGTTGATGTAGAATTTGCAAAGTGACAAATATTTCTCACTGATATTGATTAAGATGAGTAGTTTAGTGTCAATCATTCTTTAAGGTATTAAAAGAAATAAGAGCTGACATTAGTAAGAGAACATGTATGTTCCAAATCCATAGGAAAGAAGTCTGAACATTGTATGGATACCGACCACTTTACTAACAAAATATGGGACCTTCTCTAGGGAATTTATTGAAAAACACACATTAAATAATTCTGGAAAATTTGCTTAACGACCTGCTCATTACAGTTTAGCATTTTAATATTACAGTTATGCTTCCCATAAAGAAGGGTCTTGTGGAATAAACAAAAATTGTTTGGAGCCATACTGATGTACTGTTAGCCTGAGGTTTGTCACTTCCTGTGTGACTGGATACTTCTCCGTAAAATGCAGGCCACGATACTTGGCATCAAGGATTACTTCCCAAATTAAATATGTTTGGCAAATATCCTGTGTCATACAGTAACATAAATTATAATAATCCCCCCAACTAGCAAACATGAAACAAAGACAGGCCAACCCAATAGCCTAAGAGATTGATACCAGAGAAGAAACTGAGGTCAGAATAATTAAGCAAATCACTTCAAAATCAAAAAGCCATAAGGCTTCTTTTGCAGAATAAAAATGTAAGCACATGCCCTCGGAGGCATATTCTAATTCTGTTGACACGAAGATTTAAGGAGGTAGGCATGAACACCCTATTAAGATGAAATCACTTTGAAACTCTGGCAAAGGAACACACAAGTGTGTCTTAATATTCCTTTTTAAATATGTTTTAGCAAATTAATCTATTAATTGCTTAGCAAACAAAACAAAAACATATGAAAGAAAGATTCGACATCAAAGCTGTGCAAATAAGCCATTAGCTGGGGAGCGTGCCAATGAGAAAATTGCCAATGATTCAAGCAATAGCTTTAACCTGTTGAAGGCATTATAGCTTCCAAATTGAGCAAAGGCCCAAAGAAAAAGTTCATATGATGTCATAAAAATTGAGTTTCGACAACAAAATGTAGGTATGTTTTAAACTGTTCTTAGCAACATCTAGCCATCTGATCTTAACATGATAGTAACCACTATGATTTTTCTGTTTACTCATCTTAAGAGTAAGAATGAAAAGGATTGAGAGGGTGACCGTTTCCAATATTGTACAAATACACTAAGTGACTTGTACAGTCTTGGTACTCAATAAAATAGCCATTATGATTCATGTTAAAACATCTCTAAGACATTGTCTGACATACTGTGAATGTTCAAAGTAATAATTCCCTTTGTACATGTCAGAATTGAGATATGATTTTTCTTTTACAGAATTAGCTACTTCCTAGCACCAAAAATGGATCAGGGTGCCTAAAATAAATGAATACTGATAGTCTAATTGCTAGTTAAGCCACTGAGGCAATTTTCTTATTAGTAGTAGTGATATTATTCAGGAAAAAAACCCCACATTTTGAGAGCAAAGAAGTTAACCCAGGAAAAAAATGTTTCTATTTAGAATGAGATAATTAGGCTAGAATATGCATGCACAGCAAGTAACGTTGTACATAAGTTAGCCAAACCAGAAATACAATATAATGCCAGTTATTATTTCAATTCCATTGAAAGTAGAATTCCCTTATAAAAGTTGCTAAGCAAACATCCTCAACAAAGTTTGTCTAATAATAGGAAGAGAATTACTTAGTCTATTTCCCCAACAAATATTTTCTGAGTACGTCTATGTGTTCAATTTTTTACAAAGAGCCAGAAATACATATATGAATGAAAGAAGACTCAAAAGCACTCCAGGACACCACTCTCTGAGCATCTGGGCCCAGAATGCATATCTTGGAATTCCACAGGGGAGACAAGTTATGAGTAACAAAGAATTTCAAAAGTAGATATTCTACCCATTGGAACAGAGAAAGATATCTTTAAAATTATTATACAAAACATGCAGAACGTTAAGACTCTGGATGCTCTTGATTGAGTTGTCATAGCAATGTTAATGTATTTTATTTAGTACTCATGTGTTCTCTGTATGGTTTATCATTGTTCAATAATTGCAGTTTATATATGCATATGAGGATAATTTGTGTTTAACTCATAATGATTAGTAGTCCATGATCTATTTTGCAAATACCAAGAGATTTTACTATGAGGAATATTTAGTAAATTTATTATAAGGCTCAGATGATAATGGATGCTGAGAAGTCCAAGATCTGCATTTGCCAAGCTGTAGAGCCAGGAGACCCAATGATATATATATAATTCCAGTCTAAGTCCAAAGGTCTGAAAACAAGGAGAGTCAATGGTATAAGTTCTAATACGGATGTGAGCCCAAAGATAGGAGAAGTCCAATGACCCAGCTCCCAAACAATCAGGCAGAACGCAAGAATGTTTTCTTACTCTGCCTTTGACTGTATTCAGACTTTCAATGAATGGGATGATTCTGCTCCCCCACCCCCGATTGGGGAGGGCAGTCTTCTTTACACAGTCCACTTATTCAAATGCTAATATCATCAAGAAATGCTTTCACAGGCACACCCAGAAATAATGTGTAACCAACTAACTGGGCTCACCATGGCCCTGTCCAGTTGACATGAAGTTGACCATCATAGAAACCTAGATTTTTAAGTACTCAAGATAAATTTAAAACAATTAATCAAAAATTTTGAATTAGTATGTGTACATGGTAAAATGTCAGATGAAAAGACAGGCTTAGGGATGATTTCATATTTGCACATCAATTCCTACAGGGAAAGCCACTCGTGTTAGGTTGCCTTAGTGATGGGAAGGGCAAGATCACTGAATTCCTACCACCAGGCCTTGCCTAATGCATCATATTTACCAGACTGTTGAATGGCAGACTGCTTATTTAATCTTGGCCAAATGTCTTGTAGTCCCATGCCCTTGGCCATATGGGAAATGGACAGCTGCCTGAGTAAGTCATGCAAAAATCCTGGAAGAGTTATTTTAAAACTAGAGGTCTAACAACTGTCAATGTTACACTTTTGATGCCCCTCTACATGTTTGCCGTGATGCACATTGGTATAATTTTCTCCTGATATTTGTTCATCAAGCATTCATTTAGCAAATAGTTATTGAGTATCTGCTTGGTAAATTTGTAGTGAGGAGTACTGTTGATGTTAGAAGACAAACACGGTCCACAGCTCCTAGGAAATGTAGGTGAATGGACATGTTTCCCTGTAGTAAACTAGGATTGCCCTGGATTGAGACATTGTTTTTCTGCTACCTGATAAGATTTCCTAAGGAACACTCAGTTTTTCACTTCATTGTGGCATCTGGTGGCCATTAGATAATATCTAGAAAGTGGATATTCTGGGTCTAACGTGGAACTGACACATTTTTAAAAATGGCAGGCTATGTTAATATCACATGAACTTGAATTTTTTTTATTGATTTTAATTTATTGTGTTTGCATAGATTCAAGTATCACCCCAAATGCATCCCTTCTGCCCCGTATTTCCCTCAACATCTCGCTTGCCCCCCTTCCCATAGCGCCCTCCCCTCTTCCCTTCAGGTTTATCCCATCCTATCATCCCCTTTCCCTCTGTCCTCTTTTCCTCTGGTCTCTTTGATCTCTCCTCTGTCTCAGTTTTGTTTCTCAGTTCACATTGTTCATTGGATTCCTCAAATGAGTGAGGTCATATGATATTTTTCTTTTTCTGCCTGGCTTATTTCACTTAACATAATAGTTTCCAGGTCCATCCATGTTGTCGCAAAAGGTAATATTTCCTTCTTTTTCATGGCCCCATAGTATTCCATTGTATATATGTACCACTACTTTTAAATCCACTCGTCCACTGACGGATATCTGGGCTGTGTTCAGATCTTCGCTATTTTGAACAATGCTGCCATAAACATGGGGGTGCATTTCTCTTTTTGAAACCGTGATATGGTGTTCTTGGGATATATTCCTAAAAGTGGGATGGCTGGGTTAAAAGGCAGTTTTTTAATTTTTTGAGGAATCTCCATACTGTTTTCCACAGTGGCTGCACCAGTCTGCATTCCTACCAGCAGTGCAGGAGGGTTCCCTTTTCTCCACATCCTCACCAGCACTTATTCTGTGTTGTTCTGTTAATGAGCACCATTCTGACTGGTGTGAAGTGATATCTCTTTGTGGTTTTAATTTGCATTCTCTAATAATTAGTTCACTTGAATTTTTATATCAGGGGACATTGTATTAAGTTATTTAACGTATTTTACATATACAACTAAAGAGAAACTATATAAATTATCTTTTGTCCACAATATTGGAAGAGAAATATAGGGAGAGGAAGTCAAATCCCTTGTCCTTCTATCCATACTATTTAGCAGTCTTCAGGATTCCAGAGACATGTACTCAACTTGTATGCATTCTGGAAAGTCAAAGATAGCCAAGCAAATAACTGCCTTTTGAGGTAAAAACTTCCATATATAGCCTGACCTGTGGTGGCGCAGTGGATAAAGCGTCGACCTGGAATGCTGAGGTCACCAGTTCAAAACCCTGGGCTTGCCTGGTCAAGGCACATATGGGAGTTGATGCTTCCTGCTCCTCCCCCTGTTCTCTCTCTATCTCTCCCTATCACTGTCTCTCCCCTCTCTCTCTAATAAAAATGAATAAATAAAATCTAAAAAAGTAAATAAATTAAAAAAATTTAAAAAAAAAAAAAAAAAAAAAAAAAAAAAAAAAAAAAAAAAAAACTTCCATATATAAAAGATGGAGAAACAATTGTGAAATATTAGAGGGGGCGATGTAGCCTTCAGGTGAGCTTAATTGGAGGCTGAGTTAAAAATGCAAAGAAGTGTCTGTTTAGTAGAGCTGTACTGGATGATAGTAGTGACATAAAATCATGTCCATGATTACAAATGAATGTGCTTATGAGGCTAGAAAAATCTATTATCACTGAGTTACAGTCAAGAACAGAATGTTTATAGAGGCACAACCAGATCAACTTGAATTCTATTTGTCACTGACAGTATTTGCAGATGTTTCTACAAAAGTTTATGTTTCTTTTTAAAAGATACAACATTAAACTAACCCCTCCCCAACTAAATAAAACAAACAAACAAAAATAACATAAATCACTTCTGTATGTATAGTCTAA
Organism: Saccopteryx leptura; assembly: GCF_036850995.1. Taxonomy (NCBI): domain Eukaryota; kingdom Metazoa; phylum Chordata; class Mammalia; order Chiroptera; family Emballonuridae; genus Saccopteryx; species Saccopteryx leptura. Next base: position 14,768,398 of record NC_089511.1, on the reverse strand, counting down.
CAAATTCATCTATTGGTATATATTCACAAATGCAATTTAAATAATGACTGAAAAATCCAAATGGATATATGACAGCCACACATTCCATTAGCTCTTATGTCATCCAAGAAACCACTTACAGCTGATCAATTGATAGAAGCTGACAGGAGTTAAATACTGTCAAAGCACCACGGTTGAGCCAGTGGTTAAGGCAGTGATGATAAAACCTAACTTGGGCCTTCCAGTATCACAAATAATTTAGCAATAGAGAGTACTATTAGATCATGCATAAAAGTGTGGATTGAGCAGTTATATAATGATGGAAAAGCATTCTATTTTCAAAGAACACTACACCTTGTCAACTGTAGCTCAAAGATGGATTTCAGCAGATATTGTCAGTGGGCTACAGTACAGTCGGAGTAGTCATCTGAATGCGGCATTCTACTCTTGGCCATTTTGTATTGGGCAATCTTTCCTCCTCCCCCGTCCATACACAATAAAGATTTTAATATTAATTATTTTTTCCAGAGAGTTTTTAAAATTGGTTCTCAATACTACAAGATTTAGTTTATCTTCGTTGATTTCTACACTGGAATTATGTAGATCAATGTTCTTTTGTTGGTCCCTCCACTGTCTAGGTGACCCTGGATGAATGATTTCCCCAGTATAAAAACATAATAATTTGTAAAACTTGCAAATTTGTAAGTTTGTAAAATTAGGTCAATTGTGATGCTGATATATGATATATGGATATTACCCAGAACAGCATTTGCCTCTTACAGAAGATTAAAAAATTATCAAACACTATTATTTTACAATAGTTAGTTGTACCTATTACCAAAGTCTCACTTTTTTATTTTCTGTTTTGACTGTTCATGTTGTAATTAAATCATCTTCAATTTATCAGAAAAAAGAAAAAAGTCACCTCTGTTTAGGAAAACTTTATTGTTAAATCTTAAAAAAAAAAAAAAAAGCTTAGCCTACATTTTTCCCAGTAATATTATAGCTGCACATTTTTCATTCACACATAGTTTGTTTCCAGTACATACATAGACTTTTGTTCAGTTCTTCTTTCCATAACAAGCCCAGACGTTGCTATTCACAACACGCGACTATACCAGCTGGCTAGGATTTTCCTGTGATGTCCAAAGGAACGAATGTCTGAAGGTCACCACATGCACTTTTGTTCTTAACATTTGTTTTGGTTTTGAGATGTCGTTTTGAATCCTTTTGCTCATCCCTGGGAATCGGAAAGCCTGTCCTGTAATTCTGGCCCTGCGTTTGCTCTTGCGGTGTTTTTCTGTTTGTCTCTAGGAAATTGATTCTCCATGTGCTGGAATTTTCATCTATACCCTGTGCCAATCAGATCAGTTTTTTATAGCTGATTAGTATTATTCGTTTGGCATTCTAAGGGAGAGTTATATTGCTCCAAGCATTGGCTGGAGAAGTAGAAAGGAACTTCGAAGGAGACTATGTAAGGATGGATTAGTTCTAATTCTCTGAAGGACAATATGTAAAGTTGGATTAGTTATGTCTGGCACTAGGACAAGTAAAGCAAACAGCAGGAAGGGTAGTATGCATTTTCCTATTCTGTACTGGATGCTTCTGACAACCCTTCCACCCCTCAGTCACCTGGAAATTACTTTATTTTCTGAAAATTACATACACATAATAGTGGAACGTGGTTGGAGAAAAACAGCTGAGAACCCAATTCTCCTGGTTCTAAGACACGGCAGTCATTCCCCACTTCCAGGATTCACACTGTCCTTGGGAAATCTCTTACTTTTTAACATTATAATTCCTTTGGTTCCGATTCTAAATGTGGCTTTTGGGTCACCCTCTTCCCTCCAAGTCTTTCCAATCCAGACTTCCTCAGGTGGGATATGAGGATGTCCTATTGTAATTCTAGCCCCCGAGACCCAGCCTTTAGCAGTAGATCAGTCCATTCACAGGAAGCCTGTTCTGAGAGGGCACTGTCAGCCATCAGGATTAATTCCCTGAACTATTTCCTAGAGCTTCATTTACATGCCCTCCGGGGCAAAGAGGCTTCTCAGCATAACTCTGTCCAAATACATCTCCCCCTCCCTCATGGGTTAAAAAAATATCATGACTTGGACCCTTGCTCAGATAGGTCAATTCCTCTGTAAGTTATAAACCTGGAGAGCCCCGCAGGACTTTTCAGTAAGTAAATGTCTTCCTGGTTCAAGCGTAGAAGTAGAAGTCAGGATGAACTGATCACAGGTTGGCAACTGGGATAATGGTAAATGCAAGGTCAAGGTTTTGTTGTTGTTGTTGTTGTTGTTGTTGTTTATTTAGATACTAGAGCACATTCATTGGGTCATTTCACATAAATTAACTCAAATCTCTGCCAACATTCCAATCAGTGCACAGACACTGCCTTTCGCACATTTAATTTGAATATACATTACTGAGAAAAAATATATATTGATATGACACAATCTGGACCCTCCTACACTCTCAGAATCACAGGAACTCATTATGGGAATCATATCGTAACCCTGAAAGACAAGCCCTCTGTGAATTCCTAAATACATCCGTTCAGAATGTCTGACTCTTTTGAGCCATGACAAGTATGTTACATTTTTTGGAAAATTTTTTTTTGTGCTCAAAGAACCACTGTTTAGCCTCAGAGGCTGGATACATTTATAGCTTACATTAACTATTTAAACATGACTTTTCTGAAATGCCTGTTCTCATCTCAGGATGTTTTAACACTAGAAAGACGATCTGTTTAGGGCTGGATTAGGGCATTCATCTCTCTGCCCTGTGAGTTGTGGCCAGGAAACACATCCACACAGAATGTCCAATAAGACCGATTAAGTAGCAGACTTTCAAAAGAGGTGAGTTACTTATCATATGCCATGTACACACTTTGCAGTGATGTAGGAGTTTAAACACAATACTACTATACATATTGGGATGCTTTGCTCCTCATGTAATATGTATGGATAGAAACAGGCACTGTAGAATGACTATAAGCTCAAGAAAAATCCATTTGTCGTCATTTAATGCACCCACTGCCCCTATCCTAGAGTAATAGGCAGTTGAAAAAGTGTAGGATATTTCTATTTATCTCATTGCCCATTTATGAAAGAAAAAAAAATTTCATGGCTTCCATTTTTCAACCTTATGCTAATGGATGCAAATGAAAATAGTGGAAAGGAAAACTGGATAGCTAAACAATACTTTCTGCTGGATTCAACATTTTGGAAAAGAAGTCCACTGCACAAATCTCATTTTCTGTGTGAAGCAAGAAGGTTACAACTTGTATTTAATCATGGGTTGGAGCTGCTAACTCCCTGAAAAGCCATCGTAAAGCATTGCTGGCCTGGGCACATTTGTCAGCTGGACAAGAGTATACGATTCAATTTGCCATCTTTGTGGTTCAAACAGATAAAAAGAAAGAAAGAAAAAAGGAATGAAATGTATACATTCTTTTCCCCAAAATGATATTGCTTATTGATGATATTCAGGTATATCAGAGTCTTCAAAAGTTTTTTGGCTTTCCAAAAGCAGTTCCTAAAAGACAATTTGGAAGTGACAAGTTGACATCCTTAAAATAAATATTGGGGATACGTTTTTTTAGAAAAATGACTTTAAAAATAAGAATAAATAAAGAAGGAAGGTATATGATTATTTTAGAAACTGTCCCACTTTTCAGCTGCCCAGGCCCTTGATTCAACAAGGAGCTGGCCCAGGAAAGCTAGGACATGGTCATGGGCTGGTGACAAGTCCTGACTAGCAGTAGTTCTCTGAGACAGTGCAAAGTCCCCGTGTTGCCAAGTGATTCCAAGGTTTGAGGAAAAGCTGAGTATTCTGGATTCAGAGGTCATGGGCAGGATCAAATGCAGGACCCTATGTGCGTTGAAATCAGAATGAAAAGTGTCAGACCTCGTTGGTAATAGCAGGTGGCATGAGGAACAAGTGGTCAGTGATATCATCAAAGACATCCTAGCTGTCTAACTGGCATTAAATTACCAATTTAGAGTTGTCAATACCAGGCTGATGGCGCAAGCCCAGAATTTAAGCCATGCATGAATTTGAAATATAGTTATATTCTTTTATGGGTTGAGTAACCTTAAATTTAAAGTCTTCTAACATCCATAAAGCAGGCTCATAATTTACTTTATGTGAAAAATTTTTAAAAATCAATATTCATCATCTATCAAGCTTTATCTTTATCATGTAGGATCTCTCTCTCTCTCTCTCTCTCTCTCTCTCTCTATATATATATATATATATATATATATATATATATATATATATATATATATATATATATATATATTCTCTTGACTAGAACAACAATAGTTTTATTTAAAAGAAAATTTCAGGGATTTCAATTTTTACCAAGCAAAGCAATTCAAAAATCAGCTTGAAATCTTCAGTTTACAAAGCGTAATGTCTGTTTATTACCGAGACAGTTGGAAATATTCAGAGCCTTCTGGTTCTATCCATCAGCAAAAAGCAACATGTGGGGAGGGGGGATCAAGGTTAAATGCATGAGAGAATAGTCTTCAGTTCCAATCTAATAGCCCAATGCAGAAGTGACTTGGGTCTCAGAGTGATAGAAGATTAAAAATGAAGCCAAAGGGAGATTGTATGTGTAGTCTAACACCTATGACATAGGAAGCATCTTGACAGCCAAAGAAACCCCAAACCATTACTGGAGTCATCTGCCTCTAATTCATCCTTATTTCCACCTCTGCTGTCTAGTTGAGCTTCCAGTGGGGGCAACAGGCTGGCAGCTCCATAGAAATAGAAGACAGCCAGTATTTAAGAAACTGACTACCTGATTGGCTTCTTCTAACACAAGCACAACTACTCTGAATCCCTATATCTGGAAAGAGCAATTATTTCCTTTGGCTAAGACTTTTAATATGAAAGAGGTAGAAATAAAAGTGCAGCAGCTAAGCCCCTCAGTGTGTGCATGTGTGTGCATGCGTGTGTATTTGTTGCTGTTTAGTGTGGCATATCCTTATTCGATCTGTGTTGAATAACCTCAAGCCCTAGGGACCCAAATCCAAGTCAGCTTTCAACATGAGAAAACTCATTTTGATTCTCTCATTTGACAGAGGTGATGAAGTTGTGTTGACCTTGGTGACAATTCCAGGCAGGAGCTGGGCACCGAGTGTAGAAATAGCCAGCATCAGTGAACAGGCTGTCAGAGGTAATGAGCCAGAGATGAGACTCTCTTCCAATTCATGTGGGAAATTGCTAAAAATAGTCCCTTTGCTGACTCTTAGTATCAAACTGAAATAAGGAGTGGGGAGTATTGAGACCATGAGGTATCAACATAGGTTTAAGACATACAAAATGTATCAGTGTTCCAAAGGTGAAGAGATGGATTCTTGAAGAATATTAAACTTGATTGAAAGTGACAACAGAAATTCATGTATCTGTGGGGTGTTATGGCTGAAAGGGCCCAAAGGACTCTAACTCACCCTCTTGGTTTTACAGATGAGGAAACAAGCCTTAGAGAATTTATCTAACTTGTCCAAAGGATAGAATAATTTAGAGGCAGAGGCAAGTCTAGAACTCTGCAATTTGGAGTATTGTTTTACAGGTCCCCTATCACACATACAAGCTATAAACATGTCATTGCATTCTTACAGATAATAAAGTTTAAATAAAATAGTTTTAAATGATATGGACTACTTCCAATATATGGAGAATGTATTCTCCCTGAATACCACACACTTTTGTTCTTGGCAAGTAAGGAGTTACGACATCCAAAAAGTTAAGGGTATATGTGTATCAGGGGTGGAGGGTTTTCAAGAACTTTGTCGTGTGCTTTTATGGCTGCAGAGTGAGGATGTAAGTAAATTAGCAATTAATATGCAACTCTAAATCTTGTTGACTAAGCCCTTATTGGCCAATATTTTAACTGAGTTAAATATAATACATTAACTCTAGACATAAAAACAGGGCAGCAAATGCTTGATTTATAGGCAAAGAAGAAAAGATACAAATAGCACCAGTTTCCTAGCTGACCATTTCCATTCTTGGCCCAAGGGAAGAATACTCTTGGCCACCTTCGGATGCTTTCCCCTGAGGAGATCATGGCTCCCGGAAGGCACGTGGTATAGAGCTCCACTCATCCACAGCTTCCTTCTACATACCAGACTCTATCATTCTCATTGAAGGGAAAGCTGGAGGTTGAGGCTTACACATGAAGGCATTGTCTTGGTGGGATGGAATGTCCAGAATGCATTATTATATGCTCTGCTACTTATGGCCAAGACATTTATTTGGCTAACTCAAGATGTTTTACCCTTTTAAAAATAATAATGTAGTTTAAAAAACACAATGTTTTGGCTGGCTACAGGCTAATTATGAACAAAGACCCCATTTCTCATCTCTAGATTGGTCTCAGTAATTGAATTCTCCTTAATAAGATGCAAATGGAGAGTCATGGGGTATCTGCGTCTTTTATAGGGACATGAGGGGTCTCTGGGTGACAACAGTCTTGACATATGACATTTCAAATTTACGATGCTCACTCCCATAAAACTTTAAAAAATTGAGACATGTTTCAGCTTACACTGTTAGTGTCATACTTACGGAGTATGTGGGAGAACTATGTTGGTTGCATGTGGTGGAAGAATATGCAGTATTTTTTTTTCCTGTGGCTTCGTTGTGTTCTTATGTTTTAGATTATGATTTTATAACTGTGTTAGGATAGGTAAGTGACTTAGGCTAGGGTGTGTTTCAACTTACACCAAAATTTGGGTTACATCACTGTCATAGGAACAGAACTGTGTTGTTACCCAAGGACCCTCTGTACTTGACCTCTATTTGTCATTAGTTTTGTTGTTGTTGTTTTTCTTCTTTTATTGTGTTGCCTAAAACATATGTGATGTGATGGTTGGAGCTCTAGCAGCCATTTTGGATGATGAGTTTAAGATCCATAGTCAGGCCTTGAAAGTTTCAGGGAACTACCACATCAGACCTCAACTGCCCTTACCTGACTGGCTTTGGTGGAAAAAGAGAATAATATGTTGTCTATTTAACCTATTTTTACAAGTTTTATATCACATGAAGTGGCAACTTCTAATATATTGCCCTCCATCAGAAGAGTGACAACTTACTGGCACTTCTCTCCAGAGCTCAAATAGAACTTAATATCTGTCTAGGATTTGGGAAGATAGAGGATCTCGTTATTGCTGAATCAACAACTTTGTCATTGGAATTCAGGTTTTCTGCTTATTAATCATTAGAAAAAATAATTAGCTTACATTCATGACACATTTTGTAATGCAGAACCTTAACAACACACTCAGCTTTCAAAGGAAGGAAAAATACTAGCTGAAAGATATCACTGTTTAAAATATAATCTGCCTCTATCATTATAACTCAAATGTTAGTTAATCAGCCATAAGAACATAAAGCAAACAAAAATAGACAGAAAACTCTACACTAAACTTCATCAATACCATACCATCAACAATTTGTTTATATATTTATTATTTGGGCTAACAGAAGTACTTTAATTTTTATTGAATTTATTGGGGTGACTTTGGTTAATAAAATCATATAGGTTTCAGATATACAATTCTATACTATTTCATGTACATATTGTACTGTGTGTTCACCATCCACAGTCAAGTCTCCTTCCTTCGCCATTTCTCCTCCCTTTACCCTTTTCTCTCTTTCCTGTCCTCTCTTTCCCTCTGGTCATCACCATACTGTTGTTTGTGTCTATGATATTTTTGCTGTTGTTTAATTCCTTAAGCTTTTACACCCAGTTTCCTAACCTCCCCACACCCCACAACCCCTCTGATAGCTGTCAACCTGTTCTATATATCTATGGGTCCATTTCCATTTTGTTTCTTAGTTGTTTTTCTTTTTATTACAGTCCACATATAAGTGAAATCATATGGTACTTGTCTTTCTCTGACTGGCTTAATTCACTTAGTATAATACTCTCCAGCTCAATCCATGCTGTAGCTAAAGGTAAGATTTCCTTCTTTTCTATGACCTAGTACAGGGGTAATCAACCTTTTTATGCCTACTGCCCACTTTTGTATCTCTGTTAGTAGTAAAATTTTCTAACTGCCCACCAGTTCCACAATAATAGCGATTTATAAAGTAGGGAAGTAACTTTACTTTATAAAATTTATAAAGCAGAGTTACAGCAAGTTAAAGCATATAATAATAATTACTTACTGAGTACTTTATGTTGGATTTTCACTAAGTTTGGCAGAATAAATCTTTATAAAACAACTTACTATAGTTAAATCTATCTTTTTATTTATACTTTGGTTGCTCCGTTACCACCCACCATGAAAGCTGGAACGCCCACTAGTGGGCAGTAGGGACTAGGTTGACTACCACTGACCTATTAGATTTTGAACAATTATTATGTATCCTATGCTGGTACACTGCCTTTAGCTATAGTATTTTTTCATTTTCAAAATTCCTGAAAATATAATTGATGAGATTAGCTTTGCCAGCTGTTTTGTTTGATTGTTTTTTGTTTTTTTGAGAGCAAGGGACAGGAACTTTGAACTTCTCCTGTATGTGCCTTGCCTGGGAATCGAACTGGCAACCTCCCCACTCCAGGATGGTGCTCCAACCAACTGAGCTTTCCAGCCAGGGCTTAATTTTTATTGACTTTTAGAGAGACAGAGAGAGGAAGAGAAAGAGAGGGGAAGGGAAAGGGAAGCATTCATTTGCTGTTTCACTCTGTCATGCATTCTTTGGTTGCTTCCCACATGTGCCCTGACCGGGGATCGAACCCGCAATCTTGTTGTCTTGGGATGACATACTTAACCAACCGAGCTAACCAGCCAGGGCCTATTTAGTGCAGTTTTCGATGATGCCCAATTGAGATTTCTCTTAAAAATGTTGCCTTTGTTTGTTTGCAGAAATTCCGAGTGCTTCAGACTTGCTTTTCATCTACAATGGGTTGGCTTGAGAGCAGTGCTGAGAGGGAGACAGGAAGGGAGGAAAACAGGAAGAGAGAGTGCTCACAGCTGCTTGTCTGTGGTGTGTGGAGGCGTGGGCTGGGGTGATGGGTAAAGCTGTACTCCGGATTATAGAAAACAACATTCACAAAGATCCTGCAGGTGCCGCAGGTGCTGTCATTCACTACCTTAGATTTGTCAGACACTAACAGGCTTGCCTGGGCCCCGGGTGTTCCTAATGTTCTGGAACTGTGAGTCTACCTCCCACCTGGACTTGCCACTGGCAGTGACTTCGCCAAAGCCCCAAAGGGCTTAGGAGTTCAGTTTTGCATGGAGACCATGGAGTTTTAAGACGTTTGTGCTATCTCTCCTTGTCACACAGTCTTTGCCTCCTCCACAAGGAAGCATATGATTTAGAGGGCGTAGGGAGGATGGGGTGCAGGGGTGTTTCTCTGACCCACGTTTGTGCCGTGGGATTTGGAGGGCTCTCTTTGTTCATTGGTCAGAGGCACTTGTCAAACCGGCTTCCCTAATTTGAAATAATTGGGTCTGGAGGGCTGGCTGGGTTGAAGTAATAAAATACCTGAATTATTTAAATAGCTTAAAATATTTAATTACGGATTTTGTTTTGGGAAGGTTTGCTGCTCTATTCCTCTCACCTACTTAGTAACTCCAGTGAATTGCTAACAACCTGTAGTGAGAATCAACTTTAAAACACTGCTCACAAAAAAATAGGGGATATTTTATCGCTTCATATTCATTTTGAAATATCCCCTAATATTTGTGAGCAGTATATTTAGATGAGAACTAGGAGGCTGCTTTACTTAATAGATAAGACCAAGCATGTATATTTATGTCAGAGTAATGAATCCCAATGCTTGGTGTGCTTTTCTCTAGGATCAGCCACATAGAGGGCCTTGTAATAACTACTGTAGCTGGATGTAGAAATCAATTGCCCATAGATCCAGTCCACAGGCAACAAGATGGTGATATGAAAATGCATAGCGAGTGAAAGCACATCTGAATTAAAAGCTCAATCTTTGTATTTAGAATAGCTGTGTTGATGGTGTCATCTCTTTGAGTCTTTATTTCTTTTTTTTTCCCTTAAATGAGAGACAGAGAGGCAGGGAGACAGACTCCTGCATGTATCCCTATTGGGATCCACCCAGCAAACCCCCTATGGGGTGCTGCTCTGCCCATCTGGAGCTGTTGCTCTGTTGCTAAGCCACTGAGCTATTTTTAGTGCCTGAGATGAGGCCATGGTGCCATCCTCGGCGCCCAGGGACAACTTGCTGCAATGAGCCATGGCTGTGGGAGGGGGAGTATTCCTATTCAGCATATCTGATGCTGAAATAAAGACTCAGGCCTTGGCCAGTTTGCTCAGTGGTAGAACATTGGCCCAGCATGTAGAAGTCCCAGGTTCGATTCCCAGTCAGGGCACATAGAAGCACTATCTGCTTCTCTCCCTTTTTCCCTTTCCCATTTCTCTTCCCCTCCCACAGCTATGGCTCATTCGAGCTAGTTGGCCCTTGGCACTGAGGACGGCTCCATGACCTCCACCTCAGGCACTAAAATAGCTCATTTGCCAAGTAATGGACAACAGCCCCAGGTGGGCAGAGCATTGCTGCATAGGTGGCTTGCCAGGTGGATCTTGGTCCAGGCATATACAGGAGTCTGCCTCTATGTTTCCCTGCTTCTCACTTAAGAAAAAGAAAAAGAAAAGAAAAGGAATACTAAAGTCAGTTCCTGGCTCAGGGTATTAGTTTAATTGTTGGGTGGCGTTCAGTGAATAAGAGAAAATGGAATACAATGATTTAGAAATTTGAAAGGTGGCATGGTTCCTCTTGGTCAACATAAAGAAGCAAAGGCTATTAGAGGACACAGGGTTAAGGCTGGACCTTGCAGAAGCAAAGGGATGAGTAGTTCTTGGAAGGGTAGATGGTGTTTAGCAGAAGAGAACCATTTGAACAGAGTATTGCGAACAGGAAGGCACAATGCCTGTATAGCGTGTATAGGTGGTTCACTGTGGTTGAAGCATAATTTAATTTTCTAAAACAGTTTTCTTCTGCAATTCTTGTTGGATTAGTAAACTTATTTTCCTTTCTGACATCATTAAAATGGTGTATTTAAAATTGTCAGGACTAGAATCATCACATCATTAAGTTCATGGGACCCAAGTGAGCATGCAATGGGGACCGATCCACTGTGAGGATGAACTTGTCACTTTCACTTTTTCAATAGGCTCTTGACACACAGACCTCACAGAGACCTAATACAATATCTTGGCCACTGCCTTTTTTTTTTTTTTAAAAAACTTGACCTTTATTTCAAATGGATATACAGAGAATTGTTTATGAGATGAGACGACCTTACTCTCTTTGAAGTGTTTACAGGAAAGATTTCCCAAGTTGCTAAAGAAGAAAGATGACAGACTATCAAAGCCTTGTTAACTACCATCAATGAGACCATGGCTCAGTTCCTCTCATGTTAATGTAAATGAAATTTTGTGCTCCAAGGTCAGCCTTTCATCTTGGTTGGACCATCAAACCAGGAATGGTCATTTATTTCAGGAAGTATTAAGCACGGGCATAGATCTTGATTTGATTCTTAGTTCCACCATTAACCAGTTATATGGCCTCTTTCAAGTCCTGTTTTCTTATCTATAAAATGAGAATTAGAACCTTCTCACTGGATAGTTGTATTAAGTTTAACAATATATTTATAAAATCAGGCAGAATGCTTAACAGTAATATTTTAATAATTCTTTTTATCTTATGATTTAAAGGACATCTATATAAATATAAATATACAAATATTCTCCAGAAATGATCACTGTCTTAATGGGTCTTTATAGCGGGGAGAGCATTGATTATTAGTAATGAATTATGCTAGGGTGAAATAAATATTTAATAAATCATAACTGTAATTCTGAAATAGCGCAAACGAAAGAATGATTAATATAAGCTTGAGAAATTAGGGGGCACCCCCCAGCAACATTGGCATTTGCGTTCAGCCATGAAGAATGACTATTCTAATAGTCTGAGACTAAAAGTAAAGATGCTGTGAACGAGGAACTGCGTGGAGCCCAGGGGCGGAAACAGCAGACCTCATGGAATTTGGAATGGAGGAAAGAGCAAGCTGCATTTCTGCGTTTTGGGGGGTCCCTTATCTCCGTTTTCATCTGAGAGTCAAGGACTTACACCACCACTCTCTCCTTCCTCCTGTTTCTCCGGCTCACCCTTCTCCTCCTCCTCTCTTCTTTACACCTTGCATTTCAGAGAGTTCTATCATGGCTTTATTTCCATAAGACCTTGCATGTGCAAAAGAGGCTCCAATACAAATAGCAGGGAACATGAGGGTATTTTTGGCTAGTGGGGTGGGGAGCCCACACGCATATAAGTAGGGGGAGTAATAGAGTGCATACAACTCCCAAACTCTGGTTGAAGCACAACGTAATCCAGCCCTAGAGGGTTGATACATTATAGCCAAAGTTTCCATGGAGAGTCACTCGGCATCCAGGATGTTCCCAATAATGCAAAGACAAGAGACAGAGCACATTTCTGAGCCTATGTGATGAAAGCTCAGGGGTCAAAAAGCAGAACAAAACTGCTTGGCCAAAAAAGGGGACTTCTGACGTTCATGGGCTGCTCTTAGAGGTTCCTCAGGTTAGCTACCGTAGACCTGTCCATCAGTATCCTTGTAAGCAGTAGGGTCTCCCGACTTGGTTCTCTCCCAGCTGTTAACTCTAGTCCCAAACACTGGGTGGGTTTCTGTGACCCATATCTAAATCTCAAAAGAGAAATCTTAAGTGTATTGTAGAATTGGGTACCTGAAATCTGTATAATTTTGTTAACCAGGGTCACTCCAATAAATTCAATTTTTTAAAAAAGCATTCATGTCCCACCTTGGATCAGTTGATCATTCAACATCTACACAGTGGACTGGACCCTGTAAGTAACTTGACTGGCCTAAATGCCTTGATACGACTGGAAATATAAGTCAGTCTGTGACTCAAAACTCTCCACAATGATGGCAGATCATGTCTGAAAGGAATAGTGAGCACAGCAAGTTTTAGCGGAATTACAGGTCAGTAGCAGACATTCAGCAGCCCTAGGACATAGACCGAGAACTCACAGTGAGGATCTCTGAATGTCTAGCACAGATGTAGCAAATACTATTGAATGCACATGACCCTCTATTTCTTAATGCTCTCAAGTCTTGGGAACCTTGCTCAAGCTAATGCCATATGCAGCCACCACAGGTCTTTGTCCCAAGGTGATACACGAAGTCAACCCTATTTAGCATTCTAGAGTTTCACACCCTTGCCATAGAGAAAGGTTACTGCTGCTGACATTGCATGTAGGAAAAGCTCTTCAGATGCTCGGCCATTCCCCTGGGGCCTTCATCCTTAGTTCTTGTATTGACTAAAGAATTTCCACAAGGAATAAGAATCAGTACTATGAAAAATGGGGCCGAAGCATGATTATTTTTCCTAGCAGCACAATCTAGTATCTTATTCTGTAACAACAGTATAAGGGATGGAAAATAAAAAGCAGCTTATGAAAAGTGCAAAACTGAAAAAAAAATAGAAATAGAGATAGATTGATAGATGATAGATAGATAGATAGATAGATAGATAGATAGATAGATAGATATACTTTAATCAAAACTTCTCAGAGCATAGTTTGGCTTCATTAGTATGATTTATTTTTAGGTTTCTGAGCCATACTTATTGGGGTAACATGAATTCATATGAGCAAAGTGGACTGCCCCTCTCTGAAATATCCATCCCATAAGAGCAGTGGAATGCAGGACAGAAAAAATGAGTTGATGTTGTCTTCTTTGTTCCCAAAACACAGGTCATAAGTAAATATTTCACTTCCTGCAAGGTGGAATCCATAGACTTGAAATCTATAGATTTACTAAGTCACTAATTAATGGAAAGTTCATAATACAATATAGACTATATATACACAGTAAATAGTTGCTCTTGTCTGAGTCAAAAAGAGGATTTTTCAGTGATTTTAAGTAACTATAGATTAATTATGTTTAATAATTATTATTGACAATGAATCATAGTTATCAATTATTCATAAATTGATTAACCATTAGAATCAGTCTTATCCAGTATATTTGACATAAGAGAATTATTAATAGGTGTTTTATTTTTTATATCATTGGGGACTATCTCTACATGGCAATGACATTACAAGTTCAAATACCTACACTTTCAGGCTGCAGCCCAGAATTATAATTCTGGGCCACTTTGATTTGGTAAATTTGGGTCGACTTTCCAAAATTATATAATAAATTTATATAAAAATTTTTATATGATAAAGGTATCATATAATAAATTCATGGAACAGTTTCTCAATCTATCTAACTGTCCATTTCATCAACTTAGAAAATCAAAGAGGCATGGGAAAAGATTATATTGTTCTAGTTATCAACTAAGACATTAAGATTCCAGGATTTGAAATTATACATAAACAGACACTTTATTTTCTTTTATTTTCCCAAGGCATGGCAAAGCCTAGGAGAAGTAATCCATGTATATTCAAATTGCTTGTGTAGTAATTTTTGTATGTGAACACTGAGTTGAAATTGGACTGTAATATTGATTGTTGCTGAATCCATTTGGAAAGCACTCAGAGCACTAGCAATTTAAATAGCATCATTTTCTGGTGTTGACTTAATCTTTCATATAAATAAGGTTTAACAGACGTCTAAGAGAAGGTGTAGAAACAGGTAATGACATGTACAGGGTTTTAAATGACATGCGTCACACCCACAGATGTATTAGATCAACAGAGCAATGGAAGACTCCTGAGCTTCTTCGCAAATTAAACAAAAAGAAAAAGAAAAAAAATAGTTATTGATGAAATAGCTGGGAATCCTTCCTGAAAACTCCCGATATAATGTGTGATAAATATTAAAAGGAAATCTTTGTATGTATAGGAGAAAACTGCTATATGGCCTCTATCATTTGAAGTGGATCAGTTTTTCAGAGACAAAACGTGACAGTAGGCAAGCACAAGCTGAACGCATGCGTGTTTTAGTTTTGTCCATTTGCTCCCCTCCTCCTGACGTGTGCCAAGACCGGTCACATCTTTATTTCCATAAAGAAATAGTGGCACACACTAAGCATAATTCATGAAGTCTTATTAGGTTAACATGTAGTTTTTGAAGGGGGAAGAGGCTTGGAGAGAGTATTTATAACTTTTAAAAGAATATATGTTTGATGCAATAATATTTTTGCATTTAAAACATGATAGTACTTAATCATCATCTTCACTATCATGACATTACAGTAAGAGGTTAGCGTCTTATCTTTACAGATGTGTGAAATAAAGTTCAAAGACAATAGGTCAATTTTCCAGTTACCTTGGAGGCAGAGGTGAGAAGCCCTTTTCCAATTACTTCAGCAGGCAGAGGGAAAGGATCTAGAGCTCTGATGGTGAACCTTTTTATAAAAACCGCCCACTTTTGCAGTGCTGGTCAACCTGGTCCCTCCCGCCCTCTAGTGGGCGTTCCAGCTTTCATAGTGGGCTGAGTGGAGCAACCAAACACGCTGTGATTGGCTCACCATGAAAGCTGGAACACCCACTATTGGGCGGGAGGGACCAGGTTGAACAGCACTGCAAAAATGGGTGGTTTTTATTAAAAAGTTCACCATCTCAGACCTAGAGCTTAAGAGACCTGGAGCTCACCTGTGCCTCCTGGGGTGTTAACCATCTTTGATAACTAACTCTTTCTCCTACCAGGTGTTAGAAAGAAGTAGCTTTTTGTTTATTTATTTATTTATTTATTTTTAATTCTTTAGAGCAGAGGTCCAGACAGAGAGAGGATGGGGAGAGATGAGAAGCATCAACTTGTAGTTGTTCATTGATTGTTTTTCATATGTGCCCTGACCCTGGGGCTCCAGCTGAGCCAGTGACGACCCCTTGCTCAAGCCAACAAACCCTTGCTCAGCAGCGTTGGGATCATGTTGATGATCTCGCACTCAATCTGGTAAGCCTATGCACGAGCCAATGAGCCCGTCTTCCAGCCAGGAACCTCGGTTTCAAATTGAGGACCTCGGCATCCTAGGTCAAGGCTCCATCCACTGAGCCACCATTGGTCAGGTAATAAGGTCTTTAATAGGTTAGACTCTAATCCTTGACAATTATCAGCTTTGGAGCCTTAGTCTGGTTATTTCTATTACCTTTTGAGTTGTAGTTTTGCTAAGTTGGGAGGGGCGGGGTTAAAAATACCAACAGTGAGAGGGTATACAGTTTTGTAGGAAATGTGTATAAAATTGTGATTCATAGCAATTGATCTGCTATATATTATTTCTGCCATTGTACTTGTATTCTTG
The DNA here is from genome assembly GCF_036850995.1 of Saccopteryx leptura. Lineage (NCBI taxonomy): Eukaryota > Metazoa > Chordata > Mammalia > Chiroptera > Emballonuridae > Saccopteryx > Saccopteryx leptura. Next base: position 14,752,132 of record NC_089511.1, on the reverse strand, counting down.
GAATCCCCGTTTCCCCACAAAACACACACACACACACACACACACACACACACATGTTTTTATTTCTATTCATTGGCAAACTCCTTTGAATAATAATAGTTGCATTCTATCAAAAAATTGATTTGTACTCAATAATAGATTCCTAAGAATCTCAACCTTTTCAACCTCTTAAAAATAATTGAGTAGCCTCCATCGGCCATCGGCAATTTACAGTTCACTGGACAGCTGGTTGTTGAGCTAGGCTGACTGGCACATGATGCTTTCTAAAATCGATTAATTATAGATGCAGAGTTGGGGTCAAGGCCTTTCCTTTGTGGTCTTTCAGCTGCTACAGGACCCATTACAGGGGAGTTATCAGCCATACTTGAACCACTTTTGTTGTTTTCTGTGAAGTGAAATGTTAAGCAAAGTGAATACTGTAAAATATTTCCTATGAGAAGCTTATTAATTAAAAATACCAGATATCAAAATGGTCAAAATTTCATTTTAAGGGGATCCAAGGAATTTTGGCAAACTCTCTAGGTAAGGGCAAATGGTAAGTAACACCATTTTTCTATATGGATAATTTTAATAAAACCATTTTCCCAGTCTTGTGATATTATTATAAGGATTCCAAAGAAAGAACTGTCAACTGATGGCCTATTCCCCATCTTGTTAAACCATTTGCTTATGTTAGTTTGTGTGGTACCCATAAAAATAAGTCTAAGGCAAATATCCCTACATATGTATTAATTAAAACTCATGGAGTTGCCCTGGCCAGTTGGCTCAGTGGTAGAGTGTCGGCCCAGCATGTGGAAGTCCCAGGTTTGATTCCCAACCAGGGAACACAGTAGAAGCGACTATCTGCTTCTCCACCCTTCCCCCTCTCCTTTCTCTCTATCTCTCACTTCCACTCCTGCAGCCAAGGCTCCATTAGAGCAAAAGTTGGCTCGGGCACTGAGGATGGCTCCCTGGTCTCCACCTCAGGCCCTAGAATGTCACCAGTTGCAATGGAGCAATGCCCCAGATGGGCAGAGCATCAACCCCTAGTGGGCATGCCGGGTGGATCCTGGTTGGGTGCATGTCGGAGTCTGTCTGTCTGCCTCCCTGCTTCTTACTTCAGAAAAGTACAAAAAAAAAAAGAAAAGAAAAGAAAAGAAAACTTATGGAGTTGAAACAGTCAGAATGAACTTAGGGGAAAAAATAGGAAATACATGTTATGGCTTTCATCACTGCAGGAAGGTAAGGTTGAGCTATACTTTGAGGGTCTCATAAAGGAACATGAGGCAGAACTTTTTTCAAATTATGCAATTGAGTATTTGTATGAAATCATTGTTTCCAAAATGTGACTAATCACCAACATAGTCTTTAATAATCAGTATTTTTTAGTAATGCAAATTCATAGGTCTCATCAAAGAGTTTTGCTTTGTAACCTCTGGGTTACTTGTAATAGCGAAATGTACTATTTTCAAATGTTTCAGGCATGGATTTAATGGTTAGTTGGGGCTTGTTACTACAAAGCCATATAATATATTTTACAGAATCTTAAAAGTAAACATTTTTTTTTTTTTTTTTACTTTTAAAGCATATATTGGAAGATTTCAAGGTTATGTGTAAAGGGACTTGGATGTGACAGTGATGTGCAAAATAGAGAGCTGTTAATTTTTTGGTACTATTAATCAATATCTTTAGACCCATGTGTTGATGATGAAATATTTACACTGTACCTGAACTGGTACATAGAAATTCAGAGGTATCTGTATGCTTAGAAAATAGGATATGGCCATTGTCTTGACTACCGTCAGCCTGAGATAATTCAATTTAATTTTTCACATATTTATTGAGCAATGTCTATCTGACAGACATGCAAGGACTGCGTAAAAGCAGGAGAGTAATATAAAGGTAATATGTTTTATTATTTTCTTTTTCTTTATAGGGACAGAGAGAGAGTCAGAAAGAGGGATAGATAGGGACACATAGACAGGAATGGAGAGAGATGAGAAGCATCAATCATCAGTTTTTCATTGCGACACCTTAGTTGTTCATTGATTGCTTTCTCATATGTGCCTTGACCGTGGGTCTTCAGCAGACCAAGTAACCCCTTGCTCAAGCCAGCGACCTTGGGTCCAAGCTGGTGAGCTTTGCTCAAACCAGATGAGCCTGCGCTCAAGCTGGTGACCTCGGGGTCTCAAACCTGGGTCCTCCACATCCCAGTCCAATGCTTTATCCACTGCGCCACTGCCTGGTCAGGCAAAGGTATTATGTTTTAAATGGATCAATTAAGTCAGTCTGTGTGACAAATACCATTTTTGAGAAAGCAGGAAAAAGTGATGGTGAATTTTATTAAGTTGATTTTTTTTTCTGTTTAAACAATAAGTGAGTTCTTTCTTTTAGGCAGAATTGAATGCACCAGCAATGAAACAAGCTAGAAAATGAAGAGGTTGAAGGTGAAACACAGGAGAATTCCCATAATAGCATGCACCTGAAAGCCAGGTGTAAGATTTATCAGAGCAGGAAATGTTGGAGTTTTGGAGACTGGACTCATGTATGCCCGCAGGAGTAAGAAGCAGGGTTTGACACAGTGAAAGATGAAAAAGGACAATAGGATCTCTAATTCTGCCAGCTGCCTGGTACCCTTGTGAGCTATTGCTTGACTTAGAGGAACCAAGTGCAAAACCTCTGTACAGAGGTATAGATGGGGTTCAGCCTGCAAGCCCTCCCTCTCTGTCCAAGTTCAGAACCCTGATTGTTGTTTAATGCTGATGCCTAGAGGAAGTGCTTCCCAATGGCTCACGTGCCTCAGGACTTGTCACAAGCTAACGTGGTTTTTCACAATCAGAAGAAAGCAGCAGGCTGTCAGAAATGGTCTGACTTTACAACACAAAGATCATTCTCTATCACTATACTCTGGGAAGAGTTGCTATTGCTTCAACAACACAGTTAATATGGTTTGCTCCCTACGGTTTAATTATCTCTTGGTTTCATCCACGTAAAAACACTCAAACCTATAGAAAAATTGTAAGAGTTTCTTAAGAGTTTATTTGAGCCAAACTGAGGACATGCCCCGAAGCCTGATCTCATAGGACTGAGAAAATGCTCTGGATAATGGCAGTTTTGCAGTTCTTTTTATGAACTTGCAATCAAAGGAGGGAAAGCAAGGAGGAGTACAGCAAAGCTACTGGTGGGAGATCAAGGAGACAGGTACCTCCCTTCCTTCTTCCAACCCCCACCCAAGCCCCTGCAGTCACCACACTTGTTTGTGTTCATGCGTGTGTTCTCTCTCTCTCTCTCTCTCTCTCTCTCTCTCTCCTTCTTTGGCTTTGGTGGGTGTAGGATAGTTAACATTTGCAGTAAATAGGAATATGAGATAGACAAGATCATTTACTCCCTTGTGAGTGTTTACACCCTCCCCCTCCAGAGATCTAGAAAAGAGGAATTATTCTGTCATTTCAAAGGTGTGCTAACCTAGATACACAAGAACAATGGACAGAGCCTTCCTCTGGCAAAGATAAACCATTTACTAAGGAAACTATAGACCTATGGCATATCAACCCACCATGAGCTGTATTTCCCACCCTTATACTCTTCAATTCCCATCCCCTTTTCCTCAAACACCAACTCCCCTTGCCATGTGTAATGATGGGATATGTCTTCCTAATGGAGTCTTTCCTTTTTATTTTTTTCCCTTAAAAAAATAAAGAAGTATTACCCTAGCTTGTTGGCTCGGTGGTAGAGCATCAGCCTAGCATGTGGATGTCCTGGGTTTGATTCCCAGTCAAGGAACATAAAAGAAGCAACCATCTGCTTCTCCATCTCTCCCCCTTTCCCTTCTCTCTCTCTCTTTGTCTCTCTCTCTCTTCTCCTGCAGCATGGCTCCATTGATTTGAGCGCATGGACCCTGGGCACTGAGCATGGCTCCGTGGAGCCTCTGCCTCAGGTACTAAAAATAGCCTGGTTGTGAGCATGGCCCCAGATGGTAAAAAGCATTGGCCCCAGATGGGGGTTTCCTGGTGGATCCCAGTCTGGGTGGGTGTGGGGTCTGTCTCTCTATCTCCCTTCCTTTCACTAGACAGAGAAAAAAATAAAATTAAAAAAATAAGTATTTACCTTAACAAATAATTCATATTATACTGATTATATTTCTTTTTTATTCTTGTCACTGCCTGATTGTTTTTTATTTTTAACTTTTAAAATAGTCTCAGTAGGAAAATTAACAGAAGAAATTGAAAATCTCTTTCAATAAGCCACTCATGAATAGTAAACATGTTTTGTAGTCAGTATTGCAACTTTTACCAAGAAGAGGCCATTGTATAAACCATGCTATATAATGTTAGTATTTAAAAGAGTATATAGCAAGACAAGATAAGATCATAGTTTCTAGTATCTACCCTGTCTTTATCTACTTGAACTCTATGTCTAGAGAGTAGATAGGCAGATTTTATATTTAGATAAATGTAGTTTTTATACCTAAGCAATATTGTTGTTTCTCTTATATATTTTTTATTCCATTGGACTGTGAGCAACTTGTTGATCGACAATATTTTCTGCCACTTTGTTGAATGAGTAGATAGAGAGAAAGTGATATAAATCCATTCTTTTCTGACCCCTATGTAACTGCTTTTAAAGTGCTAATATATTTTATGTTTTAGAACCTTTTTATATTTACAGAAACATTGTGAACATTGAACAAAGAGTTCCCCAAACCTCACCCACAATTTACCCTATTACTGAGTCCTTGGATTATTATGGAGTGCTTGTCATTATTAATAAACTTACTGATACATTTTTATTAACTAAAGTCCATACTTTTTTCATATTTTCTTAGTTTTTCCCATCTAGGATATCACCTTTGCTTTAGTCATCATGTATCTTAATGGTCTTCTTCACAGTGACAATTTCTCAGAGATTCCTTGTTTTTAAGGAGCTTGAGGTTTAGAGAAGTGATAGCTTATTTTGTGGATCCATAAGAATGATTTGTCTGATGGTTTTGCCATAATCAGAATTGGATTATTGGCTATTGGAAGGAGATAAGGAGCCATTTTATCTTATCATAAGAGGGTCCTCAGTGGCAGCATGCATTGTTACAGTTCCTGTTGAACTGGGCGCCATGGCTGAGGCGCTGTTTGTCAAGTGTCCCCACTGTGAGCTTCCTCTGTCATCCCCCTTCCCATTCTCACTCTTGGGGAGGAAGTCACGTGCTTCCTGAGTGGGGAATTATGATTCACCTCCTCCAGGGAAGAGTGCCTACAGCAACTGTAATCTTCTGCACGGGAGACTTGTCTCTTTTGCCCCATCTATTTATAATTATTATCAAATTACTTATTTAAGTATGGAATCATGGAGATTTATGCTGTGTTGCATATTCTAATCCACACCTACTTTATGGTAATGTTTATATTTTGTCAGCTTTGACCATCGAGTGTTCTTTCAGTTGGACCCTGAGTTGCTCTGCTAGACCCCTAATCATTGTGGTTTCGTGTTTAATACGTCCCAACTTTCTGTCACTTCAAAATGCTACAGGCTCATCTTACACATTTTGTGCTGCCATCTTAAAATCAGCAGTGTCTCCGAGCTTTTTTTTTTTTTAAATTGGGTGACAATATTAGAAGCCAAGACCAGGGTAACAAGTTCGCTCATTATGACTGGGCTATTGTTGCTTCTAGATCTTCTCAGCTTGAAAAACAACTTAAGATGCATGTATACACATTCCTATAAATATTCATATGTGTGAACGATGTCCTTATCTCTAATCCATACTGTATAGATAGCTGTTGATCCTTCCTCTTCTTTATCCTGAAATTGTAACTCCAATAGTGAGAAACCAACTTACTGCTATCCACTATATATTGATTTAATTTTTAATTCCAGAATTATTAATGACACCCTTGTGGGAAACAACTATAGGACCTATAATATAGTGCTCCTGTACCGTTTTTATTGACAGACTCCACTCATTTGCAAAATTATCTAGGTCATCAATGTTTCCTCCACCATTTTCAGTGAGGTTGTCCCGTACTTCTGTGACGTAGTTAGAATGTTTCTTACGGTCGCCTTTCTACTTATTTTCCCCCCAAACTTCCAGATTATTTTTAAATTTCCTTTATTAGGGTTGTCTTTGTGTTGTAATATTGTTTTGTTAAATGTGTAATATCATGTGTCCACAAGTACAGTGTCAAAAGGAGTAGATTTATCATCCTAATAGGTCCCCTGTGCTTCAACTGTTTAATCCTCTCTCCCTTCAGACTAATCTGTTCACTATTTGTTTCTCTCTATATATTTTTTTTCTTTTCTTTTCCAGGATGCCATATCATTACAGTCTTGCAATGTACTGTTTCCAGAACAACTTCTTTTAATCAGCAATGACATTTAAGCTTTGCCCATGTCCTTTTGCAGGTAGATAATTCATTTTATTTTATTGCTGGGCACTGTTCCATTGTATATATATAGAGAGAGCAGGTCCTTGAATCATGTTGTTTTGTTCGCTGTTGTTTCATTATCATGTTAATGAGATGTTTTAGGAACTTGACTCTTAACTTATATCAATTAGTCTGTGTTAAAACTGTTTTCATTACAGATCAGTCACTTAAAATCCAAGAACCTATCAATGACATTAAGCAAGGCCTTCCAGTATGCATTAGATTATTTATCCATTTACCTATTGAAGATCACCTAGGTTGCTTCTTTTTTAAAGCAATTATAAGCAAAAAGGATATAGTCATTTTTGCGTAGGCTTTTGTGTGCACACAGTTTTTGATTCACTTGAGTAAATAGCTAGGCATGTGATTGTTGAATTGCACCGTGAGACTGTCCGACTGTCTTCCCAAGTGGTCCATTCCCATCAGCAATGAATAAGATGCTCTGTTGCTCAGGGTATTCCTCAGAAATTGCATGGTCAGGCTTTGTGGATTTTATCTATTCTAATAGATATGTAGTTGTATCTAATTGTTGTCTTAATTTGCAATCTCTTAACAGCAGGTGATGTTGAACATCTTTTCATATGAATAATTTTCATGTACATATCTTCTTTCCTGAGGTGCTCGGTTAGATCTTAAATTGTTCCTTTTCACCTAAATTATCAAAATTTAAGTCACAGCTGTTTGTGTCATACCATTGTTATTCTTTTAATGTCCCAAGAGCCAGTCATCAGCTCTCTCTCATTTTTGATATTGTAATTTGCTTCGTCTTTCTTTTCTTTTTGATCATCCAGGTTTGGCCTATCAATTTTACTAATTGTTTCAGAGAACCGGATTTTGGTTTGCTGGTTTTTGCGATTGTTTCGCTATTATTCAAGCCATTTATTTCAGCCCTAATTGTTGTGATTTCTTTTCCTCTGCATATTTAAGGCTTAATTGCCCTTCATCTCCAGTTTATTACTGGAGAAACTGACGTGAGTGATTTTAGAGCTTTCTTCAAGTTGACCCTTGAACAGATCACCCAAGCAGTCAAAAAATTTTCCTGTGACTTAAATTGGCCCTCCACAATACGCAGATGAACAACCAAGGATTGAAAACACAGCTGACTGTTGGACAATGGGATTTGAACTGCACAGGTCCATGTGCATGCAGATTTCCCTTTAATGGACCTGTCTGTGCCCCTGGGGTCTGACATTCCCACTGTGTCTTAGCTTTTGTTATTCTGTCTTCATTTAAAACAAGAGAGGTAGAAAGGTCTCAAGTCAGAGAAATGTGCTTCCATTAGGTCACATCCAGTAAAGTTTTTACCCTGGAAATTATGCCATTGGTACTGAGAATGATCTGAATGTATTTCACAATGGTTCCTTCCCTCCTTACCTAGCCAGAGCTCAGAGCCCACCTTCTTTGCTCTTTTCTATGAGAACCTAGGTGGAGTGTCTGGAGGCTGCACTTAAGAAAATGTGTGCAACTCCCTAAGACTACTCACTTGCATGCTGGCCCAATCTCAGCCTCTTTGGAAGAGGATGACTACAATGCTGGACGGAAGTTATGGATGCACAGTCCTCATTGGGATAGTAGAAAAGGCAATGGGTTTGGAGCCAGACACACCTGGTTGAAGTTCTAGAACCACATTTGACTATGTGAGTCAGATTAAGAGCAATTCATTTAGGGCCTCATGGGTAAAATGAAAATCCTACTTTCTATGGCCATTGTTAGGCATAATAGCCACTCATTAAGTTGTAATGTTCTCATCAAAGTCTTGTGTCATTTTCATTGTCAATATTATCATTATGTTTGGTGATGACTGATTTTTTTTTACCGAAGAGTTAGCTAAGTGAACAAGATCTTTTGAAACAGAAAAGAGTGAGCATGAAGTAATAAAAAGCCATGGAAAGGAAAGTTATAGGATGCAATGAAAGGCTTGGAAAAGCACGTTGCCTTCTCTGTGATTTGCCAAAAGCCCAAACAATCACTCACGTGATACTTTTATGATTATAACAGGTCTTATCATGTTATAATGTGTTATCTTCACACACAGTGTGAGCAATAGGGAAAACTGAAACGTTTGTTTTCTTGATATTCCTGAGATACGAACAAGAGTAATATTCCCCTTGTCTTAAGTATGGGGAAATCGAAGTTTTAACATCAGAAGAATGAATTGAAAGGCACACGTTTTGCTTTGGAGAGTAGCTGAAATTCAATTCAAAGATCCAGAGAATTGATTCTCACACTTGGGCCAAAGCTCTCCCCCCACCTCACACAGTACGGCCACTTGCCAGATGGAGGCCATTTGATGCTCCATTGAATCCCGAAGGGTTATGAATTTGTCAGTTCCTCATGCTCCAAAACAGATAGGGTCTCATGTGTGAGACTGTTTATGTGTTACTGACACATTAAAAGTCCCTCAGGTTTCACAAACCTTGTGTCATTGGAAGGGGAAAATAACACAGGCATGACAGTTAAGCAGAAAACTTCAAGTTATCAGCTCTAACGTGAGCAAGACCATGAGTTCTGGTGTGGCTGTTTCTTCCACACTCTAAACTTTTGGGCACATTCTAATTAGTTGGCAAATGCCACTGCTTTAGGCTGTCGTTCCACTCTGGTGTTAGAGATTTAGTAAGAACAATGAAAGGACCAGCTGCCCAAAACCCAGAGGTGCTAGTTTCTATAGTTTTCGTTATGGTAGTGGTGGCAATTTCTTAGACTCACTGCCCAGAAATAGGCATAGCCAGACTCAGGAGCAACATCAAGATGTTAAAGGGCCGAGTCTACAAGGAGCAGAAAAAAAAAACCAAACAAACTGGTTCTCTTTCAACTAGAGACCATTTCAAGAACGGGAAGGCACTGGATGGGGCCACAGAAATTCTAAGAGGGGAAAGGCCACACTGATTTTTACTGATCCTTCAAAAGACATCCACTAATCCAGTGGTTCTCAACTTTTTTATATACTTGGGGGCTGGTGGTCTATAATCTTCACACATCAGGGTGGTTAACTCTTTTGCAGACTGGCACGAAATTTCTGGTGAACCCACAGTGGTCTGTGGACTAATGGTTGCAAAACACTTCACTAATCTAAAAAGGAAATTGCAGTAATGCTTACCTCCTCCCCAGATGCCTATCATCTAGCAGTGTGTCTGTGTTTTCACATTAGAATCATAACATCATGGCTTTGCTTTGGGGAAAGCAGTATGGCAGAATATCAAGGACCGTTGGCTTTGCCTCAAAGAGACATGAGTTGTGTGGCCAAGTACGCAGGCTCAGGACACCAACCAGTCACAACTAAGCGGATTACATCTCACAGTCCGTGTGCATCACTTCAAAATCCTCTTGGCCCCCTGGTCACTCCTGTGACAACTGGTTGCAAGTTTGCCTTGGCTCACTTTCTGCAGGAGCAACATGAAGAACACATTGGCTCGGTCCATGTCATGAATATTTTTATTTCATGTCCTCAAGCTTCTTGAAAATGCAGAGTAGGGAGTGCCATAGAAAAATGCTCTACGATCACGCATGTGCAATTTGGAAAGCAGGTTCAGGGAGCCACCTTGGGCCAAAGGAAGTAATAGTGGATGGATAACTATTTCTATCTTTTATCCCTCAGGTAGTAAATTTTGGTTTGTATTTCATAGATCTCTTCAAAAGTTCCCAGTGGGATGTATCATTTGTCACAGATCCTGATGGTAAAGTGGCTAATCTATGCTTGTATTGGCTTTCCCTCCTTTTTTACTTACCTGCTCTCTACTCTTATTTCCTGATATCATATCACCCCCATAAATTTGTTTTGCGTAGCCCTTTTCTCAGGCCCACCTGCTTTAAGCTCTTGTTCCTAGAAGTAAGGTACGAGTACCACCAACATCAGCACTACCTGAGAACTTAATAAAGTTGCTAAGTTTACTGAATCTCAGTCTGCATCTCAGCAAGGTCCTAGGTGCCTGTTACATCTCGAGAAATGCTGCCTTAAAACGCTCGTGCCACAGCAGTTGATATCAGATGACAAACTCAAAAGCATCAGAGACTAGAAGAATTCTTAAATTATACAGTTATTTAAATGAGTTAAGTGCCTTGCTTGTAAGACAATAGGAATGCTGGAGACTCAGCATTGGAAAGCATGCATCCTGTGCTGTCTCAAGCGTGAAGCCCTATGTGAGTATTAAAAATTGATGCCATGGAGTAACACAGGTCCTGCGTCTTGCGAATCTCTAGAGATACAGGAAATAGAGGCTATAAGAGAATTTCCATAATTTAAAAACACTATGGGGGCCTAAGACCTCTAAAGGATGGATGTATTTTGTAGGCTCCTCTTTGGCCTTCTTCTCTCCAGATATTTAAGCTCTTGTAGTTTTGAAGCACCAGATAACAAAAAGGACACCAACAATGAGCAATTCATTGATTTTTGCATAGGTATCCTGCCAACTCCCAGTGTTCTGATCTATTCGAAGCTTACACACCCCTCTACTACTTGATGCTCTTAATTGTCAGCGAAGTCCATTTGCATGTATTTCTGGTATTTTTTTTTTCTATGGACTTAAAGGTACAATTTGGTCTCAGCCTGATCATATTCTATACTCTTTACTCCATAAAGAACTCGACTGTCTCTTCCTCTTTCAGCATCCTTTGGGGAATACACTGTCCTAGAACCCCCTGACACCAACCATAGAAACCATACTTTCAGACTCCATTGGTATCATTAAAGGTGTGGGATAATTTGGACATCAGAAAATTGTTGATCATACTCAGTTTAACCATTATTTCCTAATTAATATAATATCATTATATTGGAAAAATCTTCTGACACATGATGCCCATGTGGAAAAACCACAATCAAATGCTCCTTCTCAAAAACTCAAAATTTGCCTGACCAGGTGGTGGCACAGTGGATAGAATGTTGGCCTGGGATGCTGCGGACCCAGGTTCAAAATCCCAAGGCTGCAGATTTGAGCATAGATTCATCTGGCTTGAGCATGGGATCATAAATATGGCCCCATGGTTGCTGGTTTGAGCCTGAAGGTCACTGGCTTGATCCCACGGTCACTGGCTTGAACAAGGGGTCACTGAACAATCAATGAACAACTAAGGTGCTGCAATGAAGACCTGATGCTTCTCAGCTCTTGCCCTTCCTGTCTGTCCCTGTCTATCCTTCTGTTGCTAAAAAAAATCAACATTTTTGTTCCCTTTTTCTTAGATATGAAAAAAATAATTACTGGGCCAAGTTATCCCTGAGAATCCTTTGATATTTTACATCTTATGATTTTCCCATCTACTACAGTTTATTTTTATTGGCAATTTACAGGGTTCCCTTGGATAGAAAAGCTACATGCATCATAGTGGGATTATTTCTCTCTTCCTTTTGATTGCGAATTTAGTTACCAGAGTGTAAGCAGAATTTACACTGAGCCCTGTGATTTAAAGATGGATAATAACCAGGAATCAATACCTAGTAAAATTATTTAGTGGGGGAAAAAAACCAATCCATTTTTGCATTTGAAGATTAACTTAGTTATTTGTCTCTCCTTATAAAATTAGTTTTGCTTAAGGCCTACTATTCAGGGAAGGCTGTAGGGAAATAAAATAGTACATTGTTTTCATTGTCTTCAAACCTATTTTCTGCTTGAACAGAGTCAGCATTATATTTAAAGCAAGGGACTCACTCACTGACCTTAGTCTCAGCCTAAGAAACAGGGTAAAAGGGAAGGTCCACTGTCTTCTGCGTGTTGAGTTTTCAGTCATTAATCTACACGTGTTTCTGATCACAGAAACACCAGGAACCTGATTTCGGAAAGCTTGGTCACCTAACTTATATTACAACAAGAGAACATTACTAAAACAAAGAGCCTCAGCTTCTAGATCTCAGAAATCTGGCTTTAGTACCTTCCTCTTATACTTACGAGCTGTGTGGCATTAGCTATGCTACTTAACTTCACTGAGTATTAGTTTCCCCAGCGGACAAAATGTGTCTGACGCCCAGAACCCATGATATTTATATTACATCAGGATTTTCCTAATGTGTCTGTAGCCACACAAATATTATTCATAAAAGAAATTTCCAATAGAGTATATTCTTTAGTTTCCACCCTTATAAGCTAAGCCCTTAGGGTCCGTGGCATGTCTATTCTCATCCCATAATACTTTGTTTATTACATGCAAATGTCCACCAAATCTTTAGCACTATGTAGTCTACCGGAACCAATTTGACTGTATCCTCCATAAGTCTACTTCCTATTTCTCTATTTCTCTAAGTCACAGGATCTGTCAAAGTATGTAGAAATAAGTAGGTGCTTAGTAATTATTGCTTCTTCTTTCTCCATTTAAGTTCAGTGTACTTTCAACAAATGTAGAAAGTTGGAAAGGAGAGGTATCTTCAAATTAGTTCTAGCTTTGGAGTTCTCTGCTTGAAAGACAAGCAAGCGAAATAATTCAAAAAGCTCAACAGCTTTTCGTGGTAGAGACAGAGTTGTAAACAAGCTGGTTGTCACTAACCAGTGTCCCAGGCTGATGGCTCAATTTGGTTTCTCCTTTTAACTGTGTTCATTTTTCAAAATAATATGTGTTGCTGGTGGGAGAGAAAGGTCACAGTAGCAGATGACAGATGTCACCTCCTGTGTCATTACCGGGGGAGTCTACCTTGCTGTGTTCACCTCTCAGCAATCTCCTGCTTCTTCTTCTCTTTCCACTCAAGCGGGCTTGCTTCCGGTCTCCAGACAGGAGGTGGTGTCACCGGAAGGAAGGCACCAGCATGCAGGGTGCTCACAGCACAGCACCAGGAAGGCCTCCCGGGGACTAGCATTCAGTTCTGTACCCTGCTTTTGCATGCAGATCAGCAAGTTGGGTGATGTTGCTACAAAGGAGAGGCCCAGGGGAAATGCAGTTCACCTCTTTCTTTAACCTAGTGTGCTGCTTAACAAAGTCTCTCAGCAGACAATGCATGCATAGAATGGTAAATTTTAAATTCAAACAGAGACAGATTGCGAGTCAGAGAGAGAGAATAGCGTGATTGAGATGTGTTCATTTATTCAAGCAATATTTAATGAGCAATTATTATGTGTCACGCATATAATTTGGGGGATTCTAGCAGCCCATGCTGTGATGAATGACATTGCCTAGTCAGGAGAGGAAAAAGAGAACAAGTATGCCGCTAATGAAGAAGTGACCACAGCCGGGGAAAGTTGGTAAGAGGGAACTGCGGAAGGGATGGGAGAGATAGTGACATGAAGAGGAAAACTTTCTACAAGGTCTGTATGAGGTGGTGGATTCTGAGCCTGAAACTGAAGGAGGATACTTCTGCTTTTGACAGAGAGAGAATAACGGATTGGATTTACCTTTGATCTCTAAAAATTCATGAAAAAATTTTTAGAAGCTGATATAAAATTTTTCAAGATATTGAACATCAGACAACAAAGGCATCAGACCTGGTGGTTGGAAAGAGAACAAGGAAAGCTGTATGATCAGCCTTATAGTCTTAAGGACATTGCCAGGCAGCAGAGCAGGCAGGAAAACCCAGGCAGCAGGCCGCTGCTCCCTGAATTGAAGAGGCGGGGCTGAGAATGTGGAATGCATTGATGGATAAAGTTCACTGGACAGAGGACCTGGGGGGAGAGCTGTATGCAGAGAAAACAACTTATCTGCAGAGGGTCCCCATGGTGTATTGGCACCTGCATGAGAGGAATAACCTGGGACCAGTCAAATGACTACTAAGGAAGATCAAAGTGAACTGTCCCTGGCACTTACAGAGGTCCAGAATAGTGCTTGTTTTCAACAAAAACTGAGAATCTTCATAACTCACAGGGCTTTGGATACAACACACAGGGAAGTAGCCGTACACGGGATATTGAGCTAGTCCCACATGTGAAATCCTGAAAGTAAGACCCAAAAGGACCAAATTTCTATAACTGTGTCTCAGAATATGGCTTAATAATATGTATGGGAACAGAGAAATATCCAGCACCCAACATAGTAAACTTCAGAATGTATGATATACAATAATATTATTAGGCATGAAAATAGCCAAAATAAATCATCTATAATGAGGATATAAATAAGTTAATTGAAACTAACCCTGAAGTAATACAGGTATTAGAATTTCCAGGAAAGAACACTGAGATGTTTATTATAACATTTTCCTATATGAGCCAAAAGTTAAGTGGAGACATTGAGAATATAAAAATGACAAATCAAATTTCTAGAGATTGAAATTATGTCTAAGGATATATAGACACTTTATGGAAGTTAAGGGAGATTAGATATAGCAAAAAAAAATATTAATGAATTTGAAGACATAGCAATGACAACTATTAAAAAAGAAAAGCAAAGGAACAGAATTTAAACAATCACCAGTGAGTTGTGAGACAAACACAAGTGCCCCAATGTAATTATACATATAATTTTAGAAGTGGGGCAGGATACAGAAAACTGCGTTTAAAAAAATTAATGGCAGAATAATTTTAAAATATTGGGTAAAAAGAAAAACTTACAGATTTAAGAAGCTCAAAAACTCCAAGTATAACCCCAAACCAGATCATAATAGAAATGACTTAGGTAGCAGGAAGGTAAAACAGGGTAAAGGGAGGTTAAATGGTAATGGAAGGAGACTTGACTTTGGGTCAAGTTTCTATATAAAGACACAAATAGTCCTGACCAGGAGGAGCCGCAGTGGATAGAGCGTCAGACTGGGATGCAGAGGACCCAGGTTTGAAACCCCAAGGTCGCCAGTTTGAGTGCGAGCTCATCCAGCTTGAGTGTGGGGTTGCTGGCTTGAGTGTGGGATCATAGGCATGGTCTCAAGGTTGCTGGCTTGAGCCCAAGGTTGCTGGCTTGAGTACAGGGCCATTGGCTTGAGCAAGGAGTCACTTGCTCTCCTGTAGCCCCCCAGTCAAGCATGAATAAGCAATCAATGAACAACTAAGAAGCCCCAACAAAGAATTGATGCTCCTCATCTCTCTCCCTTCCTGTCTGTCTGTTTCTATCTTCCCCCCCTCCTCCGTTCTCTCTCTGTGTCTCTGTCACACACACAAAAAAGACCCAAATAGATTAAAATTTTAAAAATTAAAAGATATACCTTGCTAACACTAATCAGAAGAAAGCTGGATATTAATATTGATTAATATCATGTAGAATTATGGGTACATCAACAATGTGCAATGTACCAATGATGTGTTATAGAATTGTATACCTGAAAGCCATATAATTTTATTAGTAAATGTCACCCCAATAAACCCAATTTAAAAAGAAATATCTCAATGAATTTCAGGCTCTGAATTTTTGAAATTGGAATAAAATTACGTATAACAAAATAATTTTAATTGCTTAAGACCAGTGATAAAAAGAAAAAAATTAAGAGTATATATTATGCGCACACATGCACATACACACACACAAATATAAATGGCACCAGAAACCTTGTTGAAATTAATGCAAGCAAGAAAGTATTTGAATAATATATCTAAATCACTAAAAGAACAAAACTGTCAATATAGAATTTTTCTACCCAGAAAAAGTATCCATCAAAACAGAGATAAATAAATACTTTTTATGGCAAACAAAAACTGAAAGAATTAATTTCCAGTGAGCTCACATTGTAAGAAAGTTTATAAAAATGTCCTTCAGATAGAAGTATATTTTTGCCATTTGGAAATCTATATCTACACAAAGGAGCAATGAGCATGAGAACTGGAAATTCCATGGATAAATGTATAAGGTATTTATTTTTATTTAAATATCTTTAAAAGACAGCTGACTGCTTAAACAATTTAGTGGAGAGTTTTATTAACATATATAGAAGCAGATCATTTGACAATAAGAACACAATTTTCAGGAGGAGGGAGAAATCTATAACACTACTCTTAGATTCTTGTATTAGACATGAAGTGACATATCACCTGAAGATAGATTCTGAAACGTTATTCTGAATGCTATAATCCTAAAGTAACCATTAAAATGAGAAAACAAAGAATTATATCTAATAAGTTCTAAGAAGATGAGAAAACAAAGAATTATATCTAATAAGTTCTAAGAAAATGGAATCATAAAAATATTGTATTAATCCAAAAGAAGTCAGAAAAAGAGGAATGAAACCATAAACATGTGTGGAAAATACAAAACGTGTAATAAATTCATAGATGTGAAACTAATCATATAAATATTGAAACTAAATGCAACCAGTATATAGGCTATAGATTTAAAAAGCAAGACCCAACTACATGCTAGCTGCAAGAAATATTCTTTATAAAGACACAAATAGGGCCCTGGCCGGTTGGCTCAGCGGTAGAGCGTCGGCCTAGCGTGCGGAGGACCCGGGTTCGATTCCCGGCCAGGGCACACAGGAGAAGCACCCATTTGCTTCTCCACCCCTCCGCCGCGCTTTCCTCTCTGTCTCTCTCATCCCCTCCCGCAGCCAAGGCTCCATTGGAGCAAAAGATGGCCCGGGCGCTGGGCATGGCTCTGTGGCCTCTGTCTCAGGCGCTAGAGTGGCTCTGGTCGCAACATGGCGACGCCCAGGATGGGCAGAGCATCGCCCCCCTGGTGGGCAGAGCGTTGCCCCTGGTGGGCGTGGCGGGTGGATCCCGGTCGGGCGCATGCGGGAGTCTGTCTGACTGTCTCTCCCTGTTTCCAGCTTCAGAAAAATGGAAAAAAAATAATAATAATAAGTAAAGACACAAATAGGTTAAAATTTTTAAAATAAAAGATATTCCCTGCTAACACTAATCAAAATAAAGCTGACATTAATATTGATTAATATTATGTAGTATTAATGTCAGTAGATTTTAGAGCAAATATGTTACATGGGCAAAGGTGATCATTTTATAATTATAAAGAAGACAATGAAAAGATCTTTAAAATATATGAATAAAAAATAATAAAACTGCACAGAGAAATAGCAAATTCACAGTTATACCACTCGCTCAACAATTGATAAAACAAATAAAAAATAGAAAGGATGTGGATTTGAACAACACTATTTACCATTTTAATCTAATTGAAATTTATAGAACAGTCTTCCCTCAAACATGGAGTTGTAGCCATTAAACTCCAATGTATAATACTGAATAGTAATTAAAAAATAAGTCAATAACAATACAATTTTAGATTATTTTTGTCTCTTCTCGCATTGATGATTACATGCTGGTACTCTTGCAGTAAATCTCCTAGTCAGTCTCCCTGGGCCTTTCCTATCTTCTCTCACATATCTCTCCCAAGAGACATCCCCTAACCTCCTTGGTTTCTAAATTTTCCATTGGGTCATATTGACAAATGGATTTATTCCAGAGCCAAACCATGGGAGTCCCTCTCATCTCTCCCATCCAAAGGGTTGATGAAAAGTTTAGTTAACTTTTCAAGTTTACTAAATTCTACTATTTCCTTAATAAATTATTTTTATCCTTCATTCCAAGACTTTTTTCTTCTCCACACCCATTTAACGCCTCCATGAAATCTTCCATTCTAGATTAGGGTATGTATATAGTTAAGGTCATTCAACATGATTTATAATGAAGCAATGATAATCATATTGGCGATAGGGAATACCTATAGTGATTACTAAGTAAAGAAGAAAATGATTAATTTCTTCTTTCCTGGGATCCTGAAATGTTGTAAAATGAGCTCAATTATTTAAAAAAATTTCAAAATTAGCATGTAGAAACATGACTAACAGTCATCCAACTCTGACAGATAGCTACATACATGTGTCAGTATGCATATGTACTTATTAGATGAACTCAATTTCTGTCACATAGAAACTGAAGTCCATATTTGAATCATTTAATTGCCCTGACCCTCAGTTACTGTAGCTATAAAAGGGACATAAGGAGTAGAAGAAAAACATAACAGGAAAGTTCTTTAAAAATATGTTCAACTTGTTACATACTTGAGGGACTTCTATTGTGAGTAGGGTTGAAATGAAATGAAAGTAACAAGCTAGCAACCTTACAAAATTTTTGTTGTAAAACGGGTATCACATTAGATTATATTTAATTAAAACGTTCAGTTTGTCGGTGGTTTATAGGAGAGTATTGGGTTTTATCCTCAGTCTATCTCTTATTTTTTATTTTTAAGTGAGTTACTTAGTCTCTCTGAACCTTAGTTGAATGTAGGAAATAATGTCTGCTTCAGGAATATGTGTGAGGATTAAATGAGATAATGTAAGAATCACACCTTCAAGATACACTTATACACAGTCTTATGTGCTTCATACATAGATATGGAATAGAGAATATGGAAAGGTGAATTATTTAGCACATTTTCTTGTTTATATCTGACACTTAATTTATTTTGTAATGGAGTTCCCTGTTGTCCCAGGGAACATTTCACAACTTATGGAAACATTTTTGATTGTCACAATCAGGGAGCTGAAGGGTGCTAGTGGCATCTAGTGGGTCCCTATTTGAAGTGCTATTAAAAATGCAGTGCAATGCCCCCCACACACACACACACACACGACAAATTACCTGGTTGAAAATGTTAGTAGTGTCAAGATTTTGAAACCCTGTGGGCCCTGACTAGTTGACTCATGGTAGAGCACTGGCCTGGCATGTGGTT
Source organism: Saccopteryx leptura (assembly GCF_036850995.1). Classification (NCBI taxonomy): domain Eukaryota; kingdom Metazoa; phylum Chordata; class Mammalia; order Chiroptera; family Emballonuridae; genus Saccopteryx; species Saccopteryx leptura. The sequence continues at coordinate 14,733,215 of NC_089511.1, read as the reverse complement.
GTCCTGAGTTCAATTCCATCAGGGCACACAGGAGAAGTAACTATCTGCTTCTCCATTCCTCCCCCTCTCACTTCTTTCTCTTTCTTCCTATCTTGCAGCCATGGCTTGAATGGTGCGAGTTGGCCCCCAAGTGCTGAGGATGGGGACCTCAGCACTCAGGCGCTAAGAAGAGCTTGGCTGCTGAGCACTAAAGTAATATTGCCAGATGGGCAGAGCATCGCCCCCTGGTGGGCTTGCTGGATGGATCCTGGTTGGGGTGTATGTGGGAATCTGTCTCTGCTCCCCTTCTCTCACTGAATAAAAAAAAAATTGTGAAACCCATTATAGTGAATAAACAAAGCAAAACATTCAGAGTTCTATTATTTTTATATGTACAGTGTCTAACATGCAAATTTTGTCTGTGTTCAAAGAGAAAGAAAGAAGTACACAAAATAGTATTCTGTGCCTTTTCTTTCTTTTGCCTCTTCATCCTCCTTTTTCTTTACTGTCTCATGTTTGTCCGTGGATGTTTTTCTTCTTTTTTCAGAGTTAGTGGAAAGCAGGGTCCAATAAAACAGCCACATCTTGTGCTGCAGCTCTATTTTCATAATAAACTGGAATTTTGTGATATTATTCCTGATTCATATCCATATTTTTCCTTGAAAAAACTTAAATTATTTCTTAGAGGCTTTGTGGATGTCTGCCTATATAAGCTAGACACAAGATGTGGACTGATTTGGGCTAGAGATCAACAGCCTTCTAAATCTTGAGTCCTGTTCCTAAAGACAAAAGCAGCTTCATAACTTTTCATTATGATTGGCAAGATAGTCCCTTTCCCATGTACCCCCCCCCCAAAAAAAAAAGTGAAGCAGGATGAATTGTACCACCAAGGCTTGTGTTCCACATCTAGACTAGTAACAGTTTTTAGTTGGGCAAGACAGATAGATACCAGCTTGTCATTGAAAATCCCAGATCGTAAACCCTTTGCACACGACCCTTCAAGAGATGCCTGACCTCAGGCTGGGGGCCGGGCCATTGTTCTTCCCATCAAGAATTCATTCACATGTAGCAAACTCCAACTCACAGGGATTCAAAGTCACAAAGACACAAATCCCATTGCGTTTTGGGGACAGTAAAAGCCACATGAAGGACATAAAGCCGGCTATGTGGATGCCAGCACTTGGACAGTTTCTTGGGAAAGGAAACTAGAGTCCAATATCCAAAGGCCATTTCAGGTCATATTTTAGTCAGAAAAGTCACTCTGGTTTGTTATTTTTAAATATCTCAGGGCAGTAGTAGAGGATAAGCATATTAAGACCCATTAACAATAAAGTGGACACTCAAAATAGTCATAGTGCTGAATTAATTAATACACGAATGTATACTTGAGATGAAACATTGACTTCCCGTTGTCCTTAGGATAACAGCCAACACCCTTTACGAGGCATGAAAAGCTAGTTTCCTTTCAGTGCCTTGACTCCAATTCTGCAGTAAGGGAGGATCTTCGCTCACCAGTTTAACGCCAGTGTTTCTACACAGTACCTGCTAGGTATCAGGCTCTCAGTAAACAGCTACTGAATAAAGACATAGGTACAGGAGTGAGTAAATGTGTCTACCCTCCTATGTTTTCTCAGGCCATTCTAGGCACAGGGACACATGGTAGAATGTGTGAGCCGTGCTCGGGTGGGAGTATCTCCCAATCTGACTTGGATATTTGGAGCATACAAAGCAAAGTATTTATGATAACTGGTTTAACACTGTCATGGAAAAGAGTTATAAGCACACTGACGGAGGAGCTTACAGGGATTATTTCTGCCCCCTCCCCGCCCCTATGCAGTAGTTTATTTGTGCTACCACGTGCTAGTAAAAATATTCTTCTTTCTGTTGTTACTTATTTGCTTGTCTTTGGAGCAAGACAAACCTGGTCCTACCTGGGTTCTTTGTACTTTACTCTATACACTTGAACCTCTGTCTGTCCTCCTCTCTCTCCCTCTGCTCACACAGCTCTTCCCTGAAGGATCATTTGCTAAGCCACCGCCCTCTAATGATCAGCTCCTGGGACTCCTCTCTTCTCAGACATTTTGGGCTATGACAATTTGTTTCATTTTCATGGTTTTTTAAAAAATATTTTTTATTTATTCATTTTAGAGAAAGAGAGAGAGAGAGAGACAGACAGACAGACAGAAAGAAAGGAGCAGGAAGCATCAACTCCCATATGTGCCTTGACCAGGCAAGCCCAGGGTTTCGAACTGGCGACCTCAGTGTTTCCTGGTCGACACATTATCCACTGCGCCACCACAGGTCAGGCTTCTTGGTTTTTTTTTTTAATTAATTAATTTATTTTTTCTGAAGTGAGAAGCTTGGAGGCAGTCAGACTCCCACATGCGCCTGACTGGGATCCACCGGGCATGCCCACAAGGGGGCAATGCTCTGTCCATCTGGGGTGTTGCTCTGTTGGTGTGGGAGCCATTCTAGGGTCTGAGGCAGAGGCCATGGAGCCGTCCTCAGCACCTGGGCCAACTTTGCTCCAATGGAGCTTTGGCTGTGGGAAGGGAAGAGAGAGACAGAGAGAAAGGAGAAGGGGAAGGGTAGAGAAGCAGATGGGTGCTTCTCCTGTGTGCCCTGGTCGGGAATCAAATCCGGGACTTCCACATGCGGGGGCCGATGCTCTACCACTGAGCCAACTGGCCAGGGCTTCATGGTTTATTGTTTTACCCTTTAGATTCAATGTATCATGCAAGGAGAAAATTTTTCTGCTTGTTTTGTTTGTTTGTTTCTTACCCCAGCATGCTCTCCTTGATAGTTCAAAGAGGGCATGGGACCTAGAAAACACACAGTGATCAATTTTGAGTGAGTATATGAATAGAGAAAGGATGAATGCATAAGTGGAGAGGACTTTATAGAAATGTTCAAATCTGGATTTGATCTCACAGGATGAAAAAAATGCCTTCATTAAAAAAAAGAGGGAGACAATTTGAGGGAGAGGAATGGAGGGCATGTGGAGTCACTGAGGCATTTGGGGGTCAGGGTATCTTGGGGGGTTGTATTTTTTCTGAAGCATCATACACGTCTTATTCAGGGGTCAGAGATGGGCTGCACAAACAGAAAGATGAGAGCAGGGCGGATTATTGAAAGGACCTCCAAGTTAGTAAATTCATCGTCTTTCCTCTGAGCAACAGGAAGTCACAGAAAGCATTTAGACTGGTAAATGAAATGACACATTTTGAATTTTAGGAAGATCGATTCAGCAGTTGGATAGAAACGAAATGGAAGGGAAATGGCTGCTGGCCAAGACACCCGCCGGAGACTGTTGGCAAAATCTGGAGAGAGTTTCTCACACATTCCTATAAGACGCTCCATTTTGTTTTCTTTAAAATGTAGACCTGACCGTTTTAGTATTACAGGAAGCCATAAGGATATCTCATCTTCTCATGCTATTTTGTTTCTTTTTTTTTTCTTTTTTCTTTTCATTCACTTTATAGTTTTATTCCAAGTGTATAAATGCAGGAAAGTATAAAGAGAACAAGGGATAAAAGAGATCAGAGACATTTTCTTAACCCTGTTTTATTTAATATGATTGTAATCAAAGGTCAAGCTATATAAATGCATTTATAAATAGAGGATAAAGGGAGGCCACGGTAACCACATAGAAAAGCTTAGGCCAGAGGGTTCGAAGACCAGGAGAAGGTCAGTATTACCATGTCAGACTCCAACAGAGATTATGGGGTGGCGGATATGGGATGAAAAACTGATATTAAAACCAGGAGTACTGGCAGTTAGCAGAGTGACAGAGACAGCTATGAGGGCAGAAATGTTGATACAAATGCAATGAGTCAGGGACTCCGCCCCACACAGGTTCCGGTTCTGGTTCTGACTCTGATCCCTGCTCGCAGCGCGACTCGGAGTGAGACTATTTCTTCCCTCCCTGAAATTCACCTCCTTTCTCTGTAAAAGGAAGGTCGCGGCCTCAATATTTTATGAAAAGCCAGGGTCCCCCAGTTCCCAAAATACTTCAGCATCATGACAGAACTCTGAATACTGTATGCAACACATTAAAACTCTCAAAGAAATTCTGCAATTTCTGATGACAGTGCTATATAGCACATATATCCACATCAGAGTTCTTTCTTACGCCCGAAGATATGACTCATTGCAGTCCTTACAAGTTGTTGATGGCTCTAATTAGTGATTCTAGAGTTTGGGTTCACAGCAGTGGAAACATTGTTGCTGCATTGAAATTCTTCAATTCCCAGATAAACCTTTAGGGAACAGGGAGCCAAGGGGAAATAAATGTATATAACCAAAGAGGTGCCTGACAGACAGGCTCAGATTTGGGGGGACAAATAATAAATGGAGATCATTCCAGCTTTTTCACTGGACTCATTCCTAGATCTTTTAGGAGGGGGGTACACAATACAATTCTCATTTCACAGCCTCAAAGCGGCCCCTCGGCAGGAAATTATCCTCAGCAGACCCATCAAGAGTTAATGTTATGAGGTGTTAATTTTTAAGAGGGAAAAATACAACCAGGGATCTGGGGGCAGCTTTGTCCTCTTTTCCACTGACATTTCCCATAAACGGTGAGGATCTGCCTCTGAGATTCTAGGAGCTCTGCGTGGGTTTTTCTTATACCTTTGGAACTAATTTGTTGACTTTACGCATGAGATAAAATATTCTATTTCTGAAACTTCTCATTTTTTCCTGAATGGTGGAGGCTGCATGCTTTTTCATCCTCATTACTTGGCAAGAAAAACTACTTTCCTTTTCATAGAAAATCATTTTGAGCATGTAAAGACTTTGGCTTTGGGGGAAACAGGCTTTGTGATTTTGTCTAGGGCATCACAGGACACTACTTTAGGAGAAAATAGGACTCGGGAAACTAGCGAAATGGCAGGGGCACTAATTGGCATCCAAACACATGGTGTGGCCCTTTGAGAGGTGGCCCTAATGTTGCCTATTCAGGATCAGCATCCACCGGGCATGGCTGGCACAGTCCTGGCGTATGCCTTTTCTCCTAGTCTAACTCTTCAGAGGGCCCTCTGTCACTGTCAGGAGGGTCCCGCTTTGAATGATGTACTGTAATGGACACTCAGCCTATTGCAGTGGGACTGGATCCAGAACTCGGAAGATTTCAGCAGTTTCTTCCAGATCTGCACCATGACTCACAGGTGTGCAAAGTGAGGGTAGTCTCCGCTCAGTGTGTGGCTTCGGTGCAATCCTTAACTCTCTATATAGACATGGGTTTCTTCTTCTCTTTTTTGTAGGGAGTTTGGAAAACACCTTTTTACTGGAGAGAGTTAGACTTGGGGTCTTGACACATACCTGATATAGTGCATCATTTATTTACCCACTAGCCAGGCCTGTGGTATCACAGGCCTTATTGATCAATTTTAGGTCATTTTCTATTCCCTCAACCCCCAAAAAAGATCGTGAGATGTGATTTGGCTGGGAAAACCATGAACAGGCAGGGCGATGGCCCACTCCAGTCTATGGGATATAATAGATGCTGATTAAATAAATATTAGTTCTCACTTTTCCTAGTCTAAAAATATCAAATAAGGAAAGAGATACCCGAAAATTGATGTACAACTTCTCAATGCTTTTGACATTTCTTTCTTTAATTTCTTTTTTAATTAAGTGAGAGCAGGGGAGGAAGAGAGACAGACTCCCACCTATACCCCAATAGGGATCCACCTGGAAAGCAACCTATGGGGTGATACTCTGCCTATCCGGGACATTGCTTTGTTGCTCGGCAACCAAGCTATTTTTAGCACCTGAGGCAGAGGCCACGGAGCCATTGCACTTTTGACATTCTTGACTTCGCATATTGGTCTCCAAAATTTAGACTACTCTGGATAACTCATATATGTGAAATCAGGTTGTTCTTATCTCTTTGTGAACTGGTGGTTCTCATTCTTCTACTAGGATCCTATAGGCAACTGGTTAAAATACACTCATTGATCTAATTGGTAGGGTCAGGGATTGAGGCATCTCACTAAATCCCCAGGTGTCAGTGGCCATGTATTGTCTCTGCACTGTGTGTTTATTATCTTTCCACCCTCCTGAGATTTTCTTCCATGTGATGATAAAATATGTCAGAGTAAGAGAGTCAATGTGGCTTCATGAACATATGGTTTATGTAAGTTGTTCGTGACTATGCCAGGTGGAGCAATGATAAGCTGGTACTGTTTGGAAGCTGTTCTATAACATGTGTTCTAAATGGCTTCCACACAGATAAGTCGTGAGGGAAAGTCTGAAGTAATAACATTTTCAGTAAAGAGTTCCCAGAGCCCTGAGTCCAACACACACACACACACACACACACACACACACACACACATTTTTGTTTCTCTTTTTCTTCTTCAACTGTCCCAATGTCAATGCTTAACCTTGTCTGTGCCACTGTTTTGTTCATTTCTCCCTTGAGGCTCATTGGGTCAGAACTGGCTAATGCCCCCAGGAGAGCCGATATGTCAGCGCCCCATGCCACTCTGGTTGGCAGCTGCTACTGAAAGCTTAACCCTTGGGAATGTCCCTTAATTACCTGTAAGTTCAACTACATAACACAGGGCATTTCTGCCATGTTTATTCAATATTTTAAGATTTTATAATGCTGAGTTTTCAGGAATCTAGTCAGCCATATTGCTGAAAATGAAGTCGAGTTATTCTACGTCTACTAAAAAACACAATAATAATAATATTTTAAATACTAAAATAATCATTATTACATATAGAACTTTAGCAAAGTAAATTTCCTGGAAAATCTCTCATTTATTTTTTCATAAAGTTGATAATTTTTTTAGATTTTCTTTATTAATTTTTAGAGAGGGGGAAGAGAGAGAGAAAGAGAAAGAGAGGGAGAGAGAGAAAGAGTGGGGATAACCGGGAAGCATCTATTTGTTGTAGTTGCTTCTTGTGTGTGCCTTGACAGGGCAAGCCCAGGGATGCAAACCAGCGACCTCAGGGCTCCAGGTTGATGCTCTACCCACTGCGCCACCACACATCAGGCTTTCATTTCTCCTTTAAATAAATGAAAGTCTCTCCTGGTGCGTAATACCCGTTTCTAGCCGTGCAATTATTTTTGAAATTAAATTTATAGGGGTGACATTAGATAATAAAATTATATAGATTTCAAGTGAACATTTGTATGGTACATCATCTGTATATTTCACTGTGTGCCCACCACTGAAAGTCAGATCTAGGTATACAATACTTACTCACCACAAATTGCAAGGTCCAAACAAAGTCCTAAAAGGGTTCCCAGTGCTGTTCTGTTTCTGGTCCTGTCTCATTCTCACCAGAACTTGCCTCATCCCTAGTAATAGAAGATGACTAATATTTCCTGTTCTGACATCTGTGCCTTATGGTTTCCTTTATCTTGAAAATCCTTCTCAGGTTTCATTATCTCACCTCTCTTCTTTGTATGCAGCCACTGAAGTTGGGTGATGCAACTTTTATAAAGATTTCTTGGATGCTTAAAATAAGCTAAACATCCATTTTTGCTCTAGGGCGAATAGTGCATTTCAGCAATTGGCATCAAATTATGTAAATCAGAAAAAACTAAGAACTATATGATTCCATACATAGGTGGGACATAAAAATGAGACTCAGAGACATGGACAAGAAAGAGTGTGGGGGTTACGGGGAGGGGAGAAGGAGAGGGAGGGGGTTAGAAGGTGACGAAAGACAATTGGACTTTGGGTGATGGGAATGCAGCATAATCAAATGTCAATATAACCTAGAGATGTTTTCTCTGAACATATGTACCCTGATTTATCAATGTCACCCCATTAAAATTAATTTAAAAAAAAGAAAAGAAAACTGGCACATTTATGCTAAAAAAATATGTACAACAAAAATAAAACCCCTCATTTCAAGCTCCTTAATTAATATTGTAAATATAATCTCTTAATAATTGTCTGTATACCCATGAGAAATCATTTAAGCAAATACATTGAACTGATTATCCTTTAATTTTTTTAAAACAATCTAAACTGTATCAATTATTCTTCTTTTTCTTATTTTGTACTTCCTTGTTATACATATTGGGGAGTGTTCCATGTCATACAGTGCTTTATCCACCAATTACCACAATTCTCTATTTTCACAATGCATTTAAGTTATTATCTTATACTTTCACTTTGTAACTGGGCAACTTTCTCCTTTGAGGATGGGTAGCTTGCTCATCGACATAGCTGGAAAGCCAACAAGGATGCAAGCACAGGGACATTCAGGATACAGTTGCTGAATAGATGGGAGTGATTTTAGTTTCTATTCCTTAATGTATTTTTATTTCAATGGGAAATGCTTATACTGTCTCAACATTGCTCAGGAAATTCTAATAACTATTACGCTAATCTTTCGGCATCATAGGAACAATGCTAGTCACCTTAAATTGTAAAGCAAATTTTATTATACTCAACGTGGCTTAAAAAAAAAAAAAGACATTAGGAATTTGAAGCACCTTCAACGGTGGCTTGTTTAAGGAGAGAAACAATTCAGAAACCATTGCTCACACCCGCCTGCACAGCCCTTTTGTGCATGGCATCAGCTGGGCCCTTTTGAAAAATTCTAGCTGACCTTTAGAGAAAGCTGAGCTTTTGGGGCTCAGCAGTAATACCATCAAGTGGTGCTACTGCTATTACCCATTTTGAACATAGGAAAACTCATGAAACAGTTAAAAAGAGGACATCGGTTACTTAACAGTTTTTATTTTTTCAGCTCATGAATAGAAATGAACAGTAAATATTTAAATGCAAAACTGTGTGTGTGTTGTGTGTGTGTGTGTGTGTGTGTGTGTGTGTGTGTGTAAAAGTCGCAAGTCTCAATGTACTACTCTCTGGTTGTATAGTCTGATCCATTTCTGTAACTGCCCCCACCCGTTTATTCACCTGTAAAATAGTCATAATCATAGTGAGGCACATAGCACAATAGAATGGCAAGTTTTGAATATTGGAACAAATGCTCACAAAAGTTTCGGAGCACACACCTGACAGACGGTGCAGGGGAGGCAAAGACCTTGCTGGTTACTCTGGAGATGGGAGCTCTAGTTCTGATGCTGCGACTCACTTTCTTTGGATCACTGTTCCTTTGTGGCTCAGTGAGACATGTGGACTGAATGCCTAGAGAGGCCATCTCGAGTCCTCCAGCTCAGAAGCTCTCAGCTGTGCAGCACCATTGTTTACGTCACCTGTAACCTCCCAGAGGTACGGTATCTCCCTGAACTCCGTGATCACTCTTCACACACACTTTCCTTTTACGTGTCAGGTACAACGTTGAAGAACTTATTGAAGAATCTAGTACTCCAAAATTAGGAAGCATACTGTGGAAAATGAAATATAAGGAGATTGTTGAGAAAACTAACGATGAAGAGAAGTAAGCGGAAGTTCGAGATGGCAGCCACAGAGTGTATCTGGGAAGCCGCTGGGGTGGGCTGGAGCAGGGAGTGGTGGGGGTCTGGGGGCGTCTTCAGGGAAAAGAAAAAAGAGAAGAAAAAAACAAATTATCAGACTTCTTGAATATATAATGAGTTATATTGAAAAGCACTTTTTTTTAATTTTTAAACTTTTTAATGGAATTTACTGGGGTGACATCGCTTAATAAAATTCTGTAGGTTTCAGGTGTGCAATACTGTAATGCATCATCTGTATATTATATTGTGTGTTCACTGCCCCAAATAAAGAATCCTCCCAACACCATTTATCCCCCCCATACCTTCTTCTACCTCCATCTACCCCATGTCCCCTCTGGTAATCACCATATAGTTTGTACGTCTATGAGCTGGTTTTTTTGTTGTTGTTTTTTTGTTTTTCTCTTTTGCTTAATGCAGTGGTTCTCAACCTTTCTAATGCTGTGACCCCGCAATACAGTTCCTCATGTTGCGGTGACCCCAAACCAAAAAATAATTTTGGTGGCTACTTCATAACTGTAATTTTGCTACAGTTATGATTCGGAATGTAAATGCCTGATATGCATTATGTATTTTCCAATGGCTTTAGGCGACCCCACCGGGGTCGCGACCCACAGGTTGAGAACTGCTGGCTTAATGCCTTCACATTTTCCTCACAACCCCCCAACTCTCCTCCTCTTTAACAGCTGTCAGTCTGGACTCTGCATCTATGACTCTGTTTTTCATTGGTTTGTTAAGGTAGTTTTTGGTCTTCAGATTCCACATATGAGCAAAAGCATATGGTAATTGTCTTTCTCTGACAGGCTAATTTCACTTAGCATAGTGCCCTCAGATCTATCCATGATATTGCAAAGGATAAGATTTCATTTTTCATGGCCAAGTAGTATTCCATTGTGTAAATGTACCACAGCTCTTATCCACTCATCTGCTGAGGGGAACCTGAGCTGCTTCAAAGTCCTGGCTACTGAAATAATGCTGCAGTGAATACAGAAGTGCAGATATGCTTTCAAATTGGAGGTTTGAGTTTATTCGAATATTCGCAGAAGTGGAATCGCTGGGTCATAAGGCAGCTCCGTTTTAATTTTTTGAGGTAGCTCCATACTGCTTTGAGAGGCATGTTTAAAGTGCCCTGAGAAAGTGGAAGTACACTTCGATTTTCAAAGAAAATGGAAAAAAGGAAACAGATATTTACAGATAAGCAAAACACAAACAAACAGTTGTTCAATACAGTGAATTAAGTCATAGTATATTTTTTTGGTTCAGTAATAAACACTTTATATAAATATAACAATTACAAAGAAATATTAACTTATCTGATAATAGAGACAATTTATTTGGTAGAAGAGAGAAAGATCAGGAGCATGAAAGAACTCAATCCAGATCTAACATAAAAGAAAACCAAGTTTGACTAGTTGGGAGATAACACGACGCATGTATTATTTAGATGGATGGAGGTAAACACCAAAATAAAAAGCTAAGTGAATTAAAAAACAAACAAACAAACAAACAAAAAAACACCGAAGGAGGATAGTAGCTTCTGGTAATAAGATAAAGATAGAAGAACAAAATTGTTCATGAATGATGTATATAGAATGAGGTTTCAATCTCACAGATAATTGACAGTACTAAAAATATTCTTTCGCCTGACCAGACGGTGGTGCAGTGGAAAAAGCGTAGGACTGGGATGCAGAGGACCCAGGTTTGAAACCCCGAGGTTGCTGGCTTGAGTGTGGGTACATCTGGTTTGAGCAAGGCTCACTATCTTGAGCCCAAGGTCGCTGGCTTGAGCAAGGGGTCACTCAGTTTGCTGTAGCCCCCCCCCCCCAGTCAAGGCACATATGAGAAAGCAATCAATGAACAACTAAGGTACCACATGAAGAATTGATGCTTCTCATCTCTCTCCCTTCCTGTCTATCTGTTTGTCCCTATCTGTCCCTCTGTCTCTCTCTGACTCTGTCACTATATATATATATATTCTTTCACCTGTGTCTTGTAGACATTGTGTGGCAAAATTTGTCACCCAGTCCTACAGAGGAAGAGTCAGGAATTAAGGAAATGATGATCTCAGTAGATGTTAGCGAAGGGAATCACATTTGAGCCTTTTGACTTTTAATAACATGTAATTAACGTAGCGGAGCAGTACCACATTAACTTTGAGTAAAATATTTTATTCCTAGTTAATTGAGATACAAGAACTTTGGAGTTTTTGTTGACCCTTTTTACTCTTACTTCTAGGTAAGTAGACCACTTCAGATAAAGTGGCCTGCACCAATCCCTGAAGTGGCGGCAGTCTGGTGTCAAGGCTACAAAAAGCTACTAGGAAAACACAAGGCTGTTATCCTATTATAATGTTTTCCATAGTAGCAGCTTTTATTTGCTGTATTTGGAAGAAAACTACAAATAATTAGAAGTAACATTCATAAAACTGACCTAACTAGTAATGAGATAATAATTTTTCTAGCTATGTGTTTGGACATTGACTTTGCAATTTTATCCTCCAATGCTTCCGAGTATTCTTTCACATTTATGGACCGCTCATAACAGTCGCCAGTAACAAAAACGATAATCCGGATGCCAGACTCTCAGTGCTTCTGGTCAAAGAGAGAACTTTAGCATCATAAAGAAGCACCCACACTTTCCCATTCTTACTCCTCTGTTTTTGGAATAGGATAGAGTCATGGTCACTCTTACCCTCTTCACTATAAACTGTGCAGTACCTAGGATCTTTAGGATCTAAGAATAACTGTTGCCTGAGCTGTGGTGGCGCAGTGGATAAATCGTCAGCCTAGAATGCAGAAGTCACTAGTTCGAAACCCTGGGCTTGCCTGGTCAAGGTACTTATGAGAGTTGATGCTTCCTGCCAACTCTTCTCACTCTCTTTCTTTCCCCACTCTCTAAAATAAATAAAACCTTTAAAAAATAATTTTAAAAAGATAATATGAATGTTATTTTTAAAAAGGATAATATTATTATTACTATTACTAACAATAATAACACAAGTGGAAAAGAGTAGAAACATACTATTATTGCAATATGGTTTTTTCCTTGGGCTATCTATTTTATCTTTACTAACGCATACTTTGCCATCTTCTACATGACAACATTTGTTTGTTCATCCATTCATGGACAGATGCAAACATCTATTCAGATACTCAACATTTACTAGGGACCCAATCACATGACCTGGTTTTATGCCTAACCAATACAAAGATGGCACACCTAGTTTATAACCTTTATAGAAGAAAAAAGGGCACAAAGACATGGTTTTAATACAGGAGGACAGGTGGGTAATTGAAGTAGAACAGAGTTCTGGGTAAACTCAGCTTAATTTTCAACTGTAGGCTGTTGGTTTTGAAGAGTATTTCCATAAGAAAGGAGAGAGCTAAGCGGCAAGGGAGTACACAGGCATCCAAAGGAAGGGGTGGGTCCGATGTGTGTGCAACCTGCCTTTCTGATTGTCTTTCTACCCACCTCCCTCCAATTCTTGCTGAATGCTTCTGTGAGGCATGGCTTTAGAAGAATGGCTAAGAATTGTAATCTCTCTTTCCATTCTTCCATGTCATCTCCGTGTATCTGATATTGAGACAATTAGGAGAGTCAAGAAGTAGAAGTTAGATAGAGATCAAAGCCCAATTTCACTCCACCTATGTCACTGATGAGGAAGAATCTCCTAAAATTTTTATCAAAACACATTCTCTTAATGATCAATCCTGATATCATGCTCTGAAAGAGACCTTAAATAAGTATTTCCTGCTTGTTAGTTCATTTTGTTCATTAGATTCCACATATGAGTGGATTGTGTTTCTCTGACTGGTTTATGTAATTTATTATAGTGCTCTATAGTTCCATCCATGTTGTTGTAAAGGGTAAAATTCCCCTCTTTTTAGGGCTGCATAGTATTCCATTATATAAATGCAACACAGGCCTCTGGGCTGTAGGTAAAGTGAAACTGAAACACAATGGAGGCCTGACCTGTGGTGGTGCAGTGGATAAAGCGTCGACCTGGAAATGCTGAGGTCACCGGTTCAAAACCCTGGGCTTGCCTGGTCAAGGCACATATGGGAGTTGATGCTTCCAGCTCCTGTCTCTCTTCTCTCTCTCTCTCTCTCTCTCTCTCTCTCTGTCTCTCCCTCTCCTCTCTAAAATGAATAAATAAAAAAATTAAACAAAAATAAAACATGATGGAGACTTTTTCTCTTTGGCCTTGGGGAACTCAAAATAAGAATATATAACCACCTAAAACAAGTTTTGGCTCAGCATGTAACAAAACTTTAGATTGATTGTAACATAATTTTAGGTTATTTTAACCTTATGTTAATTTGGAAAGTTGGAGGGGAATTAGAACTATGCAACTTACATCTCCTTATGACAAAGCAAACCCTGTGTTTTTTATCCTGACAACTGTTAGAGGAAAAATGATTTTAAATAAGGAAAATTACAAGCATAGATTGGAGAAGAATAATACTATATCAGATTTAGATATTCCTTGTATTTCTAACTTAGCCACATTGCAAAGCATCTTAAAATATCGATGACATGAAGCTACTATTTTTACTCTCCCAGAGCAAAGAGAAAGGATGTTTATCTTATACAGATTTTTTTGCCTTACTGAACATTGTTTTTTTCTTCCTTGGGGGGAAAAAAGTGTCCTTTCATTGGTTCACTAGCTGAACAAATGGCACTTTCAATCTTGGGTAATTTGGTCTAAGTATTGTCATTTACTAGGATTAATGCCAGATGGACCCGGGGAACATTTCTAAGAGTTCACTGCTAATATAAAGAGAGGGTCCAAATCCACAGCTGGTCCCAAGAGATGAGATGTGATGGATAAGAGAGTCATATATTCCACAAGAGGATGTACATGTTGCTTAGTAATAATGGTGTAAGACTAGTGGGGACCTCAAAAGCAAAATGCAACAAAATAAGGGCCTGCAGGCCCGTTTGCTTCTTCCGTTAGGCGACTGCAGATTCACTTTACTGAGCATTTACGATGTACCAGGCGCTGGGCTAAGCATAGTCTTCACAACAAAGTTTAATGCTTATGCCCATTTTACAGATGAGAAAATAAATCCCAAGAAGCTACAAAATTTACCCAATTCACATTATTTTAAAAGTGCTATGGGGCGCTTTTCATTTAGAACTCTAACTTCAAACCTGTGCGTACTCTCCCGTGTTTTGGCGGACTATAAAATCTGACGGTTTTAGGGTTGAAAAGGATAATACAGTTCATTAATCACCCACTCCTGTCTTTTACCAGAATTTTTTTCACAGCATAAGCAAGTGGTCATCTAACCTATTTATTATTTATTTTTTTAATCTTTTTTTTTATTATTGATTTTAGAGAAAGGAAGGGAGAGAGCAAGAGAGAAAGACAGGAACATCGATCTGTTTTTGTTTGTGCCCTGACCGGGAATCAAACCAGCAACCTCTTTAAACACCTCTGCTATTATTTCTCCTGAAAAGGTTATCAATCATATATTCCCTGTCCAACCATCTTGTGTCCCCTTTCTTCCCTCCTGCGTTCAGTGATGCCAGACCGACCTGCCCAAATACGTGCCACAGAAGAGCTTTCTGTGGTTAAAACCCATCGCTTGCACATAAATTGTAGAAAACTTCCCAACTTCTCCAGCTTCTTTTTGTTTTTCATATATTGGGCAAACTACTGAATAACAGCAGGATAGAGTGTCTAAATTCTAAGCAGTTTTGTGTCCCTATGTCATGGAGCATACTTTTCTTCTGCCTGAAATCAAATCTCTTGACTTCACCTTCTATAGAAAGCTTCTATTTCTATGTGAAGAACCAGAACAATGAGCAACTCTCTTTGGAGAAGTCTTCTTCGGTACTTTAATGAAAACCGGTCTTGTCTGATATGTTCATTGTTGCTTGTTTACAAAATTTTGCAATGGAACTAGGACATACCTATTTGTTTCAAAATGGTTTCTTTCCCAACAGACTGTGAGCATATTGAGGACAGTGACTATATTCTGATCTTTGTCCTCTGCTGTTGCTCTGTATGCCTGACACACTGAATGCTTAGGTCTTATTTGATGCATGATAAACATCACCTATAAAGCTACTGAGAAGGTCCTAATTTCCTTTCACTTCATCGTCAATCTGTTTCCTTCTGTTTAGACTCTCATTCCCTCTTTCCACCTCTCTTTAGCCTTAATTCTGTCTAAATCATGCTTATGTCTGTTTGCCCAGGGTTTAGTTAATCTGGGCATGGTTAGCACACAGTCACTCCACTAAGGGATTTGTGCACACCTACCGATGATATGCAAAATCACATGTTAATTTATAGACAATGAGAGACAACAAGGACTGCTACCGGAAATGTTGACTATATTAAATGTTTATTTAATTTTTTAAAATCCAAGAATTCCCATGCTGCACAACCTACCAAATTGCATAGTACATAAAGGCTGCTTAGAAGAATTGTATGCATTTTGACTTTCCATCGAACTGATCAAATATTTTATCTGCTTTCAAATTGCTTTTTAATGAAAGATTTAAACATTTGAAAAGTGTTAGAGTAGAATGGCCGAGCAAGGCCCGATTCAGACAGTACGTATCTATCTATTCATGTCCCACCTCTTCTGTCTGCCACGCCAGGAAGAACAGCTGATCTCTGATATCAAGTGGCCAGTTCAGAAGGACCTCCGCAGGCTTTCTCCGGCTTCCTGCTGCGCCTCCTGTGGATGCGGGGGATTCAGACTGTGAGGCCCACCGCAATGCCATACGGTTCTAAAGAGTCACTAGTGGGCCCTGGCCGGTTGGCTCAGTGGTAGAGCGTCGGCCTGGCGTGCGGGGGACCCAGGTTCGATTCCCGGCCAGGGCACATAGGAGAAGCGCCCATTTGCTTCTCCACCCACCCCCTCCTCTCGGTCTCCCTCTTCCCCTCCCGCAGCCAAGGCTCCATTGGAGCAAAGATGGCCCGGGCGCTGGGGATGGCTCCTTGGCCTCTGCCCCAGGCGCTAGAGTGGCTCTGGTCGCGGCAGAGCGATGCCCCGGAGGGGCAGAGCATTGCCCCCTGGTGGGCAGAGCGTCGCCCCTGGTGGGCGTGCCGGGTGGATCCCGGTCGGGCGCATGCGGGAGTCTGTCTGACTGTCTCTCCCCGTTTCCAGCTTCAGAAAAAAAAAAAAAAAAAAAAAGAGTCACTAATGTCCACACATTTACTCATATTTTCCACATGTAGGAGGGGACATGATACAAATATATTTTTCACTGTGGCAGAGAAGTTGCTTTCATTGACTTGCAGTTTTCCCAGAACCCATAAATCAAAGTCAGGTCTTTAATCAAAGTGTTAGGTCAGACACCCAAATTGTCAATAATCGGGTTACTACCCTATCTGTTACTTTTGTGTCTTACTGAGTGAAACCATCAGAGGCAATATCTCTGTTTAGGTTGTTAAAGGATTTCTGCTTTTAGGGAAAAATTAATTATATTGCTTCCCCTAGCTCCTTCGGGTTCTTGTATAATTTATTATGCTAAAATAACTCAGGAGCAATTGGTTAATAAAGTGGCCAGTATCTTCTTATGACCAAATGATGCTGCTTGCATCTGACACGGTCTCTTGCTTCCTGTTTTGCCAATGTTAAGACATGCATTAGATGTCTGGGTCTTGGCTTGATTTATTTAGCATGTGATTATATATCTCAGCTTAACAGAGAGCTCTCAAATAATTCCTGCTCCTATTTCCAATGCACTGAATCAAGAATCAAGCATTTGCCATTGACATTCAATGACATACATCAACGATTCATCCCCCCCAAAAGGAAAATCACTTCTTTGTCATGTTCTTTGAAAACGAGTAATAAATTTATATTATTACTGTAAGGAAATAGCAAAATGGTAAAAAAAAAATGCAGTAATCTTTCTTTAGAAATAATTTACTGAAGTAATATAAGTCACAAACTAAAAAGAAGACACACAACATAAAAAAAGATCAACCCTTAAAAATCAAATCAAATTTATATTAACATTTTCTGCCAAATAGTAATTCCAATTTGCAAAGTCTAATCATAAACACGAGCAACTATGATCACAAATCAAAATCCAGCTCCATGTTCACAAATGCTTTTCTTGCTTATTTTTTTTTAAGAGATAAAAAAAAATAACCCACTTCTGGTCCAATAAAGCTGGTTTGAAATGGAATTAAATCAGGAGGGTTGATTAATAAGAAGTATTGACTAATCCCTGTAATCCTTAAGCAGATTATCGGAAAAATAGATTGATTTCTGGTGGCCACAGACACTGTAGCATGAGGGTACTGAAGTTTTTATTTTTTTTAAATGGATACTGCGCTTCTAAAACTAAATACAAAAATATCCCCAAACCAAAATCAAAATGACCCCCAATAATATTTGCTTAAATTACAGTAACCCAAATGTAATTGGGATACACAACATGTTTGATTCAAGTACAGAGCCATCTGTTACGATGATAGAAGTTTGAGTTTGAGTCACTAGATTTCTTTTTAGAGTTACTCTCTTTTCCTGGGATGTAGTCAATTAGTCGGTGTGCTGAACAAACAAAACCAGCAGAACGTGTATATGCAGTCTCAAGTCCAAAGGCCGTCTGGAGACAGAGCGCCATTTTTCTCTGGAAGGTCTCACCCTTGGTCTCTGATTCTAACGTACTGGTCATTCAGCATGTGAACACCTAGGTTAGCCTTAGTGAATGGGAGTCCATGCTGTTGGTCCATATAGCCTCTCTCCCACCACCTTGACTACTATGCTCATACACCAAGGTATGGCTCCCTAAAAGGACTAATGAGAGGGCTAACTGAGGTCAGTTTGCTGTTTCAAACTGTCTTGGCTTTTAGAATCTTCCCCATGGTGGCTGCTAATGTTGCAATATGATGACGTTATGCTCTGTGTTCAATCTTATACGCCCATATGTGCATGCTTGCTTCCTAGTCCCCTTTTCCATCCTCTTGCAATCATTCTCTCTCTATGCCCCCTGACCAATTAGATTGGCTATTTGCAACTACCTGTGAGTCTGTGTATATTCTTGTCTCTTTCCTACACTTTGTATACATATTGGATGAACATCCAGAGATTGTGCTACGCCTCATCCTATTTCCTCTTCCTCCAGTGAGTGAGCGGAGGCATTGGTCTTCATGACAGCATCTCGGTGCGACACTGCAGAACCCACTTCAAAGCGTACGTGTCATATTTTTGACCACCGAGTCAAAAAGAATGGCGTTAAACATCCCAGCTTGAGCTCTCAAATACACCTCATAAAGGAATTTATATTTTTACTTTATCTTGATAAATTAATAGGAGCCAGCTGTGGAAGACAAGAACGGATATGGAGTCAAAACCGTTGGCATTCGCAATGCGTGGAGGCATGACGGGACGTTGCATATCTCAATAATAGTAGAACTCCCCGTCTCCTTGTATGCTCCCAAGCTCTTCCGCTCCCCTAGAATTGATGTTTACACTCATGCATTGAGGGACCTTAGATATATTTATAACAGCCTAACTCAAACATATTTTCACATGAAAAGCTCTCCCTGAACATGTATTTCAGTCCAATTTATTTTTCATAGCTTTATGAGGTATAATTACTATCTCAAAAATGCATAAATGATCTACTATTTGATGAGTTTTGACATATGCATATACCTGCAATACCTTCATCACAATCAAGGTAATAAAGATATTTATTACCTTCAAAATTTTCCTTGTGCCTCTTTGCTATGTGTGTGTGTGTTAAGTACACAATATGAAGTCTGTCTTTTAACACTTTTTAATTGCAAGCTACTGTGTTGTTGACAATAGGCACTGTATGGAAGGCAGGTCCCTAGCATTTATTCTTCTTGTTGTCCTAGTCTAGTTTAAGTGCCTGTTTCTGAGCCTTCCTCTGCTGATTCTAATGTTCAGTGATTTTTCTACCTCTGGAGAAATACTGTACTCCCATTGAGAATGGAGAATTTTCTTATTCTTCTGTACCTTCTCATGTCTGACACAGTAACACACCCATAATAGATGTGATGGTAATTTTGGTGGTTGAATAAAAGCGTGGAGCTTTCTTGGCAGGAATAGAGAAGGACACTATAGGGGTGCACTGAAATGCAGTGGAATATAAATCTCACCTCTGTTATCTAGCTGTGGGACTAAACATTGTTGGCAATGAGGAGTCATTAGCAGGTTTAAAGGAGGAAGAGCGAATGATGGGTTACAACAAAAAAGATGGTTACTCTCCCTTGAAACTCATATACCTACTGACTGCTGTGACCTGCATCTCGGTTTCAGTCCTCATTGTCATCTGAGGAAAAAAAGGGAGGTTGATTTAACACATCACAGATATTGAGATACCTAGAAGCCATATAAAACATCACCCTTAAAATTTTACCCGAAGCACAATTATATAAAATTATATAAAAAAGCAAAAAACATAAATTAATTACCATCTCATTCACAATTCTCTTTTTGAAATAATTGCACAACTTTTTGTTTACTTTATCAAAATTATGTGAGACACCTCTTGTTATTTTTATTTCGTAGTTGAAGTAACCGCAGACTTCACTGAAACGTTTCCAAAACTTTCCCAGGAAAACACAGCAAGCCATTCTTATGTTGTGCTCAGGGAAATATGGAACACAGTCACACTTTCTAAATTAGAGCTTTTTCTGTCTTTCCAGTAATTGAGACAATGGTATTATTCTCAGTGGTGTTTGCATCTGAGCTAGTCATTTGGAGTATAGATATGATTTAGGATCTTGCAACTTTATAATGCAGCATTAGCATAACTTAAAAGCTTGTTAGAATCACAAGATATTAGTGTATCACATTAGCATTTGTAAACCTGAAACATGCAAGGCGTTTTATATCAATTATATATCATTAAAACTGAAGGGAAAAATGCAGAATGTCATGCCCACCCAGAATGATCGAATCTAAATCTGAAGTTTAGTGAGATTCCCAGGCAATTCATAGGCGCGTGAAATTTCAGAAGTCCTAGTTTAGGATACCCAGGTCTGGGTCGTCTTGCTGTCACTTTAGCAAGTTGCTTTCCCACTCTGTTCCTCAGTTTCCTTATTCATAAAATGAAATAGCATTTCAGACAAACCACAACAAAAAAGACAAGCAGGCCAGACTAGTTTCAGAATGATTAAGTCAGAATTTCTGTAGATGTATTGGTTTTTATTTTATTTTTACAAAATCTTATCAGTTATATTTAAGGTTCAGTAAGAGGGGACCCACTAGAATATACAGGGGTAGGTGAATATAAGTTAATAATAATAATAATACAGTAAACAAATGAATGAATGAACAATACAAGAATATGCTGTGTTTTGCATACTGACGACTGTACACCTCTTTGCCCCCAGTATGTAGGACTGTGTTTTTGATATTCAAGGTATGTTTATTTAGAGATATCTTCAATTAACTGCAAGGAAGCTAAGAGAAAACTATTTTGTAAGTGTAGACAAAATATACAAAATTGTTTCTAAACCCAATGGCTTTGACTACATTAGTTATAGCAAGAGAAAAGAAGTAAATTAAAAAATATGACACCCCATTTCTGTGTGAGGCAAAGTGCTCAGGGATTGTCTTTATCTCATTTCCGTTTCAAAGATGAAAATTCTGAGCATTATAGATTCTCTTTATTAAATGAGCAAAAATGGAAAATATGGGAATATTTAAGAATTTTGGCAATGCTAGTTACAAGACACACACAATTCAAATCCATGTCTGTCCGACCCAATCCCATGCTCTTCCCACTGTCTGATCAATCAACCAATCATACAATATGTGTTAAAGTATTATGCTTCTCTCTTTTGTTCCCTCTTTTCTCAGTGGGAGGAGTGGAGGCAGAGGCAGACTCCCACATGCACCCCCATCAGAATCTACCCAGAAATCCCACTAGGGGGTGATGCTCTGCCCATCTGGCATATTGCTTTTTTGCTCACCAACCAAGCTCTTCTTAGTGCCTGAGGCAGAGGCCATGGAGCCACCCACATTGCTTGGGGCCAACTCACTCCAATTGAGCCATGGCTGCAGGAGGGGAAGAAAGAGACAGAGAAAGATAGAGAAAGAAGGGAGAGGGGACGGGTAGAGAAGTAGATGGTCACTTCTCCTGTGTGTCATGGACAGGGAATCAAACCCAGGACATCCACACACCGGGCCGACACTCTACCATTGAGCCAACATGCCAGGGCAGTATTATGCTTTTCTAATTAGTTTATGGACATGGCTAGATTCTAGAAGTAACAAAGTTTGGAACAAAAGAAAGTCATGCATTGAATGAGGCCAGAATTGTGTATATCTCTGTTTATTTGTTTTTTTTTTATTAGAACTTGTATCCTAATACCATTTTAAAGTATTTTAATGGGAATTCTACTTATTCCAAATAATTCTATTCCTCCCTCCCTTGAGAGCAGATAGGAAAATTGGGTTTTCCTAACCCTTTGAAGTTGGCAATGATTAAGCACCTAATTACGTCAATCGAATATATGAAAAGAAGTGGTCTGTCACTTCCAGGACAAACATTTAATTGTCAGTACTTGATTTTTCAGCTCTTTATTTCCATGCAACAAAACACTTGAAGGCATTTGTGTGTAATAGCATATCATAAGATAACTATCATAAGGAGGCCATTTGTGTTCAACAGGCACGTGGATATGAGAAACAAAATTCAGTTGTGCTAAAAACCATGAACATTTGTTGACATTTTGTTACTACAACATAGCTGCTCCTGACTGAAGATACAGCAAAATAATTGTATTTTTTTATGTATTATTCTTCGTCCCCCCCAAAGTAGAGGAGCACATTCAATAGCTGATCTGGAGAATGTATCAGAAGGAAGAAGTAGCTTCCAACCTTGTTTATTGCATTCCATCTTTCTACAACCAGTCTTCATCCACCCGTTTAGATAAAAGATGTTCAGGTGCGTGGAGGTAAAGGAATTTGTTCTGTCTCATAAAGTACTTATCTGGAATCTGGATGTGAATGCAGAGTCTAGCTTTTTGCCAAGGTTTCTTTCTTTTGTCCCTGGCCAGTCCCTGTTCTTTGTGCCAAATCTAATAGATGTGCTTCAAAGCTAAATGGACTCTTTAACTAGGGCTTTTCGGCTGCGTTGTAAGTTATTGATGTTGCCTGCCCCAAAATTCTCTCTTCCCTTGACTTCTGTGACACCATTTTCTTTTTTACTCACTCTTTTTATCTATCTGTGCTTTTTTCATGGACTCCACTTCCTCTGCTTGTCTCTTAAATATCTATTTTTTTATGTGTTCTCAGATCATTTCTTTCTTCTCCCTAACATCTCCAACTAGGTGATCTCATCCACTCTCACTTTTATGATAATGGCTCTAATTTATAGGAAAGTATGAACTCATTCTGAAATCCAGAGCACTATGTCTGGTGCCATAAATGTTTCTCCTTTTGAATGTCCCCAAGACAATCCAACCTATCATACCCAAAATAAACACATCTTCCTTCCCAATCTGTATGTTAGATGGTTCCCTGTACTTTAAATAAATGGCATTATTCACCTACTCACTTAATCCAGAAATGTGGACATCGCCCAAAACCGTTCACCTTGACACCACAATGCACCACCTAGAAAACCCCAAAATATGTGCGTTATCATGTCTGGATAATATGGGGGTTCCCAGCTTCTGCCAAAAGCTTACATTATTTATTTTCTTTTTAATTTTTTTTGTTTGGTAAGTCCCACTAAACTCATGTACGGACAATAATTTAGGCATTCTGCTTTCCATTTTCATTCTTCTTCCTCAGTGAGTCACACTTTCCTTAGTGAGCTGTCTCAATAACTTGTGTAGCCAACTTTACTGAAGTATAATTTATATATCACACATTTTATGCATATTTGAATACAGAGTTTACTTCATGTTAACAAATATAAATACTTATTACGTGAGTCAGCTTGAGCTGCTATAACAAAAATACTATACAGATTACTTGAAAGACAGGATAAGAGAAACTCTCATTAGCTTAACGAAGATAGATGAAATGAGAAATGCTCGATTTTGCCATCAAGGATGGGAGCTTCAAGTCATGTAATGAGGTTTTGCTACAACAGTAAGACTAATGATTTCACCAAAAAGAACACAAAACTAGCACTTGCACAAAGATTTCTCTTCCAATCATTTCAGTATTCATGTTACTTATATATATTTTGATCCATCTAAATTGGACAGAGTAAGGATTATTACCCGTGTTTTCTGCATAGGAAGCTGGAGAGAGGAGAGCACATGCAGTCAGTGCCCCGCCCAGGTAGCTTCAGTGGCCATCATGTCTATACATAAGCACTGGTGCTTTCTACTTACAGAACCTGTGTGATATTTGACTGATGG
Source organism: Saccopteryx leptura (assembly GCF_036850995.1). Lineage (NCBI taxonomy): Eukaryota > Metazoa > Chordata > Mammalia > Chiroptera > Emballonuridae > Saccopteryx > Saccopteryx leptura. The sequence continues at coordinate 14,709,501 of NC_089511.1, read as the reverse complement.
CTTCTGCTGCCAATCCGTGCAGTCTGGCCTCCATGCAGCGGACCGGAAATGACAAGGTCCATGTCTGTAGTGTAGGTTTTGACTGATGGTGGACTGGAATTGGTGGATCAATCCCCCACTTCCCCCCTCTAGTTCAGAGATGCCGCACTCTGGTGCATGTCCTTAGGAGTCTCCCAGACGTCTCAAGTGGAAGGAACCTTTTCGACCACCATCATGACTTGCTCATTAGTATGTTCTGTATTCTTTTCTTCCTTCTTCCATGTATCTCTCCCTATTCCCCTTCCTACTCTACTTTCTAGGATTGATTCTAAAGTCAAATACTTGCCCACAATTCACAAAGACAACTTCTGGGGAGACTGCTGTGTGAAGAAGTTCAGTGAGTACCTTAAATTCACACAGCTAAGGGCTTGACAAAGGCTCGCCGAGGGTACCTACATCCCAAAGCCAAACACATTGTGATGTTTAGCCTCCGCCACACTGCGATAAAGGTCTTTTTATGGACTTTTCCCCTTCTGCCATTCCCCTCACAAATACTCTACAATTAAAAATAAGGGCATCTAGCCCACCTAGCTCCATTTTCAGACTAGTTTTATTTCCCACTATTATATGAAAATCAATTACTGTTTTAAAAGACAGTATAATTCATTGGCAAAGGCAGAGCATCTGGAGTGAGAAAGATCATATTTCAAATCTCTTTTCTACCTCCTACTTGCTGTGAATATCCATTCACTACAAGTTTCAGGATCCTCTTCTACAAAAGGAAGCTAATAATAGTAGACTGTAAGCTATGGGGTCTTTGGATAAGTTCAATAAAATAAAGCATGTGAAACGTTTCCCATGGCGTCTGTGGTCCCTTTTATGATGATGTTTCCTCTTTGAGGGTTAAACTTGCTCATTTGATCCGTGGTAGTTGAAAATTTAGGGTAAAATCAGGAATTGGGATTTATTGCTCTCTTGAAGTAAATGGCCAAACTTGAGGGGTTTTATATGAAGGAACCTACTCCGGCTAGTGAAGTGCTCAGGTAGAGGGCTTCAGCAGTGCAGTGACCCCTCCCCGGCTTTGAGAAATCATCATTTCCAAGGCACAAAGACACTTAGAGAGCAAACAGTCCTATCTATTTCTGCCAGTTGCTTTCTCACCGATATTGTCCCTGGCCCCAGGTAACAATATATGAAAGTCAAGCTTATCTGAAAGGCAGTAAATTACTCCGCTACTTTTGTTTAAAGAAACAGAATAATAATGTGGTTCTGTCTAGGCAGGATTGTTTATTCCTAAGAATCTATAAAGGGCTTCTATGAATAGCCAAGCCTTATAACTTTTGGCAATGCCAAGGCAATAGCTATCAGATATTAGGTGTCATCAAGTGTCAGGTCCTTTATATATTTTATATGAATGTTCATGTTGATGCAGTGTAGGTTAAACAAAAGAGAGAGACTAGTTTGGTACTGAACTCTTGAAGGTCAAACAGTGCTTGATACAGACTCTGTTTTAATCCTGCTTTGTGAGATTTCAGCTCCTACATTTTTCTAACTAATACCTTTTGTCTTTATAGTAACCTTCATATACATATACAAAGGTGTATGAATTCATTTTATTTTATGTGTATGTATTTATTAGGATAGACAGTTTTAGTTGGAAAATGTATGTATATGTAACCTTATATGTACATTGCATATATATCTATATCTATATCTATGTATACAGGGTTAACCTTTAACCCTATTTAATCTTCACCAGCCTCAAATATATTAAGAGATGCATTGATTTCATTCACTTATTTATTTGGGTTTGGTTTTATAAGTACCTAACCCATCCCACACTTTGCAAGCTACCAAGAAGACAATAACTAAGTTCGTTTTCAATTTGAAGACTTTTAGTCTCTAGTCAGGGAGATGGGCTTGAAAGCAGACACAGAAAACAGTGAGACTAGGCTATGACAGATGTTTCAGAATCGGCTGTCGTAAAAGAGATGACGGAGAAATAGAGCTGACTTGAGGATTCCAAAAAGTCCTCAAAGCTGTGCTGAATGTGAGTCTGCTGACATTAAGTTTCGAGTTCATACTCTATGCCTGGTAGTCTTCTAATTGCTCTGTGTACATCAGGTCTTTGATTCCTTATGTAACCATGTATTTAAACGATCAGTGCAATTTTTGGTACATTAAGATAAAAAGAAAAAAAATAAAAGCTAAGATTGTTTAACTGGCTTTGTCTGTGTCTCACAGCCATTGAGTGGCAGAAATAGGATCTGGATCAAGGCAACCTAGCTCATTAGCCAGCACTGTATGCGAAACTAACACTTAGTGACAGGTACAAGTTTATCAGAAGGTAGAAAAGGTGAAGGGAATGAGGAATTCTAACAAAAGAGCAAGCTGTGCTCACACAGTCGGAAGTTAGCCCTGTACACAAATGGTGGTGCTTACAAACCATGCTGTACTGTGTGTTGAGATGTCATTAGGAATTTTCAATGGATACTTTCAGAAAATAACTAAATACAGTGAAGTAGTCATTACTTGAAAGCATCCAGGTCGTCCTCAAGAGACTCTACAATTTCTACAAAGCCTGAGTTACATCCTGTGCATCTTGGTAGTTTAAAAAATACGGTATCATGTCTTCTAGAAGACAGTTTCCAAGAACTGGCCTTTTCAACCGGTCAAAAACTGATTGTTTCCAGGGGTCTCAAACTCGCGGCCCGCCGGACAATTTTGTGCGGCCCGCAGACTAATCCACGAAGTTCAAAATATTAAAATATTAAATAAATATTAAATATTAAATTCAATATTAAAATATTAAAATATTTTGAACTTCGTGGATTAGTCTGCGGGCCGCACAAAATTGTTCGGGCCGCGAGTTTGAGACTCCTGGTTTAGACCCTGATTTGTTTGACTTCCATATTGATTTGCTCTTTTCAACCTAAACATTTGTCTGACCTTCCTTTCTTTCTTCTTTCCTCCCTTCCTCCCTCCATCCTTCCCTTTTTCGCCTTCTCCCTTCCTCCCTAGCTACCAGGGCTTGCTATTACACAAAATTCACATCCCATGTATATATCCCCTTGCAATGTTGAAGTTTCATAGACCAGCGATCTTTAAAACTTAGGATTCCATCCTTGCATTTTGTTGACATATGATCACTTTACTTCCAATCTTCATTTAACTGTACACATAGCCTGGAATACTAACTCTCACCCTATGACCTTCATGGATTTTGGGATTTAAAACCATCTTTGCCTTCAACTTTACATATCAACTACTAGGAAATAAACTACTTCAAAGCTGGACAGTTTAAAATCACAACCATTTTAGCCCTGGCCAGGTAGCTTAGTTGATTAGAGCATCATCCTCAAACTCCAAGATTGCAGGTTCCATCCACGGTCAGGGCAAATACAAGAATTGACCAATGAATGCTCTTTCTCTTTCTCCTTTCTTCTCTCTCTAAAGCCAATAAAATTTTTAAAAATTTAAATAAAATTAAAAAAAAACATAGTATCAAGACCATTTTACTGTATTTCATGATTTGGGTGTTTGTCAGGAATAAAAGCCATAACACTTATTCAGGGAAAAAGGTAGAGAATCAAGCATGTATGTATAAACTCATATAATATAGTAGCTAAATAGTGAATATTTAATGTATGTAAAATGTTGTTCTGAAAACATTAGATTATCTTATGAATAGGTGAAGAAATTAAACACACATATATGTAAATAAGCCAAATGTAGTGTATCTGTGTGTGTGTATGTATATATATATACATACACACACAGATACATAAATATACATATACACATACATATGTATATTTATATTGTATTATATTGCTTAATACATATTTATTTTATTATGCAAAATATTATATAAATATGCTATGCATTCTGTAAATACTTCTATTCGGTAACATTTATGATAAAAAATGTTGTTTATATGCATATATGCTCATAATAATTATAGAAGTACTGTAATAAAAAAAGAAAAATAAATTACTTCCCCCTAAGAATGTCACCAATAGTGAAACTGATGTAAAAACAGATGATTAATGAGGTTCTATAAATAATGGGGATTAAAAAGCCTCAACTTGTATAGCAAGTTCTTACTTTTGGATTTTCAACTTCTGTGCACATGAATGTTTCTTTTTGCCTACACACTTCTTACTCTATGCCTGCTCTTGGCTGGAGCCATCACCCAGGACCTCATGCCACTTGGCCTTCACTTTAATATACTTATATATCTAAGTCATAAAAACTTCATAGTGATTAAATACCTGGAAGAGAATGAGAAAATGAATAATAACATTTTTGTAAGTCACTCGCTATAGACTGTAGCAGCAATTTTCAACCTTTTTCATCTCATGGCTCATATAAACTAATTACTGAAATTCTGTAGCACACCCAAAAATGTATTTTTTGCCGATCTGCCAGAAAAATTAAAAAGGGGGTATAATTTCAATTCATTCACACCGGAAAGCTCTTGTATTGGCTGTCATTTTTTTATTTGATAAACGCAAGGACAAGAGACCAGTGCCCCTAACGAAACAGTCAGGAATTGCATGTTTTAAAAATTCTTGCAGCACATCTGTGAACATCGTTGGAGCTAGAGCATGGTCGGCACTGTACCTGCATCTTCTTATTAAAATAATCATGTAGTTCTACAAAACAGATATGCGCTGTTACTGTGCTGAGTATGGCCAGCAGAAGTATGCCCCTCTTCATAAAGATATCATATCCTGGCCTGACCTGTGGTGGCGCAGTGGATAAAGCGTTGACCTGGAAATGCTGAGGTCGCCAGTTCAAAACCCTGGGCTTGCCTGGTCAAGGCACATATGGGAGTTGATGCTTCCAGCTCCTCCCCCCTTCTCTCTCTCTCTCTGTCTCTCTCCTCTCTCTCCCTCTCTGTCTGTCTCTCTCTCTCTCCTCTCTAAAAATGAATAAATAAATAAATAAAAAGATATTATATCCTAATCCACCAAAGCTACAGTATTACTGTTCTGTCTCACACAGTGAACATGACTTTCCTGATGTGTTTGAGGTTGTGGACCATGAGATGGAAAAGACTCCAGTGGGTGAGATCTCTGATTCTATGTGGGTGGGTGGGGGCCCAATGAAGTTACATAGGTTCTTAAAAGTGGAGAACCTTCCCCAGGGAGTTCTGAAGGAGTTATGACTGTGAAAGAATGGTTAGGGAAAAGCTATGTTACCAACTTAGAAGATAGAACAGGGGAGTCAGGAGTCAAGGAATGGGAATGTCTAGAAAGTAGAATAGGCAATGACACAATTCTTTCCCAAAGCCTCCAGAAAAGAATGCAATGCTGCTCATACCACAATTTCAGCACAATGAGATTGGCATTGACCTAAAGAACGGTGAGGTAATAATTAGTGTTGTTTTAAGGCACTAAGTTCATAGCGGTCTGTTACAGCAGCAATGGAAAGTGAACCCACTGAGAAAGAAACAGAGGGTCAGAGAAGGACTCAGTTCCCTATTTCACGCACTCCAGACTTTAACTTCAGAGAGGCTGACTCTAGGCTCCATAACCCCTCCGTCACACTAACCTGTGTCAGAGGACTATATTTTCTCTAGAAGGCTCCCTTTTGTGGATCAAGGACAGATATTACAGCAGGAAAAGACAATTTCTTGGGCTGACATGAACATACTTTCACAGAGTAAAGATATAATATTATGACATCAGGTTTTATGGAAGGTGAGTATAAGAAATATAATTTTGAAGAGCACATTTTTGTGTCCACTAAGCTGACAGTAGAATCTATTGTCTGTTATGTTTGGCAATGCCAGGTACATTCACACCCGACTGATAAACACTATCTTGCTGTTCTCTGATAGGAGACATTATACCACTGGAACAAACTTTAATATTTTTACAAAATAGCAACTTATGCCACATCAACATTTTTATATAGCCTGATTTCAAATACTTCTATTTCATATATTGTAGAAAAATATGTCATTATATAATATAAAAATACAGTATTTTCAATATATGCAAGTATGGCTATATTATGAACAATAATTTGATGTGTTGCCCTCGTGTTTGTGTATGCCTTTGAGTATTTCACCTGCCCACCTCCACCACATGCATGACAGGTAGGCTCCACGACACAGTGTATCCTGGACATTCAACATAGTTTTTGTTTCCAGTGGAAAGTCTGAATATCTAGTAGTTATTTTCTAAACTGCTACTTTGAAATGCACCCGAATGGGTCATCTAAGTGCCATGCGAAAGTACGTGCATAATGAAGGATGCCATGGTCAGAGTAAGGGGACTTTGCTGGAAGTTTACTTCTCCTTTGCCATCTCTAAACTAGAAGCATATGTGACATATGCATACATGGTCTGTGTACTGTGTGCTTGAGTGGGCGTGCACATGCATTTAGTTTATTTCAGGAGTGAGGCGCTAAAAAGGGAAGATAAGAAAGAAGTAAAAGCCAACCTAGGGTTTATTATCAAACTGGTCATTCCTATGGGCCATACTGTGACATCAAAGAACCCATATGTTAGCAAGAGAAAGAAAGTTAGTTCAGATGAGATGAGCCATTCTGATTGGACACTTGCAAAGCTTGTCATTGCAGCAATAGCTGGAATGAAAATTGATACATGAGAAATAGCAGGAAGATGATAGATGGATGGATGGATAGATAGATTGATATGTTCATATGAAAACAATTGTTTTCACCCAGTCTTTTTCCCAAAAAGGATTTGTCAATATTTTCAAGTTTATGTGTATACATCCCTGTGGGCACACACACAATTTCTGTGACTGACCTCTTGTGTTTTAAATCAATGGTGAGCCAACACGTTAGACCACACATTAATGTAAAGTATGCCAGGTACATCAGCATTATCCATTGCCATCCTGGCACAGTGGACCATAAATGCCACACGGTGCAGTAACACCAAAACAAGGGGTGGGTTTAGAGTCAGAACGCTCAACTCTGGCAGGACTCTGGAAAAGGACCAATTGGAAATCCTTTGGGCTTTGCCGGCTGTCAAGTCTCTGCTATAACTACAGCTCTGCCATTGCAGCATTAAAGCAGCCATGGGATGTGGGGGAAAGGGATGTGACTGAGTTTCAATAAAGTTTTATTTACGAAAGATGGTGGTAACTTGGTAGCCTCTAGTTTTTTAATGGGAGAAATTAATTTTGTTTATATATATATATTTGTTTATATATATATATATGTAAGGTGTTTATAAAATTATATAATAAGAAGTTTGGGAAATGGCCCTGGCCAGATACCTCAGTTGGTTAGAGCATCATCCCAAAGCTCAGATGTTGCCAGTTTGATCCCCGGTCAGGGCACATACAAGAACAGATTGATGTTCCTTTCTCCTTCTCTCTCTCTTCCTTTCTCTGTCTAAAATCAATAAAATAAACATTTAAAAAAGAAAAGGTTTGGGAAGTAGAGATAATGAACAGATATTATCTGGTACCATCTGAACACAGTGTGTCAAATCCTATCAAGTAACTAGGATGAGCGACAGGTCACGTGTTGGGAGCACAGGAAATAACATTAGGATTGGAATGAGGAGAGTTAGTTTCTAATTCTTTCCCTGCAACTTCATCTTCGTGATTTTTAGGCAAAACCCTTCAATTGTCCGTGCTTAAATTTCATCATTTTAAAAATTAGAACACTGTTAGAAACTTCCAAAATTGTTGTGAAAGCTAAAACGCAACCACATGGAAATGCACAAGCTCTCTGCCTGCCGTGTAATAGACATTCAATAAATGCCAGCTGAGTCTCAACCACATAGCCGGCAGGGGAGGTGTGAGCCTTCCAGTCACTGAGACTTACCGCTGTGCTCACAGAGTCTGTGTGGATCCACAGCGTTATGCCCAAAATCTCGTTATTAGCGGTGTGAAAGTTGGCCAGAGTGCCTCCTGTTGGTGGGAGGACCCTAACAGAGGCCTCACCCAGGAATGAATGAGCAGGAATTCAAGGATGCCAGTGCCGCCACGTACGGTAAGTGTTACCATTATTTTGTAACTGTTTATAACGATCTTATTAAATCTCAGTAATTTCTGAGGCTTCCCTGAAACATGAAACTCTATAGATCCCGCATCACAACGGTGGTTGCTTTTAGAGAAAATACAATTAGCAGTAATACACTTCCTTGCTTTTAAGAACAACTGATTTTATGAACCAGAAGTCACCTTAAGAGATTTTTCAAAGCAGAAAGCTCAGCAAGCAATTCATTCTGACAAGTGAGAGCATGGCATCTCCCCTCCTCAAACATTACTGCCTAATGGCTCCGCTTCCCTAAGAGATGGGGCAACTACGTGATTCACTGCAAATGAGCACACATCCCGGAAAAAAAAAAAAAAAAGGCAGCCTTTCCAGGAATACATCACCGGAGGATGGGGAAGCCTCATCAACTTTTTCCATAGAGTCAGCGGAGTGGGTTAGGCACAACTTCTTTTACAATGGACTTTCACTTCAACATCACGCAGCGAGAATTCACAATTGCAACATGTTCTTGCCAAGGATCAATAAGCTTCCTTCTGAAAAGCCTTCCATCATCAGCAGGGAGGGGAACCTCTCTCTGCAGCCTCTGAGCTCCTTGGCTGCTGTGCCCGAGCCCCCCACTATTTCAAGGAAAAGCGTAAGCCCCTTTCGGAAGTGAGTGGGATTCAGCAAGAAATCATTCCCCGCACAGCATCGCTGCTTGGGGAATATCTCCAACATCAGGAAAGGTTTACCGAGTGCCTCTTAGGATGCTGCTTATGGGAGACGTGGCAAAGAGACGCAGAGACACAGATAGAGGGAGGGAAGAACTGGTACCATGAATGTATCTAGGACAGTCAGATACTTCCACAGAAATGTCTTGGAAGGTTTCTCCTAATTATCCCACCCTTCAGGTATTTAGGTGATTTTCTTGTTGCTGCCTGATGATAATTTTTCATCCATTACTTTAACCAACATTCACTGCCGCTTATTCTGGCTGAGGTCTTAGAATAAGGACAAGAATTAATGGGATATGTAAAATAGCATCTCTATCTCCAAGGAGCTCATATTCTAGTTGGGAGAAACGCATGAATTAGGGATTATAAAATAACCGTGAAGATGATAATATAACAGAGGAATTCCTTGCTGTGCGCTTCACCCACTACATGGCTGTTTCTCAGCAAATAGACTCAGCTAAGGAAGGGAACGATATTCACTACAGAGTTTTACAATTTAAGTCCTGAGCTTATCTGCACCCCCTGCTGATTGCATATTTTAAAAATATTATTAAATGTATTGGGGTGACATTGGTTAATAGAATGATACAGGTTTCAGGGGTATGACTCTATAACACATCATCCGTATATTATATTGTGTGTTCACTACCCCAAGTGAAATCTCCCACCACTGTTTATCTCACCTCTCCCCTCTTCTCCCCCCTCCCCCCTTTCCTTTAGTAATCACCATATTGTTTTCTGCTTGTAATTTTTCTTGTGTTTGCTGCTTGTTTTGGCTTAATTCCTTCACGTTTTTCGCCCTCAGTGGGAATGCAGATTGGTGCAGCCACTGTGGAAAACATTCTGGAGTTTCCTCAAACACTCCAAAATGAGAACTGCCTTATGACCCAGTGATTCCACTTCTGGGAATACATCCAAAGAATATATGCACCCCTATGTTCACTGCGGTATTATTTACAATAGCCAAGACTTGGAAGCCACCTAAGTGCCCATTAGTAGATGAGTGGATTAAAAAAATGCTGATTGCCTATTTCTGATGATTTATTCACTTGGCGTTCCTGGTTTTTCCCCTTGGCCTGTTCTTTTGGCACTGTAACTCAGCAACTGTAATCCTCTCAACCTTATTGTTCAGATTTTGTGTTTGAGTTAATTTTTTTCTTGTTTTAATCTTGGCAATGTTTTGTGCAAATTTCTAAGTGTGAGCATGTGGCCTTATATGCCAAATTCTCTGGAGAAAAAGCAAATCCCCTCCCCCATTTCTCCCCAGGGTAGTCATTCTAGGAATTCCCTGAATATATCCATCTCCAGTCAGACCCACCAACATATTAAAGGACCACGACAAAGTATTCATGATGTACAGACAGCGTAATCTCACAGTCTTCCCGGGAGAGGCAGTCAGATCTTCCCACAAGAGGCAATATTTGAAAGGAGACGTAAGAGATAAAAAGCATTTTGCAATGTGGATAGTTTTAAAAGAGCATTCTAAATGAATAGGTTTTTCATGTGCATTTGTTCAGGAAAGTACAAAGATACTTCAAATAACCATACAATCGTTGGGAATCACCAGATTATCACATTAAAGTTGAAGTGGTTAGAGGAGCATTGTTATATCGTGATTCGTCCTGTAGATCTTGATAAAGGTTCAGATTGTAATATATATCATCATGAGCTAACAAATGATGCTAGAAGGACAATGAATTAACAAATGGCATTATAATCATCAAACAGAAGAATGAAAGAAAATGAAGACCAGAAGTAAGCAAAAATGACCAGAGTCAAGAGGCCAAATGACGTACAACATAGACTTGGGGCTGGCGAGCATTAGAAAAGTGGGTTCTGAAAATTGTCTGCAGTATCTGTCTCATCAAGGTAGACAAGAGGTTGGCCAAGCTACACACGAATTTAGAGGCCGGAGAGAGCCGGATTTGAAAACTTTTATTTGAAAGTTATTTGCTGAGATATAACAGCTAAAACCACTAGTATGACTCGAATTTGACTAGGGAGAATGTGTTGGATGAGAACAGGATATGAGGGGCGCATTCTAGAGATTACAAATCACCATCTATTCAACATTAATTGATGGATTTATGTTAGGGTAAAATCTCAAGTCTCCCAATTGGGGGGGGGGACAAAAGAAAGAATCTAATATTTAATTTATTTTGAAAATAGAAACAGAATGCAAAATGCCAACACTCAAGTTTGCTTATAATTTAGTCAATTTATTTTATAAAAATATTTAGGGTAGCACCTCTTATTTTATTGGGCCCTATGCCGGACATCATCAATACATCAAAGATAGAATCGCGTACCGTTGCCACTCTGCCTCTTGGTGTTCTCCCCTTGTCCTCTGTGCTATGGCCTCAAGTGCTAAAAATAGCCCAGTTGATTTGCTCGTTGGCCCCAGATGGGATTTGCCAGGTGGTCAGGGTACATGTGGGAGTCTGTCTCACTATCTCCCCCCTCTCCTCTAAAAAGAGAAAAAATTAAAAAGAAAGAATAACATCAGTCCTTTGAGGAAAGCGTTTCGCCCCACCACCTCACAATACGTATAGGTGATAACATTGATGTCCCTAATAGTACACTGATCTGTGCTAAGTCCTAGACCAGAAGAGCGAAGCCAGGACAAGCACACAGTTTGCCAGATTTTTACTCCAACGTTCAGGAAGTCAGTTTCCTCAGAGACATTATCCACAATCTCCAATTACATTCTATCCAAAAAATATCCAAAGCACCTGTTCAGGTCCCTGTGACTCTTTCAAAATTTGAATGATTCTCCGGAAATGATGACAACATTTTGACTTTTTGTCATTTATAACCTAACTCAGGACCCTGCAGCCTTTTTATACTTTCCAAATAAATCTTGATGCTGGCTGTTGAAGAACCAAAATGAAATTCGAGTAGTTTTATTTACTTTATCTTATCTTTTACTGCCAAGCAAAAAGCATATCTGACACCCTGCTAATATCTGCTCAGGAATCTGCTGCTGTGTAAAATAGGTGGGTTAATGGAGAAAGAGTGATGATAATAGTAGCAGCAATGAAGTAATAATAAATCATTATAAATATTACAAATAATAATAACCGTATTAGTTTGCTAGTCCTATCATAACAAAGCATCGCAAACTGAGTGACTTATACAATAGATATCTATTGTCTCACCGTTCCGGGATTTAGAAGCTCAAAATCAATGTGTCCACAGGTTTGCTTTCTTTACAGGGCTATAAATCTGTTCTATTTCTCTCATGTAAACTTCTGGTGGTTTTTGCAAATCTTTCATATTCTTTGATTTAGATAAACATTTTCCCAATAGCTGCCTTCATTTTTATATGGTATTTTACCTATGTGTATGTATGTTTCCAACTTTACCACTTTTATAAGGACATCAATCATATTGAATTAAGACCCACCATAATAATCTCATTTTAAATCAATAACTTCTGTAAAGACCCTAGCTCTAAATACGGTTACATTCTGAGTTACTGAGAGTTAGGATTTCAACACACACATTTTTGAGGGACACAATTTAACCTATAACAATACTAACAGTGCTTAAAGTAAGAAGATATATATATATATATATATATAGATATATATATAGATATATATCTATATATATATATATATAGATATATATATATATATATAATTTGCCCTGGCCAGATAGTTTGATTGGATAAAACATTGCCCTGAAGCACAGAGGTTGTCAGTTCAATCCCTGGTCAGGGCACATGCAGGAATAGATCAATGTCTCTCTCTCCCTCTCTCTCTTTCTCTCCCTTCCTCTCTTTAAAATTAATAAAAAAAAAAAACATAAAAAAGGAATATTTTTTTATTGCACCTAAGAATTTCTGAATACTCACTAGATAATATGCTAATCTACACTGAGCACATTTAATAATCACGACAATTCTGAGAGTAATATATGAGTAGGCTAATTTTATAAGTTAATAGCTAGCAAAAGTCACTTAACTAGCAAGGCAGCTGTTTGCAAATAGTAGTGAGTTTGCCCCTCAGGGGATTTTTGGTGATGCTACTGGCGGTTAGGGGGTAGAAGACTAGGGATGCTGCAAATCTTATGGAACCAAGAATGTCAATAGTGCCAAGGCTGACAAATTTTAGTTTAAAAATGCAACCCAGATTGTCAGTCACATCAGATGAACCCTAAGACCAATGTTCTCAAGAATATTTTAATATATTTTTGCTAGGCTCTTTCTGATATGGCTTCTGGTCATATTGCATGCATAATACAATTTTATATTTAACTTTTTAAAATTGAATTTATTGGTTAATAAAATTATATAATGTGGCAGTACCTTTTCTTGAGCCTTATTTTGACAACTCAGCACACTGTGGAATGATCAAGCATCTAGGATCCAAGCTTTGAGTTTGCAATTCTAAGATCTGGTGAGATATGGCATTATCTCACCATATATGGTTAGATGAGCACTAGACCCTCCAAGAGAATACTGGAATTCAACCTTGACCTTGCCATGGGTATTTGACTGTGCTTAGATTCTGGAGGTTAGTAACGAGTGTGGTCCTTTACTGGAAGACAAGAGGCAAGAGATCAGTCTTGGGCAAGTTAATTCTTAGGTGAGTTAAAATACTAATTACAGGAAAACATGTTTGGAATATCTTATTTGGCTCAGTTAGTTATAATTAAAAGTTACATGAACGTGTACACAATGATTAAACAATAATTAACAATAATTATTTTAAACAATAATTTTTAACAATAATGAAACTATAGTTGTAACAGAAAAGTATTAGCAGAAGGATGGGGAAGGACAAATGGGAAAAAGATGTAAGAGAACAAATTAGCTACCACAGGAGAGATTAAAAAATAAGGTGTACATTTTTATAAATCAATGACTCATTTATCATATCTAGTTTAGATATATAGAAGAAACTATTATAAGAAACACTTCAATGAGTTGAAACTCACCACTTTATGAAAGCAAGACTGGGGCAGAGTCCCCATATTTTTTGTTACAAATCCTTCAATGCTATTTGAGTTCTTAGAGATATTAATTTACTAGCTTAGTAATACATAGGTAGGATATAAAACTGAGATTTCTGGACATAGATAAAGGTGAAGCGGTTACTAAGGTGAGGGTGTTGAGGGGGAGGGGTGTAAAGAGGGACAATGGACATACAATGCAATCAACAGGTCAAGAAAAGTATTTTTTTTTATAAAAAATTTATTAACTGAAGATACAAAAAATAATAAAATATGTTAGACCAGGTAGATTCTATGGACTTATTTTTAAATGTTCAAAATAACAACTATCCACCCATGCGGACAACACAAATGTTAGCATTTAGCTTTATTTTCCTCCAATCTCTGTATATCTCTCTGTATTTCTGTTGTCATACAGTTTATGGTTTCCTGAATTGCTGTCGTTGCACAATTTTTGGTACGTTTCATTATATTAAGAAATACGCGTATGAAACAGCATGCGTGGGTTTGGGGCATGCTCCGTAGAGCTCCTATTTCCTCACTTCCTGTACCGGGGTGGTATGCACGCCACCTGCATCAATGACATCAGTGGCTTCTCTTACCCTGGCTTCCTGTTGAGTTAGGCCAATGGGAAGCCAGTATCAGAGGGAGGAAGAGAAGTGAGGTAGGACAACTTATTTCACTAGTTTGTTCCATGGGGAAGTTGCCTCAGCTAGGTAGATTCTTTTCTTAAGTTTCTTTTTTTTAGTTAAATTTATTGAGGTAACATTGGTTAATAACACTATATACCAGGAGTACAACTTTATAGTATGGTAACTGTGTACTCCACTGTATGCTCACCACCCACTGCCACTGCTTATTCAACATTCAGTTTCCCCCAGTCACTTGCTAAAAGCCGTGTGTGTGTGTGTGTGTGTGTGTGTATGTGTGTGTGTGTGTGAATAACACCTCATTTAATTATCGCAGCTGCATTATATAAAGTGTATTGATCCCCTTGCTTCAGAAGAGAAAGGAAACTCTCAGAGTAGTTGAGTAACTCATCAAAATTTTCACCTCAGGGAGGTAGGAGAACCAGGATATGACATTGGTTCTATCTGGTTCAGAACCTTTGTTGGGCAAAGGAGGGTGTACAGCATTAGGCAGCATATTTGCAGAAAGGACTCCCACTATGTGTGGGGGCCACTTCTTATTTCTTCCCCCAGAGTCTAGTGGCATCTCTTGATCACATGGCCATATCCAAGGTAACACATGCTTAGCTGATGTTATTTGTTCAGATATAGATAAGATAGATAGAGATAGAGATAGAGATAGAGATAGAGATAGAGATAGAGATAGGGATAGAGATAGGGATAGAGATAGACATAAGGATATAGATAGGGATATAGATAGAGATATAGATAAGATAGATAGAGATAGAGATAGAGATAGGGATATAGATAGGGATAGAGATAGAGATAGAGATAGAGAGATAGATAGAGATAGAGATATATAAATAGATTATTTGGGTGTGAGGGAGCCTGGGCATCTGGAACACATTTTTGTATATTTATTTCACTGATCTTGTAAAGAAATCCTGCTCCATTAGTGTGTGTGGCACCAATGCTCCATTCTCTAGAACCGTTTCAGGGTCAGGCAGCTTTCTCTCATCCATTAGCAGCCCCCCTCTTTCCAGTGTTCCATCAGGGGTAGGGTGAGCTGCACCAGTCGGAGCTCCGCACACAGAATTCACCCACTACCAATACATCACTTTCAGGTGCTCTGTTTCTACCAATGAAGTATATTGCACAGTAGTGCACTTAAAGGAAATGAAAAATAGAATTTAGCACTATTCTGTTTTCCAGCCTACAACAAAATAAAACTTGCAAGTATTCTTCACACATCTGGGTTATTTGGTGCCTAGACCATAAACGCAGCTGAAATCTCATTTCTTCCCAAAGCGTTTTCTATTATGAAATTATATTTATTTATTTTCAAATATGGAAGCTATCCACTCATGCTTTGTTCCCAATCTTTTATTTATACCTGGAAGAGAAGACTTGGCATCAAGTGGTAACTCTGTACAAAAGCAAAGAAGAAACATGGTAAGCCAAATCTCAGGACCCAGTGTGAGACAGTGAGCTGTAGCTGAGCGATAACTCACATGGTGGTGTCATCCAGCCAGCCTCTTAAACCGTCTCACCTTATCGGACCTCAGTTTCTGCATCTACAACATGAAGAGGTTGGGTGAAATCAACATTTGTTAAGCTGGAACTGTGTACTAGTATAATGCAATAACAATAATAAAACTGCAAAAATTTGGAAAGTACTTTTTCAAAAAAATTAAATAATTGGATTAAATTTCCTATTTTAAAAAGGTGTTGTTTGAGATAATGATAAGAACACACACCTCTAGTTGGCTCATAAAAAGGGGGATTTTATTATAAAATATTTATCTCTCAATTTCACAGAACACACCCCCACACACACACACACACACATGCACACACCAAGGGCGGGGATGTGCTACAGTTCGGGGGGTTAAAAAACCAAACATTGTCACTGACTGGACATTTTCTTCATCTCTCAATAGATGCTGTCTCTTCTTCCCATCACACTATTCTCTGTCCTCCTGCCTTGCACTGTGTAAGTCTGATGTGCCTCAGCACTTCATTTTACAGGTAATCCGAATGTTTCTGCAACTACATTCACAATTACATCAGCAATGATCATAGAGATACCTGGTAAGCTAATGACAGTTGTATTGAGGTTGGACTGGGTAAATTTAACAGGCAATGGCTGAACATTAAAATTAAAATTTCTGAAATTGGGTAAAATCTGAAATGTACCTAAGCTAGGCCCACAGTGAATACAGTGATGTTATTAATCTATTCTGAATAAGTGTAGTGATATCAGATTATTGTAGTAATTTATAGTTTTTCATTTTTACCCAAATAGTTAGAACCATAGGCGATCCTTATAAATGTCGTTGTTATTTATCATGTAAAAAATAACTGGGAAATCCCAAGTGCAATAATTTCTATCCTTCCCCTGGGGTTTGGAATTTAAATCTCTATGAGATAACTTTTGCAGATGGGAGGTTAGCAGTTGATTTTTTTCTTCAGTTTAGCAGTTAGGCTGTTCTGGGCGTGGTGTGTGAAACTAGTGACACAGGTGAGGAAACTGAGCTATTGTTAAGAGTTCTACAACTCAGTAGTAGAGACAGACAAAATAAACAATCCCCATGTATACTGCTCACAAAAACCAGGGGATATTTCAAAATGAATAAGAAGCCATAAAATATCCCCTAATTTTTGTGAGCAGTATATTATTGTCATTATAATAAGAAGACTTAATAATTGAGTTACTGAGAAACCTTGAAAGAGGGCTTTCCTAAAGAAATGGTGTGGGACTTGTATCCCAGTAAGGGAGTGACGGAGCATCCCTGCTCTGTGAGGGATGATTGCAGAGGTGAGACTCCCCAAGGTGGGAGAGGCCTGAGGAGCCGAGGGAGAGTGATGCATGCTTCAGGTCTTTATTCTTCCTGCTCTTAGGCTCCCAGTGCAGGTGCAGGTATAGATAGGGCTTACGGACAATAGTGGCAGGGTACCAACATTACATCCACCATGACATCAGAGTAGTGATACCAACTGGCTGTGTTAGCTAGCCCGAGCCCTAAAAGTCAATCTTCTGCGTGCCTGACCTAGGAGCGCCTGAGGGCCAAGGCTAAACTAGCCCATATATGCAGGGGAGCTGGCACCTGGGCGGGCTGCCCTGCACAGGAGAGCTGGTGCTGCTTGCAGTTTCTCGGGAGAACCAGAGCTCACATCCTTGCTTTCACTATGAGAGTCCCCATCGGGTGGTGAGTTCCACAGAATGAACACTGAGGGAGAAGAAACACCCCGGATAGAAACATGCCAACATGAGCAGAGTTGTTCCTATAGTGTTAGCGAAATGCTGAAGTCAGTTTTGTAATTACAAGGATGGTTACTGGGGTGAGTGACAGAAAATCGCCCCTATGAGCATTTAGATAATTGAATCAAGAAAGTCTCCTCAAGAGAAATTGACAATGACGTCTGCTTTGGCTTCCCTTCATCTCCTGGCTATGGCTTTGTTGTCAGAGTTAAACAGCCTTTCATGAAACTGGAACTTCATTTCACCCCGGAAGTATTCGGAGAGTCAACCTTACTGACGTACTTACCGCACATCCTGTCCAGCTTTGCATTTTTGAGTTGGAGGTTAAAACACCCTGAGGTTGGCAACAAGCAGTTGCTCCTTTGAAGAAAAGAAAAGAAAACAACAACAACAAAACAGCAACAACAAAATAAACCCAAAGCTTTGAAGATGATTTGGGCTCTTCAGTTCCATTCTCTTTCATCCCACACACCCCCTACCCAAACACGTCCAAGCGGGAGGCCCTGGGAGCTAATAAGATGCTCTTGTGCTAGAAAGGGGTGCTGAATGACAGCAAATAAGGCCCATTCTAGGAGGGGCCTCACTAAAGTCTTGTTTTAAAACACAGAGTTAGTGTTCATTGACCTATTGAATCTCCCTTACTCAGACCGGACTAGAGCTTGGATGCTCAGGACAGAAACATGAGAAGGGAGTCTCTTACCTATCTCATGAGAGTGTTCCCCACAATGCCAAATAATCTCAAAAAAAGCCGCTCTGGAAATACAATCCTTAAAAAAGTCTTTCTCCCATATCTCTGCATCTTCTTGTGCGAGTGCTGGGTAAACAGCAAGACTCAATACGTGCTTGTTGAATTTATGATATTGGCAGCTCACTCACTTTATTCTAATTAAATTTCTCTCCCTAGGTGTAAAATGACTTTTCATTGAGCACATTTCGAATAGAATTTTTTTTAGACGGAGACAATGCCACCACAAAATGAACTCAAATCTTGTTTGGTTTGATGAGTGCATTTTATTATCAGCTATTTGCTAGCTATTAGATAGCAAAAATTGGAAGCTTCTGTAAACACAAGGGGGATTAATGTAGGGAGGGCTCGCCAACCACTCGGGATGGTTCTAAAGGCGATTCAGATCAACAGATTTGTTTTTTGTGTTGCTTGTTCTGCTTTGCTGTAAAAAAAAAAAAAAAAAAAAAAAAAAAAAAAAAAAAAAATTCTCCACAGCATATCTGTTCTTAAAAAAGAACTTGGAAAAAGTGGCATTTGCGTATTTAAGAAAAAAGTCTCAGGACATATAAATAGACTCTCATTTACTGAGAGTAGAGTCAGCTTTGGGCGATGTTCTTGCTTACAGCCCACTTTGATCACCTCCTCAAAAAGATCTCTCCCTTTCCGCTTAGCTGGTAAATCTCGGAAGCGCATATGTATTTTGTCACAGCTGTGTGTGAAATATTATGTAATTAAATCTTACATTACATCAGTCTGACTGCATAATAAAAAGTCATCTGGTTAATCTCGGTTTCCAAATGTGCTTTTGAACCAACTCAGAAAAAATATTACATGCGATGTATGCCACAAATTGTTATGTAGGCATGTACTAGCATATTTATGGCATTATACTGCATGCCAAATGATGCAATAAATCCAAACACGGACATGCTAATTTCCCTTGTGTTGACAATATGAAGTTCTAAGCATTATTCTCTAATCAGAACACAACCAGTTCACTGAAGTCATAAAGTGGACTTCTCCCAAATATGCTTGCTTCCTTTCTTTATTTCAAAGAAATTATCTCATTAATTCTTCAAAGTATCCGTAAACAAAAAAAGGTATTTGAAAGATTGTGTGTGTGTGTTGCAAATTTCACAATTCAATTACAAAACTGAGGATGCAGGGAAATTCTGGATCAAATATTACTTATCTGACTGTATTTGTCATTGAGGATGTTCTATGTCAAAATTATTAGCAAAATAACCCAAGCAAACAAATGACCTGGGTATGGAGAGTGAGTGAGATTTAGTATGGTATTTTTCAGGCAGTCAAAAACAAACAAAAAACAGGGAGATGGCATTCAAGAGGAATTTCACTGTAAAATAAAAAGAATGTGCACTTAATTTTGTTGTTTTCCCCAAATTTAGATATGATCCAGAAGAGAATGGTAGTATTAATAGTATTTATATTAGGTTCTAGGCATGGGGATATTGCCTTTAATTGCATTATTTACATTTATTATCACCAAACCAATTGTGGTTGGTTTAATTGTTTCTTTGTTTTTTCTTTTACTTTTTCCTATTGAAAACAGGAAATAAAAACAAAACACCACAACTGGAATTAGGCCAAGTATCTACATTATGAAATAGGTATAACCCTTGAGTGGTTGCCCAGAAAAAAATACATACCTAACAAGTTCAGCGAACAGGATCCAGATTTTAAGTTTATGATAATATAGCCATTAAGGTTACTTAAATTAAATGTATAATGGATCAGCACCAAACTATCAGCTTATTTATTTATTTAGCACACAGGGAACTACTGTCAGCGGTTCCTTGAACATGCTGAAAACAATGGCCCTGGGGATAGTGGCCAAGGGGTGTCCTGGCTGCTTTTCCTACTCATTAGGACTTCAGCCTGCTGTCAAGAGGGTACCACTAATGTGACTATAATATGAATGGACCCTCCCCCCCAGAGCTGTGCAATGCAATGTAGCAGCTCTTCTTGTAATTTTGTCAGTTCCCATCTCCAAATCCATGTAAAATAAACAAGCCACATGAAAACACAGAGATTACTATGCTAATAGAGCCTCTAGGAAACATCTCTAGTACACATATTGACAGCTCCAAGGCCCTTCTCTATAGAAATTTTAGGTTCTCTAGCCTTAATGAGCTACTAACACTAGTCTGGGGCAGATGGATTGATTTGATTGTTTTGAAATAATATCATAGAAAATCAATCCACCTATGAAATATGCAAGTATTGTATATACATAGACAAACATTTAAAAAGCTGTTTGCTTAACATTTGTACATCTTATTATATAAGCTACATGCCTGCACACTTTCCTAACAACCTTTGCAATAACAACAGCAACAATAAATTCTCACTGTGCTAGAATAAATATTTTATTTCATTTATATAAGTTTGGAAGTTTGAAAAGTTCAAACATGTCCTAGGTATTATTTTAGTCACTAGGGATGCAATTGTGAAGAAAAAAAAAAGATAAGTTCCATCTATCTTTTTAGAGATCTCACATGCTAGGGAGAAGGGGGGGTTAGGGGAAATAAAAAGACCAAAATAAACTAACAAAATAGTAACAAACTCATATATACTGAAAACAGACTGACAGCTGTCAGTCAGAGGGGAGGTAGTTATGGACTGGTTGAAAAAAGTGAAGGGATTAAGCAAACAAACAAAAAACTTGTAGACACAGAAAACAGTGTGGTGATTACTAGAGGGAAGGGGGGTAGGAGTGACCCCATGTTCATGGTAGTATTTTTTACAATGGCCAAGACATGGAAGTAATTTAAGTGCCCATCAATAGATGAATGGATAGAGAAGATGTGGTACATATATCAATGGAATATTATGCAGCCATAAAAGAATGAAATTTTGCCATCTGTGATAACACGAAGGGACCTAGAAGGTATTATTCTAAGTGAAATAAGTCAGTGACAGGTGTGAGGTGATATCTCATTGTGATTTTAATTTGCATTTCCCTGATGGTTACTGATGGTGAATATCTTTTCCTATGCCTGTTGGCTGTCTGTATATCCCCTTTGGAGAAATGTCTGTTTATGTCCTCTGCCCCCACGATGTGTATTCTTGTAGGAACTTTATAAATACTTTAAACTTTTGTGGAAAGTGGTGTATAAAATAAGAATGATAATATACTTTTGTATGAAATAACCAACACATACTGTGAGAGAAATGTTAAATGTAAATTAGTATAAAAGAAGCAAGGAAATGTCACTTTAGTGTTATCTATAAAAGAGTTGAAATAATACCGATACTGCAGAGTAGTTAAAAAGCATGTTCTGTAAAAATAATCAGACAGAACTGAATTTGCATCTGGATCTTGACAATTGCTTTCTGTGTGACCATGGTTATATTAACTAATCCTTCTCAGCTAAGGTCTCCACAGTATCTGAAATAGAACCTAGCCTCATATTCTGAGGATCAAGTAAGTTTATTATTGTAGCTGTTTTGTACAGAACCAGACCTTCGAGTGTACTTACTATTATGATTTTTGCTAAAAATTAACTTTTGATGAGGAAAGGAAAGCCCAAGGGAATTATAGGTCTTAATTAAATATCATTTAAATGATTCTTAAAACCACATCAATACATAGAACTATTGATGATGAATGTTAAGCAAAAGGCTAAAGAATGTAGTATTCATGATCACTGTCCTCTTCTCCCCCATTTTATAGTTTTCCATCCAACTAAATATCTTAAAGTAAGGATTGGAAATTTGGGAGAGATTTCTCTTATAATACCATTACCATTATAAATCTTTTTTAAAATACTTTTTAGCAAGATAAAAAGAGAGAGCAAGAGCAAGAGAGAGATAGACAAGAAGAGAGAGAGATGAAAAGCATCAACTTGTAGTTATAGCACTGTAGTTGTTCATTGATTGCTTCCCATGTGTGCCTTGTTCCGGGAGCTCCAGATGAGCCAATAACCCTTTGCTCAAACCAGCGACCTTGGGCTCAAGCCAGTGACCTCGGGATTTTGAACCTGGGTCCTCAGTGTTCCAGGTCAACGCTCTATCTACTATACCTCCACCTGGTCAGACTAAACATTTTAAAGTAAAAAAAAAAAATATGCCACCTCGTAAATGATATTTTATAATGTTTGGTTGACTATATAAAAAATTGAATGTTGGTTCTGAAGTCTATGACTCACATGTGATACAGGACAATTAGAACAACCAAAATCGATGCCATCAAATTTTTGAGAGTTGGAAAGTTCCACACAAGTATTCTCGTCTAAATCAGAAGTGGATTTCTTACATCCTCCCTCCATGTATATTTTGGTGGTCCTTCTGCCATTCAGTTTTCAACAAATTTTGTGTTCAGAGTAAATAAACAAAGGTGCTTTGGACATTTCTAAGAGTTTAAACAGAAAGCTTTAGTTTACAATCCCTTACCTCACATTAATTTAGAGGTCATTTCAAGTAGAACTCATGAAATATTCCGAATAATTACACTCACAATGCTGGAGTTGATGCCCCTGGAGATACACATAATTTCACAACTTGAAAGATATTTTTAACTCAAAGAGTTCAATTAAACCAATTCAGTTGCTATGTGGTAGTAATTTAAATTATGCTCCTATTTGGTTAATGAAGTCATTACCTGCTAAGCATTGTCACACAATTTCTGTGATATTTTCCAACAAGTGCTTTTCTTTTTTCATTTTTAGACCTGTAGAGAGGCGAGACATCTCTGTAAAAGACAGCGAAATGTTGAGCCCATAGCTTCTTTTCACAGTAGATGAGATGGTACATGAAGTATGTCCTTCCTAGGCCCTCATTTGTGGTGTTCAATGAATATGGATTAGCAATTAAGCATGGCTACACTTGAAGCTAAGATAAATTACAGGAATAAATTTGGGGTGGATGTGTGGCGTGAAATCCGTATTGATCGGCGAGCAGAAAATGACCTCGAAACTGCTTTCAACTATATGTGGCTGGAGAGAGTTCCCGCACCCGTGTTTTGTCCAGTTATATCGAAACTGTCATTAAAGATGCTGGGAAATTGACAAGGAAGCAATTACTCTAGGTGAGACTCCAGAAGAGTCTTGTTTATTTCCAAGTTCAAAGAAAAAAAAAATCCACCTTCCCAATCTTATAGGATCATAATTTTATTAATAGCTCAGGGATTTCTCCTATTTCCCTAATTGTTGTTGTTTCCTCATCAGTTATTCCCATTGGATCATGAACACTTTGGGAAAAGATGCTACATTTTGCATTTCCACACATCCAGGATCTGGCATACAGTAGAGAATAATGAACGCTTGTTCAGTAGAATATGCAACCTAATATTCTCCAGCACATTGAAAAATACGGAACGTGCTCTCATTCCATACATTTAACTTTTTAAAATCAATAATCCTGTGGATGAAGATTTTCCAGATCAAGAAACTTACATGCAGAGATATTTCCAAGCTGGAAAGTGGAAGAGCCAGCCCTTTGCAATTCCAAAATGTTTCTCATAGGATATCAAAGCTTAATGAAATTTTAGACTTGGTCAGCATCAACTCTTCTTTTGGCAGAAGAAGAAAGAAACTAAGAGAGAACCAGTTTTAATTGCTTTACGCAAGAAGACACAGCTAGTTAAAAACAAATACATTATCCTAAGAGGCACAAACTGTAGCTATTTGCACTTGATATCAGACAATAGAAATCTAGCAGAATAGGATGTCATTTAAGTCCCAAGTTGTCTTTCACTAAAACTCTAATAACTGAAGGAAATTGTTCAGTCTACTAACAACTCTACAGTTCCCAGCAATGAGCACAATAGTGTAGATATAGTACATATCTACATTATTATTTGTAACAGTAATGTATGAAAATAAGGTATGTGGAAACATAAATGAATTATTTCCTCATCTAATTTATTTCTAATGTTGACTTGTTTTTTCTTTAATTTTATTTAGAAAATTAAATTTAACAGAGTGACATTGATCAATAAGAGTTCATAGGTTTCAGGTAAACATTTCTATAGCATTTGAACTGTTGATCATGTTGTATACCCATCACCGGAAGTCAAATCGTTTTCCGTCACCTTATATCAATACTTGTCCCTCCTGACACCCTTCCCCCTTCTCCCTCCCCTTACCCCTCCCCTATGTTCCTCTCCCCCTGGTCACCACTTCACTTTTATCTATGTCCATGAGTCCCAGTTTTCTATCCTTGTTTTCTTTATTAAATGTATTGGGGTGACATTGGTGAATAAGATTACAGAGGTTGACATTGGTGAATAAGATTACAGAGGTTTCAAGTGTACATCTCTAAGACACCACATCTGTATATACAATGCGTGCCCACTACTCAAACTCAAACCATCTTCCACCCCCATATATTTCCTTTACTACTCCCCACCCTTTTCTCTCTGGTATCCACCATAGTGTTGTCTGTGTCTATGAGTTTCAGTTTGATATCCACATAGGAGTGAAATCATATGGCTCAGAGCATTTTCTGACTGACTTATTCCACTTAGCAGCACATTCTCAAGGTCCATCCATATTGTCACAAACGGCAGTATTTCATCTTTCCTTATGGCTGAGTAGTGTTAAATTGTGCTCTCTAAATTTTCAAAAATAACTTGAAGGACCCAGATCCCTTTGAGACTGCAGAATTTCTTTGACTACCTAAGGATGGGAAATGTCTTGATTTCAGTCAATCTCATATAGCAGAAAATGAACATATATATATGTAATTCAGGCTAGCAATATTTTATTCAGTTCTTATCCCAGTGTCACCATCCCTTCTAACTACATTCCAATGTCAAAAATTTGAGGGGACTGGTTATTGATGTCTTGGGGTTCCTTTACTTAACTTTAAAATCTCTGGCAATAGACCCAATTCTTTCTATTATAATATTTTGTTGTCTTTATCTTTTTTATTCCTCTTTTAAAATTATTTTTCATAAAAACTCTGAATCTTTTCTTAAACATATAAATGAGATCATGTCATTATGTGGCTTTAAATAATAATAATCTCAATATCTTTTGAAAAATAAATTTATACTTCTTATCAAGCCAGTAAGATTTTGTATAATCTTCAAATCCTCAAATTCAAATTTGAGTCATCTTCTCCACCTATCACTATATCTCAGTTTTTCAATTTTCCTTTTGATTTTTAAAATAACACTATTTTGTGTTTTAGATAGTTTGTGCCTACTCTTTATTCATCTGGAAATTTCAGCTCCTTCTTATTTCATAAATCTTTCATTGATTTTTTTTTATTGATCTCTTTTTATGTCTTTCAAATTAAACCTAACCCAGTAGCATTCTCTAATTAACCTAAACCAGGTAGTATTTTGTTTATTAATGTCATAGTATTCATTGTTCACTATCTAATTGCAAGATTATTGGTTGACCTATGCACTGACATTCTTTCTCCATTAAATATTCTCTTTTACGGGGTCAGGGTTCATCTACTCAGCATATATTAGGCATTAGTAAATATTGCTTGATTTAATGAGCAGAAGAATGAATGAATTATTGTTTTACATACTCAGTTCCCACACTATTATAAAGATGCCTGAGGGCTAGTATAGATGCAAATCAGTATATACACATGTCATTCTGATGACAGAGGAGTGAAATTGAAGCTCCCACTTCTCATCATCAACTATATTCTGCTCCATTATTTACAGAGTTTTTATTGGCCAACCAAATGCCCGTGAAATGATCTTTTAATATTATCCTCCATCGGATTATTTTGAAAGGGTCATGAATAATTCTGTCTGAAATTAAAAAAGCTTTTATTGTAATCCTAGAAAGGATTTATTAATATTCCTCATGTATGTGTGCCAGAGGTAATGTGGTTATACAGCTTTATCTTCATCAGTTGATAATAGAAAGTTATCCCTCCTAAAAAAAGATGCCAAAGCTGATTTTTCCTACTTTGTTACGAGCTTTGTATTCTCGGTGGGTAACGTCCTTTTAGGAAGTAAGATGCATGTCATGCGTGTCACAGTAGCCTCAAAAGCCTCCCACAGGACCCAGGAAGAAGCTCAGGCTCTTTATTTTGCCCAGCACTGAGAACATGGCTTAAAGAGGATCAAGGGGCCATTGACTGAATGCTGGCAGCTCCTTCCCATCCCAAAAACGGCAAAGGAGAGAAATCTGTGTATGTCTGTGCCGTGATGTATAATGCAAAATAATGAAAGATACAGTTGGTGAAAGAGTACAAAGCCTGAGAAAACTCTGTGAAAGAACTTTGTCAAAAAGGATTCGTCTTCTAAGAATATTTGAATGATAAATGTCTCATGGTGCATTGATAAAAATATGTTTATTTCAGTGTAGAAAAATGAGACTTACTTTGAAGTATGAATTTATGAATATTTCCTTAGTGACTACGTATACTCAAACCTATTTTTTTTTCTGTGTGTGTGACAGAGACAGAGAGAGGGACAGACAGACAGGAAAGGAGAGAGAGATGAGAAGCATCAACTCTTTGTTACGACAACTTAGTTCTTTTTTTTCATATCTACATTTTTTAATTTAATTAATTGTGTTTATATAGATTCTAGGGTTGCCCCAATGCATCCCCCTGCCCCCTTATTCTCCTCAACGTCTCCCTTGCCTCTTTCCCTACAGCACCCTACCCCCTTCCCTTCAGGTTTATCCCATCCTATCATCCCCTTTCCCTCTGTCCTCTTTTCCTCTGGTCCCTTTGATCTCTCCTCTGTCTCAATTCCGTTCTTCAGTTCACATTGTTCCTTGGTTTCCTCAAATGAGTGAGGTCATATAATATTTTTCTTTTTCTGACTGGCTTATTTCACTTAACATAATAGTTTCCAGGTCCATCCATTCTGTTGCAAAAGGTAATCATTAGAGAAATGCAAATTAAAGCCACAATGAAATATCACCTCACACCAGTCAGAATGGTGCTCATTAACAAAACAACACATGATAAGTGCTGGAAAGGATGTGGAGAAAAGGGAACCCTCCTACACTGCTGGTGGGAATGCAGACTGCTGCAGCCACTGTGGAAAACAGTATGGAGATTCCTCAAAAAATTAAAAATGGTCTGCCTTTTGACCCAGCCATCCCACCTTTAGGAATATATCTCAAGAACACCATATCACCGACTGAAAAAAAAAGAAATGCACCACCATGTTTATGGCAGCATTGTTCACAATAGCGAAGATCTGGAAACAGCCCAAGTGTCCACCAGTGGACGAGTGGATTAAAAAATAGTGGTACATATATACAATGGTATACTATGGGGCCATGAAAAAGAAGGAAATATTACCTTTTATGACACCTTAGTTCTTCATTGATTGCTTTCTCAAATATGCCTTGACCGGGGGGGGGGGGGGTAGGCTACAGCAGACCGAGTGACCCCTTGCTCAAGCCAGTGACCTTGGGCTCAAGCTGGTGAGCCTTGCTCAAACCCCATGAGCCTGTGCTCAAGCTGGTGACCTCAGGGTTTTAAGCCTGGGTCCTCCTCATCCCAGTCTGATGCTCAATCCACTGCGCCATTGCCTGGTCAGGCTCAAATCTATTTTTACCAGTAAAAGATTTGCTCCTCTGTTCATCAAGCTATTTATTCATTCATCTATTCAACTACTTATTTAGTTGTGAAACATACTTTTGAGAAGTAATTTTATTTGGGGTAGTGGATTAGATGATAGAAATACCATATTAAGCAAAAACACTTGGTTCCTCCCTTTATGGAAGACTATATGTAGTAATAACCCACATTCTAAGATAGACACATTTATTCCATTTGTTTGACATCCCATTCTTCAAAGAACGACCATTGTTTCTTTCCATGTGTTTTAGTTGAGCTGACAATCTTAGCAACCTCTCTAGCTCTATAAAGAAGTGGACCATGATGTAGGGCTGGTAAAACATACTCTGCATCCCACTGGGTTTAATTGTTCGTTTAAGTCTTACTTCAATGGCAATTTTATTATTGAGGCCAAACCTGGCAGAGAAGGAGTCTTCTCAGAAGTTGATCTTCAGTAATTGTATAAAGGAATTCCATTTTTAACACACAATTTTTAAGACCAAGAAGCTTGACTATAAAGCTATGACATTTTTTTAAATGGCCATGTAGGAAACGATTGTTTTCTAAGTTAAGCTGAATGTAACTAAGCCAAAAGAGAAGATGGAGAGAGGACTTATTTTTTCACTGCCCAGTGTCAAACCGTGAGATGAAGGACCCTCTCTGAATCTCTGAGCTACCTTGGCATTCCTCATAGAAAACAAAGGCATCTTGATGAAATCAACCTCTTAGGAATGTCTTGGTAAAAATAATGGGTTTCAGGATCAAGGAAGAAATTACAAATATTGATGCACTTTTTTTAAAAAAGTAAATAAATAAAAGATTTTAAGGTAGGCTTGGGTTTCTCCTTGAAATAAGACCCAGAAAACATAGAACACCAGAGACTCTAATGCTTGAATAAACTAGGAGCATGAAAATCAAAATGAATGTACCATATTTTGTGATATTGAGATGCATCACGTACTCTTCTTCATCAACACTATAATTTCCCAGTCCAGGCCTTGGTATCTCTTGTCATTTTCTCTATTATCTCCTTCTTGAGGATCATTGAACTCATAATCATGGATGTTATTCTCTCTTGTATCATGCTGGTTGGAAGATTGGATTAAGTGAGATAGATTAAAGAAATAAGCCTAATTCTCATGCTTGGCTCAAAAACCAAATCTAAAAATAATATAAACAGAGTTCACAAATATTGTGAGATTGCAACTACATCAGAATTATATTAGTTTTCCATTGGATCAACTATGATAATATCTGGTCTATATTTAAAATTATCCTTTCTGTCTAAAAACTCATATTGACTACCAACATTTTTTTCTTTTTTTTCTTCCTTCTTCTGCCTCCCTTTTTTCTCCTCCTCTTCCTCCTCCTCTACCTATTCCTTCTCTCTCTCTCTCCATTTTTAGACTGACACACACACTAAAAGCACATGAGACCACTAATTGTAAGTGTATAGCTGCATGATTTGACATAGTTACACATATGTAGCTACCACCCAAATTAAAATATTTATATAAACTATTCCCAGTGCACCAACTAGCATCATTTTCAGGAACAAGCAAGAAAGTATTCATAATTGAAATTTGGGTCTGAATGCTATGTAAAGTATTTCTGATCACCATATCATCCCTGTACAAAAAAGGAGGAACTAATAACTGTAAACTCAGCATATGTTTCAATGACTATTCAAAGCATCCTTATGAGATTGAAGGCTGAAAGGGGAATAACCCACCCCAGTTATGAAGACACGTTGAGAGACCCTTAACATTTCTTTCAGTACCTCTGGATGTCACAGGATGTAATACATACCATTTTATACTTCTGTCAACCGACTCGAGAGGAAGCATCTGGGATTCAGGGCCCCTGTCTCATTTTTATATTGCCAGTAGCTGGAACAGAGCTTAGAACATATTAGATTTTAGGAAGATTGCAGGGAAGTATTTGCATTGATGGAAGAGAAAATGAAGGAACTAAAGAAAAAAAGGTAGGAAGAGAGAAGAAAAGAAAGAAAGACTAATAGAACAACTATAGAAAATTTAAATTTTTCTTGTTTTAATTTTTTTGTGTGTGTGTGACAGAGAAAGGAAAAGTTAGGGACAGACAGGAAGGGAGAGAGATGAGAATCATCAATTCTTCACTGTGGCACTTTAGTTGTTCATTGATTGCTTTTTCATTTGTGCCTTGACCGGGGCTACAGCAGACCGAGTGACCCCTTGCTCAAGCCAGTGACCTTGGGCTCAAATTGGTGAGCCTTGCTCAAACCAGATGAGGCCACACTCCAGCTGGAAACTTTGAGGTTTCAAACCTGGGTTCTCTGAGTCCCACAGTTTGACACTCTATCCACTGTGCCACTGCCTAGTCAGGCCATTTTTCTTGTTTATAAAAAAACTCTTTTTCTTTAAAATGTATGTAAATAATGAGTTGGAGGAGATGGTCTTAAAGA
Organism: Saccopteryx leptura; assembly: GCF_036850995.1. NCBI lineage: Eukaryota > Metazoa > Chordata > Mammalia > Chiroptera > Emballonuridae > Saccopteryx > Saccopteryx leptura. The sequence continues at coordinate 14,679,281 of NC_089511.1, read as the reverse complement.
GGAAATGAATGAATGAATGAATGAATGAATAAATGAATGAAAATAAAGAAGTAAAGGTCAATAGTTGGTCATGTAATCCTTATTCTTATGTGTCATCTCAACCATCACCTCTACAAACAGCCTGTATTACTTTCCCAAAACAGTGTGTATTCTTTAAGCAGACCTAAGTTCTGTGCTACCGTTTCATTATCTGAGTACCCTGAAAGGTCACCTGTATAATTTTTTTTTTCCTTTTTTGAGAGAGAAACAGGAAGGGAGAGAGATGAGAAGTATCAACTTGTAGTTGTGGCACTTTTGTTGTTCATTGATTGTTTTGCATATGTGCCTCGACCAGGGTACTTCAGTCAAGCCAGTGACCTTGGGCTCAAACCAACGACCTTTGACTTCAAGCCAATGACCTTTCGGCTCAAGTCAGTGACCATAAGGCCATGTCTATGATCCCATGCTCAAGCCAGCAACCCCACATTCAAGCTGGTGAGACTGTGCTCCAGCCAGATGAGACCTCACTCAAGCTGGCAACGTTGGGGTTTCAAACCTGGGTCCTCAGCATCCCAGGCTGATGCTCCATTTACTGCATGACAACCTGATCAGCCTAGAAAATGAATTCTTAAAAAGTAATTAGTCATGCCAGAGATCCCATAGCTCATCAGTAATAATAAAATAATTAAGCTTCTCCAGAAACTGATAATGGACCAGCATTTTCCAATTTAATGATTTTTCATGGAAGTACCATTTTCATTTCCCAGTATCTCTTTGATGGAAAATATTTAGGTCTCCAAACCTTCTTTAAGCTTCTGCTAAATGATTCAAGAGCAGCAAATTAAACTGCCGGACACCACAACAATCTGTTCAGAGTTGATTATGCAAAAATGGTGGCATATGGCATCTCACGTGTCTTCCACCTCTCTGTCTTGGTTTGATTCTCAAAGATGCAGGCAGTGATAAGATTCAAGAATGAAAGCACTAAAGTTGCCTAAAAGTTCAGTTTAAATTCTGTCAACACTGGGCTGAGCCATTTTGCATTATATTAAAAGTGAAGGACTGTCTTCATTTCAGGCAAATGCTCAAGTTTCAAAGTAGTCCTGGGAACAGCTGACATGCACCTTGTAATTATATTTCCCCCTTAAAGTATAGATAACTAACAGCACTCATAAATTCCTGACCTATTTTTTTGAATTATTACCAATTAGTGTTTATCATGAACAGTAAGTATGGGTATAAATGTACACACAGTAATTAGTTTGGCAAAATGTGAGCGGCCATATAAATACAGAGGAAAATCAGGAATGTTTTTAATCACATGTATAAAAACCTCAATTAAAAAAATATAGATTACAATTTTGTCAATTATAATTCAATGAAGGTTAAAAAAAAGTCACATCTTATTTACAGTTTTTTGAAAAGCTCTAAGGTTTCCTATACCTAGCAAAGTAAAAATGTAGCTTCTCAAAAGTAAAAAATAAATAAAAACTGTCATGTATGTCTTATAGACCAGGACACATAACTGCACCGTGGTTCAGTACGCTCCAGGGATTCAAGCTAATGTAAAATACTACACTTGTCTCAAATGGCAATATTAACAGATAAAAGTATTAAAAACAATAAACAATGGAATACGTTGTCAAAACTCCAATGTGTTTTTCATTTGTTTCATCAAGTAAATTTACACACAGTGAAATGCACAGGTCTTATGAGTGCCGACACACACGCACAGGCACGCACTTGTGTAAACAGACACAGCCTCAACCAAAATATATTTCCATCATCTATCTCAGAAATGTCCCTTCTACCCCCTTTCAGTAAATCTTGCCCTGCTTAAAACTCTGGTATTCCTATTTCTATCACCTTAGTTTAGTTCTGCTGTTCTCAAATGCCCTAAAAAAAGAATCGTATAGTATTTACTCTTTTATATCTTGCTTCTGTTGTTTGCTGTAATATTTTGGGGATTTTTTGCTGTGTCAATGACATCATGCTTTCAAGGAGTTTTCCATTCTAATAATGTACAACCCCTTTTTTTTCCATTCCCATTGTGCTAAATAAGAGAGTTGCTTCTAGTTTCAGTCTGTTAGGAATACAGCTGTTTTTAAAGAATCTTCAAGCTTGTCTGAACATATGTTTTCATTTCTTTTATATAAATATCTGTGGTAGACGTAAGAATGGTTTCTCAAAAAATTATCCATACCCAGTGCCCCGAACTTGCATGTTCATGCCATGGCAAATGGAGACTCATGTAGCAGGCGGGATTAATGTTATGAATCAGTTAACCATACAGTATGGAGAAATTCATGGATATCCAGGTGGGCTACATGTCATCACAAGCATCCTTAAATGTGGAAAAGGGAGACAGCAGAGATGGTGGTCAGAATGATGTGATGGAAGAAAATTGGACTGGCCATTGCTGGCTTGGAAGGTAGAAGGGAGTCAAGGACCAGCCACAAATTCTCGGTGGCCTCAAGAAGCAGGAAAAGGCATGTGCATGAATTTTCTCCAGAGCCTGCAGAAAGGAATGGGGCCCTTTTTTCCCTTGGTTTTAGCCCAGTGGGTACTGTTTTGGACTTCTGGATTCCAAAACTGTAAGATAATAACTTGTTCTTACTTAACCCACTAAATTTATGATTTATTCTAGCAGCAACAGTAAACTAATACAATATCAATGAACAGGACTGCTAAGCCCTATGGTAGGTATAGAATTAAATTCAGTATGAGCTATCAAGTTTGTTGAAAGCATCCCAATTTATATTTACTACTATGCTCCACATCCTTGCCAATATTTAGTGTTGTCATCGTCATATTTTGAGCCATTTTGTTGGGAGTAAAAAATGATCTCATTGTAGTTTTAACTTGTTTAATGTCTAACGATATTGAGTACATTTTCACAGACTTTAATGTACATTTCCATTGTTCGTTGTCCATTGTATATCTTCTGAAAATGTTTTTTTCAAAACTTGTTGGGAAAACATCTTTGTTAGGCTGGCTCACTTGAACTTTGCCTGATTAGTGCGTGAACATGTGGCAGATCCACATGAGTATATGTAAGGCTATGAGTGCTTGCACTCAAGGGGATTGCAGGTGGCAGATTGCCTGCCCACCACTGTGAAGGGCCAGCTTGCTGTTCGATTGCCTGAGAAGTGGTTTTCCCCTGCCTGTTTGCTCATCCACCATTGGGAGACTCTATTAAATGAGAATGGTCCAGCACATCTTGGCTTCTCAGTTTCTCTACTGACTGGCCAAATCCAGTGTGGACGTGCTTGCCCTTGGCCAGTAGCATTACAAAGACCTTTACCTGTTTCTAATTGTGTTTTTTGCCTTTTTATTATTTAGTTGTAAGAGTATTTAGTGTATTCTGGATATAAATCCTTTGTCCAATTTAGGTATTGTGAATATGTTCTTCTGATCCACATATTGATGGATCACTTTCTTTATGACATCTATTGATGAGCAGAAGTTTCAAAATTTGAGACCAGTTTATCTTTTTAGTTTAATATTTAGAGCTCTTTGGGTTCTGGCTATAAAAACTTTTCCTAACTTAGGGTCATGAAATAATTCTTCTATTTCTAATGCTAGAAGCTTCATAGTTTTAGCTTTTTGGTTATGTACATGATGTGAGGTAGGGGTCAACTCTTACTATAAACCCCCCTATATCTGTAGGATAACCTTACATGCCCCTGGATCTAACATAACAATTCCTCATGTCAGACCTGAAGATGGCAGCAGAGTAGGCAGATGCACAGACTCCCAGCTCACACCACCAAACTGGATTACAAATTAATTTAGGAAAAATCAGCATGAATAAACCAAGTTTGGACTACAAGAACTTCTCTCAGAAACCAAGGAGCAAAGAAGAAGCCACACCGAGCCTGGTAGGGAGTGCTGAAGAGCAGTGGATCTTCCCTGCTTACAGGAATGAAGGGGGGTGTAAATGAGAGCCCAGAAAGGCTCTCCCTCCAAGGAAAAGAGCAGAAAATATCACTCACAGCCACTTGCCTGGGGACCAGGTAACAAGGTGTGTTGAAAGGGCTGGCTTGCCTTCCAAAAGGAAAGGGGAAAGAGTGAGAGAGTGAGTGAGAGAGAGAGAGAGAGAGAGAGAGAGAGAGAGAGATGGTGAGGAGCAGAGGAATGCATAAGATGACCTGAGAAGCTGACTCATCCAGTGCTGGAGGCGGCCATAGCTGGGGGAAGGGTTGATCCTTCCACACAATACAAGAATAAAGTAGTTCTAGGTGACTCATCTCCAGACATCTCTCCAGCTCCAATCAGAGCAACAAGATACAGCTGAAAACAAGAAGTGGGGAGTAAGGGCAGTAACTCAGGTCTCCATGGAGATCTGAGATACACCTTCCCCTACTGAAGCTGAGAAAACACCGTGCACCCAGAGAGAGTAACTGGCAGATCAGGCCTTCAAAGTCTTAGGTTATACCCACCACATTCCTGGATACAGTTTCAAATAAGCCCCCTGCTGAGATTAGTAAACAGGACTACCACATGTTAAGAAAACTGAGAAGAAAACAAACAACTCAAGACATCAAAGCAGCTCTACTAGAAAAGCCAAATCCCATGGTGGATTACAAATAACAGCGGATGCCAACCCAGGAAGACCTAGAAATAACACAATTGAAAACTGGAGGCAGACAACACCAAGCCTAGATTCAAACAGCTGTACAAACAATACACCCAAACACACAGACATAATGAGAAGACAGAGAAGTGCAATCCAAATGAAACCACAAGAGAAACCTCGAGGAAATGAACTGAGTGATATGGAAATAACCAAACTTCCAGATGCAGAGTTTAAAATAATGATTGTGAGGATGCTTAGGGATCGTAGAACAACAATGGATGGTCATTCCTAAATAAAGGAATAGCAAGTATAAAAAAAGACATTGAAATATTTAAAAAAAATCAGTCAGAGATGACAAATACAATATCAGAAATGAAGACCACAATGGAAGGAATTAAAAACAGGATGGATGAAGCTGAGGATCAAATCAGCGAGTTGGAGGACAAGTTGAACGAAGGCATGGAAGTAGAGCAGAAAAAAGAAATGAGACTCAAAAAGTCTGAGGAAACTCTTAGAGAGCTCTGTGACAACATGAATAGAAATAACATCCATATCATAGGGGTTCCTGAAGAAGAAGAGAAAGAACAAGGGATAGAGACTTTGTTCAATCATATCATAGCTGAAAACTTCCCTCAATTAATGCAGGAAAAACTCTCACAAGTTCAAGAAGCACAGAGAACTCCATTAAAGAGAAACCCACAGAAATCTACACCAAGACACATCATAATTAAAATACCAAAGCTAAGTGATAAAGAGAAAATATTAAAAGCTGCTAGAGAAAAAAGGCTATCACCTACAAAGGAGCCCCCATAAGGATGACATCCAACTTCTCAACAGAAACACCTGAGACCAGAAGGGAACGGCAAGAAATATTCAAATTTAGAACAAGAGCCTACAACCAAGACTATCCAGCAAGGCTATCATTTTAAATTGAAGGAGAAATAAAAAACTTCCCAGAAAAAAAAAACAAAACTCAAGGAATTCATTATAACCAAACCAATGCTGCAGGATATGTTAAGGGGTCTGTTGTAAAAAGATCAAAGTGGGAAAGGAATATAGCAAAAGAAGAATACAGCTTTAAAGAATAAAATGGCAATAAGCAACTACATATCAATAATAACCTAAATGTAAAAGGATTAAATGATCCAATCAAAAGACATAAGGTAGTTGCATTGATAAGAAAACAGGACCCATACATATGCTGTCTACAAGAGACACACCTTAAAATAAATGATGCACATAGAATGAAGGTAAAAGGATGGAAAAAAATATTTCATGCAAAAGGAAATAAAAAAGAAAAAAAGCTGGGGTAGCAATACTTATATCAGAGAAAATGGACTTTAAAACAAAAGCTATAGTAAGAGATAAAGAAGGCCACTACCTAATGATAAAGGGAGCAATCCAACAGGAAGATATAACCATTATAAATATCTATGCACCAAATATAAGAGCACCCAACTATATAAAGCAGATTTTGATGGATATAACGAGCGAGATCAACAGCAATACTATAATAGTAGAGGATTTCAATACCCCACTAACATCACTAGATAGATCCTCAGGAAAGAAAATTAACAAAGAAACAGCAGACTTAAAGGACACACTAGATCAACTGGGTTTAATAGATATCTTCAGAACCTTCCACCCTAAAACAGTAGAATATATATTCTTTTCAAGTGCTCATGGTACAATCTCTAGGATAGACCACATATTAGGGCACAAAAGTGGTCTCAACAAATATAAGAAGATTGGCCTGACCTGTGGTGGCACAGTGGATAAAGCGTCAACCTGGAAATGCTGAGGTCGCCGGTTCAAAACCCTGGGCTTGCCTGGTCAAGGCACATATGGGAGTTGATGCTTCCAGCTCCTCCCCCCCCTTCTCTCTCTCTGTCTCTCCTCTCTCTCTCTCTCTCTCTCTCTCTCTCTCTCTCTCTCTCTCTGTCTCTCCCTCTCCACTCTAAAATGAATAAATAAATTAAAAAGTGTTAAAAAAAATATAAGAAGATTAAATTCATATCAAGCATTTTCTCTGATCACAATGACATGAAACTAGAAATCAACCACAACAGAAAAACTCAAAAATTCTCAAATACATAGTAACTAAATAGCAGGTTGTTAAATAACAAATGGATTAAGAATGAGATCAAAGAAGAAATAAAAAAATTCCTAGAAATGAATGATAATGAGCATACAACAACTCAAAATTTATGAGACACAGCAAAAGCAGTACTGAGAAGGAAGTACATAGCATTACAGGTATACCTTAAGAAGCTGAAAAAGCTCAAATAAACAAGTTAACTCTTGGCGCGGTGGATAGAGCATCAGACTGGGATGCAGAGGACCCAGGTTCGAGACACCGAGGTCGCCAGCTTGAGCACGGGATCATCTGGTTTGAGCAAAAAAAGCCCACCAGCTTGAACCCAAGGTCGCTGGCTCCAGCAAGGGGTCACTCGGTCTGCTGAGGGCCCATGGTCAAGGCACATGTGAGAGAGCAATCAATGAACAACTAAGGTGTTGCAACGTGCAATGAAAAACTGATGATTGATGTTTCTCATCTCTCTCAGTTCCTGTCTGACTGTCCCTGTCTATACCTCTGTCTGTCTCTGTAAAAAAGAAAAAGAAAAAAAAAAAAAGAACTAGAAAAAGAACAGCAAGTAAAGCCCAGATGTAGTAGAAGAAAGGAAATAATAAAGATCAGAGAGGAAATAAGTGACATAAAGGCTAAAGAAACAATACAGAGGATCAATGAAACCAGGAGCTGGTTCTTTGAAAAGGTAAACAAGATTGATGAACCTTTAACTAGACTCACCAAGAGAAAAAGAGGGAGGACTCAAATAAATAAAAATAGAAATGAGAGTGGAGAAATAACAACTGACACAATAGAAATACAAAATATTGTAAGAAAATACTATGAAGAACTGTTTGCCAAAAAACTAGACAACCTAGGCCCTGGCTGGTTGGCTCAGCGGTAGAGCGTTGGCCTGGCGTGTGGGGGACCTGGGTTTGATTCCTGGCCAGGGGACATAGGAGAAGTGCCCATTTGCTTCTCCACCCCCTCCTCCTTCCTCTCTGTCTCTCTTTTCCCCTCCCGCAGGCAAGGCTCCATTGGAGCAAATATGGCCTGGGCACTGGGGATGGCTCCTTGGCCTCTGCCTTAGGCGCTAGAGTGGCTCTGGTCATGGCAGAGCGACGCCCTGGAGGGGCAGAGCATCGGCCCCTGGTGGGCAGAGCGTTGCCCCTGGTGGGTGTGCCGGGTGGATCCCGGCCGGGCGCATGCGGGAGTCTGTCTGACTGTCTCTCCCCATTTCCAGCTTCAGAAAAATACAAAAAACAAAAACAAACAAACAAAAAACTAGACAACCTAGAAGAAATGGACAAATTTCTTGAAACATACACTCTTCCAAATATCAATCTGGAAGAATCAGAAAACCTAAACAGACCAATTACAACAAATGAGATTGAAACAGTTATCAAAAAACTCTCAACAAAGAAAAGTCCTGAGCCAGATGGCTTCACAAGTGTATTCTACCAAATATTCAAAGAAGAACTAACTCCTATCCTTCTCAAGCTATTTCAAAATATTCAAGAGAAAGGAAGACTACCAAGCTCCTTTTATGAGGCGAGCATAATTCTGATTCCAAAACCAGGAAAGACAACACAAAGAATGAAAATTATAGGCCAATATTCCTGATGAATATAGTTGCTAAAATCCTCAACAAAATATTAGCAAACCAGATCCAGCAATATATGAAAAAAATCATACACCATGATCAAGTGGGATTTATTCTTGAGAGGCAAGGCTAGTATAATATTCACAAATCAATCAATGTGATTCATCACATAAAGAAAAGGAAGGAGAAAAACCACATGATAATTTCAATAGATACAGAAAAAGCATTTGATAAAATCCAGCATCCATTCATGATCAAAACTCTCAACAAGGTGGGAATACAGGGAACATACCTCAAAATGATAAAGGCCATCTATGACAAACCCACAGCCAACATCATACTCAATGGGCAAAAATTAAAAGCAATCCCCTTAAGATCAAGAACAAGGCAGGGGTGCCCCCTTTCACCACTCATATTCAACATAGTTCAGGAAGTCCTAGCTAGAGCAATCAGACAAGAAGAAGAAATGAAAGGCATTCAAATTGGAAAAGAAGAAGTAAAACTATCATTATTTGCAGATGAATGATATTGTATATAGAAAACCCTAAAGTCTGAGTCAAAAAACTATTGGACTTGATAAATGAATTCAGCAAGGTGGCAGGATATAAAATTAATACTCAGAAATCAGAGGCATTTTTATACACCAACAATGAACTGTCAGAAAGATTAATTAAGGAAACAATCCCCTTCACTATTGCAACCAAAAAAATAAAGTACCTAGAAGTAAATTTAACCAAGGAGATTAAAGACTTGTACTCAAAAAATTATAAAACATTGATAAAAGAAATCAAAGAAGATACAAACAAGTGGAAGCATATACTGTGCTCATGGTTAGATAGAATAAACATCATTAAAATGTCTATATTACCCAAAGCAATTTATAATTCAATGCAATACCAATTAAAATACCAATGACATACTTCAAAGATATAGAACACATATTCCAAAAATTTATATAAAACCAAAAAAGAACATGAATAGCCTCAGCAATCTTGAAAAGGAAGAATAAAGGGGGAGGTACCACACTTCCCAATATCAAGTTGTACTACAAGGCCATTGTACTCAAAACAGCTTGTTACTGGCATAAGAACAGGCATATAGATCAATGGAACAGAACAGAGAACCCAGAAATAAACCTACAGCTTTATGGACAACTGATATTTGACAAAGGAGGTAAGAGCATACAATAGAGTAAAGACAGCCTCTTTAATAAATGGTGTTGGTAAAATTGGACATCTACCTGCAATAAAATGAAACTAGACCACCAACTTACACCATGCACAAAAATAAACTCAAAATGGATAAAAGACTTAAATGTAAGCCATGAAACCATAAGCATCTTAGAAGAAAACATAGGCAGTAAGCTCTCCGACATCTCTCACAGCAATATATTTGCCAATTTATCTTCACATGCAAGTGAAATAAAAGACAAGATAAACAAATGGGACTATATCAAACTAAAAAGCTTTTGCACAGCTAAAGGCAATAAGAACAGAATAAAAAGACAAACTACACAATAGGAGAACATATTCGACAATACATCTGATAAGGTGTTAATAACCAAAATATATAAAGAACTTGTAAAACTCAACACCAGGAAGACAAACAATCCAATCAAAAAATGGGCAAAAGAAATGAATCGACACTTCTCCAAAGAGGACATACAGATGGCCAATAGGCATATGAAAAAATGCTCAACAGCACTAATCATTAGAGAAATGCAAATTAAAACCACAATGAGATATCTCCTCACACCAGTCAGAATGGCGCTCATCAACAAAACAACTCAGAATAAGTGCTGGCGAAGAGGTGGAGAAAAGGGAACCCTCCTGCATTGCTGGTGGGAATGCAGACTGCTGCAGCCACTGTGGAAAACAGTATGGAGATTCCTCAAAAAATTAAAAATCAAACTGCCTTTTGACCCAGCCATCCCACTTTTAGGAATATACCCCAAGGACACCATAGCACTGTTTGAAAAGGAGAAATGCACCCTCATGTTTATGGCAGCATTGTTCACAATAGCGAAGATCTGGAAGCAGCCCAAGTGTCCCTCAGTGGATGAGTGGGTTAAAAAGCTTTGGTGCATATATACTATGGAATACTACTCAGCCATATGAAATGATGGCATCGGATCATTTACAACAACATGGATGGACCTTGATAACATTATACTGAGTGAAAGAAGTAAATCAGAAAAGACTAAGAACTATATGATTCCATACATAGATGGGACATAAAAATGAGACTCAGAGACATGGACAAGAGTGTGATGGTTGTGGGGGTAGGGGGGAGAAGGTGGGGGGGAGGGGAGGGGAGGGGCCTAAAGAAAACCAGATAGAAGGTGACAGAAGACAATTTGACTTTGGGTGAGGGGTATGCAACATAATCGAACGTCAAAGTACTTGGAGATGTTTTCTCTGAACATATGTACCCTGATTTATCAATGTCACCCCATTAAAACTAATAAAAAATAAACTTAAAAAATAAATTCCTCACATATGTGACCATATTCATGAATGAAGTAAATAATTCACTGATTATTTAGGTGGGAAATTTTTGTCTTTTGAAAATAAATATTACTAGGTTTACTATTTTATGTATCTAGAAAATAATAACAAAATGTGAGTGTTCATCAGGGGGTGGTATTATACATGATTGCTTTCTGTTTTATACTTTTATATATGCTCCTGTGTTCTAAAGTTAATGTTTATTTTATTTTATTTTTTGTGATGGAGACAGAGAGAGGGACAGGCAGACAGGAAGAAAGAGAAAGGAGAAGCATCAATTCTTTGTTGAAGCCCCTTAGTTATTCACTAATTGCATTCTCATCTGTGCTTTGATGAGTAGAGTGCCACAGCAGAGCGAGTGACCCCTTGCTTAAGCTAGCAACTTGGGTTCAAGCCAGTGACCTTGGGCTTCAAGCCAGCGACCTTTGGGCTCAAGCCAGCAACCATGGGGTTTTGTCTATGATTCCATGCTCAAGCCAGCAACCTCATACTCAAATTGGAGGAGCCCATGCTCAAGCCGGCGACCTCAGGCTTTCAAACCTAAATCCCCTGCGTCCCAATTCAGCTCTCTACCCATTGCACCATCAGGCTAACATTAATGTTTATTATGTCAGTCATAAATGATACCAAAATAATTCTGCAAAAATCACACTTTATTTACCATAGAAAAGGATGGATTGGTTTAATTGTACCTTTCATGTGTGTGTTCAGAAGCTTCCAACCAAACATTATTATTCTCCGTGTAGAGGGATTTATTTAGAAACTTTCATGATGAATTTTTTCTTTGCTACCACTCTATTGTCAGTTCCTTCTCCTCATAAATAAATTTTGCAGAGGAACAAGAAGATTTTTTTTTCTTTCCATAATTTAATTAGACTGACCACATCAAGATCTGTTGGATCAGGCTCTCTGTATTTCAAATATATACATAAACCTATATGAGCCCAGGTTCCACTCAGCATGAACTGTCAGTTCTTGAAGCTGGGACAGAAGTGTGGGCCCCATTCTGTCTCGGCCTGCTCATTAGATCATCAGTGTCCTCTCTTACATTGGATGATACAGAATTTGTCATTAGTTTTTTATTTGGGTTCACTTTCAGGTGGAAAATTTTCAATCTTATACTTCATGAATATTCCTGGTCTTTTCCATCATTTTAGGATTAAAAACAAAACAAAATCAAACAGAAAAAAAAAACAACCAACTTTCCCTGGTGAAAGAGGTATTGACCTGAGCTTTTCTCAATACTCCAGTTTAAAACACTTTGGGAGTTTCAAGCAAACACATGAATAAGTGTATGATGTGACCCATAATGCTAGTCCTTCTTCAGTGTTTAAGTTATGCAATACATAAAGGAACTTGTATTAATTGGTATAATTTATTCTAAGCTGCTGCCTTTTCAGTTGAATGAAGACCAATATGGGAACTCCCATCCGATTTCATTTTAACTGCGTGCAAAATTTCAGTAAAGTCAACTAGGTATAGAAACTGACATTTGTTGTCTTTTATTAAGTTCAGCAGCTTCTCCCCCTTATCCATGGTTTTACGTTCTGTGATTTCAGTTGCCCACCGTCAACAGGAGCCTGAAAGAATGAAATGGAAAACTTCACCTCATGTCATTTCATCACATAGGCAGTGAATCCTCTCCCATCTCAAGAAGAAGGGTGAGTACAGTATGTGCAATAAGATATTTTGAGAGACAGACCACATTCACATAACTTTTATTACAATATATTGTTGTAATTGTTCTATTTTTTAGTTATGGTTGTCAATCTCTTACTGTGCCTCACTTATAAATTAAACTATATCCTAAGTATATATAGAGAGGAAAATTGTGTTGTATATAAGGTTCAGTACTATTCATGGTTTCCGTCATCCACTGGGGGTCTTAGAGTAGACCCCTAGCGGATAAAGAGGAACAACTGTAAGTGTTTATAATGACAGAAATAAAGTGAACACATCTGTCAAAACCTTCAGTTACTTTTCTCTCACCAAGTACTAGTAATATTAGCAGTACAAGTGGGAGGAGTAGATTGAGGAGACTGAGAAACACGATTGCCAGTACTGCTAACTATTCTAGTAACCCTTAAACTGGATCCTGCTAGCACTTTGCCTGTATTATTTCATGTCATTTTTTTCTCCAGCCACAGTCAATTTGGATTTTCAAAATATCCAGTTTGTACAGAAGGTGACTGAGATGTGGAGTGACTTGACCAAGAGCACACATGGCAAAACTAGGATTAGATCCAGAAATTTCTGAATCCACAGCCTGTATGCTCTTAGTCAGTTTGCTATGTAGATTTCTCTGTAGTGAATGCATAATAACTAGTACCCATTATAGTTAAAGTCATGATACATATTAGAAGTGGTTATGTCAAGTTTACATGTATATATGTGATCTGTATATGTGATGTACACATGTTTGTATGTGGGGTATACAGGTATTAGGACTAAGGTAGGTTCAGAGGAAGATCTTAGGTTTGCTTTCATTCTAGATTTTAATTTTTTACAACAAATGGTATTGAAGTAATATGAATGTACCTCTTCATAGATCAAAGTGAACTAGTATCTTATAGATTAATCTATACACAAACATAATTTGTAGAAAAACAGACAGTAATTTGGTATATAAGTGATCGGTTGGGATACTAATAACTTCATTTAAATACAGACAAAACCAGTGGAGCAAGATAGCTTTTTTTTTCTTTCCTGATCCATTCCCCACTTTTCCTCCCAATCTTCCCTGTGCTTCCTCTCTATTCAGTGCACCCTCTCTGAGATGGACAGGTATGGAGTCTCACAATGGGGCTCCTTTGCCCTCTGGCTTCCCATTGACTTTGGCCAACTGAGAGCCATGCTAGAAGAGTGAGGAACAGGGGAAGAAAGTAAAATAAGAGTATTCCCTCTGGAAGCAGTCACCTCTGATTGCTTGTTTCTGAATTAAAGGAGAACTTTAGGGTTGCCCTGAATAAGGTGCATTTTCCTTTTAGTTCCCTCTATTTACTTCTTTCTTTGTGCCTAGGGGCGGTGAAAACCTTGAGTCAATGAACTGTCCTTTGTGGTATAATTTAAACCTGCCTACCCATGGTTAATAGTGTCTTCATCAAGATGTTCTCAAAACCTTGTAATTGCTGTATTCCACCTGCTTCTTGCTAGGATGCTAGTGTATGTATATATATATTTATATATTATATATATATATATATATATATATATATATATATATATATATCTTGTTCCATTCTTTATGGAAACTTCCTATAAGAAACTCAGTATATTTTAAAATGCACAGACATTTATGCTTTTTCAAAAATGTAGTTCATAAACTCAAATCTGAAGGAGTGGAGAAAGAGGTTATATACATCCAGTCCTATCATTAAACACTGGAGAAGGAGCCCCTCCACCAGGTCATAGTGTATGACAATGACCTAGATTGAACCATAATAGTGACCTTGGAATTCTATGAAGGTTGATGCTTTTCCACTGTTACTGGCTCCTGTGCATGGCACATACTTGCACCATTCAGAATTTCATAGTTCTATCTATGAAATTGTATTGTTGAATGCAGTGACTTTTTTTTATTTTTTCAGAGAAAACATACAGCATTCTTTTTTTTATATCACATGATTCTTTTTGGTTTCAAATACAATAATATAGTGTAAAGTATAAATAAATAGCTTCACTTAAAATGTCATTTTCAAAATGACTATACTTTTGTTCCACTGTGGAAGGAATTGAAGTCAGTGCAAGATCAAGTTGACGATAAAGAATATCCCGTGTGACAGGCAGGAGCTCTGGAAGTACAAATATATTTCGAGTCATTCTTAGATATGCCCCGTTTCTCTTCAGTGGCCAAATTGAGTGTCCTTGACAAATTAGACTGGTCAGGCACAAAATAGACTCAGAATCACAGTGTCTATGGATTGCTTTTCTTGCTAGTTATCAAGCTGTTCAGGTAGAAACCATCTTTCTGACTACAATAATTAGAAAGACACTTATCCAGGGGGATTTTTTTTTCTTTTGCATTACATGAGGCATGAAAAACCACAGATATATTCCCTCTGCTCTCTGTGCTAGCACTTGATGGCATTTTATAATAATATTAATCATTTATCTTTTATGTACTGTTTTAAAATTCACCAAGTGCTTCTGCACATGTGACTAATCTGGTTGGAAATAATCCTTGTTGAAACTACATTCTGTTGGGGGCAGAGGGACTGGGCTCCTCTCTGTTTACATCTTCTGGGCACCTGGATATTGACATAGTATTTATATAGGCTTCTCTCTCTGTTAGTACCCCGGCTCTCTGGAGCGATTCTTTAATTCACGACATTATCAGGATAAATTTATGAATTGAGAATGACTTAACTTACACTTCAGAATGAGAATGCAACAGTTTACCTTAATGTTGCATAATTATACCATTCGACATTTTAATATTTTACAATTTATTTTGATATTAAAGTTTATTTCCTCCTCAACTAAAGGAATTATTTTTTAAGCATATGGCCCCAAACGCACAGCATGGTCTCAATACCTTTGTCCATGACTTTATGTCATCTTTTTGTGCCCCATGCCTTTCTTTTCCCAAACAATCTGTGTTTTCATTGGTCATTTTAAAAATCTTTATTATGCTCTGGCTGAATAGCTCAATTGGTTAGAGCATCATACCAATATGTCGAGGCTGTGGGTTCGATCCCCACTCAGGCACATACAAAAATCAACCAATGAATGCATAAATAAGTGAACCAACAAATTAATATTTCTCTCTCTCTTTCTCTTTCTCTTTTATCCCTCCTTCTTTCTCTCTAAAGCCAATCAATATTTTTTTAAAAAAAGAACCTTTAATACTATTAGAAATTTATTCTTAACCTCTACTGCTATTTATACATGTCCCCTTCCAATACAGTATTTAATCAACAAATTCTGTGGATGTTTGCTTCCTCAATTAATTTAACAAAATGCTCCACTCTCGCTATTCATTCAGGACAAGGCATCTCTCTATAATTTGCTTCCTCAAGCCTGTGGGTTGCTTTACAATAGGTGATATACTACAGCAGAGAAGAGCAGCCTCTGAAAATTGTCCAGGTTGGGGATGTATTCCTTATTAAACAACAACAAGTCTTGGGATGCCATAACACATCCTGTATAGCATTTTTTAACATCCACCTCTCTCTTATTTCCTCACCCCAATTCTCACCCTCATTTCATAACTCTAGTAGCAAGTCAGGTTTGTTTTTATTCTACTTTTGTGTTGATGCCTGTTTCATTGTTTTCTGTTAATATTGGGCATACTACCATTTGTTATTTCTATTTGCTTTTCGAAGGTTATACAGATAAAATCAATCCCATGTTATTAAATAGGGAAAATACTGAAAAATAAAGAGTCTGGGTATGTTTCTAAAAAAGTTTTGGAACTGGGTTCCTAAAAGCCAACATCTTTCCACCACCATTTCTTGCTTATTGTCATATTCCTGGTTTACTTAGGTCATAAGTAAAGTGTTATTGACCTAGGAACGATGGACCCTACCTGACCTATTGTATTTTAGTGGTTCTCTAAGTTTATATGGCATCGGAATCACTTGGAGAATGGATTAAAAGCATGAATTTCTGATCTCAACCCAGAGAACCCTTAATCAGTATGATTATTAGAAAGTATATTATTTTGACAAGCTTGGTCTGAGGACTCATATCTTACCCAGTTTTACCTAATTAGAAAAAAGAATAACTTAGCCAGGAAGAATTTGCCTTGTGATAGAAAAACGTAAGCATTTTCTTGATAAATACATTTTGGCCTTTTGCCAGACCTCCTCCTTTCTGCTGTAGAAAATGAATAGCACCAGAGGTGCAGCAGCCTTCTTTACCAACCCCATGCAACTCTGGGTAGGGACCAGAGAGATGTCAAGCTGTCACTCTGAAGTTGATGGAACAGAGAGGCTGGAGGAGCGAGGCTTCTGGACGACACCCTTTAATGCCTTTCTAACTGCATAGTCTCCTGGCAACTTCTAGTTTTGTTAAGACTAATAAGCCCCTGCTATTTTAAGTTGCAATGAAGAATTCAGTTATTATACTTTATCTCTCAATTTATATAAGTACCCAATAAGTTAAAGGATTTGGGTTTCAAGTTGTGTTTTGCCATTAAAAAAAAATGTGGGTCCCTGGCCAGTAGCTCAGTGGATAGAGCATCAGCCCAGTGTATGGATGGCCCAGGTTCAATTCCCAGTCAGAGCAAATAGGAGAAGTGGCCATCTGCTACTCTCTCCCTTTTCTCTCTCTTCCCTTCCTACAGCCAGTGACTCAGTTGGTTTGAGCATGGCCCTGGGAATGGAAGATAGCTCAGTTGGTCCAAGCACATCAGCCTCTGGTGCAAAAAATAGCTTGGTACTGGAGCACTGGCCCCAGATGGGGTTGCTGTGTGGATCTCGGTTGGGGCACATGCGGGAGTCTGCCTCACTATCTCCTTTCCTCTCTGTTAAAAAACAATAATAATAATACCACTGGTTCCTCCATCCCTAGCTTCCACTTCACTTGCTTGGTTGCCTTTTTCTCCTATTAAAGAAATCCAGATACTGGTTTTTGTCATTGAGATTCATCAAAGGATATACCAAAATGGAAAATGCAACTTGCAAAATTTAGGCTTTTTTATTAAAGGAAAAAAAAGAAACACCCTGAATATTAAAATGTCAGAACAGTGTTTTATGATAAATTAAACATAAAAATGATTTTAAAATCTCTAAATCACTGCAAGACAGCTCTGTAAGTGCTATTGGGTCCTCTTGGAAAACATAGTCCTGCTGTTCTAGAAAGCATTACAGCAGCTGAACCTGGCAAAGAACCCCGATCCTGAGCATGGCTTACTCCAAGCCATTGCCTAACCTGTGGGTGGAAGCCCCTGCAGACATTAGCCCAAGCCTGAGTGCAAAGATAAGCCATGTTGGGCCTGGCTCCGCTTGACTCATTGACTTGGCTCAGTGTGGGAAGTGTTGGGCTGTTAACACTTCATTGTGTTGTGTTGGAAATCCTTGCCTGTCACATAATTCATGAACACAAAGAGCCACACCACCTCTCTTTAGCCTTTTTCTTTTTCTTTCTTTCTTTTTTAATTTTATTATTAATTTTAATGGGGTAACATTGATCAATCAGGGTACATATGTTCAGAAAAAACATCTCCAGGTTATTTTGACATTTGATTATGTTGCATACCCCTCACCCAAAGTCCAATTGTCTTCTGTCACCTTCTATCTGGTTTACTTTGTGCCTGTCCCCTCCCCTCACCCCTCCCTCTTTCCCCACCCCCTCCCTCTACTCCCTCCCCCCACCTGCAGTAACCATCACACTCTTGTCCATGTCCATGAGTCTCATTTTTATATCCCACCTATGAATAGAATCATATAGCTCTTAGTTTTTTCTGATTTACTTATTTCACTCTTTTAACAATTATTTTTGTTGTCCATATTGACTCAGAAAAACAACACCTGTTTTTATGGTACTGAGAGTAATTGCAAATCTATAATCTTATTGGAATCTTGAAACAAGTCTGTGCACAAAGAACAATTGTAAGAAATATTATTGAGGTTATTATGTATTTAAATATCAAAATAAGGGGAAAAATTTTTTAAGGTCGTTTGTCCTCAAATATGAGCAAATGATGGGATAGAACAGTGACTTCTCTGGCTGCTAGCTCAATGTCATTCACTCTGGAGGCATAGGGATTTGTACATGGTCACCAGTGATTCAGTGCTAGGATTAAGGCCATTTTTAATATCTAAGAATTAATATAATATACAACATCAATGGAATAAAAACAGAAATTAAGTGATATTCTCCATAGATGCAGAAAAATTATATAACAAAATCTAAAATCCATTCATGATAAAAATTCTCAACAAGCAAGGAATAAAAGGGAACTTTTTAATCTGATTAAAGTCACCTAGGAAGACACCACAGCTAAAATCATAATTAATGGTAGAAGAATGGATATTTAGGGACAAAGCTAATAAAGAAATGTTGAACACTACAAAACATTTTGAAGAAATTCAAGAAGCTTTGAAGAATGAAAATATATCCCATTTTTACAGATTGGAAGTCTTGATATTATTAAGATGCAGATATACCTAAAATTGATCTACAGATTCAGTGCAGTCTATAGCAAACTCCCATCTGGCTTGTTGTCATAAAGATACAAACTAATCCTAAAATTCATATGGAAACACAAATGATCTAGAGCAGGGGTCTCAAGCTCGCGGCCCGCGGGCTGCATGCGGCCCGCCGAACAATTTTGTGTGGCCCCCAGACTAATCCACGAAGTTCAAAATATTTTGGATAAAATTAAGTAAGCCTAGGGGCCTACTTGTATTTTTCATTTCTCTAGCATCCTAGCTAGATATTAGCTTAGTTAACAGCAGTTGTGATGCGAACTACAGTTTCTGGTTGTTTTGTGACACTGAGTAAACTGCATGTACGATTGTGCTTGTTGTACTGATTTTTTTTGTTTTCAACTGCAGTGAGAAAAGTGTTGCGTAACAGTTGCCTTTTGTAGACCTAGTGCGGCCCGCCGAATGGCTGTGATCTTGCTCTGCAGCCCACATGCTGAGTTGAGTTTGAGACCCCTGATCTAGAGGGTTCAAATTTGTCTTGAAAGAGAAATGTAAACTTGGAGGACTCGTACTTCCTATTTCAAAACTTACAACAAAGCTACACTGATCAATACTGTGTTATTCTGGATTGAATTGCAACCTTTGCCCAACTTAATAGGAGGGAGGAATGTGTGTGCGTGTGTGTGTGCATGTGTGTTCCTGCACACACATAATTCTCCTCATCCCAATGGTCTAGTCACCAATTATAAACTAAACTTTCTAAGCCATCACCTTAATTTCATATTCCTGTAACCTTTGAAATAGCAAGAGTAGAAGTCCAACATGTGCTATTGTCTATACTGTGTTTATATAGACTTCTCTGGACACATTTCATGAAATTGTGTAGAACAGCTCATTTTCAAAATAAGAGTCAACATAAACAAGGAAAAAAGTTTATGAAGAGTGAACACAAAACAAGACACCTACAATCACTCTGTTTTGCTACTTTCTGCTGCTATTTGGGGCAAAAGCCTCTTTTACCTTGTTATATTGCATATTGTGACCAGGAAATAAGTATTCTATGTACAAGTCTTTTCTTTCCCCTAGAAAAATAGTTGAAAAGGGAAAAATGAGCTTTGCCCATCCTTTTTTAGGTAAACACCAAAGTTAGTGTTATAAATCCTTTGGAACTTTTAAGGTGTATAATAGTCATTGGGTAAATCTGAAATGTCAAGTTATTAATATCCCAGAAAACATTTGCACAGCTAAACCCAAACTTCCATCTTTCCATGATCAAAAGCAACTTACTTCACAGGAATTCACTAATGAGTATAATGATGACTAATACGAATTGTTGGGAAAAAATTGCTGCACTGGCATAACTTCCAGAGAAACTAATGGAATGGTAGAGATCTCAGTGAAAATGAGCTTTCTGTTTGGTCTCTTCCTGCTCTCTAAACATGACCTTGGCTTCTTGATTCTCTAAAGGTCCAAACTTGACTTTGGCCCCAGAATATTTGATGTATCTTGGGGAGTGTGAAATGTATTTGGCAGTGTCTGAATACGCCATACTCCTGGGAAGAGTATTCGGGCTGAAAAGGCCCTGATCTTCATTTCCCTAGCTCCCTCTCCTTCCTCGGTTATAGTTCTTATATGATGTGACTCTGTCTGTTTACATCTTGTCTTCTCTACGATCTTGAAGCTGTGAGGAAGCAAGGACGATGTGTATCCTTCAAAATTCTGATCATTGCCCTGACTGGGAAGCTCAGTTGATTCGAGTGTCATCTAGGTATGTCAAGGTTACAGCAAGATCAATCTCTGGGCAGGGCACATATGTGCATAAACCAATGAATTCATGAATAAGTGAGACAATTCAATCTCTCTCTCTCTCTCTCTTTCTCTCTCTCCCTCTTCCTCTTTCCCTCTCTCCCCCTCCCTTTCTCTCTCTCTAAATTCAATAAATTAAAAAAAAATGGTTTAAAAAACAAAATTCTGATCATTAGTAACTAACACAATTAGGCAAATGAAGTAGATATTCAAAATTAAGTGTGAATGAATTAATGGATGAATGAACACATTAATTGAAATCTTGAGATACTTAAATTTTTATAGGCTTGGTGCTGGAGGAATCTTTCTTAGGTTACACAGTTAAAACTAACTCCGAAGAATTTCAATATAACACTTCTCTCATTTCTTTCAGTCAGTGAACCAGACCACTGAAACAAGACGAGCAAATTAAACTCCTTTGGGATAGTTCTTCCTGTTTTCACTGTTGTTGTTTTAATTTATAGCTCCTCCTCTTACTTTTAAATTTGGTCCACTGAGGAGTGGGTCAAATCATGCCCAATGTTTCTCATCGGGAATGCCAACATGGAGACTTCACCTCTGTATGCTGAACAGTTCTAGTTTCTTCAGCTTTTAACCCTCTGATATCATTTTTAATTTTTTTATATAGAGAGACAGATGGACAGACAGAAAGGGAAAGAGATGAGACGCATCAATTCAATTGCGGCACCTTGGTTGTTCATTGATTGCTTTCTCGTGACTGTTGGATGTGAGGGTGGGAAGCTTCAGCTGAGCCAGTGACCCCTTGCTCAAGCCAGTGACCTTGGGCTCAATCCAGCAATCTTGGGCTTTAAGCCAGCAACCTTTGGGCTCAAGCCAGTGACCTCAGAGTTTTGAACCTGGGTCCTCAGCATCCCTCGCCTATGTTCTATCCACTGTGCCACCGCCTGGCCAGGCATTCACAGAGATTTTATTGATCATCTATAAAATAGCTAGTCTTGAAGGGCGGCAATCATCCTGCTTATCCTCTGTTCTTGTTCTCATTAAGCTAAGACTGGTAAAATTTATTACATAATTTATTGTCTTGAGATAAGTAGTAAAGGGAAACTCTAGTTAAGAGTTTTATTATATCTTTAATTAGAGAATTATTCCTAGCAATATACTCCCAAATTAGATATTTCCTGAATGTCAATTTTTTCTTATTCCCGTGGAGAAGCTTATTCGTATGGAGGAGAATAATATTTTATTACTATCTAAACCAATGCACACACATACAGTATTTCCCATGATTTAAATATGATGAGACTGTTAGAGAGAATTACCAGATCAATTCAGACAGCTTACCTGGAAGTACGGTTTGAGGTTTTTGTGTTTTATTTTTCCCCATCTAAATCTAGTCCTTTCGATATACTTGTTTTACCTCAATTTTATTCTGAGGGATAAAGGTTTAGCTTTCCTTTCAGTAGACATTAAAGGATGTGTTTCAACTTAAATTCCTTCAGAATTATCTAGGTCACATTCACAGCCCTTGACTGGCGTGGAGCGAACTCTTTTTTCCTCTCCCAAGTGACTGAGGCTGTGCAGTGTGAGGGGAGATGAATCGGGAATCATGGCTTCTCGGTCTTATTCTCACATTTGCCTCCGTCCCAGGGGTGGGTTTTCAGCTTTTCAGATTCACAAACTTCATTTCTCTGGTTTATAGTGCGAGAGGGCTGTAGCCTGGGTGAATTGATTCATGCCATTCTCAAACCCAAGAGACTGCTACGGAAGCCACGATCCTAAGGCAGTCATTTATAATTTTAAAAGTTTCTAATGGAAGGCACACTAATGCCTGCTGATCAGAACCATTGGCCCTCAGGACAGGAAAAAGTATATAGGAATCTGTAGTTATTTTATTCCCCCCAACAAATAGAACAGGGCTTGTTTGCATTGAAGAGCCTTGCTGATGCATAGTGACTTCCGCGGGAGAGTCTCAATGCAGTGGCAGCAACGTTACATATGCAGTCAGCCTCAACACAGAACTCCCCAGCAAATGCTCTCTGATCTTTCTCAGTTAAATAGAACTCATTAGAGAGATCAGTCTCTGTCTCATAGAGTGCCTCACGTCACTCACCCAATGACACTGTCCCGGGACTTCTCAAAATTCCCTCTGCCTATCAGGGGTCCCCAAACTTTTTACACAGGGGGCCAGTTCACTGTCCCTCAGACCGTTGGAGGGCCGCCACATACAGTGCTCCTCTCACTGACCACCAATGAAAGAGGTACCCCTTTCAGAAGTGCAGCAGGGAACCAGATAAACGGCCTCAAAGGGCCACATGAGGCCCGCGGGCCATAGTGTGGGGACGCCTGGTAGACAGACATAACCACAATAATAATGTTGTCTAGTCTAATATCTAGTAAGGATCAGAAATGATTTTGCAGACCTAAGTTGTATTTTTCTGATTGTAATCATAGGTACTTGTTTGAGCTTTGGTCACAGGTGTCCTCCTGGTTACCGATAATGTGTCACTATATTCCTGTGACTGACCCATGGTTAACAGGTGTAACACAAATGCTTTGATTTACAAGAATGCCCAACACAATAGGGGTATATTTATTTATTTATTTATTTTAATAAATTTTTATTCATGTTAATGGGGTGACATCAATAAATCAGGGTACATATATTCAAAGTAAACATGTCCAGGTTATCTTGTTATTCAATTATGTTGCATACCCATCACCCAAAGTCAGATTGTCCTCCATCACCCTCTATCTAGTTTTCTTTGTGCCTCTCCCTCCTTCCCTCCCACCCCTTTCTCCCACCCCCAGTAACCACCACACTCTTGTCCATGTCTCTTAGTCTCGTTTTTATGTCCCACCAATGTATGGAATCATGTACTTCTTGTTTTTTTCTGATTTACTTATTTCACTCCGTATAATGTTATCAAGATCCCACCATTTGTTGTAAATGATCTGATGTCATCATTTTTTATGGCTGAGTAGTATTCCATAGTGTATATGTGCCACATCTTCTTTAACCAGTCTTCTATTGAAGGGCTTTTTGGTTGTTTCCATGTCTTGGCCACTGTGAACAATGCTGCAATGAACATGGGGCTACATGTGTCTTTATGTATTAATGTTTCTGAGTTTTGGGGGTATATACCCAGTAGTAGGATTGCTGGGTCATAAGGTAGTTCTATTTTCAGTTTTTTGAGGAACCACCATACTTTCTTCCATAATGGTTGTACTACTTTACAGTCCCACCAACAGTGAATGAGGGTTCCTTTTTCTCCACAGCCTCTCCAGCATTTGCTATTACCTGTCTTGTTGATAATAGCTAATCTAACAGGTGTGAGGTGATATCTCATTGTAGTTTTGATTTGCATTTCTCTAATAACTAATGAAGATGAGCATCTTTCATATATCTGTTGGCCATTTGTATTTCTTCCTGGGAGAAGTGTCTGTTCATGTCCTCTCCCCATTTCTTTATTGGATTGTTTGTTTGTTGTTGAGTTTTATGAGTTCTTTGTAAATTTTGGATATTAGGCCCTTATCTGAGCTGTTGTTTTAAAATATCATTTCCCATTTAGTTGGCTGTCTGTTTATTTTGATATCAGTTTCTCTTGCTGAGCAAAAACTTTTTAGTCTGATGTACTCCCATTCATTTATCTTTGCCTTCACTTCTCTTGCCTTTGGAGTCAAATTCATAAAATGCTCTTTAAAACCCAGGTCCATGAGTTTAGTACCTATGTCTTCTTCTATGTATTTTATTGTTTCAGGTCTTATATTTAGGTCTTTGATCCATTTTAAATTAATTTTAGTACAAGGGGACAAGCTGTAGTCGAGTTTCATTCTTTTGCATGTGGCTTTCCAGTTTTCCCAGCACCATTTGTTGAAGAGGCTTTCTTTTCTCCATTGTGTGTTGTTGTCCCCTTTATCAAAAATTATTTGACCATATATATGTGGTTTTATTTCTGGACTTTCTATTCTGTTCCATTGGTCTGAGTGTCTACTTTTCTGCCAATACCCTGCTGTTTTGATTGTCATGGCCCTATAATATAGTTTGAAGTCAGGTATTATAATGCCCCCAGCTTCATTCTTTTTCCTTAGGATTACTTTGGCTATTCAGGGTTTTTTATGGTTCCATATAAATCTGATGATTTATTGTTCCATTTCTTTAAAGAATGTCATAGGAATTTTGATGGGAATTGCATTAAATTTATAAATTGCTTTGGGTAATATGGCCATTTTGATTATATTTATTCTTCTTATCCACAAACAAGGAAAATTTTTCCATTGCACTATATCTTTTTCGATTTCCCTTAACAATGCTTTGTAGTTTTCGTTATATAGGTCCTTTACATTCTTTGTTATATTTATTCCTAGGTATTTTATTTTTTTTGTTGCAATCGTGAAGGGGATTATTTTTTTTAGTTCATTTTCTAATATTTCATTGTTGGCATATAGAAAGGCTATGGACTTTTGTATGTTAATTTTGTATCCTGTGACCTTACTGTATTGGTTTATTGTTTCTAGAAATGTCTTTGTGGAGTCTTTGGGGTTTTCGATGTATAGGACCATATCATCTGCAAAAAGTGATACCTTTACTTCTTCTTTTCCAGTACGGATGCCTTTTATTTCTTTCTCTTGTCTGATTGCTCTGGCCAGAACTTCTAGTACCACGTTAAATAAGAGTGGAGAGAGTGGACAACCCTGTCTTGTTCCTGATTTAAGGTGGAAAGTCCTCAGTTTTATGCCATTTAATATGATGTTGGCTTATGGTTTATCATATATGGCCCTCATCATGTTGAGATATTTTTCTTCTATACCCATTTTGTTGAGTGTCTTAAACATAAAGTTGTGTTGTATTTTATCGAATGCCTTTTCTGCATCTATTGATAAGATCATGTGGTTTTTGTTCTTTGTTTTTTTGATATGGTGTATTACGTTAACCGTTTTACGTATGTTGAACCATCCTTGAGATTCTGGGATGAATCCCACTTGATCATGATGTATTATCTTTTTAATATGTTGTTGTATTCGATTTGCAAGTATTTTGTTTAGTGTTTTAGCATCTGTATTCATTAGAGATAGTGGTCTGTAGTTTTCTTTTTTTGTGCCGTCCTTGCCAGGTTTTGGTATGAGGGTTATGTTGGCCTCATAAAATGTGTTTGGAAGTATTGCTTCTTCTTCAAGTTTTTGGAAGACTTTGAGTAGAATAGGAACCAAGTCTTCTTTGAATGTTTGATAGAATTCACTAGTGTAACCATCTGGGCCTGGACTTTTATTTTGGGGGAGGTTTTTAATAGTTTTTTTCTATTTCCTCCCTGCTAATTCGTCTGTTTAGGCTTTCTGCTTCTTCATGACTCAGTCTAGGAAGGTTGTATTGTTCTAGGAATTTATCCACTTCTTCTAGATTGTTGAATATGGTGGCATATAGTTTTTTGTAGTATTCTACAATAATTCTTTGTATATCTATGATGTCTGTGGTGATTTCTCCTCTTTCATTTTGGATTTTGTTTATATGAGTCCTTTCTCTTTTTTCCTTGGTGAGTCTTGCCAAGGGTTTGTCAATTTTGTTGATCTTTTCAAAGAACCAGCTCCTTGTTTTATTAATTTTTTCTATAGTTTTTCTGTTCTCTATTTCATTTATTTCTGCTCTGATTTTTATTATCTCCTTTCTTCGGCTGGTTTTGGGTTGTCTTTGTTTTTCTTTTTCTAGTTCCTTAAGGTGTGAAGTTAAGTGGTTCACTTGGGCTCTCTCTTGTTTGTTCATATAGGCCTGAAGTGATAGGAACTTCCCTCTTATTACTGCTTTTGCTGCATCCCAGAGATTCTGATATGTCATATTGTCATTTTCATTTGTCTGTATATATCTTTTGATCTCTGTGCTTATTTCTTCTTTGACCCATTCATTTTTTAAAAGTATGTTGTTTAGTTTCCACATTTTTGTGGGGTTTTTCCCCTCTTTTTTGCAGTTGAATTCTAGTTTCAAGGCTTTATGATCAGAAAATATGCTTGGTACAATTTCAATTTTTCTGATTTTGCTGATTTTTTTTTGTGGCCCAACATATGGTCAGTTCTTGAGAATGTTCCATGTACACTAGAGAAAAATGTATACTCTGTCACTTTGGGATGAAGTGTCCTGTAGATGTCTATCATATCCAGGTGCTCTAGTGTTTTGTTTAATACCAATATATCTTTATTGATTCTCTGTTTGGATGACCGATCTAGAGCTGTCAGCGGTGTATTGAGGTCTCCAAGTATGATTGTATTTTTGTCAGTTTTTGTTTTTAGGTCAATAAGTAGCTGTCTTATATATTTTGGTGCTCCTTGATTTGGTGCATATATATTAAGGATTGTTATGTCTTCTTGATTCAGTGTCTCCTTAATCATTATGAAATGACCATTTTTGTCTCTGAGTACTTTTTCTGTCTTGTAGTCAGCATTATTAGATATGAGTATTGCTACACCTGCTTTTTTTTTGGATGTTATTTGCTTGGAGCCTCTCTCCTAGTCTCTCCTTCCTGAATTAGGAGCCTGATGATCCAGCTGTGAGGCTGCCTCTGCCTCTGACTCTGCCTGGGAAGTAAGAGTTTCAAAGAGCTGGCAAATCCCCACTCTATCCCCATTCAATGCAGGGCTCTGGGTAAGGGTTAAAAATTTGCTCTCACATTGGAGGAAACCATACAGCTAAAAAAATACATATTGTTTTAAATTTTCAGACAATGAACAACAAGTAGAACATGACTGTGAAATTTGAGAGGGAGCAGATAAAAAGAGTTCAACATTTTTATTGTTGTGATGGGCGTGTGATAAGGGTATATATCAAGGTGAAAGCGCTCAGGAGAGAACTGAAAAACTGAGAAGACAGAGATCCATATTCTGAGCTGCTTAAGTCCATAGGACATTTGATCACAAGAAAGGGAACTGAGAAGGGGTGGAATTCTGCATGACAGCTGGTAAGAGCTCCTGGGTCAGCAGGCTGTTTTATTTGCATAGGCTGAGTCACATGGAGGCCAGGCAAGGAGATATTAATGACACGCTGAGAACTGAACAGTAATATCAGAGCTCACGCAGACATCCACACATGGAAATTCTGACCCGATCAAGGGAAAAGGCCTTATTGAACACCTTAGGCATTCTGTTGACCTAAGACTTTCAAGACCATGGCTTAGGAGTAAGAATCAGCTATTGGATAGGCACTGACAACTGTACCATTTTAGGGAAGAGAAAAAAAGATTAAGCTAATGACCCAGTGTCACATAAAATCAGTAAGAGCCAGAGCCTTGCTCAAACTCATTTAAGCTCCAAATTCCTCCTTTCATTTCTAAAATATGATAGTTTCAAATATACTGACTTATAATAAAAATAACACACCAACATGTGTTATTTGATTGTATATACATATACCTCAATATGGATAATATATGTTTGGGAGTTTGAAAGAAAAACAAAGATGACTTATTTGAATGCATTGGAGTCTAAGAAGAAGCCCATAATTAGAATGAGAAGAAACAGAGAAAAAGATCACAGACTCTTTAAAATAGTTTGTCCTTTGAAACTAAAAAAAGAAAAAAGAAAAAAAAAAAGAGAGAAATGTATATTTAAAGTGTACCGTGACCTTTTCTCATTGCAAATGTTTTTTGGAGTGTCAACATGTTCCAGTAATTCTACTTCCTTTTGATTAATTTTCACTGATAGTGGAAAGAACTCCCGACATCCTTAGGAAAAATCCGGAACATCTCTGTGGGTGGACACACCCACTGAGTTGTGGTTTGGACACCAAAGGAAGAGAAAAGAGCGGGGACTATTACCTAATGGGGAAAGGATGTAAATGAGCAGCGTTAAGTCACAGGGAAAGAAATGAACTCCTGGATCTGAACACTGCCCGGGTGAATCAGAATGAGAGGCCCAGCTGTCTGCGATGGGGGAAGTGTGTGACCTCTGGAAGGGGTGCAGAGGGATTCTTTAAAGATGAGAAATGAAAATGTCACCAAATTTTTTGAGAAAATACTACTTCCCAGGAGCAGATTAATGAAGCAGAAGCAAAGCTCCAGCTGTCAGCAGCTGAATTATTAAAGGAGGAAAAGCGGAATCCGTGGACAGGTGCGGGCTTGTCCTGAAATTGAAAAATCTTAAACCAAAACTCCAGGTGAATCACAAGGAGACTCATTTGACTTCTAGCTGAACACTTTAATGGTTCATTTGCCTTCAATTTTTAAGATTTTTAAGCATTTGTTTTTTGCATACATCTATACCCACTCTTCAGGAGAGGGTAGCCACAAATCTGCATCAAGCACTGCGGGTTGGAAATGAGGAAGGAACACCAGGCAGTGCATGCAGTCATCCACTGTGTGCTCCAGGAGACATGTGAGCGCTCCAGTGCAAGCGTGCCTCTCGGGAAAATAAACACCATTCTAGCAGGTGACACAGAATGGTGGACTAAACTGTGCACTTTGGGTCAATAGAAACAGGTTGAAATCCTATCTCTGCAAAAATATTTCATGCGTGACCATGCACAAGTCTATCTAAAATATTCAGCCGAAACTTCTCATTTGGAAATACCTCTTGATTAGATTATATTGTAAAGATGAAAAGAAATAAACTATATAGAGTATAGCCGTTGCTTTCCCTTTCTCTGTCATCTCTGCTTTTCTGGACTTACTCTGCCTTGGGTCTTGCCTTTTGGAACTCATACTTGAGCAGGAGCCTGGCTTCTTTCTCTGTATCATTTTCCTTGGCTATAGAAGAAACCATTGGAGATCCCGGCTCAGGGAGGAAGTCCAACTCACACATGACAGTTTGAAGCCCTGAATATAAAAATAAACAATGTTTCCAACTATGGGCAGAAAATCAGGGCCACTCACAGAAGGCTTCATTTATTTGTTCTTCAGTAATGGTAAATATGTAGAATCTACAATGTCATTAGTCACTTGGATGCTGGAATTAGGAAACTTAGCTAAGATAGATAGCCATCAGTTACTCTAATTCAAGGATCTATTTATTCATTTTTTTTTAGAAAAGAGAGAGAGAGAGAAAGAGAGAGAGAAAGAGAGAGAAGAAGGAGCGGAGGAGCAGGAAGCATCAACTCCCATATGTGCCTTGATCAGGAAAGCCCAGGGTTTTAAACGGGCGACCTCAGCTTTATCCATTGTGCCAACACAGGTCAGGCCTAATTCAGGAATCGAAAACAAATTTAGCCCTGGACTAATATCTTGGTTGGTTAGAAGGTTGTCCTGATGTGAGGAGGTTACCAGTTCAATCTCCAGGCAGGGCACATACAGGAACAGACTGATGTTTCTGTGTCACTCCCTCTCTCTAAAATCATTAAATAAAAAACAATTTTTTAAAACAAATTTTATATATAATCCGATTGATTGTTGCAGTTGAGCAATTTATAAACTTTTCAATGAGTCTTTTCTGTCTAGGAGTAATACAGATTTAGATAGCAATTCACATACATATATGTTGTGTAGGCAAGTATGGCTATTAAATATTTTATAAGGTGTTACTGTAGTAACAGGCAAATCAACTCTGCTTTATCTCCATATCTGTTATTTATAACAATATTCTTATGCATATAATAGGACCTGCACATATGCATATCTGTGCATAATTTATGCTATTTTTCCCATAAATTAAAGAACAGAATCATAATTACTCTTGTAGGTGCTGTGATGTACTGCACGGTGCCCCTTTAGGAATGGAAGTCTTATTCTGATACGTCATGGGGTGCTGCCAATGTGACCTTTGGCCCTCAGGTGTCAGTCTTCCTTGTGGATTGTCTCAGCTGAATAACACCAAGATTATCCAGAGACGCCCTTTTCCTGTGGCACCTTACTTACTGCCATTGATCACCCCAAGGATACAGTGGCTCAGCCTCCAAATCTAAACAGACATCTAGTCTCCATCAGCTACATCTCTTCCTTTGTCAGATGCGAATCCTAAGAGTATTCCCTTCTAAGAATCCTGCATAGTTATTTCATTTCAGAGTCTGCTTTCGAAAGAAAGAAAAAATACCTGAACCCAATGCCCCAAAAGAAGGGTTGGTTGAAATGAGAAAGGAGAACAGCTAACAAGAGCCCAAAACAGTATATAAGCACTGCAATTTGGGGAAGTGAGTGAACGAGGAATAGACCGTGGTAGGCATAGCAAAGATGTCCTCCCTGATGGAGGGGTGGTGTCGCCTGTGTGTAGAGCACACTATTCAAGTGGGCTAGCTCTAGAGATCACTCATGCTAAAATCATGGCCCTGCCTCTGCTTAGCTTGTGTGTCTGTGGGCAAGGGACTTAAATGCTCTACTATTTAAAAGGGATCCAATGAGAGAGCACATGCTGGCACATAGCACCATGTCTGGTACACAACACGCACCAAAAAAATAAACAAATACATTGTAAAAGTTATCATTGTTAGCTAAATTCCCCTCAAAACCAATGTTCGATAGGCATTTTTCATATAATATTTTTCCAGTTTGCTTTATCATATGGAGTTATATTCATATTTACAAAGCAAAGAATAAACAGAGTGATTATTTGTTCACTAAGAAGTAACCCCCTCCCAAAGTAATTATCATAGGAATTTCTAAGGATGCGGGTGCTTTGTTTGCCAACCCAGTTGCCTAGCTGACTCTTCTCTACCCTGTCCTGTCCCAGGACACTGGCCTATACAGATATCCCCTTTGCACTCTGCCTGCCATATAAGTTTGGCTAATGGGAGATACCAAAACTGAGGTCAGAGGATGGGAAGAGATTCAACTCAAGGTGTTTCTTTCCCTCAAATCATTCCATACCAGTTCACAGTGGGCCACGGTGTCCCTTACACAGGCTAATAGCCCATCCACCCAGATCACTTCTCCATGTTCCAGGAATTGTTACTTTCTCTTGTTTCTTCAGTCCTGTTACTTATCATATTGTTCTGTTATTGTTAGATCTGGGGTATTTCACTGTTCTGTCATTGTTCCCTCATGCTCTGACTACACCTTGATAAACAGGACTTTGTTAAGCTCTTGTCACTTACCCATCAAGAATGTTCCATCCCTGTCCTCCTCCTGCTAGAACCTTGAATAACCTGACTGAGTTTGCCTGGGAATTAAAATATGTTTTCTTTTCAGGAATTATATTTCCATTCATATATTTTTTTTCAGTCAGTTATCTTCACCCTATGGAACTTTAAAGCAAATCATCTGATCTGCCTACAGTGTGAAGTCTCTATACTTTATAAAGTAAACTTGTGTATTCTGTTCTAGTTGTATCTCAGCTGGCCAATTAGATTGATACAAAGTCATTTTAAAATCGAGAGACTTCAACCATTAGGTTCACTTATACTGAGTAGTGCCATATCTTTAGTTATTAGGTTTTTTGCTTTTGTTTTTGTTTTCAAACTGTATATACCTCTAAAAGACAAAAAAATAGGTTTTTTTGTTGGCTAACTTAAAATAAATGTTAAGCAAATATCTTAAGCAGCACACAAAAAAAAACACAAAAATATCTTAATTCTCACATATTTTCATGAAAAAAATTTTCAATACTGAAAATTGCCTACAAATCCAATAACTCTTTAAAATAATAATATAAGGCATAATAAAACCAACTGCTACAATATCATGTAAGCACTGAAAGTAGTTTTATGGAAAGGAGTAACAGTAATGTAGTGAAATATTGTCTTCATCTTAGATGAGAAAATAGCAACATATTCATATTTAAGCGTGAACATTTCTAGAAGAAAACATAGAACTGTTGATGTGATTGAATCCCAGATATTGTGTACAGGTGTTTTATTTGCTGCATTAAAGTTCCTAAATTGGCAATAATAAACATAGAACTCATTGTCAGACAAAGTAGATATGGTTTCCTAATTTCTAAAGTTAAAAAAAAAATGGTCTTTGACTAGTTTTTTTTTAACTTTAGAAAAAATCTAGTCAAAGACCAATTTTTTTTTCATGGCTATTTAAAAAATGTGTTCAAGAGGATGAGTTTGTTTTAGCAACATATCTGAACTATTCTGGCCCTGGATTTGAAGAATGAAGTGAACAGACCCAAAATTGCTATGTAATTTTTTTTGTAATAAGAGCCTTTTCTAATCATAGAAGTGTAGATGAAATGAATATAACAGGTATCATCCTAATTACATCTAAATTAGACTTAATTAATGTAAGGATCTTAGTATTAGCTCTTAGAACTGACTCATTTTCATAAGAAACCACATCAGCTTAATATAAATTTTCAAAGCCATGGAAGTACTAAAATAACAATGCAAGAGGTTTAAGAACAAAATCACTTTAATTCCCTATGATTAACTCATTGTCTTTTTGTCTCTTTGACATATTTCTATTTTAATATTGCCAGAGAAGCCATAGAAATGTAGCTTGATATTAATGTTAGGCTAGGAGTAAATATATATAAATATATATATTTTATGTATATAATATATATACACACATATATAATATATGCATATAATATATATTTTAAAATAGCTAATATTTTTTCATCCTCTTTTTTAAAATTTTTATTGAATTTTTAGAGATGACATTATTTAATAAAATAATATAGGTTTCAGGTGTTACAATTTTATAACACATCATCTGTATATTATTTTACATGTTCACCACCCAAAGTCAAGTCTCCTTCCATCACCATTTTCTTTTGCAGGGGGAACAGATATTAGACAGTTTGCAGAAGACCTTAAATTGTATCCCAAAATAAGTTACATCAGCAAACAATAAAACACAAACGAACTCCTGCATGATGACCGTACATCACAGGGTTGGGTGGGGTGTCACAATTTGGAAATGTTTGTAGTTCTAGTCTTCCTGAGTGAGCTCTCCTCTCTCCCCTGCTTTAGAAAGGCCTGATGTGCTATGTGGCACTGGCCTTCATCAAACCCATCCTATGTGTCCTTTGTCAGTGAAGACACAAAACACTCCTTCAAGTAGGGATGGTAACATTTATTTGCTCTTCTTCTCTTTGGTTAATTTAGGTGATTTCTGTTGTCCATATATATATAAATAGCATCATAATAAAGAGTGATCCATGTTGATATTTGTATAAGGTAAACCTAAATCCAGCCATCTATAATCATGCCATTAATTACAGAAAAATTATGGATACTTTTAGTTCAGTAGGATTAAATTGGTTGGACTCAGCTTTTTTTCTGGTTTCTTCTTGCTTGAAGTCTATATTCAAAATATTGGCAACATCTAGGAATCCCAAACCCCTCTTCGGAAATCTCTAGAAATCTCTATAGTTTCCTACCTAGTCTTTCTTGTACCACAGTTGCCCTGAGTTTCATTGTTCAACGACTAAAAATTCACCTCCTTCTCTCAAAAATAAGGCAAATATTACCCCTTGTAGGAAGCCTTTCCTGAGCACCCAACTTAAGATAAACTATTTTTTCTTCTTTTTCCCATAGAATTTTACATGCCTGTATGTTAGCATTTACCATATTGTGTTGTTATTTCTGTGCTTAACAGGCTCAGATTAGGCTTCATGTCTTCAGTGTTGGTCGGGAGGTGGCCTTGACCTTGGTCTCATCTTACAGTCATGCTCCCTTGGAAACTCTAGTGTTAAGATAAATATAGAATGCTGTTGTTCCTCATTTGCGATTTGGGAACACACTTGGTTTTGTGGAGCTGGGTCATCAGGCAAGTCTAAGATCTGTATGACTCAACTGATATAAAAAAGATGGGTGGACAATCTGTTTTAGAAAGGTCTGATGTGCTATGTATCAAAGTGACCCACGAACACCTTGGGTCTTATTCTTGGAAGCCCTATATGTTCCCTGCAGGTGGGGATGTACAAGGAGCTATGTACTCACTACAGAATCCGGCTGGTCTCTCAGGGAAAGGGAAACACTGTGCCTGTTGTAGCTATTG
Organism: Saccopteryx leptura; assembly: GCF_036850995.1. Classification (NCBI taxonomy): domain Eukaryota; kingdom Metazoa; phylum Chordata; class Mammalia; order Chiroptera; family Emballonuridae; genus Saccopteryx; species Saccopteryx leptura. Next base: position 14,644,829 of record NC_089511.1, on the reverse strand, counting down.
TCCTGGGTGCTTTTCTAAATCTAAGTAATTGTAGTGTTTGATTAAAGACGATTTTTGTTTTGTGAGTCTGATTACCAATTACAGCCCATCTGACAGCTTTGGTGCTGCAATTATGTACATGCATAACCTATATATTTATAATCATTCTCTAAGACTTGTTCTTTTTTTCTTCTTTTTTTTTAAAAGTAAACTATGTGCTTTGCTTCTCCTTATAGACAATTTTCTATTAATAAGTAGTTCCTGGAAGATTTCTTATATAATTGGTTTGTAACAGTTTATTGTAAAAGACTGTTTCAAAGAAAATGGGAACAACAGAAAATGTATTAGAAAGATCCTCCCATGATATCTTTGGTTCTAGTGTCTTGGTTTTGTTTTTCCAATACAACTGAAGTCTCTTTTGTAAATGACCGCAATCTGTGCATTTACTTTGATTCAAACTGACACTGTAAGAAACATAACTATCCAGAATGACATTCTCCAAGGAAGCTGTAATCACTTCTCTGTCTTAGTAACTTTGTTTCTCGCATTATCTTGGCCAATCAGAAATCTCCCAGAATGCCAAAGGTCAATCTTGTCCCTTGCCTTAATGATCTATACACTGAAATATCTGGATAGATTATGACATAGTCCATCGTGAGGTTTGGGGACACAAGTAGACAACAGGATTCAGAGACTTATTTTGGTTCTGTGATTTACATTGATATAGGGTTCAGTAAGAGAAACGGTTAATATCTAAAGGAGCTCCTTTAACTGTAGCTATGTGGTTCATACCTTGAAAGATTAGTAGGTTAATTTAGCTGTGGGTGTCACAATCCCTTTAATATGAAGAGCTGGGACCATCCCTAGTAAATACCATGTTCTTGACTATGATGTGGGTTCCATTTTATAGAGTTGAGGCTGAGGAATGGAAAAAATCTTAGGGATTAGATAAACCAAAGAAAAAAGATAAGTTACATACTAGAAAAGATGCCAATGCATCCTCTGACTGGTCTGTATCAAGGTCTAGCTGACCTACATTAAGACAGGACAATTCTGAAAGGCCAGCCAATCCATAGAGCTCTTCAAGTGATTGCATCTCAATCCCAATCAATTCCTTCCTGTGAGTAACCCTACTGCCTTCATTCCATTACAGGTGTTGATCTTGAGGATGCTCTTAATATGTAAACGTCTATCTATGGACCTGTTAGCCTAGAACCCTGACTTAAATCATCAAATTATTAGCTCTTTCCTTCAGATGCTTTAATTACCTGGACATTTATGACCATGAATGCTACCTGTTGAAATATTAACCTTCCACAAACAACTCTATACCACGTTCAGCTTTAATTATGCCTTATATAGGATATCAGCAGGAATGTTTATTGAAGGGAACATCTTAAAAGGTAAAGATAGAATGTATGGAAAATACCTTCCTGCACCATGGGGCAGAGTTTCTGTCACCCTCTTCTCCAAAGAAACAAGAGAATTGAATATAGAAGAAAAGTCTACAGAGAGGGCCACATTGAGGAGGGCTGGAGCTATTAGTTAAGGCAAACAGTTGGTTCCTTTGAATCCTGCATGGAAGGGACTGTGAAAATAAATACACCATGGTTGAGAATAAGGAGAGGGTGGATCTTCACAGGAAAGTGGAAGAGACATGAATGCCCCTAGACAATAGCTATCTGCTTATAGCCACAGGGTTAGTAAGTAGTGCTACTACCATGGAATCACCTCAAAACAATGTCCATTTTATCATTTGACATAATAAATATGTATATTTTATTTCATTGTTATGAAATATTTTTATGTTTATATCTGAGGAAGATTTGGGGTTAATTGTTCCTCATTTCAGAATTTCTAACACCTAGCATAACGCTGGACAAAGAGCAAGCATCTTATTTCTTGCTTATTCTTTTCCAAAGAATAGTTAGCTTACCTCCCTCTAAAATTATGTGTTATAGTTTCCTCTGGGGTGTACATAGAGGTGTTAAAGAGGATGGAACATCCTTCCAGAGAGTCACAATAGCTGACAAACCAAACCTTTGGGATGAATGCGGTGATGACTGCCATGGCCATAATGCCATTATATCCAGAAAAAATTAAAAAATCAAGAAAATATATTAACTGACTGAGTAAAATGTCAATGAGACAACAGGATGGGATTGCATTTTCTTCTTTTAAGCCCCACTATTTTTTGCCAACATGTGATAAGTCCTCTTTAAGGAAATGATGAACATCTGAATGAATTAATTGCATCCTCAAGTACAACTATACCAGTAAGAAACAATGTATTAAAACCATGCTAAAAGATGAAAAACAGGACTTTTGCATCTTTTTGCAAGTAAGGAAGTTCCCAAAATATATCGTCAGGGAGAATTCAGCTTTGATGAAAGGAACCCGAATGAACAAATCACTGATGTTAATGAATCACTATTGAGTCAACGGCATCAGGTTGAACATAACGGTGGCAAATTTGTCAAGCCGAGGAGAAACGGCAGTCACGAGCTCATGATAGTCTGTCAGAGACTGTGACATGGAGGCCTTCTCATTTTAAGCTATTGTGCAAAGCAAGAGGAAAATGTAGGCTTACCCGGGCAAAGGCTCTGCCAGGTTTCAGAGGCCAACGAAACAGGCCCAGATGGAGTCCTGTGGACTTCTGCCATCTCCTTGGCTGGGCTGACGTTCTGCCATTCGCCTTCATCTGTCAATGCAAAAGGCAGAATCTCTCCCCTCCCACCCTCTTCCTTCCACCTCCACCACCCACTCCCCTCTTTTCAAAATACATCTGATTTCATTGTCTCATTACTGGTCGGAGACAAGCTCTGGAACTCCTCTCCCCACCCAAAGCAGCCCACTGCCTGCTGTCCGGGAACTTACTTTTCTGCTTGGAGCAGGTGTTATTGTTTAAAAATACCTAGCAAAACTCCTTTAGCTACTATATAAGTCATGGTTTTTGAAGCCTTATATAATTTTCGGAGCAAATGGCATTAAGAAGTTTGCTCTTGCACTTGCCTACTCTTCAGATTTGCATAAGTGTTCGTTGCTGTACAAATGTAGCACCGTGTGAGGTTCTGTTTAATGCAGAAAAACAGAGGTCCATCTGTAACGTGTCTTCCCAAAGAGTCCCAGACACTTCCCTCGCATAAGCACGAGGAAGAATAAGGGTTTCAAAATTCGCATACTAAAAGAAATTTTCTCCAACACCACGTATTAAAAATTGATGGGAGAAGGCTATGCACATATTTTTGTCTCTGTAAGATTTAAGTGTCTGTTGGAATACATTACATTCTGAATATTAGGCAGTGACTTGTGGGAGAATTTCCTTGATAACATGAAGGTAACAAACCTCGTTTGGAGTCAAGAATGTGAACAGATGTGCTTATATTCTAGTACCACCAGTGATGAGAGGGTCCGAGAAATTGCCAAGAATCTAGAGTTTTCAAAATTCAAAATATTTTAAAACAATAATAAGAGGGAAATAGCAGATAGGGAACTGGAGGTGAGTTAGACAGCCGATCCAAGTACATTTGTTTCTTTATGTCTTGCCTTGCATGTAAATAAATATTTTCATACACATCACATTAAGTGAAGTAAGGTGCTCTCTCAAACTTCTTTTTTCCACTAAGTCTGTTGTGTGTACTTACTTTTATTTTTTTTGTGTGTGTGACAGAGACAAAGTGTGACAGATAGGGACAGACAGACAGGAAGAGAGAGAGAGATGAGAAGCATCAATTCTTCATTGTGGCACCTTTAGTTAATCATTGATTGCTTTATCATATGTGCCTTGACCAGGGGGCTACAGCAGACCGAGTAACCCCTTGCTCAAGCCAGCGACCTTGGGTCCAAGCTGGTGAGCTTTGCTCAAACCAGATGAGCCCACGCTCAAGCTGGCGACCTTGGGGTTTAAAACCTGGGTCCTCCGTGTCCCAGTCTGAAGCTCTATCTACTGCCTGATAAGGCTGTGTGTGCTTTCTTAGAGTTTCTTATTCTGTAACTTGCTCTATGTCTTTAGTTTTATTTCATACCTTCATAATTCGTTACCAGATATAACAATAACTACTGCTATCATTAATTGTAGGTATCACAGGATTCAATTTCAATGCTAACAAATTTCTCTTCCATATTTCAAATTGTGTATTTGTCTTGGAAAATAAATACAGAATTCTAATTATCCTGGTAAAACTATATTACTACCTCCTGTTAGGTCCCCCCCAAAAGTTAAAGCTTCATATTTGGGTCTTGGTTTTTATTTCTGACTTTTTTTTTCTTGGTCCTTTATTTGCTTCTTTTAAATTACTACCTATATTTCAGGATGAATAATCTTTCATGTTGGATGTGGAATCTGTGCACTGTAAGCTGTTTAGCAGTGTACCTGGTCTACAAGAATATTTGAAACTTTAATACCTGACTATTTAGTTAAGGCACTGACCTCTTTTCCCTTAGATTGTCAAATTTAATAAAATTAAAACCTTCAACACAACAACAACCATTAGTCTGAATGAACCTAAATTATACCTTATTTTTCCCCCAGAATGACAAAAAATATATATATTACTTGGTGCGCTGCAGGCTTTCAGTAATTAGTTTATGTGTGCCGTGAGATGGAAAATGCTGAAAATTGCTGCTCTGCTCACTCGATTTCCTTAGCAGTGCCCCGCAGGTTGTGATCATAACCCACTCTTGGGCCTGAGAAGTGGATAGAGTGTTGGACTGGGACTCAGAGGACCCAGGTTTGAAACCCCGACGTTGCTGGCTTGAGCACAGGGTGATCTGGTTTGAGCACAGGCTCATCAACTTGAACCCAAAGTCGCTGGCTTGAGCAAGGGGTCACTCGCTCTGCTGTAGCCCCTGGTCAAGGCACATATAAGAAAGCAATCATTGAACAACTAAGATGCTGCAATGAAGAATTAATAATTCTCATCTCTCTCCCTCCCTGTCTATCTGTCCCTATCTATTCCTTTCTCTGTCTCTGCCTCTATCACACACACACACACACACACACACACACACACACACACACACACACACAAAACAAAACAACAAAAAAAACCGCTCTCGGTGTTGCCAAATGTCCAGTGAGTACAAAAACTTCTATCCTCAAGAACCACTGATCTCTCAACACTGATTATGGACCTCATGTACATCCTCAAACACACAAAATGATTTACAGATGGACTTTTGTATCCACTTAACACATTCCTGTTATTCATCTGACTCAAGGGTCATTGCTCTTGAGAAATTCTCTGTGATCTTTTCTACCAGTGAATCTGTAGGCCACCTTAGCCATCACTCAATTTTGTCACATATTACTCTGTATTAAAACAGTTTTTATTTCTGTCTTTTCCATAAATCCCTGAATTTATAAAATGTAGAACTTGTTTGATACAACATTCTCTGTCTATCCTATTCCCTAGTAAAATGATTGCCACATGAGAATAGCTTATTTAATATGTTTCAATGCATGATTGAGTGTTCAGGTGAATATCGAAAAAAATGAGTCGATGTGCCTCCTTGTGCCACCCACTAGCATGTAGTAGACACTCTATAAATGCATCTGTATAGAAGGGATGAGTGACACATTTGATGTAATGATGTTCAGAATGGTTGGAACCTACATAACCCGATGACATTCCAACAATAAATCGTATAACCTTCCTGGCTATTCATTTCAAATGAAACCTTTCAGAATGTTCTGTAAGAGTAACTGAAGTTGTTGTTGTGTTTTACATATGATCCTTGTTTCATTTGGATGTGCTGAATTAAACAGATCTCTGTTCTGTCTTGTCAGTGCTATGCTACCTTTACTAGACTAGACAATGAATCTTAAGTGGTCCTGATAGATAGTCTTTGATCCACGCAAAATAATTACAGTCCATTTACCTCTCCCTCTCATTTCACCCTCTTCTCCCAGGGCGATTCTCTTGTCCTTTGATTCTTTGTGTGGTTTTGCATGAACTAATGATTATGCATTTAAGCCTGTGACATTTTATAGTCTGATCTGTGGCAGTGAGGCCTTTGACCTGAATGTGCATTGTACAATGTAGAGAAAATAAGAGATGGGCAACAAGGTAATGGACTGCTGGTGAAATGGGTGGAACTCAGAGAAGAGACGGGACTCTGCCTTTACCTTCTTACTGTTCTATGCCAGCTTTTGTGACAGGCCTTGCAATGAGCCCTTTTTCCTTCCACATGTCATCGATAAAGCAGACAAACAGATATCAATACTTCCATGGGGATTTGGATGCTTAGAAACAGTGGTGGGAATTCTGCAGTGATGTGAACGGCCAGCTGAGATGAGGTGAGTAGGTCAGTAGATATCAGAGCAGGAAGTGAGAGGTCAGATGAGAGAACGGTCCAGGCAGAGATCAATATGTACAATTACGGAAGCTGCAAAGTCCCACAGTCTTCTGGCCATTGGCTAGTGGGAGAACCAGGAAGGTCACTGTTGTCATTCAGTTAGGGTCCGAAAACCTGAACCTTGGGGAGGTAGGTGATATAAATCCTGATCTGATTCCTAAAGCCCAGGAACCACGAACTCTCACGTCCGAGGGGAGAAGACACATGCCTCAGCTCAAAACAGAAGGAGCACGTTTGCCCCTCCTCTGTCTTCTGTTCAGCTCAGGTCTCCGGTGGACGGATGTTTCCCACCAGCCCTGGTGCGGTCACGTGATCCTTTTTTCCGCAGTTAGCAATTTAACGCTAAGCTCTTTCAAAGACTCCCTCACAGACACAGCCGTAAGTAATATTTTATTCGCTATCTGGGTATCCCTTAGCCCAATCAAGTTGATACACAAAATTAACCAACCCAAGTGTGTCCCAAAAATACCAGATAAAAAGATAACAACATAATGGAGAAAAGAGAAAAAAAGGAGTGGTAAGGTATGTAAAGAGTTAAATTTTAGGCTCTCATTTCCACTTCAATGTCTGTGCTTAATGATAATTAGAATAGAAGCTACTTTTATATTCTTATGACCATTGTTGTTAAGAACTTATTAGTGCCTGACCTGTGGTGGCACAGTGGATCAAGCCTGGGCCTGGAATGCTGAGGTCACCGGTTCAAAACCCTGGGCTTTCCTGGCCAAGGCACATATGGGAGTTGATGCTTCCTGCTCCTCCCCCCTTCTCTATCTCTCTCTGTCTCTCTTCTCTAAAATGAATAAATAAAAAAATAATAATTAAAAACAAAGAACTTATTAGTAAGTATTAGCACATAATTAGCAAACATGCTGGTATGTAGCTGAGTTTGGGATCTCTAGACATGTTTTGAAACTCTGACCCTTTCACCAATTTTTTTTTTTTTCCCTGAGTTCTAGTTCTCCTGGTTTGGACACTATTTGGAACACTATACATTTCTGGCAACTTGATATAACAATTAGTAAAGATTGCCTTATTTTAGCAATCTAAAACACTTTTCTCTTTATCTAGAGTTCTAAAAATTATATTAAAAGTATTTTAATATATATATATATATATATATATATATATATATATGATATCATATATATCCCCTTCTGGAGAGGAGCTGAAAATATTAAGATATTATAATCCTCTCCTACAGTCATTTTCTGTGACTTTGTAGTCTTTTCTCCATGAGCAATTCATTTTCTTCCTCTTCATGTTATCACCTAAATATTGTTGTTTGCAAGGATAAGAATCAATGGCTTGATTCATATATCCATGTATCAAATACCTTACAGAAAGTCATTTTCTAATATTGAAAAGCAAGGAGCAAAGTTATCTCTTTCAGAAATTGCAATTGCTGTCTTTTGACTTACCCGCAATGTCTGCCTGGTTTCCAACAATTCCATAACCAGATTTGTTTTTCCAAAAGAACTCTGTGAAGGCTATGTGCTTACTTTTTCACATCACAGAAAAAGTATGGCTCTGATAGGACACTGGAAGACAGATTAGAAAATGATGAAATGGAAGCCGATTGGAAAGTGGAGACCCTAGACTTAAGTCAATTCCCAAGTTATAAGATTCTAGATGAGGCGAATAGGTCATGATAACTTTTTCTATATATTGAACTGATATTTTTATATGTGTGCACTCTGTAAAACTCTCTCACCGGTGGAACATAGTAGGAAGACAATAATGACATTCACTTTTGAAAGATGATTTGATCTCACTGAAATTACAAATCACACACAACTTGGTTTACTTTCTGGGAAGAGTGTTCATAACATTGGATTTGCCTCTCATCTGTGCTTATTCTTACACACACGTGTGCAAAATGCATAAACATGTGAACATATCCACACACAGACATTATTTCTATTTGTAACTTTCAGTAATTTTATGGTGATTTTATGGCCATGATTTAGTAAAACATATTTCTAAACTTGCTCTACTTTGTAATGAATCCTCTGTTGTGAAAACTAAGTGATAAACCATGGAACCTAAAATGGATATGATATGACCCAAGGAATTAAAAATCTAATTTTTCCCACTCACTGTATAAGCACCCACCATGATTGTTTTAATCCTTTTTTGTTCTGAATATTCAAAGTCCCTTGATGATAAGACAATTTTTCTGAAGAAGGAAAAAATAATAAAGGCTTTCTTTGTAGCAGGAGATGTTAGGGTGGTCTACTTGTTCAGAGTCACTTGAGGGAATTGAATAATTCGCGTTTCTCTCGTGTGTTGGAAGAGTAGACTCTGTTACAGGTAATAGCCACTGAAGTCGCTCACATCAAGGCCTGCTTCCTCACTCCTTCTCCTGGGAAAGAAAATATCTGAATCAAGAATTACCATATCTTAGAGGCTCAGATGGTATAATTATGCCAATGTTCAAGGCAGTTCAAATGGCTAGAGAAAATGTATTTGAAAATCAGTATTTTCACTGATCATTTGATTCAGTCTCATTAGATAGCATTACCTGACTTCTAGACATCAATTAATGTAGTGGCTAGTTGAGGAATCTCTCCATATTCCTGGCTTTATTTTGCCATCAAATTAGGTACAGAGAGAAATAAAAGACACAGAATAGTATCCATGCAAAATGAACAAACAAACAAAAAAGGTTAGTGATTATTGAGTGTGATTTGGAATATTTTGAAGCCGATGTTGAAGTCCTGGTGTTTCAAACCAAAACTCATTTTACAAGGAGATTTAAGTCTTTTGTGCCTTGAAAATCATCTAGCCCTGGGCCTCTTTTGCCAAGAACAGGGCTTAGGGGAAACTGAGCTTATGATCCCCGAACTCACCAAATGAGCCTCTTTCTTCTACTAGCGAGGAAGCCAGATCCCAATGGTGGTGGCAGGGAGTAATTTTTGGAAAGACAAAAGGAAAGCAGCAAGACCAAGGTGAAGAAAAGAAAAGTGTATTGTTAAGTGTTCAGTACTCTGCACACATTATGGCCCCAGCCCAAACCAAGCCCCTGCCTCAAGCAGGCTTTCCCTCTTGCTAAACTAGGGAAAGAGTAGCTACTGTTGTTCAAATTCTCCAAAGAAAAGAGCTCTTCTTTGCATCATTTATTTAAGGTTACCCACTTGCTAAAGTAAGAGCATTAAGATTCCAAACAGAAGAGCGCAGACAGCTTTTATTGCAACATTCTATTCATTTTTTCTTTCCAAGTGATCTTAATGGTGACGGTGAAATATTTCTGAGACTCCTGTGCCCTCTCTGTATGTCTCCACTTCCTCATGATTCCCAATGATTTGCTGCGTACACTATAGATTAGGAAGCACGGATACATTCTCACCTCCAGGCAGGCATCCCACCCACACAGCCGAGCATCTGCATGTCATAGAATCTGATAAGCACACCTGTCATAGTGATGAAAAATGTGGCTGAAACCATCCATGCTTCTTAGTGATCGTGAGACCCTGACAAGCTCTTGAACTATCTCATCCCAGTTCACCATCTAGTTCTCCTAGTTGGTATTCTGGCACAGTGTTCATTATAAATTCCACGTCCTAGTAATCAGTGTTGCTTCTCACTCATTTCTCTTTACTAATTAAGACCCGTGATCTCTCTAGTTCCTGCTTCAAAGGGTTTGTCCCCGGAAACCGCATCTGAGGTCTTTGTTGAGAACTAACAATGTGGTAAGTAGTCTGTGGGAGTGGAGAACCAGGGTCCTGGTTTCCCTTGAGGATGTCTGGTTGTCCCTTGGTTGTCTCAGCCCTGGCCCTTGCCTGTCCACAGGGGCATAGGACAGCTGGTCCAAGGACCATGAGCTGATAACGTGTGACCCGGTCCTGAAGTGACTCATGCCCACATAAAGGAAAAAGTGATCATCAGTCCCACCGCTGGGTGATTCTTATGTGTGGAGTCATTGCTTTAGTTGGAATTCTTTGTGTCAAATTTCATAAGAATCCTATTCAGAGAAGGAGAAGTTTGGACATGCATGCAAAGCTCTTAAAAGACCTCCAATTATGTTCTTGGGAAGTCATTGGGACGTTCAGAAAGACTGTATTGTATGGTCATTAGAGCATGAGTACTGAATACAGGAAGCCTGAGTTCCGATCTTAGGTTTATCTTTCATTTTTGTAGCTGAGCATGCTACTTAAAGTCTGTATGTCTGAGGATAATAAAACAGTCCGTCAATATGGGAAGGTCAAATGAGACAAGCTATGGTAAGCACTTGACAATCTATTACTTTTCATATGGATGCTCCTAGACACCAGCGATGTACCTGGTCATTACTACACACTGACATAACAAACAGTCCCGTAACTCATCACTTGACAACAATAAGCATTTGTTCTTACACTCGGGGAGGTTCGGGTCAGCTGTGATTGGCTGAGCCTATCTGGATCTCAGCTGGGTGGATTTGTTTCAGGATGTGGATGAAATTGAGCATGGCTTTGGGCTCTGGACTGGGTTCAGATTACACCATGAGCATTGGTTCTGGGCCCCAGAATCCAGGGTCCACAGATGCCCGGGGCCTACTTTTCTCATAGTGAGTCACTGATGTGCAGAAGTCAAGTTGAACTGTACAGGCACATACAAGGTCCTGCTTGTATCACTGTTGCTAGCATCCTGTTGGGCCAAGGCAGCCCCACAATCAAGGTCACATTGTTAGAATAGACTTCATCATTATAAGATTAGGGGCAGGAGTAAAAAGACATGGAAAAATAACCCAGATTATCAAAATGTATAAACAGTGCTTCTCAATTAATAAAGAATGATGCCTTTTAACATTTGTTGTGAGACTACAATGTACCATGTTCCGTGATTTATGTTGGTTTTTGTTCATTTCTTTTCTGTTTTTTTAATTATTTTCAAAATTTAAGAATTTTTTCCTAGTGTGATTAAGAACGCTTAACATGAGACCTGCCCTTCTAACATATTGAAAGTTTACGATACATTATTGTTGACTATCAATACAATCAAGACAATTTTTACAGGAGGAAACATGGCTAACAAGCGGCAGTGGCAACAGTGTGGGCAAACATCTTACAAATTCTTAGTGGAAAAGTAGTTTAACCCAGGATTTTTAGACCAAAATTGGTCAGCGTCTTTAGAAATTGGAAATGTGCATTACTTTTGTCCAGTATTTGTATTCACAGATATTTACTCAAAAGAAAAAAAATAATGATAACAAATATAAAAAATAAAAATTAAATAAACCCAAACCTTCTCACAACAAATGTCGACGGGACAAGTCATTAAAATCTTTCAGTAGCAAAATTGGGACTGAATTGGAAACTCGCCATAGTAAGGATGTAGTTATAAACACAGACTTCCATCCACTATGTATCCATCGATTCAACCTTTCTTTCCTAAGGTGGTCTTGGAAAATATCATAGAACCAAATGTCTTTCATGAAAGAAGTGTCATGGGTAGCTATTTCACTGTCAATGTTTCTGGCATATCAAAAGAAGGTTATTTTTTCTTTCCTTTTTCTTGTTGATTTTTTTCCTCCATTTGAAATTAGTTCTAAATATTTTAAAAATAGCTACTTTGTTATACTTTGTACATACACAACATGGTGTTATGACCAGGCACGCTTTTCCAATGCCACAAGCGATCACAAGGCATATATATTGTTGGCTTGGATTCCGATGAAGAAAAAAATCTAAAATCTCCTTCCCAGGTTTATGTCACGAAGAATGTCAATGGCCTTGCCAATTAATAATCATCACTGCCAAGTACTTTGAAGTTAAAAAAGAGAAGGGGAGAGCTGCAATTAGTACAGGCAAAAGATGAGACACTCATTAACACTGCTCCTGTTCCATTTTGTGAATCATGCTTTTTTCTTTCTTTAAAATAAAAAAAAACATGAAAGAGCTGGGGGAACACCTGACACAGTTTTTTAAAGCATTTATTCAAATCATAAGCCTTCGAATCACTCAGACCTGAAATGACTAGCTATAGAACTCTATATGAGAATGGCAAACTGATCACTGATTGAATGTGCCATTGTTTATGAAGTCAACTGTGCACTTCACAGCCAGAGGGCTACCAACTTACTTACCTCCCACATTCTTGTGGGACATCCCAGGGAAATAGGAAATATCTAATTAACCCACAAATAGCAAATGAAACAATGGAAATAAGTCTTCAACATCTACAGAGACATTTGCAAGGGGTGATAAGCAGAGGTTGTTAACTTTTTTTATACATTAATTATAAATGTATTAATTATGGAAATGAGAGAGTTGTTTTCAGATGGTGGCTTCAATACATGCTGACATTATCTCCCTCCAACCTGTCCCATACTACTTCCTAAAGTGTTAAAATATTAATAACTATGGAATTATATTTAACTGTATAGAGACCTAGGGCGATGACACAGTCTTTGAAGTAGGAAGCATATTGGGATAGGTTGGGGGGAGTAGGGGACAGCATTAATAACAGACAAAGCAGGACAAATAAGGCTTTCTGGTGTGTGTGTGCAAGTAGAGTGCGAGTTATTATTACATGAACACCTTGAGGCCATCAGGTAGGGAAAGTAAACATCTCGACTCTTCTTTACATCTGTCTGTCTGTTTATTCTATTTCCGTCCATCTATCTACCTAGTGATGAAGCTAACCAGCTATCTACCTGCCTGCCTACTTATCTACTATACATATTTTCTTAAATCAAAGATTCTTCAAGGGCAGAGTGATAGGGGAAACAAGCATTACAATTTCCCATTGTCTACCCACAGGACCTAACCCAATTAAATATTCTAAATATTCTTTCCCATTAGGTATTTTCCACACTACACTCAAAATAACAGTGGGAGTTTTGATTGTCTGTGGTTGAACTAGACATAAGACACAGAAGTAACACCTACCCTTAGGTCACCCAGGCCCTCAGTCTTAGACATTAGGCATAATACTCTAATTTTCTAAGCAATTTTAGTTTTGTAAGTGAAGTAAGTACTGAGTGGTGAGTACTGAGCCTCCATTTTTAGCTAAAGTTAAAAGGGAAAGTCTGGAGGTCAAGTCCAAGGTCAAAGTATCATCATACACAGCTGACACTTCTTCCCAGCACCTTGGGCTGGGGCTTATACTGTGGACTCTGATTCTTCCTGTAAAGGGTGGTCTTACTCTTTTTTTTTTTTTTAACAGAGTCAGAGAGAGGGATAGATAGGGACAGACAGACGGGAATGGAGAGAGATGAGAAGCATCAATCATTAGTTTTTTGTTGCGACACCTTAGTTGTTCACTGATTGCTTTCTCATATGTGCCTTGACCATGGGGCTACAGCAGACCGAGTAACCCCTTGCTGGAGCTAGTGACCTTGGGTCCAAGCTGGTGAGCTTTGTTCAAACCAGATGAGCCCATGCTCAAGCTGGTGACCTCGGGGTTTCGAACCTGGGTCCTCCACATCCCAGTCCGAGGCTCTATCCACTGTGCCACTGCCTGGTCAGGCTGGTCTTGCTCTTTATATATCCTTTCTTGTAAGGATGTACCAAAATGATGATATTTCTTCTACTTAGGATCTCCTAAAATTTGCATAATAGAAGTGAGAATATAATTCCTATTTGTTAAAACCGCTGGAAGTTGTTCAGAATAACAACATTGTCTAACAATATAGAATAAACACTCTTGTGGTCAGCAGTGCTGATTGTTTACCTTTTTATCTGAGTGATCACCACCATAGCTAGGCAGGAATATGTCCTTTTTTGCTTACTTTCCAAAACAAAATAATCACTGATGGAACTCTACCGTTTTATCAATGGTAACTGGCATGTTTCTTCATTTTACATAACAAGCCAACGAGAGAATCGCCATGGCTTGTCCAAGGGAAGGGGTCAGAGTTGAGCAGAGCTTCGCAGGGCTCTAAACCAGCATGCTCCCCTTTTATTCCACACTTCCTCCATATTTATAAAACACTCGCACTGGATCAGCTGGCGTGGTCCATATGAAAGTGGGTTGTGAACGACCAACTGTTCCTTAAATGGAAGTACTGATTATAGAACAAAGCAAAGTCTGCTTCTTTAGGTTAGTAAAATCAGACCCATTTGAACAGCTTACAGAAGCAGGTTCTTATCCAACAATAATCTAAATCATTAAATGATAAAGCTTACATTTTCATGTATTTTTTAAAAAAATGTCTCTAGGGCATGTTTCTTTGCATTTACCTCTCAATGCTGGTGTTTCAGACCATGTAAAGATTGAAAATACAGTTCTGTCTCTTAAGGGTGTGCTATTCTAAGGGGACAAAACTAGGCACAGGATTACTTTAAGTGCAATCACGAGAATAACACAATCACACAGCAGTTGACTGCAAGGTGAATCACGAAAAGACGAAATCCCAAGGGTGAAGTCACATGAGGAAGTTTGGGAAAAGCATCCTTTTAGGAAGTAGCTAGTACCTAAATCCTGAAGAAGTTATACTTGATCCCAAGACAGCCAGCTCCGTCTGGGAGATTTAGTGAAGTTTAGCAAACAGCAGATCATTTTATTTTTCTGTTCCAAGAATTGCACAAGGCCCTGAATAAGCCAAATGTATAGATGCCTCGTGTCCCAAAAGGAGAGACAAATACATCAAAGAAGACTGCCACTTGGACAGGAATTATTAAAATCAGAGTGGGCACAGTGCTTTGGGAGCACAGAGAAAGCAACAACAGTTAAGGAAGCATTTAAGATGAGCTTTGGCCCTGGTTGGTTAGCTCAGTTGGTTAGAGCATTGTTCTGATACATCCAGGTTGTGTGTTCGATCCCTCGGTCAGGGCACATACAGCAAGCAACCAATGAATGCACAACTAAGGGGAGCAATGAGTGAATGCTTCTCTCTCCCTCTCCTTTCCTCTCTCTGTGTCTTTAAAATCAATTAAAAAGTAGTCAATCAGTAAAAGATGAGGCTTGAAGGCTGCAGTTTACCTGGTGGAGAAGGGTGGGGAGGAGGCATTTCTGAGAAGAAGAGACTCTGAGCAAGGATATGAAAACATGAGCTTACACGGTTTGAAAAGGCAAACACCTCAGTGTCAATGGCACTGCCCACCAGGGGCTCTTGTTCTTAGCGTCTAGTACACATTAGGATTTATATGTCTATCATAGGCCATGTCTGATTTATTCCAGAAAGCACAGTATACTAGATAGTCTGTACAACCTTGCAGAAGTGTATTAATTGTAAACAGTGTTAACCAGCAACTGTATTTCACCAGTTCCTCTTTCTTCCTCCAGGTGAAGGTCCAGCTACGGAAAGGAAATTTATATTGTGCAGGCCTTTGATTCAGCCTAATACAGGGGAGAATCAAATTTCCTTCTACCCTTTTAGGTTCTTTGGCTGGTCTAAAAATCAGTCCATTGAGACTGATACATCATCCTGAGCTGAGGAGAGCAGGGGTAAGAGTCTGGGACTTGAAGGAGAAGAAAGAGAATTCACAGGGAGATGTGAAGAGCAAATGTTAGACAAACCAATTGTTTGCCATGCCTTGCTGCTAAATCCTTCTGTTATATATAAAAAGAGGTTATCTTTGGCAATAGCTCCCTTCCTGGTACAAACTCCCTACCTCAAATCATTTAGACATGGAAGAGAGAGGTAAAAAGAAACTTCCTGAGTCTTCTGTTCCTTAAAAATAATCCCAACATTTTCCTCATACTCTAGAGCAGCGGTTCTCAACCTGTGGGTCGCGACCCCGGCAGGGGTCGAACGACCAAAACACAAGGGTCGCCTAAAGCCATCGGAAATACATATTTTAGGCGACCCCTGTGTTTTGATCCTTCGACCCCCGCCGGGGTCGTGACCCACAGGTTGAGAACCGCTGCTCTAGAGCCCTATTTTGGGATGACAGTTTTCTTCTCCTACAGATGTTTAGAAGCCTCAACTCCAACATGAGCCAGTATCTCTTAATTACTTCGGAGAATAGATTCTTGGGCATCTACATGGAGCATGCCAATTAAGAGCCCACCCCTACTTGATAAAATTTCAAAGCTATGGCTCTGTGTCAAATTTTCATCATCCATGCATAGATATGCCAATATAGACACAATTTAATAACCAGGGGTTGGCTTTGCTACAAACAGTGCTGCTTAGTAATGCACTTGGTAATCAACCTTTGTCAAATCTCCTGGAAGGAGAAGAAGTTACCTAAAGGTCACATTGCCATTCACAATGTAAAAGTGTATTGACCTGCCTAGTGACACTAGGTCCCAAATACATTTTAGTTTGCAAACAGAGAATCACCATGTTAAACATTCACATTCTCCAGCCTCATTCCGACTTTACACATATAATTTGCAGGTAAAGGGCTTCTGTATCTGAATGTTATGATGCTTTCCAGGCATACTCTGAAGCACCCCAAGGTTTGAGAACTACTGGCAACGAATGGTACCTGAAAAGAAAGGAGAGGAAGAAGTAATTGGGGATAATTTATTCATTCATCTAATGCACATTTATTTAGTTCTTTTGCCAGAAGATACAGGCAGTATTGTGAAATGGTCTGTGTCTTGTGTAGAATTTGCAATTTTAACTTGAAAGCAGTTGTGGATTTTGTCTGAGGCAGCAAAATGAGAGTATTAGCAGGGCTTTTTTCTTTAAGATAATGGCTTCACTATTTGGTCAATTGCATGAAGGGGGTGGGACAGGGTGCTGCAGTGACTGAGCCCAGCTAAGACTGGATATGGGTGGGTGTCGAGGAAATGGCAAGGGGCGTGGAGAGGAGTAGGAAGTGCAGGGAGGTCTCAGGGGCAGATCACTGGCACATTGCACAGATCGTGTTGACTGGACTCAGGGAGAGGAAGTGGTCAAGTGCCCTTGTCATAAATGTTACCTGAGGTTGAGGAGGAACATGGGTCTTATGTATCGTGTCTCCAGTGTCTTTTCTTACCATCATGGCTTTAGCAGCATGCTTTCTTTTTTCTTTCTTTCTTTCCTTATTTATTTTTTCTGTATTTTTCTGAAGTGAGAAGCATGGAGGCAGAGAGACAGACTCTTGCATGCACCTGACTGGGATCCATCTGGCATGCCCACCAGGGGGCGATGCTCTGCCCATCTGGGGCCTTGCTCCATTGCAACCAGAGCCATTCTGGTTCCTGAAGTAGAGGCCATGGAGCCATCCTCAGCACCTGGGCCAACTTTGCTCCAATGGAGCCTTGGCAGTGGGAGGGGAAGAGAGAAATAGAGAAGAAGGAAAGGGGGAAGGGTGGAGGAGCAGATGGGTGCTTTTCCTGTGTGTTCTGACTGGGAATCGAACCTAGGACTTCCACATGCCAGGTCGACAGCCTACCACTGAACTACCCAGCCAGGATCTGTTTCTTTTTTTAAGTAAGAGGAAGGGGAGATAATGAGACAGACTGCCATATGCACCCAACTGGGATCTACCTGGCAAGCATTGGTCTTGGGCCAATGCTTGAATCAGTCAAGCTGTTTGTAGCACCTGAGGCTGATGTTTAGACCAACCAAGTCATCCTCAGTGCCCAGGGCAACACTAGAACCAATCGAGCCATTGGTTGTGGGAGGGAAAGAGGGAGACAAGGAAGAGAGGGAGAGAAAGAGAAGCAGATGGTCACTTCTCATGTGCCCTGACTGGGAATCAAAGCTCAGACATCCATTTGCTGGGCCAATGCTCTATCCACTGAGCCAAACAACCAGGGCCAGCAGTGTGCTTTCTAACCATGCTCATCCATCTTTCACTTGAATAGGCCATCGTATCTCTGTTTACAGAATCTTTGCATAAGCTTAGCCTTCTGCCTGGGGCACCATCACCATCATCATCACCATCATCATCAACATCATCACCATCATCATCAACATCATCACCATCATCATCACCATCATCACCATCATCATCAACATCATTACACACATATAGATTCCAATTCAGTATTCATTTATGTATATTTTTCTCTAATTAGTAATCTTGAGGAAGGTACCTGGTTTGCTGCCTTCCCAGTTCTTGGCACATACTGAGTATCAGTAAAATTATTGTGAGGTTATTAATCAAAAAATAAATACATACATAAACTAAAGAAAGAACATCGTGGAAGAGAATTGTGGTTATGATTGGGAAAGTTTGATTTTAGTTTGTACAGGAACCACCTATAAAATATTCAAACTTGAAAATGTTTCTTAGTGGGAAAATTACGGGACTATAGAGAAGGGTCCCAGAGAGTGTTTATAAAAACCAACAGTCTACCTGGCTGCGTAGCTCAGGCAGTTAGAGCGTTTGTCCTGATATGACACATTTGTGGGTCCGAGCTGGTCAGGGCACATGGAAGAATCAGCCAGTGAGTGCACAAATAAATGGCACAACAGATCAATGTCTCTCTTTTTCCTTCTCCCTTCCTCTCTCCCTAAATAAAATAAATGTTTAAAAATGAAGAAAACTGCAAAAATCTAAAATGACAATGATCATTGAGGTTTCCTATATTAAAATATAAGAAATGACAAAAGTCACAATGAGGTTTATTATGGTTTTAAAAAGGACAGATTCCCCAGAGAAGTGCTGTGGATAAATGAGAATTAACAGTTTGCCTGTGAGGCTTGGTAAGAGGTTGACACTACAAGCTTCATCTGATTTCCAGCTAAAAGACAGCAAGGGAAAGGTATGACTGAACAGCGACTTAGCTCTTTTTTGCTAGAATGCGACCATTTTCCTAAACTCATTTAGTTTTCACAAACAGACAATTGGAATCCTATTGTTATCTTTTTTAGAATGGGGAAGAAAATGAGTTTCAGAACGTTGTCTAATTTGCCGGTGTAACACAGTCAGTCAAAAAAAATGGCAGGTCCCCAAAGCAATATTGTCTAGCTCTAACATCTCCATTCTACCAATATATTCACTTCCCAAATCTCTTTCATATTTTCTGACCTTTCAGATGCCCTCCACCTATCAGCGCAGGTGGCCGCGCGCGTTCCTTTTTATGCTTCCCCAAGATGAGGATGGTTAAGACCTTTCAGGTTTTATTCTTGTTATAAATGAAAACATCCCCGAGGCAACTGCCTCTGCTCGGTGGTTTCTAAAAACAAACACACACCTGTCCGAGACCCTTTGCAGAGGCTTCACTCAGATGAATCATCGTCATTTCTTTCAGGGAAGGCAGAGTAATTTCTGTGTCTTTTTCTCATCACCTCGCTCTGTGCTTCAATTATTTCTCCTTCTGAGCTCTCCCCTCCCCCTCCTCCCCCCCACTCAGCTCTCTCGGTTCAATCTTCTTTCCCTTGTTCGGGGTGGGGGATCATGGTTCCCATAGACTCCAGTCAGGTTGCCAAATTACCGGTTCGCAGTTAAGGAAGCCCATTCATAAACAGACATAATCATTCAATTATGTGAGAGTCAGGATGATCTCTTTTCGGTGAGGGTGTGGTGCTGACTTCGGAAGCCACATCAAAGAGGCCCGTCTGTATTTCGGATCATTATACCTGGATGACTGATCAATTGGACCATCTTCCTATTCTGTTGGGGCAAACAAAAGGAATCTTTGTCCGCATTTCATGGTCATTGATCATTCCTCTGGCTTTCAAATTGCAAGGCTGAGATCAAAGGAAAAGGAGAGCGGGGATATTCTGCCGCCGGACGCTAAGAGCAAAGCCTGACCATAGCTCCTAGCTCTGTGTTTTCCAGTTGTTAGGTACCACCTCTGCCTTCTTTGTGGGGTGGCAAGAGGGGGAGGGGAGACACAGGGACCACTAAGATAACTTCTTCTCCTAAGACACTGTACATCACACTCTATTTAATTTTCTTTGATTTTAGAATCAAATCAAACCCCCAAGTCATCAACCCCAATGTAGATTCCAATCAAAGTAACATCCCCCCACGTTCTGCCGGTTGATTTGCTGTGTGAGTTAGGCAGGTAGGCTTCCTTAAGGAGGCCAGCCTGTTCATCCACATTCACTGAAGAAATGGAGACTTGATCGTTTCTGACATTTTCATTAGGAGCAAAAACTCAGCTTTGATATTCAAGCAATGCACCAAATTAATTTACTTGTTATCATAATTGTTTTTATCCCACAAGCAAAATTCATAAGAAGGGTGTGTGATGAATATAAACACAGTGATTTTTTTTTACAGAGAATATATACCTATAATAGGATTTTATGCCCATATGCCGTATCATCTCTACAAAATGTAAAAATCTTGGAATAAGATCTAACACTTTTATTTGTTTAATTATAAAATGCATAGATAGGTAGCACATGATATCAAAGCTTCTCCTCATCCCTTAAAATCTCCTACTTCTCTCCAGGAGAATCATAATGAATGACCCATCCCATTCCATTATATGCAACTATATGTGGATATTATCAGCATTCACCTTTCGTTTTACATTAATGGGGTTGTACTTTGCTTATTACTTTTTTTCTCTCTCTCCACTTCGTAATGTACTTTTCAGCATTTTCCAATCAGCAGATATAGATAGCTCATCTTCTTTATGGATGCATGGTAATTAACTACATAAACATACCATCGTTTAATGTATCCATCTGTTGATATAAATTTGGATTTTTAATCTCCTTTCATTTTTACAAATAGCACAATGCTTCAAAAAAAAAACTTGAAGTGTTTTTGAATTGCCACTGTTCCTTTTCACCTTTTCATTTGCAAGAGAAACCTGTGACTTGAATCGCGCTGCAATATATACCTGACGATTAATTCATAGAAAGAGACTGATATACATGTAGCTAATAACATCGATATTTATAGCGGTAGACATAAACTTCTTACTACTCTTTACCTTTTACTCTATTACTATATGGATCCAGGGAGCCAGCATCAATGACAAACATGAGAAAGGGCAAATGATTGAAAGATTTCCAAGTATTATTCCAATTCTTTCCCCAGGGAGCAAAGGGTAGTCTCAGAGCCTCTTCTTCCCAGAACTTCTCTTGCTCGTTCTCCGGAAGACTGAGAGGATGACAATTATAGGTGAACTCAAAAGGGAAAATAAAAGACTAAGAGATTTCAATCCACTCATCCATGGATTCTTTGTTTTAATTTTAATTTATTTGCACAATTATTTCTTTCTATTAGAAATGTTTCTGAAGCATGTGACATGTAATTGTCACTCTACTAGATGATAAAATATATTACTTGTTACAAAGGAGTTTAGAAGAAAAGAATTATTAAATGAATGCTATTTCTTTAAAAATTGGTGTGTTTTATTTACTTCATCATGTTATTCTATTTCTTTTAACGATAGCCCAAGGTAGGGTTTTGATTTCAATTATGTAGATATACAAACAGAGCCATGGATAATGACTTTTACTAGTTTAGGGGGTGTGACATTTGCAGTCAGACAAAATAGACCAACTGTATGAATGACCAACTGTATGTCTTCATTTTAGATATCTACTTTCCTAAAGCAGGAAATGAAAAGAGTACTAACAACACCTATTTGGTTAAATTGAGTTTAGCAAAAGACCTAGGACCCCTAAAAAAGTAATCGTGACTATTGTTTTCATTCATGTTTCCTAGACTGAGCACTTTTAAAGGTCAAGACGAGTCCAGATGAATGGAAGCAGAAGTTGACTGCCTTGCCTTGAGGTCTGGACCAAAGATAGGCTGATATTCTTTCATTTAGCTCCTGATAGTAAGATAGAGAAGTCAGAGAGTGAAGACAAAAGCCCTGTTTAGTGTCCTATAGAAACCAAGACCCACTGTAAGATGGAAAAAGGCTCAAACAATTCAATATGGCGAGGATTGTGACCTTACCATGTCCCCTCCCGTATCCAGAGAGCTCCATTTCACCACCTGCCACCTGTACTTATCTTTATATATTTGCTGGTGATTCAGTCACTTTCCTCTTACATCTGGTGATGGCCTCTTCCCAAGGCAGGACATGTGCTCAGTGGGTAAGAGAGTTTCCACTCTGCATTTCTTTAACTCAAAGGGAGAGTTTTAAGCTCAGTCTGACTTGTTTGCCTAGAGAGTTGCTGAGGTATAGCAATATTCAGACAGTTTATTTGACTGCTTTGTTCTTTTTTGTTTGTTTCTTTCTTTCTACTTCTGCCATTTTTAGACAGATACCTGGGGAAAAAATACTTGTTATTTGAGACTAGACAGCATGGTTCTTCTCTGACTTGTACCAGCTCTAAGTAGTTGACTTTGGCACAATACACTTCCAGAATGAGTCAGAGTATCTGTCTCTATACTAGAGTGCTAATATCTAAGTTCCAAGCTGTTATCAGTCATAAATAGAATAAACAAGGTGAGACACATGGCAGAAAATGCACACTTGTTACCCGATTGTTATTTATTTTTATTTTTAAAGAAGATGACTAAGATTGAATAAACTGAAAAACCCTACAAATATTTGAGAATTTACTTTCACTATTGTTTACACAATCCCTACTTTGAAGTTAATGCAATATTCCTCTATGTGTATTGTAATTAGGATTCCACTGGATACTGCCATGTGGCCTCGACTCTCCTCCAGACGGTCTTGCGTGATCAGAGCTAGAGAATCCCACTTCTAGGAAAGTATTTGCATAGAATTGAACTCAGTAGTTACTCTGAACCTTTTGTCTCTATGGGTGACCACTCTTACTTCTTTTAAATAGCTTTGTTACTCAGTGCTAACATGACTTGTGTTTGGAAACCTTTAATAAGACTTTTGATACACTGTGCTTTCATTCTTTAGAGCAGAACATGAAATATAATGTCACAAATTAGTTGGAACTTGAGTTTAAATACCAGGAAAGGGAGTTTTTATATAGTCACTGTCGTATGATCCTCCCAATTTTGACATGAAGCACCCAATTGTGTCTTTTGAATAAAACTGGGGGCGGGAAACAAGCCCTAAGATCACACTTGAAACCATTTCCAACAATAACACATGTCTTTTTTTGTTATAGACCTAATATAAAAATCTATTTGATTTTGTAACCAACAATATTGAGATAAGAGTGACTTTATTACTTAGGCTATCCAACTAACTACAGAGAGGTTGTTACAAAGGAAAGGATTTTTGCCAATGCAGACACACAAGCAAAGGGAAAGCGGAGAGAAGTGAAATTATACAGAAGTAGTTTAAAACACTGCAGGGTGTTCCCAATGCCTTGAACCGTGTTGAAAGTAAAAAAAAAAAAAAAAAAGAAAGAAGAAAGAAAAGAAGATGAGTTGTGAACTGAGGATTTTTTTCTACCTCTCTCCACCTGGCAAAGTCCCAGTTTTCCTTCATTAGTTATTTCCTTTCAGAATCGATCCGTACACTCCTCCTCGTCTGGCAAATGTTCTCTTCCTCTACTTACTTCCGTGGCATCTGCGACCTTCCCCATCAAAACCTTCCCAGTTGGCTCTGTTATAACAGTCCATTCACTCCTGTGTCTCTAGGACTACATTGTAAACATCTCCGTACATCTCCACCATGTAGCGTACTGTTGGTGCCCATTATGCCTTTATTGAAATGGTGTTAATGTAGGTTTTTATAGGAAGCTGAGCACTTAATGTGATCATCAGAGAGCACAGTACATAACTTTGCTGTTGCTAAATTGTCATCTCATGGGTTTAGTGATTATGAAGTAAATACATCACAGATCCTGGTCAAAAGGATGTGGGGGTGACATAAAGGGGTATAGGGGATATAGCACTAATGATGAGGAGGTTATATACAGGCACTCTACTCGTATAATTGGACCAGAGTGTGACATTCCTAAGAAGCGATCCTCTTAACGTTGCCTTACGGGGATCTTGGAGTCATAAGTAAATAATTGCTGTGAGTATTTACTTGTAAGGTAGTAGGGCACTTGGTTAGAGGTAGAATTTTAATCCTAGTTAAGAGGAGAAACCAAATCTAAGACAAAAAGTGGTACCAAGAAAGATCATGTGAAAATATACTTAAGAAAATTAGTGCAGTGTCAGGAATCCGTTCTAAATGTTATTCAGAAGACCAGGTGGATGGGGATAATGTTAGAGTTTGGCTTTTATGTGTATCTCTGGATGTCTACACTTAAAGTGGTTCGGCATGCTTTAACATTCTGGCTGCAGGGTTGGTAGATGGATGGTACAGCCTGGCTTAAGTAACCTATGCTGGTCAGAGAACTAGCAGGAGAGGATCACATGGAAAAGTAACCCACTGCAGTGCTGTTACAGGATGTGAGCAAAGCATTGTGGGACATGAAGCAAAAAGAAACTTAATCTGCCTTGAAGTATTGTGCAAGGTTTTACAAAAGGGGGAAACAATTGAATGAGGTCATGCAGAATGACTAAGAGGTCAACATTCTAAATTTAAACCGGGGCGGGGAGGGGAGTGGCAAAAAAGTGATGGTTATTCTGTTTTAATGCTAGTGAATGTGGATTGATCCCTAAGATCTAGAATGTTCTCTTTATAATTCTGAAATCATGTCTATAAATACTTCTTAAATGGCTTAACAATTTCAGGTTTCCTGTGTTGATACATAGAAGATTAGCACAAACAAGATACATCCATAAAACAATGAAATAGATCATCTCCAATATAATCCTACACATGTATGTAGTCTTCTCCAATCTAAAAAAAGTACTGGCAGCCTGACCTGTGGTGGCGCAGGGGATAAGACTTCAGCCTGGAA
This sequence comes from Saccopteryx leptura, assembly GCF_036850995.1. Taxonomy (NCBI): domain Eukaryota; kingdom Metazoa; phylum Chordata; class Mammalia; order Chiroptera; family Emballonuridae; genus Saccopteryx; species Saccopteryx leptura. The sequence continues at coordinate 14,619,979 of NC_089511.1, read as the reverse complement.
TGCTGAGGTCACAGGTTTGAAACCCTGGGCTTGCCTGGTCAAGGCACATATTAGAAGCAATGACTGTGAGTTGATGCTTCCCACTCTCTGCCCTTCTCTCTCTCCCTTTCTCTCTCTCTCAACCCTCTTTCAAAAATAAATAAATAAATAAATAAAAATATTTTTAGATAGCACTGGCAGATTATCATTTTTATTCCCTGCCCCCCTACACACACACAGCCTTGTTAGAAAAGTCAGTCAAAGATAAGAAAACTAAGATTCAAAGAATGTGGTTTTTGTCTCATGTCATGCTGTAAACAGTAAATTCTGTGATTCTAAGTAGAATTTGTTATTTGAAACCTTCCTTTCTTCTTCTTGCAACACGGTGCCTTCCAGGGATCTCTGTTGCCCTTAAATACAAAGTCGTCTAAATGAGAAAACAGTGTCCTTCAAGAACATTTAGTTGTCTCTCCCAAGAATGCTAACAATCTGATAAGGAAGTCAATAAAATTAAAAAGTCAAATGGCCCTTACCTGGGATAGGCCTTTACCTATATTATCCCTTTTTAAAGCAAACAAACAAAAAATAATAATGAAAGACAGTTAGTTATGCAAATTTTACAACATGAAAGAATTACATTCTAACTGACTAAATGTTCATTTTCTTTCAAAAGACACATTGGTGGCCAAACAAGATATTCTGTGGGAGGTTCTCAACTCAAATGAAGCAAGAAAGAAGCCCTGATCTCCAAACTAAGACTACTCAACACCAGGAAGAGCTCCTTCCAGAACAAGGGGGCTATGACATAATTCATGAAAAGGAGATTTCTAGCTGGAAGTTTGGAGATATACCATGTGAGTTGAAAATGTTGAGCAGGGAGTCAACAAATCTGGTTTCTACTCCCAGAGGGTGTCAATGAATGACCCTAGCCTCTATATTCTCCCTTAACTTTAAAGAAAATAGAATATTTGATCAGTTCTGAGTTATCGTTCACAGCCTATATTAGTTCTCTGTGGGTAGCATCACAAAGGGCCACAAACTAGAAACATCAGAAATCAATGTTCTCACAGTTCAGGAGGCCAGACACTCACTCTCTGTTTCACTGGAGTGGCATTGAGGCGTCAGCTGTCATCAGGACTACACACCTTCCTGAGGCTCTAGGGGAGAATCCATTCCTTGTCTCTTCTAGTTTCTGGTGGCTGATGGCGTTTATTTGCTTATGGCCCCCTCACTCAAAATCTCTGCCTCTATCATCACATTGCCTTCGCCTCTTCTGTGTATATAACCCCTCTGTCTCTCCCTCTTATAAAATCACCTGTTATTGCATGGTAGGAACGTTACAGATAATTAAGAACAACCCTTTCATTGTAAAACATTAATAAGTCCTGGAAGGTAGAACTGATATCTTTGGGTAGTTATTATTCAGTATGAAGGTAGTTTTATTGCTATTATTAATACTATTATTATTTATTTTTAATAAAAATTTTTAATGGACAAAAAGTACCATACAAACGGACACAGAGTCTTTGTAAATCTTTAGGAAAATTACTAAAGTTTCTCATCTGTGAAATGGATATAGAAGCTGATCCTCTCCTAGGCTTGTTCTAAGGGTTTAAAGGATAACACCCTGAAGCACTTAGAACAGCATTTAGCACATCATAGGTGCCTAGTAAAATGTAACTTCTTATGAGCTGTTACTATTTTTTACCCATAAAAAGGCTGCATATATCCAAAGATCTTGTCTACCAATGGCACTACATGTATTCAGTAATATTTAATTTGGTTCCTCATGTTTTATTAATCAAAGACATTTATCACTGCCTGTCAGACCTGGTTCAGCAGGAGATCCCGTGCGTCCACAATGAGCTGACACAGCCCCAGCCAAAGGAAAAGACATTTAACACCTCAACCAGTGTGCTCAGAGTCTGAGCCAAAGTTCTACCACTGATAACACTAGTTGAAATAGTAAAAATACCTATTTTACATCTAATAAGGAATTCAAGTATTAGATTTTTTTCTCCCTCTACGTCTTTTGATACTTTAATTATTCATCCTTTCAGTCCACACTTTCCACTACTGCCCAGAGAGCCCCGACCGGGCTGAGAACTCTGCTCTTGGGCAATGTTCTAACTTGACAGAGACCCTGAGAGTGTCATCACCACACTAGACACTCTTCATCACATCAGCCACCTCTGGGGCCTGGGAGGGAAGGAAGAGGCCATCAAGTGAAGGGTGTGACATACAGCTTACTGCTGTCCTTTCAAATAGCCCTGTTATGGAAGCCAACTCAAGCACACTAAGCTATTAATCCCATTTAAATTTATAGCCATGGAGACACAGGGGAGACCGAGCCATGGTCAGCATCCCATGAAGTCTTTAAGAGAGACAGAAATATGCTTTTTGTACATATTAGATGTTAGAATGATCTAACTACCAAATCTATCAGTGCCCATCTGTGGCTGTTGTGGTGTGATCCAGCTGACTCTGCAGTATGCTTTATAGCGCTGCAACAACTCTTGTTCTTTTTTTTTTTAACAGAGATTGAGAGAGAGTCAGAGAGAGGGATAGACAGGGACAGACAGGAACGGAGAAATGAGAAGCATCAATCATTAGTTTTTCATTGAATGTTTCGACACCTTATTTGTTCATTGATTGCTTTCTCATATGTGCCTTGACTGCGGGCCTTCAGCAGACCGAGTAACCCCTTGCTCGAGCCAGCGACCTTGGGTCCAAGCTGGTGAGCTTTGCTCAAACCAGATGAGCCCGCACTCAAACTAGTGACCTCGGGATCTCAAACCTGGGTCCTCTGCATTCCAGTCCGACGCTCTATCCACTGCACCACCTCCTGGTCAGGCAACTTTGTTCTTTTAAAGGTCTTGCAGAGAACAGAGTCGCTCTTTTCCGTAGGACCATGATGGTGAACCTTTTTATGAAAACTGCCCACTTTTGCAGTGCTGGTCAACCTGGTCCCTCCTGCCCACTAGTGGGCATTCCAGCTTTCATAGTGGGTGGTAGCGGAGCAACCAAACAGTGCTGCGATTGGCCCACCATGAAAGCTGGACCACCCACTAGTGGGCGGAAGGGACCAGGTTGACCAGCACTGCAAAAGTGGGTGGTTTTTATAAAAAGCTTCACCATCACAGCCTTAGGAGGTACTGAGGACCTGCAACAGGGAAGCAGTGCTATCAAAAATCAAAGCAGCCTGACCTGTGGTGGCGCAGTGGATAAAGTGTCGACCTGGGAATGCTGAGGTCGCCGGTTCAAAACCCTGGGCTTGCCTGGCCAACGCATATATGAGAGTTGATGATTTCTGCTCCTCTCCCTTCTCTCTCTCTCTCTCTCTCTCTCTCTCTCTGTGTGTGTGTGTGTGTCTCTCACTCTAAAAAAAAAAAACTGAATAAAGTTAAAAATAAAATATTTTTTAAAAAAATCAAGGCAAATGATCCTATTTCCCAAGTGACTGCACTCAGTTGTCTGTGCATGTATTAAAAGGATAAATATGGGAAATCATGTATAAGATGCTGCATATGTGCCTTTTATCTTCTACTCTAGACGTTAAGTTCTCTGTCTCTTTCATTCTCTAGGGTTGCTGGCGCCTGCGAGACACCCGAGCCCGGTGCTTTCAGTCAATGGAGGCAGGTAGGACTCCAATCTGAGCGAAAGACAGCAAGAGATGAGGTCGATTTGCAGATCTGTCCCATGAACTTCCGATAACGTGTTTTGAATTGTTATCTAATACTAGACACCATGAATTACATTTGAACATTTACAACAAAAGTAAAGATGAGAGTCACAAAATTGTAAGTGGTAAATATCTTAGCTGCAGCTGTAGAGGGAACGAGATGCAGATGGTGGAGTTAGACTCAGATGGTCTGAACCGAGAGTTTAAGCTCTTCCACTGTCCGCTGCAGCCTCTTCTGGTGTACTGAGCCGCCGGCCTGCTTTCTTATTCCCATTTCCCACTTCCTGTTCTCTGGATCCGCAGCAGTGACCTTCACTGTCTATCTGACTCGTTTTCACCAATTTCATCCTCTGCCTTCCCAGTAATTTCTTGCTTGATTCAAGACGCCCGATTCCTCCTTCCCCAGGGCTCCCACTTATTACAAACAGATGAAAGCATGTAACCTCTGACTTGTATTGAAGTCTTGCCTGAGGACACTAACCCCCAGCAATCCTAATGTGAAGAGCACAGTTTGAGATAGAATTTATAATTCTACATGCAGATGTGACATTTCATATGTCTCTTTGTCTTGTGCGGCGGTTAAGTATGTTTTACTAGTATACCCTTCGGTTCAACATTTTATCATATTCCACTGAACTGCAGAACAGATAAGAGAGAGTATTGAAAACAACCAAAAAAAAATGGATGTTTAGATCCCACATAGTACTGTTATTTAGTTTTCCTACCATTGTGTCTCAATATTTCATTACTAAAATAAGCAATGATAACACATTCCTAAAAGAGCTGTTAAAAGCATTTGATAAGAAAGCACTTAGAAAGCAGAGAGTATAGTAACAGGAACGTAGGAAGCCCTCAGTAATGCCTAGCTATTTAAAAAAATCATTTTGTTTACAAAGACTTATTTTATTTAATATGTCCTTAACGTTTCTCAACACAGAGGCACCACATTCCCTTTTCATGTTAAAATCAGACTCCGGTACTTGGCCCATAGCAAGCACTCTCTCCGTATGCAGTAATGAAATTGAATTTCTGAGAGTTGTTTAGACTCGAAACGAATTCATGGAGATTCTGTCTAGTGTAAAAATTCTGGCTCTTATCTTAAGATTAATTCTTGCGAAATTGCAGAGGAAAGAAGGTTGGGGGTCGCGAGGAGAAAAGCAGAGAGAGAGAAAAAGATTATCTGTGAGATATTTATCTAAACAGTCTGGGCCCGAGAGCGGCAGCTGGGCCCTGGATGCTGGCCCAGTGTGGGAGGGAAGATGAATGGTTTCCAGGGAACCCTGGTGCTGCTCCTTAAAGGAGCCTGCTGGGGCCAGCGCTGGTCCTCTTGACCCTGTTTTAATGCAGGAGGCACCATAGGGCAAGTCATGAAAGGCACACACACTCCCACAGCAATTCCCCTGGAAAGATTGGCGCTGTTGGGGCAGTCCCGAGGTGAGGATGCGCGGTGTGCTTAAAAAGACTCGGCTGCTGCAGCTCTGTGACCTTAGAGGCATTATTTGGCTCTCTGAATTCTTTCCTCGTTTGTGAAATGAAGACAATAACATCTACCAAACGGGACTACTCTGGAGGCTCCATAACGCAAACTGCATTAACGCTGTTAACAGAGTTTATAGATCTTTTAGGCCAGCAGCTATAATCTGCTATGCACTACAGATATATATCTTAGACCAAATGGGAGGCATGTATTTTTCCTCACATGTTTCTGTGTTCATTTTTATTGAAAATTAAGCCTTCACTGAAGTGTTGGCACCATGGTGTTTACTCTACGACCCTGTTCTCTTGGCCAGGTTCATGAAAACTGAACCAGAAGTGGACCCTTGATCTTAATTAAACAATATGGGCTCTTCTCTCCTCAAATTTAAATTGGGCTTAAAGCTTTCTGTATATGGTGTGTGTATGAGTCTACATATATGTATATGGTGTGTGTGTGTGTGTGTGTGTGTGTGTGTGTATTAGAAAGATAAAGGGAGAGAGGGGGAGAAAGAATGAATTTGTAATATCCCGTTAATACATTTTTCTGAGACCCTATTCATAATAAATACTTTCACAGGAATCTCAATCTCATGCTTTGCTTTTAGAAAAAGCATTCTTAATCAACTAACTTGAAAATTATATACTTGCCAGAGACTAACCAGCTCTAAGGCAGGTGTGGGTGTCCCTAACATTGCAAAGCAAAGGACGCTTAATTAAAAAACAAACAACTGAGCAGTCAATAGATTCTGACAAATTTGCATGGATATGCAGCATCAGCTACTCTTTGACCTTGGAAAGGATTTTTCACTTTGTGGGCCTCAGTTGCCTTATCCGTAATATCTATCTCACAGGGCTGTTTGGAGAAAAGAAGTAACATAAGCAGGGATCTTCCCAGGTGTTCAGTTCTATCTTATACATACAATAAATATCTGCTCACAAAACTCAGACGATATTTTATAGCTTCATATTCATTTTGAAATACCCCCTAAGTTTTGTGAGCAGTGTAGTAGCCTTTGTTTTTCTTGTGACTGTTAGTACTACTGTTGTTTTCTCTGCAAACAATTCTAGGTTCTCTTTGGTTGTACTTTGTTCTTTCCATTTACAAATGTGTCCTCCTAACTGATGGTCAAACCAGAGTTAGAGAGTCCTCTCAAAGTCCGTAGCTTAAGTAAAAACATTAGTGTAAACACAATTGGAGGAGACTGGTTGCCATGGCGATGTTTTTGCCAAAGTAATGGAGAGGTAAGTTAAATGGCAAGGGATGCTGTAAAAATAGTTGTCTGTATTTTTAACTGCATTGAGTGTGATGGATCGAAGAGAAACCTCTGATTGTAGTTAGCTGGCATTTTTTTTTTCTGTCTTTAAAATCTTTACTTACAGAGAATGTATTTTTCCTCCAGAGCTGCTGTTACCCACAGTAATATGTATCTATCACTGGCAAATATTTCTTTAGACAGGAGGGCATATTATAGGGTGGTTTATATAGTAGTCCAATATCTGATATGTGCTGCTTTCTGTTCTCAAAATTTTGTCCATATTCACCGACCTACAACTCACCTTTCTCATATGTAAAATGTAAAAACTAATGCTATCTGAAGACATGCTTGTCTGCCTATTGCCTAAGCTAATTCATGGAAGGTAATTAACTGAACACTGAAATGTGTTCGTTATTATCATCAAATTGGCATCTTCGTTCATCCTCATTGTTGTCATTATTATCATTATCATTACCATTATCATATCATTAGCATCATCCTCGTTATTTCAGCACAGTAGCGTCTGGGCTGTCCTGAGGGATCATTTTGGGAAACTCTATCATCTTACAGACATTATTTTGCCACATATCAGACAATGGAGATGACCCTGATGACTTACATGAAAAATGTGTAGCCTCTGGGGTCTCATGAGCTAAATGTCCCCAAATATCCACAAGCTTTAGAAAGGTAAGAGGTATGTGTGCTCTGTTTACCATTGTTTGCCCACACGAAGGAGGGTAAAATGCTTAGTACGGTGCCTGGCACTGGATAGGTATTCAACCAAGTCCTATCCAATGAATGGATTAAATAAAGGATAGATTGGTAACTGAACTCTTTAACAAACAACTTGGAGTTCAGCAAGAGGGTTTCAGTGGCACACAGCGTAACACAGAGACCTAACCTCATCTAGGACACCATCAAGGAGCGTTTTGCTGAACAGAGAGTTTCTTCTACAACCAATGAGAAGCCCCTGTTTTCACTGGTCCCTCCACCCAGGCAATGGCTAGTGTTGTCTCAGCATTGGACAGGTGTAACATGGTACCCTCTTTGACCAGCATGAGCCATGTTATCATCAAGGCCTTTTAAAAATGACATGTTTCTCTAGCTCACTCCTACTCTAATAGTACATGATTTCATCCAGGTTTCATGATCCCCCTAAGCCATGTCTTCTCATTTCTCCAACTTCCTTCCAGGAGCTATTAGTGAATTCACCTCCATCTCCCCACTCTCGGAGAAGGTGTTTTGTCCAATGCTCTGCCTTACGTCAGGGTTTCTGCCCACGCCCTCTGCTGTAAAACCTTGGCCAGATACTGAAGAGGGCAACTGATGATCTAACTATATGCCTAACATAACACTCATGCTCAATAAATGATATTTATTATTACTCATAACAATGTAATTCAGTTTTGATTAAGCTGTAAATCATTGCAAACAGAGTGCCGATATAGAAGTCATCGGTGGTGGTGATGAACAGAAAGCCTCTCTATTACTCTAGTGGAAAAAGCCCACCAACATGGGTTGGTGGTGGAGGGGTTTCCTGCTTTCCTAATGGAAGCTGAACCCCTGTCAAGGATTTAGAAGCAGCTGATTTAATAATCTCATCATTTTACTTAAGGAAGTCATTTCCTCTGCCCAGGCTTCCTGCTGAACTAGCACCTTTGAGTGATACTCATGCAATATTGAACTGGCGTGCGCATTGGAATGCACTTAGTTCAAAATGGTCTTCTCCTTAGGACCTCTGTCATCCAGCTAGAGAGGTTTCTGTTCATATTCTAAGCCATTCCAATTACCTGTTCATCAGAATAAGGAGTGGCCTCTGTCCATAGGTTCATAAAACCTGAGTAGCTCTATATATTTATTTCATAATTTGAAACAAATATCCTTAAAAAATATCCTTTTCTAAACCCCTCTGTATACATTGTAAAGGGCAATGCTGACTGGAACAGGCAGATGTTTATATAATAGGTCAGCCTCATTACTTTTTACTGACTTTTAGAAAGAGCTCTCAGTGCACTATTAATTCACATACATACAAGTGGTACACGCACACTCTTTCCTACATACACGCAAACCCCTTCTCACACACGCATGCCTTACTGCACCTTGTTAATTACAGAAGAATGTTTTGTGCTCAATAATAATACAACCCGCACATTAAATTTATGAATAGTCTCATTTTTATCCTGTAGCTCTTGAAAACTAAAAGTCTCTTTGAATGGACCTTGAGAATATCATGGTAAGCAAAATAAGTCTGGAAAAGACAAGGGCCATATGATTTCACTCACATGCAGGATATAAAACTGAAAGCAACAAAGGAGCAAACAAGATAAACAAACCAAAACTCATAAACACAGGTAACAATATGGCGGCTACCGGAGGGGTCCGGGGAGTGTGGGTGGTAAAGGATAAAGGGGGTCAATATATAGCAATGGAGTGGAATTTGACTTGGGATGGTGGTCATTCGTGTACTGTAAAGATCAGGTATCACAGAAATGTACACTTGGGAACCTGTATAAACTTATTAATCAATGTCTCTCCAATATATTTAATGAAAAGAAAAAGAAAATTAAAGTCTCCAAATGATTTTATGATTAATACCGGTTTGAATATTTTCAGAAGAAAGAAATTCCCACTATCCATAGGAATTAATGCTGAATTGCCTATAGAGTTTTGGGCTTGCTATAAAATGTATTCACTGCACCATAAATAAGGTTAAGGCATTCAGATGTAGAAAAATAAAACAGGATAAATAATTTAATAAGGGCAATGATGTGATGCTTACAGTTTTTTTCTTCCCTATCCCATATGCCTCCAAAACGATGCCAAGAAAGAGACAAGCTGGGTTATTACCTTCAGCTTAGATTGGTCAAGTCAGGGCTCAGATAATTAAAGTAAGTTGACTACACTCCCATATAGTAAGTTAAATAGAGTATTCTCCCCTCCCCCCCTCTTTTTATTCCAAATGCAATTGTAAAAGAGCAAATGAAGTATAGAAGACAAAGGAGATTATTTACAAAATTAGGCATACAGTGATCAGATGCCAAGCAACGTCCTTATTGGAACTACTTGCTCATTAAAACCCTAATATCTGGCATGCACCATATTGATGATGCCAATGTAGATGACAGTCCTATAGCTTTATAGAATCTTTGCACTCAAAACTAGCAGGTGCAACTTAAACTCAGTCTACTGTTAGACTACAGTGGATCGTCTGCTCAGGCATCGATGTTTCACCATGAAGCCTAACCTCAGCCTCTCAATATGGTTTCCATGTTACCCACCGCCTCTTGTGTAAAGCTATTTGTCCCAGCTTTGTCTGACTTGATAGCTCAGTGGTCCCCAACCCCCGGGCCATGGACCAATACCGATCATGGGCCATTTGGTACCGGTCTGCAGAGAAAGAATAAATAACTTACATTATTTCCATTTTATTTATATTTAAGTCTGAATGATGTTTTATTTTTTTTAAAAATTACCAGATTCCCTCTGTTACGTCCAAGACTCACTCTTGATGCTTGTCTCGGTCACGTGATACATTTTCCATTTCACCCTAAAGGCCAGTCCGTGAAAATATTTTCTGACATTAAACCGGCCTGTGGCCCAAAAAAGGTTGGGGACCACTGTGATAGCTGATTTCCATAGTCAAGGAATTTAAATAGGATGAAATTAAAAGAATTCAAGATAGCAAATTTTTATTCCATTCTTGACTAATATGGAGGTAAAGGGTTTGGAACGTGGAGTTTAACAATGTATTATATATATTGTTATATATATATATCTCAGTCCTGAGATAAGTTATGAGAGAATCTTCTATTTACTGGGAATGTTGGTGGTGCTGTCCTATTGAATGCTGCTTGGAAGATGAGCAGAACACCCACGGTTGGATCAGCTCTAGTCTCTGTGCTCTATAATGTTCAACTTGCCTTAATGAAAACTTCCAAAATTTCATCTTTGTCTCTCTCAGTGATTGGTAGTCACACATGTATGCATAACACAACAAATCCACAAAACTGAATGCTTAACTAAAATACTGAAATAGTGGATTTTAAAATTTTTTCTACTTTATTGTTTTTGTATTTTTAAATGAATTAATATTGGGTTTTATAAATATTGTTTTCTTGTTGATTTGCTGTTAGCCTGACCTGGGGAATGCATACAGTGTGAAGCTAAAATCTACATGCATAGTCATCACTTGAAAAGAAAAAATTCTATCAGGAGCAGGGTAGCAAAGTTAAATTGGAAGGAGGATCAAGACCTAACATCTTCCATAAAAAGAATGACTTTAGAATAACAATACATTGCATTGATTTTTAATATTTCACAGATGTATGTATTCAATCTGTATGTGTTATTACTTGAACAGAAGCATTTGATGAAATTTCTCTCCCACTGCGTGCAGGGACTTTTTTGTAATCTGTTTGTTTAATTTTCAGGTACAATGAATTTCTGAGGTCAAGTCAGTGGTAGCAAGAAAATAAATGACTATGATAAAAATATTTTCTAATCTTCTACTAGCGTCAAAGTTGCCTCTACCTATATGTTAGTTATGTCCTCATGGTTGTTAATTAACTTAAGTATAATACAATATATGGATGACTAGAGGGATGTATAGATGCATGAACTGATGTGATAAATATTATTATTCCAATCTTAAACATATGTTTGTCTGTTTACATGCATTATATTGTACTCAAAGCAAATGCCTGAAAAGGTTAAGATATATTTATGTATACATATTATCTATCATCTATCTATCTATCTATCTTTCTATCTATCTATCTATCTATCTGTCTATCATCTATCCATCTTTTAATAGTGACTACACTTGCAAGTTAGATTTGTGGTTATTGATTTTTTTCTTATACTAATTATTTTACAATTTAAATAAATTGTATAAATAACTGTCTTTTCATTAATAGCATGAGGAATTACACATTTAGTTTTTATATAATATCACCTGATGTCTAATAAATGCTTTAATTCCCTAGAAGTCTGGGCAAACTATCGAATTTAACTCTGAATATTGCTTTAGGTGGTCTGCCTTTTAGCCTTCCTCTTATTAAATGACTCGCAATCATTTGTCTAAGTCTATTTATCTGTTAAGCAGTCTCTGTTCCTGTGTCTTTCTGAAACATGTGGTTTGATCCATAAATACTTGTATCTTCTAACCTGAGAAAAATTATTCAAAATATAAATAAAATATTCCTCATACCTATCACTACCTGAATAGAAGACCCTGGCATTTCTCCTCTGAATTATCATAATCAACTTGTAACAGATCCTCTTGTTTCCTTTTTGATCCCCTATAACCTATTTATCACACAGGAGCCGAGAGGCTAGCTGTCCTTGAAGACACTAAAGTGAATTCTGTTGCAAGACTTTCGCTTTAGCCCTTTGTTCTACCTGGTATGCTGGATTTGGCAAAAGTAGGTTCACAGTTGTTTGTGTGGGAAATAATGTAATAATTGATAAATAACAATAGAAGAATAAAGTGTGTTTCAGGTTCTCACAACTGTACACCTACTTTTGTCCCATCTTGTGGTCCCCCTCCGGACTACTGAATGTCTTGTTCCTTCATTTTATTCAGGGGTTCTTTGCAGGGGCCAATCATGACAGCTTATCTAAAATAACGCATTCCTTGTTATAAGTACTTCACTGTCCTTTACAGTTCTCCATGATATTTCTGTTGACTTAATTCATTGACAGTGATGGTCTATTAGATAGGGACTTTGTTACTTTGAACATTACCAAAAGTTTGGCCCACACCTAGCAAGGACTCCGTAAATGTTTGTTAAATAAATTAATAAATAAAAAAATAACATTTTCATTTTAATTCCCAAAGCAATGTTCAGAGTAAGAATAGACTTAATCCTTCTAATTCTCCATATTCTTCCCATTGCATTAATGATGAAATGGAAGGAAAAGTGTGTGATACAGCTTACTTGCTAGTTGTGGTTCATATGTCCTATGTTGTCTTCTCTACAGAGGTATCTTTTTCTGGGCTATTATTTACCTCAGTTGGAATAAAGGAAGGTGTTCCTAATTTTCTGAGCAAATGGTTAACCATCCCAGGAATTTTAAAACCACTGAAATGCAATAGCGCTAGAATAGGTTTTGAGTTTTCATCAAGTAGCTAGGGAGTAAATCTTTTCATCTTACATGAAAATCAATGACTGTGGAAAATACTTCTGAATGTTGCTCGGCTTGGCCTTTCAACTTTGCAGAGATTCTAGAAATGTGTGTGGATCTTTCCAATGAGAGTCAGTTTACCAGTTTAAGTTCATTTTTATTTTATGGTAGAACAAGTTCTCTTCTTGATATCCACCAGAATTTTAGTGGGTATGCTTGTTTGCTTGCGTTTTTCACGCAGATTAATAGAAAACAAGGATTTTGAGTACACTGGTAGTTCTAGAAGTCCAAGTAGGGGGTGGATTTATTTTAATATCTCAAGGCCCTGGCTGGTTGGCTCAGTGGTAGAGCATCGGCCTGGTGTGTGGATGTCTCGAGTACAATTCCTGGTCAGGGCCCACAGGAAAAGCGCCCATCTGCTTCTCCACCTTTCCCCCTCCCCTTCTCTCTCTCTCTCTCTCTCTCTCTCTCTCTCTCACTTTCTCTCTCTCTCTTCCTCTCTCAAAGCCATGGCTCGATTGTTTCGAGTCCATTGGCCCCAGGCACTGAGGATGTCTCCATGGAGCCTCTGCCTCAAGCACTGAAAGTAGCTCAGTCGTGAGCATGGCCCCAGATGGGCAAAGCATCAGCCTCAGACAGGGGTTGCCAGCTGGATCCTGGCCAGGGCACATGCAGGAATCTGTCTCTCTATCTCCCCTCCTCTCACTTGGAAAAGAGAAGAAAAAATAATAATAATAATATTTCAGGTCCAATTGACACCTAAAAGCACAAAAAAGCAAACTTTATTCTGTATATGTATATCTTTAATTTAAATGATCACTTGAGATCTCAGAAATGGAACCAAATTGTACATGCACCCATGGTACTCTCTATAGGGAACTGATAGAGTACCACTCCTGAGACACATGCAATAGATTTAGCTTTTCTCTACTTCTTCTCAGAGATAGCTTTGGGCATTGGTGTTGTATTCCTTTTCTGGGGCAGCCTCGCTGTAGCCCTAAGACAACAATGGTTCTTAATTTTACTACACTTTCCCCAATATCCCTCAATTTGCAATTAAATCACACACCCCTGATTTATAAGACAGAGATCTTCTAGGTAGATGTGATTCCCCATTCTCTTAATTATCTACATTTTATCTATAATGAAGGGTTCTTAGCTCCACAAAACTATACCTGCATCTATACTCATATATACACTTGCATCTATATTATATCTCTATAAATCTAATTTTTATATCTACAGGTAGACATAAAAGACTACCTTCAAAACAATACACTCTCTTCATTTTCTTGACCGACACCCACACCCTCCATAACTTACTGCTGATGCAGAAGCTGAACGACTTTGTTGAGTCATTTAGATAGAGTGAGTTAGATAGAGATTTTGTTACTTTGAACATCACCAAAAGTTTGGCCCACACCTAGCAAGGACTCCGTAAATGTTTGTTAAATAAATTAATAAATAAAAAATAACATTTTCATTTTAATTCCCAAAGCAATGTTCAGAGTAAGAATAGACTTAATCCTTCTAATTCTCCATATTATTCCCATTGCATTAATGAGGAAATGGAAGGAAAAGTGTAGGATACAGCTGGTACTTGCTAGTTGTGGTTCATATGTCCTATGTTGTCTTCTCTACAGAGGTATCTTTTTCTGGGCTATTATTTACCTCAGTTGGAATAAAGGAAGTGTTCCTAATTTTCTGATAGCCAGGGCCCTGAGATATTAAAATAAATCCACATGGAAAATTCTATGTTGTATACTCACACCGACAACTGTATAAATTATTGACCACAGCATACAAGGCCCCTTCTTGCTTCTCCAGCATCATCCATTTCCCCACCCCCACCCCTCAGTAGTCTGTTCTTTTATTGTTGAGTAGTAGTCTATAGTCAAGATATAGCATAACTTACTTAGTCATTCACCTATTGTCTGATATGAGCTAGGGTTTTTATTTGTGTGTGTGTGTGTGTTCTGTTTTATTCTTATAATTAAACTGCTATGAACATTTGGGGGGAAAATCTGCAAAAACATATGGATTCTGTTCTCTTGGGTAAATATCTAAAAGTACAATTCCTGGATCATATGGTAGATATGTGCTTTTAGAATATGAAAAGAGTCCAATTATTTTAAAATTCATTGTACCATTTTGCATTCCCATCAACAATATATATTTGTTCCAATTTGTCCACACATACCTTATTCAACATTTGGTGTTGTTAGTTTTAAAAATTTCATTCATTCATTTGTACATGAGTAAATATACTTATAATGTTGTTGTTATTGTTTTGATATATTGGACTTGTTTTTACTCTTTCAGTTTAAAAAGGTAGTTAATGTTTAACTATAGTAAGTAAAAACATGAATATTTTTAAAAGGACTAAAAACTATAAGAAAATTATTTTAAAAAGTATAAATACTGTTATAACATAAAATTATTGTAATTTTGGAATCCTGTCTTTAAATCCTTTAACTTGACATAAATTGTTATAAGTATTTTTTTCTTTTTTTGAGACAATCATAGTAATCAAATATTGCATAATACTTTTTATTATTTTATTTTCTTAAATTTTTTACTGAATTTATTGGGGTGACATTGGTTAAGAATTATCTAAGGTTTCAGTTGTACAGTCCTCTAATACATTATCTGTATATTATGTGTGTGTTTACCATCCCAAATCCAATCTCCTTCCATCACCATTTATCCCTCCTTTATCCTCCTCTACCTCCCCCCTTCTCTTCTTATAATCCCCATAGAGTTGTCTGTGTCTGTGAGGTTTACTCTTTTCTTATTTTTTTTTTTATTTTTCTGAAGCTGGAAACGGGGAGAGACAGTCAGACAGACTCCCGCATGCGCCCGACCGGGATCCACCCGGCACGCCCACCAGGGGCGACGCTCTGCCCACCAGTGGGTGATGCTCTGCCCCTCCGGGGCATTGCTCTGCCGCAACCAGAGCCACTCTAGTGCTGGGGACAGAGGCCAAGGAGCCATCCCCAGCGCCAGGGCCATCTTTGCTCCAATGGAGCCTTGGCTGTGGGAGGGGAAGAGAGAGACAGAGAGGAAGGAGGGGGGGTGGAGAAGCAAATGGGCGCTTCTCCTATGTGCCCTGGCTGGGAATCGAACCCGGGTCCCCCGCACGCCAGGCCAACGCTCTACTGCTGAGCCAACCAGCCAGGGCTTACTCTTTTCTTAATCCCTTCACTTTTTTACCCAATTCTTCAAACCCCATTTCCTCTAACAACTGTCAGTCTGTTTTTTCTGATGTCTCTAAATATCAAACATCTCATGTGTTTAATGACCAATTCAATTTACCTTCTTTTGTGAAATTTCTACTCAAGATGTTTGCCTATTTTTATTATTGTGTGTTTCTTCAATTTTGAATTGCAAGAACCCTTTATGTGTTTTGAACACAAGCCATTGTTAAATGTTTTATAAATATTTTCTTCCATATTTTAAGGATTGCTTTTTAATTTTTAAGTTGCCATTATAGAAGCAAAGATTTTAATTTTGATGAATTTCTATTGTGTGTGTGTGTGTGTGTGTGTGTGCATGCACATGCACGCTTGTGTTTTATGGTATATACTTTTGATTTCCTAGGAAGAAATTTTTAGCCTATCCTAAATGCATATTTTATATATGTTCTCCCATTCAGTGATTTGTCTTTTCATTTTGTTGATGGTTATTTTTGCTTCCCCCAAATTTTTATTTAATGTAGTCCCATTTGTTTGTTTGTTTCCCTTGCCCTAGAGCAGGGGTCCTCGAACTTTTTACACAGGGGGCCAGTTCACTGTCCCTTAGACCGTTGGAGGGCCGCCACATACAGTGCTCCTCTCAATGACCACCAATGAAAGAGGTGCCCCTTCCGGAAGTGCGGCGGAAACCGGATAAATGGCCTCAAGGGGCCGCATGCGGCCCGCAGGCCATAGTTTGGGGACACCTGCAGAGGATAAATCAGAAAATATATTGCTATAAGATAAATGCCCAAGATTTTACTGCCCATGTTTTTTTTTCTTGGATTTTTATGATTTCACATATAATATTCAAGTCTTTAATCCATTTTGAGTTCATTCTTGTGTATGGTATAAGAAGGTGGTCTAGTTTTATTTTTTTACATGTATCTGTCCAATTTTCTTAAGAACTGTTATCTTGAATAGATTATCTTTATGCCATTTTATGCCCTTGCCCTCTTTATCAAATATTCATTGACCATAAAGGTGTGGGTTTATTTCCGGGCTCTCTATTGTCTATATGTCTGCTCCCACTTATAATGGTGGGAAGGTATTATAAGCTGAATGGTGTCCTTCCAAAATCCACATGTTAAAGTTCTAATGCCCAGTGTCTTAGAGTATAACTATATTTGAATATATGTCCTTTAAAGAGGTAATTTAGGTAAAGTGAGGTCAAAAGTGTGGGCCCTAATTCAATATGACTGGTGTTCTTATAAGAAAAGGGAATTAGGACACAGAAGCTCACAAACAAAGGGACAACCATGTAGGGACATGGTAAGAAGGTGTTCATCTTCAAGTTAAGAGGAGAGGCCCTAGAGGAAATAAAGCTGCCTACTACTTGATCTTGGACTTCTAGTCACCAAACTGAGAAAATAAACTTCTGTTGTATGAGCCACCCATTCTGTGATATTTTTTTCCTGACAACCCTAGCAAGCTAATATAGAAGGTTAGTCAAATTTTCATTACTCCTCTCTTTAAAAAAGAAAAGAACCTTAAGGGTATTATAAACTACCAAATGTAATTTAAATTACATTTTTAAAAAAATAAGTTTTCCGCATATCACCTAAATGCCAGTGAGAAGATATATTTACAGAAACACAAGTGTTGTAACTATTGGATTGTGCAGTATAAATTGGATCTTGTGCAATCTTCTTTATTTGAATAATTCACAATGTCCAGTTTTATTATACAATATAAACTTCCCTAAGTGAATTAGTAAGAGAAAAGCAAATGGCCTTTTTTTTGCCTTTTTCTAGTACTGAACTCTATTGCCAATGCTGTATATTTTATAAATGAACACTTTTCTATGAAAGGAAATGAAGCAACTGTTTTTTGTATATTTATCTATTCAATTCTAACTACCATATATATACATATATATATATGTACATATATATGTATATATATATACACTATGTTATATTGGTCATTTATTTAATACCCTTGACACTGTAATATTCATTCTGCCCATTTACCAGGTGAGAAATCTGAGATAAAATGGGTTCCTTAGGTCACCCATGGCTAAATGACTAGTAAGTGGAAGAATTGAGATTGATACACGTCAGCTGCCTGCCTCTGTGAGCCCTTGGTCTCTTCTCCACATTATTCAGGGCCGTGTCATCCTTTTGGATGAGGCTGGTATTCTTTCCCTCTGTGAATATGCCCAGTGGAATTTTTCAAGAGTTTTTGTTTGTTTATGCTGAGAATTATCAAAACTTGTTTTTATAAATGCTTTTGTAAACCTTTACCAAATTAACTAATTAATATAAGATTTGCTAAGAAAACATCTTGCATTGTTTAAAATTTTGTTTTGTTTTATTCTGTATACACATGGAAAACCTTGACAGACAGCTATTCCACAAGCAAACCATGCAGATATATCCATTGTTACTCTCAATAAACCTGAATAGTATAGATTATTAGAAGTTGCCATTTTACTAAAGTTGAATTGTGAATCTGTAAGACAGTAAACAAAAGCTAACATGAGTATTCTGTTCATAGTGTGACACTAGTAATCAACATTGCATTACCTGGGCTGATAGATACTTTGAGTGAATGCTTTGTTTGGGAAATGCCTATATTATGCTCAAGCTGAATCAGAGTTAGCTTTCATTTAACAGATGGACCAGCTCTTTCATAATGTTAATTCGTATTCTCAATTGTCATTGAAGGCTGGCTTTTAAAGTCTTCTTCTATTCCCTTAAGAATGCATATGCCCAGACTTTGCTTGTGTCTGACTCTGCAAGGAGTGGATTGCAGAATTTAATTAATAGTGTTTTTAAGGGATAAGATAAACTCATCAACAATATACATACTTCTCAGACTGCAAAATCACCAGCCACAAAAAGAGTGTCTTCACAAAGTTCATGGGCAAATGAAAAGACCTAAGTATTGTTACCATAAATGTGGGTCACTAGGACAAATCATGAGAGCTCCCAACTGACATAAGAAGCATTGAGTTAATTTTGATGTCACATTAATTGGGAAAGGCTGACTAGAGTTAGCCATGTTATGTAATAAGACATGAACTCCTAAAACATTAGAACAGTCACTCAGTTAATCAAAACATATTCCCTTATATCACAATAAAAATTCTGTGAAGACATTAGAGCTCAATTTCAAGGCATGGACATTGTAATGACATCTCCTGCCTACAAAATATCATCATACATGTTCCATAAACTGTTACTCAATGACATAGTCTTCACTTTTTTTCAAGGGGAAGAATGTAGATGAAAATGAAACCAACACTGGCTTTGCGGATAAAACAGTTTGTGCCAATTCCCAATGTTCCAATAACGAACTAGATGACTTTCTGGAATCATGTTGAGCTCCATGTGCAAAGCTTATTTTCTTATCTATAAAATATTTCTTTTCACTCAAAACATTACTTTCCCGAGAAAGACATATATATGTTCAGTATGATGAGCTGGTAAAACTCTGGTCCATTTGGAGAGTCATAGAAGTCATTCATACAAGAAGCACTCTGCAAATCCTAATGATAAAGACTATGTTACATTTTAAGTAAAATCTTTCCAAACTTATTTGACAAAGGCATCCATTTTATCTACCTTTTATTATACTCGTTAATGATCCATTAAATGCATTACCATCAAACAGATACAATTTGCCAGGCCCCTTTCCAGATGATGTATTTCAAGACACTCTCTTTCCCTTGTGGTTCAGGATGCTACCAGACTTTAATTGGATGTTCTGTAAATGAAAGAAATTATTTCCTCTCTAATCTTCACTGGTGAATATTCCAAATATGTCCGAAGAATGGTTGAGGTTTTAGAATTCCAGCCCCATCCTTTGGAAAACACAAGCCAAAACTTAACAAAAATTTTAGAATAGAACATAGAATAAAATGTACAATGCAAAACCATAAAACCTTTTGAAGGTGACATTTGAGAAAATCCATATGACCTTGGATTTGGCCATGAGTTTTTAGACAACATCAAAAGAATGAAAGAAATAATAGACAAGTTGGATTTTATTAATTTTTTAACAAATATTCTGTTATGAAAAAGACATTGTCATGAGAATTAGAAGATATACCATAGACGGGGAGATAATAGTTTTAAAAGCCATATCTAAAAAAGGACTGGTATACAAAATATACACAGGACACTTAAAATTCAACAATAAGAAAGCATTCCAATTAAAAAATGAGCAAAACATGTACACATCTCAACTTAGAAAATATACAGATGGCAAACATACATATGAAAAGATGTTCCATATTATGCATCATTAGGGAATTTCAAAAAAAAAAAACCAAAACCCACCAACTAGATACCACCACACACCTATTTTAATGGCTAAAATCCAAAACTCTGACACCGCCAAATGCTGACAAGAACATGGAGCAATAGGAATTCTCTTTCACTCCTGATTGTAATGCAAAATGTTATAGCCACTTTGGAAGACAGTTGGGTGATTTCTTAGACAACTAAGCATAATCCTACCATATGATTCAGTGAGCATACCCCTTTAGATTTTGACAAATTAAGTTGGAAACGATTTCTAAACAAACTTTATACACAGATGTTTTTTGGCAGGTTTGTTAATAATTGACAAAACGTAAAAACCAAAATGTCCTTCGCATCGAAAAAGCCAACCTGAAAAGGGTATGTACCATCTGTCATTCTGGAAGAGATAAAAACCATGGCGATAGTTACAAAGGTCAGTAGTTGCAAGTATAGCGGGAGTGAGAGGAATGAATGGGTAGAACACAGGGGTATTTGAGGCAGTGAGCCTGGCCGGTACGGTGCTATAATGATAGACACATGTCATTATACATTCGTCAGAACCCTTATAATGAACAACACTGAGCAAAGCCCAATGTATAGAAACCTTGGGTGAAGATGACGTGTCAGTAGTGGTTCATCAATCCTAACATGTGAACCACTCGGGCTTAGGATGTTGATGGTGAGGAGCATATATATGAGGAGAGAGGAAGCATATGGAAACTCTGTACTTTCTGTTCAATTTAATGTGAAAGTAAAATTACCCTAAAAATAAAATCTGTAAAAGTAAATTCCTAATTATATCTATTATTATCAAGATAAAATCTGTATAAGTAAATAAATTCCTAATTATAACTATTATTATCAAGATAAAATCTGTATAAGTAAATAAATTCCTAATTATAACTATTATTATCAAGAGGTTAAAATTCAATAGGCTAAAACTCAACAGGTATTTTTTCTAATGCCACCTAGACTGATAAAAGATGCTTTAAGATCTTTTTTTTTTTTTTACGTAATAAGTGCAATAAAGGTAAATATGTTCATGTATATATGGAAGAAAGAGGACCCGACTTCCCTCCATATCAACAAAGTAAACCTTCTCCTGGTTATTGTGTAACATCAGGCCTCAGCTATCCTGTCTCTGAAATGAGGCATCTGGGCTAAAAGTAATTAATGCAGGGTGCTTTCACCTTCTTTTTTGTGTTTCTTTGTTAATTATTTTCAGTTTTGCTAGCCTGATAAATTTTCTTAGAGCATTGAATTTCTACAGTAACAGCTTGCAAGACGATGGTTAGGAGTATAATAATCAGGGGATTGCTATAATTCAGTAAGTGAGTTTGGTTCAGAGCACACCTTTCATCAAATGATGGTGACCGGAGGGATTTAGGGACATTGCCTACTCTGGTTCAGGGGCCTTGGTTAAGAACTACACTCAGCAGTCACAGTTAAAAACTGAGTCTCAGAGCACTTAAGTAATTTGACCAAAATCATTTATTTAGAAAGAAGAAATGGCAATTAATCCTGGCAATATTTAAAGCCAATATTTTTGAACTTCCAAGTACAATGAGATATATCCAAATTATAAACCAGTATATTATATGTGTCAGCATGTCAAAGATACCAGATGTGTACATCCTGAAGTGTTAATTGAGGCCACTGTTTTACAAATACTTTCTGGAATTTATCTTAGGGTATTTCTTCATAATCAGGCTAATGCCATATCTGATATATGGTCTCATTATAATTGAGTTGTGCTTAGGTTTACATATTATTTAAATATCTAATTAGTGGGCAACATTCATATATTACATAATGGTTCAAACACTGGGAAGAAAACGAGACATTAACAACAGTTCCTTGTTCTTGACTATTTCTGGAGAAATAAGCAGATGTCACATGTTTGGATGATTTGCTATCATCCAAGAGATTCAAAATGTCACATATAAGTTTTGGAAAGAAAACTCATGGTAGCCTTGGAAAAATATTTATTTTGATCATGAACCACATTCATGATCTCCATGTTGGCTAGTATGTACAATTATAAATATGTATTTTCTCATATTGCTTCATATGGCCTCATAGATTTAGAAACATGATATTCATGTTATGGATGAGTAAATTATTATTAACAAATATTAAGTAAACTGCCATCATCACAGAATCATGATGTTATAATCACATTTTAATTGATTGTTCTGTCAGTTAAACATCATCACCCCCAAGTATTATGTACAGACCATTCACTGCCCTCAACTTAAAACAATCAAAAGACTTCCATATTGTCCAGCCAAATACAAGACATCCACTTACCTTCAAAACATTTTAAACATGTTATCTACATCTCTTTGAAGTCAATCCAAATGTTCTGTATTATAAGTGGTCTCACCTTTTAAGTTAACATTTAGAAGTATATTATATAATAAAGTGCCGAGTTATAGTGTCCAGCCTGGTAAATTCTTGCAAAAGGAAAAGAATAATCCAGGTAACAGAGACCCTAATCAAGACATGAAACCTAACAGAACTCATATCTGCCTGCAGGCATGATACTAGTTCCATGCTTTTGTACCTAGCTGTTTCCACTCAGCCTTATTCTTGTGAGATTCATTTATGGAATTCCATTGGATTTTAGTTTGTGCATTTTTATAAGTATGTATTTTTAATTGTACGAATATATTGCCATTTCTTTATCTATTTTATACTTTTGACAGGCATTTAGGTTGTTTTCAATTTGATAATAGTGTATATACTGTTGCTAAAAACATACTTGTACATGCCTTAAGGTGTATATAAATAGCTTTTTCTCTGGCTTATATATTTAAGAGTGGGGTTGCTAGATGCCATGATAAATTCAGTTTTAACAGATAATTTTAAACATATTTTTAATAAGGTTGTTCCAATATGAGTGTTCAAGTTGCTCCATCTCCTTGCAAATTATAATTATTGTATTAATTTTAGTCATGCAAGTAGCTTAGCAATGTAATTTTATTTTAATTTTTTATAGTGAACAAGAGTTTGAACAGCTATTCACATATTCATTAAAAATTTGGATACAGAGTTTTTGTAAAATGCCCATTCAAAGACATACCTGTTTCCTCTCTCTCTCCCTTTCTTTTCCTCTTTTTTCAATGGGGTTGTATCTCTGTTCATTACTCATTTGTGAGTGTTTCCATCAAATCTTTATAGGATATGGTAATATGCTCTCTAAGAGTGTGGAATTTTTCTTTTAATTCATCAAAGATTTGTTTCATATATTTTAAATTAAGGTCTTAGACAAATAAAATTTGAGATTATTATATTTGTCTGGTAGCTTAACATTACAAAATGCCCCTTTACACTTCTGGCAATACTTATCTTAAAGGTTAATCAATCTTATTCTAGTACAGTATATAAAAGTTTGATTAGTTCCTGCATTGCATATCTTTTTTTCCTGAATTACTTTCAACCTCTGTGTTTTTATATTTAAATTCTATCTCTTGTAAAAAGTGTCTCATTGTATGTTGTTTATTTATCCATCCTGCCAGTCACTGTCTTTATATCGAAACTTTAATCTATATATACTTAGTGTAATTACTAATATTTGGGTTAAATTTTTTTCTTTATTATTTGTTTATTCCACTTACTTTTGTGCCTATTTATTTTTCCTTCCTTACCTTCCTTTGGATGCATTCATTATTTATCTGTTATTTTATTTACCCCCTACTTTATTTTTTATATAACTCTTTCAATTGTGGTAAAGTACATATAACATAAAATTTACCATTGTAACCATGTTTCAGTATACTGTATAGTTCATTAGTATTAAATACATTTCTAATGTTGTACAACCATTCCCCACTATTCATCCCCATAATTCTTAAATTATTTTTATTTATTCATTTTAGAGAAGAGAGAGAGAGAGAGAGAGAGAGAGAGAGAGAGAGAGAGAAGGGGGGAGGAGCAGGAAGCATCAACTCCCATATGTGCCTTGACCAGGCAAGCCAGGGTTTTGAACTGGCGACCTCAGTGTTCCAGGTCGACGTTTTATCCACTGCGCCACCACAGGTCAGGCTCCATAATTTTTTTCATCACATAAAATTGAAATTCTATTTGCATTATACCATAACATCTCATCCCATCCTCTGGCCCTTGGCTATCACCATGGTACTTTCCATCTCTATGTGTGTATGTTGTATAGATGGAATCCTTTATTTGTGACTGGCTTATTTCACTTAGCAAGATGTTCTCAAGCAACATCTATGTTGTAGCATATGACAGCATATGCTTTCCTTTTACTGTAAAATAATATCATATTGTATACGTATACCACATTTTGCTTATCCATTCATCTGTTGATAGATCCTGAGTTGTTTCCATGGTTTAGCTATTGTGAATGCTGGTGTTCTGAATATGTGTATACAAATATCTCTTAAAGATCCTGCTTTCAGTTCTTCTGGGCATACATCCTTGTTATAAACTAAATGTTTGTATCCTTCTAAAACCCATTGGTTAAAATCTTAATGCCAATCTGATTATATTAGTAGGTGAGCCATTTGGGAGTTGACTGGGTTATGAAGGCAGAGACCTCATGAATGAGATCAATGTTTCTATATTAGAGACCCACAACAAATCCCATGCCTCTTCCGTCATTTCCACATGCCTTTTTGTCTCCATTAGGTTTATAATAAGAAGGGAACAATATTTACTTCACTGGGCTTTTCCGGTCTTTTGATAGCTAGTTATGACAAGTTACAATTACCAACTAGAAATTACCTCTAATAGTGTTTGGAGTGTACATGGGAAGCAACTCTTTTTGTTTTAAGTTGCCTGTGTGTGTGTGTGTGTGTGTTATGATTTACTCTCTTAAGCACGATTCTTTCTTTACTATCATATTTCAGCTCGCTTGTGTTTACCTGATTGCAGAATGCTTAATCACTTCTGCTGGTAGAAATCCAAACTGCAGAACACTTGCTCCAGGTTGGAAAAGTTGACTTCATGTGATGTAGAACAACAGATTTATTGAAACCCTGTTTCAGACCATGGCTTAAAGGCCTTTCCGAGATGTCATCAACATTAATCTTTAGAGTAACTTTTGTGGGAGGAGTGATGTTAATTTTACCTTATATGTGAGGAAACAGGGAAGAAGACATCGGACCCTCCCCTCAGATGGCCATATCTATTTCACTTGAAAGCCCACACATTGCCCTCAGCAACTTACTGAACAGAAGTCCACTCATGGGAGACCATGTGTGTTCTTTATCTGCTCAACACCTTCAGGCTAGAGAAATATTTCAGGGAAAATAAAACATGATCTCTCATTTATTAGGGAAAAAAAAACAGTTGGACTGCACTGGCAAGATGTGGAGTGCACATTTGTTTAATGATCTGTGTTTGGAAGGTGTCTCTACCCTCATTTCCTCATTTTATCCTTTGAATACCGGTGGGCCATGAGCATGTCTGATTATATAGCCTCACTTTGAAAATAAAGCCTAGAATTCAAATAATTTGACTAGTTTTGTAGCCATCTTTGGGAAGCAAAACATTTTATTTATTTTTTTTTACTTCTCCAAGACTTTTCATCTTACCACGAAAATAAATCCTAGCTGTAAATAATGGCAATTTTATTTTCACTATAACTTAGATTTTTTTTTGGACTGTAAAAACAACACATAGCTACTGTAGAATCTGTCAAAGATATACAAAATATACAGAGAGTACCACAATCAAAACAGAGGACTATGAATAATGTTTTATTTTGTTTGCATTTTGTAGTCATTTGATGTATTCTCTTTTAAGTGTGTGTATTTACACAACCTAAATCCAATTGCATTTTTATCTTAGTTTGCTTCCTTACTTTTATGTGATAAGCTTTTGTGCCGGTTTGAAAATTCTTTATAAACCTCAATTGAATGTCTGCATAATATTCTTTAATATGAATATATGCTATGTTTGTTATTTATTTCTTGGTTATTATGCATTTAATGATTTCCATTTTTTGCAAGTCTAAAGAATGTTGAAATAAATACCTTTTCATATGACTATTTCTCCTGATTCTACAGTATTATTTTATGTTATATTATAGAAGTAGGATAACTGAACCAAGGAGAAACACTATATTTATGCCATATTAGTTCAGGAGAATTGTGCATTCTATAAAATTATGCATATAAATTTTAGTTTGGAAACTGAAAAGTCAGCTCTAGCATGTTGCCTGGAAAGAGAGTCCAAAAACCGATGCTCAGAGAGCACATGGGGTTGTTCTAACAGGGGACATGGAAGAGTGACTATGACTTTCTCCATAATGTTGAAATCTTTACATATAGGCCCTGGCCGGTTGGCTCAGCGGTAGAGCGTCGGCCTGGCGTGCGGGGGACCCGGGTTCGATTCCCGGCCAGGGCACATAGGAGAAGTGCCCATTTGCTTCTCCACCCCCACCCCCTCCTTCCTCTCTGTCTCTCTCTTCCCCTCTCGCAGCCAAGGCTCCATTGGAGCAAAGATGGCCCGGGCACTGGGGATGGCTCTTTGGCCTCTGCCCCAGGCACTAGAGTGGCTCTGGTCGCTGCAGAGCGACGCCCCGGAGGGGCAGAGCATCGCCCCCTGGAGGGCAGAGCATCACCCCTGGTGGGCGTGCCGGGTGGATCCCGGTCGGGCACATGCGGGAGTCTGTCTGACTGTCTCTCCCCATTTCCAGCTTCAGAAAAATACAAAAAAAAAAAATCTTTACATATAGGCAGGCATCTGCCACGTCTTGAAAAAGGGATGAGCCTGTTCAGGTATGCCTCAGGGTGTAATTTATCAATATATATGCTTTGATTCTTCCCCTTCTTGTCCCAACAATGTGCATCCAGACAGCACCCTGGTCCTGACCTTTTCTTCTGAGCTCAGCCCTCTCGTTCTCCTTCCAAAGGTGACTGCCGAGCCTCACTGTGTCTGGCCACGATCAACAACTGCCTTCTCTCCCTTTAGGGGAATTGCTTGATTTGCTCTGAACTTGCAGGAAAACCTTTATTTAATGTTTGTATTTGGCTGAAAAGCCTGAGAAGACTTAACAAGGACAAACAAATGAATATAAAATAGAGGAGGAGAAAAGGGACAGCATAAGATATAAGATTTAGTGGTGCTATTACTTTACTTTCTTTCTTTCTCTCTCTCTCTCTCTCTTTCTTTCTTTCTTCTTTCTTTCTTCCTTCCTTCCTTCCTTTCTCTCTCTCTCTCTCTCTCTCTTTCTTTCTTTCTTTCTTTCTTTCTTTCTATCAGAGGAACAGACACACCACCCACATATACAGATCACAAACTCAGAAATTCAGAGATGATGATTCAGAGGATCAAAGTAGAAGCTGCTTGGACAAACTCAGACAGAATGCAGATGTTCCTCGTTTCTGTGGCGGACTTCTCTGGCTTAGATAAATGTATGACATGCTGTCTATCTGGATCACAGTCTGCGTCTGCAGTGTTCTGTCCATTAACACAATCTAGAATAAGAAAGAAAAAAAATAGGAGAAACTAGTTGTTGTCACATTTATCATGTCCATCTGAGGGGAGATGACCCGTTTAAACTCTATGAAATCTTATACAAATTACTATCTTCATTTTTAGGTAAGAGTATTGGGCTGGGTTAGATTAAGTAGAATGTCCCAAATTCTTACTACAAGTGCTTATAAAAATGTTATCGATGTATCACTCTCCAATAAAGATATTACTTCTAGGCATATGCTTAGAAAAACATACCGGAGCTTGAATTGAAGCATTAATTTTAACAGCAAAAATCAAAAAGGACATAAATATATATCTGTAGGATATAGATTTTTAAAATTATGAGATATCCATGGACTACTCAAAGGACTGAAATTATATGCACCAATATCCCAAAATTATCATATTTGCTCAAAAAAGCAAACTACTGAATGATTCATCCTTTTTCTTTATTGAATTTATTAGGGTGACATTGGTTCACAAAACTGAAGAAGTTTTAAATGTACAACTCAGCCCTGGCCGGTTGGCTCAGCGGTAGAGCGTCGGCCTAGCGTGCTGAGGACCCGGGTTCGATTCCCTGCCAGGGCACATAGGAGAAGCGTCCATTTGCTTCTCCACCCCTCCGCCGTGCCTTCATCTCTGTCTCTCTCTTCCCCTTCCGCAGCCAAGGCTCCATTGGAGCAAAGATGGCCCGGGCGCTGGGAATGGCTCTGTGGCCTCTGCCCCAGGCGCTAGAGTGGCTCTGGTCGCAACATGGCGACGCCCAGGATGGGCAGAGCATCGCCCCCTGGTGGGCAGAGCGTCGCCCCATGGTGGGCGTGCCGGGTGGATCCCGGTCCGGCGCATGCGGGAGTCTGTCTGACTGTCTCTCCCTGTTTCCAGCTTTAGAAAAATGCAAAAAAAAAAAAAAGTACAACTCAGCAAAACATCATCTGCACACTGCATTGTGTGCCCTTTGCCCCAGGCAGAGCCTCCTCCCATTCTCATTGTTTCCACATTCCTCACCTCCAGCTGTTCCCCACCGCACTGCTTTCTGTATATTCTTTTTTTTTTTTTTTTTTTGTATTTTTCTGAAGCTGGAAACGGGAGAGACAGTCAGACAGACTCCCGCATGCGCCCGACTGGGATCCACCCGGCACGCCCACCAGGGGCGATGCTCTGCCCACCAGGGGGCGACGCTCTGCCCACCAGGGGGCGATGCTCTGCCCCTGGGGGGGGGGGGGTCGCTCTGCGCAACCAGAGCCACTCTAGCGCCTGGGGCAGAGGCCAAGGAGCCATCCCCATTGCCCGGGCCATCTTTGCTCCAATGGAGCCTTGGCTGCGGGAGGGGAAGAGAGAGACAGAGAGGAAGGAGAGGGGGAGGGGTGGAGAAGCAGATGGGCGCTTCTCCTGTGTGCCCTGGGACTTCTGCACGCCAAGCCGACACTCTACCACTGAGCCAACCGGCCAGGAGGTATATTCTTCATTTCACATATTGTATTCTTCATTCCTGACTGATTCTTTTTTATGATTTCTACGCCATTTTTAGTGCTTATGATCTCTCTGTTCAGGTTCTCACTGAGACCATCCATTCTTCCCCTATAGCCCTTGAGCATCCTTACAGCCATTGTTTTAAACTCTGCATCTTGGCTGCTTCCATTTCATTTATTCTTTTTATATCTTTGTTTGTCTTCCCATTCTGTCTCTGTATATTAGGTAGATCTGCTATGACTCTCAAACTTGTAATGATGGATTTATGATGGAGGTGCCTTGTTGAGCTCAGTGACACAATCTTCCAGATTACCTGAGCTTGGTGCTCCAGGAGTATTTCTCGTGGTTTATGTGTTCCCTCATATTGTTGTTGTGTCTTAAATACTGCTGGCCGTTTCCTGGGTGGAGTTAACCCCTAAAGCTATCTGTCTATAAGGAAAACCCTCAATCACTGTGTATGAGTCACTGTTCAGGGCTGCCCACCAAGACAGAGTCGTTCTCAGAAGGGTCTGGTCCCTGTTGGAATCCTCTTCATGTGTTGCTTGTATTGCTAGTTGGTTCAAGCTCTGGTGTGGTCTGAAGCTCACCACTGGTTGTGTTGGCTCTGGGTCCACTTGGATGGGGTTCAGGTATAGCTTGATGTCTGAGGTTGTGTGGAACTAGCCCGTGTCTACCTGTCTGGAGTTGCCACGCTGGTCACTATTTGTGGATGCATCTGCTGAACCTGGCTGTGCGTGGGAGGGTCATATCTGTTGTCAAGGGTTGTCTTCCTGGAGCTTACAGCTAGAAGCAGATCTACAAATGTTCAGAGGATCTCTGAGGTCTGCCTCCACCTGTCAGCTCTTTGGCCTCACCCTGAGGTTGCCTGGTCTTCCCCCACAGCCTTCCAAAGAAAGAGTATACAGTGGGCTCAGGCTGGTTGCAATACACAGACTCTTCTGTGAGCTTCTGCGGGAACCTATCATGGCAGAGTGGTGCCGACAGTAACTGGAGGACCGAGCAGTGCACTCCCCAGTCTGGTGCTGTAAGAAGAGGAGTGCTCGACCCCGGCAAGGTGGCATCTTGGTCTCTAGCAGACTTCCTTTTCTCTCGAGTGGACTGAATTCCCACTGATTTTCCCCACCAGATGCTATAGAGGCTCCTCTTCCTGTTGCTCTGGTTTGGGGATTCCTGTGTGGACTTGAGACCCCTTACCTCTCGCAGGAGGGAGTTCTGCAACCGAAACACCCCTCCAGTTTCTCAGCAATTGCGCGTGGGTGCAGGGGCTAGCCCCTTCTGTGTCTCCGCCCTTCTTACCATTCCCTAAGTGACTTCTGTAAATCCTTCGTTATAGTATTTGAGTTCAGCTCATTTTCAGTTGGTTATTCAGGTAGATTGCTCTACAATTTAGCTGTAAATCTGGTTTGGCATCAGGAGCAGGTGAGTGTAGCTTCCATTTGCTCTGCAGCCATCTTGGAATCTTCCTGAATGATTTATTCTGTATGACGACATTATATAAAGTTTGAGCACATGAAAGACAGTTGCAAACATGCATTGTAGCAGTATAATAAACATTTGTAGGTATGGAACAGAAAAAAAAATTAGAAGAATAATTACTTTTGAGTCAGGAGATAGGAAAAGAATTGGTGAAAATTTACAGAGAAAAATCTCAATTCTACTTGAATAACCATGAGACCAATGGTAAAACTGTACATTTTTATTTAATTAGGGAGTAGCACTCAGATGTTTATTATATCATTATTTTAAATAATTGTTGAGTGGATAAATGATTGGAAAATAAAACAATGCAAGCAATATCTCCCAAGTTGAAAATAAACAATTTGCATCTGAATTACCTTTGTTCCATATAAAAATGTAGATATCTTGGTTCTACTTCAGATAAAATAAGTTAGCATCTGTGGGGAGTAAGCCTAGTAAAAGAACTCCTGTGTTTATACACACACACAAACATACACAGTATTGTCCCTGAGATATAGTCTGTGTGTTGTGTTGCATACCACATTTTGAGAACCATTGTTTCCGAAAGAACATTTAATTCTCTGGAATCAAATAAATATTTTCCCAAAGATCTTTTGGACTACATATTTTATAACTTAACCTAATTAATAAAAACAATATGAAACAGAGAAAACAAAGGAAAACTAATGCATGGTTTAAATGTTAGTCTTGCTTCTAACTGACCGCCCCAAATGATGTTTAATTTCTTTTATTCTGATGTCCCGTGTATAAAAAGAGAAGAACGGAGTAAACATTTCTATGACACTTCCTCTTAATGGCATTCCCAGAAAATCTGAATCACCCAGATCCTGTTAATATCAAAGAGTAATTATGCAAGTTAATTTGTTTTATGAAATAAACGTTGAGTGCCTCAACACATCAACTACTATTTTAAATCTCAATCCAACTCTTACTGTAGAGCTGCTCTTGTGTCACAGGTGTGATTGTATGACGTGTATCTTCTTCAGTAGTTCCCCATCTCAGCATCAAAGAATGGATAAAGTATATAAAAGGTCCATACATTGCATAAGACATAATTCTAACAAAGTATTGCAATAATTTTGTAGAATAAACATGTTTCTCTTTTTTTATAGATGACGAATTTTAGGCTCATTTGTATTAAGTAACTGTTTACAGTTATGAAGCCCCAATATGACAAAGGCAGTGTTTGAATGACATCTCACAGGTTCTAAACACAGGTTTCTTTGCTGGTTGTTAATGGTTGTATAAGCCATACTGATCACTCCCATTCTCATATTGATAGAGCCAGCCTTTGAATATTTATCTGTCTTCTGGTAGTTGCTAGGGTCCTAGATTATCACAGCTAAATTGTAGTGATCTTTGAGAATATTTCTGGTACTTTCATTGTCTAACATTCTAAATTTCTATGAACCATAAACTTCCACAATTCATAATAGTAACGCATTGGACTTTGCTTCAGCCTTGGCTAAGACATCCTCTATCTTTGAGGAATGAACACTCTTCCCCAGAACTACTCACTTATCTCTGCATTCTTATCCTTCAGTTGTTTACTGATACTGAAAAATCCTAGCTATGATCCTAAGATCTTCATTCAGACTAAGTAAAATAAAGCCCCAATCCTCGAAGATCCCAGTCTAACAGGGGAGAATAGCATGTCATTCCCACCATACTCAGTGTATAGATGTGGTCTGAGGCACAGGGTAGGAGTCCCTTCCTTTCAGTTACTCAGTCAGATAGTTTTTTATTTTTATTTTTTTACAGAGACAGAGAGTCAGAGAAAGGGATAGATAGGGACAGACAGACAGGAACGGAGAGAGATGAGAAGCATCAATCATCACTTTTTCGTTGCAACACTTTAGTTGTTCATTGATTGCTTTCTCATATGTGCCTTGACAATGGGGCTACAGCAGACCGAGTAACCCCTTGCTGGAGCCAGCGACCTTGGGTCCAAGCTAGTGAGCTTTGCTCAAACCAGATGAGCCTGTGCTCAAGCTGGCAACCTCGGGGTCTCGAACCTGGGTCCTTCCCATCCCCATCCCACGCTCTATCCACTGCGCCACCGCCTGGTCAGGTTAGTCAGATACTCAGTACAGAGAGTTTAATCCTCTGTCCTAGAGGGTAGACCAGCACTCCCCTTCATTCTCACCATGCAACATTGTTTGAAGTTGTTGAAATCAACTTTACCAGGAGAACTCAAAGTCAAAGTCCTTTGAGAATCTGTGTGACCAAGACAATTATAATTTTGAGAAAAAAAAAAAGTGAATAAAACCCATTGACCTTTCCATGTTCCACTGGGGACTAATTTTCAAAGCCTGGTTAGTACCTTGGCTCTCCTTTATCTAGTTCTGGGGTCTTAGATAATCTAGTTAGCTGTCCCTCCCAACTAGTCTTTGAGTATCTCCCTAATTATCTCCCTGGAGGAGGAATCCCTGTTACTTCTCAAGGGAGAAGAACAGGAAGTGAGAAAATTTTTTTTACCCATAATGCATCTAAAACATCCTAATAGCTCACACGAACTGTACTCGTGCCCAAAAGAGGGGTGAGCAAAGGCAGATTTATACTTGTGAGTACACAAAACACAAAGTTTATTCTTATATTATTATTTATTTACTAATCATTGTTATTTTTCTTCTTTTCATTATTATTACTATTTTATATTTTTACTGATGACTTATCTGGTAGGTAATGATGATTGGTAATTTAACCAATAACCAACCTGCATGTCTCCTTTTCCATACAAACGCCTGTAAACCTACCTTTGCCCACCAACCCTGTGCTTCCCACACTTGATCCCTTCTCTCAGATGTTAACTGTCTGTGAAGACTTCTCTTAAATGTATCTGTTGCTTCCCATGGTAATAACTGTTATTAAACAACAATTTGTCTTAATGTCCATCTACCCTTTGAATTATGAACATTTGAAGACTGAAGAAATGATGGACTTACTTTCAGAACTGAATATAAAGCAAAAAAAAAGATGCTAAGCCTATACTTGTTCAGAATTACAAAGCAACCACCAGAATTTTCTCACTTACAAAATCTGCTTAATGGAAAATCTTGTGCATATTTATTTATCCTTTGTAGATAGTTAATACTTATAACTTCAGAGAGACCAATTTCAAGCAATAAAATGATTATATGTAGGTTAACTATAGTAGTTTTATAACAAAGGTTTTGTAAATTTATTTGTGACATTGACTCCCTAGTGAGAAAAAAAAAACAAAAACCTTTAACTTCTGGCTACTGCACGTAGTTTTTGGGGTGGGTCTCGGGATTTTCTCTGTTTGGAATAGATCTCACTATTTATTCCCCTGATGCTGCTACTTTCTCTTTCATTTTGGCCGCGTCTGTTCTTATCCATCCCTTGGCTAGCTGGTGTAGTGGCAAATATTTGGTGACCACTTAATATAAAAGGGCAGTTTGCAAATGGGGATATTTGATAACACTGATTTCATTAAAACTCTATTTCTTAGGATGGAAAGAAATAATAGCAATAACTAAATAAATGTCTTTAGACTTCCTTAAAATATTCAGTCTAACGAGGACATGATACTGTGCAATGACAGGAGACATAATATTATTATCTTCATAAGAACCTTTCATTGTACCAACCACTATGTCAAGTAGCAGATAAATCATCTCTTCTTCTTGCAAAGCCTTGCCATCTGGGCATTTTACCCTCGTCCGACAAATAAAGAATTTGAGATACCAAGTTAGATATGCTAAGAATATCTTAGAGATAGTCTAAGTCTGAATGACAAAAAGTGGCCATGACAATTAGATTATTTTCTTGCAGAGTGAGAGGTCCCAGTACATTTTACTTGTCAAGTCTGAGCACCTGCAAGAAGTCTTTCTCCGGACTTAAGTTTAATGGCGCGATGAGAAGCCACGGGGTAGGAGCTGTTGCTGGTGAACAGTGACAGATACCCCGGGACACAGGAAGAATGAGTAATTGGGTTTGTGATGGGAGGCAAGTCTGGGGGCCGCTGAAAGCTGGCACTGGTGCTTTCTGGATGACCTTTGTTGACGGCGCCAAGGGGCTGCCTTTACTAATGCTGCTGCTAAATGCCATTAGTGGCAACGGCTGTGAATTTCTTCCTGTCACTTGCACTAACCTCAGCAGAGAAATTTCTAAGGGACCTCTTCCAGGGAAGGTCACCGGCTCTTTCTGTCATCAAACTTAGTGGGCTGTGATTAGAAAAGGCAGGTGGGAAGTCAATGGAATGATAAACTGAAGATTTTTTTTTTGAGAATATAGGAGAGTTAAATGGGAATTAGGCTTCAGGACCAGGAAATCAAAAATACTACTGATCAGAAGGACAAATGAGGTGAGGCAGGGGTGGGGACCACTAGTAGAAAAGAGAAAGTATTATTTTGTTTCTCTTTTCTGTCAGAGACCAATTAAATTTCATCATGTTGCACCAAATATTTTGAGGCACTGATTTTGCCATCTATGCTTGACACTTACGATGACAACAAAGGCAGGGGTATGGGAGGGGAGGATCCCAGCCAGGTAGATGGCAGATGGTCTTTTAGGGCCAGAATTTTAAAGCTATCCACAATGTGGATATTAAAAACAATTGCGGTGTTATTGGTCTCACGTGGACTATCTCGCAGATTCTCGCAAATCACAGTGGATCTCACAAGGTGTTAGTTGCTCATCGAGGCTGTGAGATTCCCCAGTTCACTGAAAGGGAAAAATTTACGACCCGTAGAATTGATGTTGTGAGAGCGCCCTCTACTGCTGCTCCTTAATTCCAAAACCTTCTAGAGTAAGACATTGGGAAAGCGGACACATCCAAGATCCAAAGGGAACGCTATTAATGGGATTTTCCTGATGCAATTGAAGTGAGGAAATATGTGAAAAGAAATTACACAATAAAAGGACACATATTTTTTCATGGACCACGTGTTACGCTGATTGGAGAAGAGGATGATGGAGGGAGTATTAAGTTCTTACAAGACTGAAGGACCTTTGTTGTTAAAATCATGCTTCATTTTAAAAAAAAAGAGGTCACTGTTAAATACTTTGCCTTTGAACATGTTGCCAACTGGCGTGGCTATTCTTGGAATTTTAATATCTTTGGGGGACTGCTAAAGCTAACAAGCATTTATAGATTTCTGATATTTCAGAAAGCAGGTGAGCACATTTTCTAAAATGCAGCCCCTTTACTCTACTCAGCTAGTGATGTCACCTGTCACTCATGCTCATATACTTAAGTATTGTTTTATTGTGAACCCCGCCATTTGACAGGATGATTAAGGCTGCATTCAAAGATATTCCCCGTAAGCTTGACTTCCGCCTTCCTTATCGCTGCCCTAGAAAGACATCCTTTCCCATCTTCTCTCTGTTCCCATTGCCCAGTGTTTATAACTTGAAGGGGTATGCGGCTGAATTTCTCCCACTGACCGCAGTTTCTTAAAGAGCATGTTTGGAAGAGAGACTGGTGTTCACAGAAAGTGAGCTGAGAAAACCTACGCTGGAAGGACTTTGACCCGACCCAGACTCTCAGCGTGGCTTCCTCGGATACCACCCTGACAGAGGCGTTGGCTTCCTCGGATACTACCCTGCCAGAGGCGTTGGACCACTTCACTACACCCTGGGGAGGGGGAAAGTTTAGACTGATGACTCAGCCTTTTCTGGTGTGTGTGTGAGTCAGGTTTAGCAGTGCTATTCGTCTAGTGTACATTGATTGTTACCTATAAAGTTACTTTTGTCAGTATGCTGCCTCTTTCCTGGTATTTTAGCCTGAGAGAATGGGTGTCCATTGGCCACTTTTAGCCAAGTCTGTGGATATTTCTGGGATTTTGCCTTTTTTAGCTCCAATTCTAGAATATATAAGGCAAAATGCAAACCCAGGTAACCTGGCAACGTGACAATCTCAGGGCCCTGAATTCTCTAGCTAGCCTTTCTTTCCTCTTTACCTTTCAGAATTTCTTTGTTTGTTTTATATATAATGTCCTAGGTTGTGCCAATAGGAGTAATATAAAAGAGTACATCTACTTCATCTCTCTGGATGTGGGTGTTGCAAGAATATCCATTTCCTTGAGGTTTGTTCTCCTAAGGGTGCTTTTTGAGATGAATCAGGAAGGATGGTCAAGTCTGACCAGGCAGTGGTGCAGTGGATAGAGTGTCAGACTGGAATGCAGAGGACCCAGGGTTGAGACCCCGAGGTCACCAGCTTGACTGCAGGCAGGCTCATCTGATTTGAGCAAAGCTCACCAGCTTGGACCCAAGGTCATTGGCTCGAGCAAGGGGTTACTCGGTCTGCTGAAGGCCCATAGTCAAGGCACATACGAGAAAGCAATCAGTGAACGACTAGGGTGTCGCAAAGAAAACTAATAATTGATGCTTCTCATCTCTCTCCATTCCTGTCTGTCTGTCTGTCTGTCTAATTCTTCTCTCTGACTATCGCTGTAAAAAAAAAAAAAAAAAAAAAAGGACAGTCAATATGGGAACACAGGAAAGTGAAGAAAAAGAGCATCTTTGAAGATATTTCAAGCATAGCAAACATTTTGAGGTCTGAATATAGGGACTTTACAAATGTGTTACATTGAGTGCAACAGTGAACAGGTTCCTTGTAGAAAGCTTACCATAGCTTTGTCACCCTCACAATGCAAGCCTGGGCTCTGTTTGCTTATATATTTTTTATTTCTTAATCACTTCAGTCCTGATACATCATATTCTCCTAATTATTAAACACTACTTATTTTGAAAACACTTATAATTAAACAAAAGGAATTGTTGGACCATGTTTTTTTTTTGAACTGATGTTAAAGAAAGTAAGGAGGAAGAACACTATCAGTAATACACTAATATCTCTATATTTTTTTTCAAATCCTGACTTTTGGATGAATTGTCTTGTTGATACACTAAATGACAACACATTCTATGGATATAGTGCAATGCACAGAAATTTAACTATAGTGGTGGTTAAATAACAAATATTTTACTACAATGCTATTGTAATTTATTGTGGAGAATTAAACGGCATGCTGAATTTTTTTCTTGGGCAGTTCAAACCTAGTTAGTTGTCTTGAAGGCCTGGGTTGGGATTACAAAGAGGTGCTGTGCTGGTTTATTCTAAGGTCAGCGAAAATAGTTTAGGTAAACTCCCAAAGACCTACTAACTGTACTTAATGTGATTTGATTTGACTTCTAGGCTTTTGGGCTCTTTTCAATCTTCAAAGTCCATATCAACCAGTGAAAATTAAAAATAAAAACTGAACAATTCAGAATAATCTGAGAGAATCTGCTTTGGGTCATGAATAAACCTGTAGCAAAGTATGTTTTCTAAAATGTCCACAACAAAATTTTTATACCACATGGTCTTCTAGTGTCTGGCCAAGTGGAAGATTTATTTCTTCTCCCATTTGTTACTGCCTTGATAATGTACTGTGTGTCTGTGGAGTCATGGTGCACTTTTGACCAGTCATAGGAAAGCAACAAAAGACGATAGAAATGTGAAATCTGCACAAAATAAAAGGAAAATTTGGACGTCATGGCGATGAACATGTCCACAGATATGGAAAATCCCCTCATCACTAAATACCATCTTCTGCAAAAATCTTGCATCATTGTTGATCTCATGAAGCATATCTGTAGCAAACGCACATCGTGTGGGTCTATCTGCCAGTTTGATAGCGTGCAACAGCCGCAATATGTACCCCGTAAAACAGAGATGTTTCTTTAACACCTTATGGACTGTAGTTTTGCTTAGGTGTAATTGTTGAGCACATGCACGCAGATTTTTTAGGGCTCTTTAAGTAGCTATCCCATATAGCTTCTACAGACTCATCACTGACTGATGGCTTACCAGAACGAGGTTTCTCCACCAAACTACCAATTTCCTTCAACTGTTTATCCCACCGAGTAATGTTATTCCTATGTGGTGGCACATTGTTATAAACGCGCAGATATTCACATTGCACTTTGGTCACAGATTCGAATTTAGTGAGCCACAGAACACACTGAACTTTCCTCTGTACCGTCCACATCTCGACTGGCTTGGCCGTGGGCTGCTCCACTGTATACACGGTGTTACGTCATCATCGGCACATGCGCACATGCTGCCACATCATCCTACAGAAACTGGGAGGGGTTTCCTTTTATTTGGTGCAGATTTTACATTTCTATGGTCTTTTGTTGCTTTCCTGTGACCGGTCAAAAGTGCACCATGACTTTACTGACACACTGTATTATAGCGGAAGTTACATTGTATGGTAGCCATGGCCAGGTACTAAAAAGCACTAGATATTTCTTGTGTTTCTCTCTCTCCGCATCCATTTCTCTTCCTCCTTCTCCTCCTTCCTTTCCTCCTCCTTCTTGTTCTTTTTTCTCTTTCTCTTCTTTCACTTCCTCTTCCTCCTTCTTCTCTTTCTTCTCTTCTTCTTTTTTCTCTCACCTTTCTTCCCTACCCTCCCTCCTTCCATTTCTCCTTGTTCTTCCCTTGGAATCAAGCTATAATCAATAAGGAATTCTAGGCCACATCAGAAAGCATGTTAGAATTCAAGTTGAGCCTGACCAAATGGTGGTGCAGTGGATAGAGCATTTGCCCAGGATACTAAGGACGTAGGTTCAAAACCCTGAGGTTGCTAGCTTGAGCGGGGGATTATAGACATGACCGTATGGTCACTGGTTTGAGCCCAAAGATCACTGGCTTAAAGTCTAAAGTCACTGACTTGAGCCTAAGGTCACTGGCTTGAGCAAGGGGTCACTGGCTTGGCTGGAGCCCCTTGATCAAGGCACATATGAGAAAGCAATCAATGAACAATTAAGGCAGCACAACTATGAGTTGATGCTTCACATCTCTATTATTTTCTCTCTCTTTTTCCTCACTAAAAAAAAGGGGGGGGGGGAATTTCAGTAGACAGACTCAGTTAAATGCTAAGAAGTCATAAAGGTATGACCAGAATAAACCACCACCTGATACATAGCTGAGTGAATCTACAAAGGAAGTCAACCTTCCACCTGGAAGTCAAGAGAGCTAATGTCATGTGGTTAATCTGTGGAAGGAGAATATCATTGGGAGTCAAAGCAGCCCTGTAATTTAGACCAAGTCATTTAATCTGGTTGAACCTTGGCATTACATTCTGCTGAGAGAAATTTAATGGGCCCTGTGATCCATCCCCATTCAGGAAAGGTACAAGAAGCAATCAATGAGTATACTACTAAATGGAACAAGTAAGTGGAACAAAGAGTTGATGCTTCTCTCTCTCCTCCTCCTCTCTATTTCTCTCTTCCCTTTTTATTTCCAATTAATAAAGAAAGTTTAAAAATTTTTTAAAGAAGTATATTTTTCATGATTTAAATACAAATTAAATACAATAATTGGTTTATAATGATCATTAGAGAGCTATGAATACCCTAATACTAAATAAAGTTGTTATTTTATTTTCTTTATATACTTAAATATAACTAGGATACTTGAAATAATTTAAATACCCCAATGATAGAAAAAGGTGAACTTCATTGGAAGTACATGGATAATTTATATAAAGAATCTTTTGGTCCAGTCTTCAAGCAGGGAAACAGTGGTATTTCATAAGTTCTAATGTTGCTAACAGAGAAAATGCAATAAGAGCAGGAAGCCCTAAGTGCACATGTTATAGCAAATCACGAAAAAGAGGCAAGAGAAAAAATAAAAATTATAAGTAAGGGATAAAAGAGGACAAAAATTTGAAATGGATTTATCTGGGTTCTTAAGACACATGACTTCTGCCTTGGGATTGGTATTTGGAGAAATAAATACATTGAAAGTTGTCCTTAAAGCACAACAGTTTGGCTGGTTTCAGCATTAGCCCTGGATGCTGAGAATACCTTGGTTGATTCCAGCGTCAGCCCCAGATGGAGACTGCCAGCTGGATCTTGGTCGGGGCACATGCAGGAATCTGTCTCTCTCTCTCTCCCCTTCTCTCACTTGGAAAAAAAAGAAAGAAAATTGCCCTTAAAAAAACAAAACAAAAAAGGATGGATTAGCCTATGCTAGAGACTCAATGTTAAAATACTACCATGCAATGTATTTAAAAAACATCATCTTCAACAATTTACACGTCTTTTCAATTGTTGATAAAAGGATGTACTTTCTGTGGGATTAGTGCCTTCTATAGGCATGAGAAATGCACCCCTATATCTGGAACCACACCCAGGAGAAATGTTATTCTTTCTCATAAAAATACAGACTCGCATCTCTATCTAGTCTTTTCTTCTTTCAGGAAAGTAAAAGGGGGAAAAAATCTCCCTCAACAATCGCTTCCAGAACTTACTTAGAAATCTCCTCACATCATGAGAGCCTTCCTTTGGACATGGTCTGTTTGCTCCAAGATAATTGAACAACATGAAACGTATGTGTGATTTACAAAGTGTAAACAATAGGAACTATAATTGTGATTTACAAAACGTATTCAGCAGAGACTGCATTTGTTATTTATAAAGTTTATGTGGCTCAGATTTTGTGACTTCGTAGCTACAAACTGTGAAGGCTGTTTTGGTTATTTACTCTTATATGTAGTTCATGATTCTGTAAATTTTATTCTGAACAAAATTTTATTCAGTGGCCATCAGTGTAAATTTAGAAATAAATTTCACTGGACTATGGAAGACTTGGGGGAACTTTGTGTTCTAATACATTTTGTAAGAACACTCTTCCTCTTTTACTAGTGGATAATGACAATAAAATTTAACAGTGATTACATGTGTATATATATCATGGATAGTGTTTCCATTGTGATTTATTCAAAACCCATGTGCTTATTTTGCATTAAGTGCAAGAAACCCAAATGCACACCAACAGTCAATTATTATTTGAGAGATGGTCAGTCAATGAAAAGTATTGCCACATCCTAGAATTTTACAAACCCTGAGAAACTGATTGACTTAAACAAATCTTGCAGTAGTACCTAAAAATAACTGTGAGAAAATATCTGACATTTTTATTGACCCATATTTCCCCATTAGTGTACTGTGTTCAGAGATAAAGTTATTCCAAGCAAATATGAGAAAAGACAAACAAGTTAAGACTAAATTAATGCAAAATATTATAAAGGCATGTCTTATGATGTTGCAAACAGGTCTTTATCCTGGATCTTTGCTTAAAGCTGAGATTTGTGCAGCGCGTTTGGTTTCAAGCCTGTTTTCTGCTAGACTATGTTATTTTTAAACACAGTAGCTGCATTACTGCTACAGGACCAATAATAACAGACTTGAGTTGTTTTTGTTTTTAAACGTCTAAAGGGAGGACATCATCCTTTCTTTTGCCATCCAAATGACAGACTTTGGGTAAACTCAAAATGAAAAATACATGACAAAGCAAAAAGGAAACGTAGAAAGCTAAAAGTTTTATTAAATATGGCTTACTCGGTTCCAAGGAGTTTTTAGTCTCATGATGAAAAAAGAACCCATTTTTATATGTTGACAACCGATGCAACAGATGAGGACTACAATATATTTATATATATTTTAAGATACTATGAATTTATTTTATTGCTACCACTGGGAGACTATGCAGTAACTGTGGAAAAGAGAAAATGTTTGATGACAGAGATCCCTGATTTAGAACCCTGAATTCTTCATTTATTACTTGAATTGTTTATTATTTGAGGACCTCTGTTCTCAGGCTTGGTGAGCATTAGACACGATGATATCAGACTATTAGACATTTTACAGGAGAACTGACGCTCTCTGTTGAAGAAATACAAATAAAATGCCATTTCCCTTGAAATACTGCTTCAAGGTACTTTGTAAAGTTATATTTAACAGGATGTTTGAGGAGAGGGAGTGTTCATTCTCCTTTGTGAATTCTTATTTATTTTGAATTGATAATGATACAGCCTTTCTAGATGGCACATGATGATCTCTATTGAAAGATCCTTATTGGTTGACAAGAGGCGGGGCTCTCTTGTTTCCATAGAGATCAAATCTACTCTCCTGGCACACTTAAATTCTGAGCTACAAGAGTATTTAGAAGTGAAACCTAACATATCCATTACATGTTACTTCAAATAAAGTAGAAAATAACACGTTAAGCCCTTGTACATGACATCAGTTGATTCTACTACCGTTTAATGCTGCCCAACATATTAGAATTCTCCATCCTTGTTCCTAAAATTTTATTATTTATTTATTTATTTATATGTATTTACTTTTTAATAAAAGCATTCCTTCAACATCTAATCAGTGCTACGATATATAAATATATGCAGACATTAGTTAAGATATGGGAACAAAGTTGTATTGATGTGAGACATCAGTTAAGATATGGGAACAAAGTTATATTGATATGAGGATGTGACATTAAATAGTAACTATAATAAAGAGAAACAGTTGAAGAGAAACAAACATATAAATAAAAACATCATTTAAAAATTATAAGTACATAAGCTATATCAATTATTACCTTAAATATCAATGGAATAATCTATTGAATCAAAATGTTCTCAGCCTTGATTTTAAAAAAACAGATTTTACCATAAGATAAAAATATTAATAGGGAATCAGAATGACATTTCTAATTATAAAAGTTTCATCAGGCCCTGGCCGGTTGGCTCACTGGTAGAGCGTCTGCCTGGTGTGCAGAAGTCCCGGGTTCGATTCCCGGCCGGAGCACACAGGAGAAGCTCCCATCTGCTTCTCCACTCCTCCCCCTCTCCTTCCTCTCTGTCTCTCTCTTCCCCTCCTGCAGCCGAGGCTCCATTGGAGCAAAAGATGGCCCGGGCGCTGGGGATGGCTCTATGGCCTCTGCCTCAGGTGCTAGAGTGGCCCTGGTCGCGACAGAGTGACGCCCGGGATGGGCAGAGCATCGCCCCCTGGTGGGCGTGCCGGGTGGATCCCGGTCGGGCGCATGCGGGAGTCTGTCTGACTGCCTCCCCGTTTCCAGCTTCAGAAAAATACAAAAAAAAAAGTTTTATCAAATCAGATATAACAATTATATAGTATTATATATATATAGGCAACTACCTAAGTGTGTGTATACATATATATATATTTCTTCAATTAATAGCGACAAGAAAATTGATTTTCCACATGCAGAAGATGAAGTTAGACCCATACCTCACTCCATATAAAAAGGGAAAGTTAAAATGCATTGGACTTA
This sequence comes from Saccopteryx leptura, assembly GCF_036850995.1. Classification (NCBI taxonomy): domain Eukaryota; kingdom Metazoa; phylum Chordata; class Mammalia; order Chiroptera; family Emballonuridae; genus Saccopteryx; species Saccopteryx leptura. The sequence goes on along the minus strand of NC_089511.1, from coordinate 14,576,486 downwards.
AATTTAAGACCTGAAGCAATAAAGCTATTAGAAGAAAATATAGAATAAAAGTATCTTGACAATGGTCCAGGCAATAAATGTTTTGGTCTGAGCAATGATTTTTGGATATACCCTAAAATGCACAAGCAACAAAAGCAGAAATAGACATATGGATTGTATCAAAGTAAGAAGTTTCTGCACAGCCCAGGAAACAATGAACAGAATGCAGAGAGAACCTAAGGAAAAGGAGAAATTGTTTGCAAACCATCCATCCAGTAAAGGCTAGCTCACTAACCAGCAGGAAATGCAAATCAAAACCACAGTGGGATATTACCTGTAAGGATGGCTATTATACAAAAGATAAAAGAAAAGAAGGGTGGATGAGGATAGGACAGAAGGGAACCTTGATATACTGCTAGTGGGAATGCAAATTGGTACAGTCATTATGGAAAACAGTATGGAGATACCTCAAGAAATTGATCATAGAAGTACCATTGGTCCAACAATTCCACTTGAGTAGCCAAGTCCACTCCCATTGCCTTATGATCCCAGACCCCAGCTTGGATGTGAGCGGATGGCTGCACGGACAGGTGCTGCTCTTTCATCTTCCCCTGTCACTTTTCTAAACTTGCATCATTCAGGAAAGTCTGCGGAAGAAAATATCAATGAGCTGGGTTTTGGAATGACCAAAGAGAACATGCATTTAATACTTATAGAACTAACATAAGGAATAAGTGAATGGTAGATTAAAAATATAACTCACCGTCGCCCTTCTCAAATAACCACAAATCTGTAAGAACATCAGAATTCTCCAGTCAATAGGATTTTTGCAAAGAGAACTCATGAACTGTCGTGACAGTGTTAAGTTTGTTTTCCCTACGATGAGACCACATCGACAAACTAAACCATTGAATGCGTGTTTTCTTTGGTTTTTAAGCTGAAATCGTACTAGTCTTAGAAAAGCAAGCATTATTTGTGAAAGAAAAGCATTTGTCAGCAGTAATATTTACATGGACAATCAGTAAAAGTAAAAATAATTTTTAAGTAAATAAAATACAGTAGTCAACATCTTTTTGAAGGGAGGGGGAATAAGAAAATACATTCTTATGGTAAATAGGAAGGCAATGTTTGCCCAAGCCAGTTTTTAAAATCAATAATCAATCAAAATCAAAAGTAAGATTTGTTTTCTAGCATGTCCCAACTTAAGAAACTTCTATAGAGAATTTCAGCAAATCACTTTAACATGTATTTTTAGGCACACCATGTTGCTGAAGATTTAGTGTCGTTTCAAAAGGGTCTTATAAAAGGCCGTTCAATGTTAATTCGCAAATTATATTGCTTATAACACCATGGGGGGAAATTTGGATCCACAAGGCACTATTTGCCTCTCTCAACAAACATTAGACAATCCACTAGGCAGAGACAAAGCTAATTCTGCTTCTTGTTCATTAGTCTGCCTGAACTTATGGATATTTGATTTTATTCTGGCAATTAAAATACCAATCAGACACATTGTCACCATGAGTTTCTCCATGGGAGACATATCCCTATTCCCTGCTCTGTGAAGAGCCATTTGCTACACCATGTCCTTCAGCTAAAATTTCATTTTGCATTTATTCGGGCATGAAATGCATCAAGCTACCTGACACATGGCAGGGAAACATTTTGTCTACTGTTTGTTCCAACTTGTTGAACAACTATCTCAGATGGAAGAAAGTATCCCCCAATAGAGGGTTAGTTGCTAAAGAGAAAAAGTGGCACCCACCATCAACTTACTTATCTCATTGTCCCAAATTTCCTCAGGTGCCCCTGAGATCCTTATTTTAATATGCTTTCTTGAAAAATATACCTGCTTGTGCCCTGGCCAGTTGGCTCAAAGAATAGAGCATCGGCCCATCATGTGGATTGAATGTCCCAGGTTTAATCCCTAGTCAGGGCACACAGGAGAAGAGGAGACGTGACCGTCTCCTTCTTTTTGTTCCCTGACCCCTTCTCTCCCTCTTCTCCTCTCATAGCCAGTGACTTGATTGGTTTGAGATGACCCAGGTGCTCAGGATAGCTTGGTTGGTCTGAGCATCAGCCCTAAATGGGGATTGCTGGATGGATCCCAATTTGGGTACATGAAGGAGTCAATCTCTATCTCCCCTCCTTTAACTTAAAAAAAAAATATATATATATATATATATATATATATATATATATATATATATATATATTCACTCTCACTTGCTTGCACCTTTCCTGGGATTGCCATGTATGTTCATTATTGTCATGGTTTAGCATTGTTTAGTTAACTTCTCAAGAGAGGGGACAGCTCAGCTCCTTGAAATCAGGCCTGTGATGAGCCAGGATTTAAATCCTCAGAGGATACCAAAATTACCATGTGCTGTTATCAACTGAGTTATTGCTCTATTGATCACAGAAGTAGGAAGGTATAGAACAGCCCATGAATTTATACCTCTGCATTTTTACTTATTCATCCATTTGGCTAAATGCATATGACCATCTCTAAACTCCTCAATTCTTGTACTTAAAGAGTCTTGTGTCCAGATAAATAAAGTGAAACAACAGAATCCTTCTCCAATATATAAGCCCTTCCGTGCTGAGACATGGGGTCACTTAAGTTATCTAGTACTGGGTTGTAAGACATGGCGATTTAGCTCTGACCATGGGGTCAATTGGAAGAGATAGCTGATTCAAACGTAGTTTCAGCTAGTAGCCATGCTTGCTCTCTAACCTGAATTTTTATTGATTCCTCCCTTCTTGAGGCAAAATTCCTTGGAAACTGAGTATGTCTGCCCTCCCTAGCTTTTCTGTGTTCACTCTCTAAATAACATGAGGTCTAAGAAGAAAGAGTTGGGACTCTCTGCATGCTGGGATTGCTTTTAACTTATCTTGTTGGGTGACCTTGATTTGCAGTCCTCGGCGTAAGCACCTAACAGGTTCTTTGTTAATGGGTGAACCAAGGATCAGTGCTTGCAGCTCCTGTACCCACACTATCACCTATTTCTCGACATTGGAACAACATAAGAATGGAGTTGTGTATTCTTTGCTTTGTGCGCTCTTCTGATAACAATATAAGCATGAGCCAAGCAGATACAGTGACATCTCAATTAGTCTGAAATATGATCTGTGTGGAAGGAAAGGCAGAACACGAAGGGCCTGGTCTCACTAAGAAGTAATGGGGCACCAGTCCGGATTTTTAACCATTGGGATCAGATTTCAAAATGGCTGTTTCATGAAGTGTCCACTGTGGGGCTCAGTGCAGACACTGGATTTTATATTGACCTTTTGTTAAATTCTATTGGAGATACGTCTGAGATTAGGGAATCTGACTTGACTGGTGAATCCAGGATTCTAAATATTTTCCCTTAGTTTAAATGATCCCCACTGGAAGCCGGCGATCTCTGTGAAAGGCTTAGACAAATGCGGTTAATATAGCCTATCATTAATTTGTCAGGTCTAATTAATGGTATCAGTTACCAGATGCAGAGGGAGGCCATTACACTTCCTAGGAGTGTAAAAAAGGCAGTCAGGGATGCTGCAGAAACCTATACTCTCCCTGGATCACTGAAAGTAATGGAGTGAAAAATAGTAAGATAAATAGAATACTTAACAGGATTAAGAATGTATATGTATTAACTCTGTTCAACTGCCATCCTGGGTGAACCAAAACGTCTAAAACTATAAAAAAAAGTAAAAAAAAAACAACAACAAAATAATAATCTAAGCAACAGACTTCTAGGTTGTGCCAAACTAAGTTTAACATCCACACAGGTGTTATTGTCTTTGATTTGGCCCCGTCCTCTAGAGTTTTTGTTTTTTATTGTGTTGATGATCAATTAGTTGAACGGATGAGACACTAAGGCAGTGGTTCTCAAACTTTTTGAAGTCGGGGCACACTTAAAATCCTAAAAATAATTGTAGGCACACTGTATACAAATTTCTGAGAAATATGTTATAATAATTAAGTCAAATAGTAAAGAAAAAAATATAAAGTCCAAGCATGCTTTTATTGGTAATTAAATGAAATAAATACAATAAAGTTAAATTCATTCTGACATTAAAAACATTTTTATATTACATTTTTTTAGTTATGCTTTTTAGAATTCATAAAAAAAGGGGTTAAAAATAAAAAAAATAAAAAAGTTATCTTTTTATATATATATATAGATAGATACATTCTTAGTAAGATTTAGTAAATTCGGCAGTTCCCAGCATGAATGTGTTAAGTTTTTTTATTCTTGTGTTTATGAGAAACATGAGCCTGATGTGTCTTAGCAATTTCTTCAATGTTTGGGCATCTATTTGAAAGGCAAACTCTCATTTCCTCATCAATACATTGAAGAATTCCTCTCTTTTTACTCTTAATTGTGTTGAGTGTAGAAAATCCCCACCATACATATCATCTTAACTTTATACCAAACAAAGGATAGAAGAAACTTGCCTCCAGTCTTTCCAGGGAACATGGGGGGTAGTGTAAACAATCCAGCACCACAGCTTAACAGCCTTTTACAACCTAATCAGGCAAGTGAGGTGGGGGGTTGGGCAGACTGTCAGCTTACAGCCAATTCCCCACACTTCTGTCCCCCAAAAATCTAAACTCCAAAAACCCTGTTGGTTTTTTGGTCCTCAACAGGCACATATTTCTCTGGAATACCATAGGGAGCACCTGGAAATCTTCTAGGGTGTGCCAGTGTGCCCTGGCACACACTTTAAGAACCATTGCACTAAGGATATACACACTTACACACACAACACCCACACATACATATCTACATTTCTATGCATATTAAAACCATTATTTAAACACACACATGGGTAGATGTAAAACTTCTTATATATGAAGCATAGAGACTCGAGTTAACTTTGATGTTCCTGGGTCATAGTCTTTCCTTCACAGCCTCCTTTGCAGACTTTGCCCAAGACAGAGCTGACTAGACAAGATGCGGCTCCACCTCTGACAGCGGATAACAAACTTGCGTTAGTTTATATAATTATAATACCTGTACCATAAAACAGGAGCCCTGTTGCCCAAACACAGAGACCAGGTAAGAAATATGCTTGTTCTAAATCAACCTTTCTCCGATTTTTACTTCCCTTCTGGTACCACTAACTCTTCAGCTTACTGAAGTATAGACCACGCCCAGCTCTCCACTCTTCCACCTCTTTTGTTACCTTCCCTCCCAAAGTAATGTGTACACCTGGCTATACTCTCACTAACTGAAGATTTTTTTTTTCTGTTAATTTGTCCATTTTAATTTTGATATTTCCGCTATTTAACTTCACCGTGTTTCCCCACTTTTAGCCAATAGGTCCTTCATACATAGCTCACTGACTTATTTCCACTCAACACGTACTGCTTTACTATGTGCGTTTGTGCTTCTGTTTCTTGCACCTTGTGCTTTCCTCTTTCTCAGAGCCGCTGCTCTCTTCCGTTATTTTTGTTCAGTTCTTGGAAGTTTCTCCTGACCCTGTTTCCTCTTTCAGTCATTGCCCCTGACAGTCGTTTGGCAGACTGCGATTGTGTCAGTCACCTTTAAAAACATAGAAACTCCTTGCCCGGCTGTCAAAATCCTTGACTATTTGGAATAAACTTCACCCTGTTGGCTCCACTTGTCACTGGACTGTATCATCATGCTGTGTTCTAGCCCCATGCGATTTCTAATCCATTCTCTGGGTGTGATTTAATTTTTCTTTTGAACTTGAATGCCCTCCTCTCTGTTCTTCATTGATGAAAAAAATACTCATCTTTTAAGAATCATTTCAAAATCTCTTTTTTAAGAACTCCTATATAGCTTTCTCCCCCCAACCTAATTTATCAATTTATTTATAACTTTTGGCTCCTAATCTTGAAAATTTCTGATATCTCAAACTTTATCTCATGAGCCTTAGGTCTTAGGTTCCTATTTATCTTTGAGTATTTATCACTGAACATGGGATAATGTTCACACACATAAACCCTTTGTACAACATTTGTATGAATTCAAGTTGGTGAGAAAAGGTCATCTATACTAATGTTTTCCACATTTGTTCTGTTAGCCAAGCATACTCAAGGACCTTATACATATTTTCATATTATATTCTCATAAGCCATATAAATAGACTATGTGATTTATTATTCAAACATGGATGCATTTTAGAACAAAAGGCAGCACTACTAATATCACCAGGACAACAGACAGGAGCTGGGACTTTCCTGGGTAAACAAAGATGTAGAGGCCTCCTACCTATAAGGGAAGGATGTGAAAATTTACTCTCATAGAGACTATATATACATGGTATATAGGGGAGGTCAAAAGTAGGTTTACAGTTCTAATAAAAGTAAATAATAGCCTGACCAGGCAGTGGCGCAGTGGATAGAGCGTCAGACTGGAATGCGGAGGACCCAGGTTTGAGACCCTGAGGTGGCCAGCTTGAGCGCGGGCTCATCTGGTTTGAGCAAAAAGCTCACCAGCTTGGACCCAAAGTCGCTGGCTTGAGCAAGGGGTTACTCGGTCTGCCAAAGGCCCACGGTCAAGGCACATATGAGAGAGCAATCAATGAACAATTAAGGTGTCCCAATGAAAAAAACTGATAATTGATGCTTCTCATCTCTCTCCATATCTGTCTGTCTGTCCCTTTCTATCCCTCTCTCTGACTCTGTCTCTGTAAAAAAAAATTAGAATAATATCATAAATAAATAATAATACAAGAATAAATTCTTATGTATTCATAACTATAAACCAATCTTTGCTCATCCCTGCACAGTGGTACCTTGAGATACAAGTTTAATTCATTCTGTAAACGAGCTCGTAAGTCAGTCAACTCATATATCAAACAAATTTCTCCCATTTAAAATAACAAATAGATTTAATTTGTTCCAGCCCTGTGAAACATCCCCAAACCATCCTAAATTATGAAAAAAAGACATGTTTTTAATTAAGAAACACACATGTATACTTTACCAATGCATAACATAATATATGAAATAAAAGAAAAAAGTGTTATTTAGTACTGTATTCTTACCTTGGAGACAGACTAGTGTGGCTAACGGAGGTGAATGGCAGAGGAGGTGGGAGGGAGGAAGGGATGCAGGTACTGTAGACACGTAAACTAAAACTGCACTTTCTTAACACTAAATGTAAACTAAAACTGCATTTTCTTTACTTTAAACAAAACTGAAACTCTCCTTTCTTTACTTAAAATGAAACCACAAAAACTTAATTGTAAAAAAATGCACTTTCTTAACTTTAAACTTAAGCTTAACATTACATATTTTTCATTTAATCATCACCTATTTTTGCCTTTTTGGTTGCACTTTCAGCACTTTCACTTGCAGGACTTTTGAATAAAAATCTATCCAAAGAGGTTTGCTTTTGCCTGCCTTTTAAAATGTTACAGAAATGTGACAAAAAAAGTGTCATTAAAAAGTGCTGAAGCATGACCAGTTGAAACTTTTTCTGGGTGTTCCTTTTCAATGAAACTTGAAAACCTCTTTCACATTGCCAGCATGTCTTTAATTTCACTTGTAGAAATCACTTCCTCCAACTCTACCTCCTCCTCACTACTAATCTCTTGCAGAAGCTCCATATGTTACATCATCTGTAGCTCCTTCAACTCCTCAGTTGAGAGTTCCTCCTCATGTTCCTTGACAAGCTCATTTATGTCACCCTCATCTACCTCCAGACCCATCGACTTTCTGAGGGACACAATCGGTCTCGGTCTCTGGTTCAAATCCTTTGAAGTCCCTATCTGCAACAACATCAGGTCATAACTTTTTCCATGCCTAGTTCAAGGTTCTTCTTGTAACCTCTTGTCATGCCAAGTCAACGATGCGTAAAAATATCACGATGTTGTAGTGATCTTTCCAAAACTCTTGAAAGGTTAGATTTGTGTTCTCAGTCACCTCAAAGCAGTGGCAGAACAAGTACTTTGTGTAAAGTTTTTAAAGTTGGAAATGACCTGCTGATCCATAGGTTGCAAGATTGAAGTCGTGTTGGGTGAGAGGTAGAGGACTTTCATGGATTTGAACTCATCGAGAATGTCATCTTCAAGACCAGGTGGGTGGGATGGAGCATTTTCAAGGATTTGTGATGCTTTCATCGTGAGTTTATTTTCTTGAAGATATTTCTTCACTGCAGGACCAAAGATGAGATTTACCCATTCAATAAAAAATTGCCACGTAACTCATGCCTTAGCATTGGCATGCCACATAACCTGAAGTTTTTGTTTAAGAATCTTGTGAGTCTTAAAGACTTGAGGATTTTCAGAATGATACACTAGCAGTGGCTTTACTTTATAGTCATCGCTAGCATTTGCACAAAATGCAAGGGTCAGATGGTCCTTCATGAGTTTATGACCGGCAGCTTCTTCTCCTCTGTTGTGATGAAAGTCCTCTGAGGCATTTTTTTTCCAAGACAATCCTGTTTCATCACAGTTGAACACTTGCTGGAGGATGTAGCCTTCCTTTGCGATAAGCTCAGCAAAATGTGCGATGTACTCCTCAGCTGCCTTAACGTCAGCACTCGCAGCTTCACCATGCCTCACCACCGAGTGGATGCCAGATCTCTTCTTGAAATTTTCAAACCAGCCATGACTTGCCTTAACGTATCTTCTGCTGCCTCTTTTGAGGTTGATGGTTCTTTCTTATTCAAGTCGCTGTAAATAATACATGCCTTTTCACATATTACAGTCTCCGTCACTGTATCACCTGCCAGCTCTTTCTCTTTCACCCATACCAGCAGAAGCTTATCCATTCTTCATGGATATTTGTCCTTAATTGGGACAGACTTGTAGTTCTTTTCGCTGAATTTGCGCTTTTGATGCCGTCCTTTTGTTTAAAGATGGTACAAATTGTAGATGTATTGCGGTCGTACAGCCTTGCCAGTTCAATCACTCGTACACCATGCTCATGTTTTTCTATTATTTCTTGCTTTACTTCTATCAACATTATTCTTTTCTTCTTCTCACCACTGTCTTTACACTCACTTTCTTCGGCCCTATGATAGCACACAAAAAAAAGTTAATAAAAAATGCAAAAATGATACAAGAACGAGTACAGTGCATGAAATTCGACTTGGTTCTGCGGGTAACACGTGAGAAAGAACAAGATGCTGGTGTTGTGCTGCTGATACTGGACTTGTGTGCCAATGTGCCAACTAGTGGCAGCTTCCCAAATCACAACTCATATCTTGGAATTTTGCTTGGATCTCGAACAAAAATATGGACAGAGTCAAAGCTCGTATCTTAAAAAAAATTGTATGTTGGTCTGCTCATATCTCAAGGTACCACTGTATATACCATTCAAGGCCATGCCTCTTCCCAGTGAAAGGCTTTACTACAAAAGGGCCTTCGTTTGTACTTTTTTAAGTTAATTAAAATTCTAAAATGTTTCCCAAGTTCCAAGCTCTTAGGGTATGTACATGTTATCTAGGCTTGCTAGTTAATCAAACATTAATCTAGGAACTGCTTGAAAGAATTAATTTCTCAAATCTGTTGGCCTTAAAATAAGGAGATTATGATGGGTGAGGATTACTAATTAGATGAACCCTTGAAAAGCAGAACATTTTCCCAGGGCATTAGAGAAAGACCTTAAAGATAAGCATGTATGCTGGTTTAGGGAGGAAAAAAAAATGAATGTTGTTATATGAACTGCTGTTAGAGGCTTCTTGACAAAGAGCTATGAATAGCCTGAGAAATTGAGATTGGTCCCTTTGGTCCCTGGTTAGCAGCCAGCAAGAAATCAGTGCCTCAGTACTACAACCACAAGTAACTTAACCCGACCAACAACTTGAATGAGCTTGGAAGAGGACACAGCCTGAGATGAGTTGTGTTTCAAAGGTACTTGATTGTCATCTTTTGAAACCCTGAACAGAGAATTCAGGTCCACCCTGCCTATGCTTCTAACTTACAGAAACTAAGGGATAAACAAGTGGATAGTGTTTTAAGATGCTAAATTTGTCATAATTTGTTATACAGCAATTGAGAGCTAATACAATATTTAAAAGATTTATCTTAACAGATGAATGACAGAATACCTGAATGTGGATAAAACAATTTGAAGACAAATATTAGTTTTAATTGGCATATGAATCACTAGTTAATTTATTATCCTGAAGCTAATCTTCAATGCAGGTTATTCCATCACATAGATATTTAATATAGGCCTACAGAAATGCACAAAGTAGAGAAGAGTAAAAGCCATTTATTGTCCAAGTCAAGTATAAAGCACTCTATTCTAGATTGGAGATAGAGGTTAAATATTACTTTTGAGGGGATAGGGTCAAGTGAAATATTTGTAAATTGGCTTTATTCTGCAATTCCACTTGAATTTCTGAGCAGTAAAATTAATGAAAGGAATCTCAGATAATGTCTGTATGCTGACCTTCCTTATTTTGAACAATTTAATTTGTGCTCCAGCTAATTTCTTGCACTTCAAGTATCACTGCACCCAAAATAGTTGGGTAACAGTCAGCTCATTTTACATAGCACATATAATCTTCCAGTACAGTTATTAAGATTTTATTTCTAAAATTACTGTCAGCACACAATGTCCTAACCATTCTCTCATTCTATGACCCTATTTTATGTACGTTTCTCTGAATTTCGGGGTCTTTTTTTTTTGTCCTTTTAATTTTCAATTTCTCTTCTAATTTTAATTATAATCAGCACAATTATTTCAAGGCAGAAAATTTCAAAATTGCATTTCAATCTCCTGATAGCTTAAGAAAAAGTAGTTATTTTCTTTAGAATCTCCTAAGACAAGGTGAGGTGTGAGGTGTGACCTCTGGTCGATGTAGATTCTAACTACTTTGAAACACAATCCTTAATAATAAATAGAAACGCCCAGAGTTGTGGGACATGTGCTAATTTGAGTCAGGAAGATATCCTCTGCTCTATTCACTTGGTGATCTTTATGTGCTAGTTACTTGCAAAGATTCCAACCCGTGAACATAACTGATATTTTAAATAACACATTCTGTTTTTCATATACATGCAGTACATAAAGAGAAAGCATTTAAATGACTGCAACAGATGCTTGTTTATATGTATTTAGTACGATTATAAAAAGGAGCCTGGAGAATATACAACTGAAGGCTCTCATATACATGCCCAGTGCTGAGGGAAATGGATTTCATTTCTAGTCATTTAAGGCATCTAATCACTATCACTAAACAAATAAGGATTCATTACATGAGCAAGAGGAAAATACTGTGAACACAGTGCATCTTGGAAAAAAACCTCATTGATCCAGACCTTGAATTTCTATGCACATCCCATGTGAGCACAAATTATTTGGGAGGTTTATGACCGGTCACTACCTCTCAATTTGATACCAGTAACTACAGCAATGGTAGGTCTCCGTCACTTGCATAATTAAAATGGCGGGGGGGGGCCGTTGTGGTGGAGGAAGAAGAGGTTGTGCATCTTAAAGTGATGCATGGGCACATGTCACTGCTTTGATGGAGGAGGAGATCATTTATAGACATGATGGCCCAGTGGATTGAGAGATAGACAAGTCACCGAGGAAGGCTCTACCATGAAATAACCACGATCAATGTTAAGCGTGAGAAGTAGAGCCCCGCTGGGGCTCTGATCTTAGGACGATACCTACTGCTTCCTACAGTTGTGACTAGCCCTCTCTTGCTTTTGTCCCGTAGGCATAGTAACGGCTTTGGATTTAGACAGGACTGAGCTAAAACTCAGGTCCATGATGAATGAACATCCTGTCCATGGGTGTGGATTACCTCTTCAAGCCTCTGTTCTCTTTGGTGAAAATGGTCTAGGATTCCGCTCTTTAAAGTGTTTCGTGAGGATGCGAGTCTTTGAAAGTTGAGTGAGAATTAATGATAGTATGTCTCTTTTTATTTCTAGTTTGAATAGTTGAGGAAAAGCTATACTTGGTAAAGAAACTCCTCATTGGGTACATTTACTAGCAAAGCAATGTGAAGCTTACCTCAGGACAGGTATGTGACCATCCAAAGAGTATTCAGAAAAGTAAAAAAATAACTTTGGCATCTCACTTGAATGGATCTCAGTACAGTTTTTAAAACTGAGGTAAGTCTTCAAAGAGAAAATCAATGAGGAAAAACATACAAAAAAAGAGGTAGGAAAAGTACCCTAATAATGAGCAAATTAACAGTATTGATTAATTTTTAAGCATACTCGACATTGTGCTAGAATCCGTGGTGAGATTATGGTCTAAAGACCTACTAATATCTTTTGAGGGAAATATATGCATGTGAGAACTGAATCAAGGCCATGAAGTGACCTGTGAGTTGCTGGAATCTATTAGGTGATTATGAACATGGAATGAATGCATCAGTAAATGAGTGGATAGAGGTGAGATCGACAGATGGATGAATGAGAGCTTTGGCCCCAAGTCCCATTTTTACAATTCTAATATATCAGAGTTTTAGGGACTTGTGAGGAGAAACACATGTCCCTTCACTATTTATCACTAGATTGCTCCAGGACAAAGAAAAACTTAAAGCTGATTTCTTCATATGCTATCAGTGCCCAATTCTGATTCTTAGATTCTCAGATTTCTCTGTCCTTATTTACATATTTCCTTTCGTGTTAAGTCTAATTTCCCTCTCTCTCTCTCTCTCTCTCTCTCTCTCTCTCTCTCTTTCTCCACATACACATCCAATTAAGAACACAGGGCAAGAAAAATATGTTCCACAGAACATGTGAATTACCTTGCTCATTATATGTTAGTTTCTCTGAAATAACTATCTGATAGTTATCTGAACAGAAAAAAAAAATCCTTAAATCCTTTGACATACCAAATTGAAAAATGGACACTACAAAGATTGTTGGGTGCAATGGAATTGGAAATGATCAAAGCCACATCATCTGACATCAAAAGAATTTTATGCAAACTAAAAGATACAGGAGAGGAGAGAGAGGAAAAACAGCAGTTTCTTTCTTTTTAATTTCATTATCCCACTGGAGAAGAAAGATCCCCCACATTCCTGCCGGGGAACAGCAAATACGTTGTGAGGTGTTATCGTGTGAGATTTCAGGAGCAGACAGAAAGGACAAAATGGTCATTGTCAGGGGAAAGACATTATCCCAGGTGTCATCTTTGACTTCACTCCCTTGCCATCGGTTTGGAAGAAGCAGAGCGTAAGCATTTTTGAAGAAGCAGGAGCCCCAGAAAAACTAAGAAATAATTGCCTAACCCATGCACCAAAAATGACAGCTGTTGTGTCAGAAATATGTCCAATGATTGCGCAGCAGACGACCCATTTTTGTGGTTTGACTTGGCCATGTCCAAGCAGAGTCACTTTGGACAAGTTGCTTAGTCTCTTTGAAACCTTTCTATTGCATGATTTTGGAAGAGAGGCCTCAACACAGAAATGGTCCACATCTCTGTGCACTGCTCGGTTCAGTCTGTTAAAACCCAACCCAAGTTGCTTGGCACGTTCACAACGGCATCCCCTCTGGTGACAGATGAGGGCGGGAATTCCGTCATTCCAGATGAATGACAGAATGGCACAGCAGGCCAGGCAATGGAGAAGACAAAAAGACCCATTCCTTATTTAAGCCTGATCCTTCTCATATATAAAACAAGGGCTATCATTTTTATTTTTTGCTCTGATTTTCAGATAAGTTATGAGGAATAAAATACAAAATAAATTTCAAAAATAACATTTGATGGCAAACTATAAAATGGCTGTTAACATCTAATATTATAATCATGATTGTTTAATAATAAATGTATGAAATTGAGAGATAAAAGGTATAGCCTCTATAGACAAGATCACATGTTTATGTTCTAGACACATCTATGTTCAGTAGGAAGTGCATCACTTTTTAGCTCTGTCACCTTGGACAACCCACTTGACCTTTCTGAATCTTTATTTGGGATACCCTAACATTCAGGTAGTTTTAAATAGTAAGTTTGATAATAAAAGTAAAGCACACTTAGTATAGACCTTGCAATATGGTAATTAGTTCTCCCCTCTACTGTTCTAGTATATTGTAGCCTAATCTCAGTATTGTCTCTAGCATTGTTATCCTTTGTGGTGAAATACTGACACAGTTCATTTCCTTCTCTTGTCTTGGGTGGCCGGAGTTGTCTTCACTAAATGCCTGTTCCTCCCTGTTGCACTGGATGGCTCTCGCTCGTGTTTTCTATTCATCATTTGGAATATATGAATATTCCTTAATGATAATTCAGATCATGCTTTTTCCAATCGGAAGACAGAAATCTGAACGTGGTGAATATGATACTACCCCAAGCAGACAGAATAAGGACTGCAGGTCCTGGAATACAGTTGATGAGACGCCTTAGGACCTGAACCCTTATTTTTATCAATTAGTCTTAGGTGGAATTGGCCATGTTATATGTCATTTCACTTAAAGTTATAGAACCAATCAATGACCTTATGTGAGGACTTACTGTATTGCTGTCCCATGGATAAATCAGACAAATATATTCCGATCATCTCTGCATTAATTAGAGTATCCGTGGCTGTATCACACAATCAGAGCTTATCCCTTAGGCATTGCTGAGGGTTCTGTAGTGCATTGCTGAGATCTGCCTTCAGGACTGAAGCAGCAGGTCTCCTAGTAACTGCAGTTGTTGGCTGAGTGCTGACAGTGGAATCCTTCCCTGTAATTGCCCTCAACAGAATACAGCGCCCCAATCCAAAGTCTGTCTTCTTCCCGAGGCAGTCCGCATCACCTGAGGACAGCTCATTTTCGCTGATGGCAAAGACATCAAGGCCGGTCTTGGGACATTTCTTAAAAGCCGTCTAAAGAGTGAAAGTGGGGCCCTGGCTGGTTGGCTCAGTGGTAGAGCGTCGGCCTAGCGTGCGGAGGACCCGGGTTCGATTCCCGGCCAGGGCACACAGGAGAAGCGCCCATCTGCTTCTCCACCCCCACCCCCTCCTTCCTCTCTGTCTCTCTCTTCCCCTCCCGCAGCCAAGGCTCCATTGGAGCAAAGATGGCCCGGGCGCTGGGGTTGGCTCTGTGGCCTCTGCCTCAGGCGCTAGAGTGGCTCTGGTCGCAACATGGCGACACCCAGGATGGGCAGAGTATCGCCCCCTGGTGGGCAGAGCATCGCCCCTGGTGGGCGTGCCGGGTGGATCCCGGTCGGGCGCATGCGGGAGTCTGTCTGACTGTCTCTCCCTGTTTCCAGCTTCAGAAAAATGCAAAAAAAAAAAAAAAAAAAAAAGTAAAAAAAAAAAAAAAAAAAAAAAGAGTGAAAGTGGGTTGGCCTTAGTAGAATATTCAGTGCCTTATTTTTATTTTTTATAAAATAGGATATTAGTAACTATCTCTAGGCATTATTAGGGAAATTATATGAATTGCTCCATCTAAAGTGCTTCCAATAGTGCCTGGAACATAGAAAGTACTCAAGAAATGCTAGCTAAAAGTCAGTTAATTTATATTATTTGATGACCTGCTGAAGAGGCCACTTCATAAAGCGTAGAATGTTTATGATCCCCTCAATTGTCATTAAAGTGGTCTGGGTTACCTTTATTCCCGTTACTTAGTAAGAAAATAAATGGCAGTGTAGGAGGAGAGTGGTGTTCTTCAGAAAGCTCTTCTTCATTGATAAGGAAGACCTTGCCAGGGTCGGTGTTTGATTCACTTTAAACCCATTATATTTAATTTTCTAAATAAAATTATTTTTAAAAAATTTCAATGTGTAATCTTCTATTATGTTCTTTAAAATTATCTCAAAAGTGTTCTCAGTAGGAAGATAACATTTGTGGATGTAAGGACAGCTAGTAATGGTCTCTTCAGGACCAGGAAGGCGAAACACCCTACAATGGCTTAGGGCGATATATGGGGAAGTGCAGTGGGTTGTCTGAGCTGTGAGTCAGAAAGAGTCACATTGAACTCTGGCCTCTGGGTTAGGCCCCAGGAACCTCAGGGGAAGTGACATGAGATGTCATTAAGGACTGCCTCTGAGCCTCTCAAAGTATTTCACTGCTATTCTATAGCCACTTTTGTTGTTGTTGTTGTTCGAATTAAAGCCAAAATATTTTTCTTGCTTTGATGTGCTGAAGTTTTCAAATTGTTGACTAAATCTGTGTGATTTCTGTAGGATTCTTATATGTTATATCCATTTCCCTCAATTCTGCCCTAGAGGATGGATACACAATCTAAGACATGGGAAACAACATGTTTTCCAAATAATTAGGAAAAGTTATGTGTATGTGATATGTGGATAGGGAGCAGACAAGTCAGAGTGACTGGAAATATCAGGCTTCGGGCATCATAAAAATCTGAATGGAATGAGCAGTGCCTGAGAATGTGTGGCATACACATAGCTCAAGTAGCCTTTAGTATACATGGTTTCCATGTAGAAAATACCATTGTTCATCCATGTGTGTGAGTGGTCATGAGTAATTAATGATCAATCGGGTCCCTTTTGCATTAAGCAATGGAACTAATCACCTATAAAAGAGATCATTTGAGGCCCTGGCCAGTTGGCTCAGTGGTAGAATGTTGGCCCGATGTGTGGAAGTCCCGGGTTCGATTCCTGGTCAGGGCACACAGGAGAAGCTTCTCTACCCTTCCCCATTTCTTTCCTCTCTTATCTCTCTCTTCCCCTCAAGCAACCTTGGTGGGCAAGCATGGTGGATCATGATCAGGTACATGTGGGAGTCTGTCTGACTGCCTCCCCACTTCTAACTTTGGAAAAATACCAAGTAAATAAATAATAATAATAAATTAAAAATAAAAGAGATCATTTGAAAATTCCTCAAAGATACTCTTAACTGGGAAATAGGAAACAGAAATATTTCTCTTCTCCCCAGATTTATTGAGATATAATTGACAAAGAACATTGTGTAAGTTTAAGGATTACATTATGTTGATTTGATATAATTATCTCTTAGCAAATGGACACCACCAAAGAAATAGGGAGATTTTATAAGTAATTTCGGAAACTAAATCCAATATATGCGTAGACATGATCAATTTATTATGTAAACTCTTATGGGTAGTTAATTGGTCATCTACTATTGAAATACTCAAAAACATGGTCCAATACTTAAAGAATAAGTGAATATTCTTTAAACATAGAGGGTTTCTTGATAAGTAAGCATATTCTGTTATTCTATAATGTTATATCATTATTAATCATCACTACCACCATCATCGTTGTCATCATCATCATTGTTGTCATCATCATCATCATCACCTCATCAGTACACATGAAAAGAATATACCAGTGTTGATTTGTATACTAAACTACTTACCCTTGAGGGAAAAATAGGATTCAGAGTATCTAAAATCACAATTAAATGCAGCCAGATTCTACAGACTGTGATCTAATTTGGAAAACTAGTTAAGATCATTGGCTATTGAATAAGAAGGAACAGGATGCATCTTAACACAGACTTTAGCTTTGCTAGGATAAGTAGAGCATATATAATTTAATTGGTCTATTAGGATTTGGACTTCCCAACATACACAACACTACCAACTTCTTCCAATTGCTGGGTACTATAGCAAGAAAGAAGGTCAAAATTGGAAGTCTAGGTGAGTGATATTTAGATTCTGGAGACGACTATTCAGGCTCTAAAATTTCTGCACCATAGTCTTACCACTTCCAAGATTTCTGGGTGAAGAAAGAATCATGTGACCTCTTGGCAGCAGGGTAAGAGCACTCCTATATTTAGGTAAGAACACTCTGGTTCCCATCTAGTCTGTAGGGCAACATCTCTTGTATACTTGATTTTATCTGTTCAAACTGGCCCCATAATTTTAATTGGTGGCTGACTTAATTAATTTGTTGATTCTGGATATGGTCAACCCTGGATGAATCACCCTCCCTTTGTCTCCTGCTAAGGTATAAAAAACCTCTGCTTCCTTAACACCTTTGTCTTCTGCTACATGAGTTCCAGGAGTCTTCCTCTGGGCTTAACTGGCCCCTAATGCATCATCCACACCAACAGAGAATCCAAGGAGACTGCAGATTTTGTAAACTCAACGTCTCTGATCTTCAACTACATCATCTGCACAATGGTTATATTTTTCCTCCCAGAGTCAAGGTGGATATTAAATAATAATAAATAATAACTTGTAAAAGTACTTAGCACTGTACCATTAGACAGTTAAAAGCAATTAAATATATTTAAACCTATAATAAAAATAATACAAAGGCAAGGAAAATGAAGAGAAAGAGACACTATGATTTATAATTACATATTGTAAAAAGATACAAAAGCATCTAAAAATGGGTATTGGAAGATCTGAGCTTCCTTTAACTATTCCACTTGGTCTATGTGCCCTTCAATCATTTATTTCCCCCCTTGGTAGGTTTCAGCTTCCTGTCGTAGTGACTCCAGTAACTTGTCCTTAAATCCCTGTTATCTATTTTAGTTGAAGAAAGATCAAGACAGGCCATGAAAAATTTCAACATCTTCCCTATGGCTCAATAAAATGACAGAACAATAATAAAAACCCTCTCATTAAGAATGAACTTGTTCAGGATATGGTTCAAGATGTTAGACGATTTTGTCATAATTGTCCTCCCGTTCATTTTCATGGTTTTATCTGACCTAGAAGTTCTCATGACACCCTGATAATTTGTTTAAACTTCTACTTCCTCACAAAGTATGGCATTCCAAAGACCAGACGCCAAAACTACACTCATAAATATTTCTGAGACACAGAACCAAGTGTCACAGCTTTGCCACTAACATGTTAAGATTGCAATGACTCATTCTTTCTCTTTGTGCCTTAATCTTCACATCTATATTGGACTAGAATCAAATCATTTTAGAGGTGACAGCAAGTTTCAAAGCTGTAACAATTTGAAAAGCCCCTATTCCCGTATTAAAAAAAAACAACAACTCAGCTTTATGAATTTTGGCACCATGCATATTCTAATAAACGTGTTTGGTGATAGCTATATTATGGACTCCAGTTCAAATATTCCATGAGAACAGATTTTTCTACCCTGGAAACTAATAGCCTTTGACATAGAACAATGAATTTAATATCAAATTTTGGCTAATTAGAACTAACAGCTGACTAAAGAGGTAACAATTATTTGTTGTATCTTTCATTGGCTGGAATTTTCTCTAAGACATGACATGTCTGTGAATAAATAAATCTGTTAGTTTCTTGCTAACTAGGAACATCTCAGTGCTATGTCAGGCGTGGGGAGGATAGCAGATTTATACAATAGATTGGGCACCTCTAGGAGCATTCAATAAACTTTACTGATGAAGAATTGGACCTTTGGACCTCAGCTCCACCTCTTACTTGTCCTGTGATGTTGAGCCAAGTATTTAACTTCTGAAACTCAGTTTCCCATTTGTGAAATTGGGAAGGATATGAGAAGATTTTTTAAATTAATTTTAACGGGGTGATATTGATAAACCAGGGTACATATGTTCAGAGAAAACATCTCCCGATTATTTTGACATTTGATTATGTTGCATACCCCTCACCCAAAGTCAAATTGTCTTCCGTCCCCTTCTATCTGATATTCTTTGTGCCCCTTCCCTCCCCCCACTCCCTCCCTCACTTTCCTCCCCCCTTCCTCCCCTCCCCTTCCTTCCCCCTCTCCCCCCCATTACCATCACATTCTTGTCCATGTCTCTGAGTCTCATTTTTATGTCCCATCTATATATGGAATCATATAGTTCTTAGTTTTTTCTGATTTACTTATTTCACACAGTATAATGTTATTAAGGTCCATATATATATATATACTATGGAACACTACTCAGCCATAAGAAATTATGACATCGGATCATTTACAATAACATGAATGGACCTTGATACGAATAGAATTTAATGAAATACGTAATTGCATGTTCTTTTCATCGGCACATTGAGTTACACGCAGTGAATCACAATGCATGCTAATTATTATCATTGTTGTCATTATTCATGTTCTGGATTGAAACTACAATATAGTCGTTTAGAACTTGAGATGTCCTCACTTACACCATTGTTTTTATTTAATTTTCAAAGCAGTTCCCTGAGGGACATTTTGTTATTCCAATGTAAACACAATGAATCCACAAAATATAATAACCATCATGGTTATCTATGTAGGAATGGCCACATACACACTAGAAACCTGGGTTAAGACTCTTTTTCTCTCTGAGGTCACTGGCTTGAGCGCAGGCTCATCCAGCTGGAGGGCAGGGTCACTGGCTTGAGCCCAAAGGTTGCTGGAGTGAATCCAAGGTCATTGACTTGAGCAAGGGGTCATTCACTCTGCTGTAGCCTCCCCTGGTCAAGGCACATATGAGAAAACAATCAATAAACAGCTAAGGAGCCACAACAAAGAGTTGATGCTTCTCATCTCTCTCCCTTCAAGTCTGTCTGTCCCTATCTGTCTCTCTCTCTGTCTCTGTCACACACACAAAAAAGACTTTTTCTATTATATACCATGTCATGTCTCGGTCATAATCAAAAGTATAGGCCTCTCTACCACATATGTCTTTTGAAATTATCAAGAAGCATTAGCCTGACCAGGCGGTGGCTCAGTAGATAGAGCATCAAACTGGGACTCAGAGCACCCAGGTTCAAAACCTGGAGGAGGTCGCAGGCTGGAGCACGGGCTCATCTGGTTTGAGCAAGGCTCAACACCAACTTGAGCCCAAGGTAACTGGCTTGAGCAAGGGGTCACTCTGTCTGCTGAAGGCCTGCGGTCAAGGCACATATGAGAAAGCAATCAATGAACAACTAAGGTGACACAACAAAGAACTGATGCTTCTCATCTCTCTCTCCCTTCCTGTCTGTTTGTCCCTCTCTTGTCTCTGTCACAAAAAAAAAAGGAGGGATTAAAATTGGTCTAGCTATGTTCTTAAGAAAGCCCCCTATGGCCTTCCTGAACCAATACCTGTCCTACTTAAGTTTTTCCTTGAGCACTTATAAAGAGTCAGCAGTATGCTTATGAAGCATCAGCTGAGGGACAGATATTGAGGTTCTAGAGCAGGGGTCCCCAAACTACGGCCCGCGGGCCGCATGCGGCCCCCTGAGGCCATTTATCCAGCCCCCACCGCACTTCCGGAAGGGGCACCTCTTTCATTGGTGGTCAGTGAGAGGAGCATAGTCCCCATTGAAATACTGATCAGTTTGTTGATTTAAATTTACTTGTTCTTTATTTTAAATATTGTATTTGTTCCCGTTTTGTTTTTTTACTTTAAAATAAGATATGTGCAGTGTGCATAGGGATTTGTTCATAGTTTTTTTTATAGTCCAGCCCTCCAATGGTCTGAGTGACAGTGAACTGGCCCCCTGTGTAAAAAGTTTGGGGACCCCTGTTCTAGAGAGTCACTGAGCGCTACGATGCTGGGGAGTCACAGAAGGCAGGTCATAGGTTGAGCTGTGGCATAAATAAGAAACTTGAGAAGTCATAGCTACTCTCCCAGATTTTAGAAACTCAGGGGAGGTGAGATTGTGAAAAAAGGATTAGAATGAATTATACAAATTTTTGAATGCCATGTTAACAGATTTAGAAAGTATTGTGTTTTCTTAAGGTTCTCTAAAAATAGATTTCCATGTGATCACCTGGGGTGTGTGTGTCTGTGTGTTCATGTTTGTATATATAATAAGGGAAGGAAAATTGTGTAAATATAGTAAGAGAAAAAATATTCTGTTCTCAGATAAGGTTTGAACAATCCTGTGTAGGACACAGTAAACAAGGTGTCATTATTGAGAATTTAAATACTACATATCCCTCTGAATTTGAATTTCTCAAAGAGAATATGTTGTTGCAGGAAGCATTTCCAAAAGATATTCTACTCAGCATTACAATGTGTGGGGATGCCAGTTTTCTCAGAATATGACTTGGTAAACTGCACTTTGGTGAACAGGGAATAGTTATAGGGTTTGAATGAAACACTACATGTATTAGTTAAATGAAGATGTGGTAGACAGACCTGGAAGATGGCAAAACCAATTTTCTAGAATCATTCTTCATTTGTGTTCTGATTGGGACAGAGATTCCTCTTAGACTTATGATCTCAAAGCCTCCAGAGTTCAAACTAGAAGTAAACCTAAGGAAAAGCATTACTGTTAAGATGTTGCAAAGGCTTGCTCTGCTTTGAAAAAAACTGTCACACGATTTTTTGTGCAAACTGTCTACTTCAGGACAAGTAGCTCTTTCCTGTTTATTAAAAAAAGCCTATTATTTACTTCAAACCTTGAAATAGCTGATCAGCCATGAATACGTGTGTGATACTGAGTGTGTTTATGTATTTTAACAGTCTGAATTTCACACACATATATGCACATGAGATAGTGTGTGTTTGTGTAAGTGTGTGTACACATGGAAGGGGAGGAGAGGCAGAGAAAGAGAGAGGTGGAGAACACCATCATTAGGATATTTAGAAGTCTAATTCTCCATTGATTTATATTTTTAAATTCTCATTTAATTATTAATTATTAATCATGTGTAAACCAT
Source organism: Saccopteryx leptura (assembly GCF_036850995.1). Classification (NCBI taxonomy): domain Eukaryota; kingdom Metazoa; phylum Chordata; class Mammalia; order Chiroptera; family Emballonuridae; genus Saccopteryx; species Saccopteryx leptura. The sequence continues at coordinate 14,554,126 of NC_089511.1, read as the reverse complement.
AAGCACTTCACATATAACACATCATTTCTGCTGCTCATGGGAACATATAAACAAACATACTCATCTGTAGGGAAAACTGTAAAGGAGACATCGTAATGTAATAGAGACAGACTTCTCAATCTATCCTCCCCCTTCTCATCGGTTAGCTCAAGAAAGCTGCATATCATGGACACTGTCACAGGGAAGTCACCCCCGGATATGCCCGCCCCACTCTGCTCTGCACTAGTAAAATTGTTGATGGGATAAAAGAGGGCATCAAAGGATTATTTTTTTTCTTTCTCAACATGTCATCTTTTTTCTGTTCTCATAAATGTCATGACGAATTTGAGAAGAGTAAGAGGGAAGACCATGAGAAAAAAAACAAACCTATTTTCATGTGATTCCCATCTTTAGCTTTAAACTAAAGTATAAATATGAGAAGATACAAGAGAGTCAAGAACTACCCAGCCTCAGCTTCATAAAAAAATAATAATAAATAAATAAAAATAAAACAGTGTAGTTCATATAGAATACACATCTGCTAGAATGAGTCCACAAAAATGTTAACTAGCTACGTCAGGTCCCTATTTCAATTGTTCAGGATAAAATTCTGCACTCCTCATACTGGCACGGGAGACTTTCCATGAACTTTCCTGTATCTGCCCGGACAGTAGTCTCTTGCCATTTCCAAGCTAATTTCATGGGAGGCTTTAAAGCTCATTTGTATTATACTTCCCTTTTGTCTGCTTCCTACTCAGTCTGACCAGTCCTTTCTGTCTGTATTTTAGGCCAGCCTCGTCCTCCTGCTATTCTTGCTGGGCAAACCCCTATTCATGTGCTAAGAGCCAACATCACAGAAGGGACATAATTTCTGTGGCCATGTGCTTTATTTCACTGCAATGCAATAGGCTCTTATTGTAACCAGGAGCACTTTGGGAACACATTTAGAAAGCAGACCTATTGTTTTAAGCTCTCTACTATAGCTCGTCTATGTCCACAAACATATGCCCTCAGTGACTATTTACAGAAATAATGAGCATGATCTGTTTATAAGGCAGAAAGATTTTTCCAACTAATATTTTTATAATAGATCCAAATTATTTTACAGTCCTCATATATATAAATATAATATTTTTTTCTGAGAAAATTAGGATATCTGATTTTCCTTTCACAAGGAACATTTCCTATTATTTATGAGTTAGAAGAAGCAATTCTGTCGAGGTTCATTTAACCCAGTCATGTTCAAATGTCCACCAGGGAAGTATTTCTGAATCTAACTCACGCATAAGTATTTTTACTACAGACCGGTTCATTTCTAATTTCCTGATTTTAACTCAAATCAAGTTGATTTTGATAGTAGAGTGGTGAAATTAGTTTTTAAACTAGAATATGAACTAACTAAATAAAGACATGAATCAAAAAGTGCATAAAGCTTAGACTGTGAGGTAGGAATCAGTGTGGATGTGCAAAGGAGTCAGGGTATATGTAAAAATTCCATACAGATTACATTCTCTGTTTGCAACATATTCGGTAAGTGTGTGTATCTCTTTAAAACCTGACCATAACGCTGCTTTCCGCTGGTGGAAATGACAATCATGAAGTAACTGTGTCATTCAGAAATGTGTTCTTACATTTATTTTTTTACTCTAATTATAAACAGATCCCAAACCATCAAATTAAGCTGTCAGTAAATCCTGAAGAATGCTCGATGGGAAGTTACCATTATGGCCCCGACAGTGAACAATATTTTTCCAAGTTAAGTAAAAATTTCTGGAGGTTGAGAAATGCTTTCTCAGCAGGTCACATTGTAGTTTGGTAATAAAAATGAAATCTGTTTTTAATATAGAAATACATATATATATATAAACATACATATCTACTAATAAGACAGAAAGAATTTTCAGGAAAAGTGTTTGTAGATTTATAATATTGCTGAAAGGGGAGGTAGATTTTGCCTTGTAAACAAATAACAGGTGCATAGTTTAAATTTGTTTATAAATTTGCTGTTAATTTTTTAGGAATAACAAATATTCTTTCTGATTCAGGGGTAATTGAGAAGGCATATCTTGTACCAAACCCTGTGTTTGGTGATTTTAGCAGTCTGATCTCCCTGAATCCTTAGGAAAACTTAGAAAGGTGGACCTAACAGTCATTATTTCAGATGAGGGATTTGGAATGCATGGTGGACCAGGAGTTGGATTTGTCAAAGTTCATATAATACATGGGAATCTGAGGTGTTCTGGATTGATTGCCCTATGTAGGTGGTCCATCTCCACATCTTTTTCCATGTAGTCATGATTTATAATTCACCTTCTATTCAAGCAAGCATGTTTTCATTAAGGTAATACTAAATGTTTTTGTAGAGCATAAGTGAAAAGGCATTAATATACCTGACATTACATCATTTGAAGTTGTAGCATCTTCCCCATGGCTAATAAAATTAGATTAGGTAATATATGTGCAATGGCTTTCTGAGCTCACAAAATGCTACATATACATGTAATACTTAATACATACCCAGTATTTGATGGGTATCTACTATCTTTCAGACACTATTCCAGGCTCTAAAGTTAGAGCAATGAATAAAAAATTTCCAGCACTTGCCCTCATGGGGCTCCTATTTTAAATTGGAGAATCAGAAAATAAACAAGTAAGTGAGTAAATGAGAGAGAGCATTCATAGCTTGATGAGTGCTGTGAAAAACTTAAATTTTATTGATGTAATAGGACATGCGCTGCAGAGACAAGGCTGGTGAGAATCACAATGTCTCTAGAGTGAACAGTCACCAATGATCGAACACCAGCCAGTCCTGGGATGGTCTCAGGGGAGACCACCGTGGGAAGAAACACTCACACATGCACGCACATACACCCATTTGCATGAATGCACATATCATGAACGGCACAGAGGACTCAAGTGCAAGAAGAAGCTTCTCTTTGTTTTAAGGAAGTGAAAGCTATCATGATGCTGGTGGACAGGGGAGAGACTATAGTGAGAAGTCTGAGTTAGCGATGGGTGGGACCTTACAGAGCGGAAGTGTTATAGAGCAGTCAAGGTGGTGCTTCTCACACTGCGGAGAAGGACAGTTCTCTGTGTTGTCTCAGAATGTCCGATTTGATGTTAGGTTGAGAATCTTGAAAATTCAACAAATATTAAAATGAAAATAGTTCATGAATGAGAAAATATTACAAAATTTGCTGCACACTTAACATTTATCTTATTGTGGTCCAGTAATGAAATGTCCACAGACCAGAGTTCGTGTAGCAACAGCAATGTATTTAGCTCTGATTAGGAGGTTTGAAATAGAATGGTAAGATAATCTGATTCAAATATAGTAATATAATAAAATATAATATCTGTGCTTGCATGTGTGCATATACCTGTGTGTTACAATTGCCATGGAAACTTACAGCCTAGAGTTCACTGTTGATTTCATTGATAAGATTACTTTTTTCCTCCAGAGGTCACAGAAGGTGATTATTCACATTAAAGTTTGCTTGAGTTTTGTATATGAGTAATATTAAAATCAAACCAAACATAATGTTAAGAGCGAAGAAAACAGTGGTATGTTTGAGAGTTAAGTTTTCGTATTCAATAATGGACCTAACACAGACTCATATTTGTAAATCAGTTTTTTAAAAATCGGTTCGGAACCAAATTTTTATAGTACCAGTTTGTGAGAAAAAACTGGAAGGAAGGAAGGAAGGAAGGAAGGAAGGAAGGAAGGAAGGAAGGAAGGAAGGGAGGGAGGGAGGGAGGGAGGGAGGGAGGGAGGGAGGGAGGGAGGAAGGAAGGGAGGGAGGGAGAAAGGGAGAAAGAGAGAAAGAGAGAAAGAAAGAAAGAAAATAGAAAAAAAGAAAGAGAAAGAAAGAGATGCCATGGCTGGTTGGCTGAGTGGTAGAGCACCGGCCTGGTGTACAGAAGTCCCGGGTTTGTTTCCCAGTCAGCACACACAGGAGAAGTGACCATCTGTTTCTCTACCCCTCCTCCTTCTCTCTCTCTTTCCCTCTCCCTTTCTCTCTCTCTCTCCCTTCCTCTCCCATAGCCATGGCTTGATTAGTTTGAGCAATTAGGCCCTGGGCACTGAGGATGGCTCCAAAGCCTTGCCGCAAGCACTAAAATAGCTCAGTTGCCCAGCAACAGAGCAGCAACCCCAGATGGGCAGAGCATTGCACCGTAGGTGGCTTGCCAGGTGGATCCTGGTCAGGGTCCATGCAGGAGTCTGGCTCTCTATTTCCTTGACTCTCATTTAATAAAAAAATAAAAATTTAAAAACATTTAAAGAAGGCAAGAAAGAAAAGTAAAGGAGGAAAACAATCCAGAATTGGAAGAATGAAAGCACAACACATTTATTTCATGTTAAATAAGAAAGGAATGACTAATGATGGTGCAACATATGAGGCATTAAAATATTTCTAATATAATTTTATGAAAAAGGAATGTATTGTGTGTTTGTTCTTCCAGTTTTGGATTGTTTTTCTTCTTTTATTTATTTATTTATTATTTTTTAATATTAGGCTTTATATAAAAATGGATTGGCTCTGATTTTATTGGTCCAAAAACATACATGCTACTTAGGATTCAGAGCAATGAGAGAGGAGTTTGAATTAATAAAATAGCATGAAACTATCCATTTTAAAGATGCAGAATATGTTTGTTTCTTTATAGATATGAGGGAAAGTAAAAATATTGCATAATATTTGCAAAGTTCCTTATGTACTCAAAAATTCTTTTTCATGTATTGTTTTTTATGCCAAAATCAAATTTACGACATAAGAGTTGTGGCCTCTATTTAATTGTAACAGATTTAATGTTTTTCAGTCTTAAATATTTTAACACGTAATAAATACTTCATTTTGAACATGCTAGATATTAATTCACCAAGTAATCATCACATCTTGATGCTTATCACTTTTATGAAATTTATAGGTTGATATCAACATTTGATCTCAAAAGTCTATAAATGTCTGATTTTTAAAATGTATTAAATATCACAATCGAGAAATAACATGAAATAATGTAAACGTAATAAGGAAAACGTATTTTTATTGAATAAATATCCCTGAGTCTTAGGGGTTAAAGATATCCAAGTTCGTCAACCTAAGAAGAGGCAACACTGAGAATAGAGGGGTTTTTATTTGTTTGTTTTGGCCTCGCTAGTTATTTCTAACTCAGATCTCTCACGATAGTCACTTGATTTCTAGTGGCTGCACATAATGTTTTTTATGCTGCCAAAATGTTCTAAGTAACAGTATAACAAGTATGTCTCAGTCAGATTTCTCAAAAAAATCAAGTCATTTTTCTAAGTGACATTAAAAACTGCTTAACTTTAATAAGGAAACTGGAAAGACACAAAATTATAGATTATGCTTGAGATTCTCAGATCTGACAGACCCCGTTTTGCTTTTTGCAACCAATTCTGGAATTATCAACATCTTAACAAAAGTTGATTTTAAACATGAAATTCTTTAAAGGCATTAGGAAAGATGTGTTGGTTAAATCGCGCGCCTTTTGTGTGTGAGTGTGTGTGTGTGTGTGTGTGTGTGTGTGTGCGTGTGTGTATTTCGCTTGCATGAGGCACTCTCCCTTGGAATGATGGCATAAATTGCAAGGAGGTGCAGACAAATTGTAAGGACGTTCGTGCGGTGGCTAATAGAATCATTACAATGAATAGCAAGAAACACAAATGACACATAGTGTGTAGCAGCCACGTCCCAGTGCTCGAAACCAAGGGCTTAGTCAATTAAGACCTCTTTCTGTTAAATAATGCTAAGTCAGGCTTCATAATAAAGCTAAATAATAGACATGGGTTTTTAAAATGATAAAAGTAAACATAACTTGTTCTTAACAGAATGTGGATGTATATTTTCTAAATATTTTCTTTTGTTTCGGGTATGCAGGCCTTCTACTCAAATGTGTTCCACACTCAGCTGTGATATACAATCTGCCTCTCAATGAAAGGTTCTTTTTCATTTCCCACGAAGTCCCAAAGTCTGTCAAAGACCGTCTCTGGCTCCTGCGTTGGGGGAAGGCAGGTCTCTAACGTATTTTTTTGGTTTAAAAAAATTTTTTTTTTGTTATTGTTGTGCTTTCTTTTTGTTTGTGTATTCAGTGTTTATTAGATTTGAGGAACACAATAAATATCCATTTTTTATTTTGTGTTTTGGGAAATTTTGTTATGCTGTGGAACTATGCTTCTATTTATCAAGGAAATCCTCTGCTAGCATCTCATGGGTAGATTTCTTAAGTATAGGCAACAGTACAAGGTGGATGTGATTCTAAGCCTATTCTAAATAAAATGTTTATATAATAAAATAAAAACAATATTTGAAAAATACCAGAGTGGAAGTAACAGAGTGGTTAAGAATGAGGGCTTTGTATGTGCCCTGACCAGGGATTGAACCAGTAACCTTCGTACTCCAAGATGACGTTCCAACCAACCAAGCTTTTTGGCAAGGCTTAATTTTTATTGACTTTTAGGGAAACAGAGAGAAAGGGAGAGAGGGAGAAGGGAAGCATTTGTTTTCCACTCAGTCGTGCATTTTTTGGCTGCTTCCTCTGTGTGTCCTGACCAAGAATCAAACCCACAACCTTGTTGTTTTGGGATAACGCTCGTAACTGACTGAATTAACCTGTCAGGGACTTTTTTTAAAAAAAAAAATGAGAGTACTGAATGATGACTGGGAAATAACTACTCTTGCCAATTGAGTTAATACATATAAATCCTGTTAACCCAACACTGAACACATGATATCTAATCAATAAATGGTATTATTGGCACCTCTGGTCATTGTAAAGGTGGTAGTGTAGAAATACCACCACCATTACTATTAGTGCTGCTCTTAGCACAATTCTCTATGCTGGCAACATGATGAATGAATGCACAGTTCAATAAGTGGATTAGAATTTGAATCTTTTTCAGAAAGGAAGGACATATATGATAAAATGAGGAAGAACAGTTTTTATATAAATTCTTATTTCAAAGAATTTGGACCACGCAACCTAAAGAAGCTTAGACGATCACCTGGTTCCATTCCTTCATCTCTGGAGAAAAATAATGAGCCTATTCTGTCAAAAGTCACATAGCTCACAGCAAAATAAAGCTCTCTCGGGTTTGATTATGTGACAGGCCAAACATCCACGTGCATATCGGAAGGCATAATACATTGCTTGCACAATGGTAAAACTACTTCATAATACAAACATTTTAATATATGCATATTTATAATATTATATATTATTATAAATAGTTACACATGTTTGACAGATTGGGAAAATGTGTAATAACTCCTTTAAAGATGTAACAGTCATGGAAAAGACAGATTAATAGATGTGTGTCCAAATTTGTCAAGTTTGCTTTAAAAATAGACAAGTGTTATTAATGAAAGAGCACCTGTTGAGGAAGAAAATGAACAAAATAGAGGGAAACAAGCAGTTTCATCAGCATGCTTACTTATACCATCCCTACCCCAAACCCTGGACCTACTTCCTCCGAGGGACTCTGGGAGCAGCTGTGGGACAACTGGGGAAAGTTTTGCAAAGTCTTGTTTTAAGCTGATTTCTCTGAATCAGCCACTTTCTGATCATGCAAAAAAAATATCCTTGATCATTGAAATTAAGTCATCCACTGGAATTTCCCTGATGGCTGGGCTTATGTTCTTGTATACAGACAGTTGGCAAAAAAAAAAAAAAAATAGCGAAATGTTTTTGATGGTACCAGCAGAGAAGAAACCTGCCTCTTTTTTTTTTTTAACAGAGACAGAGACAGAGAGAGGGACAGACAGGAAGGGAGAAGTGAGCAGCATCAATTCTTTGTTGCGGCATCTTAGTTGTTCAGTGATTGCTTTCGCATATGTGCCTTGATGGGGGGGCGGGGGGCTCCAGTAGACCAACTGACCTCTTGCTCAAGCCAGCGATCTTGGGCTCAAGCTGGTGAGCTTTGCTCAAACCAAGTGAGCCCATGCTCAAGCCAGCAACCTCGGGTTTGGAACCTGTGTCCTCCACGTCCTAGTCCAATGCTCTATCCACTGCACCACCACCTGGTCAGGAAAAAACAAACCAACCTGTCTTTTCTCTTCTTCCTTCTGATCTCTAGTCCCTTAGACCCAAACTTAGCTGCCCAAGTTCCTTGATTCATTCATTCTTTTATACACTCATCCCATGAATTCTCATGAAATGGGTTCTGTATTTAGGGTACCAGAAACACAATAGTTGATAGTTTTAACAGTACTCATGTTGTTCCTAAATCTGAGTAATATACAAGTGTCCAGTCATTGATGACTGATGGAGGCCACACTAGTGGTATATGCTCTTTGACAGCACATAGAAAAGACACCTGACCCAGACTGGAAGGTCTGGGATGCTTCCTGAAGAACATGGCCTTTAAAACTAATCATACTAGAAATAGGAATGAGTAAGGTAAAGGATATTCTGTGGGGTGGGGGTGGGGGGTCAGCACGTGGTAAAGCCTGGTGGCAGAAAGGACACAAGGAATGTCACAGAATTGAAAGAAGATAAGAGGAAGACATTGGAAGCTGTAAAATGTAGGGCTAGAGAGAGAGAGGTACAAATTCAATGACATTTTAAAGACATAATAAGATCTCAGATTGTGAGCTTATTGATGTGTGTGTACATCATATGCATGCGTATGTGTGTGTATCTGTGTACATAGAGTATCTGAGAGTGTGTATATATAGTGCCCATCAGCAAATTACCAGTCAGATATACAGGTGCTCAATAATGGATTTCTAATGACAGACTTTACAATCATTTACAATCATCTCTACCTCTTCATGTAGTAAATCTTCAACTGAGTCAGAAAATAGTTCTGAAGAGTCTATCTTCCACAATAGCACATCAAATATATTTCAGATGCATTCTTCACATTTAATCTTGAGAGAAACAGGCAAAATGGGAACCAAGTGAAGACTACAATTACTGCTATGAACTTTAGATAATATCTTCTGCAAATGTCTGCTCACATTCATGTCTGAGCACAAGCCAGATAGAATCTGGAGACCTGTGGTTTCTTCTATTTCAAAGTCCCACTATTCAACATCTACTTCTGAGGTCTAAGATGAACAGGGACAGCACATTAGAGAGCATGCTTGTCTAATATCATTGCAATCACATGAATGGGATGTCTCTTTGTTTTAACAACAATTATTTCTGGAGAAATGCATTCCCCAAATCAGACAACACAAGGTTGTAGCTTCTAGGAAGACAGAGAGATAAAACTTCACTCTGAATTCATGAATCCACTTTGCATTTCCCTGTGCAACACAAGTGGACAAAACAACTTCGTGTAAAAGACAGGTTAGAAGATGGTGCCTGACCTGTGGTGGCGCAGTGGATAAAGCGTCGACCTGGAAATGCTGAGGTCACCGGTTTGAAACCCTGGGCTTGCCTGGTCAAGGCACATATGGGAGTTGATGCTTCCTGCTCCCCCCCTTCTCTCTATCTCTCTCCCTCTCTCTCCTTTCTATAATGAATAAATAAAATAAAAATAAATATTAAAAAAAAAAAGAAGATGGCCCCAGAATATCATCAATCAATGGTGACAGAGCACACAGAAAGGAGGGAAGCTGGATGCATGGACTTACGCTGACATGTTTGATAAGAGATGCTTTCTGCTTGGAAGAAGAGGTTTCCATAAATTATGAAGAATAAGAAAGAACAAATCCGTCGGGAAAACTAAGTTAGTTAAAAAGAATTATCTGAAATTTTGTAAATAAGCTCAACTGAATGGGTAATTTTAGAACAAGATTTCAAACTTTCAAAGATTAAGGGCAGGAGGCACTCTTAAGACTTCTGTGCTTCTCATTCTCATCTCTGTGCTGAGGTCAGAGCCCAGGATAGACCCATCAAAGCCCTCATTATTTCACATTTGTGTGAGTCTGTAGTAAATGTTTATCGTCGTTTATTAATTTTTAAATAAGCCATTCTTTTCTATATTCTTTTGTATTTTTGAGTCTGCCACACTCTCTACTTTGCCTTTCTTTTTCTCTGGTACCAGAATTCCCTCTGATTTCTCACCATATGAACATCAAAATCGGAGGCGGTGCTCACTATTTCATCTGTGCCTGTACCGTACGGGGCTTTTCCAAGGCTATTAGCAATATTCACTAATCAAATGTGTGAGTTTGAAGACCGCTCTTTAAAACCAAGACAAAAAGTATACATATATCGAGTCAGAATTGTATAACTTTTGAATAAATTTAGAAAATGAAGACCTTGAGATCATAGAAGCCCAATTCATATTCTACTATTGCTTCATTTGTTTGAAAACGGATTTCTACTTATTCAAAGAGTATCTGAATAAGGGCAGAAAGAGGTCTTAATACTTTCTGCGTTTCCCATTCACAGAGCTGTGCTGAGCACAGTATAGATATTTAACATATGTTTATCCAACATATTTTCTGATATAGGGTATTTTAGAAACAGGACTAGTGCCAGGTCTGATATTTCTTTTACTACAGGAATTATAAATGTAAAAAAATGCAAATGACAAATAAAAACGCTCCATGATTTTTATTGCAGTCAGTTGATTTCTAATAAAAAGGGAAATTGCTGCATGAGAAGATTCAGGTCTATTAGCATACTTTTAAACATTTTCTAGTATTAGCTCTGCATTCCGCTGTGACCTGCCCGCTGCTTCTGAGCCCGCCAGCGAGCTGAGACTTCTACCTTCGCTCAGCTGAGACTTCTTAGCACTCCCTGTCCCTCAGACCACCTCTCTCTCTCTCTCTCTCTCTCTCTCTCTCTCTCTCTTTCTCCCCCTCCCTCTCTCTCTCCAACTATCTCTTTCTGTCTCTCTCTTTCTCCTTCCCTTCCACTCTCCCTCCCTCTCTCTCCTTTTTCACATCTAAGTCCTGGTCCCTGTGCTATAATCTACCCGAATCCAGCAGTCATTCCCATTCTCTGCCCATGGATTATATGAAGGACAGAAAATGCCCCTCAATTAATCCATCACACCAGCACCGATTCTAATGAGTGGGAAATGCCAAAAATGATCCATTATCACTGCAATTAGAGAATCATAATATCATAGTTCAGCCTGAGCAGCCAGCAAAGGAAATCTCTGCAGCATTGGGGAAGCCGGGACCCGGACTTGGAAGCAGCCGCTGGTCCCAGGGGTGTCGCTGTGGGGATCTAACTGATTGACACTTCCACACTGCTCTGCCCATCACGGGGACAGGCACTACCCGCTGAGACCCTGTGTGTGCTCATCGTGGGTTCTGAAAAACTAGATCAATCTCCCAAGTTGAGTTTTAGAAGGTCATATGACCAAAATGCAATGCCGCAGTGCCCTCATGTGGTCTGATGTATTCAGAATAATTATTTCTTGAATGGCAGGAGTCTTGTTTTGAAAACCGTAATATGTTTTTAATTTTGATTTTAAGAGAAGGTAAAAGATAAGAATAACATCAGTCGCAACAACAAGAACATCATTTCCCACCTACCTAGTCTCATATGTTTTTTTTTTTAAATCGGTCTTCTTTCTGTTTTGTGTATCTCACTTTTCTCCCCACCCCCTTTCACTCTCTAAGAGTTCCGTGGGGTTCACCTTGCACGGGTGGCACGCTGGCCATTGTCCCCGAGGTCAGCGTTCATAGTGTAGCAGTCTGAGGAGTCAGGGACACCATTTCTCCACTTTCCCTACTAAATGAAGAAAGGTAGATGAGAAAAATACCCAAGGAACAACGAACAATATACCACCCAATCCGACGATCAAAAACAAATGTAAAGATATCCAAACCTTTATCTCGGCCTCTGGTGAATGATACTTTGTGCTTAAGTAAATTGAAGATTTCTCCATTTTAGTTCAGGAATACCATATCAGTTCTGAGTTTTATATTTTGGGCTGTTAAAAAAATATGGATATTTTTAATCATTACTTTATCTGATTAATCAATTTAGCAATTGTGTTAATCACTGAAAATATATTTCATCATAGTTTATATATTCTTTTTTCCATTATCAATTCCAACAGATTTTATTGCATAGAATGTGGTGGCAACTTTATGCATAGAACTTTTTGAGGCATCAGAGTTATATGTGCCCATTTCTCTTTGTTTGACTTTTAAATCTTTGTACAATTCCAAATACATATCATTTATGGGGGAATTATTTATTTATGGGCGAATCATTTATGGGGGAATTATTTTCAAAGTGAAAGTCTAGATGGTACTATAATAGAAACTAACAGGGAAATAAAGTAAGTTAGGTTAGTAAATTCTGTTGATATTTACAGAACGTACATTTTAATATAATACCAACTCATGTAACTACTTTTGTGAAACAAAACTAAAACAATTTAAAAATAATAAAATTGTAGAATGTTTCCACTGTGGTGACCACAAAGGTGAAGTTAATGAGAAACTGAGTTTGACCAACGAGAACAGAGGATCCCATACTCCTGAGCCATGAAGCTTTCAGTTTAATAGAATGCACAAATTAAATATTACCCTTGGCCCCTATTCTTTTTTAATATTCTTTCAATAAAAAGAAAGGATCTTTTTATTCATGAGTGGTAGATGAGGGAGAGGTCTACCCAACGTAGTTTCCTCTGAGTTGGGCTGTAAACACAACCACATTAGGTAGTAGTTCAGAGCAAAAGCTTTCACTGTTGGACAAACCAGGTGCAGAATTCAGACTGTGAGGAACGCTCTGAGATCCTGTGCAATCATGGGCATTTTTACATCTCCCTCAAGCTCTTTGCACAGAAATAAGAACACTTAAAAGCATACCTACATCCAAGGTCATTGCAAGGATTCAAGGACACACTGTCTGTAATTCTATAAACATAAATAAAGCCATGTATGTTGAAGGCATAGTGTCAGCATAGTAAATAGCCAACAATTTTAATTTTAATTTTTGCTTTTCTTTTATTTTTCCTTAATTACAGATCATTTCAGACCAAAGAAAATGTGTGAGCAATGCATATATATTGTGGGCTCAGATAATTACACTGCTCATAAACATTAGGGAATATTTTATCACTTCATACTCATTTTGAAATGTCCCCTAATTTTTGTGAGCAGTATAGTTTCATGACGCTGCAATGAGAGGAAACAGGCTAAGGTTCAGTTTGGATGAATCTAGGTTAGAGAAAATTCGAATAATGGAAGAACTGATATTTGTAAATGACCTTGATTTCTGCCCTTTATTAATGATTTCATAATTTACTTGGGTCTTACTGCTGTTATCTTAAAAATAGAAAAAAATGGAAAAATAAACTGTTTATGGAATAACTGAGGTCAATATATTGATGTTTAATATATACTAAAATGTTTTAATATAGTCATATTATAATATAGCAGAAATCTGTCACATTTCAAAGAGAAAATTAGCTCAAATTAAGTGTACTATTATGTTAAATAAGCAGATGTAAGTTCTTGAAAATCTCCTATTTTCTTCTCAATGAAAATAGTAATTATAGTTATAGGAAGGTACAAAAAGGTACATATTACATGTGACAGATTCATTTAATTTTATCAATAAACAGTCAGTGACTGATGGCTGAAAGGAACTACCCTGGGTATTAGAGTGGGTTGGTCACAGATTTTATTGAATCATATTCTCTAAGTAGGACACTATGTCACCAATATACAGCCTTCCCTCCCGGTCTCCAGCAGAGGACTTGAGCAGATCAGAGTGACGTGTGCTACAACCCGCCAGGCATCGTGGCACTGTCTTCTTTAGTTAGATCCTCCTTAAATGCATCTCCCACCACTCCCATGTCCCTCTCTGCAGCCCCCTGAGACCCCACTCTTCCTTATTGCTGTCTGATCTTGACGGACTGTATAATGTCTCAAGTTGTTGCTCTCACTGTCCTGCCACCTTGACCACCACACTCCTCTTTTTCTACCTAGTAGCATCCTGTTATTTGTAGCTCCCTTCCCATCCTTTTATGTCAACTTCTCTGATCTCCTTGGTCAAGAGTGACTGCTCCTTCTTTCCTTCTTAAAGCCCTCGGTGCTTTTTTGCTAACATCTGTTTTCATTAGACTCCCACAAATGACTTTATCCACTTGTTCCATTCCTCTGTGCTTCTATCCAGCCCTTCCCACTTGATGTGAAAGAAGATATTTGCTTGGCAGTACGGAACCAAACAGTCTAAGGGGTAGGGATCCAGTCTTTGGCTTCAGAGAAAGTGGCACATGCTCTTTCTCTTCCACTTACCACGCTGGACGATTTAACCGCTCTAAAGTTGGGACAAAATCCATGTACCGACTCCACAGGGCTTCAGAGAAGATTGATCGAAATGGACCTGGAACATTTATCCTGGTGTCTGGTAAACACTCAATACCTGCTGGTTGCTATTATGATAACTATTATCACCATCATAGTGTCCCATGCCAACAGCCAGTTTTATGTTTGTCCTTTGAGCCTCACTTGTGAACTTCAAACCTATGCATCTGACAGTCTTTTAAACATCCTCATTCAATATTTGATTGACAGGTAAAATTAACCTCTCAATGGTGGGACTCCTGATGAGCCCTAAAATAAAACCCGCTTTCCTTCCATCTGCCTCGGCCTTCATTTACATCTACCATATTTTTTAAAAGCACATGCAAACATTTGAGAGTTATTTTGGATTCCTTTCTTCCTCTAACATACATCCAATACATCCAATGTATTAGAAAATCATACTGGATCTTCTAGAATCTTACCAGCATGTTTCACACCCATGTTTCTCTGTTGATCTCAATCGCTGCAATTTCTTACCTGGAGGGGTGACTGAATTTGTTTTTCTGGCTCGAATTCTTGCGTAGGCTTTGCTTCCTTTAATGTGTCAGCTAAATATATTTAATTTTCTTTTATTTTGTTTTCCATAAACTTTATAGAACTATCCTTGACATATAATACATTCCACATATTTCAAGTGCTTAATTAGTTGCACAGAAATATTTACTTGTGAAACTATCAGAAAAATCAATAGACTAAACATATCCATTACCGTCAGAAGTTTTCTTTTGCTCTTTAGTAATCTCCTCTCCATCCCTTCCTCCCTCCCCAGATGACCACTGAATTGATTTGCATTCTTTAGTATGATCTGCAAGTTGAATCATACAGTGTATGATCTTTCTATTGAAGTCTTTGTATGAAAATAGGCTAGCTATTCACTGGATAACTAATGGAATAAGTGGAGAAGATAAATAACATGCTGTGTATGTATAACTTTTTAAGATCTGTTAAACAATTTTCCAAATTGGCTGTGTCATTTTCCATGTCCACTGGTAGCATTTGAGAGGGCCAGTTGTTCCATATCCACGACAGTACTTGGTATAGGCAATTGTTTAGTTTTATTTATTTATTTATTTTTGTATTTTTCAGAAATCAGAAGCAGGCAGAGGCAGACTCCCACATGCATCTGACCATGATCCACTCGGCTTGGCCCATCTGGGGTGTTGCTCCATTGCAGCTGGAGCCATTCTAGTGCCTGAGGTGGAGGCCATGAAGCTATCCTCAGCGCCCAGGGCCAACTCTGCTCCAATGGAGCCGTAGCTGCGAGAGGAAGAGAGAGACAGAGAGGAAGGAGAGGGGGAGGGGTGGAGAAGCAGATGGGCGCCTTTTCTGTGTACCCTGGCCAGGAATCAAACCCGGGACTTCCACATGCCGGGCCGATGCTCTACCACTGAGCCAACTGGCCAGGGCCTAGGCAGTCTTTTCACTTCAGTCATTCCACTTCGTGTGCACTTGTACTTCATTGTGGTTTTTCATGTGCATTTCCACAATGACTAATGGAGTGAGAGCACTCGTGTGTGCTGCTGTGATACTTGTATATCTTCCGTGGCAAAGTATCTTTTCAGATATTTGCCTTTTTTTTAGGTTGTGTTCTTCTTGATGAGTTTGAGAGTTCTTGTATGATTGGGGTTTAAGACTTTTATCAAACATGGGCTTTCTACAGCTATTCTCTCAGACTGTGGTTTGTCTTCTTATTCTCTCAATAGTGTCCTTGATGATCAGGTGCCCAATTGATTATCTATTACTTTAAGAATTGTGCTTTTGCCATTGTACGTAAGGCCAAAGTCATACAGATATTTTCCTTCCCCCCCCCTTTTTTTTGGTCTAAAAACATGGTACCTCTATTACATTAGATTTTCTTTAATTTCCCTCATCTGTGTTTTAGAGATGTTCATATTGCTGGTATCCTTGAACCTTCCTAAAGTCATTTGTATTCTTTCTATTCATATTTTATAGATTGTATTAGTTTTTCTGCGTAGATAATCATGATGTTGGTAAGTGCAGGCAGTTTTAGTTCTTACTTTCTGATCTCAGTCTCTTTTGTTTATTTCTCTTGCCTTATCGTGCTGGATAGAAAGCCTGATATGGCAGGAAGAGGAGCCGGGTTTGGGGCAAGTGCTTTTGATACCACAGGAAGGGAAATCTTGCACCAAAATACAGAAGTTTTTCACCAAGTTGCTGGAAGATCAACATATTAGGGCCATATCCTTCATAACACATTCACTGTACAAATGTTCTCAGGGCTTCTGTCATGTGTTGGATTGCATAACGAGTACTGAGCATTTTATTGAGATGAGAAAAACACACTGTTTATGCCCCACAAACTCCCAAGTCTCATGCTCAGCAGAGTTTGAGTAGCTAGCACTAAAGAGACCTCTTGTCTGCTGCCAGGTTGCATGGGTAGGTTTTCAGAGCCCACTTTCCCCAGCTCTTGCCTCCCATTGGCTGGGCTGGTACAAAGAAGGAACATCATCCCATGTTTATGTCCTTCACCAAGTTCCATTCCATTGGCTTAGAAGAGAAGACCACATTTGCACAGTGCATTCGGATGGGAGGGTCACTCAACTTGACCTGGTTTTGCGATTTTGCTTTCCCCTGCAAATGACTCTTTCTGTGCGTCATGCATGAAAAGGGGTCACTAGTGTCCATGACATCTTCAAAACACCTGTTTTTGATGTCATAGCCCCTTCTCTTTCTCAGAACAATCAGGAAAATGCAAGATCTAAAAGGCAACTCAAAGACAAAACAAACAACATTTAATTAAAAAATAAAGTACATAGAGAAAAAAAGAGTAGAGCAGATATTGATCTGGACTCTGGACAATATAAGAAATAGGTATCTCTCATAGAGACTTTACTATGAACCTTCCGGCAGGATTCTAAATGACTTTTTCCCCCCACTAAATCTCTTAGTTCTCACAGCAGTGAGATTTATTCTTATTCCCATTGTTCAGATGAGAAAAGGTAAGGTACCATGGGGTTAAATTGTATAAATGTAAAAGAGAGAGCCTGGGATTTGAACCTCCACAGCTTGACTGCAGAAGCAGTCTATTTCACTTCTAGGTCCACCTGGGTAGGAATTTCAAAGGGCTCACTCTGTGGTTGCCAGAGCTTGCAGCGTGTGGAAAGCAGATAGAAAAACCAGTACGTATTTTATCGCCAACAATTATGAACAGCATGAATGAAGACATTTGTGCACAGATGTATTTAAACTGTCATTCACCTGTGTCTATACCTCCTTTCTGTTTCTCTTTTCAAATGAAATATTTACTTTGGAGTGAGTTTTAAATGTCATCTGTTTTATAATCACTGCATTAGCCTGAAAACCCTTTCCTGCCATTTGCAGTCAGGCAGGAGAGTCTGCATTGGAAAGTTGGACAATGATCGAATATTGAGTTAATGAGCTGGAAATTGACATTTCTGTTAGGAATAATTTGGTGTTCATGGGTAGTTCTGGTCATTTCCTCCATAGTTAAACTATTGTATTTTTTCACAAAGATAATGGGGCTCATTCTAGCAAGAAAAGTAAGCTCAAGATAGAAAACAGGTACATGCCTACTATGTTTCTGAATATAATTTGAATAAAATTTTACATTATGTTGTTATATTGATTATTATTATTATGAAAAGCCTGTTATAAAGGAGAGTCTGTTCTGTAGTATTAAGTATCAAGAAGGAATAAAAAAGAGATAAGGACTAGATTCAGCTTTTCAAAAAATAAATGTGGCCTGCCCTGTGATGGCTCAGTGGATAAAGCGTAGACCTGGAATGCTGAAGTCACCGGTTCAAAACCCTGGGCTTGCCTAGTCAAGGCACATATGGGAGTTGATGCTTCCTGCCCCTCCCCCCTTTCTCTCTCTCTCTCTCTCTCTTTTTCTCTTTTTCTCTTTTTCTCAATTTCTCACTCTCTCTCCTCTCTGAAATGAATAAATAAAAAACTCATTTTAAATGTTTATGCCTGATCAGGCAGTGGTGCTGTGGATTGGGCATCATTCTGGAACACAGAGGACCCAAGTTCAACACCATGAGATCACTGGCTTGAGTGTGGGCTCACCAGCTTGAGTGCAGCATCGCTGGCTTGAGCATGGGATACAGACATGACCTCATGGTCATTGGCTTGAGCCCCAAAGTTACTGGCTTGAAGCACAAGGTTACAGACTTGAGGCCAAGGTTGCTGGCTTGAGCAAGAGGTCCCTTGGTCTGCTGTAGCCTCCTGGTCAAGGCACACATGAGAAATCAATCAATAAACAACTAAGGTGCTTCAACAAAGAATTGATGCTTCTCATCACTTTCCCTTCCTGTCTGTCTGTCTCTATCTGTTCCTCTCTCTGTCTCTGTCTCACTTGCTAAATATACATATATATATATATATATATATATATATATATATATATATATATATATATATGATAAGATAAGTCACCCCTTCTCAATTAACCTGTCATTAAATAGGTCACTTGGACTAGATTGGGGAGATGCTAACCTACAACATAAATGGCCTGTGGGGATGATGATTCTCCAATTTTTTATTAGTTATTTACAAGGAAGGAGCTAGAAGAAATATACTGGTCACAAAAATCAGGGGATATTTTAAAATGAATATGAAGCGATCAAATACCCCCAAATTTTTGTGAGCAGTATATAAACTATCTTACCTTCATGTTTTGGGAAGATTTCAATTTTACATAGCAGTATCTGGGTAATTTTTAAATAATAATATGTTTTTTACATATTCTATTTTATGGCATTACACTATTAGTACTTATTCTGGAATGTTAGTGTTTATATTTCAAATTTATCTGCCTTATTATTATTAATATTTAGTTTTTTTCTTTTATGAGAATTTGGGCAACACTACATTGTATGTTAGTAATTATGTGCATCATCGAACCGAAAGCCCATTATTTATCTTACTGTTATCCGGTTCTGCAGTTTTCATCATCACACTCTTGTGACATACTGATTCTACACCCATCTTTTAATTTTAATTTTGTCTTTTCGTATTTTCTTTTATCTTTTAGTTGCTTCTTAAGGCATAAGCTTCAGCCTGAGTTCTCCTATACTTGATTGCTTGATTTTTCTTATTTGATTTCGGCACTGAATGCTGATATTCTATTCAAATAAATAGAAACAATAATTGTATCAGCCATTACTGTGTGTATTCAGCACTATTTGGTTGATAATCTCTACATGAGTGTTACATCATTTGACTCCTAAAACATTCCTTTTAAATAAGTATCAACATCCTCAAGTGCTGTTGATTCAGATATGCACACACCCACACATACACTCACACACTCTGAGAATATATTTATAATCTGTATCTATTATATAATGTACCCATATATTGTATGTATATTATACATTACATACATATACATGCGCAGAAATTAGTGATGTATTTTATAAAAGAAAAAGTCATAATCAGTTTCATCTGCTTGCTATTACCAAATTTATGAGAGGTATTTCATGACTCAGACATTGAGGAGACAGAAACGCCATCTAGTGTTTCAGTACTGATATCCTTTTTCATGTGGTAAAGCTTTGTGTGTTCCCAAGTAGAAATGGTTCCTACATCTGTTATTTTTAAAACAACCTTGTGCTATAGGCAGCCCTGTGCTGTTGTGTTCACTTCACAGTTGAGGAGGCAGATTCAGAGATACCAAAAACATCCCCCGGGTTGCTGGAAACAAGGCTAGGGTCCTGTGACCAAACCTAGCTTTACTTCACTGTGCCATTCATCTATTATTGAGTCGTTTCAAATTTGGAGAAAATAAAATATTTAGTGTTCTTCAGCTTGCATTTTTAAGTCATATTTTTAAAGTGAGAAGAGGGGGGCAGTGAGACAGATGCCCGCATACCCCTCGACCAGGGTCCACCAGGAAACTCCATCTGGAACTGATGCTCAAATCAACTGAGCTATCCTCAGCGCTGGGGCTAACGCCCGGACCAACCAAGCCATTGGCTGTGAGAGAGGAAGAGAGAGAGAAGGGAGAAAGGGAGGGGTGGAGAAGCAACTGGTCGCTTCTCATGTGTGCCCTGACTGGAGATCGAACCCGGGATGTCCACAGATTGGGCCGACACCCACTGAGCCAACCTGTCAGGGCCTACCCTTGCATTTTCAAATACTTCCACTAGAGAAGGCACATTGAGGGACTTCACAGTGACAAAAAATACAACCAATATTCTGCAAACTTAATTTAATATGAAATAGCTCTCACAAACTAATAGAAATAGAAGCTTTCTTAGTAATTCCATATTACAAAATAATTGTTTTTAAAACCAAATAAGGCCCTGGCCAGTTGGCTCAGTGGACAGAGTGTGGATGTGGTGTATGGAAGTCCCAGGTTCAATTGTTTCCCAGTCAAGGCACACAGGAGAGGCCACCATTTCTTTCTCCCCCTCTCCCCATTTTCTCTCTCTCTCTCTTTCTCTCTCTCTCTCTCTCTTCCCATCCTGCAGCCAGAGCTTGATTGATTCAAGCACATTGGCACCAGTCACTGAGCATGAATCCGTGGAGCATCCACCTCAGGTGCTAGAAATAGCTCGGCTGCAAGTATGACTCCAGATAAGCAGAAGAACATCAGCCCCAGACAGAGGTCACCGGATGAATCCCAGTATGGGCACATGCCAGAGTCTGTCTGTCTCCACTACTCTCACTTAAAAATAAATAAATAAATGTAATTTAAAAAAATAAAAATAAAAAATAGAATATGATTCATGCTTTCAATGTATCATCAGTAACTGTAAGTTAGCCACACTAGTATGTTTTGGTTATAAGTAAGGACTATTTGCTGGCTTTTGACAATGTTTCTTTATGTGTCTACTTCCAACCAAGGAAATTTGAAAAACTCTAAAAAGATAAAGTGAAACAATTTGAAGTTCTACTTATGGGAAATATATATACTTTATATTGTTTTCTGTTTAACAGAATTTAATGGCGTTACTTGATCTGGTGCTTATAAGTACAGCTATGCTGTATTTTAGAAGGTATGCTAAACATTCAGAGAGTATGCAATGCATAGTTTAATTTGTGCCCCAAGTGCTGAAAATATCATTTTCTACCATTTGTTGGCAACTTTATTGAATCAGTGAAAAGTGCCAGCTTTCTTCTTTGTTATTTTATGCCAGAATTCCATAGAGGAATTTTCCCTTGATGCTAATTTTTTGGATGTGAGCTACCTCCACTTAACACTAATCTCACCATCTCAAAAGGCTTCTCAAGTTTCATATAAAAAGAACTGTTTTGAAGAGCATAACACTGTAAGGATATTAAAAGTCTAATTCCGTGAAGCTATAAAAATGAAATCAACCTGGGGCATTTGGTAAAATTATTAAAAAACCTAAGTGTGAAGAATGTATAGGATCCTAATTAAAGAAGGACAGATGTTGATTTACATGCAAATAAGAATGCAACATAAGAAATGTGTAGCATAATTATATAGAGATTAAGGAACCGCAGACTGGGAACCATTAACCCTTGCATTTCCTATGTCTTTTTGGCTTTTAAGGCATAACAAACTATCCCAAAAGTAGTGGTGGAAAAAATAAGCATTGCACAGTCCACGATTACGTAGGTCTGTGATTTGGCCTTTGTAGCTGGATAGTTCTCATCTCATTCGGTCATAGTTTAGTTGTGAGTCAACTAGGTGGTTTTGGTACCTGATGTCCACTCGCAGTCAGCTGAAGCTATAGGTATGACTGGACCACATGCTCAGCATCCAGCAAACTGACCCTGGATGTGGTTACATGATCCTGGTAGGGCTCCAAATGCAAGAGCAGAAGAATATAAAGTATAAAGCCTAGGGTTAGGCTTGGAACCAGACCAGTGCTATTTAGGACAAATTTTATGCATCCAAGAACGTCACAAGTACAACCTAGCTTAAAGAGATTGACTCGTGTTGATTGTGGGAGCTGTAAACTAACAGTATAAGAAGGAATAGATATAGAGAGGAGCACCATTTTGGCCACTTATGCAAATAAAGTACCACAGTCTGTGTCTTCATCTTTAAATGCTATTCTTGGCAACTTGTCTAGCTTTTTCTAGACAATGGGAGAGTGGGGATTGAAGTTCTTGCTGCCAATCTCTTCATCTCTGAATAGAAGATTGTTTGGTTTCATTGTGCTGAATGTCTCAGTCAGCTGGGGCTGCCTGAGGAATAGCACAGATTGTGTTCCTTAAATAAACATGTATGTGTCATAGTTCTGCAGACTGGAAAGTCTGTGACCAGGGAGCCAGCATGGTGTGGTTCTGCTGAAAGCCCTCTTTTGGGTTTGCTGATGGATGGATTCTTGTGCTGTTCTTGCATGACAGGGAGACAGGACAACTTCTCTCTTGTCTCTTTTATAAGGGCGCCACCCTCCAAACACCTTCCAAAGGCCTCATCTCCAAATACCACCATATAGGACATAAACGGCTTCAATATATGACTATAAGTGGAAGCAAAAACATTTAGTCCAGAGCACATAGACTGTTTCAGCACCCAGCTCTGTGTCTGAATCAGGCCTGAAGTACAATCAGTCACGTACTTCACTTCAGTGGGGGGGTGGGGGGGAGCCCATCCCAGCCTCGATGGCCTGAGAGTCAGCACAGTTATCACAAAGGAGTCATGAGGATGTAAAGTAAAGCGTGAGAAATATAGTTGGTAATATTTTAATAACTACCATATGTTCCATATCAGGTAGATACTGAAAATATCAGGGGGAATGCTTGGTAAAGTATATGCTTTGCTACCCACTGTGCTGTGCACCTGAAACTAATACAATGTAATATAGAATGTAAACTGTCATGGGAAAAAAATGAAAATATTTAAAGGGTCTTTCCAAATAGAGGGAGATGGAAATCAGGCAAACAGAAAATATGCACTAAGTGATCTAGTGGGGAAACAATTAATTCCCATGTAATTTCTATTTCTATATTCAATTATTGAGAACAACAGAAGCATCCACTATAATCTAACACCTGCAATTAGCAAATAGCATTTTTCTCATGTTAATAATATTTTTGTTTCACCGACAATGTTCTCTTTGCTTTATATTCATAAATGACAACTCTTTGACCCTTAATTAGTTAACGACATGTGGGAACACAGATGCCAGGGTAAGTGTCCAGTGCTTCATAAGGAGCCGGCTCTCCTTACTGGAAATCCACATGGTTCATGATCTCCTTTGTCTGGCCTTTTTGCCAACCCAGGACTTTTGAATTCCATGTTGGTGATCAACCATGTTTGATTTTAGATTTATGCTGACCTATACTTGTTTGGGGCACATCTTACCTTCCCCATCACCAAAACTTGGTTCCTAGGTATTGATTCCTTTCTTATCGATGACATTTCAAAGGGAGAGAACCTATCAGACTTCCGCTGTTATACCAGCATTTTTAGGCTCGTGCTTAGAATTGTTCAGGCTTCTCTTACCTGAGAGAGAAATAAAGTCCAGCCACTATTTCTCCATTCCTATAACCAGACTAAATATCTATTACTTACAACAGTGCATTCTGCATGGCGAATGTCCAATAAATGTCTGAAGAATTGTCTTGGACAGTGGGTTATTAGTTATTTACAGCAACTCTGCTCTGTGAACTTAATAATGATTTTCTACAGCTGAAGACGGCATACTCAGAATAGTCGTTAGCCTTAATGCATATAGAGTACAAAAGAGGGTGATAAAATCTACTTAATTAAAACATGAACCTAGCAATTAATGTGATATGACCTTAATATTTATTCTCCACATATTAAAGATGTTATTGTACATTTTAAGGTAAGATGGCTTGGCCCTGTGATGTATATTCCTATCTAAAGTGGTGTGTGTGTGTGTGTGTGTGTGTGTGTGTGTATTTGATTGGTTTTGACTTCACTGAAATACTACATTTGATATTATCAAGTATTTTCAATTTTCACATGCTGTGTTTGGATAGTTCTATTTTGAAAATGGAATTCTTAATATATTTTTCTCCATAGCTTTCAATTGAAGCTCTGTGTTTATTATGTCAAGAAATTATCTATTTTGGCCCTGGCTAGTTGGCTCAGTGGTACAGCATCGGCCTGGCATGTGAACATCCTGTGTTCAATTCCCAGTCAGGGCACACAGGAGAAGCACCCATCTGCTTCTCCCCCCCTCTCCCTTTCGTTTCTCTCTCTCTCTCTCTCTCTCTCTCTCTCTCTCTTCTCCTCTGGCAGCCATGCCTCAATCAGTTCGAGTGCATTGGCCAGGGGCACTGAGGATGGCTCCAAGGAGCCTCTGCGTCAGGCACACAGTTGCAAGCATGGCCTCAGATGAGCAGAGCATCAGCTCCAGACGGGGGTTAACAGTGGATCCCGGCCCGGGCACATGCAGGAGTCTGTCTCTCTATCTCCTCTCCTCTCAGAAAAAAGAAGGGGGAAAATGTTCTGTTCTGCTATCAATTCTTCATCAATGACCTGTCAGTTCCACGGAGCAGGAATTTTATTTGCTGTTTTGTTCATTACTTATGTACATAATGTGCAAACTAACTCACCAGGTATTCATTAATTTTTTTTAATCAGGTGTTAAGGGTGTCAAAAGCAAGGTCATCATGGCCTTGGTTCTTGTAACTTTTTTAAAAAAATAGGACTACTGTGTGTCAGGTGTGCCCTGAATGACAAGGCTCTGTCCATGAATGAATGGACACGTTAAGGGACAATCACCAGGCCACACACTACGCGTTGATAGAGCTGTGTGCCAATGTTCTCAAATCACTTAAAAACACATTGTTCACTGTGAGCCTGAGGAGGTCAAAGACGAGTGAAAGAAAAAAATATTTGTTAAAATATGTGTAGACCTGGTCAAATGAGACAAGGTAGAGAATAGCACCGTGATACAATGAATGTGGGTATATGCAAGGCGGTGCCAGAGTGGGTTTCCGGTTGTGCGTATGCAAAACAGAGTCGATGCTTTTTTTTTTTTTAGGCTCCTTTTGTTTCTTTCTTTCTTTCTTTCTTTCTTTCTTTCTTTCTTTCTTTCTTTCTTTCTTTTTAACTTTTATTTATTCATTTTTAGAGAGGAGAGAGGGTGAGAGAGAGACAGAGAGAGAGAGAGGAGAGAGAGACAGAGAGGGAGAAGGGGGGAGGAGCTGGAAGCATCAACTCCCATATGTGCCTTGACCAGGCAAGCCCAGGGTTTTGAACCCGCAACCTCAGCATTTCCAGGTCGACGCTTTATCCACTGCACCACCACAGGTCAGGCAATTCTTATATTATTATTTATCATTGTATTATTTTCCGTATGAACAACTGCACAACTACTACTTCTGATCCCCCCCCCCCCATATATACATTCTACAGAGTGTAGTGTACAGGGGAGTGAATGTGCTTTAGAGGAATTTGTGTAATGTTAGCTATGTCAGTACGTTTGTGGTTAGCCTGTTACTACGGGGCCTCACAAGATAAGCAGCATGGACTTTACCCTGAAGTCAATGTGGGACTTTTTTTTTTTTTCTGGAGTTGGAAACCGGGAGGCAGTCAGACAGACTCCCGCATGTGCCGGACTGGGATCCACTCGGCATGCCTACCAGGGGGCGATGCTCTGCCCATCTCGGGCATTGCTCTGTTGCATCCAGAGCCATTCTAGTGCCTGAGGCAGAGGCCATAGAGCCATCCTCAGCTCCCGGGCCAACTTTTGCTCCAATGGAGCCTTGGCTGCGGGAGGTGAAGAGAGAGACAGAGAGGAAGGAGAGGGGGAGGGGTGGAGAAGCAGATGGGCACTTCTCCTGTGTGCCCTGGCCGGAAAATCGAACCCGGGACTCCTGCACGCCAGGCCAACACTCTACCACTGAGCCAACCAGCCAGGGCTGGGACTTTTGAATAAAATATTCATTTTTCATAGCAGACACTGAGTAGCGTAGACATTTATAAAGTGTATACCCTGGATAAAATCCTGGAGAGCTAACAACCCCCTCTTCTTTCACTTACACCTCTTTTGATAGCACAAAATCTGTTCTATTAAAGGAATTTCTATGAGTAGGACAAAAGCAAGAATAAGATCCCAAATATTTAGTGTGAGGAAGTGTCCATTACAAAGGGAAAGAATATAATTAGGAACAAACACCCTGCTAACTAGGAATCCTTTCAAATGCTGCAAAAATATTTAAGACTTTATGGACATACATATCTGTAACAAGGTAAGATCAAGTTAGGAAAGAGGAGAAAGGAAAGTCATGAATTAGTGATGGATATATCTGGAGAAGATGGAAAGGAATCACTGTGGTAGTAAGCGATAAAATTTGTAATACTTATGTGATATTGAATCGATGCTCCTTGAATCATTAGTCCATATATTTTCAGCTTTCTCCACCCATTTAAATCAATGCTTTTACTGCTTTGGGGCATCACGCTCAGATAAATGGTCCATTGCTAATATCTGAATTTCAAATTTATAGACAGATTTGTGTACAGTAAATCAATTGCCTTGAAAGCGGACTCTGGGGATAAATATTAGTTTTCAGTATTACAAAATTTTCCCTCCATAATCAAGATATAAGAGCCACAGATTAAGGAAAAAGTAGATGGGCCATAAAGGATTTATGACCCCATAGCAGGAGGAAAGTCCTAGTTCTATATATGGAAATAGAAGAAAAAGAAGGAAAAGAGGATATTTTGCATCGACCTTCCAAGCCTGTGGTGGGCTCTGTGGATTGGCAATTTGGCAGAGATGGTTTTGGCTGAATTTCCTTATGCATTTGCCTCCGGCCAGGGTTCTAAGACCTCATTCATACATCTGACAGTTGACTGGCAGTTCGTTGGCTGTTGGTCAGCGGACAGGGGAACGAGGCCGTATGTCGCTCATATCATAGCAGACGAGCCTGGGCTATCGCACAGAGTGGTTGTTGCAGAGTTTCCAGGAGCAGTAAGAGTAGAAATTGCAATGTCTTTTGAGGCCTAAGCCAATATTTTATTTTTCTATTAGTAAAAGCAAGCAGCAAGTCTAGTCCAGCTTCAAGTTTAAAGAAAACAATCTCCACCTCTTAAAGAAATCAGCTAGAAAGTATTATGATCATATGATTCATTGCCTTTTCATGTTTTCTTTCAAATGGCAGGCCTGATGGAGTCAGCTAAGACCCAAAGAAAACATTCAGCCTAGAAATTCCTCCTTGATCCCAATGCAACCTATCAAACCTAGTCTAATCCTTGAATTGGTCAATACAAATACATACTCCAAAGCCAAGCAGAAGGAAAGATATGCTCATATGTAGAGATTTTCTTAAAATATTAACTTTACCATTTACTGACCTATACTATATGTTAAACTTTGAAAAAAATTGCAGGCATATAAAAATATGAGAATCCTAACAAGATTAAAATCACATTCAATCACATTCAATGGTGACAGACTATGTTTTCCTTCAAGTTTGGTAACCAGGTAAAAAATGCTCTTGCCTCTTCTATTCACACCATACTAGACATTCTAGCCAGTGCAATAAAACAAGAAAAAGAAGAAAAAAAAACACACGGGAAAAGAAGAACAAAACTATTTTAATTTTCAGATATCATGTGGGACTAGGCAGGAAATATGATCCCCTTCAAATCTACATAAAATGCTTCTAGCTAAAAACAAATTCAACCAGTTTATTGGGGGTCCTCAGGGTATAATGCAGAGTATGAAAAATTTACCTAATTGTATTATGAATAAATGATACATGTAAAGACATGAGGAAGAAAAGCGCCTAACATAAATAACTTTGAAAAAAAGGAGTGTTTTATCAAAATGCATAAGATTGAAAAAATAGAACAGTACACAAATGTTCCGATATAATTACAAATGTGTTTATCACAGGGGCATTAGTTCCCAATTCTGAAATGACTGTATGTTTGTCCTGATGTTGGAAGAAATAAATTAATATAATGTAGCTGCTGAATGCTAGATTTCTTACTGTCAATGGAAAGACATTCCAAATTAGGGGAATGTTGGAATAAATTCTGTGTTTGTGAATTAGTCATATATCTGTATAAATATATATTTATTTTAATAGATAAAGAGATAGATAAAAACATATTGATATATGCACATATAGATATATGTATATACATACATATTTTTTCTAACTTAATTTTCTTGGTGGGCCTAGAAGCAATGAAACAATCGAGCCATGGCTGCAGGAGGGGAAGAGAGAGAGAAATAAAAGAGCGAGGGCAAGGGAAAGGGGTGGAGAGGCAGATGGTCACTTCTTCTGTGTGCCCTGACCGGGAATCAACCCAGGACATCCACAAGCCGGGCCGATACTGCACCACTGAGTCAACCAGCCAGGGCCAAATTACATGTTTTAAGTGTACAGTTCTATAATACATCATCTGTGTAGCACATTGTATACCCAACCCCAAGTCAAATCTTCTTCTGTCACAATGTATTGTATTTCCTTCCTTCCTTCCTTCCTTCCTTCCTTCCTTCCTTCCTTCCTTCCTTCGCCCCTCCCTCCCTCCCTCCCTCCCTCCCTCCCTCCCTTCCTTCCTTCCTCATTTTTTCCTTCTTCTCTTTTTTGTGTTGCAACTGAAGATGATTTTATTGATAGCACTGAAACTCAGCCAGATATGGACTCCTCCTTGATATTTCTCCAAAAGCTCTCTAATTCATAAAACCACTTAGGAGATATTTTTAGTTTAAAAAATAACATTTATTTTCGTGTGTGTTCTCTGAGTTTTGAGTGTTTTCTGGAAAGGGGTAAAATAGTAAAGCCAGTCACTGTGTGATTTTTTACTTCCCTGAATGTTCTACCTGACTGTATACACCAGTCTGTTTGAAATGCACCATGTGACCCGTGTCACGGTGGTTGGTACCTCTGATTTTACAAAGAGTTCTGAAATTTTATCTTGTATTTGTTTTTAAATCCGTATGGCTGCACTTGAGAGTACAGAATCTAAAGGTGTTGGAAACGTTATGTAAAAATATATATATATATATATTTACTATTTTATCTCATTCTCTTCTACAACACACACAAAATACATTATGGTTTTGGACAATGCCTACGTAATTTTCCTAATGGAACTAACCTCAAATAACTGGCTTTAAATTATTTGTGTAACATAATAAAAACAAAACATAATGCAGTTATGGTGTCATGCCTGGCACCAAAGAGTTCCTTGGAAATGACAAAAAGGATTTGGTAGTAGAATGAGATTTCTTTCAAAAAGTAAGTTAACAATCTTTTAAAGAAAGCATGATAATATCATTTTCTCTGATTTAATCATGAGATCATATAGGGAAACAGCTGTTTCTAATGTTATTACATCTGAGTGTTTTTTGATCTGAAGTGATTAGAGTGCTGAATACCTAAGGCAAGCCTCTCTAAAAAAGTAGCTTGTATGATAGAAATGGTATATTCTTTGGAAACCATTAATCCATGCAAAATAGCAGGTGATGAAAAAACTCTTTCAGAATTTGGGTAAAAGGACAAACAGTCTTCTGATGAATTTAATCTTTGATAGCTGAGTAGCTTGGTGGCACCTGATTTTTTCAAACTTCATCACATCAGTGTCTCAAAATGTATCGATCTAATAATAAACAGTTACATAAATTGTTATATAAATGGGCTGCCCTGTGCATTTCTCCTGAGAAATCCTGGCAGACTTAGTGCAAATACCTCAAATACTAAAATAAAACATGGTGCGCTGGCTGGGTGCTCATGGGTTAGAGTGTCGTCCCAATACACCAAGGCTGGGGGTTCGATCTCTGGTCAGGGCACATACAAGACTCAACCAATGAATGCTTAAATAAATGAAACAGCAAACTGATATTCTTCTCTCCCTTCCTCTCTTTCTAAAAATCAGTTAAAATTAAAATAAAACATGGAAAACTAAAATTAACAGTGTAAAGGGGCTTGGAGAGAGATATAAGAACCATGAAAGAATTCCATTAAGTTGATTGCATAAGTAATGTACGTTTCTACTCGTAAGCTGCTTTTACCTGAATATTGAAGGTAGAGCTATTGAAAGGACAATATATTATCTGGCCTGATTTTCAACTTCAGCAGGATTTTGAGGTGCAGAAATACCAAGTTTAACAAAAGTCAAAAATGATCAAATGTCTGGACCATGGGCTGGCTTAAATGTACAGAGTTGTAGAAATCAAGTACCCATTTAGGAATATACATTTATGTTTATTTATTTATTTTGAAATGACCACATATTGAAATGTAGAAAATGTAACAATCATCTTTATTCATAACACCAGACAGACATTTCCAGATCCATGCGGAATTCTTGGAGCATCAACTCTGAAGGGCGTGCTTAAGGTTTGAGTACTGTGTGGGTAGTATTTGACCACACAGTTGTATCTTGAACAACTATTGCAGGAGGTCACATAAGGCACATTTAGCCTTGATTATGTACTTAAATGCTCAGACGGTTCTCTACCATCAGAACTGCAGAGAACTACTGGAAGGTGCTTATGGAATGCATCTTTTTCATTTTACCATTTATTCTGTTTTATTCGGGGTAAACTGAGTTATAGGAGGGATACATTCACTTAGAGACCCTCCGACCATGACTGGCCTGTCTGAGTCCTGCCAGGATCTTTGTGCAGTCACAGCCCGGTCCTCTCCTCCACGTCAAGGGCTTTATTATGCATATGTAGTCCCTGAAACCAGCTGTTGGTTCAAACCAGCTTTCGTTTTGTAGGCGTTGCCAGCACAGAGGGAGAGATTCTGGTCATAGGGTGGGATCGTCTCAGACGGTGTGGTCCACCTGCCACTGCCCTTTTCTCTTAGATGCTTGTCCACTTTGAATGGATTTGCTCAAACCCCAGTTCTGTTTCCCGTTGACACTCTGCCTTGCTGCGGTCTGTGATGGGGCAGGGGTCCGCGGAGAAGGTGCGTGGGCAGCCTGTCCTCAGTGGGGCCAAACTGTGCATCTGAAGCTCTAGTCTCCTTCTGAGATGTATAATTATGTGTATCCCAGCGAGCGGGTCTTTACAGGTCATAATAATTACAGGGAAGGAAAGGGGAGGGGAGGGGAGGGGAGGGGAGGGGAGGGGAGGGGAGGGGAGGGGGGGAGGGGAGGGGGGAGGGGGGGAGGGGGGGAGGGGAGAGGGAGGGAGGGAGGGGAGGGGAGGGGGGGGGGGAGGGAGGGGGGGGGGGGGGAGGGGGAGGGGGGGGGGGGGAGGGGGGAGGGGGGGAGGGAGGGAGGGGGGAGGGGGGGAGGGGGGGAGGGAGGGAGGGAGGGAGGGAGGGAGGAAGGAAGGAAGGAAGGAAAAAAGAAAAAGAAAGAGAACACCAAGGACAAAATATCTAGAAGATAAAGAATTAGTTTCAAGAAGCTATGTTAGAAATGTTCTAGACATAATGAAATAAAATAGTATGTTCAATTTAATAGATCTTCTTTTAAATGGATCTATATTTACAGGAAACTGATGAAGTTTCCATATATAACACACAACTAATTCCCACCCCATGATTAGCATCTTACATTAATATGCTACATTAGTCACCATTAACATATGCATGTTGATGAATTATTATTAATTAAAACCCATACTTTGTTCAGATTTTTTTAGTTTTTGTTTTGTTTTGTTTTTAGTATATATGCTGCTGAAATGAGCACTGTTTTGTTTTTAATATATACTGCTCACAAAAATTAGGGGATATTTGAAAATGAATATGAAGCTATAAAATATCCCCTAATTTTTGTGAGCAGTATATTTTTGTTGTTTTTCCAGGATTCCACCTAGGATGGTATCTTGCATACCACACTCTGTTTAGTCACCTTTTCTTATTTGGTTCTTCTGGGCTCTGATATTGTCCTAGCCTTTCCTTGTTTTGACTGGGGAGGTATTAGACTATTCCTTTAATGACATTTTTCTAGATAGACAGGGTCTAAGGGGTTTTGAAAGGAGGTGAACAGAGGTAACGTCATTTTTATCATGTTATATCAAAAGCCTGTGCTATTACCATTAGTAATTACTGTTTGGATTATGACCACCTAGCTGATGCAGTATTTGTGAGATTTGTCCATTTCTAAAGTTACTCTTTTTTACCCCTTTTACATTTATCTTTACCAAATTATTTATATCAGTATAGACTCTTGGAGATTTATTTTATACTTTGGGTTACAATCCAGTTCTACCTTATTTATGTTGTTGCTTAACTTGTTCTGGCTTTGGCCATTGGGGGCTGTTTCTGTTGGCTCCTGTGTCCTTGGGATATGCCCATCCATGCTTTTTTTCTGCTGTTTCTGTTTCCAGAGTGTCTCCTGATTCTCTGCCACAACAAAACGCTCCAGGCTCAGATTGCCTATTTCCTGTTCTAGTCCCAGAGTCATCAATTTCTCCAAACGAGCCCTGGTTCTTCATATTAGAGAATGTCATTAAAAATCCAAATATGTGTGCTATATACACTCTGTGCAATTGAGATGTCATTTATCCAAGGCTTCTGTCTCTGAGACAGTAAAAAAGCATGTGTATAGTAATCCACATGTATGCCCATATTCATACATATTTCTGGGTGTAACCATATGTATCTCTATTAACGTACACACGATTCCATACGGATGTCTCCAATTTGATCCATTACCATATGGATCGTTCAGACAGTCTCCTTGGCTTATCTATACCTGTCACTCCAAAAATGAGAAACCATCTTTCACCATCTGCCACTCATTCACCTAATTGTTCAGTTTCAATGTACAATATATAATAATTTCATCCTTTTTAATCTATGCAGAAATGAGAAATAACTTTCTAATAAAACTGTAATGTTATGCATTATTTCATTTGCTTTCAGTCTAACAGATTCTGCTCATTTCCCGAAGTTCTTTAGGTCATCATTTATTTGTAATACAGTTAGGTTCTTTGGTGAAAATTTTCATTCTTTTCTGAGATCTCTTGATCGCCTAAATTAATAATGTTTTAAAAATTTGCATACCTTAAGATGCACACTTTCTTCTGTAACTGTCTATGGGTTTTGACATGTGCCTAGGGTCATATATCCAATATCATAGTATCATATAAAAGAAATTCCATGCATCCACCCCTTTCCAACTGAATCCTTGACACCACGGATTTGTTCACTGTCTATAATTTTAACTTTTCATGAAGGTCAGATCATGGGAGTCATACTGGCTTCTTTCGATCAGCAATATAAATTTATGATTCAATCGTCTCTGCATGGCTTGATAGCTCTTTTTCTTTCTTTCTTTTTTTTATAATGTTCTATTGATAATGTTCACCTCAGGTTTTTATTTTAATCTATAAACATATTGAAGGATATCTCAGTTGTTTCCAGTTTGGGAAAATTATTGATAGAACTGCTACAGATATTTGTACACAAGTTTTTATGTGAACATAAGTTTGCCAATCAGTTTGGTAAATAAATAAGTATATATATGATTGATGAACCTTTGAGGAAGCTTCTGGACTGTTTTCTAAAATGACTTTTCCGTTGCTAGGAGGAATGAGCCAGTTTTTGTTGTATCCTTACCAGCTACTAGTGTTGCCATTTTTTTATGGGATAGATTTGAGCCATTCCAATAGGCTCAGAGTGTGAACTATGGTTTTAGTTTGCATTTTCCCTAGTAACAAATAATGTTAAATATATTTTTGTATGCTATCTGCCAACTATATCTTCTTTGGTTAGGTAACTGTTCAGGAAATTGCCCATTGTTAAGTTGATTTTGTTTTCTTATTGTTGAGTTTTAAGTGTTTTTTTTTAAAAATATTTTGTATACAAGCACTACATCAGATATGTTTTTTTCAATATTTTCTCTCAAAGTGTGGCTTATCTTTTTATTGTTTTGATAATGTCTATAACAGAGCAGAACTTTTATATTTTAATGAAGTTCAACCTATCAATTTTCTCTTTCATGGATGTTACTTCTGGTCATGTTCCAAAAAGCTCATCACCAATGACAAGGACATGTATATTTTTCTCTTATCTTCTAAAAGTTTTATAGGTTTTCATCTTAAATATAAGTCTATGAATCATTTTGAGATAATTTTTCATATAATATAAAGGCTGTGTCTGACTTTTTTTTTTTTTTTTGCATATGGACATCCAATAGTTAAATCATTATTTATTGAAAAGACTACCTTTCTCCATCAAATTATCTTGATGCCTTTGTCAAAAGACAATCAGTTGATTATATTTGTGTCAGCCTATGTGTGGGCTTCCTATTCTGTTCTGTTTATCTGTATGTTTTTTCTAACATCAAGACCACACTGACTTAATCACTTTATCTTTATAATAAGTCATGCATTTGTGTGCTATGAATCCTCCAACTTGGGTTTTCTTCTTCAATATTTTGTTGTCTATTGTAATTTTTGCCTTCATATACATTTTAGAATCAGCTAATTAATGTCTATAAAATAGCTGGTTGGCATTTTAATTGGGGTTGTGGTAAGTCTATATGTGAACTTGAGAGGAACTGAGATCTTAACAGTATCAAGTCTTCCAGTGCATGAACTTAAAATATCTCTCCACTTCTTTATCTCATTGCAATTTTGTGAATTTCAATAGATTTTTCTAGGGAATTGGTTCACTTCATCTAATTATAGAACACAGAGCTGTTCATAGTATTCTCTTTTAAAAAAATAGTTTAACGTCTAAGGTGTGACAAAAGGCCCTCTTTCATTTCTAACATTAGCAATTTGCATATCCTGTCTTGGTTCTTCTTCATTTGGGTCAGCATTTCAAAGATCAATGAGCTTTTGATTTCATTGATTTTTCTCGACAGTTTTTTTTTTAATTTTACTAGGGTGACATCAATAAATCAGGGTACATATGTTCAAAGAAAACATGTCCAGGTCATCTTGTCATTCAATTATGTTGCATACGCATCATCCAAAGTCAGATTATGCTCCGTCACCTTCTATCTAGTTTTCTTTGTGTCCCTTCCCCTTCCCCTCCCCTTCACCCTCCCCCCACACCGCAACCACCACATTCTTGTCAATGTCTCTTAGTCTTGTTTTTATGTCCCACCTACATATGGAATAATGCAGTTCTTGTTTTTTTCTGATTTACTTATTTCACTCCGTATAATGTTATCAAGATCCCACCATTTTGTTGTAAATGATCCGATGTCATCATTTCTTATGGCTGAGTAGTATTCCATAGTGTATATGTGCCACATCTTCTTTATCCAGTCTTCTATTGAAGGGCTTTTTGGTTGTTTCCATGTCTTGGCCACTGTGAACAATGCTGCAATGAACATGGGGCTGCATGTGTCTTTACATATCAATGTTTCTGAGTTTTGGGAGTATATACCCAGTAGAGGGATTGCTGGGTCATAAGGTAGTTCTATTTTCAGTTTTTTGAGGAACCACCATACTTTCTTCCATAATGGTTGTACTACTTTACATTCCCACCAACAGTGAATGAGGGTTCCTTTTTCTCCACAGCCTCTCCAGCACTTGTTATTACCTGTCTTGTTAATAATAGCTAATCTAACAGGTGTGAGGTGGTATCTCATTGTAGTTTTGATTTGCATTTCTCTAATAACTAATGAAGATGAGCATCTTTTCATATATCTGTTGGCCATTTTCGACAGTTTTCTTAATTTCAATTTGACTTTTGTTCTTATTTGGATTTTTGTCTCCTGCTTGCTGTAGACTTTGGTTTTTTTTCTCTGGATTCATAAGGTTGCATCTTGGATTATTCATATGAGATCTTTATTCTTTTCTAATATAGAAGATTTATGATCTAAATTCCCTTCTAAATGCCATTTTTACTGCATCTTACACGTTTTGAAAATACTGTATTTTCATTTTTGTTTAGATCAAAATATTTTAAACCTTACTTTCAGGGACATAGAGATCTGGTTTATTTCAGGACCTTTCTGGACACTGGGAAGAATTAACTCACCAATATCTTTCCCAGGCTCACTGGAAGATTATATTTATTCTATTCTCCATCAAAATTAGGTTGGTGGCTGCATCACTGAATTATAGTAGAAACGTTGTACATCACTGTCAGGCATGTCACCCTCTCAATAGGGTGTCCCAAGACTCCTTATAAATGGTAACAATTCCAATACTACAGCAGAAAAAAAAAAGATGTGTATGTGCGCGCACTCTTTCTCTCTCTCTCTCTCTCTCTCTCTCTCTCTCACATGCGCACTCGCACATGTGTGTGTGTGTGTGTGTGTGTGTTAAAGTGAACCCATAAATGATATTTAGAATTGGTAATTGCAAAATTAAAATGAAACAATATTAACATTTTCTTCCAATTTCAGGGTACTTTAAAACAAGTTTGTTTGTGATTGTTTTTCCTAAAAGTATAGCATTAGGGTCATTTTTATCAAATTCACTGCTTTTAAAAGGAAAACTTACCATTTCTTAACTTGCTAAATCAAAGTCTATGTGAGTGGAACTCTAGATTTTTATTTTTAAATACATGATCCATCTACCGGCTGGATTTAGGCAGGGACTACTTCAATTTTGCAAGCTTTTTCATATGGGACATTTCATGTAATCTACATATAAACCCAGTTGATTTATCAGGAGTTTTCAAAATGTTTTATTTGTTTGTATTTGTATTTAGAGACTTCCTGTTCTAATACAAAGAGAAAAAAATGTAATTTATTTAACAAAATGAGATTTTTTTTTTTAAAAAAAAAAAGGAAACTAAGCTAGCTAAATAGGTCCGGAAAAACAGGATAAAGAAGCCAATTAACAGTTTAGTATTTAAAATGTGTGGCAGATGGCAGGACCTTTCTGGCCCCCTGGAGTTGCAGCGAGACTGACTGTGAGCTTCGGCCCTGACCAGCTTGCAGAATTTCAGATGCCACGTCCATGACACTTCAAGGTCCTTGATTTCACACTAGGGACATAGTCCCTTGTAAATCCATTTGATCTCAAAAAATTGAGATTTCTGTGTGAATTTCAAGAGACTCGACCCTTGCCTTCAGGGCCCTCCCCCTTCAAAGAGAACAGACCATTATTCCTCTTTCAAACTAAGAATCAGTTTCTGCAATTATTCCCTGGAGGAATGTGGTTAAAGAAACAACAACAACAATAAAATAGTTGCACGTGCAGTTGCTTGCTCTGTTAGTAAATAGCAGATTACATTCTCCGGGGCCATGCTAAATTTATAAAGAACACATTCTGCCAGACAAACTTGATTGCTTTTTTGATAAACTCACCAAATTAGTAGATAAAGGAATAGAGTAGATGGGAAATATCTTGATCGTAATAAAATAACTCCAGAGCAATTCACAAATACACATACAAAAAAAGGTCTTGCTTGGAAATCTAATTCAAATTATCTTCGCTGCAAGTATGATCACACAGATTGAAAACTGAGTGAAAAAAAATGACCATAAAGAAAAGATAATGAAAAATGATAACAAAGAAATCTGTTATGGGCACTTAAAATCTAAATGGAGATTATACAAAACAGGCGGAGTAACCCGGGCTTTGATTTCTCACATTGCCTACTCAATTGAGAAGCTTTGTGGATCACCGAATGAATCGTTTTTACTTCAGTCCTTGAAAGCATATCATGTTTTGAAAACCAGCAATTGGTTCACCTAGGTTTATGAGATTTAGATATTAATTCTCTACTCCATAACTTTACCACCATACCTAAATTCTAAGAAAATCCTGATAAGTGCAAGGAATAGTTTATTAATTCCTTAAATATTGTTTCATGGTGGGGACAGGTGAAAGTCGAGGAGGTTTCTTGGGAACTGAAACCATTCTCAGAGTAGCTGGTTTTTTCACTTAGGACAGGATACCACCACAACTTCACGATTAAATACATAACTCAGTGTATACCCAAATTGTGCAGAAACAGCCTTCAAGGTTAGGGTGCTGTTGCTTTTATTTATTGCTGAATCCTCTTAATTCCCTGTGTCAAATGGGACCATGGTACATTGTTTAGGAATGTAGCTTAAAGCCATGGTTTGCCTCTTGGAAACTAAATAAACCTGAAAATGTTTTATCGCCATCTTAACTTCTATTGCATTACCTGTAACTTGATAACACAACCTGTAATTATCAACCTCATTGACTCTAACAGACAGAAGTATGTAACTTGTGCTATTGAAAACTTTGGGAGATATTAGAAGGCAATGTGTAGTTGTCTGTAAGCATTAAAGTATCGGATGTAAATGTTGTGTTCAGCTATTTACCTTGTTCTTAATAAGCATTTCAATTAGTGATGATGGTGTTTGTGGTTAGGATGATGTTATTGGAACTGAAATCATTCTGCCTAGCTAGGATCCTGAGAGTTTTTAATTTTCTTTGAACAGACTGTTGGCATCTTCCCCTGGTCCTCTAATACTAGAACTTAACCTTCATGTGGCCGTCATGCTCTTGACTATCTGATTTTGAGTGTCATGACTCCTGTGTTCAACCGTTTTGATTGGACACTTGTGAATTCCTCATGTTACCTATTTCTTTTAGGACCCTTACATGCCTGTATTTTTAAATTCCTGCTCTCCTCCACAATTCTGACATCTTTCCCTTTGCCACTGAACTGCAAGGTGAGGATTCATCGATCCTTACCAGTCAGATTTCTTTGCAATGGAAACAATGGTCATAGATTCAAAAAGCCAACCATGGCTATGCCATTAACTGTTCATATACTAATGAAACAACTTTCTAATTTTCAAGGTTTGGAGGTAAGTTTATACCACTGCTATTTGGAATAGTCTGAATAAAATTTCAAGATCTGACTGTGTTTATGTTCTTTGATGAATCTCCTCACAGGTATGAGTATCCATTACTGTATCTGTAAAATGGGAATAACAACCCCTGCATTACTACAGCATAGGATTGTATGTGACTCTGTATTATATGAATGTCTTTGGAATCCCTGCAGTGCAATATGGGATTGAGGGGGTTGTTAAATGACCCAGTTACAAGGAATGAATGAAAAACCCTACCTCTCATTATTCTTTTTATGGGAACAAAGCAGGAATATTTTTGGCTATGGTAAGATTTTTATCTGTATCCCAATTAATTTCATTTTGGAATATTAATGAACAGACAGGAAATAAGATAATTTTGAGATGTATACATATATTGGGCTGAATTTGTTTTAGATACCAACAATTGGGAACATTAATATGTTATGGTACGTTCTTACATTTTGTAATATTATAGTTTTCATGTTGTAAAAAATAAAATCAAATCAGTATTGCGGGATAGCTTTCCTAACATTTGGCTTCAAATGCTCTCCTGGTGGATTCAAATTAGGTAAATTTTCAAAGGTTGGAAAGAGCACATGATTTGGGCCAGCTAGACTTGGCATTGCTTCCTCACTCTGAAACTTATTCGCAATAAAGGCCCTCAATAAATCACTTAACTTCTCCCAGGCTTGTAATACCTGGTATGTTACTAGGGGGGTTTAGTATTTTTAAAAGATGGCAGACCTCATGCTCATATATATTAGTAATTTTGCTCAGTGCTAAGCCTAAAGTAGGCATCTAGAAAACAGTGAGCTGTTATTTATTAGGACAAATTGTCCCCAGAAGCCTTTGGGAGCAGTAACAGATATGAAATGCTCCCAATATGAGAAATCATGGGACAATTGTGCATGCTTGCATTTTGGGGGGAACATCCATGAGACAATCTGCTTTATGAAACCAATGCTGCTCTGAATGCACTTCTTTTAGAGAAAGAGGTAAAATGGCCAGATTGAGTCACTTACTAGATAAATAGATTGACTTTCATCTGAAATGATACTATTTTTCCAGACAATACTGAGCTAAAAGTCAAAAACAATTGACCACTTAATAATTGTGATCATTGAGAAATAGTGCCCTGTTTAATTAATGTCCAGTTGCTAAATTTGTTAAATAGAAATACTAATCTTAGCTTGTAATTATGTGGAGGTTGATGC
This sequence comes from Saccopteryx leptura, assembly GCF_036850995.1. Lineage (NCBI taxonomy): Eukaryota > Metazoa > Chordata > Mammalia > Chiroptera > Emballonuridae > Saccopteryx > Saccopteryx leptura. Next base: position 14,514,110 of record NC_089511.1, on the reverse strand, counting down.
AATAATGCATACAAACTTCAAGAAGAGTGAGGGCATAATTAGTTCCCATTGCATGTTACTATCTCTCCCTCTCTGCCACTGGTGGGGCTGTCCCTGAGGAATAAGAACCCGAGTCAAGGTGTGCGTGAGCACAGTTGATCTGGAGAAACTCAGCCAGAGAAGGAGGGTGGGCGTCTGGAAATATGTGAGGCAGAAGGGAAGAGAAGAACCGGTATAAAGAACCGGATGTGATGGCACTGTTTAGTGCTGTTGGAAATTGGGGATCACAGTCCCTTGAAATCCTTCAGGAGCAATGAGAAGGAACAGTATGGGCTTCAAAATCGTCCTCCTGGTCAACAGAAGTTATACTTGTTTGTTCAAAACCTGATATTCCTCCTTGGTTCAGAGTTGTCATACGGGTTGCTAAATTTTCTGTGTTTCCAAATCAGTGAGCACTCCAGTGCCAAGTGTTCAAAGCTCCAGAGCCACAGGGGCTGTATAGGAGGAAGCCCTGGAGTCGCTAATATATATACAATCAGGTTAAGAGTAATTTGTGGTCCAAGAGGATGTCAGACAGGAACATAAATGGGCAGCACCCAAATAAACTATTACATTGACTGTGTTCTTGCATACATATATATTCAGTGCCACTCACACTCTGCTTCTGCGCTTCTCTTTCTTCTTTAATGTTTTATGGAAAGATAGATGAATGAGGTATAATTTATAGAAAGAGAAAAATTCACCCTTTTGACAGATACCTAAAATTGGGTTCCCTCCACCATTTTCTTTGCCCTCCAATGAAGTGCTTTAGTATTAGAGCAGTCGTTTTGTCTTTTCTTTGATGGTAACAAAATAAAACTCAACAGGCCAGGAAATAGGGAAACATATTCTTTCTGGAAATAAAAAGCAAACTATTTACTGGATTGGTAAAATATTCTTAACTAGGAAGCTAGGTAAGCAATGCATGGCCTTTCCTTGAGCACTTCTTTCTAATTCTATGTGTAATTACACACAACTACACATGCATCCTCGGGCACCATTTTGAAAGACTCTATGCAAATGAACTAAAAGGTTTAACCAATGGAATTCCGAGACACCAGAATACATCTACTAAATTGAGAGCCCATGACTATAGAAAACTCTGCAATATATGAGTTAAGGAAAAAAAAAAAAAAGAATCACTGACAAAAGTCACCCACATGTAACCAGAATGGAATTATTTTCTTGTCCTATTTATATTAATTTATACCAGCAAATGTTTTTCAAACTTTTATGTAAGTATTATCTGCAAAGATAAATCCATTTGTTTAGACTAATTTATATTTTAAGGCAACTGGAAGTCCCAAGTATCACAATGAATAGATTGAATTCTTCAACAGCCAATTTTTGGGATGTTCACTTTCTAAGAAAAAAAAAGAAAAAGAAGAAGGGATAAAGACTTTAAAAAGGCACATGTTTATATCTGACAAGCCTTATATTTTGTAAAATGCCCCCCAAATCTAGTATTGTCACATTCACAAGAACTGTTGACTGCTCTTATGGTAATTAAGTGGAGAAGAAATAAAACACCTGTACTTCCTTCCGTGACAATAGAACACTGTCCCCGTGAGCACTGGAAAGAAGCCAGAAATGTTTCAAGTTACTATGTGTGATAGAAATTGTGTTCTCTGATAAAATGTCATGTAGATAAAGTTGGATTTTTTTTTAAACGTAAATCTCATTATTTTTAAAGGAGCCACGAGAAATCATGAGAGTAGGATACACAAAGTGAAACAGAAGAGCTCAAACAAACAAAAAACAAACAAATAAATAAAAAACCCAAGTACCCATTATCTCTGTTTATAGAAAAATTGAGGATAAAGAAATGTAAGTGATCTGACCAAACTCAAGCAGTTATTTTGGAACTCAAAATACACTCCAGCCTCATAATTCCCAATCTCAACCTCCTTCAGTTGCCAAGGCAGTAAATATAAATATGTAACCCGATTAAATAACTTTTAAACTTTTCTCCATATAATATTTAAATAGGGAGAGGGTTCAGATTCCAGCTGACCCTTGAACAACACGGGCTTGAATTGCGCAGTTTCATTTATATACAGATATTTTTCAATAAATACTCTAAGTGTATGTCCTCTTCTTTGTGGGTTTTTTTTTTTTTTTTTTTTTTTTTTTGCATTTTTCTGAAGCTGGAAACAGGGAGAGACAGTCAGACAGACTCCCGCATGTGCCCGACCAGGATCCACCTGGCACGCCCACCATGGGGCGATGCTCTGCCCACCAGGGGGCGATGCTCTGCCCATCCTGGGCGTCGCCATGTTGCGACCAGAGCCACTCTAGCGCCTGTGGCAGAGGCCACAGAGCCATCCCCAGCGCCCGGGCCATCTTTGCTCCAATGGAGCCTTGGCTGCGGGAGGGCAAGAGAGAGACAGAGAGGAAGGAGGGGGTGGGGGTGGAGAAGCAAATGGGCGCTTCTCCTGTGTGCCCTGGCCAGGAATCGAACCCGGATCCTCCGCACGCTAGGCCGACGCTCTACCGCTGAGCCAACCGGCCAGGGCCTTCTTTGTGTTTTTTTAATAACACGCTCTTGTCTCTAGCTTACTTTATTGTGAGAATGTAGTATATAATGTACAAAATATGGGTTAATTGACTTTGTGTTATCGATAAAGCTTCTGGTCAACAGTAGGTTATTAGTAGTTAAGTTTTGGGAAGAGTAAAAAGTCCACATGAGTTTTTAACTGCATGGGTGGTCAGCAGCCCCAACACTCCCCCACCCCACATATTTCAAGGTTAGTTACACTTTTAAGCAGGACAAATGATTAGCTCATTCTAAAAAGACCGAGATTCACTGTGCTCTGTCAGATAGACCCATTCGATGGTATGTATGATGCCCCTAGTCTCCTTTCTCCTCTTTACCGTACAACATTTTTGACACTCTTACAGAGTTTTGTTTTGAAGGAAATGAGATGATATTTTCACCTGATGGCTGTAGAGAAGAATAGTAATTGAATAAAATATTTCTCTTCATTTGGGAGATAAATAAATGGTCTCAAGTCACCACAAGCAAGAGCCATATTAAAAATGTCATTAGTAAACATAAGATAAACAGATGAATGCACACAATCAGAACTGGCTACAGTCCCAATGGTTGACTAATTTTGAAATGGATGGCCTAATCAGACTCTGAAGGAGCAGGAGACACCCATGTTCCAAAGGGGACATACGACACATGACCTCTGGACTGAAAATAAGATTTAATACTAGAGAAATAACGACTGTTGCTCTAATGGCTTTGGAGAGTCATCATAAAGAATCTGGTTAACCTGAGATTGGAAATGAAAGTTCCCATGGATGGTAAATTATTGCAGAAAACTCTAGAGAAGCTTGAATAAAATAAGATCTTTGTTGCCAGGCAGGGAGATTTTGTGGCAGCCAAAAAAAACAAAACAAAACAAACAAAAAAAAAAAACTGGAATGAAATTTAACAAAAGTGAAGTTGGGTAAAAGTATAATCTTGGAGCCCTAAAATGGCTGTGATACCCAAAGTCCATGCTATTTTCCTTTTCGTTTTTTTAATTTATTGATTGATATATTTATTTTTTTAAGTGAAAGGAGGGGAGGCAGAGACAGACTCCCACATGCACCTTTACTAAGATCCACCCAGCAAGCCCACTAGGGGGCAATACTCTACTCATCTGGGGCCCTTTCTCTGTTGCAATCAGAGCCATTTTTTAGTGCCTGAGGCAGAGGCTATGGAGCCGTCCTCAGCACCTAGGGACAATTGCTTCAGTGGAGCCATGGCTGCAGGAGGCAAGAAAGAGAGAGAAGTGAGAGGGGAAAGGGTGAAGAAACAGATGGTGCTTCCCCTGTGTGTCCTGACTCGGAATCAAACCCAGGACATTCAGATGCCAGGCCAATGCTCTACCACTGAGCAAACCAACCAGGGCCATGCTGTTTTCATTTTATTGTTATAAAGCTTAACAACAAAGGGAAGAAACCAAAGGTGTTTATAAAAGTTGACACAAATGGGACACATTGAATTACAAGTCAGAGATTGGCTGTCTTTGGAGTATTCAAATATGTGTTTGGTAAGGAATCAAAATATCAGAGAGGCATCAAAATCTTTGACTTCCGATGTCCCTTCTAATGCTTGAATTTGATTAATATGTTCAACTCTCTTTTCCAAAGGAAGGGAAAAACACAAAAGTTTTCAAAAGTTACCCTCTTGTGAGTATTATCCAGATGGTGCACATAAAACATTTACTTTTTCTGTTAACACATCTATGATTCACCTCATACAAAAATTAAAAAAAAAAAGAGATACTTTTCATGGGATGCTTGTCAAGTGGTGTGACAGTTCTAACAGAAATGCCACTCTACCTGTTCTACTTGTTACCAGGGACAGATTGTAATCTGGAAGACAACACACATTTCTATGTGAAGACAGTGTTTCTGTAACTAGATATGAATAAATAACGAAGGATTTAAGTGATGGCAATGTGACGGCTTTGACAAGCCTTGGTAATTTTCTATTTATCTGTTCTCAACCTCCAATTTTAACATGTAGCATAGTGCTCTTGCATAACTTGGGATATCTTGATGAATGAATGAATGTATGTGCAGTCCTTGCTGAATGCACATTTATTGTTTATTCCTCAAACAATTACTGGGATTCCACTGTGTCTCAGACCCTGGGATGTGGTTGGGGGGAATGGATTGATTTAAAAATATACTTACTAAAGAAAGATACAAGAATTGCTCTAAAACAAAGCAGGCGTCCCCAAACTACGGCCTGCGGGCCGCAATGCGGCCCCCTGAGGCCATTTATCCGGCCCCCACTGCACTTCTGGAAGGGGCACCTCTTTCATTGGTGGTCAGTGAGAGGACCACTGTATTTGGCAGCCCTCCAATGGTCTGAGGGACAGTGAACTGGCCCCCTGTGTAAAAAGTTTGGAGACTCCAGAGAGACTTGAACAGTGAGATGACATGGAGGTGAACAGTGAGAACACAACGGGGAAACAGGGCCCCTTGAGAAGTTTATACGTGAGTTGTGAGAAGTCAATAAATAGATGATAATTCCATCTTTGAATTAAATTTTGCTACATATGGTGAATGCTGATTTAGTTCATAATATTGATTAGTTTATATGTTTTTTCCCTATTTCCTTGTGTCTTTTTTTCTCCACTATTTATTAAGAAATGGGGGTCATATATTTATTTCCCCCTCAATTTTCATGAGTGCTTAGAAAATCGAATTTTAATAGTAGACCAGTGTTTAGAACTTTGGCAAAGTGTGTTAACTGTTCAACTCACATCTGTTTCACATCTGGCAAAATCAGGTGAATTAAATCCTATCTCCTGCACTGGATTAGAGACAGAGACTAGGTCTGGTTTGTGTGTGTGTGTGTGTGTGTGTGTGTGTGTGCGCGCGCGCGCAAGCGCATTTTCTTGTTATCACTGCACACCAGCCTAAAATAGCCCCTTCCAGGTCAAAGTCATCACAGTGGTGATTTTCAGTTGCTTTCCAGGCACGTAGTGCAGTCAAAGAAGATTTTCACATAATCAAAGTTGGATATTACTGGGGAGATCAAAGGAGCTGGTGATGTGGAGAGCAGGTGTGCCAGGCTTCTTTAGTGGATCTGAGAATGCAATTAACCAGCAAATGAGCCCTTGTAAACCCCAGCTTCCTGGACAGATGAACAGAACAAAAGACACTGAGAAGCGTGGCCGAGGGCGACTCCTGCACCCTCGCGCTCGGGGACACCTGCCCCTGTTCTTGGACTTTAGAAAGAGAGAGACTGACTAGGGGCCTCAGAGTCAAAACAATTATGCAAATATAAGTGACTTGAGGAGAAAATAAAAGATAAGTGGCTTTTGTAAAGGCTCTTCTTACAGGAGAGATTTTCTTCTCTCTGTCTCAATAGCACCCACTTAGGGTCGAAAAGGATGAATGGCAACCGAACCAACTTCTGCAAAATTATAGAGCAACAAGGCGTAACCACTTGAAGTTAATAAGGCAAATCCAAAGGCTACTCACTAGGAGACAAAGTTACAGTCACAAAATTGGTCTTAGTTTTGTCCGTTTTTAGCACTGGAAGAACTAGTGACTTGAATGCTTTGAGTTTCTACTTGCTTATTTGTAAAGTTTTAATAATAATAACATTGTTGTCATAATAGTGATGATAGTAGTTAAAACAATTTAAAGACATACTTCCCTTGCAGAGCTATTATGAGAATTAGGTGTGAGTATGTCAACAACCTGATCATGGCACGCTGGCCATCATAAATCTGTGGTAATAATATATTCACCAATATCTGTTACTATTTGCTATGTACATGATTTGCAATGAGGTCATAATCTCTGTTCTCAAGAAATTTATGTTGTACAAGGATGTTCAGAAAAGTTAACACATAAATGGAACAGGTAACCCACTCTTATGGCAACTCAAGATGCCTATTAAAAGCAGTTTAATAGGCAAAAGAGAAAGAGATTACCAGCAAAGAAAATGCATGGGCTATAGTATCAGCAGTCTGGCTGGCTGTAGGGTGCAGCCTCACACAGCAGAGCAGGGCTACCTAACCCTGGTTTCCCAGACCCTGATAAATATTTGCCAACTACATAACCTTGGGAAATTAATTCTTGGGCATAGTTTTCTCATCTGTAAAATTGAATTAATCTGAACTTAAAAAGTTGTTGCACTATGTTGGGCAGATAAAATATATTATGCTCACTTTGTTAAAGATGGCACTGCCCACGTGGAAGCCCGTCGCCCAGGTGATGGTATTGATTGCCCTTCTTGCTTGGGATGGGCATGATTATATTAATGTGTGTCGGGGGCGGGCTGTGGGCAGGCAGGATCCTTGTAGCCTGGGGCTTGGTTTTAGGACTAAGCCTTTCCCACCCTTCTTGATGTGGGGTGATGCACTCTCATGAGGAATCCCATTATGTCTCAGATAAGTGACTTTGTATCAGAGACTTCCTTGTTTGTATATTGGATAAAGGGTTTGATTTCTGCACTATAATGTGGGGGCAGACCAGAAGCTTGCTCTCTCTCGGTTCCTGAGATTAGCATTAGAGGAGAGAGCAGAGAGAGGCAGCCAAGATGGTGGAATGTTAAAGGAGAAGTTAGTTTGTGCAGAGTTTGTATAGAGAGAAGGAGATGGGAAACAGAGGTGAATAAGGCTGGTGAGCTAGAAACCTTTGATTCTAGGAAACTCGGATAAGTTAGTAGCTTTGTGAGCACTGAATGAGTGGGTTTTGGAGCCCAGTGTGTGTTTTTACTTGCCCACCAGGTGCAAGCTAGGATTAAAGCTAATGGCCCATCAGTTCTTGGCTCCATTGTTTCATTACTGTCTGTCCAAATCTAATGCGAACCTGCATGGCCCAGGTAGCTGTGATAGTGGCCATAGATACTGGCTTTACACACTATTAAAAGACTTGTATTCTATAGTTCTATAGTAGAGTATGCCTAGTAAAATGCTAGCTGTTACTATTATTATTTTACCGTAAGCATTGTTGCTGTTAGCGTAGCATTACCATCAACATCATTAGCATCACTACCACCATCATCCTTCAGGGAAGTATAACAATTTGGTTGGCAAAGAGAGTTCTTAGTACAAAATCTTCATGTTCGCCTGCTATGTCACATTTTGTTCATCATAAAAGCACATCCACAAATGTCATTGGCAGAAAAGATGATCAGATTGACTTCTATCTCTACGATCTTTCTAAAATTCAAAATCCTATAAATATATAGCATAAATCTTTATACAAATCTATATAAAATAATCTAAACATATATTTATATAAATACGTACATATAAATTTATAATGTATGTCATCAACTGCCCAAGTATTGTGACCATGTGAGGGATCTCATGACATTTGCCCAGGATTCCTGTCACTGATCATATGTACTGCACTGACTTCTGCACCATAATCATTTCAGTGTTGGTGGCTCTTGTGGTTTGTTTTCATTTTATTTTAAGTATTATAGGTGTGTTTTTTGTATTTTTTGTTTTGTTTTGTTTTTTATTTTTGTGACAGAGACAGAAAGAGATAGAGAGAGGGACAGATAGGGACAGTCAGGAAGGGAGAGTGATGAGAAGCATCAATTCTTCGTTGTGGCACCTTAGTTGTTCATTGATTGCTTTCTCATATCTGCCTTGACCTGGGGGGGGGTGCTATAGCAGAGCGAGTGACCCCCTGCTCAAGCCAGTGACATTGGGCTCAAGTTAGTGAGCCTGTGCTCAAGCCGGTGACCTCAGGGTTTTGAACCTGGGTCCTCCACATCTCAGTCAGATGGTTTATCCACTGCGCCACTGCCTGGTCAGGCATAGGTATTATATGATGTGTGTTTTATCTTGTTTGAATGTCCTGTCCATACAGAAACATGACAATATGACAATTTCATCCCTGGCAACTTATTGCCCCTTGTTTTAGTTTTAAGTAAGATAAATAACTTTGGAAGTTGACTGATGTACCTTCTGTATTTTGTTTAGAAACATTTTCCATGGCCTTATTGTGTATGGTTAAATCTCTTAGTCAAGGTACTTACTTTCTCTAAGCCTTCATTTCTTTATCAAAGAGGAAGAATAATGGTTCTTGACCTAAAAATACATATTCAATGAATTAGTCCATGTAAAACATTTATAGCATTGACTGTCACATGGTGAGCTAAGTTTGAGAATTATTCTTTTTCTCTAGAAAGGTCATTTAAAATTATTTTCTTTAAGTTTTTCCATCTGAAAAAGTTTTCCCATCTGTAAAATATCCATCTGCAGTTATTAGGAAGACCATAAATAATCTACACTAAATGTCAATTACATTTTTGAGGACATAATAGTCAAGAAATGCTAGTTTTCTTTATGAGGCATGTTAATAGACCTGGCTAAAGTGATATTTAATCTGAAACTCCTCATTGATAAAATTTCTGAGGTAGATATTAAACACTATCTAAAGGAAATTTCACCTCTCTCAAAACTTAACAGTGTGATACAAAAATCCCCTTCTTTATGCATGGTAGATTTAATTATTGAACCCAATTATTTAAGCTTTCTTAGTAATATTGTAAGTCCACCCCCTTGCTATGGTCTCATAATACACAGAGCATACAGGCAAGCCTGTGAGTCTGGGCTTGGCCATGTGACTGTCTCAGGCCAATTCAGTGTTAACAGAAACATAGGATTTGTGTAAGCATTTTTGTCTTACCATTTTGAGCTTTCACCATGCCTTTAAAAAATATTATGAGTGCCTAGAAAAGATTGTGCTAAATGAAATTAGTCACAAAGGACCACATATGGTATGATTCCACTTATATGAAATATTCAGAATAGGCAAATTGATAGATAAAAGAAAATAGATTAGGCCCTGGCTGGTTTGTTCAATGGTAGAGTGTCAGCCCAGCGTGTGAATGTTCTGGGTTCGCTTTAAAATCAGGGCACACAGGAGAAGCAACCATTTGCTTCTTTACCCCTCCCCCTTCTCTCCCTCTCTCTCTCTCTTCCCCTCCTGCAGCCATGGCTCGATTGGTTTGAGCTCATCACTCTGGGGGCTGAGGATGGCTCCATGCAGCTTACACTTCAGGTGCTAAAAACAGCTTGGTTGCAGCATAGCCCCAAATGGGCAGAGCATTGGCCCTAGATGGGGGTTGCCGGGTGGATCCCAGTTGGGCGCTTGCAGGAGTCTGTCTCTCTACTTCCCCTTCTCTCACTTGCAAAAGAAAAAATAAATAGATTAGTGGTCACCCAGGGCTGAGGGGGATATAGGAATGGCAGTGGGGGAGCCAAAGGCTAAGAATTATGAGATAACTTTTGGTGATAATAAAAATGTTCCAAGGTTTTACAAAAAGGCTGTGAAGAAATGGGAACCCCCAAACATTGCTAGTGGGAATATAAAATGGTGCAGCCATTATAAAAATTTTTTTGACATTTTCTCAAAAAATTAAAATGGAATTACTGTATAACCCAAGAATTCCAATGCTAGGTTGTTATCTAAATGTGTAGAAAACAGGTACTCATACATAATTGTCCCCCAGATATTCACAGCAGCACCACTTAAAATAGCCAAAGGGTGGAGACAATACCGATGTCCATCGACATGTGAATGAGTAAACAAAGTGTGGCATATACATAGAATGGAATAGTGTTCATCCACAGAAGAATGCATTGCTGAAACGTGCTACAGTGTGACTGAATCTCTAAACGTGGTGCTGAGGGAGAAGAACCAAATGCCAAAGCTCATCCACCAGAAGCATGATGCCACTGGCTTGAAATATCCAGGACAGGCTGATGTGTATAGAGGCAGAAAGCAGAGTGGTGAATGCCAGTTGTTTGGGCTCAGGGGTGACAGGTTGTGACTACGTAACCTGCTTCCTTTTGAGGTGATGAGATAGTTTTAAAACATTTCATTGTGATAGTGTTGCCCAGTATTGTGAATTTATTCAACGTGGTGGATTGCACACTTTAAAACGATTTATTTTCTTTTACATGAATTTCATCTACATGAAAAAATACATAAAGACTTTTTTTTTCTAATGCTTGATTTTTGCAGATTTAAACTGGGTTACTCTCTCTGGAGAGTTTCTCCCACAACCCATTCTCTCTCTCTGGCAAACCACCATTCCTGTTTCCGTAGAGAACTTCTTATCCTTTAAGTTCTAGTTCTAATCCTCTGAGTTTCTTCCTTGTCACTCATTTTCTGGTGGTTTCAGTGTTCTACCTAACAGAATTATAATATTGGACTTAACAATCACAAACATACTATGTATTTCCATATGTCCGTGGCTATAAATCAGAATGCCTGGGCTTGCATTTTCTCTCTGGTATTATTAAGCAAAGAATTTTTAGCAAGTTATTTTATTTATCTGGGTCTGATTTATTGCCATTGCTAAATTTATTTTATTATTGCTTAAATTAAAAAATAAATCCCTAAGGCTTTTATTTAAAATCTAATTACTTTATGTGGGTTTTGATCATTTAAACACTATATCAATACAAATGCCAGTGCAGGCCCTGACCCGTTGGCTAGGTGGTAGAGTGATGGCCTGGAGTGTGGATGTCCCTGGTTTGATTCCCGGTTAGGGCACAAAGAAGAAGTGACCATCTTCTTCTCTACCCCCCCCCCCTCTCACTCCTGCAGCCTTGGCTCAATTGGTTTGAGTAAGTTGGCCTCCAGGACTGAGGATAGCTCCATGTCTTCAGCCTCAGGTGCTAAAATATGGCTCTGGCTGCTAAGCAACACAGCAAGGGCCCAGAGGGGCAGAGCATCGACGCTAGTGGTCTTGCCCGGTGGATCCCAATCCACGCACATGTGGGAGTCTGTCTCTCTGCCTCCCCTTTTCTAACTAAAAATAAAACAAACAAACAAACAAATGCAACTTCCAGCAATCTGGTAGTGATGTAACAACAATCAAGTTTTATTCATTCTTGTGTACCTGTTGTGCACTGTTCCTGTGCATATGAATATTATCAACCACATATATGATCATTAATCTATGGGGTCTATTGGAGACATGTAGATTATAATGGTGATAATGATTATGACAATATATATTGCTAACAATAAGAATAACAGCAGATAAACGCAGTTATGTCTGTTTTATTATCTCGTTTTGTTTAAAGAGGCATGATTAAACAAAGCTGTTGTAAAACTTATTTGTAAGTCAATTATTTGATGCACAAGTGTGTTGATAGCATCCATATATTGAGTGTTAATAAGGAAGACTTTCTGAAGAGATAATTCGATCAGATGCATGTAAATTACTAACCCAGCACATTGTCTGCCATGTGATAGATAGAGTGTGTCTTGAATTACTTATAACTCAGAAATCATTCATCCTAGCATCTCTAAAACAGTCAGCTGAGGAGGTGATTTGATCGCCCTCCACTTGTAAAACATCAGATATGATTTACCATAGAGTATACATAATAAATACCTAGGGTATGATGCCCGCTTTGTGATTCAGGGAAAAGCTATCCCCTGAAATCTGAGTATTGCCAACAGCATTAGAAAATAGAATAGCATAATGTAAAAAATAATCTATAGGTCCAATGAGACAAGAGCTAGATGGATCACTGGCGCTCATGAGCTATGTGATATTCAGAAAGTGAGTTCCTATTTCTGAGCTTCAGTTTTAAATATCTACAAATAGAGACAAAATGTCAACTTGTCAATTCATATATTTTGAGATTGGACTCTATGCTAGTCCCTGTCCCCAGGCTCTAGCGTCATAAAAGTGAGCTAGACTAGAACTTATCTTCAAGAAGCTCCTGACCATTTGTTTGTATCAAGCACTTTGAAATTCAGTGATTTAAAATAATACCCACTGGCCCTGGCCGGCTGGCTCAGTGGTAGAGTGTCGGCCTGGCGTGCAGAAGTCCCGGGTTCGATTCCCGGCCAGGGCACACAGGAGAAGCGCCCATCTGCTTCTCCACCCCCACCCCCTCCTTCCTCTCTGTCTCTCTCTTCCCCTCCCGCAGCCAAGGCTCCATTGGAGAAAAGATGGCCTGGGCGCTGGGGATGGCTCCTTGGCCTCTGCCCCAGGCGCTAGAGTGGCTCTGGTCTTGGCAGAGCGACACCCCGGAGGGGCAGAGCATCGCCCCCTGGTGGGCAGAGCGTCGCCCCTGGTGGGCGTGCCGGGTAGATCCCAGTCGGGCGCATGCGGGAGTCTGTCTGTCTCTCCCCGTTTCCAGCTTCAGAAAAATAGAAAGAAAGAAAGAAAGAAAGAAAGAAAGAAAGAAAGAAAGAAAGAAAGAAAGAAAGAAAGAAAGAAAGAAAGAAAGAAAGAAAGAAAGAAAGAAAGAAAGAAAGAAAGAAAGAAAGAAAGAAAGGAAGAAAGGAAGAAAGAAAGAAAATAAAATAACACCCACTTCTCGTTTCCCATGGTTTGGTTGATTAACATTGATTCTTTGGGGATTGGACCTGTTCTCACATCCCTTTGCCCAGCAGAAGCAGCAGGGATGATTTTGGGATAACTGAGGTCTCTCTTCCTGTGATTCCTCGTCCTGCAGAGAGTCAGTCCAGGCTTGTTCACGTGGCGCTTGGAGGATGTGAAGCAAGACAGGATGAGTTCCAGTTTGCAAACATTTTAGAAGTGCTTGCTTGCATTTTGTTTTTAAATATTCCATTGGCCAGTGAGAGTCACACCGCAGAGAAAAGATTCAAGGGCTTAAAGAAATATATTTTAAGTCTTGATGAAAGAAACAAGGTGACAAGAATCATAAATAGAGGCATAGAAATAAATATCTATTTTTTTTTAATTCCACATGGCAGCAGTAGGCAACTTCTAATTTTGGATCTCAATATGAAAATAGCTTTCAACTCCCCAAACTTGTCACAATCTTAAACAAAAACAGGGACTTTGAATGGTGGATATTGCACCAAGTTATCAGATTCAATGAGAATTTGCAAAATTTTGAACTAATAGCATCTTTCAATTCTCTAGTAATCTTGACTTGATTTATTTCCCCAAATTTCTGCATTAGAAGAAGAGGCAAGATGCTCCTCCTGATATACCTCATAACGGCATAGTTTTTTATTTACAGGATTCGTATCTTAATTATTCATCATAGCCTTCCCGAAGATAAGGCAATATTTCCCAAAATGTATTCAGAAAAATAGTCATTTAAGTTCATGGGGTAGAATATGTTTGTGGATTACTACTGGGTTAAAAATTATGTCAGCTTCATTATTGCAGGAATTTTGAAAAGACTTTAATATGCTGATGAGCAATATAATTTTCCAGTAAGGGACCATAATCTACATAAGCCGTTTTCTGAACTTGATTTCAATTTTGCAGATAAAAAGAAAACAAGCCCTAAATGACTCCCACTTAGGAAGAGCTTCTTCTAAGCTAAGCACTTATGCATTCAAAAATCTCATTTGATATTTACATCTGAGGCAGGCAGGCGGGCGGGCTGGTCATTCAAACACTGATGAAATATATAAAGGAGAAGAGAGGCCAACTAACTAGCCAAATTCCACGTCTGTTAGAAGCGACAGGTGTGGGTACCAAAATTCAGTTTGACTCAGGATACAACCTAACTATCCAACCGTACCCATTTCAGGTGGCGTTTCTTCCGGCTCCTACCTCTAGCCGTGAAGGGAGTCTGTGTGAGCCCTCGACACGCCCATCATCCCGCGCGGGACCCCACGCCCTACTCAGTCACGGGATGCTCTTCCGCCAGGATCCCTGGCAAGCCTCCCATTAAGCACACGTTCTGCCTCCAAATCGATTCCCCACGTTGCTCTCCAGGAGTACTCCGCACCGCGAGGCTGTGAGGCTTCATATTAATCATGTTTCCTAATCATTTATTTATTAGAACAAGGGAGCTGAACACCTGGCAACATTTACATTTGCAATTAGGGAAGCAGCCCCGCTCCCGCAGAAGTCTGATTTTATTACTTGCCTTTGCCTTGTAAAATTCCAGTTGGCTCGGTATCGGAGAAAGTTAGCTACACGATGAGGAAAGGCTGGATAGTTCCAGATTCCTTCAGATTCCGTATATATTGGACAAATTGATCAACTTAAAACTTCGTTCATGATGCAGCTGGTCATGGGAAATAAGCAGCATACCGGTGTATTAATCTTATTCTTTCATGAATTTGGGATTTCTTTGTTGAGCACTTGCTATACGCATGGCACTGTGTCTGGCGCTATTTGGCACACTGTTCTAAAGAACCTGTGATCAATTTCTGCGCGGCACTGACCACTCAGAACCTCCACACGCTGACTGGAAAGTGAGATGGCTCTATCAGAGGTGTTTGTGAGGCTTAAAATGAATAAAAACCGCAGCACCTCACTCATAGGTGAGTCTTACCCAATATTAGCTGACTACTCATCCTTCCCATCTGTCTCAGGCATTAAGTTCATAAAGAGAGCCCATAGCCACAGATTTTCAATCAAGTATGGAAGATATACTAGAACTTTTGGAAAATAATAAGGTATACTCTGATCATAATCAAAAAGTCAAATATATTGCCCAGTAAAGGGCAATTTTGAATAGGGACATAGATCACATAGTCAAGTTTTCTAAACACAGAGTATTTAGGGAGGGTGAAAGGGAGCTAGGATTAGATGTTTCCTTAATAAATGGCATCCCAAATGAGTCATAGGTGGTTGAAATTTATCCTGTCCCCAAATGTTCCCATTGACAGCGAAGAGCCACGCTTCGTGGATTCGATGTCACCATTGTGTACCTGGTGGGAAGGCGACTGAGAACACCGATGAGAGAGCCAATCGGAGTGCCCTGTAGTTGTCGTTCTGTAATTGATGCCAAATTCTCCTGCTTTCTGGCTTCACCCTCTAAACCACAAACTCCCCAAAGGAGCATTTCTCTTCTTTGGAAGAAAATTGCAAACCTCCTAGAATCAGCAGTCCAATTGTGTCAGATGGTAAAATTAGAATATCTCTGCTCTGCTGCAAGGACTTTGGGCTAGAGAAAATGGCAATGCAAAAAAAAAAAAAGGCAGTGAAAATGGAATTAAGAAAACACACATAGGAAGCCTCCCTCTTCTATTGGGTGACGAGCTCTCAGATAGGGCCCTGGGTACAAATTAAGGACTGCATATCTGGATTCTTTAGAACAAACATGTGGTAAACTACCTTGCAAAGGAATGGGTAATGATGAGGTACGCTTCTGAATCTAGTGGTGAATATATTGAAACAGGCTCACGTCCAAGTGAAACAGCCCAGTGAGACATCCTCAGGGTTGCTTTGGACAACCTACTTCACACCTCCTTTCCGTGAGGCATAAAATTAACCTTTGAACACTACTTACCATTAAATATATGAAAAAGAGGAACATAGCACTAGGTATGCAATACATTTTCAAAACAAATATAGACATTTATAATATAACAAGTCATCTGTAATTGCAGTAAGGATATTTCATGGATTCCTGTTGAGCAGAAACATTTTAATAAAGGTTTTTCCTCTTGGTAAAGAAAAAATGGAAAAGGGATTTAGGAAAAAATACTACGTAACTTGTTCATTAGTGCTAGATTCCAGAAAAATAAAAAAAGGAGAGAAGGAATAAATCTCACTTGAAGGAATGGGAAGTAAGCAAATTTATTTCTACCTAGCACTGTGATTTGCATAAAGATGCACTTCAAAGCAATACCAAGCAGCTGAATCTTTCACCTGGTGGGGATCCAATTGCCCTGCATGGGAAGTGTGAGCTGCCTGCCTGGCAAACAGATGTTACCACTTTGACTTAATGTAGTGGCAGAAAGTTGGTGAGGATAAAAATTCTGTTATTTTGAATGTTGTGATTTTTACTGGTTAGTAACTCTTCAACTTTGTATATACCTGGAGGAGACAAGAGTATGTCTTCAATTCAATTTTTTTGTCTTTCTTTACTATATATCCACATAGAACCTCGCAACTACTGTTCTCTTGGTGTTTATTTGCACCAATCCAGCAATGCCAGCAAAATGCTGGTTTCCTTCAAAATATGGACTGGATCTCTTAACCGGAAGAGGATTCCTGAGATGTAGACATGACCTTTCTTTCTGAGGTTACCCCACCCAAAGACAACATCTCAAAATCTATCCCGATGGTACATAATCCCTATGTTCTGTAACTGCCTTCTACTTTGTGTAGCTGAACAGAGGAATTCTTAAAGTTTAATTTCTATTGTGTTCTCTAAGAACATTTAATTTCAGTATTATTGTTGTGAAGACAACTTTTCAGTTCCATAGTCCACTCTCCTAGTGAAGTCAGACTGGTTCCCATCTTATCTTTGACAAACTATCTTATCACAATCACAATAATAAAAGGAATAATAATAATAGATATCATTTATCCAACATTGTATTGTGCACAAGGAAATACGCTAAATATTTTACTTTAGCTATCTGCTGTAATGCTAACTGCTATTGTCTCAGTTAAAAAAATTTGGAAATGAAGGAAAAGAGTGATTAGATAAGTCAGTCACATATCTATGGATATTGTATAGCATTTAAGAGACAAATGACAGAAATTGCTCCAGGAAAATGCATAGCCTATTTCCCTCTGGAAGTAGCCAGCCTAGATGCTAAAGACAGATAAAATTCCGGCTCTGAAAATATAATCTTTCTATGCCTTACTTGTCATAGCTTTAAAATAAGATTGCTAATAACAGTTCTTATCTCATGGGGTGCCTATGATGGTTCAGTTACTAACACATGCAAAGTTCTAAGAATGAGGCTGGATGAAGAGTAAGTGTTAAGTGTATTGATCATTATTAATACTAGTATCATAATTGGGGAATAGCTAAGATCTTTTTTGTTTTTATAACTTGTTGAGCAAGAGGAGGCTGTGAGCTATAAAGCCTTTTTTTCTTTTTTAATTTTTAGCTTGAATCCTAGACGAGAGTGAAACTTGAACAGTTTTGCATAATACCTTTCCTTAGGTCTTTCTTAATATTCCATATATTACATTCAGTATCTGTGTAAAAATTAAATGAGTTTCAAGGATAACAAACACATTGATCACTCTCTTGACTACAACAATCTAATGGTCTAATCTGCCTCGTCTTGAGGATTGTTTAACCTTTGTGCCATGGGGAAGCATGTTTTTTCCTAAGGGTTATTCATGGTGCAATGGGTGGTCTTCAGGTTTTCTTTGAGCTAAGAATGAGTCAATGTCAAAATGACAGTCAAGTCACTACCTTGGGCACCACTGCAAGGAGGCCCGGTGATTTGGTGACTTAGCAGTGGGAACACCATCATCCCTAAGCAGAATAAGCATTCTGAGTAGCTAACTTTCAACAGAACAGTGTTTGTATAAAAGGAGAAAATGTACACTCTTGATTTTTTTTTGAGTTTCCAACAAACTTAGTTTATACTGTTCTCCATCTTCTAGTGATGAAGTTCTGGCCATTAGCAACACCGTGACAGCTACTCAACTCAAGAAAGAAATATGTACCTATTGCAATATTTATAATAATGCAATACCCAATGCAGAATATGATCAATAATGTGATCAGCATGTGTGAGCTCTGTGTGTATGTGTATGCACTTCTATATCAAGTAATGAGTGGAAGAACAACTACTTCTTTGATACCTACATTATGGGCTTTAATCTTTTCACCTTTCATTTGGATGACCTCTTACATTGTACAGTGAAAACAAATTATGTCTATGATCAGAAATGATGCCAATGAAGCCATTATATACAATAGAATACTAAGGGTTGATAGTAAATATCTAAATTGATCTGTAATTCTGTTTGGGAGATAATTTGGTATTTGCAAACCAGGGAAAAACTAATGGTCAATACTGGAGAAACACACTATTCAAAATAAATCAGAAAGAAAGAGAAATTACAATAAAACCAAATGAAATACCATGAAGCCTTTATGTTTCTCTACAAAAAAACTTTAAAATGGGTAATAGTAGTAAGGTAAACTTGGCCACGAAAGGAACTACATTGGTATAAGTGGCATCTTGACTTTGCCAGTGAAATGACCACTCATGCCCCCACATGATGCTCTCAGTAATGTTGTTGATCTGGTTATTTTTATCTCTTTCTGCAGATTAAGTGGCCTTTGCAAAGTCATTCAGCTGGGAAGTGTGAACAAGAGCTGAAACTCAGGGCTCCTGACTAGAGTTCTATTCTAACGATCCTCTAAAAAAAGGAAATACATTTGGGAATTCCGCATTTGTGGTGTGAACAAAGAAATATCCTTAATAGATATACAGACCCCTAAAAAAAGATGGAAAAATTGCTATACAATGTTCTGATTGTTATAACATATTGCTTGATTTTTCTGTCAAAATGATCTAACATATTACCCAAACTCCATGGAATAGAACAGGTACCATAGGTGAGACGGGGTATAAAGAACAGGGCCCTTCTCATACTGAGCACTGACCAGCACACCAGACATCGTAATAGGCTTCAACAGCCGCTTGCTCATTGAACTCTTAGAAAATTCTATGAGAGCAATCCCCACTCTCCATTTACAGGTGAGCAAAACGGGGCCCAGAGAAAGTTGAGTAGCTTAGGGAGCTCTCCTAAGACCAGCTTAGAGATCTGAAGCTAGGCTGTTGTGGTTCTGAAGTTCTTGGCTTTTCTTTGTTTTTCTGTTTTGTTTTTGTCTAATAGGTTTGTTGTTTTTCTTTTTAATCAAGATATGATTGCCATATAACAGTATATTTGTTTCAGGTGCACAACATAATGGTTCAATATTCATTTACATTACAAAATAACCACCACATAGGTCTAATTAATATTCATGACCACACATAGTTACAATGTTCTTGTGATGAGAACTTTTAAGATGTTCTCTTCTGAGCAACTTTCAAATATACAATGAACTGTTATGAACTACAGTCTCCATGCTGTGCATTGCGTCCCCATGACTTATTTATATTATAATTGGATACTTGAATCTTTTGACCCCTGGGACCCTTATTTCTACCCCGGAACCCCCATCTCTGGCAACCACCAATCTGTTTTCTGGCTTTGTAAGTTTTGTTTTATTTTATTTTCATTCAGATACCACATATAAGTGAAATTATATGGTATTTGCTACATAGTAGTTTTTGAATAAGCATATTTAAAACCAGCTTCTAGGGAAGTTCCTTAAATTTATAAATAAATTCATGACTAGGATATCTAAGGGGCCATAGAAGATTATGTGATGTCATGGAAATATCTAGAAATAAGATGTTATAAATCTGGGTTCACTGTGACACTGTTTACACACAACAGTGTACATATACATAATAAATATATGTGTGCATGCAACTGTTCCACCTTTGGTTAAACCAAGATAATCTCACGTGATCCTTCGGTCTTGACTTCAGCAGCTTTACCTTGACGCTGTTTTTAATAAGGGAAATTAATTCTAGCTGTCACACATCTCAGTGACTTAATATAATGGGTTTATTTATCACCCAAAGTCAGAGCATCGCCTTTCAATACTTACCATTTTACTTGTCCATTATACATCAATAACCCTGGAAAGATGCATTAATTATGTCTCTTTGCATAGCTTCTTTTGTGCTTGTCCATTATTTTAGCAAAAATATTCGGATCAGAATGTTTTACATGAGAGCATTCATTTTATCTTCTTTACGCTGCACTACTGTGGGTTCTCTGCTCTTGTTTGCGTCCCTTCTCTTTATTTAAAACTAAACAAAAACATGTTTGAAATCTACGCAACTTCAAAGGAGGTGAAGAGATGCAGTTTCACATGGATGTTTGATGAGCACTAGCTTTCTGCTGCGTTTGCAAAGTCTTCTTTCCAAATTAGTTTGGGGAGTACCTCGCTCCTCCTCAAACAAAACCGTTAAAGATGTTGTACTCATAACGCTCTCAGTGGGCAAGTCACAGAGGAAATAAAACAAATCTCCAGTGAGTATATGAAAGACATTCATTTGCACCTCACAAAATAATGCCAAGGAAGACATTTTCAAAGTTTCATTAATGCCCTGTGATTATTTGTTTGTGGGAATATAGTTCTCAGATATTGTTGATGGGACTGCACATGGACATATCTTTTAGGGAAAAAAACAGCTGGCTGGATAAAGTAAAGTGTTAGTGTATAAGCTCTGTGCTCAGCAAATCCAGTTCTAGACATTTCCCCTAAAGTGATCATCAGACAAGTGCAAGATAGTGTGTGTGTCAGAGAAAAATTGCTCACTGTGACAACGTTAACACAATTTTTAAAAAAATGAAGTAGCCTGACCAGGCGGTGGCGCAGTGGATAGAGTGTCAGATTGGGATGCAGAGGACCCAGGTTCGAGACCCCGAGGTCGCTAGCTTGAGCGCGGGCTCATCTGGTTTGAGCAAAAAGCTCACCAGCTTGAACCCAAGGTCGCTGGCTTGAGCAAGGGGTTACTCGGTCTGCTGTAGCCCCATGGGTAAGGCACATATGAGAAAGCAATCAATGAACAACTAAGGTGTCACAACAAAAAACTAATGATTGATGCTTCTCATCTCTCTCTGTTCCTGTCTGTCTGTCCCTATCTATCCCTCTCTCTGACTCTTACTCTGTCTCTGTGAAAAAAAAAAAAAAAAATGAAGTAGCTTATTTTTTCATTAATTAGGACTCATATGGTAATCCATAAATCTGCTTAAAATAGTAAGATAATTTTGTGGATGGATGGAGAGATAAATGATAGATGGCAGAAAGATAAATGATAGATAGATAGATTATTAACAAAGAAGGTGATTGAAATATGGGTTGGTCCAATCACTCAGATTAACATAAGTTTAAAAATGGGAAGATTAGTTAATATTTACTGACAATCTGTTGTACACCACGGACATAGTTAGTCCATGCAACAACTCTATGATTTGGGTATTAAAATCTATAGTTGAAAAAAGAAGCAACGAGTTCCCCTCCCAAAGACTGTAAGGGACAGATGTGAGATTTCAACCCAGGACAATTCATTTCCAAATCTGATGCTCTTTCTCCTGCCCCACGCTGTTTCCACAGTGGTTGAAACTTGTCTGCATTTGCTCTCCACTTGTTGGCATTTTCCCATTTTCCAGCCACAGCCACGGCCCATGCGCCAGACCCGGCAGCACGCTGACTTCCTGCCCGTGGCTGTGCTGCCGGCTCACCTCCCTGACATGCACGCGTGAGCGGTTCCCCGGCGCGCTGGGGCAGCTGGCATTACACCCAGCCAGAGCGACTGGGAAGTGCAGAGAACTCCTCTGAGAGAAGGCAACATCTGTTTGATAGGCAATGAAAACGAAACCCGTAATAAACTCATTGCAGGAGCCAGAAAAATGGCTCCTCGAAGTGCTGGTTATTCATTTTATGCAAGGAGAGTGCTTGACAAACGGGAGAGCAGCATGTCCGGAAGAGAATGATCACAGCCAGGGGGTGAGGCCGCTGGCACCGCGAGCAGGCGCAGGCGACGGCGGATGAGCAAGCACGTGCAAAGCGTGCACGCAGAGCCTGCGCCACCTGTGGCTTGCTCCTGGCACAGCGGTGTGACCCAGGTGCTTGGACGGGGTGTGCATGTGCCAGGAACGACTTCCAAGGCAACAGCTCTGACTTTCTCACCACTCCAGACTGCCAAGCTGCTATCCATTCAGCCATGCATGCACTTTTTCTTTATTCGTCCATTCACTGCTTCTTTTATTCAAATATTGATTACAAACACTATTGAAAACATCCTTTTTTTCTGAAATGAAATGAAAACTAGGCTCGTGATCATTTTTCAGTATACAGTATATGTATAGTGAATCATGATGCTGTATAGCTGAAACTAATATGTTATGTCAATAATATCTCAAAAAATATATATATATTTTTTGTATTTTTCTGAAGCTGGAAACGGGGAGGCAGTCAGACAGACTCCCGCTGGATCCCATTGGGATCCACCCGGCATGCCCACCAGGGGGGATGCTCTGCCCATCTGGGGCAGTCACTCTGTTGCAACCAGAGCCATTCTAGTGCCTGAGGCAGAGGCCATGGAGCCATCCTCAGTGCCCAGGCCAACTTAATGGAACCTTGGCTGCGGGAGGGGAAGAGAGAGACAGAGAGGAAGGAGAGGGGGAGGGGTGGAGAAGCAGATGGGCGCTTCTCCTGTGTGTCCTGGCCGGGAATTGAACCCAGAACTCCTGCACGCCAGGCCAATGCTCTACCACTGACCCAACCAGCCAGGGCCAAAAAATATATTCGTATTAGTATATGCCTTAATTCAGGGGTCCCCAAACTACGGCCCGCGGGCCGCATGTGGCCCCCTGAGGCCATTTATCCAGCCCCTGCTGCACTTCTGGAAGGGGCACCTCTTTCATTGGTGGTCAGTGAGAGGAGCACATTGACCATCTCATTAGCCAAAAGGAAGCCCATAGTTCCCATTGAAATACTAGTCAGTTTGTTGATTTAAATTTACTTGTTCTTTATTTTAAATATTGTATTTGTTCCCGTTTTTTTTCTTTTTTTTTTTTTACTTTAAAATAAAATATGTAAAGTGTGCATAGGGATTTGTTCATAGTTTTTTTTTTTTTATAGTCCGGCCCTCCAACGGTCTGAGGGACAGTAAACTGGCCCCCTGTGTAAAAAGTTTGGGGACCCCTGCCTTAATGGGTATTTTAGTTATATTATACTCTACAGAAGTTTTCTTATAGAAGTGTAAAAGAAAGCATAAATAAATAGTAGATTAACATTCATTGAATTTTCATTAATAAGATATAAATGGATATAACAAAATGGATTGAAGAAGAAAAGAAAATAATTGAAGGATAAAAATCATCCTTGATAACAACTATATTGGATAAAGTTAGTCTACTGGTTGTAATTTTGATTGTGAGTATAGATTAGTAGAAAGAAAAGTTAGCCTCTTTTTTCCTGGATTGTGTGTAAGAAGGATCCACTTAGTGTTTTTCTCAGGCATTATATACCAGGTGGAGGGCAAAAGAGTTTCTAGGATAAAAGTTGTCCTTAGATGAGCATACCATACAAGCCAGGTAAGTTCTCTATGTCATTATTGTTCCCATTATCCTTTATTCTTGAATGTATTTTAATTTTATTCTCTAAACTCCCAGATGTATTTTCTCTGTATCAAAAAGTATAGGGAAGAGATAAAAAGAGAAAGAACAAGAGAGAGGGAAAGAAAGAGAGAGAGAGAGAATAGGACGGAACAAAATCTCCTAAACATCAATAGCACTGGGGATCAAAATTTTTGTTGCATCCACAAAAACACTTGTTCTTGCCTAATTCGAGTGTGCTGATCTCAAATCTGACATTGGTTTTTCTCTGTAAGCTACAGCTTTTTTGAAATTCAAGATTTTAGGTTTTCATCTTATTATAAAATTTTCAACATTTAGTTTAATATAATGAATAGAATGTCTTCTTGGGCATCATCTTTGTGAAAATATAATAATTTATATAATGCAGTGAATACACTAATACACTAAAAGATATGATTGCATCAGAATTTTTCCACAATTTCAAAACAGAACATGTTAAAACACTTTAATTATAAAATTTGCACAAAACTTATTTAAATTATATTCAGGCAAAATTTGCGTTTGTAGCTCTTGCATTTGTGTACTTTTTGAGGACTATCTCGTTTGATGCTCCAGCAGTAATCTGCTCATCACTAACAGCTCCAAGATTTTCAGGAAACTTATCAAGGTGACTGTTCAGGATGTGATTTTTAAAGCTCATGTGACATCCAATGTCGCGGAAAGCCAACAGCATCCTTTGAACCAGAAGTTCATAGTTTTCTGCTCTTTTGTTGCCAAGGAAGTTCTTTGTAACTGCCACAAAAGACTGCCATGCTGCTTTCTCCTCCTTATTCATCTTCCTGCCAATTCTTCATCATGTATGAGAGTTCGAATTTGAGGTCCATCAAATACAGCTGCTCTTCTTCTCGAAAGACAAGGCAGGAAAACCAGAAATAATATGTTGAAAGCATTCACTTTCTCTATTCAAAGCCTGAACAAACTGCTTCATTAAGCCAAGTTTGATGTGAAGTGGGGGAAAAATGATCCTGTTTTGATTAACTACAGGCTCATTCACAATATTTTGCATCCCTACTTCCAGAGCTTCATGTTTCGACCACTCCTTCTGTGTCCAGTGTTTCTCCCAAGCTCGGCTGTCCCACAAACACAGAAAGCAAGGATATTTTGTGAAACCTCTCTGTTGTCCTAGCAGGAAATTTACCATTTTAAGATCCACACAAATGAACCAGTTATGCTCCTCATACTTCAGAAAGTTGAGGACAATTTTTATATCATTATAATCTTCTCGTAGATGAGTTGAATAACCAATTGGAACTGCTGCATAAACATTACCGTTGTGTAGGAGAACACGTTTTAGCTCAATTTAGAGCTGTCAAGAAATAGCTGCCGTTCTGTTGGACTGTAAGTGGTAACACCTAGCTGGCTGAGAAGGCTACTGATATCACGACAGTAAACAAAGTGTTTGTCTTCGGAAAAAAGTCCACAAAAATTTGTTCACGCTCTTGAAATAGGATACTTTAGCTGACTGGTGAAGTACATTCTTTTCTTGAAGCCTGGAGGCTAATAACTCAGCTGCTTTCTTTGATAGGCCCAAATCTCTTACTAAGTCATTCAATTCAGGTTGGCTAAACTGCTGGGGGGTTAATGACTGCTTGGAATCAGAAGAAGACCCTTCACATTCTACAACCATTTCCTCATGCATCTTATCAAAGTATAATTGATTACCATGTTCACTTTCTTCATCCTTAGAGGAAATAAAACCATTGAAAACTGGAACCGGGAGTGTCTCATAGTGTGGGATAGGTTGTATTGCTGAAGGAATATTAGGATATGCAATCATATGCCATTTTTTCTTACCAATGCCCTTTGTATGGATCAGACAGAAATAACAGTCACTGCTGTGGTCCTTAGGTTCACGCCAAACCATGGGAATACCAAAAGGCATTCCTTTGTGTTTTCCTTTTGTCCAGTCATGAAGCATTTCCTCACAATTATGACACACAATATGAGAAGCCCAAATCTTGTCTTGATCGCCAAGGGGAACTCGAAAATAGGCAATATATGCACGTGTCACAAATGATGAAATATTGCGCCTTTGACTTTGAAGTATGTAACAGCCACATATATAACAGAAGGTGTCAGGACTATTCTTATATTTACGCCTACTCCAAGAAGCCATGATTCAATCTTAAAACAAAATAAGAGGGTGTTTTTATCAGATAATAATTTTTACATTTGACAACAACTATAATTATGTAAAAGTGATGTTTGTAAAACATTAATTGCCTTGTGGTTATGTTCAATCCAAGAGTTGTTGCCCTTTAACTCCTATTTAAAAACCAATGCATGCCATTAACTATAACAAAAAGAAATTAAAATTGCATAAAAACTAGAGCATGCACCAAAAAATGGATTTCATATTTGGAATCAATGATGCAGAAATATATAGAAACAGTTCTAAAACCTCATGCAGCAGAAAATGGAAAAAAAAATTATTCCCCAGTGATGGTAGGAAGAATCAGATCATGAGTCTAAGAAAATGAAAAATCTTTGCGATGGAGCAATGGCAGTGTGGGCCAGTTAGCCTTCCCCACTTTCTGTGGCTGACTTTGAAGACTTAATCGTTATCATTTATTAAGGATGCAGAAATTTTCTGTCCTTTATATATGTAGAAAGTAGAACTAACATGAAAATGGAGGCCATCCTGTTCCCCACCCTTTTCTTTCCCCTGCATCAGGAAGTCACCATGCTGCACTGCAAGACATATGACCCTCGGTGCCATCTGGCCTTGGGTTTGAGTCTGCATATCTCTGTTTGCTAGCTCTCCGTCCCTGGAAAAGTTCCATGTTCAGCATACTCATCCATAAAATAGATACAATAATAATATTTGGCTGATATGATTGTGGTAAGCATTAAGTGAGATAATATTTATGTACTTGGAAGAATGGATGTTGCATGCTAATTTTCAATAAACAGTAGCAATTATTACTATAATCATAACTGTGATTATTTTCCCTGAGCCTAAGTTTCTTCATTAGTTAAATTGGAATAATGATACATAAGGCTGGAGTAAAAATAAATAATGTGAGTTTTATGCATACTAAATGATAACAGTATCCCTTCTGGCTTCAAATAGACAGAGATGAAGATACCTGGCTTATCGGGATTTGTTTATGAAGTGGTATATAATCAAATAGTGATGGACATTTAATTAAATTATTGCAGCAAGAGAGGTTCTAACGCCAAGATCCCGAGCTAGAATGTGGCATGTTCAATATGAAAGAAAATCAATATCCGGAAAGTTGAGGTGACATTTCATAAATAGAAAAGAAATAGCAATAATTTTAAAATCACAAATTTAGATGTTCAACAACTTAGACATTTATTTTAGGACTGGCTACAAAATTATTATGAAAATTAAGCCATACTGTGTCACAAAATGCATACGTAGATGTTCAAAGGCACTACGCCTCATCTTGTGAAGAATATTATCTTGGTACGATTGTACTTACGGTGCCTCACACCATGATGGGAGGGCCTACTATGCTCTTTTTTTATGCTGATCCTGGTGCCCAGAGTGTCCTTCCCTCTCTTGTCCACTTAGTCAACTTCTTGCATCTTCAGAATCCACCTTCTTCATGGCTCTCACCCATATCTCTCTCATTCAATGAATAGTCTATGTTCTTCTCATCTACATTTCTATATTATCTTATAGTTACTTTTAAAAAGCACTATATTTCATGTAGTTTAATGAATTTTTTTTATTATTGAGTTTATTGGGGTGACATTGGTTAATAAAATTATGTAGGTTTCAGCTGTACAATTCTATAACACTACAGCTGTATATTGTATCATGTGTTTGTCACCCCAAGTCAAATCTTCCATCTCTATCTCCCCATTTACCTTCTTTTACCTCTACCCCTTTCCCTCTTGTAATCAACATATTGTTGTTGTATCTATAAATATTTTTTAATTTGAAAGAATATGTTCATCCCTGTGTTCATTGCAGCATTATTTACAATAGCCAAGCTTTGGGAGCAGCCCAAGTGCCCATTATGAAAAAGCTGTACATAGAATAGAAAAGGAAATCTTACCTTTGCAACAGCATGGATGGATCTGGAGATTATTAAGCTAAGAGAAATAAGCCAGTCAAAGAAAGACAACTACCATAGGATTTCACTGATGTGTGACATCTAATGAACAGAGTAAACTAACAAGCAAAATAGAAACAGACTCCTAGATAAAGAGAACAGACTGACACCTGTAAGAGAGGGGGGGGGGATTGGGGACTGGGTAGAAAAGGTAAAGGAAGTAAGCAAAGAAAAAACATTCATTTAAGTTAATTTTTATAAATCTATGTCCCCCATGAGATTTTTATTTTATTTTTATTTATTTTTTATTTATTTTTCCAAGGACAGAGAGAGAGTCAGAGAGAGGGATAGATAGGGACAGACAGACAGGAACGGAGAGAGATGAGAAGCATCAATCATTAGTTTTTCGTTGCGACATCTTAGTTGTTCATTGATTGCTTTCTCATATGTGCCTTGACCATGGGGCTACAGGAGACTGAGCCCCTTGCTTGAGACAGCGACCTTAGGTCCAAGCTGGTGAACTTTTGCTCAAACCAGATGAGCCTGCGCTCAAGCTGGCGACCTCGGGGTCTCAAACCTGGGTCCTCTGCATCCCGGGCTGATGCTCTATCCACTGCATCACCATCTGATCAGGCCCCTGTGAGATTTGAGACCTTTAATGGGGAGATAAAAACTGTCTTATTACTTAGATTTTGTCTTCATCGCATGTATTACTATGTATTATTGTTTTCTGTTTGCCTGTTATCTGTTCGTCTTTCCTATGAGTATGTTAGCTTCATGATGACAGAGTCTTTACCTGTGTTCTCTACCATATCCTCAGAATCAGAAAATATTTTGCATATAGAAGGCACTCAATACATATTTGTGGAATGATAGGATCATATGTACAGAAATTAGAATAGTGCCTTGTACCCAGAAGAGTTGTGTTGAATTTAACAGCCAAAGTACACAGCGGCGGAATATTAGCTGTCATTCAGAGGCTGGAGGTTTGCAATGACAGGCTGCGTTAGTTATCTGTCAGTGGGATCTTCCAGAGGCAAAGCTGTGAGATGGGGAAGATGGAAAACAAGGTCCGCACAGAAAGAATAACCTGCTGTCCAGGCACAGAGGCATAGAAGAGCAGGATGTGACTGGAGACCTTTAGCAAACGATGCAAGATGAAGCTAGAGTCACTAGAGAACCCCGGAAAATGCACAGGCAGGGGAGAAATTGAAGGACTGCGGTGCTGTGTTAACACGTCTGCATGGAGGATGCCAAAAAAATGCTGGAGCCATAGCAGATTTTGGTCAATCAATTAGGGGAATGTGTTTGTGCTGCGAGCATAGGGTTGGCTATCTGCAATCTCCGCTTCCCCTTTCTGATGAGCAAGAGCAGCATCTCCGAACCCAGGGCCTGGAGCGCAGTGTGCGTGCACGTGCCCGCTGCCCAGAGCCCAGCTGCCAACAGCGCCAGGAGAACGTAGATGGCGAATGACAGGTACAGACAGGGCTTTGGAGTGACCTTGGAAGGAGACACCTGTTGCTGCTTTCTCAGTGCTTGAAATCACTGAAAATCACCTGAAATGCTACTTATTTCCAGGAATTAAAAAACAACAAAAACTTGCGCAGCTCCTGTGCCTCAGAGACCAAGACAACACATAGAATCCCCTCTGCAATTCTAATAAAGACCCTTTAAAAATGATGGAACTTTTACTCTTATAAAGGTCTCAGAAAGGTAGGGTGTAATGAGTAGGGTTTTTTTAGAGCAAATACATCTGAAGTACTTTTCTATCACTCTGGCAGAAACTATTAAAAGAAATCAA
Organism: Saccopteryx leptura; assembly: GCF_036850995.1. Lineage (NCBI taxonomy): Eukaryota > Metazoa > Chordata > Mammalia > Chiroptera > Emballonuridae > Saccopteryx > Saccopteryx leptura. The sequence goes on along the minus strand of NC_089511.1, from coordinate 14,484,826 downwards.
TATGTTCAGTTCAATTCAGTTGCACAACCTCTTCTGACAGGTTCTCATTTGTATATTGCTGTCAAGGCACCAGAGGAGGAGCGATAGATCAGTTAAAGAACAATATACATATTTTCAGATTTATTTGTATAAACGCATTACAATTATGCACAGAGACAGAGAAAACTTATATAATGATATTATTATATAATATCTAGATTAATTAGAATATTCTAATGACATGGCTGGGGCATAAAATTAGTAAAGCAAGAAAAATCGAAATCGATTGTTCTATCAGGACAACATTCAACTCCCCAGAAAAAGAATTCTGATGCCAACCACAAACGCTGAAGAAAATCTGCAAATGGAATAGCTAAGAATTCTGTGGAGAACACAAAAGCAGGCAGACTTTGGTGTGTGTGTGTGTGTGTGTGTGTGTGTGTGTGTGTGTGTGTGTGTGTGTTGGGAAGGGCGGATGGCAAAGTGACTAGCATGGTGGTCGTAAATTTAAACCGGAAGCAAACTATGCTTAGATAAAGCATAACAAAATTTCTAAAACCCAAAATTGAAGAAAAGAGACATCTTTGAAGCCTCCAGAGAGAAATGCAGCACATTTACTATACAAGGGAAAAAATGATTTAAACACCACGGATTCATCCTGCTCCTATGAAAGCCAGAAGAGCAAATGATAGTGAAGTAGCATTTTTTATTATTGAACTTTTTATCTGAGATAATTTTATCACAGTCAGAAAATACAGCACCCAAGATCCATGGAGCCTTTACCCAGTTTTCCTCGATGGGTGCAAGCACGGCACAGTGTCACTGCTAGTAGCTAGAACCTTGACCCTGGTATAGTCAGGACGCAGGGCATTTTCACCCCCACAGGCATTCTCCATGTTGTCTTTCTGCAGCCACACCCTCCTTCTCCCACCCCGCCTCCCCACTAAACTCTGACAACCCTTGAGCAGTCTCTGTTCCCATCATTCTGTCATATAAATGCTATATAAATGAAATCATGGATTAGGCAACCCTTGCAATTTAATTTTCTTTCTTTCACTTGGCATAATTTTATGAGATCCCTCCAGAAGACTGTGTGTATCGATAGTATGTCACTTTTTAGTGCTAGCTACAGCTCTATAGTGTGGAGCAGGGGTCCCCAAACTACGGCCCACGGGCCACTTGCGGCCCTCTGAGGCCATTTATCCGGCCCCTGCCGCACTTCCGGAAGGGACATCTCTTTCATTGGTGGTCAGTGAGAGGAGCACAGGAGTACTGTATGTGGCAGCACCGCACACTTGCATCACTTATTACGGCTAGCAGTGACATATATGGAACCGGACATTGACCATCTCATGGCCCATAGTTCCCATTGAAATACCGATCAGTTTGTTGATTTAAATTTATTTGTTCTTTATTTTAAATATTGTATTTGTTCCCATTTTGTTTTTTTACTTTAAAATAAGATATGTGCACTGTGCATAGGGATTTGTTCATAGTTTTTTTTATAGTCCGGCCCTCCAACGGTCTGAGGGACAGTGAACTGGCCCTCTGTGTAAAAAGTTTGGGGACCTCTGGTGTGGAGGTACCAGAGTGTATTTAATCATTAGCAACTGAAGTACTTAGAACTTTGTTTCCAGTTTGAGCATATTGTGAATGAAGCTGCTATAAACATTCTATACAGACTTGTGTAACAGTAAGTTTTCTCTGGCATACATGCCCTCAGTGCGAGTGTTGAGTCACATGGGGTTTGCATGCAAAGTTTTCAGAAGACCTTTCCAAACATTGATCTTGAGCAGCTGTCCCATCCTCATTTCCACCAGCAATACATGCGCGATGCAAGTTTTCTGCCCCTTGGCCAGCAGTCTGAGTTGTCACGTTTTTAAAAGTAATTCTGATAAAAGCGGAGTAATAACTCCCTGTAGTTTTGATTTGCATTTCCCTAATAGATGCTACTGCCAAATATCATCCATTTGATTAGTTACCACCTATTTATCCTCTTCAGTGAAATGTTTTTATATATCTCTTGCCCATTTTCTAATTGGACTATTTATATATTTTTCTGACTTTGGAAAATTCTTTATATATTCTAGATATTTGCTCCTTACCTATGGGATTTGCAAATATCCAACAATGTTGCTTGTTTTGAAAAGTGAGTGTTGCCCTGCTTTTTTTAATATGAGAAATCTGAGATATGGGGAGGTCAGGTGACTTTTCAATATACATGAAAATCAATTGCCTGAGCCTTGGCCGGTTGGCTCAGTGGTAGAGCATCAGCCTGGTGTGCGGGAGTCCCAGGTTCGATTACCGGCCAGGGCACACAGGAGAAGCGCCCATCTGCTTCTCCACCCCTCCCCCTCTTTTCCCTCTCTGTCTCTCTCTTCCCCTCCTACAGCCAGGGCTCCATTGGAGCAAAGTTGGCCTGGGTGCTGAGGATGGCTCTGTGGCCTCTGCCTCAGGTGCTAGAATGGCTCTGATTGTGGCAGAGCGATGCCCCAGATGGACAGAGCATCCCGGTTGGGCGCATGCGGGAGTCTGTCTGACTGCCTCCCTATTTCCAACTTCAGAAAAATACAAAAAAAAAAAAAAAAGCAATTGCCTGTTATGTGTTTTGAATTAAGTTTATTGTTTTTTTCCACCTCCCCGTGTCCCCTGACATGGAAGGCCTAAGAGACAGGTCGATTAGGAGACAGGTAGACAGAGTCTGCATTCTATCACAAACCTAATTCTCGTCTGTACACATCCCACCCCCTCCCGCAATCTGAGCAAATCCCTATCAACAATACTGAGTCTCCAGCCCTGTTTTTCTTGGTCCCCCTCATTTTCAGATGTCTAAGTTGAGAGACTTGACAGACACATTCTACAAGTCATTATTATTGGTAACACAGTGAGTCTCAATTCCCTAGTCGTTTACAACTCTGCTGCTGATGTAACTTACCAGAATCTTACCCGCTTATTTAAAAATATGCCCAGGTTTATCTTCTACTTTATCACCGTTTTTAAAAAAGCTAAAATTATTATCTTGTAAATGTATAATTTCACAAATGTATTCTTCTATAGAGTCATCTTAGGCTGCTGCTGTTTCCACTTATTTTTTCTTTTAGTAGCAATGCAGGCAGGGGGTTTTCACTCTCCCTTGACATGAGATAGATAGAGAGAATGCAGACCTTCTGCATTGAATTCCACCTGGGACACTGTGCCGTCACGAAGAGAGAAGAGCTTGAAACTCTCTTCCTTTTCAAACGTTTCTTAGAGCAGAGGGTAAAACGCTGACTGGTTTCGACTTAATCGCTGTATCTTAGATTGTACAGAAGAAACTTCACAACTGTTTTTATTTAAAATTTACCATCATTACATATATATGTATACAATAATATATGTAATTCGCTCATTATATAGAGGAGTCAATTCAAAAGGATTCAGTGACTTTTCTAAGATACTTGTATTGCACCTTGACATCTGTCCCAGTGCTGTTAATTGCACACTCAGGTATTTCACCAAATTAACACCATTTATAAGTAAATCAGAAAAAACTAAGAACTATATGAACCCATACATAGATGGGACATAAAAATGAGACTCAGAGACATGGACAAGAATGTGATGATAACAGGGGGTGGGGGGGTGGGGAGGGGGACAAGGAAAACCAGATAGAAGGTGATGGAAGACAATTTGACTTTGGGTGAGGAGTATGCAACATAATCGAATGTCAAAATAATCTGGAGATGTTTTCTCGGAACATATGTACCCTGATTTAACAATGTCACTGCATTAAAATTAATAAAAATAAGATAAAAAATTAACACCATTTAGACTATTGTTAGGTCAACCTTAAAAGTTGACCATGAAACAAGGCAATTACTGAAACATAAAGTACGTATATGGGATTATTTATTTAGACTTTGTGATGTGGGCTTTATCTTGGCTTCAACTAACAGATCACTTTATCACAGGACTCAGGTGGGAATTCAGAGGTTCAGAAGTCTGCACTTTTCCTGTGGTATTAGCTTACCCAAGACCCATTTATAAAAAATAAGCAATCTTCGAATTTGAAAAGTATTGCCTTCACATTCAAGCTATCGGATATATCAGCATCCCAAATAATGAGAAATGGATTTCTATTTATCATCTCTTTGACTTCAGTTTATTTTCCCTCTGCCAGATGGAAATGTCACCAGATGAAGACGCTACCCCATGTGATGTTTCTGTGCGAATGACAGGTAATTATTGCTTTAACTCAAGGGCTCATATGCTAAGGGATTATCGACGGTTCTGATATCATTACAATACACACTGGGAAAAATGATTCCAGAATACCGTATTAGACTGGCTGGGATGAGGTAGGCAATTACCTCCAAGGATGAGATATATCACTGTCACCTCAGAGCCTCTTAGAGTGTGAACACAGGGAATGACACTCATCAAGGGACAGTAAGAAATAACACTAATGTTTGACATGTTTATATAGTGTCTACTTGCTGAAGGAACCAAACTGGGGAGCTTTCTTGATAAAACATCACCTGAGTTTCCACTTACATCTGAAATATGGCACCTCACGTACTTGTTGGCATCATTATCTCGTATATAGCTTGTCCTGTGAACTTCAGGATAAAAAACAGAATGAACAAATATATGGCATTTAAAGGGAATTTAGAGATATTATTTTCCAATTCTGTCTCTTGACGAATGACCCAGCTCCGTAGTCCCTTCCTATAAACACTCTGAACTCACTCCATGCATGGCAGGTTCTAGACCTCAATCCTAAATGCTGTGTTTTTGAAATAGTTGACACAACTTGCTAGTCAACTCTCCTGTGTCTATTTTGTATTACACTATTGTAGACTGTTCATTGAAGTCTTTTGTGACTGTATTTCTTTCAGATCTTCCTTTCCTATTAGCTCCTCCCTCAGAGAAAGGATTACAAATGGGAAACCATCTCATTAGACCTCACAATACTTATTAGGGTGTATTTGCTAGTGGATTAGTACATGGATGCTCTTTCCTTTTATCTGCTGCTCCAGCAAGCGAATGTTCTAGGACCCAGTATTTATATTGGACAATATTAGAGGAAGTTTGGTGCAGATTTCATAATTTACGGGCTGTGTAAAAGATTTGTTAATTATGTCTATCAATTGAAACATTTGCTTCAAGAGAAAATGCCTAGACTGGCATTGAATTAAAATTTTTTTGAAAATGGAACATGTTATTCCATAAACAAATGATCCCAAGCTTAGTGGTGTTAAACAATAATTTGATTATTTTCACTGATTCTGTATGTCAGAAATTTGGCAAAGGCACTATAACATTAACTTTTCTCTGTGTCAAAGTGTCCTCAAATGACTGAGGATGATTTAACTGCTGAGGAGCTGGAAGAGCAGGGACTGTGAATTTATTTTCATGGTTACTTCTTCACTCACACATCTGATGCCTGAGTTGTGATGGCTGAAGGGTACACTCAGCTGGTCCTCTGAAGCAAAACACCCATAGGTTGTCTCTAGCACAGCAGTCTCAGAGCATTTAGATTCCCTGCCTGGCCACTTCTCAGATCTCCAAGAGCAAATGTTACAGCTAACAAAGTGAAAACTCTATGACTTTTTAGGATCTAGGTTTGGAATTCATCTCGCCATAGTTTATGGGCTGAGGCAGTGGTAAGCCTACCTGAATTCAAGGAGATGGGCAGACACTCCATCCCTCAGTTGAGGAATGTCTAGAAATTGTTCAGCTGTTTTGAAACCTTCACAGACACACAGATCTTATTCACAAAAGAAGAAATTCAAAAGGGAGTATACATATACGCACGTGCACCTGTGTTTTTGAGAGGAGATTATAAATAGATAGATGGATAGCTAGATAGACAGACATTATAGATAACCATATATTAAATATTCTAATACTAACAATGTAAAATAAAACACTCATGACAAACTATACATGTTCATGTATGCTTACAGTGAGTATTATAGAAGGGACTATACCAGATGATTAAAATATGGTTACTTATAGGTAGAAGGAATTAAAATACTTAAAAAAACACTAATCAAAAATGAAATACCATATTATATTTATTAAATTAGTCTTTATAAATTGGTAATAGCTAATGAATGTCTGCGTCTGGCTGTTCACGTTAACTGATGAGAGCTGATGAAAGTGCTCATTAGTGCAGCTCTTTTAGAAAGTGAGTTGGCCAGATGACATCTTAAAATAATCCTACCTTTGTCTCAATGATTCTAATATTATCATTTTAAATATAGCAATTCTTTTCAGTATATAAAAGTATATTCTTCGTATAGTATTTCTATTTTTAATAAAGCATAATCAACATTCCAGATTCAAAAAGATGGGTAAATAATTGTTATTGGTAAATAAGATAGTCATTAAATATAATAATGATGAATATTTTAAAAATTACATGGGCTAATTTCCATGTCATCATGTCAATTAGGCAAAGAGGATGCAAATCCATATGCTTGTGTGTGTGTATGTGTACCACACACACAGTGGCATATGAGTGGGAGGGTCTATGAATAGACACATTTAGTTAGGCAAATGCAGATAGAAGTAGATAGGTAGAGATAGAGAGAGATCAGTGATAAGTTTAGTTATACAGATGGAACAAAAGTAGGTTCACAGTTGTAAGTACACGGAACAGAGTTTATTTTAATGTTATTATTCATTCATTATTGTATTATTTTTCATATGAACAACTGTAGACCTACTTTTGCCCCACCTTGTCTGCATTTATGGCAGGTAATTCGGTTGCCATCATTGATAAAAATAATTTAATAATAATCATATGTTACCTCCAGCAGGTACCACTGAGATCCACTCTATTCCTAATGAAACAATGGAAGTACGATAGATATCTATTTTTTTCTCCTGTTTTTTTTTTTCTTTTTTTTTGGTGGAGATGCCGGGGATCAAATCTCCTGTTTTTTTGAATTAAACTTGTTGTGTTGACATTAGTTTAAAAAATACTGTATCAGTTTCAATTGTACAATTCTATAACACATCGTCTGTACATTGGATTGTGTGTTCACCACCCCAAGTCAAGTCCTCTTTTATCACCATTTATTTCCTCTTTACCCTATTCTGGTAATTACCATGCTATTGTCTGTGTTTGTGAGTTGCATTATTTTTTTTCATTTAATCCCTTACCCTTTGGTCTCTAAGTTTTTATTTCTTACTATTGTTATTAAAATATCAGTGAGCCCTAGTTTGTATGGCGAGTCCAGGAGGGTGATGTTAAATCCATGGTAATAACTGTGGCTGTAATATGGGGTGAGATATGCCAAGTATGATCAGCCCCCTGTGCCATTTATCAACAACAGATCTTTGAGTTCATTATATTTCCAATGCAAGAGCATCTCACTCTTAACTGTGTATGTCTTCTGATGCATTCAGTAGATTTCGTACACAGACATTAGTGTTAGAGAATGAGTTACTGGAGAAAAAACTCATATTTGCATCCCCAGGACCTAGAAAAGAGAAGATCTGTGGAAAAGGACTTGATAACAGCATAATAAAGAATCAGTGTTATGATCTATGGTGCAACTGTTTGGCCAGTGGGCAAACCCATAGGTCATGTTGCATCTTCCCTAGGACTGCTCAGCTCCGTACACTAGTCTGTTGTGCCGTTTAATTTTAAATGCAACTATATGATAAAACTTTCCTTCAACTAGGAGCGTGCTTTGAGCTTCAATTCAACACTAGAAGATTAGTTATATTAATCCTGAATTTCTTTTTAAGGCATAGGTTAGTGAAATCTATTCTGCCCTCTAGCTACCTAGAGTCCTCCAGCCACTGGCTGTCTTAGAGCACAGTCATGGGTCCTGAACTCTTCATTTCTTTTATTTTGCAATGGACAACCAAAACAGGAAGACTCTAGAACCCTTCTGCCTGAAAAATACGTACAACGTTTTATCTGAAACACCAGGATCGCCAGTGCTTGCTAATGATTGTTTCTCCATTCGGATTCTCGTCTTATTTTAAAAGGATAAAATGTCTATTTTCTCTTGTTTGAGAATTAAAATCAAACAAATAAACAAACAAACAACAATCTTCTGGAAGTCACAGAGTTCATTCCAGAAGCTGTAACAAAGCAGACCCTGACAACTGTTCTATCAAGAAATCTAAACTCTATTTAAGGTAGTTAATCTACATGAAACACTTTTTTCTTTCAATAGGTAGACTAGTCTTTATTAATTAATTCTTAGAGACACGTGCCAGATACCTGGTGCCCTAATCATAGGAACAATGTTTATTTTTCTTCATTCTGAAAGAGGTTCATAGAAAACAAAGGTACAGGGCACTTTAACTTATAGTGCAAAGTTGACCTTTTCAACTCTGGAAATAGATTTTAAAAAAATCAGCAACAAAAATCAGAATATGGCCCTGCAGAATGTATGTGGGGCCTAGTGTCCTGTTTCAGTTTCTCTGTTTAATGAATCACCTCAGTGAATGAGTCACGTTCCTTCTGTGGGTTACAGAACGGGGCCATGTCCCCACCGCTCTCCGACTCTACAGAACGGGGCCGTGTCCCCACCGCTCTCCGACTCTACAGAATGGGGCCATGTCCCCACCGCTCTCCGACTCTTCGACTCTACAGAACGGGGCCGTGTCCCCACCGCTCTCCGACTCTACAGAACGGGGCCGTGTCCCCACGGCTCTCCGACTCTACAGAACGGGGCCGTGTCCCCACCGCTCTCCGACTCTACAGAACGGGGCCGTGTCCCCACCGCTCTCCGACTCTACAGAACGGGGCCGTGTCCCCACCGTTCTCCGACTCTACAGAACGGGGCCGTGTCCCCACCGTTCTCCGACTCTACAGAACTGGGCCGTGTCCCCACCGCTCTCCGACTCTACAGAACGGGGCCGTGTCCCCACCGCTCTCCGACTCTACAGAACGGGGCCGTGTCCCCACCGCTCTCCGACTCTACAGAACGGGGCCGTGTCCCCACCGCTCTCCGACTCTACAGAACGGGGCCGTGTCCCCACCGCTCTCCGACTCTACAGAACGGGGCCGTGTCCCCACGGCTCTCCAACTCTACAGAACGGGGCCGTGTCCCCACCGCTCTCCGACTCTACAGAAAGGGGCTGTGTCCCCACCCGCTCTCCGACTCTACAGAACGGGGCCATGTCCCCACCACTTTCCGACTTCAAGATGTTCGTTCTGAATGAAATACAATGCAAAGGTGTCCCTCCCACCACCCCGCCAGTGTCACCGTGGCTCACAGAGGCCTGAAATCCCAAGTTCCTCTGCTCTCATTCCTACATCTTTTGTACGTTCCTTCTTTTTCTGATGTTTTTCAATAGATAGATCATATTTTGGATATGCTGTAAAGTTTAGCTCCAGAAATGTAAGTGCTTCTTCTTAATCTCCTCTTTTTCACCATTTGGTGTTCATTTTTACATCCAAGGGGGGGGGACATCCCTTTCTTCCCACCCTATACTCTAATAAATATTCTTTGCAGTCCATTAGGAAAGCTTTAAAATATATATGATATGTGTGTGTGTGTGTGTGTGTGTGTAATGTATTTCAACCCAACACAACTCATGCACAATTTAAAAGTTGCCCCCTTTCTTCTTGTTAGGAGAAAGGCTGTCATATATAACTATATATCAGTATTTAAAATCAATAAAAAATATTAAAAATAATGCCTAACTTTTGGTGGCCCAGTAGATAAAGCATCAACCTCAATGCTGAGGTCACCGGTTTGAAACCCTGGGCTTGCTAGATCAAGGTATATATAAGAAGCAACTACTATTAGGTGATGCTTTCTGTTCCTCCCTCCCTTTCTCTCTCTCTCTCTCTAAAAAAAAAAAAATCAATCAATAAAAAATATTTAAAGTATATATATTCAAGAGTTGAAAAAATACAGACTCAAAAGCCCAGAAATTCCTCTGAATAATGTCACTCAGTGGAAATTTATGAGTTTATTTACCAAAGCACGTATACTAGAATGTTGACAGTAGCATTTCTTCTGATTATCAGAATTGGAAACACGCATATGCCCATTAACAGTACACAGTGTTTTGTGTGCACAGCAGAACGAACACGCTAGGATGAGCAGAAGACATCGGCATCTTACAGGTTGGAATGAGAGGTGCTGCTTAGCTCAGCACTTGAGGAAGATAGAGAGAGAAAGCAGGATTAGGTAGAGGATGTCAAGCTTTGATCCAATTAGCCAGTCCCTAAAGATACTTTGACCAACACTGCAAAGAGTTTTATTTTAAAAGAAAGGATTGCCCATCGGAGAGTCCCGGAACTGGGGCAAGGTGGACTATGCACACCTCTGTGGAGCAGTCATTGGACGTTGGCCATCCTGGAGAGCGGCCAAGACCACACGCGGCGGTGGGGGGAGGAGGGGCGGGCGGCTTCCTCGGTTGAGTCAGTTTCAGAAAGGAGCTGAGAGCAGAGGGCTGTCTGCCGACAACACGCCCCGCTGCTCAGACAATCAGCCCGTTACTCCCGCCGGGGTTCCAGGTGTGGCTAGTGCACCGCGTTCTTCACTAGAGAACTCATGTAACAGGATCAGTAACTCTCACAAATACAACCCTGAGTAAAGGGCTTTGGGTGCAAATGAGAAATAAGACATAATTTCATTTGTAATACTAAGTACGTGGGCAGGTAAGAAGATTATATACAGTTAGAAGTCAGAATTACACCGGCTAATGCTGACGTTTAATGAGCAGAAGTGGTTATTTGTAACGTAATTTTTCTTGGTCCAGGTGCTGGGTACAAGGTGCATTCCGTCAGCAATGGAAGCACTGTTGGAGCTGCCATCTAGAATTAATTGACCATTTTATAACTAGTCACCGGAATGAGGTTGGGGACACTTTCTATAGGAAGACAGGAAAATGTGCCTTTAAATATTTTTTAAAAATTATATATTGATTTACTGAACTATCAGTTACACTGGGGAACAAAATTTTTGTTGCATCTACAAAAACATTTGTTCTTACCTAATTCAAGTGTGCTGATCTCAAATCTGACATTAGATTTCTCTGTTAGCTACAGGTTTTTTTTTTGAAATTCAAGATTTTAGGTTTTCATCTTATTGTAAAATTTGTAACATTTAATTTAACATAATGAATAGAATGTCTTCTTGGGCATCATCTTTGTGAAAATATAATAATTAATATAATGCAGTAAATACACTAATACACTAAAAGATATGATTGCATCAGAATTTGTCTACAATTTCAAAATAGAACATATTAAAACACTTATTTTAATCATAAAATTTGTGCAAAACTTATTTAAATTCTGTTCAGGCAAAAATTTGCGTTTGAAGCTCTTGTGTTTGTGTATTTGTTGAGGAGAATCTCATTTGATGCTCCAGCAGTAGTCTGCTCATCACTAACAGCTCCAAGATTTTCAGGAAACTTATCAAGGTGACTGTTCAGGAAGTGAATTTTAATGCTCATGTTACATCCAATATCTCAGAAAGCCAACAGCATCCTTTGAACCAGAAGTTCATGGTTTTCTGCTTTTTTGTTGCCGAGGAAGTTCTTTGGAACTGCCACAAAAGACTGCCATGCTGCTTTCTCCTCCTTATTCATCTTCCTTGCAAATTCTTCATCACGTATGAGGGTTCGAATTTGAGGTCCATCGAATACAGCTACTCTTCTTCTTGAAAGACAAGGCAGGAAAACCAGAAATAACATGTTGAAAGCGTTCACTTTCTCTATTCAAAGCCTGAACAAACTGCTTCATTAAGCCAAGTTTGATGTGAGGTGGGGGAAAATGATCCTGTCTTGATTAACTACAGGTTCATTCACAATATTTTGCGTTTCTACTTCCAGAGTTTCACCTTTCGGCCACTCCTTCTGTGTCGAGTGTTTCTCCCAAGCTCGGCTGTCCCACAAACACAGAAAGCAAGGATACTTTGTGAAACCTCTCTGTTGTCCTAGCAGGAAATTTACCATTTTAAGATCCACACAAATGATCCAATTATGCTCCTCATACTTCAGAAAGTCGAGTACAATTTTTATGTCATTATAATCTTCTCGCAGATGAGTTGAATAACCAATTGGAACCGCTGCATAAACATTATCGTTGTGTAGGAGAACACATTTCAGACTCCATTTAGAGCTGTCAAGAAATAGTCGCCATTCTGTTGGATTGTAAGTGGTAACACCTAGCTGGCTGAGAAGACTACTGATATCATGACAGTAAACAAAGTGTTTGTCTTTGGAAAAAAGTCCACAAAAATTTGTTCATGCTTCCTGAAATGGGATACTTTAGCTGACCAGTGAAATACATTCTTTTCTTGAAGCCTGGAGGCTAATAACTCAGCTGCTTTCTTTGATAGGTCCAAATCTCTTACTAAATCATTCAATTCGGGTTGGCTAAACTGCTGAGGGGTTAATGAATGCTTGGCATCAGAAGAAGACCCTTCACATTCTACAACCATTTCCTCATGCATTTTTTTTTTTTTTTTTTTTTTTTTTTTTTTTGCATTTTCTGAAGCTGGAAACAGGGAGAGACAGTCAGACAGACTCCCACATGCGCCCGACCGGGATCCACCCGGCACGCCCACCAGGGGGCGATGCTCTGCCCATCCTGGGCGTCACCATGTTGCGACCAGAGCCACTCTAGCGCCTGAGGCAGAGGCAAAGGAGCCATCCCCAGCGCCCGGGCCATCTTTGCTCCAATGGAGCCTTGGCTGTGGGAGGGGAAGAGAGAGACAGAGAGGAAGGCGCGGCGGAGGGGTGGAGAAGCAAATGGGCGCTTCTCCTGTGTGCCCTGGCCGGGAATCGAACCCAGGTCCTCCGCACGCTAGGCCGACGCTCTACCGCTGAGCCAACCGGCCAGGGCCCTCATGCATTTTATCAAAATACACTTGATCACCATGTTCACTTTCTTCATCCTTAGAAGAAATAAAACCATAGAAAACTGGAACGGGGAGTGTCTCAGAGTGTGGGATAGGTCGTATTGCTGAAGGAATATTAGGATATGCGATCATATGCCGTTTTTTCTTGCCGATGCCCTTTGTATGGATCAGACAGAAATAACAGTCACTGCTGTGGTCCTTACGTTCACGCCAAACCATGGGAATACCAAAAGGCATTCTTTTGCATTTTCCTTCTGTCCAATCACAAAGCATTTCCTCACAATTATGACACACAATATGAGGAGCCCAATTCTTGTCTTGATCGCCAAGGGGAACTTGAAAATAGGCAATATATGCATGTGTCACAAATGATGAAATATTGTGCCTTTGACATTGAAGTGTGTAACAGCCAGATATATAACAGAAGTGTCAGGACTATTCTTACATTTATGCCTACTTGAAGAAGCCATGATTCAATCTTAGAACAAAATAAGAGGGTGTTTTTATCAAATAATAATTTTTTACATTTAAAAACAACTAAAATTATGTAAAAGTGATGTTTGTAAAACATTAATTGCCTTGTGATTATGTCCAATCCAAAGTCGTTGCCCTTTAACTCCAATTTAAAAACCAATGCATCTCATTAATTACAACAAAAAAAATTAATATTGCACAAAAACTAGATCATGCGCTAAAAAATGGATTTTATATTTGGAATCAGCGATGCAGACATATATAGAAACCATTCTAAAACCTCATGCAACAGAAAATAAAAAAGAAACTTTTCCCCAGTGTTTTTTATAATGTGCATGTGTACATATTGGGAGTTGGAAATACAGTATATCTTTTACTTCTACTCTTCACTGACATATTTTTCAAAACTGACATTTGCAATGCATTCTGCACTTTCTGCATTTTCCATTCTTAGTGCAGCCAAACCAGAATTTTCTGCCCTGCATACTCTTTTAGGTGAAAGTAGGTCAATATCACAACTGAGAAAAATTATTTAGGATCAGAATAAATTCTGGTTCAAACTGAAAAGATCATTTCCAAAACTCTGCAACACATTCCTCACTAAAGTCCCAGCTAGGGATAAATATGTAAAAGAGAGACTTTGGGGCTTTAGCGGGCTGTGAATAATATTCTACTTTTATATTCATGGATTCAGGAAGTCATAATCTGGATGTCTACTTCTGCAAACACGCACACAAACACACGCGCACGCACATGATATAGTCTACAGGTGCACAGGAGAAACCAAGATGAATGTGGTTTGTAGTTCAACAGCTCTTATCAGCTCTTATTCCAACAGGAGAGACAGATAGGTGAACAGATAATTATCATATCACAGAGCATCTTTATCTGAAGCTTACTGACCCCTAAGTGGAAAAGGGGACTATAGCTGACATCCGTGTTTATATCAAAATATCCTATTAGCTTTCTAAGAGGTCTTGCCAGCACATCCTCTATTTAGGGAATAAATACTTTGCCTTACCTTCTCACCCTCTTAGCTGAACTGAACACGAATACCAACACACACACGTGCACGTACACCATATAATGGCAAAATGGATTTGGGAAAAAATTGATTCAAATAGCATCGCTGTATATAAATAACGGTAGGTCTAAATAGTAACTCAGACTATTGAAATGCTTTATTTCTAACTGGCCTACTTCTAAAATGCTTGCTCAAGCTACTGTTCAACTGAGCTAGCTAAATCCTCTTTGTATTTCATTAATATGGTCCACTTTTACAAACACAAAGCCCTGTTTACCGGCAACCTTCTTTTCTGTGCCTCTGGTGAGTCTTGTTAGTGATGATGATGCCCTTAGATAGCCTTTCTTTATTTTCAAAATCCTTTTCAACTCCAGTCAGACCCACCCAGTTGTTCAGTGTTGGGCCCATCGTCTGCCCCTGTCGGCCATTGTTTCTGTTGATGTAAGAAGTCCCCGCACCTGTACAGAATGTTTGTAAGACTTTATTTGAGCCAAACCTGATGACAGTTGTCAGGAAGAAAGCTCTCTGAGGCTTGGGAGAATGATGAATTTGCAGTTTCTTTTCTGCATTTGGAATCAAGGCGGGGGCATCAGGAACAGGAGTGAAGGTGTGAGACAGCAAGGTGGGGACGGGATGATAGGGTAGTGAACAAGATCACGTGCTTTCCTGGGGGTGGAGGTGCTTCTTTCAAGGGTTGTGGACTTAGACGCACAGCAACAGTGGGCAGGGCTTGCTAAGGGCAGAAGTAAACTTTTTCTTAAGGATGTTCTATGCCTGGGGAGTGACTGCCCACCGTGACCTGCGCAGTGAAGAGTTTATGATCAGATCACCCTGGGAGATGGTTTTCCAATTTTTTTTTGTCTCCATTTTGGGTTCAGGGAAATCAAATTCTACCTCTAGGAACTGAATATGAATTTGAGAATAAATTATAAGTGGATTTTCAAATTGGCGTACTCTTTCCATAGGTGAAAGAAAATACTTTCGAGCCCAGGATGTTTGAGGACAGTAGAGGAATGTATTTGGTAAGCACTAGGTATACTTTATTCTTTCCCAAAAACCCCCACTATGTGCCAGGCACCCTGTCAGCTCCTGGACAGATGAAGAAGGCTGTGACCATGACCTTGAAGACCTTGCCATGTCATAAGTGAGACAAAGAAACATAATAGTCATCAGATGGTATTAAGTATAGTTGGATACTAGTAGTTATATGGTATTATGTACTCATGATGGGGTGCTTAGGCCTGTCTAGGGGTGAAGATTTTATTGGATTATTATGGAATGCTTTACAGAAGTGACCCCTACACTGTCTTGGAAGATATTTGGGAGTTAGATAACAAAAAATAAACAAACCAACACAGAGAAGGGCGTCTAGGCTGGGCCTGGAGGTAGAAGAGAGCTAAGGATGAGTCCATTGTTCAGGAAGACCAGGATGCAGAAACCTTGTTTGAACCCACAAGTTTATAGTCAGCAATAAAACTAGAGAAAAGTCAACTTTCGTCAAAGCTCGGCGTCCGTGTCAAAATCACCGGTATACCCTGACTTCCTTCTCCCGGACACGTTGACTTTTCTCCAGTTGCTGAAAAAAAATTGCATTCCACAGCTTTCTTTCTTCGGTATCGACAAATGGTTAAATGGAAAGGGAGGTCAAAATAGAAAAATCAATGTGATTTTCACACCGTCCTCATTACTAGGTCAACCATGTCTTCTCTGCGCAGACTCAAGCCGGCATCCTGGCTTTTACAAAGGTTGCCTGCTGACTGAACTGTCAGTGCAGGGAGAGGAAAACTAGTTTTTGGAGAGTCTGCAATAAAAGAGAAAGTAAAGTAAAACCTCATACACCACGTCTGTGATTCAATTTTTAATTATCATCGTTGAACGCAAAAAAACAAGGAAGACACTGGTCGTCTTGGTCATTTCCACTGAAGATGAAGAACAATCCAGGGTTGGCTGCAGCCAAAGGGGCCCCAAGGGAGCCTCATGTCAAACAACCATTCTTTTTCTATTTTATGAAAATGGAAATCAGGGCACGGAGAAGTCAAGTGGCTTGCCCAAGGTGACAAATTAAGCTAATGGCTGAAGCTTGGTCCCAGCAGAATGTGTTCAGAAGCAGAAGCATTTATATCTGCAGAGCAAGGAAAAATAGTGTATTTTGAATGACAATTTATTACTTTTTTTAAAAGAAAGTTGGGTTTTTTTTTATGAAAAATCATGCTTTCCTGGGACTGTGCCATGGTATTGATTTATTTGTGGTTATCCCTCTGTGCACATTGGGGCGGGGGGCATATAGCTATATTCCTCAGAATCAGCATCTCCGACCCAGTAGTGATTAACACAGGCTGCACATTAAAAGCACTTGAAGGACTTAAAAAAAAATAATCGATGTCCAGGCTCCCCTCTCTAGAGATTTTAATCTGATTGGGCTGGCATGGTGTCTTGCAATCTGTGTATTTCAAGTTCCCTAGGTGATTTTAAAGCAGAATCGGTCCACAGAATGACTGCACTGACCCCGCATTACAACCGGGAGCTGAATGTTCCTGACCCTCCCCACAGATGTTTGCTATCCATACTGTTAATTATTTAATATGTATGTCTCTCGCGTTGACTAATATTTAACTTAAGTACATTTATTTTAAAAAAATAAATCGCATGTCACTATGAACAAAGGGCAATATAGGTCAGCCCCTATTTAAAAAATGAAATAAACATGATATAACCAAGAAAACCATTATTCACTACTAGGTAGATACCATGACTGGCCAGAGATTTTGGAGTCTAAAGCCTTTTTCGTTGCTAAAATTATAGATTTCATATACGAGGGAAATGGTTAAGTCAGTGACAGGACACCAAGACACGCTCCCTGATATAAATGCGCGGATTGGCAGAAGTAAGGAAGAGCACGCGTGCTTTCCCGACGGCTCCCGGCCCCCTGCGGTATCAAATCACTTTAGTTAACACCGGTGGTCAACATCCCATGCTTCAAGAACCTGTGATTTAACGTACAGTTAAGAAATCATTCTTCTCCAGGACACACAGGCTGAACTCATTTCATGGAAGGGGGAAGGGGCCGTCTCGCAGTTAGCAAGGCTCTCGCCTCTTCCTTGGAGCCGTGGATCTCAGCCTCAGCTGCGTGTTATAATTACCTGGAGGAAAAAATGCTAATAACTAATAATGCTAGCTCCCCTAGAGATATATTAAGTTTTCCTATTTAGGATGGAGTTTAGCTTAATATTTTTCTAGGCCATTTGTGGCTTAAGTGTGTAACAGGTTTTATACCTACTGTGCTTTAAAATGAGCCTGACTCCATTGTTTATTAAGAATCTAACTATTTTCTTGGTTTCTTTAATTTTCTTTTTTGGTAGTGAGGCAACTTATGAAGCTATGTTGGCTTTTATTGGTCTCCTAGATTCCCAAGGAAGGGCTTGAGACATAAATTTTAAGATGCAACAATGCTCTTTGTTTTTTTTAAAAGCCAGTGATGTTATGTGATCTATTTCTCCAACGTAAACTCTTCTTCTTTCTTTTTTCCTTCCTTCTTGGACTCCAAACACCTACCGTTATTATATTTTGGGGGGGAGGACAAAGCTCCATATAATTTTAAAGATTTTGTTCATACTGTTCTATTGATCTGAGTAACCTCACCATCCTATCCTCTCTAAACATACATGTACACACACACACACACACACATACACACACACATGAATGTGCACACCCTTTGGGTGACCAGTCATTCTCTGTCTCGACTTAAATATTACTTTCTCAGGAGTCCAACACTTTTCCTGCATTTCCTTACCAACAAGTTACAACTAAGCTTAATATTAGTAACAGCAATCTCTCTTTCTCTCTCTCTCTAACTGTATCACATCCCATTATCACAAGCATCTAGCACAGAAAAGTTGTTTATAGATTTTCTTTTTAGTAACAAGAGAGGTAGGGAAAGAAAGGAAGGAAGGAAGGAAGGAGGGAAGGAAGGAAGGAAGGAAGGGAGGGAGGGAGGGAGGGAGGGAGGGAGGGAGGGAGGGAGGGAAAGAGAAGAGAGAAGGAAGACAGGTGTAATAGTGGAATAAAAGACTTACCTGAAAATTCAAAAGCAACAAAATAACACTTTTATTTCCACAAAGTCTACTGTCCTGAGAACACAATATTTGGGGGAGACAACAGTATATTTTTATAAATCTCAACACTTTTAGGTCAGTATTACAGGCAGAGTTTATTTATATTTATTATAAACTTTAAATGGTTTAGAATATTTTAACATCAATTTGAACCTTTATTTATGGTGACCACTTCATCATAACTATTTCTTCTCTTTTCATTCATTCATTCTATTATATATATATACACTTTATCACGTTACTCATGTTTAACAGATATTTTGATACCATTACCTAATAGCTGTACAATCTGTCAGCAAATTTGGGGAGAAAAAAAACAGAGAACAGAAATCTTTGAATGCATTTTCGGGTACATGAAGGTGTGTTTGGCTGAAATACAAGCAAAGACAAAGTACTTATTGACATTTTGTTACGTTGAGGCTCGAATAAAGAAGAGAATTTTGGTGTGGATACGTATTCCTATGTTCGCCAGATAGTCATCACAACTGACCAACCAGTCGATAATTGAAAAAATGTATAGTTTGGCTGCAAAGTGATGTCTATAGTGTGTAAACTGTAAAATAAAATTGAAGCATCGTCACCAGAAAAGTGAAGCACCGTATACAAAAATAGCCCTTTCAGATATCTGTCAGTGGGAAGGGAGAGTGCTGAGGGTTGCCCTGTGGAGACAGGCTTTGCGGAGGGGTGCAGCAATTTCGTGTAGTGCTGTAATTCTGTGCAAATATTTTCACTTTGGAGAAAATGATCAGTGGGTGTGCGGCATACACAAAAGCAGCTCTGTTTTTTTCTTTTTAAAAAGGAAATTGTACCATTAATGCCCTTTGCCCTTGCCGCCTGCCGCTGGAATCTCCTTATCCTCTTCTGACAGACAGGCACAAATTGAATTACCAAACAAGCTTTTTTTTTAAAAAAAAAAAAAAAAAAAAAAAAACCCTAAGCACCAGTAACCTCTATCATCAAACACTGTCTCGCCACTGCCATCTTGTGGACAGGATGCTACCATGCGGCTAGCTCGTCTACCAGCCAAATCAAGAACATAAAATTTCTACTTTTCCAGAGAGTTAGAAACTGAGAATAAATAGTACTCACAATGAATTACGGACACTTCTGCTAACCTTCTACTGAGAGACATAAACTGTTTAAATATATATATAGACATATGTGTGTGTGTTCATACAGTGAGCATTTTGAGTATATATATATATATATGTATATGTGTTGGTGTATATGCTCATATTATTAATATACCATATATTTTATAGATATTTATGCTCTCAGATCAGTGTTTTTAATTAATTAAAAAAGTATTTATTGTAGATTACAAGATAACACATGGAGTGGGATACCCATGCACATTTTTTTTAAATTTTAGTGAGAGGAGGGGAAGCAGAGACAGACTTCCGCACGCGCTCCAACCAGAATCTACCCGGCATGCCCACTAGGGGGTGATGCTCTGCCCATCTGGAGCTGTTGCTCCATTACTTAGCAACTGAGCCTTTTTTTTTTTTAGTGCTTGAGGTGGAGGCCAAGGTGCTATCCTCAGCGCCTGGGGCCAACTCACTGGAACCAATTGAGCAATGGCTGTCATGGCTGCAGGGGGGGGAGAGAGAGAGAGATTGAGAGAGAGAGAAGGAGCAGGGGTGGAGAAGCAGATGGTTGCTTCTCCTGAGTACCCTGACTGGGAATCAAACCTGGGACATCCATGTGCTGGACCAACACTACCACTGAGCCAACCAGCCAGGGCCCCATGCACATTAAATCCATCATAAACACTCTAATATGAACAATAAAAAGTTATATAGTATCAATGTTACTTTAAAAATTGTGAGAAGTTATGTGCCTAAATATTGGTCTGAAAAGGATAGTGAGATTTTTGGCAACTGTTGTTTTCATACTTAACACTGCCTTAGCCTCCTCCTCGCTGTTTTATTTTCTCTTTCTCTCCTACTCCTGCTCCAACCCATGTATAAATGAGATCATTTAGACTTGACTGTTAAGCTCTTGTCTAAGTGGAAAATTTCCTCGTTCCATTTGTCAACTGAAAGATATCTTTTCTTTTGGAATTCTAAATATTCCATATAAACTTGACCCCACTCTTGTGACTGGCATAGACATCACAGACATTCTACTTTAGAGCAACATGTGTATATGTTCATGGCGGCACCATTGACATTTGGGCTAGTCTTGGTGCACTGTGGGATGTTTGGCAGCATCCTTGACCCCTGCCTACTAGATGCCAAGAACATGCCTATCCCAATCTCTGGCATGACAACCAAAACTGTCACCAGGTCCTGCCCTTGCCTCGAGTGGATGGGGGGGGTAGGCATGGATGTAAATCATCATTAGCTGAAACTTCCTCCTCTTGAGAAATGGACGTAAAGCTATTTTTTTAACATTTTTATTATTTTTATTTATTCATTTTGAGAGAGAGAGAGGAGTGAGAGAGAATGAGAGAGAGAAGTGGGGGAGGAGCAGGAAGCATCAACTCCCATATGTGCCTTGACCAGGCAGGCCTGGGGTTTCAAACCAGTGACCTCAGCGTTCCAGGTCAACACCTTATCCACTGCGCCACCAGGGTCAGGCTCATTTTTTTTTTCTTTTTTTTTTCCCTGAAGCTGGAAACGGGGAGAGACAGTCAGACAGACTCCGGAATGCGCCCCACCGGGATCCACCCATCACGCCCACCAGGGGCGATGCTCTGCCCACCAGGGGGCGATGCTCTGCCCCTCCGGGGCGTCGCTCTGCTGCAACCAGAGCCACTCTAGCGCCTGGGGCAGAGGCCAAGGAGCCATCCCCAGCGCCCGGGCCATCTTTGCTCCAATGGAGCCTTGGCTGCGGGAGGGGAAGAGAGAGACAGAGAGGAAGGAGGGGGGGTGGAGAAGCAAATGGGTGCTTCTCCTGTGTGCCCTGGCTGGGAATCGAACCCGGGTCCCCCGCACACCAGGCCGACGCTCTACCGCTGAGCCAACCGGCCAGGGCCCAGGCTCATTTTTAAAATATATCCTGTTCTCCCCTTATCTTACCAACCTCTGCTTACATGTTTGCTCACATCTTTTCTCTCGACTGAAATGCAGAAACTCTTCAAAGTTTTGAAGATCCACAGATGCCCATTCTCCTTTTTACTATATGATTCTTAATCTTTGATTGTATATTGGAACATTTTCATCTCTCTTGTTAAACGATAGCATTCTTATGAGCCAAAGCATAAAAGGCTTTCCTTCTCTCCCCTCCCTCTATCGCAGCATTTCTCAGAATGTGTTCCTGGAAGCGAGCCATTTGGTATTAGTTACTTTGTGGTGTGGCCTGTGTGCACACTTGCATTTGTGCGTGTGTAAAGATCCTAGAGTTTGAAACAGGGGAAACCACATTCCCATCATGGCCTTCCACAATAGACAGGAATACATAAAGGCTATAGAAATCTTTTGATTCATATAACTAACTGTTTCACACAGTTTTCTTTCTCTCTCTCTCTCTCAAGAATGTATATTTGATTAGGTCGATGAATAAATAAATTGATTCAGAGAGTTTGGCTAGTTAAATTTTAATTCAATATAATTTTTTTATCCTCTTCTGAAAGATCATTAGAACTTTTTATCTTAACTTCTATTACTTTCTGTCGAGTGAGAGTCATGTGTCACTGAACAGGAAAGCCGTCCCATCGATGCTGGTCACTTACAGAGCAAGACTGGTTTTGAACTGTCACTGCGGAGTGCGGAGGGGATTATAGAATCAGAGGAGGGGTGGGAAGAGAAGAAGGAGGATATGAAGTGACTGAAGACAGGTGACCTTGTCTACAATATGAAGAAAGATACAATTTCCAGGTCATAGCGTGGTGAAAAATGGACATGAACAGATATCCAGATAACCTGTTTATAATCAGAACTCTGGCTACATATGGGTTAATACTGGGAAAATGCTTTTCTGGGAGCGTTTCATCATCTGGAACATGTAGAGAGTGGAATAATGGTTAACACCAGAGCTTTTCTGAGCTTTCACATTGATTGACGGTAAAACTGGGGCTGGGGTGCTTGAAATAGGAGGACAATTGTCAGAATGACTCTGTCCTTGACCTTGTTGGTGGTCAGTCTCCCCAGAACACTGAATGGGGATATTTTGTACTTGCAGAAGTAACTAGACTGCTCACAAAAATTAGGGGATATTTCAAAATGAATATGAAGCGATAAAAAAAATGAAGCATTTGATTTTGTTTTTATTGAACAAGAACATAAGAAAAGCAAACAAAAAGTCAAAGAAAGTTCTTTGATTATGCAAATGAGATGCAAAACCAACTTGATTTCATTGGTGAAAATACACTATTATATATATATGTATGTGATATATATATATATATGTGGTGGAAAGTACTGGAGTAAGTGCGTGTTCCCTGATCCCCTAATTTTTGTGAGCAGATTTAAATAAAGTGCTTTTGTGGATATTTTAGAAAGCACCTCCAGATAGAGGGAGTCATAAGAAAGGTGCTGGCGGGTGCTGGAATAATTAAGAACGAGGAGACAGAATACCAAGAAAACTTCAGAAGCAGCTACTTTTGTCTTCCATGACCCCACCTCTTCATTTAGATGAGAAATCTCTATTTTCTATCAAACCATGATCTGAAAAACTTACGCTTGGCTAATAACATTAAAGTGGAAGTCATTAATATGAGCTTAAAGGGAGTCTTCTTCTTAAGTCAAATTAACGCTAAATATTTTAAACTGAGGGGGGAATTCACATCTGGTGTGTTCTCAAAAAAAAAAGAAAGAAAAAACCATTTTTTTTTTGAGAGAAGACTTCTGCCGCATCGGCCCAGACCTATAGTCGTAACGCAGAGAGGGAGTGTGTCTGTATTCTGGGTTTGCTGTAGACCCAGCCCCTGTCTCTGTTTCTGTCCAGGGGTTTAGAAAATGGGACACATCACCTCTATGGTGTCACATGCAATCAGTGCACTGGTGAATTGTTAATGGCATAACTGCAGCTCCACGGAGGCGTTTTAAATACATCCAAGCACATATAACATCTTTTTACATGCTCCTATAAATTAATAAACACATATGCGTGCATACAAAAATGAAAATGAATTCTGCAGCAAGACATGAGCCACTACCCTGTGAGAAATGGGCTAGATCAGGGATCCCCAAACTTTTTACACAGGGGGCCAGTTCACTGTTTCTCAGATCACTGGAGGGCCGGACTATAAAAAAGACTATGAACAAATCCCTATGCATACTGCACATATCTTATTTTAAAGTAAAAAAACAAAACGGGAACAAATACAATATTTAAAATAAAGAACAAGTAAATTTAAATCAACAAACTCACCAGTATTTCAATGGAAACTATGGGCCTGCTTTTGGCTAATGAGATGGTCAACATGCTCCTCTCACTAACCACCAATTAAAGAGGTGCCCCTTCTGGAAGTGCGACAGGGGCCAGATAAATGGCCTCAGGGGGCCGCCTGCAGCCCACGGGCCGTAGTTTGGGGACCCCTGGGCTAGACTGTAAAGAATAAGGCAAGCAGGAAGTCTCGTGGACTTAGACGTAACCCAGCTCATCAGGGCAGGGTCAGATACAGGGCATCTCACTGTCGTATTGAAATAAGGAGAAACGAGTTCTACAATATTTGAAGGGGCAGGCTCGGAGTTGGGAATAGGACAGGTAGGATCAGAAGTGTGATTGATTGTCTTTGGCCAGTAGATTCGAGTATCTTCTTTATATGCCAAGGTTGCGAGTTTGATCTCTGGTCAGGGAACATACAAGAACCAACCAATGAATGCATGAATACATGGAACAATAAATTGATGTCGTACTGTCTTACTCTCTTGCCCTTCTCTCTCTCTCAAATAAAAAAAAAATGTGTGATTGATCGGTTCTCAGATTGGTTAAGTTGTTATTTGAAAGTGTACGATGATCTTCCTAGGCAAAAGAGGAAAAAGCTATAAAGCTATTTCAGATAAAAGAAACAGTTGCAACAAAAGCAGGCTAGCACAAAAGAAGTTGGAGGAATAAGGGAACCCCTCTGTGAGGCCACAGAACACTAGAGGTAACAGATAGAGCTAGATAGAAAGTTTTGGACTTAAAATAAATTTAAGGAACATTTTACAAAGTTGTTAAAGGGTGCTCTGAAGATAACCAATTATTGTTGGAGGTCCCAACCTGAACCAGCTATGGCATAAGAAGGGGAAATCACACAAGATTGCATCTTAAAGTTTTAATGTTGAGAATCGCTTTGGATCATATCTCATTTGATAGCTGCGTCAAATTAGGAGGAAAAGGAAAGCTGCAGAACAGCGCTGTCCAATAGAAACATGTGAGACAATAATTTAAGTCATATATATATATAGATTGAGTTTCTACAACAGCCATATTAAAGCATTAAAAAACAAAACCCAGGTGAAATTTAATAGCAAACGTGGTCAATAAAATACGTCTAAAGTGTGATTTTTCTACATTAAATAAATATATAAAATTAAAAGATATATATCACGTTTCTTTTTCAAACTAGGTATTTGAGATCCACTGTGTGTTGTTCACTCACAGTGTGTCTGGATTTGAACTGGCCCGTTTTCAAATGATGTGGCTATTGATTATCCTATTGAACAGCACTTGTTCCTGCTGGTGGAGGAAAAGTGATCAGAATTTATTGTTAATTATGATGTTGACTACATTCAGTTTCTGTTTATACATTTAAGGTTTGTTCAGTTCCATTCCATTTTATTCCACTCCATTCCATTTTATTCCATTTCATTCTATTTTATTCCATTCCATTCCACTCCACTCCATTCCATTCCACTCTGCTCCATCCCAGTCCACTCCATTTCATCATTTCATTCCATTTCATTCCATGTCACTCTCTTCCATTCCATTTCACTTCACTCCATTCCATTCTATTCACTACATTCCATTCCAGTCCAGTCCATTCCACTTTATTCTATTCTACTTCCTTCCATTTTATTCCATTTCATCCTTATTCCATTCCATTCTACTCCACTCCATTTCTTTCCATTCTATTCCACTCCATTCCATTTCATTCCACTCCACTCCACTCTTCTATTTTAGTCCATTCCATTCCACTCCACTCCATTCCATTTCATTCCACTCCACTCTATTTCACTCCATTTCATTCCACTCCATTCCATTCCATTCAATTCCACTTGACTACATTCCACTATATTCCACTCCATTCCCTTCTACTCCACTCCATTCCATTCCACTCCATTCTACTCTATTCCACTTCATTCCATTCCACTCCACTCTACTCTATTCCACTCCACTCCAATCCAATCCACTCTATTCCACTTCATTCCACTCCAATCCAATCCACTCTATTCCACTTCACTCCACTCCAATCCAATCCACTGTATTCCACTTCATTCCATTCCACTCCACTCTACTCTATTCCACTCCATTCCATTCCACTCTACTCCACTCTATTCCACTTCATTCCATTCCACTCCACTCCAATCTAATCCACTCTATTCCACTTCATTCCACTCCAATCCAATCCACTCTATTCCACTTCATTCCATTCCACTCCACTCTATTCCACTCCACTCCACTCCACTCTATTCCACTTCATTCCATTCCACTCCACTCTACTCTATTCCACTTCATTCCATTACACTCCACTCTACTCTATTCCACTCCACTCCAATCCAATCTACTCTATTCCACTTCATTCCATTCCACTCCACTCTACTCTATTCCACTCCATTCCATTCCACTCTACTCTATTCCACTTCATTCCACTCCATTCCACTCTATTCCACTCCATTTCATTTCATTCAATTCCACTGTATTCCTTTCCATTCTATTCCTAGAATGATGACAGTTTTGTCATAAATTAGTGTTGAATTATTTTTTAGTGCTTTTTCTATATCTATAACTCAAAATTCCATTATTCACTCTCTTTTTCCTTTTAAATATTTGATAAAATTATATAAAATTCAGCTGTGAGTTATGAAAAATGTTTGTAATAAATTGTACCCTTTCCTATATTAGGGAAATGTTTGGATAAGATGCCCTAGAAGTATTTGACATAGATGTCATATGAATCTAATATGGGACTGGAGTTTTTGGGGGTGGGTTATAATTATAAATTCAAGTGCTTTAGCACCAATAGGATCCCTTACATCTTATATTAGTTTTGTTAAATAGTATTTTTTAGAGAATGTATTCATTTTTAGTCTCTGGCTATGATATCTATGGCTTATTCATTGGAACAAATGCCAGATGTGTCCCCTTTACTTTTAATAGTCAATTCTTCACCTTTCTTTTCTTGAGAGTGTCTATCCATCAATATCTTAGGACTTTATCACCTTGGACCAGGTCCATCAAAGGCTCTGTTGGCAATGTCATTTGGATCATTTGCAGCCTAATTAATCTATCTTTGTGGTGCCTCAAAACAGCATACACACCTCCTTAATTGCTACAACATCACACCCGCTGGGGACCACAAAGGGAGAGTAAGCAGACTCCCATGCACCCTGCAACTCCTGTATTAGTATCATTTACTGCAAGATTAATGACAGAAGCTGAGAAAAGCAGAAGTGGGAAATAAAAGCACAGTTTGGGCTTCTTAGAAAACTTCTAATGCCTCTTAAATAGAGCAACTACTTAACTCTTAATATCATGGCTTTTTAGCTAACATTAGCGCTTTTATTTTTCATTATATGCTCTGCTTATCTCAATGAACTTTACAAAGCTTCAAACCTGAAAATAGCTTTGCTTAAAAAGAAATCTGAAAAGTAAAACTATTTCTTTAGATGTTTAAAATGCAATTTTAAATGGAGTAATCAAATTAAAAACATATATATTCATTTTGTTGAGGATAATTTGTTTAATATGTCAGATGTCCTGTTTAAGATCTAAATATTTATTAAAATAACCATAGTAACAAATGACATGGCAAAGAAGAAAATAATTAACTACCCAGTAAATTTAACCAGAAAACACATACAAGCAAATCAATAACAACCCCTGACACACACACACACACAAACAATAATATTTTTTTTGAGTGCTTGACTTTGAACCCAGGCTCCTTGATTGTGACACATTGTCATATCAATATTTCAACCTTATTAAGTAAGCTATATGCTTATTTGTGTGTGTATATGTATATATAAAATATTATGTATAAATATATTGTATATACAAAAATATATTATATAATATTGTATATATCAAATGTCCCATACACAATCTAATATTGTATATATAAAAACAATAGAAAATGTTTCTTTTTCAATTATTAAAAACATACACACACATATACACACATAGAATTATAGAATTATTTATGGACCAAATAAAAATTGTTCTTCATTTGGCTTTTATACCAGTGAGAGCAGAAAAACAAATAAATGATTATGATTTTAGCTATTCTCACACAGAATAAAGTCCTATAAAATTTAGTGATCCCTGCAAAGAGAGATGTTTACCTGAAACTTACGTGTTCTCATGGACCAGTGTCACCCCATTAAATTTAATTTCTAAATACATACATACATATATATATATATATATATATATACAATAAAAAAGGAAAATTATTATTTGAAAATAGGCAAGGAATTTGACTTAGCAGGAATGAATTGCCTAGAGGAAGGATTAACACCAGACAAGAAACTTAAGGTCACAATGCAATAGGTCTGCTGTGATATTCTATAGATTTGATAATCTACACATATGATGTTCCATAAGTATGATCGTCATGCTGCAGTCAGAGAAACCATTATGGGGCCCCATGCAGTGGCATGCCATACCCACTTCATGTCTGGTGAGGTCATTTTTGCCTGCCCAATGGGGAAGGAATTTGGGATAATAAGATGAGAGGTACAAGACCAGCAGGTGGCTGCTTCAACAGTTTGGATAAGAAATGATAGCATACGGGTAGGGTGGAGGTCAGCAAATGTATGTGCATTACAATGATTCATATAACCTGAACAATTGGATATGGGTTGATAGGTAAATTATTAAAGATAACAAGCACATCCACCCTCTTTTCAGAAAGAGATACATTGTATGTTTCAGGTGACTCTAGGTATGCATTAGATTTGGTGATAGTCCAATGTAAAACCTTCTGTTAAACAAACACATTCTTTTTGAATTACACTTAAAATTTCCTGATAGCCTTACATAAAGCTGTATTCTCCAGCTGGGTTACAAAGGTTATTTCTTCTCTTAGAACTAGAGAATTCAAAACATTTTTTCATGGAAATTACTGACCTTTGCCATACAATGTTTCAGGAAATAACCACTACTCTAGAAAGAAAGAGCCTTTGTTCTTTTTTTCCTTTTAAAGGTGGTGTCTTCTGAGCCCGACACAGAAATTGCATGTCCCATATAATGTGCGTGTTCAGACAGTGCAGTCAAGTCAGATAAATTGTAATAAACACAGATTGTCACTAAACTTCTCAGCTCATGCCTTCTAATATTGTGTGAATACATTTTATTTCCTAACATTATGAAACAGCCAAGAGTATAATAAATGACTTACCTAAGCCCTTTGAGGATTTTTGCATAATTTACCAAAACAAATTGCTTTTAGCGGAAAAGCTGCTAATTTACATGAGTAGGAAGTGTTTTCCTTGGTGTGATGAATTTAATTTCAATTTCCCTGTTTGCATGAATTCACTCCAGTAATTCATCACTGTTAGATTAAACTACAACTATGTTTTCCCTGAGCAGGTTCCTAACATTCAATATATATGAATGCAAATCTATTTCCTTTATAGCCTGGCTATATAATATATATAATACATGATTGCTAAGGTACCCTTTTAATAGAATAAATAATCATTAAAATTGATGAATATGACATGCATAATTTAAAAATATGAGTACAGCCATTTTGTAGTTCTCTGAAGTTATAATTCAGGGTTTTTTTTAACTTTCTAAAAGAATAAAGAGACACATTTATAGCATGTTGAATGTACCAATTTGAACCTTGAGTATTTTCCATTTATTATGCTATTTTTCTAACATCTCTGTGAGGTAAGATTCATTGGTCTCTTCTGATATTAAAGGAATCTAAAGCTAGGAAAGAAAAAACCATTAACTTCTTTGTCATATAGTTAGTTAAAGACACCCTGAGCCATTTATTCTCTCTGTCCCCAGTAACATGGCCTGTCTTCTGTTGCTTAATTGACAGTTTTGTTATTTGAATCCATGAATTAACAACCATTAGGCATATACATTTATAACTACGCTCACATATGAAAGTGTATTTGTGTGTATTTAGATACATGTCCATATCTCATTCTTCGAACAAAATGTCATTTAGACTTCACAGAACACCCGTGGAGAAATACAGACCTTGAGCACATTCTTGTGACTTATCACTTAAGACCCATGCCTTCAATTTTTACTCTAGAACTATGGTAATTATCTATTGCTAGAAACAAAAACAAAATTAAAAAAAATAAATCTAGAAGTTAGTAGCTTAACACAACCAACATGTATTATCTCACACGGTTCTTAAAGGTCGAGCTCAAGGGTGGTTTCGTTGAGTGGTCCTGGACTGGAGGCCCTTGGAGGGTGCAGTTATGCTATAGGCTGGAACCGCAGTCATCGTAGGATTTAGCAGAGTTGAAAGAATTAACTGCCACACTCACTCATGAGGTTGTTGGCAGGTCTCAGTTCCTGCCTGGCGTTTCAGCCATAGACCTCTGTTTCTTGCCACATGAGCCTCTCCACGGGACACGTAGATGTCCTCGTGACCTGACAACTTGCTTGGTGCTAAGTTCTCATGACTTAGCAACTTGCTAAGTGATTGAGAGAGTCGCCTAGCAAGAGACCACAGCAAGGCAGAAATGGCAGTCTCTTCTGACCTCCTCTCAAAGGTGACATACCGTCACTTCTGCTGGGTGCCCTTGGTCACACAGACCAACACTGGTAAAAGGTGAGAGGAACCCTTACCAAGGTGTCAACACCTGGTACAAGGTGGGAAGCAGACATTAGCAGGGGGCATCTTGGCATCTGGCTACCCTATGTACCAAGGATAGACATTTCCACAGCAAACCAAGGACACCCAAGTTGATATAAAACAGTCCATGGGAAGAAAGCGTGTCTCTAAAACTGCTGAGGTCTTCAGTGGTGTAGAAATAACGATGTTCTCACCAAATGGAAGATGTGGACAATTTACTTAATGTCATCGCTAAAATGTGTGACAGTGCATACTGTGAACTGTGAAGCAGTGTCTTTTGACCCAAAGTGGTGTGGAAGCTATGATTGAAACACTTTATAAACTTGGGCCCCTCTCTTTGATCACTTTGATAAGCGGAGAACCTTTTACATAATGCTGGTGGTAATAAACCTTGCCTGCCAGGCTCGCAAAACCACCAGCGATTCAGTAAAAATGCTTTTGATTTCGACTCCTGAAACTGGATTATAGTGGTTTAAATACCTAGAGCAGGGGTTGTGGACAAGTCCTGCTGGGGGTGAGGACGATGGAGACGCAAAGACCTGACTCTGGGGACCTGGTTCAGTGACACAGATCCATTTTATTCAAGAAGTAAACTAGCTTATATACATGGGTTCAGCCAATAGGATGTTACAGCTTGTCCTTCATAGCCAATGGCTGAAAAGATCAGGGAGCTGCATGGTTGGCACTGAGTCACTTCCTTATAGCAGGCAAGCTCCCTTCCTGGGTGTGCCCAGAAAGGTTCTGGGAGCTGGAGTGTTCTCACAGCATTGCATCAGCCACAGCTGCTAGGAATGTGCTCTGCGCTCCACCCACATCTCCCCCTTCTCTTTTAATTAAGTCCAATTCGACTTGATGAATGACAGCTTGCTGTTGTTGTAGCTTCTGAATGCTACACATTATGCAACGGAACCCTAGTAGAACTAAAACAACTATAATACCTATTATACTATATGCTAATAGATTAGCTGGATTAAACAATGAGATAAGCTTCTGTAATATTTGACTAGTTAGGAAATAATATGGGCGTCTTAAACAGGGGATTCCTCCTAGGGGTCAGGATGTCATTTCCCTCCCATTGTGTTACAGAGACCTTCTAGGTGCCGTTAAACACAGTTCCATTTTGATTGTAAAAAATGGACATAGCTCCATGCACACCCCCTTCCCACAAAGGTCCCAGCATCCAAACCCAGAGCAGATGGGTTGCCATGGGCTGCGTACTGCATATGGTTGCAAGGCACATTACACAAATTACAACAACATGACAAATCATACAATTTCAACAATTACAAAGGTACATTTCACCAGTCTCTGAGCACTTTTCCAAAAGCGCAAAATGTCCTCTACCTTCTTTCTAGCCATGAGAAAAGCTTCCTGGGGCAGGGGAAGGGCCTCCAGCAAAGCTACCCCCAACCCCATCAGGGTATTTCACATTGTCCAAAATCTGTAATTCCATCCAACAAAGGAGCCAATGCTCACTCGGGTCATAGCCCAGGAAATCAGTCCATGCACATGAGGCCTCAGCCACCCCCCTCATCCCTGCTGTCCTGGCAGGTCTTACACTGTCCCAAAGAGGAGCACATGGCAATGGCAGTCAGCATTTCCATCTCTGCTCCGTAGAGCATGATGGCATCCACCCCTCTCTGTCCCAAAATGTCAGTGAACCCACCAGCAGCTTAGCAGGCACTCCCTGCCATGCCAGCAGCCACTCGGCGATGCAAGCCTGGTCTCCATTCATCCTCCCACTGCAGCTGTCGCCGTTTACCTTCTGGAATCTGCGAATCACAACTCCAGCCTTATTCTCCTCATCCTCCAAAGATGAACTGAAAACACCAGCTCAAACTGCCGGGCTCAAGCCCGGGCTGCCACCGCGTGCATATGGGAATCAGCGGTTACTATAGCACACATAAGCAAGAACAGAGCACCAGGGCCTGGGGGCCCGCCAGGGGCAATTCTCTGGGCCCACCCCACCAAAGCCTCCACATCCTTCCAGGTGATGGGGCGCACACACTGGCTGGAGTGCTGAGGACCTCCTCCCCTCAGGCATAGTCTGTGTGGAGAAGGCCAGGGCTGTAGCTTTGGAAGGGTGAAGACTGAAGCACTCAGTGGGTGCCCAAGAAACCCTGTCAAGCAGGTTGGGGGGTTCCTGGGATCCAAATTGGCTGAAAAACACAAGCATAACCTCTCCCTTGCATTAGAAGAGGGTATGGTCCCTGCCTCTGTGCCATGGCTGGGTCCTTCCAGCATCATTTCAGAGAGAGGGGTGGGAGAGAGAGAGAGCGAGAGATACAGAAAAATAGACAAGACAGACAGAAAGAAAGAAAAAAAGACACATGGGGGCGTATAGGCTGGCCCATGGGTCTGCAGCAGGAACACATGTTGGAGTTAAAGCTGGGGTAGACAATGGTGTCTGAGAGGCTGGGGTGGGGCATCGAGCCCCAGCAGAGAATGCGGAAGCAGCGACTTCTGCTTCTTCCGGTGGCGGAGCTGATGGCGCAGTTTCTAATGTATCTAGTTTCGTTTCTGAATGCTCAGCAGCAAGTCCATCAAACTCGGTGGCCCAGCCCTTTTCTTCCTCTACAGGGGAAGGCGAATACAGAGGTAGGGGTTCCTCTGAAAGAGGCGTAGCCTGTAGGACCTTAGGGACCGGCAGAGGGTCCCCAGCAGGAGCACCGGTCAAGCAGGCGTGTATTGCCAATAAGGCAGGAGTGAGACTGAGAGGGAAGGTTTGCCCCCCATGCACCTCAGCCGAACAAATGCGTCAGAGAGCTCGGGCCCAAGTATCCGGGTCCTAGAGGGGTGCATCCTCAATCCAGGGATTGAGACCAGAGAGACTCTACCAGTAAGTACAGAGATCCTTTTCACAAACTTCAACTCACCTACTCTGCAATAGGGCCTGCAGGGCTCGAGCCTGCGGGGCTCGAGAGTGGGGGAGAAGGTTTCCCATTGCAGAGGGTCACTCACCTGTCCCTTGGATGCTGGTTAGGTCCCTGCCCCATGTTGGGCACCAGTTGTGGTTACCTGCCGGGGGTGAGGATGATGGAGATGCAAAGACTCGACCCCAGGGACCAGGTTCAGTGATGCAGATCCACTTTATTCAGGAAGTAAACTAGCTTATATACATGGGTTCAGCCAATAGGATGTTACAGCGTGTCCTTCACAAACAGTGGCTGAAAAGATCAGGGAGCTGCGTGGTTGGTGCTGAGTCACTTCCTTATAGCAGGCGAGCTCACTTCCTGGGTGTGCCCAGGAGGGTTCTGGGAGCTGGAGTGTTCTCACAGCATTGCATCAGCCGCAGCTGCTAGGAATGCGCTCTGCGCTCCACCCACAATGGGTCGGGGACCTTTTTGGCTGAGAGAGCCATGAACACCACATATTTTAAAATGCAATACCGTGAGAGCCATACAATGACCCGTGTACATTACACATTATCCAATAAAAATTTGGCGTTGTCCCGGGGGACAGCTGTGATTGGCTCCAGCCACCTGCAATCATGAACATGAGCGGTAGGAAATGAATGGATTGTAATACATGAGAATGTTTTATATTTTTTAACATTATTATTATTTTTATTAAAGATTTGTCTGCTATCCAGATGCAGCCATCAAAAGAGCCACATCTGGCTCGCGAGCCATAGATTCCCAACTCCTGATAGAGGGAGATAGGCAACTGTTGATCTGGGTTCAAATTGCAATTCCCTTTAATTCTCTTGATCTCCCACAATGCTTGTATTTTCATGATGTCTGTCGCTATAGGTCAAGCTGCAGAGATCATTTTTGGATTCACTGCTGGCATTAGGGTGGATGTGCAGTGCCAGCTACAACTTTTGATTTCATAATGTCATGACAGCTTTTCAATTCTATCTTTTTTTGCCAAGATTAATAACAACAGCAATAACGTAAATTATAATAACACCAGATATATGTTTAGCACTTAGTATATACTAGGCACTATTTTAAGCCTGGTTATATAATAACTTATTTAAATATCTACCTCACTGTAGTCATACGAAGTACAGATACTCTGGATATCTCTATTTAGATGAAGGAACGGAGGTACTGATAAGTCATTACTTGCTTGCAGTGTACAGTGAGTGGGAGAGACAGGATTTAAACTGAAGAATTTGCTTTCTGGAGTACACATACTGTTAATCATAATGGTAAAATGTAGCACTTCTCTCTGGCTGCATATATTAACTGTGTATATTGACTTTTCCAGACTTTTCATTTTTTAATTAATATTCCTTTTAGAGAAAGAAGGGAGACAGAGAGAGAAAGTAACATCAATTTGTTGTTCCACTTATTTATGCATTCATTGGGTGATGCTGGTCTGTGCTCTGACCAGGGATCAACCCACAGACGTGGCAGAGTGGGAGGGTGCTCCAGCCACCTGAGCTACCTGGCCAAGCCTTTGTCCAGCCTGCTATGTGGAGGTAGCAAGGAATAAAAGGATAAGGTAATAAAAGGTAGGTCTGCCCTCCAATATTGTCTGGTACCATATATTACCTACTAATCATGGGTCTATTCATCCTCTTTAAGGGTAGATTTCTTTTTATATAAAGTGGTGAAAATACTACATCCTTTACTTACCTTGGATCACATAATATTTGTTATTTTTACGCCAAGTAGGAGATGCAAACTCCTTTTGTCAATTGTAATAATAACTACAGTGTGTTCGTAAAGTCATGGTGCACTTTTGACCGGTCACAGAAAAGCAACAAAAGATGATAAAAATGTGAAATCTGCACCAAATTAAAGGAAAACTCTCCTAGTTTCATACCTATTCAGTGCAGTTCAATGTGGGCTCATGCACAGATTTTTTAGGGCTCCTTAGGTAGCTATCCCGTATAGCCTCTACAGACTCGTCACTGACTGATGGCCTACCAGAACGGGGTTTCTCCACCAAACTGCCGGTTTCCTTCAACTGCTTATCTCACCGAGTAATGTTATTCCTATGTGATGGCACTTTGTTATCAATGCATCGATATTCACATTGCACCTTGGTCATGGATTCGAATTTAGCGAGCCACAGAACACACAGAACTTTCCTCTGTACCATCCACGTGTCGACTGGCATGGCTGTAGGCTGCTCACTGTATACACAGTGTTATGTCATCATCTGCGCATGCACACATGCTGCCACATCATCCTACAGAAACTGGGAGGGTTTTCCTTTTATTTGGTGCAGATTTCACATTTCTATCATCTTTTGTTGCTTTCCTGTGACTGGTCAAAAGTGCACCATGACTTTACGGACACACTGTATACATTATTCTACGATGCTATTCTGAAAAGAAGAGAGAGTATAAGTGGGAAGCTGGAGGTGATTATAATTCCTTCACTCCTTGGCAAGTCGGAATGCATGTACTTATAATTGCCTCTGCCTTTACCTTTGAAGATCGGTAAGAATTGCTTTTAAGGCCCTGGCTGGTTGGCTCAGTGGTAGAGCGTCGGCCTGGCGTGCGGGGGACCCGGGTTCGATTCCCAGCCAGGGCACATAGGAGAAGCGCCCATTTGCTTCTCCACCCCCACCCCCTCCTTCCTCTCTGTCTCTCTCTTCCCCTCCCGCAGCCAAGGCTCCATTGGAGCAAAGATGGCCCGGGTGCTGGGGATGGCTCCTTGGCCTCTGCCCCAGGCGCTGGAGTGGCTCTGGTCGCAGCAGAGCGACACCCCGGAGGGGCAGAGCATTGCCCCCTGGTGGGCAGAGCGTCGCCCCTGGTAGGTGTGCCGGGTGAATCCGGGTCGGGCGCATGCGGGAGTCTGTCTGACTGTCTCTCCCCGTTTCCAGCTTCAGAAAAGTAAAAAAAAAAAAAAAAAAGAATTGCTTTTAAGGTCCTCTGTCTGTTTCTCTCTGCACAGTCTCTTCTCACTAGTGTCAAGTGTTTGGTGTTCGTTTCTATGCAGCGTATCTAGTGAACCAGAAAAGACTGTTTTCCCCCCAGAAAGCTTTTGTGGTACTTGCCACAAGGACATCCAACAACTTGTTTGATGAGCTCTCTTAACCATTAGCATAGACATCCCCCTGGCTTCCAAAACAAGCATAGTATGCCCCTTGCCTGTTGAGGACTTAGTGGGAGGCATCTTCAGCACTTTCTAAGTATTGATTCCTTTGCCTTTGATATTATTAATTACTGGGGCAAGAGATACATTATGGGGAAATGTCTCAGCAACATGAACCGAGTTATCAGCAGTAGCAGGTATGTGTGTGCTCACCGACCCGTCTCGCTCATGTTAACATGCATCCCTGACATTGAAGAGAAGGATGTGGGGTGGGATGGGATGGGCGGTGAAGAGAGCATTACAAAATAAATGAAGGCCAACCTATTATACTAACTTTTATAGCATAGGTAATTATACGGGGCTAAAGAAGTCATAAAAACCAAGGCATAAACTATCTCTGAGGGGATCAGGGAAGACTTGGTAGAAGACAGGGTATTTATTTATTTCATTTGTGACAGAGACAGAGAGAGAGGGACAGATAGGAACAGATAGACAGGAAGGGAGAGAGATGAGAAGTGTCAATTCTTCACTGCAGCTCCTTAGTCTCCTTAGTTGTTCATTGATTGCTTTATCATATGTGCCTCGACCGGGGCACTCCAGCTGAGCCAGTGATCCCTTGCTCAAGCCAGCAGCCTTGGGCTCAAAACAGTGATCTTTGGGCTCAAACCAGCAACCACGGATTGTTTCTATGATCCCACGCTCAACCTAGCTAACCCACGCTCAAGCTGGTGAGCCTGCGCTCAAGCTGGCGACCTAGGGGTTTTGAACCTGGGTTCTCTGTGTTCCAGTCTGACACTCTATCCACTGTACCACTGCCTAGTGTGGCAAAGACAGGGTATTTAAATTAGACAGAAAAGATGCGTAAAATGTCAAGAGGCAGAAAAAGAAGAGGACAATTTCAATTAAAGACTATTGTACAGACGTAGAATAAAGGCAGAGATGTGCAAAGATCCAATAAGAGTGATACAATTTGGGTGGACTCTAGGGTGTTTTATTTTTGTTTTGGTTTTTTCATTTTTCCGAAGCTGGAAATGGGGAGACAGTCAGACAGACTCCCGCATGCGCCCGACCAGGATCCACCCGGCATGCCCACCAGGGGGCGATGTTCTGCCCCTCTGGGGCGTCGCTCTGTTGCATCCAGAGCCATTCTAGCGCCTGAGGCAGAGGCCACAGAGCCATCCCCAGCGCCCGGGCCATCTTTGCTCCAATGGAGCCTCGGCTGCGGGAGGGGAAGAGAGAGACAGAGAGGAAGGAGAGGGGGAGGGGTGGAGAAGCAGATGGACGCTTCTCCTGTGTACCCTGGCCGGGAATCGAACCCGGGACTCCTGCACGCCAGGCCGACGCTCTACCGCTGAGCCAACCGGCCAGGGCCTCTAGGGTGTTTTAGAACAAGCAGTAGAAGACAGACCCCTGGGTTTGCAACTGGTACCTGCCTGTGATGGTTTATAACCAGTGATCCTGAGGAGGAGAAGCTTACAAGGCTTCATCTAGTCCTCAGGGTCTTTCAGTATCTCATGTGTCCTTTTGTTCTTAATGTCTGGCAAGCTATATTACATTCACTTTTCCCAGTGTCAGTTTATCCTGTGTGGAATG
The DNA here is from genome assembly GCF_036850995.1 of Saccopteryx leptura. NCBI lineage: Eukaryota > Metazoa > Chordata > Mammalia > Chiroptera > Emballonuridae > Saccopteryx > Saccopteryx leptura. Next base: position 14,446,889 of record NC_089511.1, on the reverse strand, counting down.
GTTGGTACTCAAGGGAAGATGACAGGGAAGTTTGATCTGTTCCTCATAGTCATCTTCTATAGAAGCCAGTTCATAAACGTGGGACATGCTGGCCATTGGAATCAGTCATATTAACTTGCTCCAAGTTGAGTATCGCATGATAAGATGAAAAAAAAATTAACAGACTTGCTAGTATTTTTATGTAGATCCCTATGCATGAAAATTTTGGTAATAACATTCTGGGTAAAAAGGACCACCTGTAATAAATTCAACTGCCCGTGACTTCTGCCTAGACACATAATGAGATGGGTATTTCCAGAATGCTTTGGCCTTATAAAAAAGAAAACAATCATTTGCATATTTCTCTCAATTAAGTATTATACTGACGTACTTAATTAAAACTATAAAGGGCACTGACAATATTTTATTCTTTAAATGCAATAGGAGGCCTATTATACAGTTCAGATTGTTTCTGTATTTAATTTTCCTGACATTTTTACTGCTCAAACTGTGCTCCTTCTATGAATGTTGTCAATTAGGATGAAAAGAAGAAAAATTAATGTCGCTCTTGAAAATGCACTCGTGTTTGTTTGTGGGATCTGTGTACATTCAGAAGGTTGTGATTTGCATATGTCATGTGTCATGAAGCCCAGGAAAGCGAACGTTGGAGAGGCTGGGGCAATTCCACACTCTCCCAACGTCTTATTTCTCACCCTCAGGGATTCACTTCTGAAGACGTGGTATCTTCTTAAAAACATTAGACTTTAGGCCCTGGCCGGTTGGCTCAGTGGTAGAGCATCGGCCTGGTGTGCAGAAGTCCCGGGTTCGATTTCCGGCCAGGGCACACAGGAGAGGCGCCCATCTGCTTCTCCACCCCTCCCCCTCTCCTTCCTCTCTGTCTCTCTCTTCCCCTCCCGCAGCCAAGGCTCCATTGGAGCACAGATGGCCCGGGCGCTGGGGATGGCTCCTTGGCCTCTGCCCCAGGCGCTGGAGTGGCTCTGGTCGCAGCAGAGCGACGCCCCAGAGGGGCAGAGCATCGCCCCCTGGTGGGCAGAGCTTCGCCCCTGGTGGGCGTGCCGGGTGGATCCCGGTTGGGCGCATGTGGGAGTCTGTCTGACTGTCTCTCCCCGTTTCCAGCTTCAGAAAAATACAAAAAAAAAAAATTATACTTTAGAAATTTATGTTGATATATGTGCAGTTATTTCAATTAAAGAGAGATCTAATACATAAAATAATGATAGAATGTTAAATTATGTCTTAAATATACACTAAGAAAGATTTTTTCTTTTTCTTTCTTTTTTTATCTTATTTTTATTAATTTTAATGCATTGACATTGATAAATCAGGGTACATATGTTAATTTCTAAAAGCAATGTGGAAACTTGTCCTTCCGAAATCAGAAGACAATGGTCAGCCCTGGCCTGTGGGCTCAGTTGGTTAGAGCATCTTTCTGAAGCACAGAGGTGGCAGGTTTGATCCCTAGTCAGGGCACGTACAGGAACAGCTTGCTGCTCCTCTATCTCTATCTCTCTTCCTCCCTATCCTTCCTCACTAAAATCGATAAATAAAACTTTTAAAATATAATTTAAAAATAAAGCAATTATCAGTGCTGTAAGAAGCACATGTTTTATTTTTTTTTTAAAAATTGCATGTAAAATTATATCATTAGTCAATTTCTCTGAGTTATTTATACCTTAAAGCAAAAGTTTGTGTTGATTATCTCAAACTTATGGAGGTCTTTAAAAATAAAGTAATAAATCAGAATTTTATTCAAAATTAGTTATACTAAAAAAAACCCAAACATTAGACTTCTTTTTTTCCCTCAGAATAATATTGTCAACATTTCTTTACATTTCTACTGTGTACATTTAAATATGTTTCTGGGGTTTTACCAGTGGTGGCACAGGGAACAGAGCACTGGCCCAGGATGCTGAGGGCCCTGTTTGGAAACCCCAAGGTCGCTGGCTAGAGTGTGGGCTCATCAGCTTGAGTGCAGGGTCATCTGCATTCAACATGATCCCAAGCTCACTGGCTTGAGCTCAAAGGTCGCTGCCTTGAAGCCCAAGGTTTCTGGCTTAAGCCCCCTGGGTCAAGGCATGTATGAGAAGCAATCGATGAACTACTAATGTAAAGCAACTACGAGTTGTTGCATCTCATCTCTCTCCTTCCCCTGTCTCTCTCCCTCTTGTCTCTCTCTCTCTCTCTCTCTCTCAAAAATAGAATAAAATAAATATACTTATGGGTTTATATTATGTGTTGGGACAATGAGTGTTGAAATAAACATGGTGTAACAAAATGTACCCTGTACTTAAATTCTGGAAATGAGTTTGTGTCATATCCCTTCCATTATATTTATGAAAGGCTTCTGTAAGTCACAGCTCTGTCATCCATAAAATGGATGTAATGGTACATATTCTATTGACTGTAATATCAAATGGAGAATGTCAACCACTTAATGTACATGTAAGTACTTTGTAAACTGTTACACATAAAACAAATGTAATATTTTCCTGAGGTTGCAATCTCCTTAAATCAAGAAGAAGACAAAATAAATTAATGACTCCTGTCATAAAGAGCCTTATAAGTCTAGCAGGGAAGGCAAATATATAAGTCACCATAATTCAAGGAGAAGGGAATATGTAATATATGAGAGAAATAAAGCTAGTACATAAATATGGCAAACTTGCCTGCAGTTCATTTTATTTCTTTGAGTGGACCTCTTTGGCATAAGACCACTGGGGATAGATCGGGAGCAGAGGAAATAAAATTTCATCCCCAAGGAAGAATTCAGGAATTTTTTCTATTTAAACCTGGGATTAAAGACACATGAGATGTTAATACAGGGCTGAACAAAAGTAGGTTTATAGTTGTGAATATGTGAACTTATTTCTGTATTATTATTGACTAATTATTATATTATTAGCCATACAAACAACTGTAAGCCTACTTTTGCTCACCCTGTATTTTAAAAATAAATAAATTTGTAGCTGGATCATCTGACTGCACGAGCAGCAAGAGCCTGCACGGCTGCTTCGAGCTTTGGGTCGGCTCGTTTGGGAACTGATATGAATAGTCACCTATGAAACATTTCAATAAGCTCCACTAAGGAAAGGAGGAAAGAAGGAAGGAACGGAGGGAGGGAGGGAGGGAGGGAGAGAGCGAGGGAGGGAGGAAGGAAGGAAGGAAGGAAGGAAGGAAGGAAGGAAGGAAGGAAGGAAGGAAGGAGGGAGGGAGGGAGGGAGGGGGGGAGGAAGGAAGGAAGGAAGGAAGGAAAGAAAAAAGGAAATATGGGAGGGAGGGATGAAGAGAGGGAGGAAGGGAAGGAAAAAGGGAGAAGGGAAAATATTAAATAATCTCTCTCTCTCTCTCTCTCTCTCTCTCTCTCTCTCCCCCTCCCCACTCCTCTACCAACCCATATTTCTTTCTCTAGGTATCTCTCTTGTATGTACTCACATACATACACCAATTTTTTAAGTTCTAAATTTTCCATTTTAGAAGAGCAAAATGAGATGGTTATTGACTGACTTACAGGAGAATTTTAAGGAACTTGTTAACACAACTGATTCTGAGTGCCACATCTTTCAGCTAATTAATCCCTGTGAGAGATCTGTGCTCAGTGCTTAGCGTTCACTCCCTTTTCCTTTCCTGGGCGTATCTGAGTGCACGTGACCAGCTTTGTTGAATTGAACTGAGAGTTGGACTGTTGATCCATGTTGTTCCTTCCAGATAAAATTACACGATGCCCATCATTGTGTGTTTCATGACAGCATGGCAGGTTGTCATATCCTCACATGAGCAGTCCTGACTAGGACTGGAGGTGGTCTATATCAGGGGTGGTCAACCTTTTTATACCTACAGCCCACTTTTGTATCTCTGTTAGTAGTAACATTTTCTAACCGCCCACCGGTTCCACAGTAATGGTGATTTATAAGGTAGGGAAGTAACTTTACTTTATAAAATTTATAAAGCAGAGTTACAGCAAGTTAAAGCATAGAATAATAATTACTTACCAAGTCTTTTATGTCAGATTTTCGCCACGTTTGGCAGAATAAATCTTTATAAAACAACTTACTATAGTTAAATCTATCTTTTTAATTATACTTTGGTTGCTCCACTACCGCCCACCATGAAAGCTGGAACGCCCACTAGTGGGCGGTAGGGACCAGGTTGACTACCACTGGTCTATATGACCAAAGCATTAGACAAGAAAACATTAACCTAATCTATAATCCTAGGGCAAAGGTTGACAATAGGACATCCCATGCATGAAGACAAGCAACACACACACACACACACTCATATACACGAATCCAAGGGTAAGTGTGAGGAAAACAGCTGTGTTAATTTGCTCACTGATTTACCAGTGGTAAGCACATTGCCTGATTAGTGCGTGAGCACGGAGCAGCGCCACGTGTGCACGGTCTACGTAAAGCTACGGATGCTTGCGCTGTGGGCGGGTGGTGGATTGTGGATTGCCTGCCCGCCACTGGGAGGGGCTACCTTGTTGTTCATTTGCCTGAGAAGAGCAGTTTTCCCCTGCCTGCTTGCTTGTCCACCACTGGGAGACTATTAAACGGGAATGGCCCAACGCTTTCTGGCTCCGCAGTTTTCTACCGTCTGCCCGAATCCAATGTGAACCTGCCTGGCCTCGGCCGCCAGCCTTACAGTGAGTGACAATCTAACACGTGGAATCAAGGACTTGACTGATAACTGAAATTCAGAAGAACTGGAGTTCAACAAAACTAGTAGACACGTAGCATGAGGATGCTAAATAGCCCGCAACTTTCAACTGCAGGAGGAAGGCCAGTTGAGAGCTAGCCGGCCCACGTCTGTTTTCTGCTGCCCCTCACCCGCTGTGGGTAACAGACAAGCCTTCGCGGAAACAGGTGAGGTTTCCAGCAACCTTAAAGCAGTTTCACCTGCACCGTGGCCAAGTTGTCCTAGACGTGGGGGGTTGGCAGGGGCAGGCTTTTTAAAACCTCTAGAATTTGTTCTTACCTAGAATAATTGTACCTCTGTTCTCAGGTGAAGGCACTGCAGATTCAAGGGAGAGAGACTTTGCTGCCCGTGGTGGGAGTGTGGAATGGAGTGTGTTACTGAGACCTTGGGGACACCATCAGCAGCCGCAGACCACGTCACTGAGCCACGGCCATGAGACAGGTACTGTGCAGACTGCTTTAGAGAAACAGCTTTCTTAATACTGCCCAGAAATCCATGCAGGAGAGGCTACTGCTGGTCTCATTTCATACGTGAGCAAACGCAGCCTCGGAGGCACCTTCCTGTCGTCACTCACCTCAGACGCCATTGAAAGAGTCCGAATCCAGAGCCGAGTCTGTATTCTACGGTGCTATAGAGTTGGCCATTTGGATGCTAGATAATTCTGATGGGTTTGATCTGAAATGGAGAAAGAATTCTTTGGGGGCTCATTCACATTCCGTTGTTCAACTCCCGGTTTCTTCTGTTTTCCTTACCTCTGCTTGGCAGCTCCCATTCCCACACCAAGCACTGAGGTCCCTGGGGCACTACAGGACCATGCAGGGGTTCTGCGGGACGTCTTACGAGTTCAATACTCGGCGTTGGTTATACATCCCCAAACTATAAAATTACAAATCTGAGGTAATTCACTGTTTAAATAGCAGATTATTTATATTACTTTTTTTTTTTTGCACTGCCCTATAGAATTTTGGAAGACCAGGAGGTTGTGCCAATGGAATGAACCATGGAGGAGAGGTTGGGGAATATATACCTTTTAAATGACATGGTGTCTTTGCAAAAGTGCCATGAAAATCAACATAGAATAAGGAACAAGAATGACGGTATACAAAGTAACTCCAAGGCTTAGAAATTTGATCAGCGCACATCCTCTCAGTGAATAACTGTGGTTAGTTCAGGATGAAACTATAATGTTGCATGTTTTTGCTTTTTTTTATATGCATGTAGGAAAATGACTGCTAACTTCTTTAAGCATAAACATTACTTTATTAAGACTTAACTATACCATTAAATGGATTGTTAGAGATTTGTTTTGGCATTTGGACTCCAGGAAATGTTTCTGAAACAAGGGCACAGAAACTGAGAATGTGTTGTGACCTGTGAGTGACCCTGTTTCTGTGCTTTGGGAGGGGGATGAGTTCAAGTTGAAACTTTGGACCCCACGTGTCAAGTTCTGTTCATGTAGAATTTGTCTTCTTTACTTTTAGACTTGGGTATAAGTTCGCAGGCTCTCATGAGTGGCCACCAGAGGGCGTATGATATAACTCCTACAGGCCGTGGAGTGCCTTCTCAGTTCACTGAATGTTGCCTAGTGATGACAGATGGGATAAGATCAGACGGATGCATTTCTGCTTCTTTTTTTTCACGTACCTGTCTGAGGTGTATGTGTGTGTGTGCACGTGTGTGTGTGTGTGTGTGCGTGTATTTGCAGATTTCGCCAAGTTGTCCAGGCCACATGAGCACCCCCACTAAGTGAACTGCTCTTTCTCCCTGCAGCTCTCTGAGGTGGTGGCCAGAACACAAAGCAGGACAGCCCAGAGCGCCTCACCTTCCCCTCACTCAGTGTTCTCTCTCACCACCACAGCTGTCCCGGTGGTGAGCCTTAACCAAGACAGTGGCATCATGGCCATACTCTCCCCAGTCTCACTCTCTAGAGCAGTGGTCCCCAACCCCCGGGCCATGGACCTGTACCGGTCCGTGGGCCATTTGGTACCGGTCCACAGAGAAAGTGTAAATAACTTACATTATTTCCATTTTATTTATATTTAAGTCTGAACGATGTTTTATTTTTTAAAACTGACCAGATTTCCTCTGTTACATCCGTCTAAGACTCACTCTTGATGCTTATCTTGGTCATGTGATACGTTTATCTGTCCCACCCTGAAGGCTGGTCCTTGAAAATATTTTCTGACATTAAACCGGTCCATGGCCCAAAAAAAAGGTTGGGGACCACTGCTCTAGGGGACCCAGGCTATGAGAGGATCATCGTCCACTTCCACCAACGAAAGAACCATTTCATCGGGTGAATTGATTGATAGTATAAGAATATACTTTCTCAAAATATGAGCATCAGAAAAGAAGTTTGGATGCTTTCCAAGATTTCTTTGGGAAAAGATTCCCAAATGTAATTTTTAATCACTTTTTGGAATCTTTCCAAAAAGACATATTGACAGATTTCAGTGACATCAAATTGACTGCATTCTAAGATATTTCTCTTTGGGTTTTTTTTTTTAATCTTAACAATCTAGTCCCTGTATGGCTATTTGTTGTAAAATCAGTGCTTTAAAAACAATCAAATGGGTCAAGTTTCAAGCTATTTTATTCTTCTGGTTTTAAAGGAATCATTGCATTTTAGTCTTGCCAATACCAGAAATATCCAGTTGAGCCTGACCAATGGCAGCACAGTAGATAGAGCATCAACCTGGGACACCGAAGTCCTAGGTTCTTGGACACCTCCAGATCGCCAGCTAGAGTACAGGCTGTTCGGGCTCACCAGCTTGAGTGTGGGATCATAGACATGATCCCATGTTTGCTGGCTTAAGCCTAAAAGTTGTTGGCTTGAGCAAGGAGTCATTGGCTTGACTGGAGCACTCCCCCAACCCTTCAAGCCAAGTATGAGAAGCAGTCAATAAACAACTAAAGTGCCACAAGTACAAATGGATGCTTCTCATCTCTCATCTCTCTCCTTTCCTGTGTCTCTCTCTTCAAAATTGTCCAGTTGAATCCAAAAGCAAAGCACTGCACATCTGTTGAGCTAGCTTTTCCTACCAAGCACCAATGTAGGTGCTATAAATGTGTTATCACATCTGTGCTCAGGACTATCTGATGAATAGGTCCTGTTGTGTAAAGGTCAGCACCGAGGTCAGAGCTTGTGCATTACACAAGGAACATTTCAAAACTAGGACAGGATCAATTTGGTTTTCTGCCCCGGTTTCTCTGACTGACTCTTTCAGGACAGCGTTATCAAATGAGCCTTTTTGGAGTTGCAGAAAGTTTCCAGACTTGACGTTGTGAATCATCCACCTGCACGATGCTTTCTGATAATGAGTTCCTATGATGAATGAGCTCATTCATTATTCGGGAATCTGGTCGGCCACACAGGGCAGGGGAGACCCAGACACACTCTCCTGGCCCATTGCTCCTGTTGAGTTTTCCCCGCAGGAGAATCCCCGCTGACTTCGGCAGCACTGAATGCAGAGAGCATTAAAAGACCACAATCTGATCTTGCTTTACCCCCCGTGGTGCTAATCTAAGCTCCCTGGAAGCGCCTGTGAAGCCAGTATGAGCTCAGAGTTGAGTTTAACTTCTCCACAAGAATGAATGTGCTGAGAATTCAGCTTCCCGTCCACGGTTCGCTCTGTGTAGGGGTCATCTACTTAAAAAGTTTGAAGTCAGTGTTTTTGAGCTTGAACTTTTCAATCGCCGGTTGATATCTTTTTTTTTTTTTTCTTCCTCTTCTTTATTCTAAACACTCTTCTAAACTGATGTGCTATAGCCACAGAAATTGGGTTTGGTTAATGATCCTGATTTAAAAATCATTACTGCTAACAACCACTGATATTTTACTCTTCCCATTGAAGAGTTTAGAAGCGAGTAAGGGTGTAGGAAAATGGCCAGGAATGAGACTGTTGTCCTGAGACGAGTCTTCGGTGTGGACTTTGGAACGCCAAGTCCTGCGGGGCAGAAAGTTGCCGGCAAGCACTGATAAGATTGCTTAAGGGTTGCAGCTGATCCCTATGGCCTTTTCCTACATACCTGAGAGCTATGAGTTAATTATCCTTCTCTGCACCTGTGAATCCATTCTGGGTTAATTTGACCCAGGCTCTGCTAATTTGCTTGATGAGCAAAGACATGAATAAATACAATGAGGCTGCAGAGATCTGGGCTCTCAGTCCTAGAGGCTGGGAGTGCCCTGTACTCATCTTTTCTGTATGTTGTTGTGTCTTGTGTGTGTTTTTTCTAAAGTCCTGTAGCACCTTCCTCTCGTGTACGCCCATTGCAGAGCTGGGCTCGGCATAAGGGAAACTTTTTATCACCCAAATGACGATAGAACTTCTCATACCAGTCACTGACTGTACTATATTCTCAGTCTTTCGTATGCCGATCTATTGTGCAGTCTGTCATCAAAGTCATTACGACAGTGTTTTAAGTTCACTCATTTTGGTTACTAGACCTGAAAGAAATGAAAATTTTGTAGACAACACTCTTTTCTGCCCTCAGATAAGTCCCACTGACTATTCTCAATAATGGGTATAGGCCCTTCGTCACCATTTCTCTATTCTATTATATTTTTCCTAAGAAACATGAATACTTATACAATACTACAGGGGCTCTCTTGGACTCTTAATTAAAAACATAATAATGAGAAAATCAAGGCACAAACCATCGTGCAGGCCCTGGCCAGTGACTCAGTGAATAGAGTGTTGGCCCAGCATATGGACATCTCGGGTTTGATTCCCAGTCAGGGCACACACGAAAAGTGACCATCTGCTTCTCTACCCCTCTCTCTCCCTCTTACCTACCCTTCCCCTCCCACAGCCAGTGGCTTGATTGGTTTGAGCATCAATCTAGCACCAAGGATAATTTGTTTGGTCCGAGTGCATTACTCTCAGACACTAAAAATAACTCAGTATTTGAGCATTGGCCTAAGACAGGGTTTCTGAGGAGATCCCATTTGGGGCTCATGCAGGAGTCTGCCTCACTATCTTCGCTTCTCTCAACTAAAAAACAAACAAACAACTACATAATAACAACAAAAAAATAACTGCATCCTACAGGACAAAGTTTCTTTTTAAGACAGAGTCAGTTCTTAATAGTTTGTAGTTCTGACAGAGGTCTGTATGAGGAGTGTTTTTTATATGAAGTAGACATCTTTATTCCAATGGCAAAGTCCTCTACCATATTTAGAAAACTGAAAACATAGGTTTACTTCCCAATAGAATATCTAATTTGAAAAACAAAATAATCCCAGTCTATTCAATTTAAATCATTTTTTTTAAGGTTATGAACTCACTTCTTTTGACTTTGCTGTCAACCTCTAGGTGAAATGTTTCAAAAGTTTGCATAGTGATTTTCCCATTAAAATGCAAATCAGTTTCCTTAGTGACACATATTAAATTAAAGCCCTAATATGAAGTGGAGACATGCTTTAGTGGCCGCAAATTTCAATCCAATCCTCTGTCAAGATCTGAGTTCTGGACTTCTATCTGAAGTCAAGTTCGCAGAAGCGGTTTCTCAAATTATTTCATGCCTGATAATGAGAATGTTAACAGTTCAAAGAAGTATTTCTAACAAGGAACGGATTTTAATTGTTAACACTAATTGTTAATAAATGAGCATACATTTGAAATAATTGTTTGATTTCATTTTCTTGATATGTATTTGTCTATAAATTTGATAAAGAACATCAAAGAATTTGGCACTGACATTTCATGTTGCTGTGATTAAAAGGGAACTGATATCTTGGATAAGGTCAGGGGCAATAATAATAATTTGATTATGACATCTTATCCCTGAATGCTTTTAATAGATTTTATAGTATTCTGTAAAATGCAATATGGCATTCTTCATTGCATCCTAGAAAGAAAAACGGCACCAGTGGAAAACTGGTGAAATCCAGATAAAGGCTGGAATTTAGTTAATGGTAATGTACCAATATTGTATCCACCAGGACGCTTGTGACAGAAAGTACCTGAGACATCAATGTCACCAGAGTATCTCTATGTTAATACTTTATTCTCGATTTTTGTACGTTTTCCTTTCTACTTGTTAGTTAGATGTGCCTTGTTCCAATAATATTTTATCACAGCATTTTCCTCTTTAATACAGGATGTAACTTAGGGCATTCCTTGCCTGTAGTTGTCTCATATCTTCAGTCTTTATTTCATTTTGACTTGACTCAGCATTATTTCATATTTTATGACGTTGACATTTTGAAAAATACTGACTGACAGATTATGCCCCAGCATGGGGTTGTTTAGTGTGCCCAGGGATTAGAGTCTACTTGTGTCTCTGCGGTAGGATTATGGCAAAGACAAGACAACTGTTATTCATGTATCCCACACAGAGAAGGTTTATTGTGTCTGACTGTCCCTCATGGTGATGTTAATTCTGAGCTCCTAGTCTAGACATTGTCCAGTGTCTTCACTGTATATGACTACAGTTCCTTTTCCACATAATCATTGGTGTGTGTGGAGACTTTTAAGGAAGACGAAGTATTGCTATCGTCACCCTCTCTCCCTGTGACATATGCCAGCAACAATTTTAACTACATGGCAAAATGATGATTTTTCAGTTCTACCAGTCACTTCACCTTTCACAGACATGGCGCCATAAGGATTCTTGGTCTCCTCTCTTTAATATGCATATTTATTCATTTAACTGTAGCTCTATAGTAAATGTGAAATCATACACTCTCATTTAATGGAAAGGGTTAATTAAAATCTCTCACTATCTTTACCTACTTTGAGGATAAAATCAGTCAGATTTGTCCTTTTTGTCATGTCCTTGCCATATTTGGGCTCATAAACCTCCTTGTGCCATCACTTGGTGTCCCGGGCTCATTCTGTACTTCCCGTGTCCTGATTCTCGAATCAGTTACTCCTGCAGAATGCCTGATTCCTTCTGGTAGTAAGGGATATTTTGAAGCCAAGATCTGGATTCTAAATATGTTCATTACTGCTCAAATCAATGTTCCTTCTAGACTCTTTCAGGGACAAGAGCTAAAAGAAATAAATACATGCACACATGCATACATACACGCATACACACATACGTACACACATATATAATATCTATAAACACGTACAACGACACACACGCACAATTATCCCATATATTTGTGTCTGCACTTTCCCTGAAAGAGGACCTGGTTTCTAATAACAGCCACACTACTTCCCATTTGCTGAATTGTACACTACACAGGAAGGAGTTGCAGAATTTCTATTCCTGCAATGCTACAAAATTAAAGCATATTAAAAATAGTGCCTTATTTTTAATTATTTCTTTTCTATAGACTGAGTTTTAACCTTCTTTTTTTTTACTCTTTTCTCCCCCCTCCATTCTTTCATAAACAAAAGGCGGCATATTATGGAGTTAGCTTTCTTCATTTAGTAACATTCTTTGGAAATGTCTTCATATTTGTTCACAGGCAGCCTTATTTTCAAAGCAACATTGTACTTCATGGCGTCTATGCAAAATGTTTTATCCAATGAAGTCTTATGTTTGGGCATAGATAGTTTCCAGTGTGTTGCATTTTAGTATAATGCTGCAGAGAATAACCTTGTATAATTTTTTTTATTGGATACATATAGTTGCTGGGTCATAGGATAAATGTACACACAGTTTTGCTGCATGTTGGCAAAGTATACCCATAAGTTGTTTTTTTGTTTCTTAGTTACCATTTTGCACATAAACCACATTGTAGAGCAGTGCAGTTACTCTAAAGTCACTCTAAAGCCTAGACAACAAAGGGCATTATCAAATTTTTGGATTTGGGTCAATCTGATAGATAAATGTAATATCTGACTGTTCCATTATAATCTGCCTTACTCGTATTGTAGATAAAGTTTTATGATCAGTTGATATATTTTACTCCTTTTTTATATCTTGTTAAGATATGTGTTTGTGTCATTTGCTCATTTTTTGGTATGATTTCTGAGCAATGGTTTCTTTAGTATTTGAATGTTCTTTATGCATGAGGCTTATTTTGTCATTCTCTTAATTGTTTCCCCCAGGTTACTAAGAAATCATTTTGTATTTTTCTAGCATTTGAAGAAGAATTTCTTGTTCTTCCTTTTTCCCCTGCTCCTTCTTCTTCTTCTTCTTCTCGGTTTCTGATTTATTTAAAACTTGTATGTAGCATGAGGAATAGCTCCAGGTCCAACCCCTTCCTAACTGCTTTCCTTTTTCTTCATGCTATCTGTTTTACAAGGACCAACACTTCATCAGTGCTTTGAAATATTTATCTGATACTAGACTCCACCTGTAGTTACGGATTCTTAGGGACTCTTGCGTCTCAGTTTGTCAACCTTTGTGACGGGTCTATGCTTTTTTTCAGAAGAAGCTCTGAAGTATTTTTGATACTTATAGGATGCCCTTCTCACATGTATTATGTTTCTACAAAGAGTTTTCCTAGCAATCCTTACATGTTTTTTTTTTCCCCCTACGTTGTGTTCCGTGTCACTGTGCACAGCCCTAAGGAAAATAACTATTGTTTGTATTTGTATTGGAATACAATTAATTAATACATTAAATTACTGAGAGCTGATATTGTGACATGTTGAGACTTTCTGAGAGCAGCTTATCATTCCATTTGCTCGTTTGCTTTTGTGTCTCTGGCAGTGTTTTATAGCCCTCCCTGTGTGTTTGCACACCTGTGTGCATGCCCATGCACACAAACACACACACAGGCGCTGGCATATGTGAACACAGCTCCTCCTCCTGTCTCTTGCCTTCACCTCAAACAGGCATTTCCATTGATGTGAGCCTGTCGTTATAATAAATAGCACATCTAGCCTAAATCTCAGCAGGGTCTTAAAAACATTTGATAGTGATTAAAATATTCACAACATGCCAACAATTTTGCCACATCCTCTGAATTATTCTAGCCATGATTCTCCCTTTTTTGACAATTGGATAAATAATTTCTAATTTTCAGATCCCCCCCCCCCACACACACACACACACACACATGATGAGAGAGATTTTCCAGCCCTGGTGGCCAGTTCTAAGTTTCTAAGTGAGAATTATTCAGCAACAATATCCTGGATTGTATGCCCTTGACCCCTTCATTAAACTTAATTTCTCAAAGACTCTGCACTAAGAGGTGCGTAGTATTACAAAGGGACTTTTACAAATAAGCATTCAACTATTGCCTATTTTGCTATTGAACTTGTGGTTAGGTTTTAACTCTGTGGTCTTCTTTAATTTGCAAAGAAAATGGATGGCATTTTCCTCAAATTTATAAAGATGGCCTGTGGGAAAAGAGCTAATTACCCTAAATGTAGTTTAAAAGTCCCCAAAGGAGATCTAGAAAAACCTTTTTCAAATGGGTCTGCTAGACTAGCTTAATATTCCTTTGAAAAACTCTGGGATCATCACAATGATGGGATTTATTGGGAACTTTCTGTTTGTTCTGCACAAAGAGGAGTCTTATCCTATGCAGAAACCTGTGGCTTGCAAGAGGGAAATAGTCCATTTAAATGCAAATCTTCTAATCCAGGAGATTCACAGGCTAAATAGAAGTGGGTCTTCAGGGTGACTCATGAAGTTAGCAGTCTATGAACATTCTTGCGGGATAACTGCTTATATTAGGAAACCAAATAACCCTCTTTATTAAGTGAGGATACAACATCCTCCCACCCAAGTATCCACTGGACTTGACTTAGTTACAGGGGCTCATAATGTGCAGGCTTCCTGAGTGTTAGAAGTTTCAGTGATTCCTACGTTATAAATCAGGAGCTGACAATGCTCTAGTCCTAGGTGCCGTATTAAATCATCTATAGCAATTGCACAGTGTGTCTTCTCCTGTCGCGATTATTGGAAAAGTGTTGCAGAAAGTGTGTTAAGAAGACAGAATGGTGTATGTTGGAAGGACAACACTATTTCTTAAGAACGGTTCCACTCCAAGATTCACACCTGATCTGTCCTCCCACAAATCACACCCAACGTTCATTTTTAATTTCTTTCCATACGTTCAATGGCGTAGTAAACTATTTGTAAGCTGTAATTTTAATGCTGGAAAATACAAAGGCAGAGTTGCCCCAGCCAATGCTAGCATCCTCAATTCCATCTTATTTCCAGAATTTTGGTTTATCAAAAGTAACCATTCTCTAAAACCATGATTTTTCCAATATCCTCTTGTAGGTAATCCATGGCTCAAACTCAACGGCGATTTTGAAAGTATGAGTAAAACTGTGAGTTTTAAATGAAACCCATTGCTTAATGTAAGCTGTTTAAAAGTGTTTTAAGACACAGCTGTGATTAAGACAAATGTATAGGCCAGTAAAGCTGAGCAAAGAAAGGGGGTAAAGAGAGAAGAGATAGAAAAAAAGTGCTAGATTCAAATTCTGTAAGAAATTGCGTTTGCAACCTTAAGAAGTGTAAATATTTTTAAAAATAAGCTATTTCAAAGGAAGTGTGTTTTCTTTAGTCTTTTCTTTATGCACTATTTTTCTATAGGAGAGGAGGACATGATGTATGATTTAGGAAATGACTTTGCTTTGGAAGCAGCAAGTAGAATACATTGGAGAGAGGAGAAGGAATATATTTAGGGCAGGTTAGGGATTGTGATGTCTCACTAAAGCTTTTGAGATGCAGAAAAATAATTTTTAAAATAAATACAGACAATGGGATTGCCAGGCTTGTTGAGTAATTTCATATAGATGGGGAGAAGTCGGGGATCTTTCTTTGTATCTTTAAAAACTAGGCTGATAGAGTATATTGCTTAATTGAGTGTGTATTCATTAAAACTTTATATTGAGGACTCTGTGAAACGTCTATAGAAGGTGGCTGGAAGCTTGGGATGCAAAAGGTTGGAATCCCACCTGAGCAGGTAAAAAGGATACCAGAATTTGTGGGACAGCAGAGATGGCTATGCCCATGTTCAAATTGACTTATCATGAGTTTCTAGCTCAGAAGTTCTCAAACTTAGCTATATACTGGAATTACCCAACAACTTAAAGTAATATCGATTCTCTGGACACATTCCAGTGGTTCTAACTTTGTCCTCAGGTAGGTCCCAGACTTCGATATTTTTCATTTAAGTCCCCCACAAATTCTAGCATGCAGCCCTGCTATAGATGATACCTGAGGAGAATGGATGCATGTTTTATTTCTTCTCTTTGTGAACTTCCCTTGAATAATTATTTACTGAATAAATATTAGTCTTGCTCACTATACTGCGTGATAATGGAACTATTGAATAGATCGGTTTCAGTCACAGTTTCATTTCTCAGGCCTCGTTCCTGTGACACAAACACTTTGTAAGGTCACATGGACCGTTCACTTTCTCACTCACCAGTATCTGTCTACTGAAAAAGGCTTTCAGTGAGCTGCTGGGAATACATGCCAACCCCTGCTTCATCCCCCATGTCATCAAGTTTCGGTCTGCATAGAAAGAATAAAGGAGGCAAGGGAGGAAAGGAGGAAGGAAAGAAAGAACGTACGGCCCATATCCTCTCTGCAAATGTTGCATTCAGTTTTATGTCTTGTCACTGATTATGGAGGCATGGAGTCTCCAGCATCCTTGTATGAATGAAAGGAGCGTTTGGACGGCAAAAGACATGTCAGTGCACGCAGGGACTCTACTGAAAATTCCGCACGTTAGACAGCTGTCAGAGGGGAGGCGGAAGGGGGATGGAATCGAAGAAGGTGACGGGATTAGATAGAATCACACACACACACACACGCACACACACACACACACAGACAACAGGGTAGCAACAGCCAGAGGGAAAGGGGGCAGAGGGAGAGGGAGGGGCCAAAGAGGAGATAGAAAGAGACTTTGCGTGGGGCATGGGTGGACATCATGCAGGGTGTAGAGGGTGTCATATTGAGTAGGACACTTGAAGCCATGTTAACACAATAAATTAAAAATGAAAATAAAAAAATAATAAGGCCTGACCTGTGGTGGCGCAGTGGATAAAGCCTCGACCTGGAACACTGAGGTCGCCGGTTCAAAACCCTGGGCTTGCCTGGTCAAGGCACATATGGGAGTTGATGCTTCCAGCTCCTCCCCCCTTCTCTCTCTCTCTCTCTCTCTCTCTCTCTCTCTCTCCTCTAAAAATAAATAAATAAATAAAATAATTAAAAAATAAATAAATAAAAACCAACTAAAAAAAATCTGCTCCTTAGCTCTTTATCTATTTTTCTCCCTATAAGCCTGATCCAACAGGAACACCTTATATTATAAATAAAATGATGCTGCTAAGATGTCTCTGCTCATTTTTAGCAGGGAAATAACTTCTGCTAAGGACACAGATAATTCTCGTTGCTCGCTGTCTCCCAGAAGGACCTGGTTATTGTGAGACAGATTAGAATGCCTTCCCTTCGGAAGACCTCAGTGAACATGCTTAAACTATCACTGTGCTCTTAAGGTGGAGAACACCCAGGTCATTTAAGCCAGGCAAACTCTGCCC
Organism: Saccopteryx leptura; assembly: GCF_036850995.1. Classification (NCBI taxonomy): domain Eukaryota; kingdom Metazoa; phylum Chordata; class Mammalia; order Chiroptera; family Emballonuridae; genus Saccopteryx; species Saccopteryx leptura. Next base: position 14,429,778 of record NC_089511.1, on the reverse strand, counting down.
CAATTGTAGGGATTAGGTCACTGAACAGTCAGGGAGAGTCCGCGTAGTGTCGGCATTTGGGCCTCGAGCTCTTGCATTCAGAGGAAGTTTATTTCTCCCGAGCACACTGCACGGTCATAGCAGAGAACTTCAGTGAGCGTTTCAGGCCCAGTAGGAAGGGGTATAGGTATCACGCCAAGGGGTTGGGCGTTGTTCAGAATGCGTGATAGAAACATCTCCGTGGGAGCCAGACTTAAAAAGGATACCTCAAATTTAATTTAAAAAATTAAAAAGCAAATACAGAGAAGGAATTTGAAGAAAATTATACTTAGCATTAGAATCAGGGGATTTGAGACTCTGGGGGGAAAAGCCTTTGGGAAATTATCCCAACTTGGTCAAATTTTCTTTCCATTTTTTGTTACCAGTTTTACTGAGTTTCAATTTATATGTAGTAAAAGCCACCTATTTTAATGGCTCAGTTTAATAATTTCGCAGATCTAAAGAGTTGTGTAGTCCTCACCGCCGTGCTGGGTTAGAGCCCTCTGAGCCTCCCGGAGACTCACTGTTCATAGGCGGTGTTTGTTCCCGCTCCCAGCCCTGGGTAGGCACCGTGCGCCTATTTCCCGTCTCTGCAGAGATCCCTGTTCCGGACAGTTTATAAAAGTGGCCTCATACCACATAGTGCCCTTCGTGTCGGGGCTTCTATCACTTGCCCTAATGACTCTGAGGGGCACCCACGTTGTAGTATACATAGGAAGCTTCTGTCCTTTTTTTTTTTTTTTTTTTGTATTTTTCCGAAGCTGGAAACGGGAGGCAGTCAGACTCCCGCATGTGCCCGACGGGGATCCACCTGGCACGCCCACCAGGGGGCGATGCTCTCTGCCCACCAGTGGCGTCGCTCTGCCGCAATCAAAGCCACTCTAGCGCCTGAGGCAGAGGCCACAGAGCCATCCCCAGAGCCAGGGCAAACTTTGCTCCAGTGGAGCCTCGGCTATGGGAGGGGAAGAGAGAGACAGAGAGGAAGGAGAGGGGGAGGGGTGGAGAAGCAGATGGGCGCTTCTCCTGTGTGCCCTGGCTGGGAATCGAACCCGGGACTCCTGCACGCCAGGCCGACCCTGTACCACTGAGCCAACCAGCCAGGGCCACTGCTGTCCTTTTTATTGCTGAGTCATACTCAATTGCACCAACTCTCTGAATTGAAATATGAGGGAACTGAGATCAAGAGAGGCTGTGTGACTCTCTCCAATTCCCATAGCAAGTCTGCCGGCTTGAATTCAGCCTCTCTGGATGGGACATTGGGTTCTGACGCCCCATGGTAAAGGCCCTGACCTCACCCTAGTGATAAATGCTCACTGGGGAGAGAGATGTCAACATGTAAAATGTGGCGACTGTGTGTGGGGGGGGGGGGGAGGCTCCTCACATTCCGTTCAGGGTGACTGTCACTCGGCTAACCCAGAAAGCTGGATCCTTGCTGTTTCTCAGACCCTTTGATGCACGCCTTAATGAACGTGCATTCAGCACTCCCCCACATCAATTTCTTTGGGGAAATGTGCCCATTTGCTGTGATGACTTTCAGAATTATTTATCTGTTTACTTGTATGTTCCTCCCAGCTAGTCCACGAGCACTTTGACGTCAGGAAGTTCTCTGAGGCCAACAGAGGCTGTTCTAACACACGCCACTCTGGCCTCAAGCATGGTGCCATATAAATGCTGCGCTGTGTAAATAGAGAAGGTGTAAAACAAGTCCCTCGTGGTCCCACAGGTAGCATCAGAGATAAGAATTCACATTTGGCTAACTCCTGCATTTGAAACATTTTATGGACTGCAGATGAACTCCACATTTTCTCTTCCTTTGATATCCAGGAAAGTTAACCATCATGTTTTGTGATCTCCAAGGAACCTAACAAAGGCTATCACTCACTCTAATTAGTCCCATTTGATTTCCACTTTATTAAGAACAACTTAGTGACCCATGCATGCCCTCTCACCTAATTTTAATTAGGTCTCATGAAACACAATTTAGTGAATCTGGCCATTCACCTCATTATTAAAAAAAAAAAGAAAAAAGACAAATTATCCCAAACCAAGTTTCTTATGAATATAAAACCCTCTTTTCCAGCTAAGAGGTTTTATCTACTCCTAGATATTAAATATTTGCAAAATATACATAAATCATCAATTTCCAAGGACATGTGAATTTATTAAATACTCTTTTTTTTTCCTTCTTTTTCTAAGTGAGAAGAGGGGAGATAGAGAGACAGATTCCTGCATGTGCCCTGACTGGGATCCACCCAGCAACCCCGAGCTGGGGCCGATGCTCTGCCCAGCTGGGGCCATGCTCATTTCTAAGCTATTTTTAGTGCCTGAAGTAGAGTCTCCATGGAGCCTCAGTGCCTGGGGCTGATGTGCTAGAACCAGTCAAGCCATGGCTGTAGGAGGGGAAGAGAGAGAGAAAGAGAGAAGGGGGGAGGGGAGGTGTGGAAAAGCAGATGGTTGCTTTTCCTGTGTGACCAGACCGGGAATCAAACCCAGGACATCCTCGTGCCCAGCTGATGCTCTACCACTGAGCCAAATGGCCAGGGTCTATTAAATACTCTTAACTTCAGATTTTGACCATTACCAATTTACATTTATATATTTATATGTCAATCCAATCCATAATATAGTTAGGCTGCTAAAGCAGAGGAGCAAAGGAGGAGTTGAGATCATGCAGTGGTCAAGCACATGGAATCTGTCAAATCCCTTGGGTACAAATTGACTCACTCCCTCCTGCCATATTTGTCACCACGGGCATGTCATTACATTTAAATCCTCCTCTGTAAAATGAGAGCAACTGCACTATCAACCATGTTGGGTTGTGGTACTGCCCAAACAATACCAGTTGCCAGTAAAGCATGTAGAATAGTTACACAATAAATTATTATACATTATCATAGCTAACATTGAGTTAAGATTGTTCTTTAGATATATTCTCTGTTATTAGTTAGAGCTCTTTTCACAGAGCCTGGAATTTCTGTGAGATGTCATATTCTAAATGTACTATCTTTGGTCCATCAACATAAAATATTCCAAAATTTCAATCCAAGGCTGTAGTTGCTTTTGGAAGAAGCATAAGTAGTCTTTTACAGCCATGTGTCCAGACGTCCACATCAGAGGATGTGGCACATGAGATAAGTGATCTTATAATGCAGGTGGAGCCTTCGAAAACTTCTATATCATGCTCCATCATATTTCGAATTGCAGCAAATGGAAATCATAGAGTATCATACCAATCCCTGAATGCAATTATAATGTATTTTCATTAACAATACCAGTGTCTTATAATACTAAAGTTTAACTTCATGAAAAAGTAGAAAATGCAAATGGGATTTCAATACTGATCAAGAAATACTAAGAGAGATGGAGAAATGAGGAATTGATGTTCAATGAGTATAGAGTTTTACAAGATTCTAAAGTTCTAGAAAGTTATTGAAAAATAATGTACATGTAATTAATAATAATGGACTATATACATAGAATAATTTAGATGGTAAATGTATGGTTTTTTACTACAGAAAGCATGCATTTTGGTCAGAGGATATCCAATGATACTAAAATATATTTTTTTCTATGTATTACATATTGAAAATTTGATTTATTAATTGACTGAATAATTTCAGAAGGCAGATTGTGAAACAGAAATATCCCTAAAGAAACTGAAGTTTTATTGCCTGAGTTTGTATAACCCATATTTTCTCTCCTCTCCAATGATATGCATTATGGGCAGCAAAGAGAATATATAACCATGTTCTCTCATCAGGAAATGTAAAACTGAATTATTTTTCCATCTCTATAAGTCACTTCATGTGGATATTTAGAACAGTCAAATGGTTGTATTTTTTCCTAAATGCCAACTTAACGGATTTGAAGAAAAAAAAATATCATGGCTGGCCAACCCATAATTCTTACGATCCTCTCATCAAAGTTCTGGGATCCTAGCTTGGTTTATGTCAATCGTTCAAACCAGAGACGTGTGTAAACACATGCAAGTAAACACGCTCTCTCCTCTGTGGCTTTTTAGATGCACACAGAGAAATATGAGAAATGTCACATTCTTCCAACACACCATTAGGACGCTGTGGTGTCACTGCCTAACCCAAGTCAGATTAGAAAGTCCATGCCCTTACCACTCTGTGGTTCCCTGTGTCTGAGCTCTCCATTGCCCTATTGGCATGCTCATTAACCAGCTGGGACGGGACTTCCAGCTTCCGTCCTATAGCGATTTCCTTGAAGAGTGTGGTTCAGAGTGCACCGTCAAGAGTTAGATTTCAACTCGATACTGAAAGAATTTCATAACAGCAAATGCTTTTCAGCCATGAATGAAAGTTCTTGCGAAGGATCCTGTGAAATGTTCTTTTCAGCAGTCCAAGTAAGATGCAAAGAAATCTCTTAGGAAAGGTGAAATGTTTGGAGAAACATTTCTCTTATCTTGCAAACCGTATTTTACACCTGGGCAGTTTTCCTCTGGTAAGAGCAAGTTACTCTCACAGGAGGTTGATGACATCCTTTAAAGAAAATTGGAGAGGTAAAGCTACAACCATCTGGGAAAAGATACACATATATACAGCGGCGCGATTTTGTTTTCTTCACACACACATGTGCGCACACACACACACCGGGTAAATTATTATTGATATTTCAAACACTATATAATTATGTGCATTTTATAGAAGGCAAACAACTCTTAATCCTCCATCTTTTCATGCACTCTTTGACCTATCATCTCTTCATTCTTTAATCTATCACCCAAATCAACCACTTGTGAGTGTTTGGGGCAAATGCACAGAATTTCAACTTGCTAAACCAAGATTTGCTCTCGGACTTGTTGAGCGAGTCAGTCCTATCCCTCCCCTAGCTACCTAGCAATAAGTTAATGATTCTAAAATGCATTTCCAATGGTAAATGCCAGAAATTTTGCCCACGATTGGAAATTCACCATATTGTCACAGCTGGGAGAAATGCAGTATACACACTGTCATCATAAACTGGTGTCCTGTCATTCAACCCAGGTACCCAGAGGTTTTTTCTTATTTAATAAAGTGATATAATGGCTTATTAACCCTGTGAAGAGAAAAATTACAATTTCACGCTATACTTGCAACGGCACAAAACCCGCTCATTTGCCACGGTGGGTTTACGTACTGGGATGCCATGTGTTGGCTATAAAGATGTATAAACACATCTCATCAGAATACAGATCTCAATTAAGCGTTAACTTTTATTTTCCCACATACAAACAGGTTGGGCTCTTCAGCGGGCTCTTTTCTGCCCCTTGTCAGGCTTTCTCTAAGCTATCTGTCATTATTTCAACATCTGGAGGGGCAGATAAGCTGCTCCAATTGGAACACTGCAGTCAGCAACTTTCTCCAGGAAACTAAATTTGTCACTTCTGCAAAGCATCAGTCTTCTGCCAGCTTTTGACTTCCTATCCTCAGGCCAAACTCGAAAATCAGGCCTCCCAGTTTGTAAGGCTGCTGTGCCAGGGACTAATTCAGCGACAGGAGGAGAGGTTGACAAAAGGTAGGAAGATCATGATTAATTCGAATTAATTCCTAAAGCAGCAGGAAACCCATCTACATATGATATAAGGATTTAATCTTAACCTGACGTCTCTCTAGCCATTACACAGAACTTCCTTCTTAAACAAATATTGAATGTTACTCTGCATTTTTCTCTTGACAATCACTTGCACAATTATTGTGCCTCTTTGATTGAGGGAGAGGACGCATTTTCAGATTAACCAGAAAATGAACAATTGCTAATTCGAAGTGTGATACAAAATCAACTCACGAGTCACCCATCCCTGATCTAATCATTCAATTAAAATGACAGCAGACCTGCACAAACCTAAAATTATTTTTAAAAAGGGAAAATGAGTCAATTCTTTCTCTGATTAAAACTGTTCACTGATTTTTCTTTTTCCAGAGAATATCTTGATGCTTTTATGAACAGGTCCAGATGAGTTGTCTTCTGGCTCTTGTTTCATTCTCTCGTCTTGTCTTCTGTCTCTGTTCCACCTCAAACCACTTGAAGTTCTCTCTGTCATGCCTTCTTGCCAAGGTGTGTGGGTGAACCCCTTTTCTAGGATGCCTCAACTGCCCAGGTGGGTGCTTTGCAAAATCAATGTGCATTCACAATAGCAAGAGGTCTTGTTAAAATGCCTTGTAGTTTGGACGCTACAGTTCTGCAGTGGAGCCTAAGACTGCGTACTTAAAACAATCTTTGAGGGGATGTTGAGATCTGTAGTACAGATGGAGTAGCAAGGTCCCTGAGCACTGGTTCTCGACCTGGAGTAGGGGGGCGGATTTTGCTCCTCAGGGCCATTTGAAAAAAAATCTGAAGACATTTTATTTGTCAGAACTGGTGGGTGCTACTGGCATCTTGTATTGATAGATAAAGGCCAGGGAGAGTACTGATCATTCAACAATGCTCAGGAAAGCCTACTATGGCTAAGCCTTACTCAGGCCAATGTGTCAATAGTATCACAGTGAAAAACCTCGACCCGAGGGCCTCTATCTTACAGAATAATCTCAGTCACCACATCTTGTCTGAACAAGTCCCTAGACCCACCTAAACAACCCTGATCATTTCTGGCTTGCCCTGTCCACTCCACCTCCTCCCTACGCACTCACTTACTCACCAGATTGAGTGTGCATGAGTATGCATGTGGTGAATCTGCTGTATCATCCATTACTGTTGTGTGTTGCACTTAATTTCCCTTTAATTCAATGTGTAAACATCTTGGACACAATTATATTTGTGTATCTGTGTCATAGTATACAACATCTATCTTGTTAACTTAAGATACTTTTTCTGTGATTAGCATGAGATGTTAAAGGAAAATAGGATCATTCAAATTTGCAAACTTTAATTTAGCAATCATAAGGAGAAAGTATAATACCAGGATGCCACTTTGTTGAACCGGTTACTGTGACAGAGGACTACACTGCTCTGATAGAAGTTGAGGAAAATGAGTATTCTAATTGATCATAGGAATGTGACTGGTTCATATTATTCAGATAAATTGTAAGTTGTTTTAAAAATATACATAATTTTGATTTGTCTCTACAGGCCACTTGTTATTGGTTGACTTGAATTCTAATCAGTTGATTGATCTAGAGGAGAAATTTTTATCCAGAGCAGGGATCCCCAAACTTTTTACACAGGGGCCAGTTCACTGTCCCTTAGACCATTGGAGGGCCAGACTATAAAAAAAACTAAGAACAAATCCCTATGCACACTGCACATATCTTATTTTAAAGTAAAAAAACAAAATGGGAACAAATACAATATTTAAAATAAAGAACAAGTAAATTTAAATCAACAAACTCACCAGTATTTCAATAGGAACTATGGGCCTGCTTTTGGCTAATGAGATGGTCAATGTCCAGTTCCATATTTGTCACTGCTAGCTGTAACAAGTGATATGATGCACTTCCGGAGCCGTGACACGTGCGTCCCACGTCACCGGAAGTAGTACTGTACGTGAGCAATGCCACATACAATACTCTCACTGACCACCAATGAAAGAGGTGCCCTTTCTGGAAGTGTGGCAGGGGCAGATAAATGGCCTCAGCGGGCCGCAGTCTGGGGACCACTGATCCAGAGGTTTATGACAGAATTCAGAAGGGAAGATATTACACCTCATTTAACATTTTATGTTTAATGTCAGAAAGAGACCACATAGTCATTAGTATACTTTGTCATCTGTGGCTACCACAGATATTTTCTTATTTATAACATGCTAATTAAAATTACAGTAATTTAAGAAATGTTATTTAATGTGCTAATGACGAAGCCCCTATATTTCTACATCATGATTAAAACTTTGATAATTTTATTTTCATATAACTAGCTTTCTTTGTAATCCTGCTTCTTTATTTTTTTAACAGTTTTTTTATTCATTCATTTTTGAGAGGAGAGAGAGTAAGAGTGAGAGAGAGAGTGTGTGTGAGAGAGAGAGAGACAGGGGGGAGGAGCAGGAAGCATCAACTCCCATATGTGCCTTGACCACACAAGTGCAGGGTTTCGAACTGGCGACCTCAGCGTTCCAGGTTGATGCTTTATCCACTGCGCCACCACAGGTCAGGCCATCCTGCTTCTTTATTTAAAAATGTTATTTTCACAGTCAATTTATTAGCCACGTGGAACACCAAAATTAAAAATTAGGAATGAAAATTCTAACCCAATCTCCAACACTCCATTTCAAACCCTATATCAGTTAGACCAGTTCATATAGTATATGGGAACAATATTTTAGGACTATACCATTGCTGAAGAACTTTATTAAAATTCTTTATTATTAGATAATCGGAAAACTGTGCAATGTCTACAATGCAAAAGACAAAAGAAATACATAACATACTATAATATATTTGTTTTCAATTACTATATAAGAAATTACCCCAAATTTTCTGGCTTAAGTCAACACAACTTTTTATCTTATGGTTCTTATTGATAAGTCTGAAGTCAGATATAAGTGTCATTAGGCTAAAATCAAGGTGTGAGCAAGCTGTGTTTTATGTTGGAGGCGCTCTGGGAGAATCTCTTTCCTGTTTATTAGGTTGTTGGCATCACTCAGTTACTTAGGGCTGTAGGAACCAGGTCCCTGTTGTCCTTTCTGCTTATACGATGAAGGCTGTTTGTCAGTTTCCTTGACTGATGACTCCCACCCCCATCCTCAAAGCCACCAATGATGTGCCTAATCTTTCTCATTTCCTATCTCTCTTCTTCCATCATTTTTTAATTTAAGAACTCATACGACTAGGATAAATCTCCCCGTCTCAAGATCTATAACCTAATCTCATCTGAAAAATCTCTTTCTGCCTTGTAAGGAAATATATCTATATGTACTGGAGATTAGGATGTGGCCATGCTTAAGGGGTCATTATTCTGTCTATAATACATACCCAGATGGGAATCACCTGTCTTAAATCAGTTTACTAAGTTGTAAACATTTTATCATAGTCTAATGAGAGCAAACTAGTCAGCCTAATGCAACTATCCCAGGTGCCTAGAAACATTTCACAGCGACTAAAGACGTTCTTTATTTTTGAACTTTATTCAACCTCGTAATTATTACTTGAAATTAGCTGAATCATGTCAATCAATGAAAACTAAATTAATTGTATTATTTATTGATGTAATATATAGAGAGCTGTTATAATCAGTTTGAATATAATATTCTTACTAAAGGGAATTTCAAATATAAGAAAACAGAAGGGTCAGAATGACCACCCTTAATCCGTATTTCCTATGGGATGCAAACTGAATAAAGCTGTATAGTGAGCACGTGCAATTTTTACCCATACTGTTCAGCGAGGAGAGAAAAGCAACACAACCTGAGGAACGCAACCACACTCACTAGACTGACATGCAGAGAGGTCCAACAATCCTGTATACTTTGTATAAATTATCCATGTCCTTTTCTACTTTTTTTTTTCTTTTTCTAATAAATGCCTGAACACAGGAAAATAGTGAGTATATCTCAGTTCATATTCTCTTAAGAGAGTCTTACCCTGTGAAGCTGTCTAGCCGCTTACCCAGCCTAGAGATAATATGTTGATAAACACTTCTTGTGCTTTAATCCACAGGAATGTATAATGTTATAGCTCTTGTTATCTTTTGGGTATTGTGCTTTTAAAAATATCTCGGCATTTATGGACAGTGTTATTGCATGACATTTCCTTTCAGAAGTTAAATTCTGGGAATCACCTGATGAAAGGATTTTAGTCACTTGTTTTGGATTGTATTTATAGGGATAATTCTATATGAAAGTAAAGTGATCAAAGACCGTTTAGTTAAACAATGAGTGATCCATCTCAAAATTATCTGTGTTTATGGGGTAAGGATAGTCCAAGAAAGTTCGGGATGCGTACCTACTGAATATGTAGGATAGATAAACTCATATTATAAAACCCCAATGCTTACAACCCTGCCCTATGTAACATGACAAATTATATTATTTAGAAGGTTTTAAGTCTTTAGTATATTTGAGTCAGAATGTACATTGGCCATAGCTTAAGAGGAAAAAAAACAACTGTCAAGGCAGAGATATTCAATTTGGAGAAGAGCACCTTCCTTCTTGGAAAACCACAGGTGAAAGTAGTAAATGAAATAAAATACTAGTTACACAAAGGAAATGCCAAAAGCAGTTCACGACTTCCTGTAGAAAACAGCCTTTAGCCACGGCTCAAATCATTCTCTTTCTCTTTACTGCCTTTTATACCAGCGAAGAGGATAGGTAAAGAATCTTTGGAACTGAGAGCAAGTTTCACTAATGAGTCTCCTGGTGCCGTCCCTGTGATGGGCACGGCAGAATTTCATCCATAAAACATTAAGATAAAGCACCCACAGCCCTTCAGGTAGCAGCCAATTCTCATTCCAGGGACTTGCATTTTGTGTCAATTAAAGAATAAACTTCAAGTGATGAAATTGACTTTGCTCAGGCTTGTAGCGCACCTCCGGCAAACATTAGCACAACAATCACCGTCACACTTTCGGAACCTCACAGGTCCCTGGGAAAGGGCTCTGTGTCCTTTCTCATTGGTGTACTGTTGTTCTCATTTACTCACCAAAATTCACATTTTAGTCTCAATTATTCGGCTTGTTGGATACTGAAACAGAGGAGCCAAAACAAGCCTTTTTCAAACCTGTAGTATTTAGTATTTTCTATATTTATAAGTATACCTCTCAACTCTTTTTTTTTTTCTTGCATTGGGAGGATTTCAAGGCACTTCTGTGAGGTAAGATAAGGATTTTCTTATTTATGAAACTAAAGTTCCTATAAATAAATTTGAATCCTGGGTGCCTTCTGGGGCGTTTCTTTCTTCTTGGTTCTTGAATTCTAGGAAAAGCAACAGTGAAAGAAGTAGTGTTAACTCTAACCCACTCTGTTTCTTTATTTGTTGTAACAGCAAATTATTTCTTAGTGTAAATATGAGGGTTAAATTTAGAGTGAGCACTGGTACATTTCCACGTTTCTTATCGCACCTAAAGTAACGAAAGGATTTTTGTTGAAAAAAAAAATCTCTTCTCTTGATTAAAAAGTTGTTAGTTAGAATCATAAAATCCTCTGGTTTTACCTTTGGAAATCTCATTGCCATCATTTGCATAAACTGCCATTTTGATTTCTTTGAAGACTAAACAAATTTACACTTTCTCACATAACTTGCCTCATCAGAAAAAGCTTTGCATATTCAGGAAAGTATAATTTGTCTTCGCTGTCGTGTTAGTTTAGGGTGTGATTTACCTGTCTTTGTTAAGCTATTTAAGGATAGCTGATTAAAATAAACATGAAAGCGACAGACCAGCAAACACTTAAATTTCACGATGAGAACACCTGTGTAAAGAAAGTTAACGAGCACCCCCACTACCCAGCACCGTGCAGTGTAGCAAATTCAAGTCGAGTTGGTGATAAGATTCCACCTCAGCCCTTTTCCCGGGAGAAATGGCACTGCCCCTAGCAACCTCTCATTAACGATAGGTCTTTTACCTATGACACTTCCCAAGGTCCTGTCACCATCGGCAAGAAGTCGGCACAGCCACGTGAGCTCCTTTTCCCTCTTGCCTGATTGCTCCAGTTCCAAAATAATTTGAAACTTGGGAGATTTAGAACAGCAAACAGCGTCTTTCTCGTCGCTATGACCGGGCCTCGTTTCACCTAAGCGCCGCAGACGCCCAGTGAGTCACTCGATCCGAAGAGGCGTTTGGCCGCAGAACCGAGTTTAGGAAGCACATTGCCTAACGTTCAATTTAGGGTGTCCTCTAATCTACGGTTATACATTTTTTTGAAATGTCAAAGAAAAAGGAACAGGTTAGATTATGTTGTTGTCAGTGAATTAGGGAGGATGTGCGCAGGTTGTAAAACTGGGTAGGAATGGAGGGGACGTCATCTATTTCAAACTAAAAATAGTTCTTCACAAATCAGAGAAGTTAAGGACTCTTTAGAACATAATGAATCATTGTTTTCAACACCTTCAGTAGAAGAAACATATATATATGGAGGAAGGTGTTCAGAGGAGTGTAGTCCCCAGGTGATGCTTTCAAAGAATGTGTTTATTGACCACCCAGCACTCTGCGGTTTGCATGTGACCGGTCACCCAGTGCTCCAGGAACCAGAGACACCCCAGCACCTGCGCTCAGCGGGGAACCTAGCTCTGAACAAAGCAGAAATAATCCTGTGTTCAAAGCGCCTTCAGTCTAATGGGAGGAGATGGAAATTAAATATATGTTTATAAGTAAGTAGCTAATTATAAATTATAAATGTGGTCTGTTCTTTTTGGAAATAACTCCAAGTTGAAAGGAGATAAGAAGGGAGTTGCTGGGGCACACCCAGAGGTCAAAAGAAAGCCTGTTTTGAGGAATTACTGTGTAAGTAAAAAGCTAAAAATGAAATACGCACTGACCAGGCCAAAAATAAAAATGGAAAGGGGAATGATGAGGAGCAAGGGGTCTAAGCGGAGAGATCAGCCCATGTAAAGACGTGCAAATTGTCAGGAGAGCAGCGTGACAGAAGAATTTTAAGGAGGCCAAAGTAGTTTGAGAGTTTCTGAGAAACATGGAAAAGATTAGAATGTAGTGGCGACTAGAGCAAAGCCATTCTGTAGAAGACTCAACTTCTATCAACGGCCATCTCATTCCAATGCCATTGCTAAGGTTTTGTTAATTCATAAAACCAGTGCCCATTTTTATGCAACATGACATAGAAAAAGATTGGGACTCGGAAGTTCTCTACGCTTCTGTGCACTCCAGACATAAATTGGGTGCTCTACTTGCAAACTTCCGTTTTGATTGTGTAATCAAAACCACCGGCAGTTTCTGGCAGTGAGTCGAGTTAAGCAAATTAAGCTACATGACATCAAAACACGTTGCTCTGTCATCAAACAGTTTGCAGTGAGCATGGATTTTGCAAGATTCACTATCTCAATCTGTATTTGCCCGCGAAGCTTCCCCGGGCTCTGTCTCCATTGTCAAATGAGGAGTTGAGCGATCACCACGGGAAGGGAATTGATGGAGACATTTCAGGTTAAATGAGTCCCCTTTCCCTAGATTCTGCTGTATAATAGCCTCATGTCTCCTCTTCAATTTGCTTGCATAAACAGAGCCCAAGGGCAACTGGGAGACGAGTTAGGTACTCCAAACGTGCCTCAAATAATATTACAGAATTTAAGGTCTTGTCTACAAAGCATATTTGACCCATAACATTTCAGTGCAGCTGAAAGGGAGGCGGAAAGATACTGCTCTAACTTCATTGTGTACATTTAAGGAAACTGAGGCTCAAAGATGTTTGTACTATTGGTGCTATTATTGCATGACGCTACAGAGACAATCCCAAGTATAAACAGAGATGCAATACACATATTCAGATTCCCTTTCACACATTCCCCTGAGCATCCATATCCAGTCATTGGGATCCACTCATCCCAATAACCGTTTAACAAGCACTCAGTATTTACCAGCCCATATGGGACTCTTGGAAGACAAATAACCATAGCTAACTCCAGCTTCCTCTGTGGTGGGGATGGCACTCAGAACTACAAGTCATGCTTTTGCTTGCCACGCCACAGCAAGGACGGAGATATTTAAAGCTTGAATAGCATTTCCCCAAATCATACCACTATTGGGTGGTTGATAGACCTTCACCCCCAACCTGAAGTCTTATGCATTATGCTCTTCTGCCCCGTAAGTAATGATTTGGGTATCCTTTGTGAGGAAAACATTAGTGCTAATATTGTCAATTCAATAAACGCTCATCAATTTCTACCATGTGTTTGGAACTGTGTTTCTTGCTGAGATTAGTCCAGGAAACACAATGCACATGTTGCTTATCATTGCTGTCTAGTAGGGGAAAGGGCTGCTAAGCTAAGACTGGCACAGATTTCTTTAAGTGCTAAGGGTACTTTTAATACTACTTTAAGTACTATTAAGTACTAAGGGTTCATCAGAGGCACTGTAAAACAATACAACAACAACTCGTTTAATGGTTTCAGAGAGGCTATTGTCTGGATGAGGAGTAAATGGAGAGTTTACCACAATGAAAGGCACAGAAGAGATAGAAGAAACAGAGGGTGTGATGGTTCTGGGGTGGGGGAGAGCTTGATGCACAGGAGGCGTCGGAGGCTACTGTGACTTTAATGTACCAAACAATGAGAAACGTGTATGAAACGGGACAGAAGGAAAAAGTAGCATGTGTCAAGAACTGACAAGTCCTTACAGGGTAATTGAAGAAGGAGAAGGAGAAGAAGTTGAATGTCATTTAGTAAAGGGATTACAGAGAGGCAGGAATGGAACTTTTCAAGCACTGACGTTTTGTTGACCAACATGGGCAACCTAGATCAGGTAGAGAGGGCTATGTCTGGAAAGATTCCAGAAATCACTGCCATTTAGGTAGTGTGGGGAGAACTGGGCATGTTTATTTTGAGAAAGAGAATAAGAGAATCAGTCTTTTCTAGGAAAGAAGGGATGGAAACAATAGGCTGAATCTCTAAGGAGACAGATTTCAGCTTAATAGAGATGTGTTTAAACTCAAAGACAGTCAATGAAACGAAGGGCAGAGCTATGGCACTGTCAGTTTTCTGGCCCTGATGGCATTCAAGGCGACATTACATATTCCTACTTCTCAAACTGTTGTAGAACTGGCTCCATGACTAGAACAGAAATAGTGACAGGTGCCCTCCTCCAAAATGGTTGCAAATGCTACGATTCTTCGTTTGCTTTATAAATCTGAATGTCAAACAGCAACCTATTGCTAGAGGTGAAATAGCACCATTTCTTTGTGTGTATAATTCAGGATAGAATTTTAAAATCTCACTCACGAAGGAAGGGTGATTTTGTCTTCAGGACCAGATGGAATTTTTTACACAAAGTCATGACTGCCTTGTTTCAGCTTGGTACCTGCTGAGTACTAGTCGCCAGCCAGTGTTTACCAGGGACTGGTCAATAGTTTCCCTTCTAGATATATCTTATTCTTGTTCTGCTTATTTTCTACCCATGAGCATGAAAATGCCATAATCAATCATCTCTCTAGCATTAACTTTGATGAGAAATTACCGTCTGACCAGGCGGTGGCGCAGTGGATAGAGCATCGGATTGGGATGCAGAGGACTCAGGTTCGAGACCCCGAGGTCACTAGCTTGAGCGCGGGCTCATCTGGTTCGAGCAAAAGCTCACCAGCTGGGACCCAAGGTCACTGGCTTGAGGAAGGGGTTGCTCGGTCTGCTGTAGCCCCACGGTTAAGGCACATAAGAGAAAGCAATCAATGAACAACTAAGGTGTCGCAACAAAAAACTGATGATTGATGTTTCTCATCTCTCTCCTTTCCTGTCTGTCTGTCCCTGTCTATCCCTCTCTCTGACTCTCTCTCTGTCTCTGTAAAAAAAGAAAATAATAAATAAATAGAAAAAAAATCCAAAGTTACCTTTTCTCCCTGTGTTTCGGTTCAGTTCTTATTACCTCTCAACATTCCAGCCTCTCCCTGGTCCCCTCTTTCCCCCACTGCCCGCTTGTCCTTTGTCCAGAGTGTTGCTGGAAGGTAGTCTCTTCTACATCTGTATTTTTGCACGATTCCTGTGTTTAAAATGCACACATACAGGACATTTCTCCTGAGTGCTTCCAGTGTAAAGTCTGGAGAGTTTTATCTCGATAGAAATCACCCTTTGTCATTTTTATCTAATATACCTGATCACTCCCAAATACAATTATTACTTTTTTTTTTTTTTACTTATTACAAAGAGTTAAAGCTACTGGGGACTACTTTTTATTTTATTTCTTTTTTTTTTAAGGAATAGCCATATATAGAAGTAGTTCAAGTACAAATAACTGTTATTTGTAGTATTTTGAATATTTTAGTGTTAGTTTTAGTGATAAAAATGCAAGGGCTATCACTGAAGGACCTCATAGAAACAAAACATTATAAGAGGTAATATATATATATAGATTATAGATATATATCTATATATATATCTGATTTTAATTAATTTTAGTATTCATTTATTCTTATGTATACTTATAAAAGGCCACTTTCAGACTTTGACCCAGGACACTGAGATAATGCAGCAAACACACAAATAATGTCTTTATTTCATGGGGCTTGTATTTCAGTGAGTCATAATATTCATTTTACAGAGAGCTATTATTCAATCCCCTCCCTTTCCCCCACCTTTCCTATCACAAAATAACATAATTTATCTTGTAAAAAAAAAAAAAAAAAGTATAAGTAAAAAAACCTTTCTTCCTATGCACCCCCCAAATGAAAACCCGTTTCTTACATACGGGCCATGCATGAATGTGCCTGTTCAGAAGAGTCACCGCTCCCACAGGGGAAGTGTGGGTTTTTAACCTTGTTTTGACTCAGGAGCCTACATTGTCAAGGAGGTACGCCAACTGGACTCTCTCTTTGAAGCCTCCACCTCCACCGTCTGTGTTCATTTTAATGTCATGCCACCGGCGGGCTTCTGCAAGTGGAAGATCATTCCGTTCCTAATGCAGTCCGGTAGCAGCGCGCACTCTTCACCCTGGGAAACGCGAGAGGGGCCGAACCGGGAGCTTTCTGGGCAGAGGAACAAAGTCCAGAGAAAACCCCCAGTGAGATTGTCAAAGGCAGGCTGTGAAGCGGTGTGAGGAGGTGCCACATGGCATCTGAAAGGAGGGAGAGTGATTGGCAAGGTCAGGCTCTTCGCAGAGATAGCATTTGAGACTGGTTCGATTGAAACTTAAAAGCTTAGAGAAGTCAAAGGGGCTGCGAGAGAAGGGAACATAAAAGAGGCGAGCCTTTTCTTCGGGGAAACTTGGTACGAAAAAGAATCTCTTGTGTCGAAGAAATTCTATAAATGGAAAGAAAACTGTGCAAGAAATCTAGGCTATAGAGTACAGAGAAAGTGCTTTTAAAACACACGTAATTGTATTCGGTTTACAAAAGGATTCATTGCGAGTATGTGCAGAGAGGGACGTATTTTCAAAATACCCAAAGGGAGTATAAACAACTACTATTAATCATTGCTCTTTAAATAGTTCTTATCAGGCAGTGCCCTTTTTTTTTTTTTTCAGAGACAGAGAGAGAGTCAGAGAGAGGGATAGACAGGGACAGACAGACAGGAAATGGAGAGATGAGAAGCATCATTGATTAGTTTTTCTTTGCGCGTCGCAACACCTTAGTTGTTCATTGATTGCTTTCTCATATGTGCCTTGATCGCGGGCCTTTAGCAGACCGAGTAACCCCTTGCTCGAGCCAGCGACCTTGGGCTCAAGCTGGTGAGCTTTTTACTCAAACCAGATGAGCCCTCGCTCAAGCTGGTGATCTCGGGGTCTCGAACCTGGGTCTTTTGCATCCCAGTTCGACTCTCTATCCACTGTGCCACCACCCGGTCAGGCTCAGGCAGTGCCTTTTAATTGTGATCATTGAATCAGAATTACTTGTGGGGGAAAAGAAATAAAAACCAAAACCAAAAACAACCTCCCTGACCATTTCTGTATACCCACCCAACCAAGATCCTTGAGGGTAGGGCTCAGAGGTGGCTTTTTTAGCAAGCTTCCCCCACTGGGAGGTGCTCCTTCTGTTGCTGTAGCTGCTCTTTGGTTCTTTAAGGTCTGGCTTGTGCCTCCTCTTCCCCTCAGCTGCACAAACCTCCTGCCTCTGGCTGCTTTTCCATTGTGGACTCTCCACTCAACCACCCAGACACCTGGGCTGCCGCCAGACTCTTGTTCTTCCATCCTCCACAAAGCAACATGTCTCCTTCTCTGCCTGCAATATCTTCCAAGCCTCCCTCCTCTTCCTCTCAAAACACCAACTTAGACTCACTTCCTCCAGGAAGTCGCTCATGACTACACCAGGTGCCGTGTTGGGCATTCTTTCCACATGACCCAGTCGCTCCTAATGTGATGTCATCGATGGTCAACCTTAATAGTTCTTCTCATTCTGGGTTGGGCTAATGCCTGGGGACATGTGTCTTTCATCTGTTTGGTAAATTCCTGTGAAGGGGCTGCTTGCTTCCAGGCACCATGCTTAGCTGGGCACTACCTGTCGTGTCTAGTGAGGGAGAAGAAAAGTAAGTGATTACAACAAAGTGGAGTAAGTGATATGATGGGAGAAATGCAGGATGCCACAGGACAACAAGGGCATAGGACCCCACACCGACTAGACTTCTCGGAGTCGCAGTCAAGAATTACATGACTGCTGAGTCACCGAGGCCGTCACTCGGCTGCTTGTCCCCATGATGCTATGTGCAGCCTTTATTGAGAATCCTCTGACAAAAATTTCTTTTAATACCCCTTTATTTTGTGTTTTCCATGGTCCATAAGCTTTCCTAAGAATGGGAAAAGCAAAACTAAAGAAAACAATAACCACATTTGCTCTTACTCTCAGGCTTGTGATATGTGTTAAGCTTACCATAATATTATTTGCTGAAATGGACTGACCATTAATTTATATCAGGGGTCCCCAAACTATGACCTGCGGGCTGCATGCGACCCCCTGAGGCCACTTATCTGGCCCCCACTGCACTTCCGGAAGGGGCACCTCTTTCATTGGTGGTCAGTGAGAGGAGCATCTGCATCCTGTGCTCCTGGAGTACTGTATGTGGCAGTGCTGCAAAGCGCAGTGTCGCTCACGTACAGTACTACTTCCGGCGACATGGGACGCATGCATCACGGCTCCGGAAGCGTGTTATATCACTTGTTACGGCTAGCAGTGACAAATATATGGAACCAGACATTGACCATCTCATTAGCCAAAAGCAGACCCATAGTTCCCATTGAAATACTGGTCAGTTTGTTGATTTAAATTTACTTGTTCTTTATTTTAAATATTGTATTTGTTCCCGTTTTGTTTTTTGTGTTTTTTACTTTCAAATAAGATATGTGCAGTGTGCATAGGAATTTGTTCATAGTTTTTTTTTATAGTCTGGCCCTCCAACCATCTGAGGGACAGTGAACTGGCCCCCTGTGTTAAAAGTTTGGGGACCCCTGATTTATATCATCCCTGAATGTGGATGGTGCCACCTAACCTTCACATCATCCTTATACAGTAGGGGTTATTATTATCACCACGTTACAGACGAGGAAACCTAATTCCCAATAAATATTCCCGTTTGTCCATAGTCCCCCGTAGCCCCTTTGTGTCAAACCCATGTAGTTCGACTCTGGCGTGCACACTCGTACCATTAAGCTGTCTTTCCTGCAGTTTTACTTCACCTTGACATTCCATCGTCTTAGGTTGAAGTTTTATTCCAACCTTGTCATTTCTGGGGAGTCACACAGCCACAGTTCTAGGATCACACTGTCTGGCTTGAATCCTGGTGACATTACCGATTAGCTAGACAGCCTTGAGTCATTTACTCCAGCTTTCTGTGATGCACCGTCGTCATTGGCACAGTGGGAATAATAATAGCACAATTCTTAGAGAATCGCTGTATTAGTTGAGTTAATGCATACTAAACAGTTGGAGTAGGGCTTAGCAAACAGTAAGCACTCATTTCTGGTTATCATTGCTCCTCTTTCCATCACTGTTATTGTTACAATGACCGCTACTAATAGAGCATTGTCCCTTCCCTGGGCTAGTTCATAAGCCCTTAGGACGTGAACTAGAAACAGTTTCCCTATTTTTAAAACGGGCACTCGCATCCTCCCTGTTTTCCATATAAGATTTCCATAAGGAGGAGAATGAAAGAGTAATGCAATGTTATTTCAAGTTTTCTGAATCTACACTAACAAAATACCTATAATTATATCACTGTAGTTTTTCCACTTTGATTGACAGGCATCTCTTTCTCTTATTTTGTGATTGTCTGAAAGATACTTCATGAAAAATGTTCTATCATCTCAAAGTTTGAGGGAGAAAATAATCTCAAATTATCTCAGTCATGTCTATGATATCAAATTCCCTTTAAAAAGATGTGTAAGACAATGCAAAGAAACAAGAATAACGCCAGATGCCCCCAGGCATCAGAATTTGGAATGTGTGAGAACTGCTTTTCTTGAAGGTCTGCTCTCTCTCTCTGCTCATGGGAAACATACACTAGACCCTGCGTACACGTGGGACCCAGGGAGCAAGGAGATCTGGCTTTCCCTGATTGATGCCTGGTCTTCACTGTGCCAGGAACTTGAGCTGTGCTTACGCTTTATTCTTTTAAACCTGTGTTTTTGCAATACTATGAAATCTGATGCATCACCCTCATTTTTACTTGACACACTCCTAAATGTGCTGTATAGTACTTGGTGTTACAATTAACACCAAGTTCATTCATCAATCCAAGAAAATAATTAATGTTTTAAGAAATATCCTAGCCAATGGCTAAGGAATGGCCCAGAAAGATTGATATGAGGAGGATGTTTGAACGGAAGTACAGTGTGTCTGTAAGTCATGGTGCACTTTTGACCAGTCACAGGAAAGCAACAAAAGACGATAGAAATGTGAAGTCTGCACCAAATAAAAGGAAAACTCTCCCAGTTTCATACCTATTCAGTGCAGTTCGATGTGGGCTCACGCACAGATTTTTTAGGGCTCCTTAGGTAGCTATCCCGTATAGCCTCTACAGACTCATCACTGACTGATGGCCTACCAGAACGGGGTTTCTCCTCCAAACTGCCGGTTTCCTTCAACTGCTTATCCCACCGAGTAATGTTATTCCTATGTGGTGGTGCTTCGTTATAAACGTGCCGATATTCATGTTGCACTTTGGTCACGGATTCAAATTTAGCGAGCCACAGAACACACTGAACTTTCCTCTGTACCGTCCACATCTCGACTGGCATGGCCGTGGGCTGCTCCGCTGTATACACGGTGTTACGTCTTCACCTGCGCATGCGCACATGCTGCCACATCATCTACAGAAACTGGGAGAGTTTTCCTTTTATTTGGTGCAGATTTCACATTTCCATCATCTTTTGTTGCTTTCCTGTGACCAGTCAAAAGTGCACCATGACTTTACGGACACACTGTATATGCTTGTTACATAAACATATAAACAGATATCATCTTAAAACCCATCTAGGTCCCTGGCACAAAAACCAGATTGGCTTGAAGTTGCATGTTGTGTGACCCTGCAATAACAAAATGTCTAAAGCCCAGTCACTTCATGTTTGAGTTTTATAATAATATTATTTTAGTTTCCTTTGATCATTATAAGAATACCAACTGTTGAATATAGAAAATTTTGGGAAACTCTAGAAGGAAAGTAAAATCACTCATCCAAAGATATGTGGGCAATCACTGCTACATTAGTCCACATTTTATAAATTAATTTTATTATATTTTTAAATATTTTTTTGTACTTCTATGTCTTGTCCTTTTTAAATTAAGATACTCTTATATCTTGTCTGCCGTTTTCCAGTTTATTGTTTGGTGATCTTAAGACAAAATTTTTGTAGATAAAAGCCTAATAATTTTGTAGTTTTCTATACTGAGGGTTGATAATTACTTCATTCAGCATTATTGTTTTGTTGTTTTCAATTTATAAATTAAAATGTATTCTAAATTAGCCTGCCATAAATACCTTTGTTATTCAATGACAGATTCCCACTGGGCGACTTTCAGAACAAGGACAGTTGAAATGAGAAAGACAGCCAACGAAATTGTCTTCAACGTAGAATAATATATTTTTCAGTTCTAGTTTGCCCATGTTTGGTATGGAATTAGGTATTGAAATCCACTGAAGTTTCCAATTTTCAGCTTCCTTGCACCCACACAGCCTCGTGACTGTGTGTTTGTTACTATAATGAATTCCCAGTTAAACCTAACAAGGGGCTCACTACACAAACATTCTTACATGGCGTGTTTATTTATAAGTAAAGCCTGGATCAAAATGCAGATACTATGTAGTAGACTTAAGGGTTTGTGTTGTAACAGAATGATGCTTAAAATTATTCTAATTAAATATGTAGCCATGACCAAGGAGTGACAAGTAGAGCTAATTCATTTATTTGATGGAAAGAGAAGGAATTGCTAAGTCAAACACTCGTCACTATTGAACTGTGGTATTGGTGTGATTCTTAAATATTTTTTTTTAATTCTGAACAACACATAGATGTAGTTAATGAGGAAAAACTTTTAAATGACACCTCTGGCTTAGTATCCTGAGGTTAGCGCCCCTGCAAAGCAAAATTAGAATATCCCTTTCTGCAAACCTGATTTGTTGCTCACTTTCCATCATGAAAATCAGATAAACATATTCAAATATAATGCATGCCCCTGGCTCATACCACGCGTCTATAGTGTTAGACTATCTAGGACTTGGAGCCTGAGACTCTGAATTATAATATAAAGACTGCCAGCTAATTCTCAGGGACACCAAAGTTTCATAACAACTCCTCTACGACTATAAGTAAGATTGCCTGTCACTCTACATGTATAAGAATTTATGGTTCCACTTAAAGCATTCTGATGGTTTTACACAGAACTAGTCATTTTGAAATGTAATGTCTGCTTTGAAATTATTTCTACTTTCACTACTCAGAAGCTGTTTTTAAAAATGAGACAGAAGACTTATGCATGTGGTGAGGTTTGTATGTGCAGGTTCGGAGTAGAGAGGGACAGCTGGTAATATATTCTTCTCTGTGCCCCTAGTGCCTAGCCCAAAGCCTGAGGTCTGTGCCCCTAGTGCCTAGCCCAAAGCCTGAGGCCAGCCAGGTAGCCAGCACAATGTAGGGAATGAAGTAACTGATTGGAATGTCAGTGGCTTTTCTCTCAATAGGGAAAAGCGTGGAGGTAAAGCTTAGCTCCCGAAGTGAAGCCTGCAATGCTCCCAGTAGTAAACCCTGCAGTCATTTCTTGATGGGAATGAGGAGCACTTTGTTTCCAGCCTTTCTGTAGGAGGCCATGTATACATTACATCAATGCAGCGGTGGATTTGCCCTTGATCAAATTATGTGCGTGGACTTGTCTTTTGTTTCTTTCGCGTGCAGGATCGCTGCTGACCTCTAGATGGTGCTGCCGGCTCATAACTCAGCAGCCACACCAATCCAAATGCGAGGCAGCGCTGAGCGTTCTGACCCCTGAGGAACCACCTCCATTTGTGTTTCTGCCTCTTGCCTGGTTGCAGGAAGCTGTATTTTAAAATGCTTCCACTTGGCCAGTTCCAATCACCTCTCCTTCCTACGTTCCTCCTCATTATCTTTGCTTTCAAATGAAGGAAACTGTTTGCAAGATATTCTTAATAGAATTTCTAATTATGTTTATGCTCTTTTTACTTGTGATTTGCTTAATGGAAAAGTAGAGCTGACTGACCCATGTTAGGGGGGAAAAAAACAAAACAACAACAACACTGTCTCTACCCGGGAATATTTCCTGTTGAACTCCATACAGGTGGAATTCGATACTTACATACTCCATACATAATCTTTCTCACTCCAACTGTAACCATTTAAGCAGGAAACAGTTTAACACTAACTCTTAGTGAAACAGACACACCCGGGGTTGAAAAGTTAGTGGCGCAGGAACAGCTGTTCCTCCGTCCTCTCATTCCCGGGACACACGCTAATATTTTGTCGTGGTGTCCTTCCCCAATTAGCTCAACGTGGGATCAGAAAGCATTCCCAATATAGAGATGAAGGCCGCTAAGTGTCTGCAGATACATGAACTCATTCACTCACCCTGATCTAGAATAATGCTAGGGAAAGAAAAATGGAAGTCAACAGACATGAAGCAAAACTAAAGAGTTTTTTAGTATGCGGGAAGCAGAAACTGATTTGCTGAATCTAGAAAGATTCTGAAGTTCAGCAGGAGTTAAGTTTTCCATTGATTTCCAAGAGAGAGACAGAGAAGAAGGGGTGGGGGGAGAGAAAGACAAAGAGACAGAGAAGCATTAACTCATTGTTCCACTTAATTGTTCCATTTAGTCGTATACTCACTGGTAGCTTCTTCTATGTACCCTGACCAGGGTTCAGCCTGTGAACTGGGTATGCCAGGATAACACTCCATCCACTGAGCCACCTGACCAGAGCCAAGAGGCTAGAATACTGAGGGAAAAACTGGTCATATACCACCAGTCCCACCAGTCCAGGCAGACGAAAGGGTCAGGCCGAAACAGGAATTGTTCACGGCAGATGTTGAGGAGTTATACTGTGTTCTCTTACTCAGGTTACTTACCTGGGATAACTAGAACCGGACCCATTCCTGAGCGATGCTGTACCCAGAGATCTTTAACTTCAAAAGAGCATCATAATCCAATGACTTAGTCTAGAATCATATTTTTTTTAAGGGAGTTACATTATTTCTCTCTCTTCCCTTTCTATTTTCTGATTGAAAAAAGAATTAGGACATAGGGTGTATTTACCTAGACATTAGCACCTTGAGTGCCTTGATAGGCTCCTCCGTGCCAGCAGGCAAGAAGCAGCCGAGATGCTCAGACCACAGGAAGACACCGCGCTCGGACCCTGGAGACGGCACGCTCTATCTGTCCTGCCCTGTGGTTTTGGAAACATCGCTGATTATTCATTCCCAGACCCGCTCATCCCAGCACCACTACACACAGGCCACAATTGCTCATTGGTCCCCACTGATTAGAATGCTGTCATTTATAAATGGGTGATGCAAAAGAAGAAATTAGACCAGGGCCATTACGGCAGGTGGATATTTCTAGTTGCTTGACTCCTGGGTAATCAGTCTTCTGTGGACCTGCCCCTATCCGCTTACTGTGGGGGATTTTTAAAGTGACTTTTGATACTGAAAAGTGGCCCAAACTCCGTGTATGTTCCATTCTAAAGTGCGGCCTAAATATCACCTTTTCCTTAACAGTGTAAGTATCTAAATTTCCTCTCCAATTGTCTTTTCTATGGAAATGATAAAGTTTCATTCAAATACTTTACACTGACATACTAAAAAAGCTAAGTAGAAAGTGTGGGTATTAATATATCAGATTTGTCACCACTGAAACACTCAAGCTGGCTCTTGTCCATTCATTGCTCATGGGCAAAATTTTAGACAGCGCCAGTGAGCGCTGTTAGAGTCTATTGTATAGCTCTGGACTTGTGTTCAGAGCTAACACTGTCTTTAGACATTGCATTATGTAAGGATGTCCTCTTGACAGGCAAGAAGACAGATCAGAGTGAGAGAAGAAGGAGAGTATACTTCTTTAATTTCGAGCCAGAGTTTGACCCACATAATTGCCACATCCCGTGAGACCCCTGGTGACTCACATAGCACACGACACAGACCCGTGCACAAAGCAGGTGCTCATACATGATAATTACCACAGTTCCAGCATCCCTATTACCCTGAAGGATTAGGGAGGTGGGGATTAATTAAAGTCTAAAAAGAAGTGGGAATCTGAAAGAGGGAGAAAAAAAGTTGTATTGATGGGGATAGCTTCCGAAAGCCTACTTATTCCCATTGGTACTTAACTACCAGCCCAACACTGGGCAGAACTATCTGAGATTTGGCAGATGAGACCTGCTCTGGTATATGTGAACAAATATGTCATTGTTTTATTCAGTTTGATGCTGAAAAAAAGAAGTAATTTTTTTTTTTACAAATCTAGTGTGGGGCAAAAAAGTAAGTTTATAGTTGTTCATCTTATAAAATAATAAATTTTGTGTTTCGCATACTTACAACCATTAACCTACTTATGCACCACCCTGTAATTTCAAATTCAGTCACAGAAACCAATGTAAGTTCAGTAAACTATGAGACTAGTTTATAAGATTCAGTTTTGAAACAGAGTCCTTCTAATAAAACTTAATATTGATGTCTTATCACCTGACCTCTGATGGTGCAGGGGATAAAGCATTGACCTAGAATGTTGAGGTCACCAGTTCAAAACCCTGGGCTTGCCTGGTCCAGGCACATATGGGAGTTGAAGCTTCCTGCACCTCCCCCCTTCTCTCTCTTTCTATCTCTCTCTCTCCCTTCACTCTTTAAAAAAAAATGAATAAAAAATATTTGTTTTCCCTTTTTAAAACTAGGACCATTTCTTTTATAATTAGCATCACATATCTGCAAAGAGAGATATATGATACAGACACACATATACATAGTATGTCCGTAAAGTCATGGTGCACATTTGACCAGTCACAGGAAAGCAAAAAAAACAAACAAACAAAAAAAAACAAATGATAGAAATATCGTTTCTGCACCAAGTAAAAGAAAAACCCTCCCAGTTTCTGTAGGATGATGTGGCAGCATGTGCGCATGTGCAGATGATGACATAACACCGTGTATACAGTGGAGCAGCTATGGCCATGCCATTCGAGATGTGGATGGTACAGAGGAAAGTTCAGTGTGTTCTGTGGCTCACTAAATTCGAATCCGTGACCAAAGTGCAACATGAATATCGGCACATTTATAACGAAGCGCCACCACATAGGAATAACATTATTCGGTGGGATAAGCAGTTGAAGGAAACCGGCAGTTTGGTGGAGAAACCCCGTTCTGGTAGGCCATCAGTCAGTGACAAGTCTGTAGAGGTTATACGAGATAGCTACCTAAGGAGCCCTAAAATATCTGTGTGTGAGCCCACATCGAACTGCACTGAATAGGTATGAAACTGGGAGAGTTTTCCTTTTATTTGGTGCAGATTTCACATTTCTATCGTCTTTTGTTGCTTTCCTGTGACCAGTCAAAAGTGCACCATGACTTTGCGGACACACTGTATATAAAACTCTTTATGTAGCTGACAATATCAACTTGTTCTGAAAAAAAAAAATTATGAATATACTTTGACCTTTATTCTTCTGTATATTCCAGAAAGTTACATTGGAAAATAATATACATAACTTCCCACAGAAACACATTCTTCAGGATCACGAGTGTTCTCAGTCTGACAGAGACTCCCTCCCTCACGGATAGAGTAACGAATTACATTTCAGTTCCAATACATTTGTTTAGAAACTTGATAACCACTGCTTTCAGAGCTAGGATTGTTCTTGGAAGGAAAGTTCATTTTTTTTAAAAGGATTATAAAAGAGGGTCTAAAGGAGACAAGAGCTAAAGAGAATCAACAGATTCCTCTAAGTTCTTATTATAAAGAATGACTTTAAATTCTATGAAATTGAATTTAAAAAAAAAAAAAGTAGAAGATTCAAATTTCCAGAACATGGGCCATTGCAAACTTTTTTTGGAACAGAAAAGTTTCTGTTTTTTAAATTTATTTTCAGGGAAAAAAAAAAAGATGAAAAGGCAAGAGGAGCGATTGCAGGGAAAGTAACAAATAATGATCTTAAATATTTAAGAGAAAGAGAAAAAAACAACAACTGTAAACATTAACGCCATCATTCAGCTCACTTTTCTGGTTGCTAATCACTGATGTTCATACTGATCACAGGCCTAGCCAAATTCTCAGGATCACAGGAAGATTAAATGCTCCTCGTTAGATTGTAGCTAACAAGCCCAGAGAATGTCCTAATATATGTAACAATGATTTTCAATAACTTGCTTTGTGACCTTGGAAAATTCACTTAACTTGCTCTGAACCTCAGTTTTAATTATTTGTCAAATTGAGTGACTGAACGGGATAATCTGAAGTCCCTCAGATAACTAAAAGTCAATGATTTTTAAGATGTATCCAAAAGGAAAAAAAAAAAAGTCAAAATGTCCTTTCAACCGGAAAGTTAAATTACTAAAGTACTTCTCAGATCCATCAGCGGCTCCCAAAAGGCTAGACTGATGACCCTGAACCATAGCCAGTTTTGGGTCTTATTGGTAATAGCCACAATGTAATTAAGAAAGCATCGACTAGGGGGCAGACCAGGCAGAGGAAGGTCACACTCGCAAAGATTTCTGTGAGCTAGTGCCGTGTGCAAGTCTGAGCCCTCCACCTGCAAGACTCTGAGTTTATAGAAAGTTTTGACTTTGAAGATGTGGAAAATGCACTAAAAATTAAGTACTTCACCAGGGGAATCTAAGGGGTGAAGGAAGGGGCAACAGGAAGAAGATAATTGCACTAGGCTTTCTTATGAATGAAGAGGAGCCTCACTTTTGCCTTTATTCTGTATGGCAAAGGTTTCCTATAGAAGTGGCTACTGTTTTAATTTTTTTTTATTAGAAAGAATATTTTTAATTTTAAGAAAAGAACAGGCACCTGTTTTTTTTTTTAAGATTGAAATAATATAGACTAACACCTAAGTGACCACCACTCTTTATGTCATTTGGACCACACAACCCTGCCCATTTGACTGGCCATGCTATATAGGTAGCTATAGCTTGGTATCAAGCATTAATAAAAAACACTTATATTTATGAATAATATATATTATACATACATATATATATATATATATATATATATATATATATATATATATGCAACATAGGCACAGTAATACAGGATCTCAACAAGATCACACATTCAATCTCAGCGGGTAATGCGTTTTCCTTAGTTAACATATCTGTGAGATCTTGATACTGTCCTGTATGCAGATCTACCTCTTGAAATACTGGCAAGAAATTTCATTGTGTGGATGCACTTGAATGTACGGCCCCTCTAAAACTTCCTTCAGTTAGATGGGAGTCTTTGCTATGTTTATAACTCACGTTCCTTTTGAACATTCATAGTTTACAAAACATTTTAGAACTAGATCAGCTTTGTCTTCTGTATAAGTAAATCCTAACCTCCCTCCTCTGAACATAGTACATGTTATAGAAGAAAAGCACATTCTTTACTTTAGACTTTCAGAAATTGACCTGCCTCTGAGTCTTGCTTTGTTCATTACTGGCTGTGGTCCATGAGAGAATTAATTTCTCCCAGGGTCTTTTTTTCTTTTCTTTTCTCCATTATCTGCAAAATGGTTTAATTGTTTTGTAAGAATTAAAAAAAAAAATAGGTGGTGAATATGCTCTTCTAAAATAGTAACAGTGTAATGAAATACTTTAAACATTGAACAAAGTGAAATATGGATAGATACTTAAATATAAATGAAAGCAACCACGTTTTTACTCTTTGGAGTCTCTTGAGTGATGGTTGCGGCAACTACCAAACCAACGCTGTCATTGGAATCCAGTCTTAAAAAGTAGACTGCTCCTGATATTATCAGGGATGCAAAGCAAGACACACTCCTATATCATCCCAGACACAGGGCATCTCAGCTCAGAGGATATCCATGGCCCATCAACCGCATTAAATTGTATAATTGGTATGTCCCACCAGTTACAGAATCCCAAAGAGGATATTCCTTCAAAAACCTTCCCAAATGCAATTACTTCTCCATCTTCAAATTGGCAGGAAGATTGCCAGGGGAGGTTTTTAGTAGAAGCATTTCCAAGATGCAGAAAGAAGCTATCTCAAAACTTTGTAGAACTTGACCAAATACATTTGCATCAGAAAAATAAGTGCTGTGGTATGATTCTTTTTAATGAAAGAACAAAAGACTTTATACAATTTTTTTACGCCCCAGAAAACTACAAAAGAAACATTTTTAAAAAAATCATAGGTAAACAACATACGTGATTATTGAAAATACTTTCATTAGATTGGGTTTACGTTTTTGATCAGTAATTTTTTTATTGTTTTCATTTTAATGGAAAGGTATTTTATTGGACAGAGAAATATAGCTTGAAGCATATATTGGAATTCCAAATTACCTCTCCTTAAAGATGGTAAAATCTTATTGATACGAATATGTTATATTCAGACCTTCTAAGACAAATCTTTCTTCTCATTTTACTCTTTTAACTAAATCCAACAGCCATATATATATATATGTGGTTTAGAAATTCTATTATTTTCTGCTTCTCAGAGCAGCTTGGAAATTGCACAGCCTACTTTAGCATTCTTTAGTCTTTAACAAGTAAGACTGGGAATTGAGGAATAATCAGTAATGGTTATCTGCATTTTCCTATTTAAGAACAATAATGGTGCTCACTCATCCTGAACAAGGCTGTTAATTAATCATTGTAGCTATGCAGGTTGAAGTCCCAATGTTATCATCATTGAAGCATAGCAGTAATATAAACTCCTGCTTAAGTGCCTTTGTTCTGTGAAATAAATCTTTGCATTACAACCATTCCTAATCATTTATTAAAAGCATAACACTTTGCCATTATCATACTTGATTGTGATGTTTTTATGCCATTTATTTGTTTTATCTACTCGCGAGCACAAATTTAATTTGCTGGAATTTTTAAGCTTGCTGCAGATTTGGTAGGAGGAGATGGGTAAGTTCTGTAGAAAGAATTCACTCTAAAAAAAAATAAAAATGAAGACAAAAATAAAGAAATAAGATAGAAAACTTATCTGAATGCCCAAACTGATTGGCGATTCAATGGACATTTAGCATAAATAAAGAGTGTTGGAATGATGGGATTTGGGGATAGTACACAGCCCAAAGAAACAACAAATACTATTGAGTTAGCCATGATATCTGAAACAAATAGAACTCTCTGTTGACTTCCAAGGAATGTTTGTCTCTAAATTAGAAGTTGAGGTAATGGCCTCATTTGCTTAAATGTTAGTATCTGTGAATAATTCAAGTGAAATGACTACTTTATAAGTTCCCTGGGACCTACATTCCTCAGAAAGGACAACTTTTTAAGAGACTTTTCCTAAGCAGATACAAATGATCTCTACTTGACTTGTGCCACAAAAATTGAACAGTCCTGTTAGGATGAATAGTTTTATTATCCTAAAAGTACTGACTACTTCACAGGACTGAATATTTCAGGGAAAGTTTGCTACTCCTACTCCCCAAAACAGCAAGGGAACAGTAGGCAATTTCCTGGTGCTCTTCTTTAAGGACACGTTGACTAAAGGCTTGAATGAGGAGGGGGGGCGTCTAATTCAGGTTATGAAGAAATGTAGTATCACTAATTGTTAAACGCACAGACCAGAATTCATACAGCCAAATGAATGTTGAATTTTTGAAGCAAGTACCTAGGAAGGCTACAGATCTACTCCAATATATAAGCTCATCTCAAATCTCTTCATGTCCTTTCAGCGGTCCCATCAAACAGATCATGATATTTCCACCCAAGGGATTGGAAACATTTTCCCAAGCAGTGGTAGTTAGGGAGGAATTCCGACCACATTCTAGAATTGGACCAAGGTTTTAATCAAACGTGGCTTTGGTCACCAATTCTATCATTTATGGCCTAAAAAACAGTGAAGTTACTCTGAGTGACTAAATAAAGGAACATGTATTAAAAAAAATTAATACATGGTAATTTTATTCCTTAATAGAAAAATCTCTCCTTGGCAACCCTGACCCTAAATTTTGATGTAGTACTGAAAGTAAAATTAGCTAAAATATGAAAATACTTTTCTCACCAGGATGTCTTATTCCTCCCTTCCCTAATTTAAACATGCATCAAGTGCCTATGATATGACATTTATAGTACTAGGTAGACTTAATACAAAAATAGACATTGCATGTCCTCCCAAACCTTATAGTCTCACAGAGGAGACAAGTAGCCAAATAGTGAGAATACTTTCTGACTAGAGCTGTAACAGAGGGAGGCAAGGATGTATGAGATGAATAGGAGGAAGGAAAGGGAAGAGAGTTTAAGGGAGGCTTTTAGAGAAAAATGGTGGATCTAGAAAAACACATAGGCATAATGAAAGCACTCTTCATGGACTGAATGTTTATGTCGCCACATAATTCAAATGTTGAAATCCTACCTCCCAATGTGTTGAGATTAGAAGTTCAGGCCTTTAGGTGATAATTAGGTCGTGACTGTGGAGCCCCCATGAATGATATTAGTGACCTTATAAAAGAGGCCCCAGAAAGCTCTCCTGCCCTCTCTCTGACATGTAGGCATAATAAGAAGCCAACAGTCTCCAAACTGGGCCTGACCAGGCGGTGGCACCATAGATGGAGCATTGACCTGGGATGCTGAGGACCCAGATTCGAAACCCCAAGGTCACTGGCTTGAGTGAGGGCTCACCAGCTTGAGTGCGGGATCATAGACATGACCCCATGGTCACTGGCTTGAAGCCCAAGGCCACTGGCTTGAGGCCAAGGTTGCTGGCTTGAGCAAGTGGT
The DNA here is from genome assembly GCF_036850995.1 of Saccopteryx leptura. Classification (NCBI taxonomy): domain Eukaryota; kingdom Metazoa; phylum Chordata; class Mammalia; order Chiroptera; family Emballonuridae; genus Saccopteryx; species Saccopteryx leptura. Next base: position 14,397,858 of record NC_089511.1, on the reverse strand, counting down.
CACAGGCTTGGCAGGAGATGCCTGGTCAAGGCATATATGAGAAGCAATCAATGAACAACTAAAGTTCGCAACTATGAGTTGATGCTTCTTAGCTCTCTCCCTTCCTGTCTGTTTCTCTCTCTTGGTCAATCTCTCACTAAAAACAGCAAATAAACAAAAACCAGTCTCCAAGCTGGAGAGTGGCCCTCAGCAGTACTAAACTGTGTTGTACCCTGACCTTGGACTTTCAGCCTTCAGAATTATGAGGACTGTTTCCATTGTTCATAAGCCACACAGTCTGATATATGTGACAGCCGGAACTAGGACAGTGTCTTATTGTCAGGTAAGGGGGCTTAAATAGAACGTTTAGCTAATATAGAATGGAATGACCTCTCCCAGATTTTAACTGTGAGTTATTGTAACACAGATCTCTCTATCAAAGGCCCAGGGCTTTGCGACTGGTCTATATGAAGAAAGTCTATATATTCTGCTTTATCTAGGAAAGACCCAGTTTATGCCTATTGTGCTGAAGTAATTGTGACAATCTGCTCCTTTCACTTCTGAAAAGGATACCAGCTTAGAAAATAAGTGATATAATTTGATCTCTTGGTGTATGATGTAATGCATAGTCTCTGAGACACACAGCCAAGATTTATTCATGACAGAATAGAATTAGGAATTAAAAGTATCTCTCACCTTTACTGGTTGTGGACAAGTTACTGAACCTCGGAGCCTCAGTTACCTCGTATGTGTAATGGATTGGGGGAGGGGCTGTGTATTTGATCTGAGGGTGTGTTTTGAAAATGGACTATGTTAGTGACTGTAGAGTCCTTAGTAAAGTGTCTGATGTGTATAACAACCAATATATGTTAGCTGCTATTAGAGGGTTAGCTATTCTTCACCAATTTATTTCTAAAATCATATTCATGGAAAGCAGCAGAACGTAAGATTTAAAGACACGTTCTTGAAACAGACTATGGAAGTTTGAATTATAGTTCTGCCAGGTCTGCATTTAAAAGCTGTGAAACCACCTGACCTGTAGTGGAGCAGTGGATAAAGCGTTGACCTGGAACACTGAGGTCACTGGTTCAAAACCCTGGGTTTGCCTGGTCAAGGCATATATGAGAGTTGATGCTTCCTGCTCCTCCCTCCTTTCTCTCTCTCTCTCTCTCTCTCTCTCTCTCTCTCTAATTCTAACTCTCTCTCCTCACTAAAATGAATAAATAAATAAAAATTAAAAAAATAAAATAAAATAAAAGCTGTGAAACCTTGGGCAAATTACTAAACCTCTTTGCATCTAGTTTTCTCATCAGTTAAATAGAGATATCAATGGTCAGACTGACCTCATAAGGTTATTGATAGTGTTGAATGTTAGACAGAGAATAGTTAGAACATTTCACAGTGGAGAAGGTGCTGTTACACTTATCACCATCACCATCACCATCATCATCATCACCATCATCATCATCATCACCATCACCATCATCATCATCATCATCATCATCATCACCATCACCATCACCATCACCATCACCATCACCATCACCATCATCATCATCACCATCATCATCATCATCACCATCACCATCACCATCATCATCACCATCATCATCATCACCATCATCATCATCATCACCATCACCATCACCATCACCATCACCATCACCATCACCATCATCATCATCATCATCATTATCATCATGGTCTTTTTCTTAGGCCCATTTTGTGATAATTTTTGAGGCCATCACAAACTTCTTCTGGCCCTAAATACTCAACATTTTTGCACTAGATATTGCTAAAGTTATTTTTTTTTTTTAGAGTTTTATACTTGGTATGAATACCTAAAAAATTTCATCTAACTTTAAACTATAATTTTGCCTTTCATTACAATGGACTTTCATTAAATATTTCTGGAACTTGGCTCCCTGACCAAAAAAAAAATGTTTTTAATATCCACCCCTTTCATATTCTACTTCAGTACTCTTAGTAATTATTAACATATAAGATATTAACATATAAGATGACTGTTGAATACTAAAGTACTGCGAAGCACCTACTCAATTCATTAATGGTGTTTGACTCTTAGGAAATGCTCAGAGTACTGAGAGAAACGGAAGCTGTCTGTGTGTGAGTCTCTCTGTTTTCAGGTCATTAATCAAAGCCCCGCATACCGATTCAAGTGCTTCACAGCATACATAACATAGCACAAACATTCTACTGCCATGCAATTTTAATGAAGTAACTCATGAAGTAAAACATAATTACGGCGAATTAACAAAATAAAACTCCAGACACCTTATCCTGAACCTCAGCAAGAATAGCTGGACATCATCACAGCCTATTTGCAAATTGAATGGTATCCCGTTTGAATACGAAAAAATGGTAAAAGTTTGTAGTTATTTGTATATTTTTTTCCAAAACAGACCTTTAAAGCCTAGTTCTAAATAATTATAGTATCATCTCCCCAAGTGAAGTTCTTCAGAAAGTCAATGGCTTAGGATCCATTCATTTGCTTATTATTTCTTCCTTTCTGTTGTATTTTCAATTTACTATTTCAGCCCTGTGCATATGCCCCGCCCCTTTCTATAAGGCTCTTCGCTGACATCAATTTCTTACCAATCTTTGCTCATTTCACCTGGTGAAAATGCCAGGTTTGATGTGAAACTTCCTCGGCCATCTGCTATCTTCGTGACTCCACGTCTAGTCAACATGCCTCATGGCCCTTGAGGACCAGCTGGATGTATATCCCTTCTATCCTGATTTTTCACATCGCTGCGTGAAGCTTGAGTTTCCCTGTTTAGTCAGAAATCCTTCAAGAGCAGAGACTGCTTCATGTTTTACACTTTTGTGTGGTGTGTGGCTCACTTTCACCCCACTCTTCACCAAGGAACCACACATTCTAGGTGTGCCAAAAATATTGTTAAAGAAACAAATGGCTGTGAAATCAGAACAGTGCTCGATGGTAAAGTCAGCACCTTGGTACATGTAGAAACTCTACCAATGTATCCCAGTGCTCTTAGGCAATGTTACCATAGTTTAATGACAGGTTTTATTTTGCAAACACAAGAGTAACTGTCCTAAAAATTAGAGTTGCCTTCACTTTCTCAGTCTCTCTCTGTCTCTTACAAACACACACATACACACACTCACACTCACATATACAGAGATCACGGTGGGGGAGGGAGAGAGAGAAAAAGTAAGAGAGAAAGACACCTGCCAATAACACCCCTGTGATATTGCCTCTGAAAGAAAGACAGCCCCATTAAATTACTTCTGAAAGAAAGGCACAAAGTGAGTTAGGTATGCTGAACAGGTGACTATCAAAGGCAGACTTTCCCCTGCTGCCATTAACTACATGAAAGCTTTGGGGAGTTACTCCTTTGCTCATTTTAGTGGTTTGTATAATGAGATCAGAAGACAGAACTCTGGCAACTCTTGGATCTATTTGTAGCTACTAGTTTCAGAAAGACACTCCGCTGTGGAATGATGGTTCTATTTGGAAACACCAGACATCCTGATGTCTGAAGTGGCCAATTATCACTCCTGTCTTGTCTGGGTATCATCTAGTGCCTTGTCTTCTTAGGCAGGGGACTTTTCTTTTCACTTTTTCCCTTCCTTTTCAGCCACAGGACCAGGTAAAAAAGCCTTCACATGCTCATATGGCTCACTGTAAAATATAGTCTTGAGAGCAGAAAAAGGGAAACAAGCCATGCCTGCTAAGAAACATTGTAGAAAGTCAAAGTAATCACACACACACACACACAACACACACACCTCTATCTCCTTATGATGTAAACAGTAGCCAACAGCAGGGAAACTGGCCAACTCAGCCTGTGCCTTCTGGAGCGTCTCCTGAATGCTGACTTGTGTTTGTACGTCTATACTTGCGTTCGCCTCCTTTCTTTGCCTTTGTTTTGGCATTCCAGATAACTAATTCCCGATTTAGAACCCAGACTGACTTTATCGGTGGTGTTTTTCATAAACAGAGCTTTGTGTTTTCCCTAGCTGCATCATCAGCGTAGATAACTAATCCAGGGTGAGACCTGATGCCAATATCTGAACGCCACCTCTTCTGAGAAAGACTGGATCAGAAAGAAGGATGGGGAAAAACTGCTTGATACTTTAGGATGTTGGAAGGAGTGCAAAAGCAAGAGAGAAAAGAGTCCAAAAGGCGCCAGTGAGTTCTGATGGGGGGAGGACATTGACATTCTCAGTCCGGGTGCCAATGAGGGGACAGGCTTCACAGAAATGCTAGGTAGAATTTTGGAACCATTGATCCGGATGGGTAGCTCTTGATTTTTGTGGATCCTTATCTTTAATAACACTTGGAATATTGTTCCTATGAGTTCAAATTTGCATCAGTGATAGAATTCTCTTGCATTCTTTTTGTTTATTGCTCAGTGTCTTTCCTCAATAAGAGTGTAGTAGTTACATGAGTCCTCCCTTCTGGATCAAGTCAAGTCTTATAAATGTACTAGCTCAACTGGCTTCCAAAATATCCAGCTCAGGAGAGTAAATGTCCAGAGATCTTGCATACAAAGGTCTCCTTACAATAAACCAGGACTTATATGTCATTCCTCGTCTTGATGCAGGACAAGAAGATAAACAACACACGGACTTGCCTACCTTTCCTCATGATCAATAACATCTAGATATGTGACCGTTTAGTTGCCACCATTATCATAAGATCCCAGTTTACACTTGATCATTATGTGATCACCTTAATCACCTACACATAGTAGATCTTCTGTAACGATGCTTTTGAAGCACAGAACACAGATTAACCACATTAAGAATGACTGAGGAGCCTGACCTGGCGGTGGCACAGTGGATAGGGTGTTGGACTGCGATGCCGAGGACCCAGGTTCAAGACCCCAAGGTCGCCAGCTTGAGCACGGGCTCATCTGGTTTGAGCAAACCTCACCAGCTTGGACCCAAGGTCACTGGCTCGAACAAGGGGTCACTCGGTCTGCTGAAGGCCTGCGGTCAAGGCACATATGAGAAAGCAATCAATGAACAACTAAGGTGTCGCAATGCGCAATGAAAAATTAATGATTGATGCTTCTCATCTCTTTGTTCCTGTCTGTCTGTTCCTGTCTATCTCTCTCTCTGACTCTCTCTCTGTCTCTGTAAAAAAAAAAAAAAAAAAAAAAAAAAGAATGAGGAGGTGTAAACAGCAGATTCCTAAGTCTGAGATGTTGATCTGATCAGGTCTACTTGGTGCTCATTAATTTGTACTCATTTAATTAATATTTATTGAACTTGTCATACCAGGTGATCTTTTCCATGCTGAAAGTGAACAATAACCAGGACAAGTTTTTACAAGTTCTCAATGGCTCTGATAACTGGAGATGAATTTTAAGGAAATCTATCTAAAGCAAAGAAAAAAGAAAAAAAAAAGGAAGAAGAACCAAAAAAGAATAGCCATAGTATGTTTCACTTGAAAATGCTATTAGAGACGGTTAGCCCAGCTCTCTCGCATAATGAAAGTGGATTTGAAATCTAATCATAATGAGTGCAACAATAGCAGTAATATTTATGCAGTGATCCTGTTGTTCCGTGCACTGTCTTAAGTCTTTTAGACCCATTATGGCCTTCTGTTGTCATAAAACGCTAACCAGGAGGACACAATCACTAACCTCATTTTGTAGATGGGCTCCTCACTACTGCACTGAGTACAGCCGCACTCGGACGCGTTAAGCAATATGCTCAAGGTCTCGGCAATAGTAGACATTTAGCAATATGCTCAAGGTCACAGCAATAGTAGACATTTCTGTGGCCAGAAATGTCTCCAGCACGTGGCCCGCACAGTCTGACCGCAGACCCTGTGCTCTCCCCAGCACGTGCGATGCCATTTTCCTCTTTTCCCCTCTTCACCAAGGGAACCATGTCAGGGTAAGAACCCAGGGCTCTTGACTCAACTCCTGGAACTGTTTTCTTTCTAAGGTTCTGTTTCCTCAGGTGTAATACCATCAGACTTATTGCCACGGTTTATGCCAATGAACTTCTCCCTTCTTCACGTGAAAGAACACACTCTGACATCTCTGGCAGCAACAGTTAACCAATTTGTTTGAACCAACTCATAATTCATTGATACCTGAAGGCATCTGCTATAAGAAATATATACTCTTTGACTCTTATGGTGAATTTGAAAAATATTAATCTATTTTATGGGCATAGTTCTATATATATATATATTTTTTTTCATTTTTCCGAAGCTGGAAACGGGGAGGCAGTCAGACAGACTCCCGCATGTGCCCGACCGGGATCCACCCGGCATGCCCACCAGGGGACAATGTTCTGCCCCTCTGGGGTGTCGCTCTGTTGCATCCAGAGCCATTCTAGTGCCTGAGGCAGAGGCCACAGAGCCATCCCCAGCGCCCGGGCCATCTTTGCTCCAATGGAGCCTCGGCTGCGGGAGGGGAAGAGAGAGACAGAGAGGAAGGAGAGGGGGAGGGGTGGAGAAGCAGATGGGCGCTTCTCCTGTGTGCCCTGGCCGGGAATCGAACCCGGGACTCCTGCATGCCAGGCCGATGCTCTACTGCTGAGTATATATATATATATATATATATATATATATATATATATATATATTTTAAGCAAAGCAAGATATATAGCCAGCAAGTGCCGGTAAAGGTGTTAAATGCTCTGTGTCTCCCTTGAGACCAGAGGAATCTGTCTAAAATCCATACAAAAGCAGAACCCGAACAACTCCTGTTGGGAGTACAGGTGATTTCTTGTTTAATGTTTATTGCATCTTTAGATTTGTTACCTCTGTGTTGGCAGGGTTTTTACATTAAAAGACAATTAATCTTGGAAAACTTGCATGCAGGATTGAAACAAGGTGATTGTGAGGTAATTGAAAATCAGATGTATAGGATGATGGAAAGGCCGATGGTCTTTAGAGAGCACTTGCTGAATATGTCAGAAATCATGCTTTATTGTGTTTGGCTTTGTGTTTTGTTTTTGTTTTTCTTTTTGAGAGAGGCAGGGAGAGAGAGAAAAAAACATAAAGCTGCTCCCGTATGTGCCCTGACCAGGGAATCGAACCATCAACCTGTACTCGGCGATAACATTCCAGCCACTTACCTCTCTCATTCTCTCTATAAATCAATCAATAAAATCCAGGATTTATTGAGAGAGGTAAGGAAAGAGAGGGGAGGGGGAAGGGAAGCATTCATTTGTTGTTCCACTCAGTCGTTCATTCATTAGTTGCTTCCTGTGTGTTCCCTGTTCAGAGATCGAACCCACAACCTTGTCGTTTTGGGAAGACCCTCTTAACCAACTGACCTAGCCGGCCAGGGCGTGTTTCGCTTTTTTGCTTTTACACATTAGCACCACCGTTCACCCCCCAGTCCTGACATCCAGAAATGTCTCCAGATGCTGACAACGGTTCCCTGGGGAGACAAATCACTTCCAGTTGAGAACCGCTGGTCTTTGGTACTGAGCTACTGTGATTCCTATCCATAATCAAGGAGTTTTGGACAAACAGTTACATTCCCATTAGATCTGTTCATCAAATCTGTACAATATTATCATTCCTAATATATGATATTTAAAATAAAGTCAAAGCCAGAGAGACTACCTTATTCTCCTTTGCTTCTGGATGCCCCTAGGCACTCTTTAAATGAGGAGCACACAAATAACTCTCCCTTAGGGATTAGAAAGTACTGAAGAAACATGTGTGTTCAGATGGTGACTCTTCTGCTAGGACTACTAGGTGACAGCCATTATAGTCAGCTCAGACAGTGATAACAAAATGCCACAGACGAGGTGGCCTCAAAACAGGTGTGTGTGTGTGTGTGTGTGTGTGTGTGTGTGTGTGTGTGTGTGTGTTTTATCTCAGTTTTGGATGCTAGAAATTTAAGATGAAGGTGTTGGCAGGTTCAGTTTCTCCTGAGGCCTCTCTCCTTGGTGTGCAGATGGCTTCCTTGCTGTCACTGTGTCCTCATGTGACCTTTACTCTGTGCACCTACATTCCCAGTGTCTCTTCTTGTCTATAAATTTCCTCTTCTTATAGAACTCCAGTAAGATAGGATCAGGAACCCATGATCCCCACCCATACCACCTCATTTAACCTAGATAACCTCTTTTAACTATACTATATCCAAATACAGTCATATTCTTAGGAAATGGGGATTAAGGGTTCCACATGTGATTTCAGAGGAAACACAACTGAGTTCATAACAATTTTGTTTACCCAAAACTTCAGTTCCCCTGTTCCTGGTTGGCTGGCTTAGTGGATTGAGTGTTGGCCCAGCATGAAAATATCCTGGGTTTGATTCTCGCCCGGGCAGGGCACACAAGAGAAGCAACCATCTGCTTCTCTTCTCCTCCCTCTCCCCCTTGTCTCTCTCTTCCCCTACCACAGCCAGTGGCTTGATTGGTTCAGGCATGGCCCCGGACACTAAGGATAGCTCAGCGGGTCCCAGCATTTCAGCCTCATGTGCCGAAGATAGCTCAGTTGATTCAAGGATTGGTCCCAGACGGGGGTTGCCAGGTGGATCCCAGTCGGGGTGCATGCAGGAGTCTGTCTCACTATCTCCCCTCCTCTCACTTAAACAAATTAAAAGAAAAAAAAAACCTTCAGTCTTCAGTCTTCCAACTATAAAAAGAGCAAGTCATAACAGGTCAGTTTTTTCCAGAACTTCAGTTATTGGCATACTGTCATTGTGATTTGAACTAATTCCACATAATATCTTTACTCTTTTTGTTGGTATTATTAAGGCAAATCGCTGTTTAAGTTGTAAACATATTTGAAAGGAAACCTTCAATCATTACAATGAATGGAAAGCTGTCATACTTCCTTACTTTAAATATAAGATTACTAAAATATTTTAAATGACAAAATATATACCTTTCCCATTCTTCAGCATGAGGCTTTGAGGCTGAGGTCCACTTTATCTTGATTATGTGAGCAAGTGTTCAAAGTGTGCAGGAGACACATTAGCAACACACTGACTGATTCCTTCTCCCTGATGTATCCAGAGGGAATGGAAGAAAGCCGAGAGGAGAAGAAGTTTCTTGCTATAAGATTCAAGGTTAATTATTGCCTTGCCAGCATGCTCTTCGAAACCATCTTGAGTTTCGCTAAAAAAATCATTCTGATTTATACCTCTGTTTCCCATCCCCCACGCTGGCAAACCCTGTACGACTAATTTTTAATTCTATTTCAAAGATCCTACCAATCTTTAAGAATAAGTGAGTGTCAAAAAAAAAAAAAAAAAAGAATAAGTGAGTGTCAAATATTAAAATAGGTAGAAAGTAAAGTTAATAGTGAAAGTTATGGGGTTAATTGTAAGTCAAAAGGATTGAGTGGAGTCATTGAATAATGTCTCTATAACTGACACGAGAGAGCTGTACAGTTTGGTGCAGCCCTAATGCGCTAGTCTGACAAAGTTCAAAGACAAGAGACTGCTTTTGCTTCTTTGGTACGCATATCAAAGAGTTTTGTAATAATTCACGTGATGATGGGCTGAGATTGTTCTATGATTGATAAACTCAAGGGATATACTGTATCATATTTGGAATAGTGTTCACGGCGATTGGTTTAATAATGATAGGAGGTGTCCAAGATTAAAAATACCAGGGGGGAAATGTCTGTATAATATGCAAATGACTGTTAAATGCAAGCATCTCTAACTAGTTAAGTATGAAAGCACGTGCACCAGGAAGTCAGACTTGAGCATCATTCTCTCTGGAACCTTCCGATCTCACGCAGACGCTTGGAACACTTTCAAGTTCATTGCTGGGTTGAGTTTATGAGAGTCACAGAGCACCTTTTCTCAGAGTTCAGATATATACCACTTCACAAAGTTGAATATTGTGTGGGAAAGTACTGAGGAGAGGGATAGCATGTGTTTATTTAGCAATAGCTATTCTTAATTTTTAAAAAAGAGAGAAATGGACTAAACTGATTAATCCTATTTTACCCCCAACCCCATTCTCTGCAAACCGCAGTAGGCATGGTTAATTATAATGTCCAGCATCAGGGAGCTAGTGTCATTATTGTTGGGTGTGTCTAATGAGCTCTATTGCTTCTGGCATGCGGTGTCCACATTACAGGAGTTTATTCTGGATTTATGAATCTCTGGAGTCCCACAAGACTAAGTGAAGACATGTCAACTGCTATTGTACCTTCTTATACCTCATTTACAACTCTGGCTTCATCTACTCCATTTTTTTTAGCCTGAAGACTAGGGCCTTATTATAAAAGCATTCATTCATAGAATTCATATGTTAACAATTACAATTTAAAGCTTCCTGATTTTATTTTATTTTATTTTATTTTATTTTTATTTATTTTTTTTTGTATTTTTCTGAAGCTGGAAACGGGGAGAGACAGTCAGACAGACTCCCGCATGCGCCTGACCGGGATCCACCCGGCACGCCCACCAGGGGCAATGCTCTGCCCACCAGGGGACGATGCTCTGCCCCTCCGGGGCGTCGCTCCGCCGCGACCAGAGCTACTCCAGCGCCCGGGGCAGAGGCCAAGGAGCCATCCCCAGCGCCCGGGCCATCCCCGCTCCAATGGAGCCTTGGCTGCGGGAAGGGAAGAGAGAGACAGAGAGGAAGGGGGGGTGGAGAAGCAAATGGGCGCTTCTCCTATGTGCCCTGGCCGGGAATTGAACCAGGCCCCCCCGCACGCCAGGCCGACGCTCTACCGCTGAGCCAACCAGCCAGGGCCCTGATTTTATTTTTTAAGGATGAATAATTTGAGTTGAAGAATCGATTGATGTAGTAGAAGCTATATCCAGTGTTGAAGTTTATCACACATATTTGCCCAGGATTCATGATGGTGAAGAGCAGCCACTTGCTTGAAGGGCATACCTTTGCAAGAAACATCCCCAGCATAACAAACCTTCCTTCTCAAGAATGGTCAGGCTTTCTGTCTATCCAAGCCTTTGAAGTAGTGTCTCAAACCATTACAGTCCCTCCACTGGAGAAAAAGCCCCAGAATCTTCAAAGTGAACCCCATTACACCCTGGAATCAGGAGATCTACAAACTCATTTTCCCTTTTCTAATAGGCAATCTACATTTCAAGCCACTATCTTTGTTCCTGAGTGTGCCTTCAGTCAAGCATGTGGAGACAGAAGAAGCTCTTTGCTTTGCATCAGTGTGTTGAATTCCTGGTCCACAGAGAATCATAGGAATTCTGCTCATCACTTGGAAATGCTACGAATTACACAGATGCCCCTAAAATCAAAATGCTCCACAGCATTAGGTGGTTTGCCAGAGCCCTACCCATTCATCACCCATAAATGCCTACTTCTGTTCACCCACTGGTGCTCTTGAATCAGAAGTCCGCATATTCCCGGGTCCTTTAGGAGAAGCATCAGGAGGGTCATGCACCCAGGAGTGAAATTTCAGCAGGGATCCTCTAGGTTCTGCATGAAAAATCAGACACAAACTATCCAACTAAACCCATAATAGAGAAGAGAGTGGAGCCAGCCTGGGGAGATAGCCCAATACCCATGATACACATTGCTTATGCAAAGAGACGGTACCTGCCTTGTGTTCCGCTACATTGCCAGCGCTTACCAGAGTGCCTGGTACATAGTAGGTGCTAAGAGCCTATTGACAGACCGAAGATATGAATCAAGAAAGCAAAGATTAAATAACTGAAAGAGTCCCATTCTACTTCTTTCAGTTTTTCATTGAAATCAGCCCTGCACGATCCTGTAATGTTTATTGACTCTGATGCCATAATGAAATAACCCCTAAAAAAAAAATCTATCTAGTAATACCAGTCCCCTTCCCAATTATACTTGATTCAATTGGCCATTTGTACTTTGAATACCAAGTGATTCAAAAATGGCCACCAGGGTTAGAACGGCTGACATGGGCACAACTATTTTTCTAGGGATAAGTATAGCTCATGATTGTCTAGTATTCCTCATAGAAAATTACTAATATTAATGCCTAAGAAATTATAATAGGCTGATGAATTTTTAGCCCAGTGATACTTAAGTTAGAAGGTGCATCATAATCACATGGAATGCTTGTTGAAACAGATCGATGACTTGAACCCCAAAGGCTCTAACTGAACAGGTCTAGGGTAGAACCCATGAAGTCACACTTAAAACAGCTGTCCAGGTGATGCTTTTGCTGTTGCTTCCGAGACCATATTTTGAAAATCACTGCTTATAATGCCATGGTTTTCAATAATCTCTGTGATCCTAATGTTTCTAACAGCACTTCAATATTCTGGGAAAGGCAGACAGGACAGAATACAGATTAGTCATTGCTGAGGGATGGGGATGGTAGGGACAATATGAGCATTATCTTGGGGGGCTGCTGAGCCTGTTCTGCATCCTATTCATGTTGGTGGTTACATGAACCTATACACGTTCTAAACTTGTTCATCAAAAAAAGTCAATTTGGCCCTGGCCGGTTGGCTCAGTGGTAGAGTGTTGGCCTGGCGTGCAGAAGTCCCGGGTTCGATTCCCGGCCAGGGCACACAGGAGAGGTGCCCATCTGCTTCCCCATCCCTCCCCCTCTCCTTCCTCTCTGTCTCTCTCTTCCCCTCCTGCAGCCAAGGCTCCATTGGAGCAAAGATGGCCTGGGCGCTGGGGATGGCTCCTTGGCCTCTGCCCCAGGCGCTGGAGTGGCTCTGGTCGCGACAGAGGGATGCCCCGGAGGGGCAGAGCATCACCCCCTGGTGGGCAGAGCGTCGCCCCTCGTGGGCGTGCCGGATGGATCCCGGTCAGGCGCATGCGGGAGTCTGTCTGACTGTCTCTCCCGGTTTCCAGCTTCAGAAAAATACAAAAAAAAAAAAAAAAAAAAAGTCAATTTTATTATGTAAGGAAAAAAAAAACAGTTTATTTCACATAGTAGGCTCACAAATATTTTTTTATTTGAGTTCCATTCCAAGTCAGTAATTTAGTTTGAGAAGAGTGAAAATATAACTTTGTACTCTTTTATATCATATGATTTTCCAAGAGAACCTCAGATGATGCTCTTTCCACTGTACAGATGTATTGCAGAGAGTGGACTCAAGGTGCTCTGACCCAATTCATTTTCTTCTAAAGGCACTTTGACTGCTTGAATGAAAAGTCTTTTCAATAGTCAATAAATAAAAACTATTACTTAACTTTGCAAGAACCATCATTCTGGGACTGAAACACGTGTTGGCAATTCTCTAAGAGACAGGCAAGCGTCTTTCCCTCTTCTGTCCATGTGTGGAAAGAACCTTGACTCACAGCATATGAGAACCCGAGAACCTTTTTTTTTTTTTTTTTTTTTTGTATTTTTCTGAAGTTGGAAACGGGGAGGCAGTCAGACTCCCGCATGCGCCCGACTGTGATCCAGCCAGCATGCCCACCAGGGGGCGATGCTCTGCCCATCTGGGGCGTTGCTCTGCCGCAATCTAGAGCCATTCTAGCGCCTGAGGCAGAGGCCACAGAGCCATCCTCAGCGTCCGGGCAAACTTTGCTCCCATGGAGCCTCGGCTGGCTGCGGGAGGGGAAGAGAGACACAGAGAGGAAGGAGAGGGGGAAGGGTGGAGAAGCTGATGGGCGCTTCTCCTGTGTGCCCTGGCCGGGAATCGAACCTGGGACTCCTGCACTCCAGGCCGACGCTCTACCACTGAGCAAACCGGCCAGGGCCTGCATACGAGAACCTTTATACCATACTCTCCGGCAAGATGACAGAGCTAACTTACCTTGCCTGAGAAAAAATGCTAAATTCTCCCAGGCCATATCTGTAACTACCAATGAACAGGGTCATCCATGTGAATTTTAGAGGAAATCACATCACGTGTTAAACTTGATCCATTCTTCAGGGAGAAAGAATTACAGATGCTTACATTTTGAATTAGGGCAATTTGCCATCTATGTCTATAAGAATTTCTAAGATTTCACTCTTTATTATATATTTTGTGACAATAAAGGCATAAAATTTGTTATTTTTCCACCTTGGAAAAGCTTAAGAATGACTCCTCCCAGACCACAGAATACAATAAGCTCTCCCACTACTGTTTCTGCAAGGGTTAGTAAAAACAGCATTGGTTTCCTAGAACATTACACTTACACAGAATGAGAAAGGTACACAGAACCCTATTTACTGGATTGATTCAGAATAGGCGCCAGGGAGAACCTGCCTCCACTAAGAAAAACTGAGTGTTAAGTAAGCTTATTCCTCTAGTCTGCTGCATAGCTTTAGACTATTTACTACACCTATGATCTTTTATTTTATCCCTTGTAAAATAAGACAGAGATTGATTATTTCTAAGCTACTATGAGTGATGACATTCTGTATTTCATTCCATGCAGGGGGGAAAAAACTTGGAATAGTCGCATTGAGATGAGGATCAAATAATTGATGGTTCATACACACTTTCACTTATATTATTCTGATACTGGAAATTGCTCTGAGAAAAGAAACAAATGGGAAGTACAAAGACAGAGGAAGAAGCCAAGCGTCAATATTTGTAGTTGGTATGATAGTCCTTTTGGAAGATGCAGTGGAAACCACTAGAAACCATTCAAGTACAAAGTGAAATCCATGGCATTTGGGACACACAATATGCAGAAAGATAAAGTGATATCTTTCTCCACATCCATAAGCACCAGTTAGAAATCATAACAAAGACTTCATCTGCAAAGTAAAATGTAGATTAAAAATAACAAAAAATATGTAGGACAAATTACACATAAAATTTGTTTAGGGACCTTAAAATATTATAATTAATTGAGAGACATACTATATTTCTTGGTAGATTCAGGGGTAATTAATACCAATAAAGCATTTGAGCCTGACCTGTGGTGGCGCAGTGAGATAAAGCGTCAACCTGGAACACTGAGGTTGCCGGTTCGAAACCCTGGGCTTGCCTGGTCAAGGCACATATGGGAGTTGATGCTTCCTGCTCCTCCCCTTTCTCTCTCTCTCTCTCTCTCCCTTCTCTCTTAAAATCAATAAATAAAATATTTAAAAAAAAAAAAAAAAGCATTTGATTCTTCATAAGTTGATAAACGGATTTAATATAAGTCCAATTAAAATCACAGTGGGGTTAATGGGTTTTAGAAACAACTTTCATAAATTGTCTGCGTTTTCATGTGGAATAAGAAACAAAATAGCATACTCAATTTTTTTAAATGCCGTGAGATTGGTAAAAGGAAGCTTGCTATGTTAGATATTTAAATATACCATGTTCATAGATTACATCATCGTCATTCTCTACACGGCTGGTCCTCTTCTAAGAGCTGTGTATCTGCTACCTTATTTATTCTGTAGCGCAAACCATAAAAAGTATGGCGAGTTTGTAAATGAAGAAACAAAAGCAAAGAGAGAAATAAGGAATGCACCCTGATGCCACAGCATGTAGTTGGCTCTCCAAGGGTTAGAATCAAGATCATCTGACATCAGATTTTGTGACACTTCTATGGTCTGAAAGCAAGAAATAAATGAAGATGGTGAGGTGCACAGTAAGTAAATAGGAAGATATTGTAAAAGGATAGGTATTAAGTCAGAGAGATGAAAATCCATCAAAAATTAGGTCGTCTCAGTGAGTGACGTCACTAAAAAGGAACTTCAGATGTCTCAATGCCAAGGACTGAGGGCCCCTCATTCTAATTTTTTCTCTACCTCTTGTGCTTCATGTTTAGTGTTTTGCTATGTTAAGCATCACTGATTCTGCCAGAAGAATTGGCAAAATGTAGTGACAGGAGATTTGACTGTGGGTTGTGAACACAAAATGTAATATGCAGATGAGGTATCATAGAATATTACAATTAAAACCTATGTAATTTTATTAACCAACGTCACCCCAATAAATTTAATTCTAAAATACAAAAAAAAAAAAAAAGAGAACTGGCAAAATTAATCTTATGATTTTTGTTTCTCTTAAATAGGTGAAAATGACCAAGGCTGTAGTCTTTTGATTTCTGTATATCTGAATATTGAGATTAGGCCTAAGATAATTTGATTATGTTTATCTCACATGTCTATGTACATCCATGCTGCAAAGAGGTACTTACGTTCTTATTTAAAATGGGACGAATCAAATGACAATTCATTCATCTTTGGTATGCAAATGAGCGTGCAAAGGGAGAACTTCATCTGTATGAAAGATAACAGCTTCTGTTTAATGAGATTTTGCTATATCAGGTAATTTTCTAAGAACTTTACATGAATTATTACATCCAAACTTATGACAAGATCCCCATGACATAGGCTCTATGATATATATATATATATATATGAGAACCTCTAAGCAGAGAAGTCATGTTCCCATTCACACTGGTTTGGACGCAGAATTGAAAACAAGGTTTTAAAAAACAAAATTTAAATTTAGTTTTCTGTAATTTAACAACCTATGCATGACAAGCAATTCTCTTCATCCCCACCAACATGTGGAGGGTGATTTGTGAAATGTGCTTGCGGATAATAGGGACGAGGTAGACTTCTGGTACGGAGGAGAGACGTTTCTATCGGAAGTCATTGTAACAGCACCGGTGACCAGTACATGTTGTGTTTCCTTCCTTTCATGGCTCAAAAATATCTGCTCTAAGCTTTTAAGAATTTTATCATCTCGTGTATATGACCAAAATGAAAAAGCAAGGCAAAGGTAACAAAAGCAACTCCTAACAGGGTGTAGGTCAGGAGTGGTCACTCACCCACGAGAGGGGTCTGGAAAAGGCTGTGCTTTTTGTAAACAAAAACCAGTCACACAGAAGGATAGCACAGCCTCCTGAAAGGAAAACCTTAGACCAAGATTTTCGGCACAGGCAAGAGCCAAAAAGCAAAGTCAGATAGATAAATTTATCCCAGACAAAACTGTATCTTAAGAATGGTGACTTTTTGTTGAAGGCAAAAGAAAGCTAGAACAAAAAAAAAACAACCCAAAACTTTCAATTTTAATTTTAATTTTAATTTTAATGGTGGCATGTCCTGCATTGCTCTGCATAGGGGAAAGATTTCGACTTTCTCAGCAGCAATCTGTTTATTCGTGGATCAAATATTTACAGAGTGACTATTGTGCATAAAGAACTGTGGTAGGTGCTTGGACCCATCAGGGAACAGTAAAGACAGAAAGCGCTGTCCTTTCTTAGTAGCTGAAATTCTCCTAGGATTTGGGGTGAAGACAGAAAAACAATACACATAACTAATGAGTGTGTAGACTGTGTGCTCCCTTAGAAATGATTCATGCTGTGGGTAAAGAAGGTAGAGAGGAACAGAGCAACAGGTGAGGGTTGGGGAAGGAGGAGTAGGGAACATAACTGAGGTAGAGAAACTGGAGGAGAAAAAACAACAGAGTAGACAAATTACTTTAGAAAACAGAGCCTTAAGCCATAAAACCAATAATAAGAATTCAACCAAGTAAGGACATAAGAGACCTTCCTAACCGGGAAAATGCAAAATGGCTGAGGACACGTAGACATCTTGGGGAGAGTATCAGAGGTGTGGAGTAACATCTGGAAGGGCCGTTTGTTGACATCTTTAGGAAAGGGTGACCTCCAGTCGTGTCTCTATTACTATTCCCCTCAAAGGGTGGGGTGCTGGTAACTAAGGTACAAAGAGCAAAAACTTCTTAGTCTGATGTAGTCCCGTTCATTATTTTTTACCTTCACTTCTCTTGGGTATATACCCCCAAAACTCAGAAACATTGATACGTCAAGACACATGCAGCCCCATGTTCATTGCAGCATTGTTCACAGTGGCCAGGACATGGAAACAACCAAAAAGCCCGTCAATAGACGACTGGATAAAGAAGATGTGGCACATATACACTATGGAATACTACTCAGCCATAAGAAATGATGACATCGGATCATTTACAGCAAAATGGTGGGATCTTGATAACATTATACGAAGTGAAATAAGTAAATCAGAAAAAACCAGGAACTGCATTATTCCATACGTAGGTGGGACATAAAAGTGAAACCAAGAGACATTGATAAGAGTGTGGTGGTTACGGGGGGAGGGGAGAAAGGGAGAGGGAAAGGGGGAGGGGGAGGGGCACAAAGAAAACTAGATAAAAAGTGACAGAGGACAATCTGACTTTGGGTGATGGGTATGCAACATAACTGAAAGACAAGATAAACTGGACTAGTTGATCTTTGAATATA
Source organism: Saccopteryx leptura (assembly GCF_036850995.1). NCBI lineage: Eukaryota > Metazoa > Chordata > Mammalia > Chiroptera > Emballonuridae > Saccopteryx > Saccopteryx leptura. The sequence continues at coordinate 14,379,810 of NC_089511.1, read as the reverse complement.
TGTAACCTGATTTATTGATGTCACCCCATTAAAAAAATAAAATTATAATTAAAAAAAAAAAAAGGTACAAAGAGAAAAAGTGAGTTCCCTATCTAACACGTCTACTCATGGGCCCAAACCTGAACCTAGGTCCCCACATCCCAGACAGATCTGCTTTCCAATTCTCCGCTGAGCTTCGAACAAGCTCTCCCTGGTCACTGTGTGTATAGGGCCCTGACCTGATCGCTGTCGTCCAGGTGTGCATAGTCAATGTCACACGATATAAAACTCATTGAGAAAAATATTCCGAGCCGGCAGGAGAAAATAATACACCAAGCAGTGAAACTGAAAGCAAGAAAGAAAAAAAAAAAGTGGATAAATGGACATCTTGACCAAAATATGCTTACCATTTTGCAGCCTGAGTGTAATCTTTAGTGAGTAATTTATATTAAATCTAATAAAAAGTGTGTCAGAGAGTTTATGACCGAATGTAACACAAATCAGGAGTGAGTGTTGCAGTGGGTGTGAGTGAGTTATGCTTGCTGCCCCTGTAATATAGGGGAAGGCAATAAGACACTTTGAAACCCGTGAAAGTTTCAAAGTCTGACTCTTAAAAAGTTCTTGCTAAAGAACCTGCAGGCTCCCAGCGGCCGCATATGTTTTCCTGACAAAGCCCGTGGTTGGGCAATGGGTCCCAAGGTGTGGGCATTAAATTCCAGCTCACATAGTAAATTCTTCAATTCATGAGGCTGAGCTGACAGCACTGTAGAAATGCTTTTCTATAAACAAATTCCATCCTTTGGCCGGCTTTCCCCTTAGTTTCTGAAGAGAATGGTAACGGTGAGCTGAGACACGTAAACAGAACAAAGGAGAACCAGCAGACAACAGGAAATTGTTCCTTATAACGTTCTGCTGCCTGAGATCAAAGTACAAAGGCCCCTTCTTTCCCACTAATTGTTGCAAACTTTGTCTAATTGTCCTTTAACCCCACAGTAATTATAGCAGAAGGAAAATGCTCGTGTTTAATCTTGCTTAATAGTTCTGCCTAGTGTTTAAGTACAAAAATGCACTGGATTTAGGCAGACCTGCGTTTAAATCTCAGATCAAGCCATGTGAAATTGGGCACTTTAATTAAAATTGCTGGAGGGAAGTTTAATCTTCTGTAAAATAGGACTAATATTTGCATCGAACGCATGGGGGGGGTTGTTCATTTTGATCAATACTTTTTGTGTAATTCATTTAGCACAGATCTGGCACATAAAACTCTCTAAAATAGTGGTATAAATGAATCATCTTGTAGCACTAGCGGGTTGGCCGTTTCAAACAGTCAGAGATACCACTCATATCACAGTGAAAAGAAAATGGATTGATGTGTGTGATAGCATCCATGTCAGTTTCATGCAGATGAAGAACTTAGCCTAGAAGTAAATGAGAGACTTCTAAGAATAGTACGTATTATTAATATAATTATTTATTATTAAGCATTGGTGAGAGTCTACATGTCATATATATAGATATATGTATGAATCTTACAAGAAACCATTAAATGCCTTTTTAATTTATTACATAAAGAAAATTGAGACATGCCTTTTACAAAGTCACCACTTAATGAAAGAATTATAACATGAAGTCTAGTTTTCTGAATGAACGGAAAATTATTCTTTTAACTAATTAGAAGTATGTCATAGCATTCACGAATTTAGCAGTGTGTATGTATTATTTAGGGAACATAATTATGAGAGGTTGTGATAAGTATTTTTGAGGAGCTTATAAGATTGTGATGTCTGAGAAGGTTGAATAGCAAAAGCAACCAAAAAACAACAACAACAAAAAAAAACCCTCTCTAACTGTAAAAAGGGTATACGTATGACATGTTGATGAACAAGATTACTTAATATGTTATAAAGTTTCCAATTTCCCCTCAACTACATTTATAAATATTTAGGAATTGAATAAAATTTGAAATGCATTTTGGGGGAAGTTTAGGTATGGAAAAGAAGCTCATGGAAGCTCAAGTTAATCATGAAAAATTTGAGCAGATATAGCTTTTTCTTTATTAGATTTCAAATATTCTCCAAAGGTAAAAATGGTTCCTGCTACTGAAATAGACAAAAATGAAATGGAACCTCGAACCCCGAAATAGTACCTTCTATGTATGAGAACTTAGTATATGATAGAGATATAAGATCAACACTCACTTAGGAAATAACAGCTATGTTTATGGAGACATTGAGAGAGCTCTCATTATATGTAACACAATAATATAATTATTTCACAACATGCAAAAATAAACCTTGAAGGGCCTACATGTTTAAATATGAAATTTAAACTTATTAGGGTCATAGAGAAAATGATAGAATATCATTGTTCCTTGGGATACAGAGGAATCCTTTTATCAGTCCAGGAAAATACAATCTATAAAAGAAGGGAAAGAAAAATTATGCTGGGGTAAACTTCATTAAATTGAAGACTGCTTTATTCAAAAAATAAAAATGTAGACAAATACAACAGACATATGTCAAGTCAGAACAAGTCACTTGCAAAATTTAAAATTGGAAGTGAATAATAACCTGAATTTTACAAGGCTTTGCTGCAAAATAAGACTATGATGGGAAATCAAGAAAAATAGGTACATTGTATGAATAGAAAAGTCACATAAGGGAATACAAAAGTATGACAAGTATATGACAGAAAGTACAATCAACAAAAAAAATTACAGAACACAAGGAGATCACTTTGCATTGTTATTTGTATAGAATGGAAAGCTGGGTAATGCTTGAGAAAGGAAGGGAATAGATAGCCTCTGGGTGCTGCTTGGATTGTTAACCAGTGTGGCCATTTCAAAGAGCAATGGCCATTAGTGTGTATATCCCCTAGACAAAAACATCACACTCTGGTTGTATCATCCCTGCTAGACACTGTCTCAAATGATCACAAGGGTTCATATATGATGGTATCTCAAAGGAGCTGTCACTATAAAAGATAGGAGGTAGGATTTCAACTTCGATATTCTTCTGTACAATGAGGTAGTTCTCTGTTAGTGTTTATGAACAACTGATGCGTTTGTGATGCCTTCTCCTCCATGAATCACATTCTCAACAGGAGTTGGAGACAAGATTTCTATCATTAGTAGAATCCATAAATAAGCTATGGCATATGCATTTGATTAAATATTGAACAGCAGTGTTTTGATGCTTTATGTTATATTTATATATATTGAATTTAAATACAGAATTAATCTATTTTATTCACATAGAGCCACATACAGAGATTGAAAAATTCAGTTTTAGAAATATATCTATGTTTACATATACATATTCATGTGTATAAATGCATACATATACACATACACCCGCTTATATTATGTATATACAAAAAAGCCCACTAGTTTGAATGTTTCACATATATCTAAATAGATTACAGAGAATATAAATCCATGTTATTATACACGCATATATGATCCATGTCAGTTGGCTGAGAAAGACTAGAATCAATGACACCCTGGTAGCAATAAGCATTTCTTGTGTTTAGATATTTGTTTCTAAATACCATCCTCAAATAAAAGGAAATAAGACTCCTGGGTTGGATCTCAGAACAACAACAACAAAAAGGATGTTAATGAAAATAAAAACAACTGGTAAAATCTGTATAGTCTATAGTTATTCACAGTATTGTTCCAATGTTATTTTTTTAATACTGATAGTTGTCATATTGTTATTTGAGATTTTCCACAATAGAAGAAGCCTAGTGAAGGGTATATAGGAACTTCTTGCAACATTTTTGTGAGTTTTATCATATTCCAAAATAAAAAATTTCAAATTTACAGAACGTAGTTTTCTGTTAGAGGTATGTAAGGAAAGAATCTCTGGATGGGAAGGGAAAGAATAAATGAGAGGTGCCTGGATATCGGTGTGATGATGGAACACTCCGGTGTTAGTACATCCGCCCTTGTGCAGCTCCAATCCGACAGAATGAAATGAAACAGAACACCCAAACATAGAGAAGGGGTTACAAATTTGAATGCCTACTTGAACAAAGCAAATGTGCAAAATATATAAGAATTAGTTGTAGTGGAAAAAAAAAACTTGGCCCTGGCCGGTTGGCTCAGTGGTAGAGCATCGGCCTGGCGTGTGGGGGACCCGGGTTCGATTCCTGGCCAGGGCACATAGGAGAGGCGCCCATTTGCTTCTCCACCCCCCCCCTCCTTCCTCTCTGTCTCTCTCTTCCCTTCCCGCAGCTGAGGCTCCATTGGAGCAGGGATGGCCCAGGCGCTGGGGATGGCTCCTTGGCCTCTGCCCCAGGTGCTGGAGTGGCTCTTGTCACGGAGGAGCGACGCCCCGGAGGGGCAGAGCATCGCCCCCTGGTGGGCAGAGCATCACCTCTGGTGGGCGTGCCGGGTGGATCCTGGTCGGGCGCATGTGGGAGTCTGTCTGACTGTCTCTCCCCATTTCCAGCTTCAGAAGAAGAAAAAAAAAGAATAAAAAAAAACCTTGAAGGTATTGACTATTTCTAATAGAAGCAATGAAATAGCTCTCATTTACTGAGCACTTGCCAGACCTACACACTCTCCGGCACTGGACATGTAGTGGGGAATTTACTCTTTGGGCCATTAAATCCACTGCGCAGGGAAGAAGCCAAGATACAAAGAATATGTATAACTTGCTCAATATTACAATAGGAAAGAAAAAATTTGAATGCAGGCAAATCAATTCCAAGACATCCTTGTAGCCACCGGGCTGGCTAAGCTGCTATTGGCTCTAATAACTTTTCCTAAGAAAAAGAAAAAATCAAAGTTGAGTACCCAAGATTTAAAATCTTGATTAAAGGACATTGGAAAATAACATTTTCCATCACATAATATTGTAAAAGCAATATAATAATAATAATTGTAATAAAAAGCAAAAAAGCAGGCTCTGAGAATCACAGACTAGTAACTAGCAAACGAAACCACAAACTGAACTCATGAGTTGCAAACTCGGAGCTTTTCATAAAAATTCAGCAACATTTTTTCATCATCACAGAGCAATACAGATAGTCAAAGACACAGCAAATGCAGTAAAGGAAAGAGACCTCTCACTTGAACTGAGCAACAACTAATTTGAGCTTTCAAAGATGTTTGCCATTGAATCTGGGCCTTCCACCCTCTAAAGCAGCAAGACGGAAGAGCAGGGCGGGGAAGTAACCTGCACCTCACTCTTCACTCTGTAGGAAGCAGTCACGAGTCTCCCGAGTAAAGGAAACCTTCCGAGTCATTGACTTGGGCACGCCACCCCCAGTTTATTACCTGCTTATTCGCTCATTTAATTAATGTTCCGTCCACTAAAATAACTCACTCTGTACATTGATACAAATACAAATAAGAGATTAAAAAAACACTTTTTATTTTCCATTTGGAAATGCAGATTAATAGGACAGAAGAAAGGAGTGGCCACATGTCTTACCAAAAATTCAGCAGGCAGCGATCACATCCTTATTTACTGGGATACAGTGAAAAAAGAGGCTTCGACATAATTTTTAAAAAGTAGTTTTGGCCACTTCCTACCTAGGTGATGTCAACTCTTGACAGTTTTTATCATTCCTCATTGAGCACCACTCTGTTACCCTGGAAACAGAGTAGTAGTATGTGCTGAATGTACAAAAATTAGGAAAAGATTGGAAGCATTCTAAGTAGGAAACGTAATACGTAACCGTTGGCATATCCAAGGCCATCCATGGAAGTCAGTTAATTTTGTTTTTAATTACTGACTCGAGACTTATTGAGCTCTCATCTGAATTTTGTGTGTGTGTGTGTGTGTGTGTGTGTGTATTATGTAATCAGGCATTCATCAGCAGACTGGCACATGTCCCTACTTTTAAGACTTATGATGGTTGATTAAGAGAACTCATATGAAGCATTTAACACAATACCTCCTAGATAATCATGTGTCCTGATCCAAGTTTAGCTAGTACTTCAATTTCGGGGGGTCAATATTTCTTATGCCAGGTCTACTTGAATTCATTCAAAAATTATGAGATATGTCAGATTCTATTATCCACATTTTCGTGATAAAAAACAAATTATCTGAACTACAAATTGATTTGCATTATGAAAATTATTACGTCTCTCGTCCACATTGGGCACAATAAATTTTTTGAGAACTGCCCGTGCATCCCAATGCTTAAATTAACCGTGTGGTTTTCTGCGTTAGCTCACTGGCCCGGAGACCTAAGCTGAGCTGTTTCTTGCCCCTTGAGTATCTGCATATTCTTCCAAATATTACTTGGACTATTCAGTCCTATCTACCTTGTGGCATTCTCCTGTCGCCTTAATATCAGAGCAAAGAGAGGCTGTATCTGAAGTGATAAATTTCTACTACGGAGGACTCCAATCTGTCCTGTGTCACTGCACACATCCCATCACCTTAGACTGGAATCGGACCTTGACTTTTCGAAGGTCCTCCCTATGTTGATGCATTTGTGGATTTACCTTTAGCAAAATCTCCTTGCAGCCAGGGATCCATGACCAGATAATGGGATCATTCATGCCGCCTGATTTATGCAGTAACTCTTGAACTGTGTCATGGAGAAACTCTTTAACTCCTTTTGCCAGGAACCACTCAGAGAGATATGACTCAAGCTAGGTAAAAAACAAGCCTTGGGGAACTATCATTTAAAACAAAGAAAAAAAGAATTGATTTACTGGACCTTATTAAAGCCTCCTCATGAACATATCTAATTGAAAATTTCAAAGGTGTTCTTCATATGGGTGAATTCCTTTCCCTTGAATTTAGTGTTGTTAAAATAACAGTGAGGGCTCCTATAACCAGGAGGTAACGTGATGTTTTCTAAAAGAACAAGATTCACAGTGAGATGAACCTAGTCCTACATCAAAATTCTGCCACAGCCTGACCAGGCGGTGGAGCAGTGGATAGAGCTTTGGACTGGGACTCAGAGGATCCAGATTTGAAACCGCGAGGTCACTGGCTTGAGCAAGGGGTCACTTGCTCTGCTGTAGCCCCCTTCCCTTAGTCAAGGCACATATGAGAAAGCAATCAATGAACAACTAAGGTGCCCCAACAAAGAATTGATGCTTTTCATATCTCTACCTTCCTGTCTGTCTGTCCCTATCTGTTCCTTTTTCTATTTCTCTCTCTGTCCCTGTTGCCCCCCAAAAAAGAAATTCTATCACAATTAACAACTCAACTCAAGTTCCTTAGAAAATTTGTTTATGCCCCTCATACACATGTTTTCTTGATCTAAAATGAGAATCCTAATATATATTTTACGAGCTCACTGAGAATATTAAATGGCGAGCATGTTTGAAAATGTCTTGTCAGGCATTTTGAAAACATTCTACAAATGGTGGTTGAATTCCTTCTGGGAAATGATTATGTATGAGTCAGAGCTACTCAAGTCCCCCTGGTGCTATAAAATGAGGAAGGATGGAGCCAGGGAATCTAGAAATAAACATAGTCAGCCTCTTACTTCCCATCACCTACTTTAAAACTCACATAAACATTATAGTTAACAAAATGCAACATGGATTAAATATATTCATCATAAATGGCATAGCAAGAGGATCAACAGAACAATGGCTTTGGATTCTAAAAGCCTAGATTGGAATCTAGTTGTTTAAAAGAGGACATCATCTTAGATATTTCCAAACCTCTCATTTTTTGTATTCAGTAGTTCATCAGTATCACATATCATTTTCCTTCTCAATCCATTTTTTGCCTCCTCACTGCTATATCCTGGACTCCATCATAATTAGCCTGAACTTTGTATTACCCTGGTCTTACCGGCTGCAAGTCCTGTAGCCAGAATTATCCTTCCAACCTGAAAATCAGACCAGCTTGCTCATTTCCTTCCAACTCATCAAGATTTTCCATTACTTCAAGCATAAAGTCTAAGCCTCTTAAGTAGCTTATAAAACCCTTAACCAAACCACCTGCCCCTGCATCACCAGATCCATTGTTTGCTGAATACTTTCTCAGACTTTTCTCTCTAGCCTTACCAATGTTTTTCCAGTTTCTAAAATACTTCCTTCAAAATACTTTCAAAAACTTTTCTACAATGTTCATTCTCATTCTTCCAATCTAATTCCCAACATTTACTTTAGTAACTCTCTTTCTAGATAGATTGATAGATAGATAAGATAGATGATGGATAGATAAAAATATTATAACAATATTAGATTTACAAAATTATTGGGAAGATAGTACTGAGAGTCCTTGTGTAATCCATACTCACCTTCCCCCCTTTTTTAAAGCCTTAGCTTAATGTGGTATATTTAGTAACATTAATGAGCTGATATTGATAAATTACCATTAGGTTTAAGTCCATACTTTATATTTCCAGTTTTTCCTAATGTTCTTATTATACAATGTGTCCGTAAAGTCATGGTGCACTTTTGACCGGTCACAGGAAAGCAACAAAAGACGATAGAAATGTGAAATCTGCACCAAATAAAAGGAAAACTCTCCCAGTTTCATACCTATTCAGTGCAGTTCGATGTGGGCTCACGCACAGATATTTTAGGGCTCCTTAGGTAGCTATCCCATATAGCCTCTACAGACTCATCACTGACTGATGGCCTACCAGAACGGGGTTTCTCCACCAAACTGGTTTCCTTCAACTGCTTACTTATCCTACCGAGTAATGTTATTCCTTTGTGGTGGCGCTTCATTATAAATGCGCCGATATTCACGGTGCACTTTGGTCACAGATTCATATTTAGCGAGCCACAGAACACACTGAACTTTCCTCTGTACTGTCCACATCTCGACTGGCATGGCCGTGGGCTACTCCACTGTATACACGGTGTTACGTCATCATCTGCGCATGCACACGTGCTGCCACATCATCCTACAGAAACTGGGAGGGTTTTCCTTTTATTTGGTGCAGATTTCACATTTCTATCGTCTTTTGTTGCTTTCCTGTGACCGGTCAAAAGTGCACCATGACTTTACGAACAAACTGTATTTCAGAATCTCTTTCAAGGTACCATATTCTATTTAGTTGTACCTTCTTAGGTTCCTTTTTGTCTTGATGGTTCTTTATGGTTTTCTTGTTTTGAAGACCATGACAGTTTTTAAGATTACCAAATAGTATTTCTAGAATCTTTCTTTCTTTCTTTCTTTCTTTCTTTCTTTCTTTCTTTCTTTCTTTCTTTCTTTCTTTCTTTCTTTCTTTCTTTCTTTCTTTCTTTCTTTCTTTTTTTTTCCTTCCTTCCTTCCTTCCTTCCTTCCTTCCTTCCTTCCTTCCTTCCTTCCTTCCTTCCTTCCTTCCTCCTTCCTTCCTTCCTTCCTTCCTTCCTTCCTTCCTTCCTTCCTTCCTTCTTTCTTTCTTTTTCTTTCTCTCCTTCCTTCTCTCTCTCTCTTTCTTTCTTTCTTTCTTTTTTTCTTTCTTTCTTTCTTTCTTTCTTTCTTTCTTTCTTTCTTTCTTTCTTTCTTTCTTTCTTTCTTTCTTTCTTTCTTTCTTTCTTTCTTTCTTTCTTTCAGTGAGAGAAGGGGAGATAGTAAGAAAGACTCCTGCATGTGCCCCTACTGGGATCTACCTGGCAACCCTCATCTGGGGTTGATACTTAAATAAACCAAGCTATTTTTAGTGCCTGAGGCTGATGCTAGGACCAACCTAGCTATCCTCAGTGTCCAGGGCTGACACTTGAACCAATTGAGCCACTGACTGCAAGATGGGAAGAGAGAGAGAAGGAGGAAAAGGAGGGGGAGAGAAGAAGATGGTCACTTTCCTTGTGTGCTGTGACTGGGAATTGAACCTGGGATGTCTATACGTTGAGCCGACTCTCTATCCACTGAGGCAACTGGCCAGGGTGCTAGAATGTCTTTCAATTGGTACTTATGTCTGGTAATTTTCTCATGACCAGACTGGGGTAAGGATTTAAAGAAGAATAACCACAGAGATGAGAAAGTGCCCCTTTCATACCTTATATAAAGGGTATATATAGTCAATGACATCATTTTTCATGTTGATCTTGACTAAAGCGTTCAAGGAAGTATTTATCAACTTGCTTCACTAGAACGTTATTGCCTTTTGTTCTCCTTTTTATATCATATTCTTTGGAAAAGAGTTACTCTACATACCTCACACTTAAGGAATTAAATATTCTACCTCTAATGTTTAGAATATCTACTTAAATTATTTGGCTTGCTTTCTGAACAGGAAATGCTTTTTATATAACTGTGGTTTCCTGGATATTTGTTATATATTTTGTGTTAAGTCAGGACTATTTTGTTGCTCGGACTTTTCCAGTTTTGGTCATCAGAAGCTCCTCCATTGACCTATCTCTTTGACAGGCTTGCCATCTGCAATAGACATTTTGTTTATTTATTTCTAATTTGTATACATTTACATTCCTTCTAGCTAGGACTTCCAATGGGATGTTTAATTGGAATAGTGAGAAAAGACATTTTTTATTTCTTTGTAGTATTAGGGCAATAGGATTCAGTTTCTTGACATTAAGTCTGATGTTATTTGTAAGGTAATTTGTTCTTTATCAAGTTGAAGAAGGTCCCCTTTACTCTGAATTTGCTGACAGTTTATCAATCATATTTTTTTATTGGATGTTTTCATGTGTTCTTTCTGCATTGATTGATAGGTTCACATAATTTGTTTTTTTATTTTGCTAATATAGTAGATTACATTGATTGACATAGAGATGTTTAGGAACCCTTGTGCATGTACCGAGAATACACCCTATTTGGTCATGATGTAAAATTACTTTTATAAATTTTGGATTCCATTTGCTAATATTTTGTTGGGATTTTGGGGCCTAGTGAGGAGAGATTTTTATCTAAGGTTTTTTCTTTTCTTTTTGTATAATGTCTTTATCTGGTTTGGTATCAGCCAAACAATAATTTGAAAGTGTTATTTTTTGAAGAGATGGTAGAGAATTGCTATCTTATTTGAATGTGTGGTATAATTCACATGTGATACTATCTGTATAAAATGATTATTCTGTTAGAAGCATTTTGATTATTGAATAATTTTCTCTACTAGATAAAGAGGTTTACAAATTATTATTTACTTTATGTGAGTTTTGAGAGTTTGTGTCTCTCAAGAATTTGGTGTATGTATTTTTAATTATGAAATTTGTAGATAAAGAGCTTTTCACTGAATCCCCTTATTAACTTTGTAATTTCCATGGGATCAGTAATGATGATCCCCCTTATATTCTGATATTGATCATTGGCACCTCCCGTCTTTTTTCTTGATTAGCCTGGCTAAAGGTTTATGAATTTCATTGATATTCTCAAATAATTAACTTATGATTTCTGATGATTTTCTCTAGGGATTGATTATTTAAAATTTAATTAATCTCTGTTCAAATTTGTATTATTTTTTTATGCTTGTTTTAGATGAATATTTTTTCTCCCTTGTGTCTCATTAAGTGAAAATATATATTTCTGTTTTTTTTTAAATCTGATTATAGCCTGGCCTGTGGTGGCACAATGAATAAAGCATCGACCTGAATGCTGAGATCTCCAGTTCAAAACCCTGGGCTTGCCCAGTCAAGGAACATATGGGAGTTGATGCTTCCAGCTCTCTACTTCTCTTTCTCCTCTCTCTCTAAAAATAAATAAATCTAAAATAAATAAATTTGATTATGTATTTAATGTTATAAAATTTCCCCTAGCATTGCTTTCTCTGTGTCTCACAAAATTTAACAACTTGTATCATTATCTCATTCAAAGTACTTTTGTATATCTACGAAGACTCCTTCTTTAACCCATTTATTATTTATAAGTATTGTTATGTACTATAATAAGTGTGTTAACTTAAAAATGTTTTGAGGGTTTCCATCTATTTTTTATTATTGATTTCTGGTTTAATTAAACTTCAGTCTGAAAAGATATTTGTATAATTTCAAATTATTTTCAATTTTATGGTCCAGAATGTGGTTCATCTTGGTGTATGTTTCCTACCAACCTGAGAGACATTTTTATCTTGCTGTCGTTTAATAAATTATGCTACAAATGCCAGTGAGATAAAGTGATTGGCAATACTATTCAGGTTATCTGAATCCTTGCTGATTTTCTGCCTGCTTGATCTGAGACAGTCTTACTTTCTCTATAACTTTTGAAGGACAATTTTCCTCGATATAAATTTCTAGGTTATTGTTTTGGGGTTGTTTGTTTTTTTCTGTCAGTACTGCTAATAGCTCACTCAACTCTCTTCTTGCATGCATAGTTTTTTATGAGAAGCCCGCTGTAATTCTAATCTTTGTCTCTCTGTTTGTAGGGAGTCTTCCTACCCCCAATCTAGCTTCAGTCAAGAATTTCTCCTTGTCTTCAGTGTGAGTATAGTATGCCTTATTGTAGGGTTGGGTTGTATTGTTGTCCCCAACTTATTCTGATTTGTGACCTCTGAGCTTCTTGGATCCGTAGTTTCGCGACTGTGATTAATGTTTGGACAGCTTTTAGTAGTATGCATTTATTACATCTTTTGGATGAGTAACACTCTATTTTACTTTATTTGTATGTGATATGTGCCTCTTTTCTTCTTGTCCTAGGACTGCATTATGGATGCTAAGTATGGGGTTCCCTTGGTGTTCCAATAAACACAACTTAGAAGTACAAGGGTCCTAGTGCCACATGGAGCTTGCTTCTGACGTGTAAGAGATGATGCCAGGCCCTGGCCGGTTGGCTCAGTGGTAGAGCATCAGCCTGGCGTGCAGAAGTCCCAGGTTCGATTCCCGGCCGGGGCACACAGGGGGGGCGCCCATCTGCCTCTCCACCCCTCCCCCTCTCCTTCCTCTCTGTCTGTCTCTTCCCCTCCCACAGCCGAGGCTCCATTGGAGCAAAAGATGGCCCGGGCGCTGGGGATGGCTCCTTGGCCTCTGCCCCAGGCACTGGAGTGGCTCTGGTCGCAGCGGAGCCACGCCCCGGAGGGGCGGAGTGTCGCCCCCTGGTGGGCGTGCGGGGTGGATCCCGGTCGGGCGCATGCGGGAGTCTGTCTGGCTGTCTCTCCCCGTTTCCAGCTTCAGAAAAATACAAAAAAAAAAAAAAAAAGAGAGATGATGCCAGCTCAAACATTTTTCCTCTTTCCTCCACTTGGAGGAACTGCTCTGAAATGCAATGCTTGAATGCAACCTCTCCCTCGGTATTTTTATTCTCCATGCTTCTCTGCCTTATTTATTTTCCTTTATTTCTACTTCCACGATTGGATTGTAGTACCTTCTTCTACAACTTCAATTTCTAGTTATTAAGGCTAAAATGGAAGTTATTATAAGTATGATTATACAGGAAAACAATTATACAGTAGTTACTAATTACTAGAGATTATTCTAAGTGCTCTAGTTATGCATATCTACATACATACCTACTTTATCCCCCTTCAAGCCTATAGGATTTTATAGGATTTTATTTATTATCACCATTTTGCAAGTTCAAAAGCTGAGTCTCAGGGTGGGGGAGGGTTATACAATATGTTTAAGCCCATGTTCCTCACAACCCTTAGATCTAAGATTCATAGCTAGGCATCAAGGCCAGAACTCATGTTCTAAATTATACCATCATGCTGGCTTTGGCTGGGAGAACTCTTTGGTTCTATTAAGAAGGGATAAGATAGACAAAACACAAAGAATGAAATGAAAGAACTAGGTTTACTGCAAGGATGGGTGGATGGGAAGCCAGGACATTCTCTGTATGTTAGAGTCCAGAAATAATTTGCAAACTGACATTTTACCTGAGGAAATCCTCGGCATGGCTCACAGAATGTATGTACCATGGCGGTCCTAGGCATCATTAAGGGCATAGATGTGAGGACCTTATACTGCCTTAGTCAATTCTCCTTGAATATGCAGGCAAACTGATACAGATAATGAAAGACTTGGCTCAGTTCAGTCGTCATATTATAGAATGATGACTTACATAAATATGTTACAACTCATGCTGCTGCTTTCTTCTGGGTTTATCACAAAAGATGAGACTGCATGCCTTTCTCCATCTTCCACAAGTTCAGTTCACTAAGGACTCAGACAGAACATTTGATAATTAAATAGTACTGAATGCTAGCTGTCCACACTGCTAGAAAGATAAAAGCACCGAAACTTGATTTGGGGGGGAATCTTTTAATGCTTAAAAATTCCAGGAAAATAAGAGATTAAGAACAACCAAAAGATGCCCATTATGGATTACAAAAATATTTATGTATAACTAAATTCGCTTTTCTCCCCACAATCAGAAAAGAAAGAGACTATAGAGGAATAGGGGTCAATGTCTGGCACTTGAGTAATATATTTTATTTATTTAACTATGTAATTACCATTTATTAACTGCCTGATATAAACTGAATAGTGGACAAATTTTTAAGAACTACAAGTAAAAGTACAACCCTTCCATCCTAGAGGATTTCATGGGAGACACACATAGAAACATAATGTACAGCATTTATTATGGTGAATTGTAAGAAGTTTTGAAACATATTACTAAGTGACTCAGAACACTGATGAAAAAGAACACAATAACCTGAAATACAGGTAGACAGAGATTTTGAGAGAAAAATCTACATGCAAAATCAGGGATTTTTTTTCATCATGTGGATTAATCTTTTTTGTGTGTGTATGACAGAGACAGAGAGAGGGACAGATAGGGGCAGACAGACAGGAAGGGAGAGAGGTGAGAAGTATCAATTCTTCATTGCGGCACCTTAGTTGTTCATTGATTGCTTTCTCATATGTTCCTTGACCAGGGGGCTACAGCAGACAGTGATTCTTGCCCAAGCCAGCGACCTTGGACTCAAGCTGGTGAGCCTTGCTCATACCAGATGAGCCCATGTTCAAGCCGATAACATCAGGGTTTCGAACCCAGGTCCTCAGCATCCAGTCTGATGCTCTATCCACTGCACCACCACCTGGTCAGGCAACTTTATTTTCTATTGTATGAGTGCCCAGGGCAAAGAAGAGGTCCTCTAGTAACTTGATACAAACTGGTCCTTGAAGTTAGGGATTCCTCAGTGAGAACATGGTATAATCTATCTTCTGAAATTCATCTTCTAACTCTTTGGGGAGTCTGGACCAGAATCATCAGGTGGAAGGTGGGCAAGTCACAATGATATATAATCTTATCAGAACACAGGATGGCGAGAAATAGTTCCCTAATGGAATGATAAATGCTAGTTAGATTGTCATTAATCACTTATACATTTATTTTTTTTTTTTACAAGATTTACTACCTGAGAGATGCAGTAAGGTCTAATTATATGTGTCTATGTCATCACAGGAAAAGTTATTACTCATCTTGCTAACGTGGGACAGGAAAAAGAAACGACTGACTCTTGGGAAACAGCTCATTAACGATCATCCGCACCCTCATCACCTAAAGCTGGGCTCCTCCAGATTGTAGTGAACACTCGAGCGATTATTTTTATTTTTGCATCTGCACCTCACACCATCCATAGGCAGAGCCCCTAGTTCTTCTCCAATGGTCTCTGGTTGTGGAATATTCAACAGCAGAAGTTTGGGTTCCTCCGGTGTAATATATGTCTTCTGAAGCGGAGGTGTGAATTTTATGCATTCCCAGATGACACGGACATAGTCGGGATTTTTGTGAAACCATACAGCCCAAGTGAGTGTGCGCGTGCAGCCGCAGGCACCTCCAGAGTGTGTGCCGTCTTGTGTGTGAGTTATTTATGCAGTCAGGCCAACAGTCAGTCAGACCATCGGCCAACCAGCCTCGGAGCCAGGGAATCAGGCCACCCCATGCAACTGGCTGCCCCTTTAATCAGACACTTAGCTAGTCAGCTGGCCAGCCATGCAGCCAGTCACCCAGTCAGCTAGAAATTTAACTCTCCAGTCTGCTAGGCAGCTAGTCGACCAGGCAGGAGATCTCTGAGCCACGGAGAGCCAGTCATTGTGTTTCTACCTTCGCTTGGCAGCCAGGCATTCAAGCTTATTGCTAACCAATCAGTCGTTTGGTCAGCCAGTCCGTCCTTAAATCTAGTAATAAAAGGTTGTCCGGCCCTGGCCAGTTGGCTCAGCGGTAGAGCGTCGGCCTAGCGTGCGGAGGACCCGGGTTCGATTCCCGGCCAAGGCACACAGGAGAAGCGCCCATTTGCTTCTCCACCCCTCCCCCTCTCCTTCCTCTCTGTCTCTCTCTTCCCCTCCCGCAGCCAAGGCTCCATTGGAGCAAAGATGGCCCGGGCACTGGGGATGGCTCTGTGGCCTCTGCCTCAGGCGCTAGAGTGGCTCTGGTCGCAACATGGCGATGCCCAGGATGGGCAGAGCATCGCCCCCAGGTGGGCAGAGCGTCGCCCCTGGTGGGCGTGCCGGGTGGATCCCGGTCGGGCGCATGTGGGAGCCTGTCTGACTGTCTCTCCGTTTCCAGCTTCAGAAAAATGAAAAAAAAAAAAGAAAAAAAAAGGTTGTCCAAGTTTTTGTTTGTTTTTTCTTTGTTTTTCGGGTTGCTATAGATCTGCTTGCTATCTTTATATTTTTAGTCATCGTGAACAAACTGAATCGTTTCATCAATAGATTTTCCAACTAGATAGAATGTTTAAGGCAGTACAGTGTTTTGACTTGGAAATCAGAGCAGACAGTGGACTGCAAAATGTTAATAGAGTCTGTAAGTTTGCAGAAGCCATCTCAACATACCTGAAAGAATCCTCATTTTAGGAAGATATATTTCCTGAGAAAATGGGGAGCAATAATTGTAGAATTATCACATTTTTAATTCAGTAATTAACAGCATGCCTCTCGGGAATTCCATTTAGGTAGAATTTCTTAAATAGCTTCAATATCTTAGCAATAAAACACGATTTACCTTTCAGATTCTATCAAGTTAAGAATTTCATGTAATCTAGAGATAGCATCTTCAGTTCCTTCAAACGAATCCGATTGCCCCTCTTGAAAAAGGAAAGTAGATTCAGAGTCTGTTTATTTCTAAATTCAGTCATTCTGCCATCATTTAGGTACTATCTATTAGATAATTTTCTTTAACTCAAAATGTAAAAGGCAAAGAGAAAAATAAAAACAATCGTCACTCTGAAGGAATTCAGGGACTTTGGCAATGATGGAAGCAAACATTTCACTCAACAAGGTTCTAATCCTAACCAAGTACAAATCTTTATGTGATCACCCAGGGATGTTCCCAGAGAAGTAGAGGACACTGAGTTGAGTTTTAAGGAGTAAGATTTGTGTGCCTGTCCATCTGGGCTGGAGGCAGAAATAACAAGTCCTCCAGGATATGGCAGGGTCAGTTCAGAGAGATAGCCAAGGTTCTGTTTTCATGGATCCATCTACATGAGTGTTGTCACTCAGGAGATGAGGCGGTATGAGCCAGTGAGGTCATATCAATCACAGACTGTGCTCCCGTGAACTTCGTCCTGAAAGTCTCGGAATAAACCCTGGAGGAACTGGGCCTGGGAACAGGGATTCTGAGCCTCTCCACCTCGTGATAGTTTCTACTTGGCTGCTCTTAGAGTTTTGGACAGTGATCTTGAAACGTTTTTGTTCATACAACTTCAAATGAATTTTGAATACCTTAACCTCTTTCACATAATTAAATTAACACGTAACATATAACTTTAAGTGTAGATAGTTATGAATGTTGTGCTTCCTTGCCACATTTTAAATGCTGACATATTTCAAGCAGACATGTAGGTCATTCTTATAAACATGTTCAATGAAATGGAAAATGTGGGTTTCTGGACCCAATTCCAATGCCTGATGTGGAATTGGGAGTTCCCACATTACCAACAAGCAGTTCTTGGATACCAACTGGGTATCTCCTAACTCACTCAATCCTTATACTATTCTTACACAGAGACCATTAGGGAGATAGGCTCACATCCCACAGATGAAGGACTCAGTTCTGCAAGACTGCCGCCCCACAACACACACACACACACACACACACACACACACACACACACACACACACGCCAGTTGCAAGCTCAGGTTGTCACCTGAGCTTCTGACCAACTTGCTATACATCAAAGTTTCCAATGAACCCTACCTTGGGTTGAATTAATATCCTAAAGCAGCTCACAGAACTGAGAGAAATATTTTACTTCCTAGATCACTGGTTAATGATAAAGGGATATAACTCAGAAACAGCCAGATGGAAGAGATGAGCAGAGCCAGGTTTGGGCAAGGGCAGAGCTTCAGTGGCCACTCTGAACACACCACTCTCCCTGAATCTTGACGCATTCACTAATCCGAACCTCTGGGTCTAGCCCTTTTGGGTTTTTTTTATGGAGGGTTCATTACACATGTACAGTTGATTAAGTCATTGACCATTGGCAAGTGATTCCATCTGCAGCCTCTCTCCCCTCCCTGAAGGCCAGAGGTGGTAGTGCAAGTTCCAGCCCTTTAATCACAAGGTTAGTTGGTTCCCCTGGCAACCACTCCCCTTCCTTAAGTGAGGTCCAAAAGTCTCTTTATTAACATAACAAAAACACTTTTTATTGCTCATAGCACTTAAGAAATTGCAAGGGTTTTAAGAGATTTATGCTAGAAAATAGGAACAAAATCAAATATATATATTTCTTTATTTCTTATTATAAATCATAGTATCATTCACCACCATCAATCATTTTATAAATTCACAAAAAAGCTTTTTTTTAACAGAAATTTTATGTCACATTTTTCTACTTGAACTCTTTTGCTATCTTCAAGAATTTTGTTACTAATGGTAACTGTTTATCTTTGAAAATATTTCAGTTTTTATAATATTATGTAATTTTATAATAAAATGCAATTGAAAAATATTTATGTTATGCATATTATATATATGTATATATATCAGTATCCTATAGCTTAGAGGCTTTAAGTATTTGAAATTAATTGGATTAATTTTATATAGCAATTAATAGTATATTTTTATCAACTTATTAATGACAAAATAGTTTTGGCTAAATTGGATTCTCAATAATGTGGAAAAGACTTTTAATCAATTAGATTACTTATTAAAAGAAAGGGACAGAGACCACTACCGGTTTTCTTTTTTTTTTTCTTTTAAACACAGATAAATGCTGAGTACTCATCTAAAAGGGAATGAAACAGTTTGCTGTGTAAAAGGGAATGAAACAGTTTGCCGTGTAAAATCACTCAGGGCTGCAAGTCTCTTCCAAGTGGTAATTCCAAAATTTCATAATCTTTTATGATCCAACTGTTTCCAATGGCCTGTCAGTAGACACCTCCACTATGTACACCTATAATTTTGTGGAGGAAAAGAAAAGCAACTAAAAACCATCTGTTGGGCAGATAAAATATTATGCTCACTTTGTTAAAGATGGCGCTGCCCACATGGAAGCCCATCACCCAGGTGATATTAATGTGTGTTGGGGGCAGGCTGTGGGCAGGTGGGATCCTTGTAGCCTGGGGCTTGGTTTTAGGACTGAACCTTTCCCACCCTTTTTGATGTGGGGTGGTACAATCCCATCATGCCTCAGATAAGTGACTTTGTATTAGAGACTTCCCTATTTTGTATTTTGGATTAAAGGTTTTGATTTCTGCACTATAAAGTGGGGCAGACCGGGAGCTTGCTCTCTTGGTTCCTGAGATTAGCATTAGAGAGCGAAGAGTAGAGAAAGGCCATGTGGAGGAGGCCAGGAGAAGCAGCCAAGATGGTGGAGTGCTGAAGGAGAAGCCAGTTTGTGCAGAGTAAAGGAGATGGGGAACAGAGGTGAATAAGTCTGGTGAGCTAGAAACCTTTGATTCTAGGAAACTCAGATAAGTCAGTAGCTTTGTGAGCACTGAATGAGTGAGTTTTGGAGCCCAGTGTGTGTTTTTACTTGCTTGCCGGGTGCAAGCTAGGATTAAAGATGATGGCCCATCAGCTTTTGGCTCCATTGTTTCTTTCTTTCTTTTCTTTTCTTTTTTTTTTTTTTTACAGAGACAGAGAGAGTCAGAGAGAGGGCTAGACAGGAACAGACAGACAGGAATGGAGAGATAAGAAGCATCAATCATTAGTTTTTCGTTGCGCATTGAGACACCTTAGTTGTTCATTGATTGCTTTCTCCTATGTGCCTTGACTGCGGGCCTTCAGCGGACCGAGCAACCCTTGCTCAAGCCAGCAACCTTGGGTCCAAACTGGTGAGCTTTTGCTCAAACCAGATGAGCCTGTGCTCAAGCTGGTGACCTCAGGTTCTCGAACCTGAGTCCTTCCTCATCCCTGTCCGACACTCTATCCACTGCACCACCACCTAGGCAGGCAGCTCCATTGTTTCTTTACCAACTGTCTGAATCCAATGCGAACCTACATGGGCCAGGTGGCTGTGATGGTGGCCATGCCTACTGGCTTCACAGATTTGAAAACATGTTCTGTTCAATGGACTCATTATTTCCCTTAATGTCTGGCAAGTGCATAAAAAAAAAACCTTACTAAGCCTTAACAAGTTGGTAATCAGTTATCCTGTTTTTCATCCTCTTAGAAGGACCTTGTTTGTCCTTATACAGCCTGAAAGAGTAGAAAGACATGTAATGTCATTAACTTAAAGCATCTTTGAATCATGCAATAAACTGCACTTACACTGAGTTTTTGACTCAATGGAGCTTTACATGAACGAGATAAAGTCATGTATCTACCACATTATTCTAGACAAAGTCAGTACCCTTCACTTCTGACTTCTCCCATTCTGCAAAAATAACACTGAAGTGTAGCAGAGGAAGGCCTTTTCAATAAATGGTGCCGGGTTGACAGTCATTTGAGAAAGTAAAAGAGTGACTTGGCCCTGGCCGGTTGGCTCAGCGGTAGAGCGTTGGCCTGGCATGCGGGGGACCCGGGTTCGATTCCCGGCCAGGGCACATAGGAGAAGCACCCATTTGCTTCTCCACCCCCCCTCCTTCCTCTCTGTCTCTCTCTTCCCCTCCCGCAGCCAAGGCTCCATTGGAGCAAAGATGGCCCGGGTGCTGGGGATGGCTCCTTGGCCTCTGCCCCAGGCGCTAGAGTGGCTCTGGTCGCGGCAGAGTGACGCCCCGGAGGGGCAGAGCATCGCCCCCTGGTGGGCAGAGCGTCGCCCCTGGTGGGCGTGCCGGGTGGATCCCGGTCGGGCACATGCGGGAGTCTGTCTGACTGTCTCTCCCCGTTTCCAGCTTCAGAAAAAATACAAAAAAAAAAGAGAGTGACTTGGCCCCTGCCACTGTTAGAAAAGGTCATCAGGATGGCGTGACCTCCAGCTGACCTGAGACCTGGACCCAGGCAATCTTAGGCTCCTTGCCTCTTCCCCTGTGCTGGGAATGTGCGTTTCCCCCATTGTTTCCATAGCTGGATCAGGCGGAAGAACGGAGGCTTGAGACGGGGCTGTGTTATTGAGACCAACTTGGCCGAAACAGGACTGAACCCTTTTAGAGCCTCTGTATAAACATTCAAGATTCTTTAGATGACTGTGGAGACCTACACATCTCGAGGCAGTTCCAAACAAGCTTTGTAGGTAGTAATTTCCTTTACTTATCATAAACAAACATTAATTCTGGATATACTGTAGAACTAAATATGCAAGGGAGAATAATAAGGCTTTGAGAGGAAATGGGAGAGCATCATAATTTCTGTGGAGAAGACAAGGATTTTCTAACAGGACAGTAATAGTACTAAACATTAAAGAAATAAACACGTGTATATCAGATTATATGAAAATTGACAACTTCAATTTATTTGAAAGATCCATTAAGAGAGCTACCAAACTACTCGATAGAATGAGGGAACATATTCATGTCACGTATCTTAAGTTCTGTATACATAAAAGAACTCTGAACAATAAGAAAAAAGAGGGATAATCCAAAAGAAAAATAGGCATAAAAATTGAAGGCATTTCACAGCAGTGGAGATTCAAAGGGCTAATAAACCCGGGAATGCTGATCAACCTCATTATTTATCAGGGAAATGCATATGGATCCCACAATATCATAGCAGCTCCAACCTATCAGAAAGGCTTGAAGGAATTAGGCGACTACTACCCAATGTTGGTGATAACAGGGAAGGGGCATGGGGTATTTTCCTGATAATGCTTTGTAAAACTCTTTGGCAATTTCTTAAACAGCTCAGGATATTTTATGATCCAGAAATTCTATGCTTTGTTATATCTTCAACAGCATTCTGGTGTTATTTATTGAAAAGACACTTTGCATTAATTTGGTGGCTTGGATGCAAATCAGGTGACCCTAGTTGTGTGTTCCTAAGCCAGTACCATGTTTTGTTTTGTTTTTTGTTTTTGTTTTTTGGGGTTTTTTTGCCTACATGGAGGTGGGAAAGGCTCCCAGAGAAGCACAGAAAGCCCTCTGGAAGGTATGGGTTCTGGGAAGAACTGTGGGCAGCCCAGTGAGTGGCAGTGGGAGTCAAATAATTTAACAATCAGTTCTCCGTTCTAATGACTGTTTTAAGTATTAAAAAAATATATACCAAAAGGTGATTTATTACTTCATGCATTGAATACTTAAATAGGAACAATAAAAGAGGTGAAAAAAACTAGATTATGTTATAAGAAAGAGTTTTAAATTTATTTTTATTTTTTACAGAGACAGAGTGAGAGCAGAGAGAGGTATATAGTTAGGGACAGACAGGAATGGAGAGAGATGAGAAGCATCAATCATTAGTTTTTCGTTGCAACACCTTAGTTGTTCATTGATTGCTTTCTCATATGTGCCTTGACCGTGGGGCTACAGCAGACCAAGTAACCCCTTGCTCGAGCCAGCGACCTTGGGTTCAAGCTGGTGAGCCTTGCTCAAACCCAACGAGCCCATGCTCAAGCTGGTGACCTCGGGGTATCAAACCTGGCTCCTCCGCATCCCAGTCTAACGCTCTATCCACCACACCACTGCCTGGTCAGGCAAGAGTTTTAAAATATTAATGAAAAAATATTAAATAACACCTGACAAAAGACCAGTTGTCACCCCCTGGTTCTTTGGCACTTTTTCTCTTTATTTTATATATTTGTTTGCTGATGTAACAAACATGAGGGAATTAAAATGTACTATTTCATCAAAGGTATAATGAGTTTTATGAAATGAATAAATAAATATTACATAGTTTCATGAAACTTTTTTCATCTATGGACGGAATGAACATTAACTGCGGGCACTTAGAATACACTGTTGCACAGATGAACATTAAGAAAGAGTAAGAAATGTCAATTTGTGATTTCTACCTGGCAGCTGCCCACCTTCGAGAGAAACCTGATTACAAATGCTATTTTAACAACCGGTTCTCTGAACTCAACAAAAAATTAGGTACTGCACTGGCTTTGGGGAACTGGTGCGAACCAGCTGAATCCCATCACTGCCAGGGAGCCCGGAACCAAGCTGCTCAGGAGAGCAAAGGGAAACCAGGAAGGGGAACAATAGGCTGGAACCCCACCCTGGCTTCACTTCCGGCCCTGGAAGTTTCTGAGGGTACCTTGAGAGGTCTTAAGGTCAGGTGCTGTCATGAGCCTCATAACAACTTTTCAAAGACAGAGCGCATAAGATTAAATCAGAGCTGAAAACTTTTTACCGCCTAGTGACGCGGTGGCTGAGGCACTGTCCGGTGCTTGCGCTGATGCTGGGATACAGGGTTTTATCAAGTCCCCGCTAGTGTCCAGTAAGGTCCTGGGCCTTCACCTTCACTCCCCACTCACTCTTTGAACCACCCGGAGCAACATCCAGTCCTGCAAGGGCCTGGTAAGTGCCCAGTACAGGCGGACCTTTTATTTTTTTAAATAATTTTTAGAGTGTTTTTATAGTACCTCTTCTATGTTTAGAAACACAAGCACCTGCCACTGTGTTGCGGTTGACTACAAATTGAGGATAGTAGCATGCGGTGTAGGTTTGTAGTCTAGAAGTAATAGGCTACGCCATCTAGCGTCGTGGAAGTGCGCTCACTCTGTGACGTCTGCACAATGACAGACTTGCAAAAGGGCTCATTTCTCAGAGTGCACCCCGTTGTTTAGTGATGTGTAACTGTGTAGCAAGCCCTTGAATGTATTCTTTAAGATTGTCTTGGCTATTCTTAGAATTTACATTTCAATATAAAATTGAGAATGATCAACTTCTACAAACAAAAGCCTGCTACTCTTTTGATGGGAACTGTCATGAATCTATAGAAAAATTGGAGGGGAGGATGAAAATCAACCATGTCAGTTTTTCAATGGAATTAGGTAAAACCTTTCAATTTTAAGGTATCTTATCTTAAAATAACACAGTTGGGGATGCTGTTTTCCATAACTTCTCTGATAATTTTAAATTGTATATTACAAATTACTCTTAGCTGCCTGTGAATTTTATAAATACAACATTAATAATTCTAGAAAACTGAAACTTAACTTTTTTACTTCGTCCCCCCCCCCCCTCTGTGTTTATGTTTGTTTTCTTCTTTCTTTCATCCCCATTCAGTTTAGCCATCTAAATCCCTTACCTATTTTGGTACAAATTTCATCCAACATAATCATAGCTCAAGATAGGCCATTAGCATTCTTTCCAGTACATGCAAGAAACAAGCCATATTTGTGTTTACGGGAGAGAGAGTTGTAAATTACATTGAAATATTATTCAGTTAGAGTTATTCTCCAAGATTGTAAGGAGATGGATGGTCTCCAGGGGAGGGTTGTCATAAAAAGGAAAATCAAACCAGCTGAATAATACAATAAGTCTCTGTATAAAGCCGGCTCAGCCAAGCACGGATATGAAAGGTGGCAGCCTTGGAGGAGATGGCTGACAGATTTCATTTGTCGAGGATCAGATCTTGCCCTGGTGTCACATGTCATATTCTCCCGCCACCCCTTTGGTGTCCTACAGACACCTTCTCCAGGTGCTATCGGGGGACTGAGCAGAGGCTGCCAGCAAAAGGGCAGGCGTGGTTAAGTCAAGTGTGTAAAAAACAGCCCTTGTATCCTCTCCTCTCTTGTAAGATTCAGACAGACTCTCTGGTTGATTTATTAATCATATGGAGCGAAAGTGAAGCTAGAATAAGTTTTACTCTCTTCTTCTTTCTCTCTCTCTCATCTTTGTGTCTTCCTTCCCTGCGTTCTTCTTTGTTGTTCTGCTTCCTGTTTTCTCTTTCTTCATTCTTCTTTAGCCCATCTTTACTTTTTATATAACTCGCCCTCTCTGCCCCAACCAAAGCGACTGCTTTCTACTTCTCCCATTCTTTTCTTTGGAGGTTTATACGGATTCTTTAATAGTTATTGTTTTCTGTCATTTGATTGTCTAGCAGGAATCCATCTAAAAAATTGTCTAAGGCTCATGCTTGCTTTATTAATGATCTCCTTGACCTGTTCCTCCTACTTGTCTTTTTATATCCATTGTGTGTGTCTTTTCTGCATCAAGGCAACGTGCTAGACACCAAGAGCTGAAAGAGTAGCAGACGTTCCCCTCTGACCTAGAGTAGTTTACCAGCTTATTCCCTTGATTGTCTCTTAGGACAATTAGGAGTCCCCGTCTGTGTATCCAGAAGTAAGTCAAGGTCTTCATAATAAAAACCATACAGATTTTGCCCACAAACTAGAAACGTGGTCTTCAGAGGTTTACAAATTATATATGAACCTATGTATAAGCATTTTAAATACATGTTAGGATTCCCTTTTCCAAGAAAACAGAATTTGAGTTGTAGTTCAGTCTGCAGTTAGACTACTGGGTCTCTATATGAGCTCATGAGTCTCGGCCAACTCCATTCCTGAGCCTATTCTATTCCTTTTTCCTGTCCTCAATAACACAAAGACTGATTTAGAGATAATTCCCAAAACTATTTCAATAATCATTTTGAATCTAATAACTAAATATATATTAGCATGATAGCACTATAAACCCGGCATCCTACGCAGTTGTTCTCTTCATAGCTTATATGTACTATGTGAGGTTATCTTTCTGTCTATCTCTCTCACACACACAGTCCATACTGTACATAGTTATATGCTTACTGTATGATTTTGAGAAGTAATTGTGAATGAAATGCTGAATAAATAAATCATCTTGAAATAAATCTAGATCTAATACTTATGATTTGAAATTGCCTGTTCTATGGTTCAAAATAGCATTAAAATATAATACACAAAAAACTGGACTTTGCTATAGAATTTTAAACTCAGACTTAATATAAAAATGTCTGTATTTCAGCCAAGTTAGGATTGATTCCACTAACATTTACATAATGCCTGCTACATGTCTGTTACTGAACTGAGTGCTTCGTTGTATAAGAGAGCATTCAATGCATAAGAAAGCATTCCAATAAAAAGGCTTTCAAAAATACATAGTTTAAGTAGCACTGTCCGAGAAGCGGCAAGGCAACAAGGAAGTTATTGGCGAGCAGTGATCAATTTCAGACAATTTTGAAATGCCTCTGGCGATATCTTTCTCACCATCTTGTAATGTTTTGCAGGTTGTTAAGAACAGAACATTAAATCACGCGGTCAGTAAAACTGTTACCTGCCCTGTAACTCATATAAACCCACCATGTAGAGGAAATAATCATTTAATCACTTGAATGCCATTCTCATTGATAAAACTCAGCCGCTTTCTTTAGAGTTATAGTACAATTGTTACAGAACCCGTTTATTCAAACAAAGCAACGCTGTCCAAAAATGCACACCATCAATCCTAACCAAGGGTTCATGCACGTGTGTGCACACACACCTGCACATGTACACAGTTACTCAGGCATGAACAAATTGACTTCTCTCCATCTCATTCACACGTCTGTTCATCCTCCTCCTAGCCAGAGCTCTAACCGCAATAACTAAGGAATTATTCTACAGTTCTCACTCTGGTTTACTTCATCCAATTCCCTATTATCCAAATCTTAGGCAGAGTGATCTTCAAAATGTAAATTCACCCGTTTATCTCTGTGATCATGTCACGCAGAGTCAAAGCAAAAACTCCTTAACAACGTCTGCAACTCCCTAGATTTTCTAGATTAGGAGTCTGCAAACTGTGGCCCACGAGCTAAACAAATGTACAAGATTATTTGTAAATGAAGTTTCATTGCAATATAGCCATACATACTCATTTATGTATTGTCTGTGGCTAAGTTTGCCTGGTGATCAAGAGTTAACTAATTTACTCTCTTGCCTGTATTTTCCATTGTTTCTATTTCTGTTTCCGGTTGCTATATAACCACTACCACAAAGTTATTAGCTTCGAGTAACAAAAATGTATTCTTTTCCAGCTTCTCTGAGTCAGCAGTCTGGCACGATGTCACTGTTTTCTCTGTTTGGGGTCTAATCACACTGACATAAAGATGTTAGGGCTGGAGTCTTCTTCTAATTGCTTTGGGTTCAAAGAATTCCGTGTCTTGCACATTTAAAGACTCCTGTTTCCCTCCGGGCTCTCAGCCAATGACTTGTCTCGGTTCCTATTAATGTAGGCTGCCCCCACTTCTTGCCACACGGCCCCCTTCATCTTCAAGTCAGCAATGGGAAATGTGAGTTAAACCCCCTTGTGTGGGAAATTTCTGAAGTTCGTTCGCTGTTTCTGACCTCTTTACCTAGACTTGCGCTGTTTCTGACCTCTTTACCCAGACTTAAAGGTTTATATTATCAAGCCTAGTAATAATATACAGGGTAATCTCTTTATCTTCAAGGCAACCGATTTGAGACCTTTGTTACAAGTGAACAGTTCCTTTCCAGCAGTATCTAGGTAAATAATTGATTGAATATTTGAGGGGGTGGGAGTGTATGTACAACAGTGTCTGAAATCAAGGAGAGGGGCATTTTAGGATTCTGTCTACCATACAACACTTTATAGGAAATACTTGTTGACCCAGGTATAGACCCACCTGACTAATGCAGACGTACCTCTTCCCATTAACCCCCAGCCCCAGCAAACCTGGCTTTTATTGAGTGCTTGTACTCAACAGACCCTCTCCTATGCTATTTTTTTTACTGTTTAGAATACTTTTGTCTCCAACTATATTGGGTTAATTCCTCTTTCTTCATATATGAGTTCAGGATTTCTTTCCATAGAGAATATTCTTTAGCTCCCTGTCCTGGTCCTCTGCACATCAAAAAGAGCTATCTAAATCTCTATGCTGTTTACTTTTTAGCAGATGTCACCACTGTCATTCTATATTTGTCATATAATTATTCTGTCAGCTGACTAAATGGCCCAATTTACCTGGAACTGAGTGAGTTCCTGAAATATGGACTTTCAATTTAAAACTGTCAGTCTGGGGCAAACAGAAAAAGTTGGTCAACCTCTTATCTGATTAATGTTAATATCTGCTTACCCTTCTTTTCTAAGTTTTATGAGTTAAAATACAGTAGATGTATAATGTTTGGTTGACTAACTACCTGCCATTCTTAGTTATAGCAGGGGCTCAGTAAAAGAAAACCTGCCTTTAATTAAATCCTTCTAAAGTCATTCAGAGAATGCCGGTACCTTGTGACCATTTACATAGAGTATTTGGTGCTAGCTCTCTTGTATTTATTTGCCAAATGACATCTACTTTTGGCTCATGCTCCCAACACAAAAGCACTCCTGTGAACACCTGGAACAGAGTTCAATGAAACATGAAACATAAACTCTAAAGAAAGTCCAATTAATACTTGAAGTCAAGCGTTTGAAACGCAAGAAAGATGATATTGCTAATGCGTCTTTCTGATTTGGTTCAAATATGTCGATCCATTACAGCAGCCAAATAGGAATCATTTAAATATTTCACTTCCAAAAGAAAAACACCCTTTTACTGGCAGAGGAGTTGCATATTTACTTACCCAAGCGATGTATAGAAAGCGGATAGCACAGAGTAATCGTTGTGGCTCCAAATCAATAGTAACTAGGGAATTTCAAGTTAAAGTCACTGCATTCCAGGTGGTACAGCTAAACTTAAAGGCCAGAGTTACCGAGTGCTGCGGAGCAGGGGCGGCCTGAGGTGAGGAGAGACAGGGAAGGTCTGAGTGCTGAGAGACAATAGGAACTTTTTAGACTGATGCAGATGTTCTAAGTCTTCATTGTGGTGCTCTTTTAAAGAACACACGTTTTTGAAGTTCCATCTACTTACCTTGGGAAGTTTTTCTGTATGGGAATTATAACTAAAGAAAGATATTTTTTAAAGTTTATTGCTCATAACCTTCTCAATTTTCCTCTAAAATTATTTGGAAATTTTGTTTTCTTCTCCAAGATATCCACTAAACACTTACTACATGCACACACACACACAGGCCAACTGGGAGAAGATAGACTGAGAAGACTAGTAGGTTATATTGAGTAGTGACGGCTCCAGGGGAATCCAAATCTATATGCAAGTTTAGTTATAGGAGGTAAACTAACAACAATATTTCAAGAGTCAGCTATCGTGAAGAGAAGGAAGCACTGACACCCAGCCAGTCAAGTGACGGGCATGTGTGGATGTGTGCAACCGGTAAAAGGGGAACTCTGGGTCTTCTTATTTTTTTTTCCCCTGAAGTGAGAAGTGGGGAGGCAGTCAGACAGACTCCTGCATGCACCCGGCCGGGATCCACCCGGCATGCCCACCAGGGGGCGATGCTCTGCCCATCTGGGGCATTGCTCTGTTGCAACGGGAGCCATTCTAGCACCTGAGGCAGAGGCCATGGAGCCGTCCTTAGCACCAGAGGCCAACTCATTCCAGTTGAGCCTTGGCTGCAGGAGGGGGAAGGAGAGAGAAATAGAAAGAGAGAGAGAGAGGTGAAAGAGCAAGGGGCACAGAAGCAGATGGGCACTTTTCCTTTGTTCCCTGACCAGGAATTGAACCTAGGACCTCCACACACCTGGCTGATGCTCTACTGCTGAGCCAACCAGCCAGGGCCTAACCTGCATAATTTTATGTATATCGTCTAGTGTTGAGGTTTTTGTTGCTATTTTTAATTGTTTGTTTTCTTGCTTTAATAATTTTTGTATTTCTCAAAATATGCCAGCCAGACTTATTTTGGGAGAACATATTAAAATTCATATTTCAGCCTGACCAGGTGGTGGCGCAGTGGATAGAGCATCGAACTGGGATGCCGAGGACCCAGGTTTGAGACCCCGAGGTCGCCAGCTTGAGCATGGGCTCATCTGGTTTGAGCAAAAGCTCACCAGCTTGGACCCAAGGTCACTGGCTCGAGCAAGGGGTTACTTGGTCTGCTGAAGGCCCGCGGTCAAGGCACATATGAGAAAGCAATCAATGAACAACTATGGTGTTGCAAAGCGCAAAGAAAAACTAATGATTGATGCTTCTCATCTCTCTGTTCCTGTCTGTCTGTCCCTGTCTATCCCTCTCTCTGACTCTCTCTCTGTCTCTGTAAAAAAAAAAAAAAAAAAAACAAAACTCATATTTCAGGGCCTTGCCTCCTTTCATATCTATTCAATCTTAACTTTCAGGGCTTTTTTTCCTTCTGTTATGTATTTTAACAAGACAAAAAAACCTGAAAACTATTTTTTATATTTTTTTAATCTTTAAACTCTTAATTGAATTTATTAAGGTGACACTAGTTAACATAATCATACAGATTTTATTTTCCAAATCCACTACACATTTCTGTACACTGCACTGTGTTCACCCCTCCCCTCAAGTCAGGTGTTTTAAAGAGAGAAAATAAAAGTCCAGTCGCAGTTTAGTGGCAGTTTCCTCTCCCCTTGACTCTGCTTGGAGAGTAGCCTGCTCTGGACGCAGGGAGGGCAGAGAAGGCAGGAGGCTGTACACAGAATAGTCGTTGTAATGTGTCTGACACAACCCATGTCGTCTCCGGATGTGCCGGAAAACGACATATAAGGAGGCACCCCAGGCGTACGGAGGAAGACCCTGCTTGGCTTGGCTGCTGAGATCGAAGTCCATCAATACAATTTTTTTTAGGAATTTCCACCAATTCCTAAACCATATACAGTGCCCTTGTCAAGAGACGTGGCAGCTTACTGTTAATAGAAAATGATAACAATGTAAATATTTTTACATGTTTTAAAAATCAATAGCCATAGATCAGTGGTCCCCAACCCCTGGGCCGCGAACCGGTACCAGTCCATGGGCCATTTGATACCGGTCCGCAGAGAAAGAATAAACAACTTACATTAATTCCGTTTTATTTATATTTAAGTCTGAACGATGATTTATTTTTAAAAAATGACCAGATTCCCTCTGTTACATCCATCTAAGACTCACTCTTGATGCTTGTCTTGGTCACACGATACATTTATCCATCCCACCCTAAAGGCTGGTGCGTGAAAATATTTTCTGACATTAAACCGGTCCGTGAACCAAAAAAGGTTGGGGACCAGTGCCATAGGTCACAGAGAGTGGAATTTAATTAATAACAACATTAAAGCAAATATATACTGCTCATAAAAATTAGGAGATATTTCAAAATGAATATGAGGCAATAAAAACAAGAAACATCTGATTTTTTTATTAAACAAGAACATCAAAAAAGCAAAAGACAAGTCAAAGAAAGCTGTTTGGTTATGCAGATGAGATGTATGACTAACTTTTATGTCATTGGTGAAAATGCACTAGACAAAAGGCTGAAAGTACTGGAGTTTTTTCACATTCCCTGATCTGCTAATTTTTGTGAGCAGTAGGAAAGTGCTCAGTAATGAAAAGGCATAAACTATTGCTACAAAGAATAACTTGGACAAATTTTAAGGATGTGCAGAGTGAAAATAACCAGTTTCAAAGGTGTGTGTGTTTGTAAACTATATGTAACATATATGCTATATTTAACAATATATTATAGAATATATATCAATTCATATATTTATATGCCATAGGTCTGTTTTTCTGGAGAATCCTATTATGTTTGGGAACAGATCAGCGGTTGTCATGGGTAAAGCAATGGGAGAGAGGTTGTGACTATAAATTGATAGTGTGAGGGTGCTTCAAGATGAGAGACTAGTTCTGTATCTTGATTGTGATGCTGGTGATAAAAAGCTACAAATGTGATTAAACATCACAGGACTCTACAGAATGGCATACAAAAAATTAGTTATAAACTGGTGAAAACTGAGGAAGATTCACAGTCTAGCTGATCATTTCATGTCAATATCACCCATGGAAGATGTTAGCATTGGGGAGAGCCGAGTTGAAGGTACACAGTACACCTTTGTAGGGTTCATTTTAACTTATGAGTCTATAATTATTTCAAAATAAAATCTTTAAAGTAATTCTCATATGAGCCAGGCACGATCATAATTGCTGGAGGTTCAATAAGTAGAATAAACTTATTTAATTCCTTGTCCTTATGGAGCTTACATTTAGGCAGAGTTAAACAATGGACAAAACAAACAAATAATGGAATATTATGCTGAGCAGTGATTGATTCTGTGAAATAAAACCAACGTAAGGAGATGGAGTTTAATGGCTGGGCTCAAGGAAGGCAACTCCGCAAAGGTAACATGTGAGATTTAAAATGTTTATACTTGAGGAAGGAGAAAAGGGGTCCAGCTACTTAGTTACTTTGTTTATTGGTATAATACTAATGTAACATTGTTGTAAGCTAAGTCTAAGAAAACAGTTTTAAAAAATAGGCTGGCTTTTAGGACATAGAGAATAAAGTAAGACC
This sequence comes from Saccopteryx leptura, assembly GCF_036850995.1. Taxonomy (NCBI): domain Eukaryota; kingdom Metazoa; phylum Chordata; class Mammalia; order Chiroptera; family Emballonuridae; genus Saccopteryx; species Saccopteryx leptura. The sequence continues at coordinate 14,347,440 of NC_089511.1, read as the reverse complement.
CACTGAGAAATACTGTCTATACGCCAAAACTCTGTTTTATTTGGGGGAAGAAAAGAGTGTTGTAGGCTGGAAGAGAAATAATTTCATAGATTGTGCTTTAAAGGTTAGCGCCCAGAGATTAAAGACAAACATAGAAACTACAATAATCAATCACTATACTCAAGTTATTATATAGCCACATTTTTTTTATAAGACATCTGTCTCATTTTAGTTTGAAAATTCCTCAGCTGATTTGATTTCAACAATTACCCTGGAAAGTGTGCGCTCTTTTCCTAGAAACCCCATTTGACAGATGCGGAAACAGAAGCTCACAGAGAGAACAGGAAGTGCCCAGACACAGAATACATCAGGGGTCCCCAAACTTTTTACACAGGGGGCCAGTTCACTGTCCCTCAGACCATTGGAGGGCCTGACTATAAAGAAAACTATGAACAAATCCCTATGCACACTGCACATATCTTATTTTAAAGTAAAAAAAACAGAACGGGAACAAATACAATATTTTAAATAAAGAACAAGTAAATTTAAATCAACAAACTGACCAGTATTTCAATGGGAACTATGCTCCTCTCACTGACCACTAATGAAAGAGGTGCCCCTTCTGGAAGTGCGGTGGGGGCCAGATAAATGGCCTCAGGGAGTCGCATGCGGCCCGTGGGCCGTAGTTTGGGGACCCCTGGAATACATGGTAGAGACAGAATCAAACCCAGTATTATTGGGCTCTAAGGCATGTTTATAAGCAGTGTCACCCTGATGAAAGGAAGAGAGGGCAATCCTGTAAGAGGGACCTGCATTACTGAAAGCAAATGGTATAGCATCCTCACCGTATGCACGCCGTGCTGAACCCCACACCCAGATAATACAGCGCCAACGTAACCGGGCACTGGGGTCAGCAGTTTGCATGAGCTGAATAACTAATTTAATGCTTCTCAAATCTCTGAGAGGTTGATAGTAGCACCATTTCAATGCCGCTAAAAATGAGGGAATGAAGGACAGATTTATGTGGCCAATGTTGTATCACTATTGTAAAAAATAAAAATTTAGCAACTTAATGAATTTAAATTGGCTTTATTTTGTGTCATGAATCGGGCAGCATCTACTCTAGCAGACAGGAAGAAGCTGGGTAAAGCTGTACAGAAAGAAGGGTTTCTATGGGCGGGAGGGAGCAGAACAAGGAAATTATAGTAGGTAAAAAGGCTGGCCAGCTATTTATTTTATTTTTTTATTTATTTATTTTTGTTTTTGTTTTTTTACAGAGACAGAGAGATAGTCAGAGTAAGGGATAGACAGAGACAGACAGACAGGAACGAAGAGATGAGAAGCATCAATCATAAGTTTTTTGTTGCTCATTGCGACAAATGAACCTTAGTTGTTCATTGATTGCTTTTGCATATGTGCCTTGACCGAACCCCTTGCTTGAGCCAGTGACCTTGGGTCCAAGCTGGTGAATTTTTGCTCAAACCAGATGAGCCCATGCTCAAGCTGGTGACCTCGGGGTCTCGAACCTGGGTTCCGCATCCCAGTCCGACGCTCTATCCACTGCACCACCGCCTGGTCAGGCTGGCCAGCTACTTATTGCCAGGTTTTTTTCTTTTGGGCAGTGGTTCTCAAAGTGTGCGCCAGGATGCACTGGTGCACCCTAGAAGATTTCCAGGTGTGCCCTATGGTACTCCAGAGAAATATGTGCCTGTTGAGGACCAAAAAACCAACAGGGTTTTTGGAGTTTAGGTTTTGGGGGGACAGAGGTGTGGGGAATTGGCTGTAAGCTGACAGTCTGCCCAACCCCCCACCTCACTTGTCTGATTAGGTTGCAAAAGGCTGTTAAGCTGTGGTGCTGGATTGTTTACACTACCCCCCATGTTCCCCAGAAAGACTGCAGGCAAGTTTCTTCTATCCTTTGTTTGGTGTAAAGTTAAGATGATAAGTATGGTGGGGGTTTTCTGCACTCAACACAATTAAGAGTTAAGAGAGAGGAATTCTTCAATGGATTGATGAGGAAATGAGAGTTTGCCTTTCAAATAGATGCCCAAACATTGAAGAAATCGCTAGGACACATCAGGCTCATGTTTCTCATAAACACAAGAATGAAAAACTTAACACATTCACACTGAGACCGGCCAAATTTTCTAAATCTTACTAAGAATATATCTATATATATAAAAAGATAACTTTATTTGTCATTTTTTATTTTTTAATCATTTTTTTACAAATTCTAAAAGCATAATTCAAAAAATATAACAAAAATGTTTTTTAATGTCAGAATAAATTTTTTGTTGTATTTATTTCATTTAATTACCATAAAAGCATGCTTGAACTTTATATTTTTTTCTTTAATATTTGACAATTATTATAACATATTTTTCAGAAATGTATATAGTGCGCCTACAATTATCTGTAGGGTTTTAAATGCACCCGACTCCAAAAAGTTTGAGAACCGCTGCCCTAGGAACCCATCAGACAGATCACTATGCTGATCAGGTGACTTCTGGCTGACTGGTTTAAGATTTCACTTCTTGGAGAGCAGAAACTGTAAGTTAAGTCTTGCTTTGGTGAAGTAGGAGCTTGACCTAAGTGACTCTTTTTCAAACCTGTTGTTTTGATTTTAACAGGGAGAGACCCAGAAATTCCCAGAATAAGGATCATCCCTTTCCACCTGCTCCATTTATGTTAGAATTCACTAACTGATCGTCGTATTCTTTTTCTGTTAAAGCTAATAAAATATCGTAGATGATTTCTTAACACAGTGCTCCTGAAAATCTCTGCTTATGGGTTAGAGTTGTCACGAGGATAAAAAATTATTTACCATCCCATGAATCAATTAACCTTAATATTCAACAATGTGTGAGTTTCCATTCTGTAAAGTGAGTTAGGATTTCCTTTACAGATGTTTCCTTCTTTCTGTCCTCTGGCCAGTGTGTCGCATTCTTGTGGATCTGCACCAAAGCCTATATCATAAACAACCCATGAGACTGTCCTTTCTGTGCCCCTGAGGAACACTAGAATTTAATGGGAGGGTTTTTAGTTAATTCTATAGAGGAAAATAAAAATTTTTTTTAAAAAGAACTCATTTTGAAAGATAATATGACATAACAGGGACAAGCATAAGCCAAGCAATTAGACCAAATTCGATTTTTTTTCTACATGCTGCATGATCTTGGACAAATAATTTAACTACCCTAAGACTCGATTTTCTCGTATGAAAGATGATTAGAATAATACTATCCTACTGCATTTTTTTTAGGGGTGAAGTGATACATCACAGAAGAAGCTCCATGCACAGCGTTTGTATAAAGAATACACTAAACAAATAGGTTCTCTTCTGTTGCATTTTATACATTGAAATCACTGAAACAGAGCATGTGATTTTCCCAGGACATGCGATAGTATTCTATATTAGCATTTTAGAATCAGAGGATGTTAGGGTAGGAATGGTCTTTTGATAGTGTACATGTAGGGATTTTTCTTGAGGGAGGGAACCAGGAATCATTTATTTATTTGTAGTCCATAATGACTTCCATTAACGTAATGGTTTATCTATTTGAATAGCTAAATATCTATTCAACTTCATACTACTTAGTCTACGTGTAGAAAGGCAAAGTGGATCAAGCACAAAATGAATAATTTGATTTCTAGAGTGTCATGACCTAGATTATGTTGGCTTCGAGTGTTGCATTATTCCTCTTTACAGAGCATCCTTTTTAATAAAGCCTGTGCTTGAAGTAAGTTTCTAAATTTTCCTCGAGAATCAGATAGGCACATTTCAAAAGAAACTACATTTGTTTTTAGGGGTTTGAATTACCATTTGGATGAGGTAACTTACCTATTTTATACTCTAGATCATTATCAAAATTAATTCTGAATAAAATGGAATGCAAAAGCATGAGGAAAGAGCAGTACTTTCAAGTGCTAAAAATTCTGTCTTTTTAATGTGACATTGGCTAGTAGTAACTTCCTATGTTGGAATGTAAGAAAAAAATGACCCTGGCCAGTTGGCTTAGTGAGAGAGTGTTGGCACAGTGTATGGATATCCCAGGTTCGATTTCCGGTCAAGGCACACAGGGGAAGTGCCTGTCTGCTTCTCCACCTCTCCCCTTTTCATCTCTCTCTCTCTCTCTCTTTCTCTCTGTCTCTCTCTTTCTCCTTCCCCCTCCTGCAGCCATGGCTCAATTGGAGTGAGATGTCCCTGGGTGCTGAGGATGGCTCCATGGCCTCTGCCTCAGGCGCTAAGAAGAGCTCAGTTGCTGAGCAATGGAGCAACACCCCAGATGGGCAGAGCATTGCCCCCTAGTGGGCTTGCTAGATGAATCTCAGTCGGGGCATGTGTGAGAGTCTGTCTCTGCCTCCCTCCTCTCACTCAATTAAAAAAAATAAAGGGTCGTGAGTGTATAGTGTCAGGACAACATTGCTACTCTGTGGTCTGGAAAAATGGTTCTTATATCTGCCAGCATAGCTGACTACCAGGGGAGCATATAGGGGAGTATATGTGCTGAGCATCTTCAGTGAGCATCTTCCAAAGCAGTGTACCCAGTTTTATTTATTTATATTTATTAATTTTAATGGGGTGACATTGATCAATCAGGGTAAATATGTTCAGAGAAAACATCTCCAGGTTATTTTGACGATTGTTGTATACCCCTCATCCAAAGTCAAATTGTCTTCCATCACCTTCTATCTTATTTTCTTTGTCCTTACCCCCTCCCTTCTCCCCCTGCCAACCACTACACTCTTGTCTATTTCTCTGCATCTCATTTTTATGTCCCACCTATGTATGGAATCATCTAGTTCTTAGTTTTTTCTGATTTACTTATTTCTTTAATATAATGTTATCAAGCTCCATCCATGTTGTTGTAAATGATCTGATCTCATCATTTCTTATGGCTGAGTAGTATTACATAGTATATATGTATCAAAGCTTTTTAATTCACTTGTCCACTGATGGACACTTGGGCTGTTTCCAGATCTTTGCTGTTGTGAACAATGCGGCCATAAACATGAGGGTGCATTTCTCCTTTTGGAACAGTGCTATGGTGTTCTTAGTGTATATTCCTAAAAGTGAGATAGCTGGGCCAAAGGGCAGTTTGATTTTTAATTTGTTGAGGAATCTCCATGCTGTTTTTTCTCAGTGGCTGCACCAGTCTGCATTCCCACCAGCAGTGCAAGAAGGTTCCTTTTCTCCACATCCTCACCAGCACTTATTCTGTGTTGTTTTGTTGATGAGCGCCATTCTGACTGATGTGAGGTGATATCTCATTGTGGTTTTAATTTGCATTTCTCTAATGATTAGTGATGTTGAGCATTTTTTCATATGTCTATTGGCCATCTGTATATCCTCTTTAGAGAACTATCGATTCATTTCTTTTGCCCATTTTTTTTTTTCCGAAGCTAGAAACGGGAAGCAGTCAGACAGACTCCTGCATGCGTCTGACCGGGATCCACCTGGCATACCCACCAGGGGGCGATGCTCTGCCCCTCTGTGGCATCGCTCTGTTGCATCCAGAGCCATTCTAGCACCTGAGGCAGAGGCCACAGAGCCATCCTCAGCGCCCAGGCCATCTTTGCTCCAGCGGAGCCTCTGCTGAGGGAGGGGAAGAGAGAGACAGAGAGGAAGGAGAGGGGGAGGTGTGGAGAAGCAGATGGGCACTTCTCCTGTGTGCCCTGGTCAGAAATCAAACCTGGGACTCCTGCATGCCAGGCCGACACTCTACCACTGAGCCACCCGGCCAGGGTTCTTTTACCCATTTTTTGATTGGATTGTTTGTCTTCCTGGTGTTGAGTTTTACAAATTCTTTATAAATTTTGGTTATTAACCCCTGATCAGACGTATTGTCAAATATGCTCTTCCATTGTGTAGTTTGTCTTTTTATTCTGTTCTTATTGTCTTTAGCTGTACAAAAGCTTTTTAGTTTGACATAGTCTCATTTGTTTATCTTGCCTTTTATTTCACTTGCTCGTGGAGATAAATCAGCAAATATATTGCTATGAGAGATGTTGGAGATCTTACTGCCTATGTTTCCTTCTAAGATGCTTATGGTTTTACGGCTTACATTTAAGACTTTTATCCATTTTGAGTTTATTTTTGTGAATGGTGTAAGTTGATGGTCTAGTTTCATCTTTTTGCAGGTAGATGTCCAGTTTTCCCAACACCATTTATTAAAGAGGCTGTCTTTGCTCCAATATATGCTCTTACCCCTTGGTCAAATATCAGTTGTCCATAAAGCTGTGGGTTTATTTCTGGGTTCTCTGTTCTGTTCCATTAATCTATATGCCTGTTCTTATGCCACTACCAAGCCATTTTGAGTACAATGGCCTTGTAGTATAATGTGATATAGGGAAGTGTGATACCTCCTGCTTTATTGTTTCTTTTCAAGATTATTGAGGCCATTCGTGTTCTTTTTTGGTTCCATATAAATTTTTGAAATATGTGTTCTATATCTTTGAAGTATGTCATTGGTATTTTAATTGGTATTGCATTGGATTTATAAATTGCTTTGGGTAATATAGACATTTTAATGATGTTTATTCTTCCTAACCATGAGCATGGTTACTTCATGGATACTTCCACTTTTTAGCATCTTCCTTGATTTCTTTTATCAATGTTTTATAATTTTCCGAGTACAAGTCTTTAATCTCCTTGGTTAAATTTACTTCTAGGTACTTTATTTTTTTGGTTGCAATAGTGAAGGGGATTGTTTCCTTAATTTCACTTTCTGACAGTTCATTATTGGCGTATAAAAATACCTCATTTTTCTGAGTATTAATTTTATATCCTGCCACCTTGCTGAATTCATTTATCAGGTCCAGTAGTTTTTTGACTGAGACTTTAGGGTTTACTATATACAATATCATATCATCTGAAAATATTGATAGTTTTACTTCTTCTTTTCCAATTTGGATGCCTTTTATTTCTTTTTCTTGTCTGATTGCTGAGGCTAGGACTTCCAGAACTATGTTGAATAAGTGTGGTGAAAGGGGACACTCCTGCCTTGTTCTTGATCTTAAGGAGATTGCTTTTAATTTTTGCCCATTGAGTATGATGTTGGCTGTGAGTTTGTCATAGATGGCCTTTATCATGTTGAGGTATGTTCTCTGAGGTATATTCCCACTTTGCTGAGAGTTTTGATCATGAATGGATGCTGGATTTTATCAAATGCTTTTTCTGTATCTATTGATATTATCATGTGGTTTTTGTCTTTCCTTTTTTTTTTATCTTTCCTTTTGTTTATGTGATGAATCACATTGATGGATTTGCTAATATTGTACCAGCCTTGCCTCCCCAGAATAATCCCACTTGATTATGGTGTATGATTTATATATATATATATATATATATATATATATATATATATATATATATATATATATATATATATATCTGGATCTGGTTTGCTAATATTTTGTTGAGGATTTTAGCATCTATATTCATCAGGGATATTGGCCTTTAATTTTCTTTCTTTGTGTTGTCTTCGCCTGGTTTTGGAATCAGAATTATGCTCGCCTCGTATAAGGAGCTTGGAACCCTTTCTTCCTCTTGAATTTTTTGAAAAAACTTGAGAAGGGTAGGAGTTAGTTCTTCTTTGAGTATTTGGTAAAATTCACTTGTGAAGCCATCAGGCCAAGGACTTTTCTTTGTTGGGAGTTTTTTTGATAACTGTTTCAATCTCATTTGTTGTAATCGGTCTGTTTAGGTTTTCTGATTCTTCCAGATTGATTTTTAGAAGATTGTATGTTTCAAGGAATTTGTCCCTTTCATCTAGGTTGTCTAGTTTTTTGGCATACAGTTCTTCATAGTATTTTCTTACATATTTTGTATTTCTGTTGTGTCAGTTGTTATTTCTCCACTCTCATTTCTAATTTTATTTATGTGAGTCCTCTCTCTTTTTTTCTTGGTGAGTCTAGTTAAAGGTTCATCGATCTTCTTTACCTTGTCAAAGAACCAGCTTCTGGTTTCATTGATCCTCTGTATTGTTTCTTTAGCCTCTATGTCATTCATTTCCTCTCTGATCTTTATTATATCCTTTCTTCTACTACATCTGGGCTTTACTTGCTGTTCTTTTTCTAGTTCTTTTAGATGCAGGGTTAACTTGTTTATTTGAGCTTTTTCTAGCTTCTTAAAATATGCCTATAGTGCTATGAACTTCCCTCTCAGAACTGCTTTTACTGGGTCCCATACATTTTGAGTTGTTATATGCTCATTATTATTCATTTCTAGAAATATTTTTATTTCTTCTTTGATCTCATTGTTAATCCATTTGTTACTTAACAACCTGCTATTTAGTATCCATGTGTTTGAGTATTTTTCAATTTTTCTGTTGTGGTTGATTTCTAGTTTCATGCCATTGTGATTAGAGAAAATGCTTGATATAATTTTAATCTTTTAAAATTGGTTGAGATCGCTTTTGTGCCCTAACATGTGGTCTATCCTAGAGAATGTACCATAAGCACTTGAAAAGAATGTATATTCTGCTGCCCTAGGGTGAAAGGTTCTGAAGATATCTATTAAATCCAGTTGATCTAGTGTGTCCTTTAAGTCTGCTGTTTCTTTGTTAATTTTCTTTCTTGAGGATCTCTCTAGTGATGTTATTTGGGGTATTGAAATCCCCTACTATTATAGCATTGCTGTTGATCTCACCCTTTGTATCCATCAAAGTCTCCTTTATATGTTTAGGTGCTCCTATATTAGGTGCATATTTATAATGGTTATATCTTTCTGTTGGATTTCTCCCTTTATCATCATGTAGTGACCTTCTTTATCTCTTACTATAGCCTTTGTTTTAAAGTGCATTTTGTCTGATATAAGTATTGCTACACCAGCTTTTTGTATTTCCATTTGCATAAAATATTTTTTTCCATCCTTTTCCCTTGAGTCTATGTGCATCTTTTGTTTTAAGGTGTGTCTCTTGTAGACAGCATATGTACGGGTCCTGTTTTCTTATTTATCCAGCTATCCTATGTCTTTTGATTGGATCTTTTAATTCATTTACATGGAAGTTTATTATTGATATGTAATTATTTATTGCCATTTTATTCTTTAAAGCTGTATTCCTGTTTTGCTATATTCTTTTTTCACTTTGATCTGTTTACAACAGGACCCTTAACAAAATTTCCTGCAGCACTGGTTTGATTGGAATGAATTCCTTGAGGTTTTTGTTTTGTTTTTTTTCTTGGAAGCTTTTTATTTCTCCTTCGATTTTAAATGATAGCCTTGCTGGATAAAGTAGTCTTGGTTGTAGGTTCTTGTTCTACATTACTTTGAATATTTCTTGCCAATCCCTTCTGGCCTCAAGTGATTCTATTAAGAAGTCTGATGTCATCCTTATGGGGGCTCGTTTGTAGGTGATGGCCTTTTTTCTCTAGCAGTTTTTAATATTTTCTTTTTATTATTTAGCTTTGGTATTTTAATTATGATGTGTCTTAGTGTAGGACACTAGCTTTGGTATTTTAATTTCTTTGGGTTTCTCTTTAATGGCCTTCTCTGTGCTTCTTAAACTTCTGAGAGTTTTTCCTGCATTAATTTAGGGAAGTTTTCAGCTATGGTATGATTGAACAAAGTCTGTATCCCTTGTTTTTTTTCTTCTTCTTCAGGAACCCCTATGATGCAGATGTTATTTCTCTTCAGTTTGTCACAGAGCTCTCTTAGAGTTTCCTCAGACTTTTTGAGTCTCTTTTCTTTTTTCTGCTCTGCTTCCATACCTTCATTCTACTTGTCCTTCAACTCGCTGATTCAATTCTCAGCTTCATCCATTCTGTTTTTAATTCTTTCTATTGTGGTCTTCATTTCTGATATTGTATTTGAAATCTCTGACTGATTCTTTTTTAATATTTTAGTGTCCTTTTTATACTTGCTATTTCTTTATTTAGGTGTTTCTAATGACCATCCATTGTTCTAAGATCCCTAAGCATCCTAACAATCATTATTTTAAACTCTGCATCTGAAAGTTTAATTATTTCCATATCACTCCGTTCATTTCCTGGAAGTTTCTCTTTTGGTTTCATTTGGATTGCACTTCTCTGTCTACTCATTATGTCTGTGTGTTTGGGTGTGTTGTTTGTAGAGCTGGTTGAGTCTAGGCTTGGTGTTGTGTGCCTCCAATTTTCAGTTGTGTTATTTCTAGGTCTTCTTGGGTTGGCATCAGCTGTTATCAGTGTACACAGCTTTAGCTCTAGCAAATCTGATTCAATACATCTGAGCATGTGCTCTTCAAACCTTTATGACCCAGTGTCCTAAGTGATTTCATTACATAGATAGGATTACTTTTCTGTAATTAATAATAAAATATTTATCAATAATATGTCATAATAATTTTATTATGATAGTGTTATAGTATCAATAAAATTGTTACATACAATTATTATATAGAGATTGGCTTGAATGAGGACATACAACAAAGCTCTATGTTTGCATTTTCCCTAAGTCCCTATAGCTGTGCAACTTAGCATTATGTCCAAAATTAGCATGAAATTGGTGATCAGAAAGTGAAGTGTTTAAGGTCCCCATTCCCTGGAATCTTCTTCGAGCAGTCTGTGTTCTCTGTGCTTGGCAGCGTAGAATTGAAGCAGGCAGTCCCTGTTGTGGAGATACATTTTGGGTCTACATGATGAGACGGTGCTCCCAGTAATAGGATGAAACCAGTAACCTGTGTTTATCACATCATCCTATTTACATGGTAATGCATTCATTTTCCAACATTTCCTGTCTTCACTTTTACTTCTTCTCATTTATTTATCACCAGACAGCCATAATGATCTTCAAAATAATGTAAAATGTATCATATCAGTATCATTTTATACTTAAAGGGCTCCCATTGATTAGGATCACAATTCAAAATGCTTCCAAAATTATCAGTTCTTTCTTTCCTTTGCTAATTAGTTATGTCTTTTTCTTTCTTTTGTTCTGGATTATATTGAGATTTTCCTGACTTTGGTGGTTAATGTTTATAGTTACTGTTCCTTTTTGGTAACATATATATATGTGTGTGTGTGTGTGTGTGTGTGTGTGTATGTATGTGTATATATATGTGTGTGTGTGTATGTGTGTGTGTGTATGTCTGTATACCTGGTTCCATAATCTATGTATGTATAGATGGTTCCATAATCTAATTTCTCAGCTTAAAGTCAATTTACCTTGAGAGGGCCTTTCAGACCATTCAATTGTTATTTTTTATTATCACCATAAGTTTTCCCTCAGAGCACATTTTTCCAGCCATGATTGTTGTTCTATGTTTATGCTTTTTTGTTTGTTTGTTTTTTGGTTCAGTGTATTTTATTTACTTAATTTTAATTGAATTTATTGGGGTGACACTGGTTAACAAAACTATGTGGGTTTCAGGTGCACAGTTCTACTGCATGTCATCTGTACACTGTACTGTGTGCTCACCACCCCAAGGCGAGTCTCCCTCCATCACCATTTATCGCCCCTTTACCCATCACTACCTCCCCCAACTCTCCTGCCTCCCTGTAATCACCACACTGTTTTCTGTGTCCATAAGTTTTATTTCTTTTTTTTTCTAGCTGTCTTTCTTTTCAGAATGTAAATTTCATGATTGAAAAACTGGCTTATTTGGTAAACATGATACTCAGTGTTTACACTCTGACAGTAAGTTCAATGAATGTTGTCATTCAACAGAATAGATGACATAGTTACACTACCTACTTAGACAAAGAAGACATTCATTTAACAGAATTTTTTTTAATAAATTTTTATTAATGTTAATGGGGTGACATTAATAAATCAGGGTACATATATTCAAAGAAAACATGTCCAGGTTATCTTATCATTCAATTATGTTGCATACCCATCGCCCAGAGTCAGATTGTCCTCTGTCATCCTCTATCTAGTTTTCTTTGTGCCCCTCCCCCTCCCGCTCCCCCTCTCCCTCTCCCTCCTTACCTCCCGCGTCCTCCCTCCCCCCACCCCTGGTAACCACCACACTCTTGTCCATGTCTCTTAGTCTCGTTTTTATGTCCCACCAATGTATGGAATCATGTAGTTCTTGGTTTTTTCTGATTTACTTATTTCACTCTGTATAATGTTATCAAGATCCCACCATTTTGTTGTAAATGATCCGATGTCATCATTTCTTTTTTTTTTTTTTTTTTTTTTTTATTTTTCTGAAGCTGGAAACAGGGAGAGACAGTCAGACAGACTCCCGCATGCGCCCGACCGGGATCCACCCGGCACGCCCACCATGGGGCGATGCTCTGCCCACCAGGGGGCGATGCTCTGCCCATCCTGGGCGTCGCCATGTTGCGACCAGAGCCACTCCAGCGCCTGAGGCAGAGGCCACAGAGCCATCCCCAGGGCCCGGGCCACCCTTGCTCCAATGGAGCCCTGGATGCGGGAGGGGAAGAGAGAGACAGAGAGGAAAGCGTGGCGGAGGGGTGGAGAAGCAAATGGGCGCTTCTCCTATGTGCCCTGGCCGGGAATCGAACCCGGGTCCTCCGCACGCTAGGCCGACGCTCTACCGCTGAGCCAACCGGCCAGGGCCGATGTCATCATTTCTTATGGCCGAGTAGTATTCCATAGTGTATATGTGCCATATCTTCTTTATCCAGTCTTCTATTGAAGGACTTTTTGGTTGTTTCCATGTCCTGGCCACTATGAACAGTGCTGCAATGAACATGGGGCTACATATGTCTTTACGTATCAATGTTTCTGAGGTTTTGGGGTATATACCCAGTAGAGGGATTACTGAGTCATAAGGTAGTTCTATTTTCAGTTTTTTGAGGAACCACCATACTTTCTTCCATAATGGTTATACTACTTTACAGTCCCACCAACAGTGAATGAGAGTTCCTTTTTCTCCACAGCCTCTCCAACAATGAGGTGATATCTCATTGTAGATTTGATTTGCATTTCTCTAATAACTAATAAAGATGAGCATGTTTTCATATATCTGTTGGCCATTTGTATTTCTTCATGGAAGAAGTGTCTGTTCATGTCCTCTTCCCATTTTTTTATTGGATTATTTGTTTGTTTGTTATTGAGTTTTATGAGTTCTTTGTAAATTTTAGATATTAGGCCCTTATCTGAGCTGTTGTTTGGAAATAACATTTCCCATTTAGTTGGCTGTCTGTTTATTTTGATGTCAGTTTCTCTTGCTGAGCAAAAACTTTTTAATCTGATGTAGTCCCATTCATTTATCTTTGCCTTCACTTCTCTTGCCTTTGGAGTCAAATTCATAAAATGTTCTTTAAAACTCAGGTCCATGAGTTTAGTACCTATGTCTTCTTCTATGTACTTTATTGTTTCAGGTCTTATATTTAGGTCTTTGATCCATTTTGAATTAATTTTAGTACACGGGGACAAGCTATAGTCGAGTTTCATTCTTTTGCATGTGGCTTTCCAGTTTTCCCAGCACCATTTGTTGAAGAGGCTTTCTTAATTGTGTGTTGTTGGCCCCTTTATCAAAAATTATTTGACCATATATATGTGGTTTTATTTCTGGGCTTTCTATTCTGTTCCATTGGTCTGAGTGTCTATTTTTCTGCCAATACCATGCTGTTTTGATTGTTGTGGCCCCATAATATAGTTTGAAGTCAGGTATTGTAATACCCCAGCTTCATTCTTTTTCCTTAGGATTGCTTTGGCTATTAGGGGTTTTTTATCGTTCCATATAAATCTGATGATTTTTTGTTCCATTTCTTTAAAAAATGTCATAGGAATTTTGATGGGAATTACATTAAATTTATAAATTACTTTGGCTAATATGGCCATTTTGATTATATTTATTCTTCCTATCCAAGAACAAGGAATATTTTTCCATCTCATTGTATCTTTTTTGATTTCTCTTAACAATGCTTTGTAGTTTTCGTTATATAGGTCCTTTACATTCTTTGTTATGTTTATTCCTAGGTATTTTATTTTTTTGTTGTAATCGTGAAGGGAATCATTTTTTTAAGTTTGTTTTCTAATATTTCATTGTTGGCATATAGAAAGGCTATTGACTTTTGTATGCATTTAACAGAATTTTTAAAGGGCCTGATGAAGGACTTGGACTGAAAAAATACATATTTATTGTTATTTTATATATAAAATTTTTCTAATAAATGCAATATATATTAAGGTCTATATTTTAGAATACAAAGATATGTTAATTTGTTATCTATTAACCTGAAAGGCAGTGAAACCATTGTTAACAGATTTATATTTTAGATTTATTGAATTTCTCTGTTTGAGAATTGCCACATGCCATTAATAGGTATGGTGTTATCCTGATATAATATTCATATATAACATATGTGTTTATGTGTATATGTGCGTGTGCGAAACTATATTTGATTATTTGGATTGTTTCTTATATCTTCTATTGCACAATGCACTACACTGAAGATCTTTGTGTACGATTCCTGATGTCCTTCCCTGATCATTTTTGTGTCACTTTCAGAGTGGTTTCCTTGACACAATGACCCAACACATATACAGTTTTTAATTTTTCTGAACTCTTTCTTATTTTATATTACTTTTTATAGCATCTTCTTTGTGTTTTATGGTTGAAATATATTTTTTGCTTCCTCGAAAAATATTACATATTGCTATTGTTATCAGGTTTTGAGTTTCTTCTCAAAGACCATGTATTTTCTTTAACTTCTTTCTTTTGTTGTCTTTGTCTTGAGCTCTAGCTTTATAGTGGAAACTCTTCTCCCATGCTATATATCTGGCGATATTTGGATATTGTTCACATTGAAACATCACTGAATGCTTTCTAGTTAGCTCTGGTTTAGTGGTGGTTTGTCATTTGGCACAACTCATTGGAGAATAAAAGGAGAAAACTAAAATAGTTGTCTTGGAAAATTCAGTTTAATAAAACTCTTAAGTCTCCAAAATGGGCTCGATATATCTGGCTGCTAAAAAAATCTTGGTGGCTACATAAGAGAGGATGATTGTGGGTAAGAGAAATCTCACACTTCAGTTAGTAGAAATGCACTGAAACACTCCTGTGTACCATGATGCTCTCACCACTTTCCATTGTGTCTATTGTCTCTACATCGAGACAGAGAAGGGGAGAAATAGTGGAAGCAGGAGTCTGTTGCTCATTTAACCTTCAATCACTAGCTATTCCTGCTTCTAATTCCTTAGACTTTATGGGATAATTATGGTGGATCTCTTTTTTTAATTTTTTAATTTTTATTTTTGTGTGTATTTTTCTGAAGTTGGAAATGGGGAGGCAGACAGACTCCCACATGCGCCCAACCAAGATCCACCCGGCATGCCCACCAGGGGGCAATGCTCTGCATCTGGGGCATTGCTCTGTTGCAACCAGAGCCATTCTAGCCCCTGAGGCAGAGGCCATAGAGCCATCCTCAGCGCCCGGGCCAACTTTGTTCCAATGGAGCCCTGGCTGCGGGAGGGGAAGAGAGAGACAGAGAGGAAGGAGAGGGGGAAGGGTGGAGAAGCAGATAGGCACTTCTCCTGTGTGCCCCGGCCAGTAATCGAACCCAGGACTCCTGCACGCCAGGCTGACGCTCTACCACTGAGCCAACCGGCCAGGGCTCTATTTTTTTTTTAAATTAGACTACACATTAAAAAATTTTTTAGGTTAATGCTGGTTTTATTATTATATAAGTTTCAGATGTGCCATTTTACATATTCACTTATTTTTTTCTTATTTAATTTATTGGAATGCAACTGGTTAACAAAATTATAAAGATTTCAGGTGCACAATTTCACAACACATCATCTGTACACTATATTGTGTGTCACATTATAAATTGACACTTGGATATACGGTATTATACTCACCACCAAAAGTGTAGTTTCTATCTATCACCTCACAACCCCTTACGCATTTCACCCTCTCTCTACCACCTTCCCTTCTGGTAACCACTGATCTGTTCTCTGTTTCCATCAGCTATTTCTATTTTGTTTTGTTTGTTTGTTTTATTTTGTATTTTTGTATTTCATAGATGAGTGAAATCATACCATATATATCTTTTTTTCAATCTAACTTTTTCACTTAACATATACCCCAAGGTTCATCCATGTTGTTGCATGTGACAAGATCTCACCTTCTTTATGACTGAGTAGTATTCCATTGTAACACTACGCTTTTCACTTCTGATTCTTTATTCTCTGTTAAGAAAATTAGCATTGCTATAGCTGCAATAAATCTTCCAAATATGTGTTGACTGTTTTCAAGTGTAAGCGTCTTTTTCCTCATTCCTTTACTGCTTAGGTGTTTTAATAATAATAATAAAAGAGGGTCATCTGCTATTATTTTAGTATATGTCCAGATGATGAATGCATGACTTTGATAAAATATGTTAAGCCTCTTTCTTATTCTGCGATAAAATTTAATTGTACATGCATGAATGCACTATAGACCTTCAGTCTAAGTTAAATAAGAATTTTTTCTTTGAGGTAAACTTTGTGTTGCATCTATTATTTCCAAATATTGAATTGCAGTCAAATAAAGGGTCATTTCTCTTCAGAGATTTATAGTTTAGCAGATGCCCCAACTATTATGTCTCTCCGGTTTCCACTCCGTATTAATTAAAAGTCTCATTTCTTCTGTCCTTGGCCATAGACCACTGATCTGAACAATTACTGCAGGCAGAATCTGCTGCAGCACCACCTCAGATGAATAATAAAATAGAAATATGCTGCTTTTAATTTTAAAGCCTGTCAATTCCTTCAGATGAGAAAAATATAATATTTTTATATTTTTATTGTTGATTGTAGGAGATAAAACATTCTTCCGAAATCATCTTTCATATGCAAAGATATTTATATGCTACACATCCTAAGGTGAACATCTCAACAGTTCAAGGAAATGAGCATTATATACCATTTGTTATTGGAACCAATTCATAGATGAAGTCATTGAGACTGAGGAAAGTTAAGGACTAGATTAAAAATAAATGTAATGGGGTTAATCACAGTTAAAATATTCTAAATGTTTAACCTGAGCTGGTTGTAGTAGTAATTGCTTTTCATTTATTAGCACATTTAATCTCCATAACATTTTGTAGCAATTGGTAGTATTACAACCATTTAAGCAAATTAGAAAACTATAATTAGAAAAGTTTAAAAAGCAAAACAAAACATATGCAATATAACAAAACTTGGTTGTACATCTGGGGTTTTAGGTGAGAGGAATCTGATTCTAAAACACAGGCTTCCCCCACTACCATCCCCTAGCTGTTCCCTGTGTGTGCCTGTCAACTCGATGGACATTTTTGAAAATGTCTATGTGAATTTAAAGTGGTGATTGAAAACCTACACCTTGTCTTAGATCACCTGGTCTTGTATCATTTCTCTCATTTGCTGATCAATTTATTATAGTAACACATTTAAGTCAAAGAACTTTAAAGAGGCAAGTAACTCTTCAGGATATTATCTGGCAGAGACATTTCAACAGGAGAATCCCCCACCCCTAACTGTATTTCACACCTTTTATATCGTTCAAGAATATTCATTCAGTGTTGACACCATTCACAGTTGTGCAAATGCCATTATCAGATTGCCAGGCAAATTGAAGCAATTATCTCATGAGTCTTAAGTAATGCACACATTGATATATATATTTGCCTTTTGATAATGAGGAGTGATCTCAGTTGAAAAGCAGGTCGATCACTGAAGTGCTTTGGAGATATTTATTTCATTCCCAGACAGATGACAACTTTGGCAATAAACAGTGATCTTCTTTCAATGAAGGTGAGTTCTCAGATTAGAGAGCTGAGTTTGCAGGGCAGCTGGCATATATTAGCATGTGAAAACAGTATTTTGTCTCTGGGGAAGAGGGGTAATTAATCATTGACACACATACTGTAATTCTTGTTATGCATAATAGTGAAGAAGTAATATCTCAGCTTCACACAATCTGGGTTTCACTGGGGGGGGGGGTGGGGGGGGGGGGCTGAGAACTGCACCATGGGAAACTGCTGAAGTGTCTGAACATCAGATCCCCGTGGGAGGTGCTTCTCAGAGAGAGCGGAGCAAAGCCCACCGTGGGGGGGTACATAATCGCAATTAACCAACTAAGATTCTTTCCCACTACCGGCGACAGTGGTCCAATGATGGCTATTTATTTGCAGTTTGTGTTTTTAAAAACTGTAGTTTAGTTTAAGGAGAAAAGCAGGAATTGTCAACTTCTGCCCTGTAAAACCAGAAGTTCAGGCCTTCGGTATCTAAGTACGGTTCCTGCCAGTGTCTGTCTCTGAGGCCTTCTCCATTCAGTGGCTGGGGTGCATGAGAATGCAGGCGTCCTCTCAGCCTGCTCTGTAAGAAGATCAGTGCAGTCACACAGCAGTCATCCATTATCTGTACAAACGTTCACTCACCATGCACTTTGCTCAAATGTTAACTGTTGGGATGGGATTAGACGATAAGAAAATTATATATCTGTTCATATAGACAACTACAATCCAGCTAGATTTATTCATTTTTAACTTCTTTTATTTTTAAAATAAATTAAAATATACCCATGGTCCCATTAAGGTAACCTGGGCCCTTGGCTCTTGGCCTGTGGTGCTTGGTCAGCCCTATGTAAGGTATCCGAGAGCCAGTTTAGTCCTCCCATCGTGCTACAGTAAGAGAACACGTAGACAGTGCCCGGTTATTATCTCCTTACTTTGCATAGAAGCAGATACTCAGAGTAGATTTTAGCATCAATTGCAACTGTGTTCCGGATTTGCCACTGCACTTTTTAATATCTTGCTTATAAAAGTGTAACAGACAGAATTTGTTTGGACATGTTTGGTATCATTCAATGAGTCTATAAATTTCGTTATTTAAGAATGAGAAGAAATCTTTTACTTTTTATTAGCAACAGAGTATATCTGGTTTTCAGTAATGGATATTTGTGGCCATAAGTGAGGGTACAATTTGGAATTCATATTTGGACTTTGATAATTCTTTATTAAATTATATATATATCTGCACTGTTAACTTACTTGAATGATCCTCTAAAATTTGTTCATTTAACGCCTCCAACTCTTTTTTGCATATTTTTTAATTGACACTATTAGGGTGAGACTACATAGTTAACGAAATCATACTGGTGTCAGGGGCCCGACTCCACAACCCGTCTCTGTACACTGTATACTGTGTGTTCACATTCCTAAGTCAAGGCTCCACCCATCACCATTCATCCCCCACACACCCTCCCGCACATCTTTATTGTCATTCATTTCAAAGCATTTGCAATTATAAGAGTTTCTGCTGCTCCACATCCTCCTCAGCACTTGTCTACAGCATCCTGAGTTTTGGCCATTTCAATAAGTCTTTAGTGGTTATCTCCTTGTTTTAATTTGCGTTTCCTGTTGACATAAGTGGAGTTATTTTTATAAGCTTGTTTGCCATCTGTGTAACTTCTTTGATTAGGTGTCTGTTAAGGTCTTTAGTCCATTGTTTTTAATTGTGGGTTTTTGTTGTTGTTTTCTTATTGGATTTTAAGAGTTCTTGGTATATTTTGCATAACAGTCCTTTATTATTTGTGTCTTTTGCAAACATTTTCTTCCAGTTTGTGGCATGTCTTCTAATTCTCTTGAAATTGTGTTTCACAGAGAAAAAAAATTTAATTTTAATGAAGTCTGTATTATCAATTATTTCCTCACATGTATCATGTCTTTGGTGTTTTAACTAAAAAGGCAAAACTATATACCAAAAAACTATATACCAAAAAGGGATCACCATACCTAAGGCATCTAGATTTTTTTTCCCCCTAGATTATCTTCTAGTAGTTTTATAGTTTTGCCTTTTACATTTTAGATTGTGGTAAAGTACCAAAGAATTGAAAATGTAATACTGATATTTTAGGAGAAAAAGTCAGGTTTCTCATCCTCTCCTTTCTGTGGGGAATGAGGGAAAAGGAATGTGGGAATTTCCTGGCTTGCAGAGACATACTGTGTAGAAAACGCCCTTTTACTAGGAAGCTGAAAGAACGTTTTATAATTTAGGCTAAGCATCCAGAGATGTTATAAATATGGTTTTTATACTGTGTGTGATGAACACCAGGTCAGGATGGCTGACAGCATTGTACTGTGGATGAGAAGGGGAAAGGGAGGGTTAGGCAGGCCTTCCCTTTTCCTCTCCTTTCTTTCCTTCTTTAATGGGCCATTCACAGACGCTGATCCCCCTGGCGCCATGTAGGCCCCCCTCCCATCCTGAAGGCGGATAGTTAATGTATATACCTCTAGACAAAGGGATAGTGAATGAACACTAAGAGATTTGGGAATGTCTTTTAATATGTAAAACAACATTTTTCACTATTATATTACCTTATAAGTTTTAATATGTAGGAATATTTTTTATAACTCCTATAAACAAATGTTATAAGCTTGCTAATGAATTGTGTCTTCTCCCCCTCCTCCTTTTTCCTGCCAACCTGTCTATAATCAAAGGTACACAACCTGCCTCAAGGCTATATGCCAGACGGCACAATTTGGGTCAGCTTTGCCCCGTGTTAGTCATTTGCAGCCGGCATATTAATAAATCTCCTCCTTTTAATAAAACTCTTTAAAAATTCATTTGGACTTGGTGTCTCGATGTAAACCTGGCAGAATGGTACTTTATAACAAGGTCTGTAATCCATTTTGAGTTCATTTTTGTGAAGGGTGTATATGTATGTTTGTATTTTTATTTTGCACAAGTGCATATCAGTTGTTTTAGCACCATTTGTTAAAAAGACAATCTTTGATTCATTGTATTATGTTTGCTCCTTTGTCAAAGACCATTTGGCTGTATTTATGAGGGTCTATTTCTGCTCTCTCTGATCTGTTCCTCTGATCTATTCATATACCCTTTCACCAATACTACATTGCCTTTATTACTGTACAGCTGTTTATTAAGTTTTCAGTTCAGATAGCATTATTCTTCTCCTTCAATATTGTGTTCACTTTTCTGGTTCTTCAGCCACTGCATATAAACTTAGAATTAGACTGTCATTATCCATGAAATAACTTCTAGGGGTTCTGAATGGGTTTTTATTGAATACTGATTGATGACGTAGATTTTTTTCACTCTGATGAATTTAATCAGGTTGAAGAAGTTCTATTGAAATTCCTAGTTTGTTGAGAAGTTTAATTATGAATGGCTATTTTTATTGATTTAATATACCTGGTAATTGGTGATATTTTCCTCCTAATTTCTATGTCTGCTAATTTTTGGTTTGTTATCAAATACTGTGAATTTTGTTATAAACTATAAGTATTTTGTTATATTCCTTTAATGAGCATTGACTTTCATTCTGTCACACCATCAACTAACTTCAGATGAGGGTGAGATGTTCATGTCTCACTTTGGATTTTGTAATGGATGTACCCACAAGCCTTTATTCTGGGAATTCTGTAGCCCCACGACTAAGGCAATACCACTCCATATAACTGAACAAATCCCTCCTTTTCTAGGAGTTCTTTTCACTGTGGCTGCTAAGATCATCAACTTTTGCCAAACTTTTTGAATTCTGATAATTTGTGGTCCCTTACCTTCTACTAGTTTTTCTTTGCCCTTAGATAGCTTCTTCTATCTTCTTATGCATTTATGGCAATCAGAATTCAGCCAAGGTTTCAAATCTTTTTGAGCTCTCTACCTGTGTAACTCATTCTTGTCTGGTACTAGCTCCTGAAAATTCTACTTGCTTAGCCTTCACAAACTTTCATCTCTAAACCCCCTACACAGTGAGCTCTTCAGTTATGTTTGTGTCTGCCCTCTCATTTGCCTGAAAATTGCTTTCATTCCTTAAACTGAGGCAATCATAGACTTACCTAAATTTTATCCCTTCATTCAAGTTTGCAGTCTTTCTATGAGTTTTCCCTAGTATCTAAATATTTGTGTTTAATATATTTTGTTTAGTTATCTTGTTGCTCAGAGCTGGAGGGAAAACCTGTGGCAGGAATGTTTTCTTGGTTATGAGCAGGTATGTCTTTTATATCTAAAATAACATTATTAAAGGAGATTACAGTTGAAAATTCCCATATCTAAAATTAAAAATTATACAATGTGATCACTTACTTAATTTCTCTGTTTTCAGAATTGTTTTTCTACTTTGCCAAGTGCTGTTTTGTTCTTTACTTAGTAATAATCTGTGGATGGCTGAACAAACTGTCTTGCACACAGTGTATGTATTCTCAATAAATATTGAGGGAATGATTGAAGAAAAAATGATGGATAATCACATCATCTTCCACAAAGAATGGAAAACCACTTGTGTAACAATGGAAGTATTAGATACTGTCTTGATGGGGAGCTATTTTTATTTTTTAAATTTCCTTGAAGTCTGAAATTTATTGGTTTCTTGGGCTGGCAATGAATGCTAAAGTGTGAATACATTAAAAGGCTGTTTAATTTTTTTTTCTTAAAGAAATGCTCATTAAACATGGAAAACATTAAGCCAATCTCTTCTCATTTTGGCTATTTCCTAGGCACTGCTGTCATAAAAGAGTGGAGTAGATTTATCTGATGAGTTGATTTTTTTCATCTTATAGTTACCCTTGACTAACTAAACATTCTGTGTTGAAGAAGGCACTTTGGCTCTTTGAGTCTAAGTTTACATCATATAAAATAAAGTAGCTGGACTATCTAAAGTATCTGCTCACTCTTGATAACTTGGACAAAGCCATTAAAGACAATATTTCTTTTCTCACTGATTCATTTTTATTAGATGCACTTGCTAGAGAGGGTTGCCTGATATTGTTTTTTTTTTCATATCTCGCCTTAGTGAGAACATAAAAAGAGAAATGACTCAAAGAGAGGAAGTAACAAAAATATCAATAATACAAGATGCAATATAACTTTATTGCATTTGATACGACTTCTCAGAGCAAAGATAAAGTTAGCAGAAAATTCTTTATCTGGTCATTAGTTCAGTGTTCTGTAGAATAAAGAGCTTTAGAGCTATAAAACTGGGTTATATCATTTGATTTGAGAGAACTGAATATGAACTTACTAACATATATTACTCAATAGAAATTTTATATATGCTTCCAAGACTTGCATAATTAAGCATATCAGAATTACATTTAATGTTGTATTTGTCTCATTTTATATGTTACTTATAAAATTTATTCCTTAAATTGTCATCAGGGTTGCCTTTGAATTTTGAAAAGAGTTGACTTCTAGCAGCATTGTAAGTTTGTAGGATGTAATAGCAATGAGATAAGCCATATGTATATAATCTACTTGTCTTACTGTTAGCATTCTGGTTATTTATGCATTATATTTTAGTATAAGACAAAACCAAGTTATCATGGAAGTATAATTCTAGACATTTGAGTTTCATAGTAGATAAAAGTACTACTCTTTCTAACACTATTGAGATATGGGTGAGGAAAGAATGTGCTAAGATTATTTTCTTTCTTCCTACCATTATGGTTATAAAATAGGTGACAATCTAGTTAAACATTGTGCTTTTATTTTAAAAGTCTTCATACTAACCATTTATTTATACACAGACACACAAAAGTGCATCAGACACTATCCAAGGTGCTGAAAATAAAAGCCAACAGGCTAGACACAGCATCAGCCTTTACAGAACTAGTTCTATCCTGGGGTGGATAATAGACAAAAAAACCCCATATAAATAAAAATACAAAATTGACAGCCATGTGAACTTTGAGGAGAATTACCAGGGCCATACAAAGTGATATATGTGGGCTGAAGAACAGAGCTAGTGAGTTAACATCCACAGATCATCCACAAGTCTCTAAAGACTATATGTCTCCGAGTGATTTAGCTTCTCTTCATTTTCCCAGTTTATACTTCTGTCTACTGTATATTTTCATCTTAAATATACTACATAAACTTCACATGCACCAGGTACATGATCTAATCTATCTTTTCATTCCTACATTTTCTAAGCTTAGCCATATTCCAACTTTAACCATTTCCTCCTACTGATTTACCATGAGGGAAGAGGGAGTTAGGGAGAGGAGGGCAAAAGGGTGTAAATAGGGGCACAGAGGTGGGGGTAACAGCATCATATTCAGTGGGACTCTTGAATCCATGTTAACACAATACATTAAAATTAATAAAAAAAATTTAAAAAGTAAAAGAAATCTCTTAAGCATATTCTCTCTCTGTCCTCCTCCACTTTGAGGTGCTTAGTGGGTATCAGATTCTATGACAAACACTGTACAAGTTATACATTCATAATCTTCACCCCAAGTTAGTAACTGTTCATACTTGGCTTTTGGACTTCAGAGTTTGCTTTTTAATCACACTTTTTTTTGTGTGTGACAGAGACAGAGAAAGGGACAGATAGGGACAGACAGACAGGAAGGGGGAGAGATGAGAAGCATCAATTCTTTGTTGCAGCTCCTTAATTGTTCATTGATTGCTTTCTCATATGTGCCTTGACTGGGTGGCTACAGAAGACCAAGTGACCCCTTACTCAAGCCAGCAACATAGGGCTTAAGCTAGTGAGGCTTGCTCAAACCAGATGAGCCCATGCTCAAGCTGGCGACTTCAGGGTCTTGAACCTGGGTCCTCTGCATCCCAGTCTGATGTTCTACCCACTGTGCCACTGCCTGCCAGGCTTTAATCACTACTCTTTTACAATCTTTTTTTTTTAATTGATTGGCATCCCTGAAATATTGATTTGTCATGCATAGCATTGCTAGATCACCAACTTTCTTTCCAACATAAAATCTTTGTGATTCCGTATCGCATACATTAGCAATACAGAAAACTGGCTGCTACTAGAGATCACCTTGGTCCTTGGAAAAAAGTGTGTATGTACATATATGATGTCATTTTCATATATATGAGATATATGATATAGGTTATATATGAGATGCATATAACATCTATCTGTCTACACATACACACACATTTTTTTCCCAATGATCCAGGCTATATCTATTATTAGGTGATCACTATGTGTACATTTGGTCTTACCATGCATCTGCAGAATCATCAAAGACTAGCTATCAGAGCCCAATAGCTCAGTTGTTTGGAACGTCATTCTGAAGCGCAGAAGTTGCCAGTTCCATTTTTGGTCAGGGCACATACAGGAACCGCCAATGTTCCTGTCTCTCTGTCTCTCTCTCTCCCTCTGCCTCTCTCAAAAAAATAAAAATAAAAGAAATTTGTATTTTTCATAATATTTTAGGTAATTATGATGATCAGCTAACATCGTTATTTCCAGATTGTTTGAGCTTCTTACTATGAGTCATGTCTGCCCCAAATGCTGCCCCAAGCTCCACCCTTTACCTTCTAATATATATACCAATGTCACTGAAAATAGTTCTCAAACACACCGTCTTCCCTATGATTCCATAATACTTCTTTAAAAAAGTCAACTTGTCTGGAAGAACACCCATCCTTTCATTTAATTAGCAAGTTTCTGCTGTAACTTTCGATCTAAAAGCACATGCCTTCTTATGGAAAGATTTCTTTTTTTGTCCTTGTCTGGTTTCCTAGTTTCTTCTTTTATTCTTTCCTATGTAAAAAAGATTTGATCTAACAATTACTGTCAGTCCTCTGCTCCCCACTGAAGGAGGTCTGAGAAGGGAAATTACATAAGAGCAGGGAGTTATAGATTACAACGTCTACTCTAAAATCTGTCGTTCACTTGCCTGTGATGTTGATGAGGATCATTCAACTGGAGCCAACAGTATCTCATTCAGTTTGACACCTTTACGCATACATGTTTTTTTTTAAAAAAAGTAAAACAGGACAAAATTTGCAACAGAAATATGAATAAAATACAATCAACTCCACCAAATCAAACATGAGATAAAAGGACTCAGCAGAGGGCTCACATGGTGAAACTAAGACTGCTTTATCTGTTTCTTCTCTTTTCTGCATATGAGATATTGTATAGACCCCAGGCTGATACAAAATAAACAGCAAGAGGTGAGTCTAGGGGAGTAGAAATGGAAACTACAGAGGACAAAAAAAAAAAAATAGATTGAAGGATAAAACAAGTAGGAGTATAAATTCCTAGTTCTGATAGACTTTGGATAATTTCAGTTCTCATTAATATTAATCATCACAATCGTCTGAGAGATCAATTGTGTTCTCATTTCCAAGACAAGAGAACTGAAACTCCGAGAGATTGAGTGATTGATTGATTCATGTTTATATCATCAGTTGCTGGCATAGGCGGCCTTCAAATCCATACTTAAATTGCCGTCATTTTTTCCCTTGTTACCATGATTTTTCCACTTGAAACTTTCAGGTGAAAAAGGAATCTTTGGTCAGTAATAAAACAAAACACAAGGAACAAAGTAAATAAGTCACTGTAATAGTATGTTAGGATGTTATATGTGAAAAAGGAATCTTTGGTCAGTAGTAAGACAAAAAGCAAGGAACAAAGTAAATAAGTAACTATAGTAGTATGTTAGAATGTTATATAGTCCAGGTTATATGTGTGTCACCAAGGTAAACCTGCAAAATACTTTGTATCTAAAGGGAAAATATTTTGTTACAGAGGAGAGAAAACAGATTTGGAGGTTTAGAAACGTGGGCTGGAGCTCGAGCTCTGTTCTAATTAACTATATACGATCATCTCTGAGCCTGTCTATGTACACGTACACACACATGCATATGTGCATATGTATGTGTAGGAGCGCTAATAATGTCTATATCATACAGTAGCCATAAATCAGAGAAAATAGAAGGAATATAAGCACAGTCATGATTATCTCTAGACAAAGAACTTAAGATATATATATATATATTTTTTTCTACCAACAATACCAGTTTCCTATTGGGAACTGGCTCACTTATGAGGACATGAACAAGAAACATTCAGTGTTTATCTTGCCTTCAGGAATTGGTCGGACAGTAGAATCATTTTATTTCTGTAGAGGTTGTTTGTTCTGAGATCACTGTGGAGACAAGAACATCCAGGGTATTGCAGCCACATCCTCTCTGATTATCTTCTAGGACACTCTCTGGTGAAGTAGGTGTGGTTGTTTCTGGTGTTCGGATTCCTCCGCTTCCGCTTCCTCCTTCCTCTCCTCGTGGGTGACTTGTCAAGCGCAGTGCTGGTCCACCATATGGAGTTCTCTCAGAGTACCCCAAAGAGACATGAGACCAGTGAAGAACAATAATTTTACACACGATTTATTGGAATCCCATTTAATGTACTCTTAAAAGCAAACAAGCAAGAATAAGGAATATCAGACGTGGAGTCAGAAAGAAGTGGGCTCCCGCCCCCTGCCGCCACTCGGCTGCTTATCTGCATGGCTTTGCTTTGCAATGCATGTGTGTTCCTTAGTTCCTTCCCAGTGTCTAGAAATCAAGAAACACGAAGCCGAAAGAAAGCATCGTTCCTGTTCCTGCTCGACTCTCAACTTCCCCATTTTCGGAGAAGTGTGATTTAAGAGGGGAGCCGATAACGCCGCTCGTTTTTGAGAGTTGTGGTTTAGCCCTCCAGTTCTGTGTGTTCATGGCACGCTGTGCTAGTATCTGTCTCACTGCAAGACCCTGAGTAAGAGAGCTGTCAGTGTGACGCGCTGAAAAGGACTAGTTTATCCCTAACCTCGGGCTCCTCCGTGGTCTATTAAAAATGTTGCCCTTTCTCCCAGTGACTTTCTGTTGCTATTCTTTTGCTTGTTTAGATAAATATGGAAGTGCTGGGGAAAATGGGGAGCGTCGAACAAGACAACAATATAAAACACAAGTTTAAGTTCACTGGATATTCTTACACTTGGAAAGCATAACTTGGACCTGGGCCTCTGGAATTCAAGTACTGGTTTTATTTTATTTTTTTAAAGAAATATGTTACTATTTTAAGTTCTGCTGATGTAATAATCATAATGTTACCAGAAAGGGCCCCTGGCCCCCCCGGGTCTGTGTAGGGCCAGCAGGTTGAATGTGGGTTCTTGACTTCATGCCAGAAAAATTATACAACACAAGTCCAGGTGATTTTTATAGTAAACTTATTAAGCTGGGGCCAGTGAAACAAGAGCAGGTTTAGGATAAAAGAAGCAACAGGAGAGCCTAGGTGGGCTGCCTCAGTTCTCTAGAAACATTAGGGGAAGGAAATGAACAGAGGAAAGGGGCCTTGGTGACAGGTTCACGGGGTTAGCTGGGGACGAGCTGCCGCTGTCCACTGCTCCCTGGCTGCAGGTCTTGTTAGGACACTTCGAGTGTGGGGAATGCACACCTGTGGGGGAGGCAGGAGGGGAGGAGGACGGAGAAGGCAGGGTGTGCTCCTGGGATGGAAAGCTGCCGGCACCTTTGTTTTGATGGTTTTTAAAGACTGGGAGCTTAAGGGGAGGATTTCAATAGAATAGTCACCAGCTTTTCCAGCTGTGCCCTTTCAGGGTTGCAATCTGTGCTGATTGGTCAGCGCCAGGGCAGGGGGTTATACGTCACCGCAACTGGTCCTGGGGTCGCCCACATGGTTTTGCTGCTGTTCTGGGCCTGGGGCTGATATAGAACTGAGGCACAGACGTTACCTCTAGAGAAGTGGCCTTCTGTATCTGGTTGCAATCCCTTTGGCCAGTTTGTTCAGCTATGTGTCTCCGTTTCCCCCACCTGTTTGCTGAAGAATTTTCCTAGTTTCTTATTATCTGCCTCAATAACAGCCCATAGTTCTGGATTGTGTAGAGCAGTGCTCATTTGGAAAATTCCCTTCCATTTAAATGTGCAAATCTTAACATTTTTGTGTCCAAAGTGTCCTTCTGGTTCTTGAAGTGTGAAGCAGAGCAATGAAAAAACCCTAATCAGAGAAATGTCACCCTTGGTCTAGAAAATAAGATTGCCGTACTCTGTTTTCTTACGTGATTTACACTTGTCCTTTCGAGAACAGTCCATGCTATTGGGATGCAGAACCAATACCCAGTTTGCGTTGGTACAGCCCGTCGGGCCCACTTCTCATTGCTCCCTCAATTATTTGGAAGTCTGAATGGAACATGGACTTGAAAATAAGAATGGGGCAAAGTCATTAAAGAAGAAATTATTCAATTAAAAACATTAGGTAGCAGATTACTGCTCCTCAAATCTGAGCTAGCTTTAAAAACCAAGGATTCTGACGTACCGCCTTTGAAAACTACCACACTTTGTAAATCTTGACTTTTAACCTTTTTTTTTCTTGAGTGTCCTGCAAAGTCTTTGCCCTGCAGAATGATTATCTTGGAACAACACCTTTGTTCCCCGGATGAGCAGTAACTGGCCGTCTTCATAGTCTCTGTTACCGAGCTTCCTAAAACATGGTCCAAAGATGACCTCTAAGAACATTACATGGGAAGTTAATTAGACGTACTAGACTACAAATGAAACTCTTGAGGAGGCAGTTTCTGGTTCTTATGGCCAAGCACGGCAAGTCTATTCTACCATCTAGCTCAGTATCATATAAAATCATAAGTAAGATGAGGGAAGATTTAGATTGGAAATAGGTTTTTAACTGTGTTCTGAAGCCCAAGTGATGGTGGTTTGGTTACCTCGGTTTGCTGTGTGGACTGAGACACGGTCTAAACCCCATGGCAACGTGCAGAGCGATGCTCATCTTCAGTGCTGGGTGCTGGGAGCGTGGGCACATCAGAATTAGGTTTAATTCTTAGATTTGCCACAATTAGCTCACAAATTACTTTAAGCTTCTGAGTGTCATTTTCCTTACCTGTGGGGATAATAAGGAACTCTTCCTCACACTTTAAAGAGTACTTACCACTATGTCTGATATCATGGCTATGCACAAGAAGCAGTTTATTCGGTCAGACAGATGCCTTGGTACCATGCTGCCAAAGTCCCGAGAACTCAGCTTCTCAGTAACGTGGCTCACATCTGCCTTCCCTCGAAAAAACATTCTGTTTGTCAATCACAAGGTATGGGAAATATTCGGACTAGAATCATGGTCTTATGCAGGGTCGACATTGATGAACATGTCTCCATAGAATATTTAGCAATAAACAGGGTGATGGGACCAATTGAATTTTGGAGCTGTGTCCATTTAATCCTTTTCTTGAAAATGGATAAGGCTTAGCTAGCAAAAAAAAAAAAAAAAAAGGAAAAGAAAAAGAAGAAATAGAAAACAAAGATAGGATTTTCATTTAATTTGAATGTACCTTTTCTCAAGTATAGTTGACCATAGAATCTTTCTGTTTGAAATTTAACCACATTTCAAAGACTTATTATTCTGAAGAATATACAGTTTGTCCATAAAGTCATGGTGCACTTTTGACCAGTCACAGGAAAGTAACAAAAGACGATAGAAATGTGAAATCTGCACCAAATAAAAGGAAAACTCTCTCAGTTTCATACCTATTCAGTGCAGTTCGATGTGGGCTCAGGCACAGATTTTTTAGGGCTCCTTAGGTAGCTATCCCGTATAGCCTCTGCAGACTCGTCACTGACTGATGGCCTACCAGAATGGGGTTTCTCCACCAAACTGCTGGTTTCCTTCAACTGCTTATCCCACCGAGTAATGTTATTCCTATGTGGTGGCGCTTCGTTATAAACGTGCCAATATTCACATTGCACTTTGTCACAGATTTGAATTTAGCGAGCCACAGAACACACTGAACTTTCCTCTGTACCGTCCACATCTCGACTGGCATGGCCATGGGCTGCTCTGCTGTATACACGGTGTTATGTCATCATCTGTGCATGCGCACATGCTGCCACATCATCCTACAGAAACTGGGAGGGTTTTCCTTTTATTTGGTGCAGATTTCACATTTCTATCATCTTTTGTTGCTTTCCTGTGACTGGTCAAAAGTGCACCATGACTTTACGGACACACTGTATATAGTTTTTGTAAATGGACATAGAAACTACCATGTTTCTAAGTCCATGTAGAAAATCTGCCCCATCCGCGTTCCCCCAGGTGCTCTCAGGCTCTTCTTTAAGAGCTAATTAACAGTCATTTGAATCATTTCTGAAAGTCACCTACTAAAGAGATCACTTCCTTTTTTCCCTGCAGTGTCATGATCTTGGCGTCAATTCCCAGTGATAAAACCCTCAGAGAAAAACGTCAGCCTTCAAATGAGCTCATCACATAGGATGATACCTGGTTATTGTTGAAATCACTACAGATATATAGTCCCGGGTTGTTTTTTTAACTCCTGCAAGAGGATGAAAGTATCATTTTCAAATGACAACTAGTACTCTGAAGTTGTGTTAATTGTTTCTCACTTGACACAAAAGTCTGAAGCAGAGGCACCCAGCAAAGAAGGCATTATGAGAACAGTCAGATTAGATTTGTGAAGACAATTAAGCTCAATTCTTTATGGCTTCTCTTTATTCTTAGCTTTGAAATATTTCCTGCCCTTGAATCATTGGGATTCCTAGTAGCATTGCAGGACGAAAAAGGAGATATTTATTAAAGAAACAAACAAGAACAAAGTCATAAATCTAGCTCTGTGCTACTATGTGAAAGTAAATTGAGGACCTATAAAAGTTTACATTGTTTGGATTAGAATTTTTACAGAAAGTATCTTAGCATTTCCTTTCCTGCACACACATCTTTGCTGTCGAATTCTAATTGTTCCCAGAGGACAGGTTACAGGTAATTAAATCAACTCTCTCCAGCGAAGAATACTTTAACACAAGTTTGAGAGCCCTCCAGTTTTCACATGACCTTTGAGTGAAGCACTTGGCAATGATGTGGTTTGTTTTTGGTCCCGGTTTACATATCCAGGAGAGATACATTAGCATCTGCCTCTATAAACTCAGGTACACTTAATCATTCGCTTTCCTCCTTATACTGGGTGCTTCTTGAATTGGGGATTCTATGCAATTCTCTTTCACTTTCACCGGTAGAGCCAAATGAATGAAAGTACATAGTCTACTTCTCAGTCGTCAAGAATGAATTAACGTGGCCCTGGCTGGTTTGCTCAGCAGTAGAACATCGGCCTGGCATGGGGTAGTCTCAGTTTCAATTTCCAGCTAGGGAACGCAGGAGAAGTGCCCATCTGCTTCTCCATCCCTCCCCCTCTCCTTCCTCTCTGTCTCTCTCTTCCCCTCCCACAGCCAAGGCTCCATTGGAGTAAAGTTGGCCCCGGTGCTGAGGATGGCTCTGTGGCCTTCACCTCAGGCACTAGAATGGCTTTGGTTGCACCAGAGCAATGCCCCAGATGGGCAGAGCATCGCTCTCTCGTGGGCATGCCAGTGGATCCTGGGCACATGTGGGAGTCCGTCTGTCTGCCTCCCCGCTTCTCACCTCAGAAAAAAAAATGACTTAACATTCAGTTTGTAAACTGGGTAGAGCAAATTATTTTTCCCAAAATGCAGTGGCTACCATTATGCTTGGAAGAAACCTAGAGATGCCAGGGATGCTATTCTGGAAGCTTTATTTTTAGCAGTTTCAGCTGCAGGAGAATTTTTAAAAGGACTGGGAAAATGTGTAGGTTTACTCTTTTCCCAACTTTCTTCCCAGTTTCCTTTTCTTTTTCCTTTCGTAGACCACTGAATCTCTGGCTATCCCCCACATGTGAAGTCTTGTAATGGAAAGTGCTTAAGTCTTAACATTTCCTTGCCTGTAAACACTGTCTCATATAGGACTTTGTACACAGCAGATTTAGGGAAATACTTATTAATTAAGTAAAGTGATTCAGGCAAAGAAGTTGATCATTGGATTTGAAGTTAGAATAATCTATCTTTCTCAGATCTATTTTTTTGTGTGTGTGAAAATTAGAGCAAGTAATTGAATCTGCCTACATGTAATTTTCTTTTCTATAAAAGAAGACATTGCATTTAAATTTTGAAAATGTGTAATAAATTGCACTGTTCAATGAAACAAAGAACGTGAACTATTACTTCCTGAAATTTCATAGGTATTTGTTTAGTCATCACGTATTTGTCGAGCTTGTTTGATGGGCCAGAAACAATAAATAAGACCACCCTTACCCTAAAGAAGTTCACTGTGGGAATCTAATTCTATAATTACACACTTTATTTTCTGAGCACCAGGCTTTACTTCAGAGCGTTTCACGCATCTTAAAGGCTTCTTCTGGCTGTCCTCTCTCATGGCGCTGCCTATAATCTTTACATTTACTCTTTTTAAATTATAAAAGTAGTATATGCTGATTAGGCAGAATTAAGCAAATAAAAATGGCATGCAACTGAAAACAGTAATGTCCATGATACCACCTTTTAAAATAAATGAGATTTCAATGAGCTACTGAATTATGAAAATTCCATACTGAGTTTCGAATTCCCACACTGACATTTGACTCCTTACATATATGCATATATGAAGAACACATATATACTAAATGAACATTTTTTTAATAAAGTGTTGATAACATAATATCCACAGTATATATAAGCATACTGAAGAAAATTCTAAAATATTCTTTCCATTTTTTTATAGTACATCTTTTGGGAAGTATTATTCTCTCTCTCTCTCGTTCTCATCTTTTAGGTCTCAGAAACTCCTTCACAGCTTACTTGTTCTCTTAAACCAGCTGGACAAGGAAAAGTTTACCCGAGCTATATTGCCAATAGATATGATTTGGATTCCCTTTCTTTTTCATTCCTATTACTATTTGCCAAGATGCTACTAGAATACTAATCTCAGGCATTAGGCCACATGGGGCCTATTTGCATAAGCCCAGACATAAGGACTGGTATGTCTGAAATGTCTCACCATTGTGTATGATTCTGGAATGGCTCCTTGAGGCTGTGGAAGCAAATATCATATATTGCTGGATAATTTAGAAATAGTCAAACGTGTTTCTTGATAGAAGCATTGTAAGATAGAATAGAATGGAATAGAATAATGGGATAATATTAAAGGTCTGATGTGCTGTGCTTTCGTGACCTTGTCTTCCTTGGCCCTTCGGACAATCACTTGGCATCTTCGAAAGCAGTATGTAGACCTGCTCACTTACCCCTCCTTCAGTGACATTGTGTTATAGTAAATTTTCATCTCCGATTGGATGTGAATAGATAAATGAGAGTTCAGTTGAAAGTGTGGCACAAGCAGTAGCTGGCTAAATATTTTACGTGGCTTCAGAAATCAGCTCACTCAAAGCAGTGATATGCGATGTTTTTTATTACCTCCTCTTACCCAGTTAGAAAACAAAAAAGAACAGTCCAACTCTGAGAAAGTGGCAGCATGAGGACTGAGGCACATAGCCTTAAAAGTCGAAGAAATTCCACTTTTTCCCTGTATAACGCAGTAGTCTGATTCAGATCTGTTTCACACTTTTTTAGAAATTCATTCTGAGATTCCCAAGGGCAGCTGATTAACCAATATTCCTACTTCAGTCCATGTGAGCAGAGTGGCATGCTTCTGCAAACCCATTTCTCCTTTCCCAAATCAGCTTATAAGTCTCTATCAGGCTAACAGCGAGGATGATATTTTTAGCATTCGAGACACTGGTACAACTATCTGTGAGGCTTCCACTGCAACCCATAGTTTTCATTTTGCTGGCAGGGAAGGGTAGAGTTAGTTTAGGAGAGAAACAGTGCACACGAGTTCCCTAGAGCTAGTCCTGTCCCTGATGAAAATATTCAATAACCTTCTCTAAACTGTCCCACTGATCACTACAATGACTTGGTGACATTGTAAGTATGTGACATGTTACTACGCTAGCCTGTGTGTCAGACACATGCTTTTCACTGGATTCAACCAAGTGGGATCCATATTTTCACACCTTTTCAGGTTTCACATGAATTATGCAACAAAGAATACCAACAATAATGCAAGTTTTATTTGGGTAACACCCATCAGGATGACACAATAATGGCAATAAATACAATTAGTGTTTATTGATGCTGATTATATGTCAGGCATTCTAATGAACACTTTAAACATCACCTTATTTGATCTTCATACTAACACCATACAATAGGGACTGTCATGCTCTTTTATCCATTGAGAAAACGGAGCTTAGAAGGGGAATGTATTGTCCAAATTCAATGGTAAATTTATCTAATCCAAATGCTTGAATTCTAAAGTGATTTCTCCCATACATTCCAGTAATGTGTGTGTGTGTGTGTATCTTATGTTCAGAATGTCCTATTGATTTCTTCATATACAGTTTGGGAGGTACACATAATGTCAACATCGATCTTATCTACACATTACAGGTAAACATATGCATATAGCAACTTTACTTTTCATATGAAGAGAAACAAATCAGATATGTGAAATTTTATAGTAACTTTCTTTTTCTGACTAAAAGGTAATCAATTGCAATGTTATCTCTACAAAAAGAAAGTGGGTATTTTTAATCATCAAGCTCTTCTAGTTTATGATATTAATCATTTCTATATTTCCATTTAGCCGTTCAATCTGTGGAGTCCAATGTCATGGGGCTTCAGAGATAATAAAACAATTCTGTGTCTTAAATTACTTCTCATTCCCCCAGCATGTAATGGAAATTGTCACATTGCTTCCTACTAAACTATTTTGTTGACAAAATCTTCCAGCAGAAATAATTGGCTTGACATTTATACATGGGATTTAGTTCAGGTATTAAAGAAAGAGTTATTGTACTTCCTTTCGTAAGAAATTCATCAAAATATGTTTATTTGTAGAGAATTTTCTTCTCTGTCCAATTTTCACTTTTAAGATGGAGAAGCAAAAGCCTGATTCTGTGATGAAAATTCGCTTTGCTTAAAATTCATATTAGGTTAGAATGGGACTGAATTTACATGTAATAGTGAATTACACAATGATTGACCAGGTGCGTCATTTTCAAGAGCAATAATTGAGTGAGCTTTCACGGTTCACATTTTAATGGTATATCTGATTTGCCCAGGTAGGATCTCAAAATCAGGGCTTTCTGCAGAAACAATAGAAACTGTCATTAAAGTTGTGAAAGTAGAAAAGTTAGATGAAAAAATTTAATAATAAATGTTCTTTATCTCATTTTTCTTCTTTTTTAAAAACATGCTCTTAATTTTTTTGAACAATATTTTGTTTCAAAAAAAGAAACTGTCAAAATCATTATTTTTGCTCCTTGAGTTGTAGATGATAAAAGACAAACTGACAATAGTTCACCAGAAATAATTCAAAATGCTTTAAAATGCTTCTACTTTTTTGGGTGAATGATAGGTTCTGTGCACTAAGAACAAAATTAGATAACTGATTGTAATAAAAAACAGCACAGTGAGGCTCATAACTCTCTATCTGCCTCTCTCTAGTTCTTACTCAGAACCCATCCCTACTGTCATCCGGCCCTGGAACCTGAAAGAAGCCAGGTTCATGGGGAATTACGCTGCCCAACGATTCAGTGTCAGCAATGACCCCATTCTCCCAGTCATTCCTATAACTCACCTTTCCAGCATGTAATTCTTCTGTAACTATAAACTCCTGGTTCTGGAGCTAACTCCCAGATTCCAGAGTAGGGGGTCTCATTCTGTTACCAACTAACTATTGGACATCACAGATTCAGTGGCTTACAATTATCTTGAATTATTGCTAAATAAAACCACTACCTTTCCCTTTTTTTTTTTTTACCCTACTATGCTCCTTTATTCTTATCATTTTTTTTTCTTTTTATTTTTCTGAAGCTGGAAACGGGGAGAGACAGTCAGACAGACTCCCGCATGCATCCGACCGGGATCCACCCGGTACGCCCACCAGGGGTGACGCTCTGCCCACCAGGGGGCGAAGCTCTCCCCCTCCGGGGCGTCGCTCTGTTGCGACCAGAGCCGCTCTAGCACCTGGGCAGAGGCCAAGGAGCCATCCCCAGCGCCCGGGCCATCTTTGCTCCAATGGAGCCTTGGCTGCGGGAGGGGAAGAGAGAGACAGAGAGGAAGGAGGGAGTGGGGGTGGAGAAGCAAATGGGCGCTTCTCCTATGTGCCCTGGCCGGGAATCGAACCCGGTTCCCCCGCACGCCAGGCCGATGCTCTACCGCTGAGCCAACCGGCCAGGGCCATATTCTTATCATTTTTGACTTCCTCGTTGCCTACTCTTTGTTTTGGTTAGATGTTGACTCCCTTTTATGTCTCAGCATCTTCTAGTTTCACAAACTAGGAATCTGAGAGTTCTGTTCAACTTCTCTCCCTTTATGACATCTCCAATCACCTGCATAAAATAAAGGACCAGGTCCTGTCCATTCTACAGGTGACTAAACATCTACCAAGACTTTGCCCAATTTTCATGATCACAGAAACTGCATCAGATAACACTTTTCCAACTTTTGTAAAAGACTATCCCCCTTTCAGCATTCGCACTTTTAGTTAGCTTGATCTTCTCACACTTCTCAAAGTGGTCAGCCTGGAATGGAAATAAATGTATTCTACTGCTTTAATCAATTTAAAGATCTCTCCTTTCTTGAACTCATTCTTTGCATATAGAATTCATATGTCTACATTATCTCTAATTGGATGCCCTCTAATAGTTCCTTATAATTAGTAGCTGGGAAGTTCAGACTCTTAGAAGTGTACAGGTTTAGTAACATGACAACAGCTTCTTTCTTAACAAGACTGACACCAAAAATGCTGTCCCTTGATTTACCTATGGCACAATGTTCTAACCCTCATCTCTTATTTTCCACTGTTTTCTGAGTCATCCCTTGCTTAGCCAAGGTTCTGTAGCTGTTGATTATTCAGCCATACACTCATAATTTCATTCTCCACCTATTTAGTTTCTTAAGAATTTATTTTTATTAAATTTAATGGGATGACATTGGTCGATAGGATTGTATAGATTTCAGGTATATATCTCTACAGTATTTGATCTGTATATTGTGATGTGTGCCCATCACCCAAAGTCAAACCGTCTTCTATCACCATATATTTGGCCCTCTTTACCCCCAGCCACCTCCCAACTCCTTTCTCTGGTAACCATGATACTATTGTCTATGTCTATGAGTCTCTCTTTTATACCCAACATATGAGAGAAATCATGTAGTTCTTTGCTTTTTCCAGTTGACTTGTTTTGCGTAACATAATACTCTAAAGATTCATCCATGTTGTGTCAAATGGCAATATTTCATCTTTTCTTATGGCTGAGTAGTTGTCCATTGTATACATGTCCTACATCTCTATATCCAACCTTCTATGGAGGGACACCTTGGTTGTGTCCATGTCTCCATGCATTGTTCAAAACGTGCTGCAGTGAATATAGGGGTGCATATATCTCTGTGTTTTCTTCTTAGTCCTCTCAAGTTAATCTCCTAAATCCTTTTTTCCCACTATCTGCTTTACTACAGTTCTAAAAATTTAAAAATACATGCACACACACACAAACCTGCTGGACCATTAAATGTAACACCAATAGAAATAATATAAGAACAAAATTGATGTGATAAATATCTTTCTTCTTTCAAGCTCTCATATAAAATAATTCTGTCTCTTGTTTTCTCTCTTTCTCTCTCTCTCTCTCCTTCCCTCTCCCTCCCTTTCTCCTTTTCCTTTAATTCTGTGCATTTTGTAACTTTCTCTATCAAGGGAGTTTCAGATGCCATCTCTAAAGAAATAACTTCTTGGCTTCATTCCGGTAATCAAACTCTAGACCTTTAATCAAGAATACAGAGTATCCTTTCCTAGAATGCTAAAAATAAAGCTTTTTTTCTCTCACCTTTTAAAAATATTGTTGGTGCAAGAAGTTTTCACTTTTAGATAAGATGAGCTAAAGATTAGCCAGCTCATCTTGCTCACTGATGACTAATAAAAATTCTAGAGAAACATACAGAAGCTTCCAGAAGGCTGTTCAGTAAATGAGAGCAGGCAGATAGGGTAGGGAAATCAAACATTAAAAAACGGCCATGAGTGGTAAACTTACTATTTGTCTTTTTGGTCTGTTTGTTATTGCAATTTTGTTTTGCCATATTTTTGTATGTGTGTGTTTTGCTCATTTGTTTTCTCCTCCTATATGTTGTTGATTATACATATAGATGATGATTATACATATACATATGATGGACATAGACAGAAAAAATTCTAAGAAAGAACAGTTTCTCCAGACAGAGAACAAGATGGCGGTGTGAAAGGGTGCCGACTGTAGCTCTGTTGACTCTTCTAGCACCACACTGGGCTAACCCAGTAACAATCTAAAGTTTTATAGTGGCAGCAACAGAAGCAGGGGTTGTTGCACAGACTTGGTGTTTTAAACTAATATTGACTGAGTTGTGGGGCATGTGTCATGGGGATTATCAGCTTCAAGTTTAAAACCAAAGCGGCAGGAAAGGAGCCAGTGGGAATTCAAGAGACTGGAGATTACATAGAGGAAGGCAACAAAGATAACTTTAAACCTACACATGAGGCTTTGGGCTCCTCCCTGCACTGCTCACATATGGAACTGGTCAGAATAAATAATATAAAAGTTATGAAGACTGAGAAAAAAGTAAAGTGTGAATCACTGTTAGGCTCCAGAATGAACTCATCAGACATAGCTGAACTGCACAACATGGCTTTGAAAACTAAACTATGATTAGAACCACAGTTCAAAATAATGGTGATGGACAAAGACTTGTCTTGGGGGTGAACACACAATATGGTATACAGAGATGTGTTGTAGAATTGGCACCTGAAACCCGTAGAATTATATTAAACAATGTCACCCCAATAAATTCAATGAAAAAAAAAAGTAAGTCAGGACTTGTGGTCTGAACCAGATCAGTTTGATTGTGTGCTTTGAAAACAGTTCTCTAAGAAATATTTACGAAATCCAAAGCTTCATAACAACTTGAGAGGATCCATCATTCTCATGCTTAATGGACATATAGATTTGTCAATACAATAGAATCTTAAAGAACAGAAACTTTAGAACTGGAAAACCACAATAATATAAATTATAAAATTACCTAATGGTTGAAAAAGTAAGTAGGGAACACATGGGAAGATAGGTCAATAGTAATCATAATTGGAACAACAAAGAGAGAATAGATTCAAACAAATTGAACACGAGAAGTGTCAAAAGGACTGCAATCAGTTGGGGGGAGGGGGTCACACTGGGTGAGGGAGGTGTAGGGGTTGAGCAAAAAAAAAAAAGGACAAGAAGAAACCAGTGTGGACCCAGTGTGGTGATGCTCTGGGTTGGGGGTGGAGGAGGGTGTGGGGAGGTAAATGGTGATGGACGAAGGCTTGACTTGTAGGGGATAGTGAACACACAATACGGTGTACAGAGCTATTTGTAGGATTGGGCACCTGATACCTGTATAATTATGTTAACCAGTGTCGCCCCAGCAAATTAAATCAAGAAAAGAAAAATATCAAAAGGCCTAACATTCATGTCATTGGAGACACAATGAGAAGGAAAAAAGACTAGCTATTTGACACAATATTTAAATTAATAACAGCTGAATACATCTCGAATTTGGGAAAGCCCACAAATTTTAAAATTTAAGATAATTTGTCATTCATAGAAATGTTTCTTTAAAAAAATAAAGCAAAGAAGCCTAATCAGAGGGACACAACATTAAAAAGAGGGAAATCTGACACCTTAGGGATGAATAGAGCAACAACAATGGCAGAGATCTGTGTAACTAGAAGGCGATGTTTTGCCTCTCGCAATTTTAAAAGATGTATGATTTTTGGATATGAAATTTTATTTTATCCTCTGTTCCTACACATATCTATAAACACGCATGCACATATCTTGCACAATTTTTATGGAAATATATACCAATAATACGATTACTATAATTATAAAATATTCTTACAGATACAGAAGCATTGGGATCATAGTAGTATCTTTGATGGTTCCAAGAATAGAAGGAATATTATATTTCAGGAGAAAACAAAGACCATTCTCTTCACTTTATATATTTATCAAGGGGAAAATCTTATGTTTATTTTCAACCTAACTTCAAAATTCAGAAGACAAAAATATGCAAAGTCAGTGAGGCAACCCAGTGCATTAGACTGAAGAGGTCCAACTCCCAAGGTTGATCCTCTGTCACAACCACCATTTAAACTGAGGAAAAC
The DNA here is from genome assembly GCF_036850995.1 of Saccopteryx leptura. NCBI lineage: Eukaryota > Metazoa > Chordata > Mammalia > Chiroptera > Emballonuridae > Saccopteryx > Saccopteryx leptura. Next base: position 14,306,725 of record NC_089511.1, on the reverse strand, counting down.
CCAGATTTTCATAGACACACTCCCAAGGTACAGTGGGTGTTCATTCGAGCAGCTGTAATACAGTCTTTTCCAGGGAAAACTTTGTCAGAAATGACAGTGTGCCTGGAATAACTGGCTTAAAATAAGAGCTGTACATGCATGGTTTTCTCTATTTCCCCACTGAACTGTAAACTGATTAATTAGGGGAGTCTCATCTTCACCTCTCTAAACCTTGACTTTTCTGTTGGAGATGAAAATATTCAGTTGTTCATAAATTTATTCCACAAATATTTATTGAGTACTACTTATGTGTTAGCAATTGGAATAGGCATCTTGAGTGATTTTGCTTAAGGAGCATAGTGAAAATTCATGAATATTTTAATGAAAGTCATAATACTTGGGTTCTAGCTTTGACTAGGTCATGGCTTAGCTTTGTGATTTCAAAATGCAGGTTTCACTTCTCTGTTCATCTGCTCTGCTTATTAGAGTAGACAGTTAAACTAGAAGGACAGATTAGGCCCATTTGAATGCTAACATTCTACTGTGAGGCTAATACTTATTATATAATTAAATTTCCATGTACTTCTCGGATCAGTACTTTAACTAGTACATTTGTTTCTAGGTGGGGAAAATTTCACTGAGGCTAGTGTTTTCTAGAGGCCATTATCTTTTCTGAAGCATATGTTCATTTAATTCACAAAACATTTTTTTTTTACCACAAGGAATCGGAACTTCTGCATCTTCCCTCTATAACTTCAATTTGATTCAGTATAAGAGATTAACATTCTCCCTGGCCTTACCTGCTATCCTGTCTTATGATGGCCAAACACTTGATTCCAAAAAAAGGCTTTCTTCCTGAGGCTGCATTTATTTATTGTTTCACTCGTCTTTGTAGGAAGCAGTAATATCATCACTGTGAATCTAGACCTCCTGTCATAACCAGGGCTCTCCTGGTAATCACTTCAATGTACTTGGAAACTCTGCGAGGCAGTCTGCTAGTAAATTATGTAGACATCTCTATGTTTCATTTTCTTTGGACAGTTAATTTATGTGGACCATAAGTGTAAATCTTTCACAGGTGTAACTACTTTTAGTCCAAGGCTGTATGGGATATTTACAGCTCTAGCAAAGCCCTGTTTGTCTTTCTTTCTGGCGTAGGAGCTGAGCAGACGGGTTAATAGCCATGCTGGCCAGTCCGCATTCAATTTGGTCTCTGCCGTAAGGTCCATCAAGCAGGAAGGCCATTCTAGCATATTGGTGTTCCAGGAAAGAGCAGATTCATGCTTTTTCTTGCATGTCAACAGATTGTGTCAAGGAAGACAAGAACGTTTCTAAAGGCCACTCTGAGGCGTGCACTATCAAAATGTGAAAGATCCTCTACTGTCTTTATAAGGTCAGACTTTAGTATGAGACATGCTGTGATTGGAAAAATAGACGCGAGGCATTAGAGACATGATACTAAAAGGAAAAGGAATACAACACTACAATTTGATCACAGTTGTCCAGGGTATATCTCAATATGCCAAAAGCCATAACTAGAGCTCCTAACCATCAGAACCGAGTGGCTGATTTTAGGAGGAAAATGCACACGGATATTCAATTCCAGCGCCCTTTGGACACTCGTAGCCAAGCAGACATCAGTCATAGCTCTCAGAGATCTGCATACACAAGGAAGTAACAACATGGCCAAACAGTGAGCCGAATCAATCGTTCAACTCAGGAGGAGGAGGAGTTGTCATAGGAACTGTTTCTCCAGTTCCTTGGTGTCAGGGACAGCATCCCTGACAGAGAATGGGACATCTGATACCTTTTTGATTGACTTCCTGGACCTTATTTCAGGAAACCTTATCCCTGCTACCTTCCATTGATGGAGTCCAGTCAGTGGGATGCTGGTGTCCTTTATTAAAACAGAATTCTAATTCAACAACCTAAGTCAATTGGATTGGAGTGGGGGGACATAATTCAAGCTGACACAGTCAGAATCTTTTACCAGTAATTTCACAATTGGAACCATGTAAGGTGACTTCTTTCTTCAAGTGGCGAGATATTTAACATGTAAGCTGGGGATGTATGTGAGTATAAATTGGCCAATATGGAACAAAAAAGCAAAGAATGTAAATTTGAACAGAGTGAAACAAAACTGTTAAGAAGGCAGCAAGGACAGACACCAGAGAAGGATTCCTCATGACATTGAAATCCCTGATTCCGGTTTACTTTTTAACACAAAAGTCTGGGTTCTACAGAACATTCTGTATCCTTATAATACATTTTGCACAGTTTGTTAACTTAATCTCTTAGCTGCAGGAAGTGTGTCCTACAGGCACCCAAGAGAGACAGAGAGAGGAAGAGTAGGATGGATCTCAATTCATCAGTTTTGTCAATGGGAGTTAATGTTGGGCTTGCCACATAGCCGGGGAGATAGCAGCATATATCGAGGATCTAAATCTGGATTGGTGATAAACAACACCAGCTCAAAATACATTTGTTTATGGACCATCTAATCTGAACTGGAGGCTTATTTTAAAGGTTGGAGTGTCTAAAAATCTCTTTAGGACTAAGAGGGAAATGAAGACTTTTCATAGACACATGATTCTGCACAGAAATGAAGGAGGGATGCTTATAAAATTGTCTGTTAAAAGGAGTAGTTCTTTCTTGGCCCTGTAGTGTTCCATTGGGTAAATGTACCACCGCTTTTTTATCCACTCATCTATTGATGGGCACTTGGGTTGCTTCCAGATCTTGGCTATTGCAAATAATGCTGCAGTGAACAAAGGGGTGCATATATTGCTTGAATGAGTGTTTCAGGGTTCTTCTGGAGGGTAGGGGAGGTGGAGGTGGGTACAGAGGGAATGGTTATGGACAGAGACTTGACTCGCAGTGGTGGACACACAGTGCAACGCACAGAGATGTTTTGGAGAATCGTGCATCTAAAACCTGTATAATTATGTGAACCAGTGTGGCCTCAATTAAAAGAAAAAGGGGAGTAGTAAGAAACTCTGTGAGTTTTCTAGGGTTTCTTTAACAAAACACCACAAAGCAGGTGGCTTGAACAACAGACGTTTGTTTATATTCTCACAGTTCTGGAAGCCAGGCATCCAGGATCATGCAGGTCCCGGCAGAGCTGGTTCTTCAGAGGCCCGTGCCTTTGGCCTGCTCCCAGCACTCTGCTGGTGCTCTCTGGCCTGGAAGCATCACTCCAGCCTCTGCCTTCCTCTGCACTGGACGCTTTCCCTGTGTGTGCATCTACGTGCACATCTTTATCCTTTCCATAAGGACATCAGTTGAATTGGTTTAGGGCCCACCCTAATGACTTCATCTTAACATAACTATATCTGCAATGACCCTATTTCCAAAAAGTGCACATTCCGAAGGACTAGGGAGTAGGATTTCAACATGCATTTCTGGGGGGACATAATTGAACCCCTAAGAGGGTGTTTTGTAGATGGATAGTCTCTCCCCTCAACTATTTACTTAAAACTTGATTTCATAAAGTTGTTCTTTGGGCTCAGGGAGACTGACCATGAAGAAGATGAATAGGCCCTGGCGGGTTGGCTCAGTGATAGAGCGTCGGCCTGGTGTGCAGGAGTCCCGGGTTCGATTCCCGGCCAGGGCACACAGGAGAAGCGCCCATCTGCTTCCCCACCCCTCTCCCTCTCCTTCCTCTCTGTCTCTCTCTTCCCCTCCTGCAGCCAAGGCTCCATTGGAGCAAAGGTGGCCCGGGCGCTAGGGGTGGCTCTGTAGCCTCTGCCTCAGGCGCTAGAATGGCTCTGGATTCAACAGAGCAACGCCCCAGATGGGCAGAGCATCACCCCTTGGTGGGCATGCCGGGTGGATCCTGGTCGGGCGCATGTGGGATTCTGTCTGACTGCCTCCCCGTTTCCAACTTCAGAAAAATACAACAACAACAACAAAAAAAAAAAAAAGAAGAAGAAGAAGAAGAAGATAAATATCACCTACATCCCTTCCCTGCTATCCCAGGCCCTCATCTTCCAGTTTCCTTCTCTTTCTCCCTTTTTCCTTCCCTCCAGGTTCCTGCCGTCTCTCACGACATGTCTGTACTGAGATAGCTTTTACTGGCTCATTTGTACTTGGGGAGGAAGTTTTGCTGACGACATCACTTCCATCTTTTCTGGATGATTAAATTTCTCTTATATTCTGACCAGGCCATAAATCCTGCATTACAGTTAGGCAATTGTGAAATTGGTCTGTTCACATCTTTTGTCGAAGAATAAACCAATCTGTAAATTTTACTGGGAAGAGAGTCTGTCTCATAAATATCTTTTACAAACATCATAAACAGCTTTGTTAGGAAAGAACCACTTTTAATTTATTATGTTTATCCTATGTCATTTTTTTTCTCTTTGAACAAGATATTTAAGCTCTCTTCTGGCTGACGTACTCATTTAATATGAACTTTGAAAGTGCTGAGTCAGCACAGAGCCTATGGATTCCTACATTGTGTCTTTCCTGTACAAATGTCATTATGCATGAAACTTATTATTAGAAGACCCGCACCACTTCCTATATACAGTGTGTCCGTAAAGTCATGGTGCACTTTTGACTGGTCACAGGAAAGCAACAAAGACGAGTGAAATCTGCACCAAATAAAAGGAAAACTCTCCCAGTTTCATACCTATTCAGTGCAGTTCGATGTGGGCTCACGCACAGATTTTTTAGGGCTCCTTAGGTAGCTATCCCATATAGTCTCTACAGACTCGTCACTGACTGACGGCCTACCAGAACGGGGTTTCTCCACCAAACTGCCGGTTTCTTCAACTGCTTATCCCACTGAGTAATGTTATTCTTATGTGGTAGCGCTTCGTTATAAACGCACCAATATTCACGTTGCACTTTGGTCACAGATTCGAATTTAGTGAGCCACAGAACACACTGAACTTTCCTCTGTACCGTCCACATCTCGACTGGCATGGCTGTGCGCTGCTCTGCTGTATACACGGTGTTACGTCATCATCTGCGCATGCGCACATGCTGCCACCTCATCCTATAGAAACTGGGAGCGTTTTCCTTTTATTTGATGATTTCACATTTCTGTCGTCTTTTGTTGCTTTCCTGTGACCAGTCAAACGTGCACCATGACTTTATGGACACACTGTTTATTAAACAAAACAGGCATTAGGAACTGATCATGAAAGGGAAATGCAGGGAACTCAGTTCAGGGTCAAAGTGAAGCTCTTTTTACGGTCACATTTCTCAACTTCTCTCTTTGTGTTCCCTAAAACCTGACTCCTTGATTTGCCTGACACTTTGGGTTCTGTGCATTTCTCTGTGATCTAGAGATCAGTAGCCTTTGTCTTTGGACTTTTGATCATATCATTGACAAACAGGCGTGTCTCTGCATGGGTTCCTATGCATCACCCTTGATTAGCACCTCCACGAATACTTCATACCCTTTTAGTGTTCAGCCAAGTGTTGCATAGATACTATAAAGAAGACATTTGTATGCATTTCAGATTATTAAAAAGATATTATGAGTGAGGGTTATTCAGGAATAATAGAACATTCTCTTCACAACCATATGTGGTAATTAAGAACCCATTAGTCCTATAGCCCTATTATTGCCTATGTGGAGCAAACATATTTCATTTTTATAACTCCATAGACAGTTTAATGAGCATTTTATCTGTTAGGTTTCAATTTCTAGGAGAGACATAACCTCTATGGTTCTCTCCTATGTCATAATGTCTCAGTTTACTTTGCTCGTTTGAGAAGTAAAAATAATTTCTCAAACTCTATGTAGAGCTTTTTAATAAATGTCCAAAATTGAATCTGTGCCTGTGTCACAAATGCCTTCCTGTTGTCATTGTGGATGTTCATTATTATTTGGGTTGGAATGGGCAAGAGAACAGAAGAAAAGAAATATATTCTTTACTCAGAAAAGGCCCCCTGGAGTTATTAAATCTGTTGGAAATGTTTCTAGATAATGAGATGTCATCTTACCCTGTCTCTTTGAATCAAAATTGAATTGAGTTTTGAAAGAGAAATGAGGTGGTCATGTGTCAGAACCCACAGGCTTTTATCATGGGTATTATTGACTACTGTACATATATGATCTTTAAAATACCTGTATATGTTCTTAACATTGCAGTTTATTGAGGGAAGTTTAAAGAAAAACTTTGATTTTTTTTAATACCAGGAATAATGTACTTTGAACTAAGGAAATCCTACTTTATCAAATGATACAGTTTGTTGTGGGGAAAAGAAAAAGAGTGGTGGGTTGGGATCAGAAGTCTTGGTTTTCATGTACTTCTGTATTACAAATGAGATGTTCTAAGTTCATTGGAACCCAGAAAAAATCCCAAGGCCATAAAGGAAGTTGATTACAGAACAATTACCAAAAAAACAAGGTTTCTGAGTCCTACTCAGTTATACAGTGTGTCCGTAAAGTCATGGTGCACTTTCGACCGGTCACAGGAAAGCAACAAAAGACGATAGAAATGTGAAATCTGCACCAAAGAGAAGGAAAACTCTCCCAGATTTATACCTATTCAGTTCAGTTCGATGTGGGCTCACACACAGATTTTTTAGGGCTCCTTAGGTAGCTATCTCGTATAGCCTCTACATACTCGTCACTGACTGATGGCCTACCAGAACGGGGTTTCTCCACCAAACTGCTGGTTTCCTTCAACTGCTTATCCCACCCACCGAGTAATGTTATTCTTATGTGGTGGCACTTCATTATAAATGCACCGATATTCACATTGCACTTTGGTCACGGATTCGAATTTAGCGAGCCACAGAACACACTGAACTTTCCTCTGTACCGTCCACATCTCGACTGGCATGGTCATGGGCTGCTCCGCTGTATACACGGTGTTACATCATCATCTGCACATGCGCACATGCTGCCACATCATCCTATAGAAACTGGGAGGGTTTTCCTTTTATTTGGTGCACATTTATTTATTTCACATTTTTATCGCCTTTTGTTGCTTTCCTGTGACTGGTCAAAAGTGCACCATGACTTTATGGACACACTGTATATTCAACATGGCCTTCCCTGGATGTATTTGGTCACAGTTTTTAAAAAAATAAATGTAGTTTATTTAATGAGACAATATTAGATAAATAAATTCTTAGGCCAAGGGAATCACTCAAATTGAAGAGAGACATAATTTTATAAAAATATAAACTCCAAGTCTGTGTTGTATAAGAACTCTGAAGGCTGTAAGGTAAATTCAGCTGTAGTCACTCAGGAATATGACTGTTGTAGAGAGAGACACGATTTGTTCTACTTTATGATCTATTACCCCTTAAAGGAAGCTTAGTGACATTCCTTCTATGAGAAGAGCAAAAGATACTATGGATGTAGGTAAATAGATTTTGAGCCAAAAATTTTTAATGTTCTATAATCGGGATCCTGTTTTGTTCTGTTTGTGTTTATTTATTTTGATTTATTTTTATTTCTACCATTAAACTGGTTTTTGCCCACTTAAAATTTATATAAAACTATAAAACAAATGAATAGATGTAAAATTAGTTAATTACTATTTCTTAAGTGCTTTCCGTATGGTAGGAATTATGCTGGCTATCTTTATATGTCTTTCCCATTAATTCCTAACAGCAACACTCAATTTGAATTGCTTTAGTCACAGTTAATAAGAAAAATATTGAAGTTATGACCTCTATATACCAAATTCAGAGTGGTATTCCAAAAAAAATACATAAATGGTTAAAAAGTGACTTAAGAAAAATCAATGATCTTTACTTACATTTTTAAACATTTATGGAATCTCTCTTTTTGTATTGACCTGCAACCACCTTAATAAATGTGTTTTAATTCTATAGTTTGATTCTATTTCAACTGAAGAAGAAGTTTTGAGGATTTCTTAGATCGTTAAATTGTGACAGGCAAGAAATATTAAAATAATCAATTTCAAATACAATTTCATAAACAACAAAGTTAGTGAAGAAAAAAATCCATAAATATTTAAACTTGAAAGACGCTTTGTTACTGATAATGAAATATTATGTCAGGTCTCACTTACTCCATAGCTCAAATTTACTGGAGCAGATGTTGTATAAGCCTATTAGGGACAATATCATCCTAATCATTTTGTTTATCAGGAAGGCTCCAGGTGCTTGACTGTAACCATAGTAATGTCCTCAAAAAATATGTCTTATTTCTACAGAAACACAGACAGTAAAGCAAGGGAAATGAACTTTGATACTATGTTAAATGTAATAACTGTACATGTTGAGCTTTCCTGACAAAGGATTTGTATTACATTTATTCAGGCTTTTTCCAAATTTTATGATGTCTGGTGAACCCCACCCTGTGATAAGCAGTAGTGACCAAAGGATGAATGAAGCACGAACCCCTTTCTTGAGGGAACTTGCAACCTATTGAGGTAGATACTCTTTGAAGTGTTGATTTATAACACATGAAGATAAGTGTTGAATAAAATTATATAATACCAGAGGAGGAAATAATATTTTAATAGAAGAACCACGGAAATACATTTTAACATTTATTTAGCTTGTACTGTATGCCAGTATTTTAAACAATTTATACTGTAACTCATGTATTCCAAACTAAATTCCAGTGATAGGAACTTTGCATAAATGATCTCTTTAATTCACACATATTTATAACACTTGTACAATAATTAACCTCATTTTGCACATGAGGACTTCAAGGGTTAGAGCAATTTAGTTGTCTAATGTCGCGCAGTGGATTGCACCGTGAAAATGGGTGTTTTGAAGGAGTTTGATGAAGGAGCCAGGAAGTATGGGTAAGATCAGGAACACAACAGGCATCGTGTTGTACCGCCGGGTTACCTAGAGTAGGAGCTGAAGGCACCTGGACAGGTAGCTGATGGGGAGATGCCCCGGATTACCTAGAGTAGGAGCTGGAGGCACCTGGAGAGGTAGCTGATGGGAGATGCCCCTGGTTACCTAGAGTAGGAGCTGAAGGCCCCTGGACAGGTAGCTGATGGGGAGATGCCCCGGGTTACCTAGAGTAGGAGCTGAAGGCCCCTGGACAGGTAGCTGATGGGGAGATGCCCCGGGTTACCTAGAGTAGGAGCTGAAGGCCCCTGGACAGGTAGCTGATGAGGAGATGCCCCGGGTTACCTAGAGTAGGAGCTGAAGGCCCCTGGACAGGTAGCTGATGGGGAGATGCCCCTGGGAGGGGATATGGTTGTCGGTAGAGGGTCATTGCCAAATCACAGGACCCGTGAGGAAGGGAGTCAGGACAGATAAAGATATCAGCATTTCTCTTCCCTGGCCTACGATCTACTGCGGGGACCTTCACTTGCTCAAACCACCTGGAAGCCAGAAGTAAAGAAAAGCCTAAGTAATCCTAAGTCGAGTAGAGATTGGCTGAGAGTTTATATGAGATGAGATCATTGTAAACACACGAAGGAGTGAAAAGGAGTACACACTGAGTCTAGATACAAAGGACAAGTCAGTCAGGGATGATAACATATCATGATAAATGTATAATATTAAAACACACAGGATGCTATGGGGAAAAGGGAAGGACTTAATATCTTACAAATACCATCCCATTGAATCCTCGCCACTATTCTATGACGGGGTTATTTTTACTGACATTTTCACATGAGTCATATGAGACTTGGAAATATTAAGTAACTTACCCAAAATCTGATAGCATATAATTGTCACAGTCATATCTGATTCCAAGTCTATGTTCAATTTTCTGTTGTAAAAAATACTTCCCTTTGCATCAGGCAACAATGACAGGTGACAGGTGATTTGTCAATACCCAGGAAGCTGGGGTAGACTATGACATGGTTTTTAATAGGTCATAATATTTTCCCTATTAGGTACTTGACTGTGTTCCAAACTTGTGTTCAGTTATTGACATTTTCTGAAGAAAAAAAAAAGGGAGAATGATGTCCAATCTAATGCAGGTTTCACCAAAGATATAGGCACTTATGATCCATCCTGCTCATAGAGTTTTATAGCCCACCATCTATCTGCTATGCTCAGTCCTCATATTAGAAGTTATTTATGTTCCCGGCACATCATATAGTATCCACTACGATCATACAAACCTGCATAAACTTTTCTTTTTTTTTTTTTGCTTTCTATACTTTCATTGTTCATAAAATATCCTCCACTTTTTCTAAACAAAAGAGTGAATATAACTCTTCTTAGGGATAATTTTCCGACATCAAATATGAATGAGTATCTCACAACTAATATTCAACCCACATTATGAAATAGAGTACATAGAGCTTGGATATTTGTTATTTCTTGGTGTGTCTCTCTACTCAATCATGAGATTGTATTCCTGTCATTTAATCTTTGAAACCTTTGAAGATAGAACAATAGGAGCTGCTGTCCTGTAGTTAACACTCTGAGAGAACACATGTGCCTTAATGCTATTTGACTTTTGTTTTAATTTTGCAAAGTATAATTAACTACAGTAGAATAAAAACTGCAGTAGTAAAAGATTAAAGATTGGAGAAATACATGACATTTTATTTAGCACCTACTATGTGCCAGATGATACTATTGTCAAAATTATGGATTAGATATGATTCAGAATACAAGAAATGCAACTACTATATATGTTGTTTTCTTTTTCATTTTCTAAATAATTAATCCAGTTTCCTTTTCATTGTGTCAAAAGTGTACGTCCTCAGACAGGAATAAATGATTTCAAAGAGACTATGAAGTTTTTTTGAGGCTGCTCCTTTTAATGTAAAATTTATTATCATATTTCTTAGCATTGCTTTTATTTTTACATTTGAGAATTCCCCAAGGTCATAGTATTCTGTCTTCTTGTTTATAATAGATATTAAGTGTGAGTTTCTTCACCAAATATTACCGATAATTTTTAGAAATATTACCATTTGATGTCATGCCCCTAACTTTCACTCATTGGCCTTTTCTCCCTTTGGTTTGGCGTCTCATTTTAACCATGATTTTTTTTATTTTTATTTTTTACAGAGCCAGAGAGCCAGAGAGAGGGATAGATAGGGACAGACAGACAGGAAAGGAGAGAGATGAGAAGCATCAATCATTAGTTTTTCGTTGTGACACCTTATTTGTTCATTGATTGCTTTCTCATATGTGCCTTGACCGTGGGGCTTCAGCAGATCGAATAACCCCTTGCTCTAGCCAGCGACCTTGGGTCCAAGTTGCTGAGCTTCTTTTTTTTTTTTTTGTATTTTTCTGAAGCTGGAAACGGGAGAGACAGACAGACTCCCGCATGCGCCCAACCGGGATCCACCCGGCACGCCCACCAGGGGGCGACACTCTGCCCACCAGGGGGTAATGCTCTTCCCTTCCAGGGCGTCGCTCTGTCACGACCAGAGCCACTCTAGCGCCTGGGGCAGAGGCCAAGGAGCCATCCCCAGCGCCCAGGCCATCTTTGCTCCAATGGAGCCTCGGCTGCGGGAGGGGAAGAGAGAGAGACAGAGAGGAAGGAGAGGGGGAGGGGTGGAGAAGCAGATGGGCACTTCTCTTGTGTGCCCTGGCGGGAATCGAACCCGGTACTTCTGCACGCCAGGCCGATGCTCTACCACTGAGCCAACCGGCCAGGGCGCTGAGCTTTTCTTAAACCAGATGAGCCCTCGCTCAAGCTGGAGACCTCAAGGTCTTGAACCTGGGCTTCCGCATCCCAGTCCGATGCTCTATCTAGTGCGCCACCGCCTGGTCAGGCGATTTTTCTTCTTTATTGGGATTTTAACACTGTGATTCTGATTTTACCCATTGATAATGGGAATAAAAGGACCTAAATAGCTAGTGTTAGTAATTAATACCACCTAAGTTTTCCATACCTAGCTTTGTAGAAGATATTTGTCATCTTTGTGATTTCTGTTATTCTCCTCTAATGTGTTAACATTCAAGTTTTATTAATAGTGATGAGTTATTGACTTCTTAGCTCAGTGGAACAATATAATATATTACTACTTATATGAATTAGGGAATATTTTATCACTTTGTAGTCATTTTGAAATATCCCCTAATTTTTTTGAGCAATATATATGGAAGTATGGGTGAATAGTATCATAGAAAGCTTTGTAGAAAAGTATGATTGGAAAGAAATCAAAAAAAAAAGGAAAAAATATTTCAAGAGACACTTACTGCTCCAATGTCCTTTGTGAGTTGTTATACAGATATTGTAAAACTTGAAGAAAGTGTTAGCATTTAATTCAAATTCTTAGTGACTAAATTAATTCCTTTTTTAATCAATGGTTTCCTTTCCATAAGCACTTACACTTTGGGGAGGGGTGGCAAATGGAAGAATTCTCTAGGAAGGGGTCAGAAAATTGAAGTAAATTATTTTAATGTAAAAAAAAACCCCTAAATGCAGTAATATAAAATTAATGACAGCAACAACAAAAATAAACAAGCATGGCTAAATTATATACCTTTATTTATTGTGAGGTCCCTATAATAGCTTTTATTCATTCTTTATTTCACTGTATCCACTATTCTCCTGGTTCTCCAAAATAATTATAACTCATAGGTCATGTCCTCAAATAATTAGTTTTACTTTCAGGTCAGGGCTAAGACAAAAGCCAATTGAATTAAAGTTTTACAGCATAATATGATGAGCATCAAATGTCACAGAGTTTAAAAGAGCAAGGCCATTGTGAAATGACACGGTCATAGAGCAGTTCCTAGGGGAATTGGCAGTCTGAGGATGTGCAGAATTTAATAACAGCTCTAACAATGATGAGAGCAGATAGTTTTCTTTGACCATGCCTTTATGTGCTAGATAATATTTATTATACCCATTTTATAGATGAGGCTATTGAGTCACAGGTAAAATAACTGGCTCACAGAGAATAAGATTAATAGTTACTTAGGGACAAAATGGTGAAGAAAGTAGTATGCATAGTCACTCTTCACCATCTAAGGAAAGACTTCATGTTGGGAAGAGTGGAATCTAAGTTCAGAGACACACAGATGAGGGCTTTGAAAGATTAGCAAGGGATGAAAACCCAGCCAGCAATCAATATTTTAGAACCTGTGATATAGCCACATGGACTGCAAGGGTTTGAGTGTGGGTGACTGGTTTTTTAGAAAGCCAAGTCTGTTAACTGTCCAATTTCATATTGTGACACTGTAGACTGAGAAGAACTCATAGTCATGATAGAAAGACTCTGAAGAAAGGTACTAAGTGAAAATGTCAACAGAGGAACCACAAATCTATGCAGGATAATACTTTGAGACAAGAGTGGGAAGAGGAGCTGTGGCTGAATATCTGTTAGGAGTCAATGACTGTTATTAGTAATTACATCATAATGCCTCTAATCGACCCTTCTCACGAAGATGCCATGAAAACTATTCACATTTTCAATCAACAGATCAAAATGAACGTGGCTCAGAGAATAACCCTCACAGTCAGTGCCGGGCGGTGCTGGCAGAGCTGGAGCTCATTGAACCGAACCCTCTCCTACTCTGGAGTCTTTCCGACTCCCCAGGCGCCCCTTCTGAGGCTCTGCAAGGCGCTGGATCAACCAAAACCTTGAGAATGTACCCCAAACTGTCACAGGAAGGCAATAACGTGGGTTATTTTTTGATGCACCCTCAGCTAAACAGTTTATCAGATCATAGAATAGACCCGCAGTCTCTGAAAATTTACATTTCATCACATCAGCCTTAAATACTCCACACATTATCATTGATTGAGTAATCTTTATTTTATATATTATTTTCCCTTACCCTATTTTGTTCTTATTTCTTTAATATTGCTCGAATAGTTTCCAAGTAGGACCCGAAATAAACTCTGTGTAGGAGGTTGTGGCTCGAACATCCATCTTAACATTTCTTTTCCTTATGGAGATGCAGGTTCTCTCTTGTGCAGCAAACTAATTAAAGCCCCTTCCTAGCCCAATATATAAATGGCACATAAATATTTAAGGGCCTGATTTAGCATTTTTATTAGATTCTATGACACATCAAAGTATATACTGTTTAAAAGCGGAATTCAAATGATACAGTGTTTCAAAAACTCCCATCATGCATGATGTATTTTACCAATAAAATTTAAAGAAAACATTTAGGCTGTACGGAGAATAAGCGATTATTCTTTACTTATTCTATGATTTGGATTTGAACACTCACCAATAACTCATTATGCTTTTATTAGTAGTAAGTGGTCCTGAATGAGCCATATAGGATATAAAATTATCTAAGAAGTAGCCCATGTAATGTGGCCAGACCTGCACCTTAAGAATTTCCTACAGGGAAGCCTAAGACAGCATTCACAGTTTTAAACATGATCTCTTCAAAAGCCCCGCGTCGTAATTTTCACTGGCTCTTACCAGTTGTCCTTCTCATTCCCTGTTCTTCAGTCTGCAGTTGTTACTACATTAAATCTGTCCCCTTGAGGCTTCAAGTCATTAGGGGTGTTGTTTTTAATTGTGTGTGTGTGTGTGTGTGTGTGTGTGTGTGTTGGGATTTTCAAATATCTCTAGCTGTTACAGTCTATAGAGGACCAATTTCTCAGCAAGGTCTCCCCACCACTATAACCACCGAATCTTGATCATTGTCTTGGCCTCATCATACTACTTTTCCTGTTCCTCCAGGCAAACCCTATTTAGGGATACCAGTTTTGTTAGCAGTCTTTAAACTGCCCATGTGTTTGAAACCTTGGGCGAGTAGTTTATATGTGGCCCGACACATAATCTGTGTGGGATGCTAACAGTGAGGGGGAACTGAAACAAGCCAATGGGACACTGTTTCTCCTTGAACCCTCTTGGGGTCTTACCGCCAGACCGAATGCAGCTGGGTTGAGAAGCAGTTATTGCGACAGCAACAGTAATTCTAATATTTCGTGCTATTGAAGGAATCGGTTGAAGAATAACTTTTCAGGATACAGAATTCTCGAGGCTATTTGGTTTTGGCAATTTTGATACCATCCTATATCCCATTAACAGTTGGAGAAAAAAGGGTAAAGGGTCCTGAGAGTTCAGTGATTTCTGAAATACAGTTTGCAAGAGGAGGAACAAATAAATACCTTGGTCTCACATTAACTATCCAAGTAGTACTGTTCTCATTACATTTGTGTTACCAGTTGGAAAAATGTCAAAGCCAAGGCCAGAGAGGAAGAGTTGTCAGATGTCATAAGTGTTGCACAAGGAAATGTTTTATTAGATCTTTGAGAATCTAAATTGGAAAGCCTAGAGTCTGAGTAGAAGTCAGGGAGACAGACTTTGTGATGTTACGGTGTTATGTTGTTCAATGATCACTACTTTTGTCATTTTTATTGTTAGGTCACTCTCATTGAGAAACCTTCCCTAGCCCCGCCTTCTCCATAGCTAGCTCAAAGACTCCAAGGTCATATTTTTAAAGACTTTATTCATTTTAGAGAGAAGACAAAGAGAGAGATAGAAAGAGAGAGAAAGAGGAGAGGAGCAGGAAGCATCAACTCCCATATATGCCTTGACCAGGCAAGTCCAGGGTTTCAAACCAGAGACCTCAGCATTCCAGGTCGATGCTTTTACCCACTGCGCCACCACAGGTCAGACTCCAAGATAATTTTTAAAACTGTTGTTATTGTTCTCTTATTCTTATTGTTATGGATGGTGTTGTTGTTGTTGTTGTTGTTGTTGTTGTTATTATTATTAGCTGTCAATGATAATAGAAAATACCAGATTAGACAAGTGAGAACATATATAGAAAAAATTAAATATATTGTTTTACAGAATGTCACAGTTCTTTGTAGAAGCAGTCTTATCAGATTTGCACAACCATGGCATTTAGACCATCATAAACTTTGATGCCTGGACATAGGTCTATCTAGTTCACATCCTTTTGAGACACTATTTTTATATGCAAATGAAATTCTTTGAAAAACATTTTCACTCTTGTGTTCTTCTGATTACTATTAGCAAGGTACATTTTCCTCACCCATATATTTTTAATCTGTACATGTCTTTATATTTAATGTGGGTGATTTCTTGATGGTATATGGTGAGATTATGTTTTCTGATAAATCTGACAGTTTCTGCCATTTAATTTGTACATTGAGAATATTCACATTCAAAGTGATTCATGCTGTGGTTGAATTAGTATCTACTATATTTAATACTGTTTTCTGTTTGACACTCTTGTTCTTTGTTTCTATTTTTGTCTTTCTACTCTTTTTCTGCCATTTGTGGTTTTAATTGAGACTTTTACATGATTTAATTTTATCTCTTTTCCTAATATACCAGGTATACTTCTTTGTTAATCTTTTTTTATTGATTGCCCTAGCATTTGCAGTATACATTTACAACTAATTATAACTAATATAACTCTACTTTCTTTTTTTAAATTCAGTGAGAGGAGGGGAGACTAGGACATACATGCATGTGCCCCAGTTGGGATTCACCTGGGAAGCCCACTAGGGGGATGATGCTCTGCCCATCTGGGGCATTGCTCCGTCAATCAGTGATCAAGCTATTTTAGCACCTGAGGTAGAAGCCATGGAGCCATCCTCAGCGCTCAAGGCCAACTCACTCTAGTCAAGCCATGGCTGTGGGAGGCAAAGAGAGAGAGAGGCAAGAAGGGAGGGGTGGAGAAGCAGATGGGTGCTTCTCTTGTGTGCCCTGACTGGGAATCGAACCTGGGATATCCACACGCTGGGCCGATGCTCTGCAACTGAGCCAACCAGCCAAGGCTAAGTCTACTTTCAAATAACTTGATACCACTTCATGAGTACTGAGAGTACCTTGTAATAATAATAAAAATAAATTTGTTCTTTTCTTCCTTCCTTTGCATCATTGCTGCCAATCATTTCACTTCTATATAAGCATAAATAGATAAATAAATAACATATATACATAAGCATGGATAAATGAACACATTTGTTGCTATTATGCCATTATTATTTTGAAAAAAATATTTATTTGCTAAATCAATTACATATAAGAAAAATAAATGTTTTATTTTTCCTTCACGTATTCTGTCTTCATTATTTTTTCTTTATGTAGATCTTCAAACTCTTCCTTTTCTCTAAAAAACTTCTTTTACCATTTATTTCAAGGCAGATCTGCTGGCAACAAATCCCCTCATCTTTTATTTGAGAAAGCTGTGATGTTTCCTTTACTGTTGAAGAATAACTTTTCAGGATACATAATTCTAGTTGGTGTGGGTTATTTTTTCTCTTCCCTTTTCAACAGTTTAAATATTTCAATCCACTCTCTTCTTGCTTGAATGATTTCTGAAGAGAAGCCAGGTGTAATTTGTATCATTGCCCCTCTAAGGGAAGGTGATTTTTTTCCCCTCTAGCTTCTTTCAAAATTTTTTTTAAAGTGTTTTATTGATTGATTTTTAGAGACAGAGGAAGGGAGAGAGACAGAGACAGAGAGAAACATTTATTTGCTTTTCCACTCATTCATGCTGTCATTGGTTGATCCTTGTTTGTACTTTGACCAGAGATTGAACCCATAACCTCAGCATGTCAGGAGGATGCTCTATCTGAGCTACCCAGCCAGAACCTCAAGATTTTTGTCTTTACAGTTGATGTTCTGAAATTTGGATATGATATACTTATATATAGGTTTGTGTTATTGTTATTGTAGTTTGGCATTTATTCTGGCTGGTGTCCTCTGAGCTTTCTGGATTCTTAGTTTAGTGTCTGACTTTAATTTGGGGAAAGAGTCTGTTATTATTAGCTTATTTTGTTTTACAAATGTGTGTTTTTACATCTTCAAGTTCAGACATCGTTTTCTCTGCTGTGTACAGTCTACTACTAAGTCCATCAAAGGCGTTCTTCATTTCTGTTAGTGTCCTTGAACTCTGGCATTTTCTTTGACTGTTTCTTTGAATTTCCATCTCTTTCCTTATATTATTCATCTGTTTTTGTTTGTTGTCTACTTTTTCCATTAGAGTCCTTAGCACATTAATCATAGTTTTTTGTTCATTTACTTAATTCTTGGTTTGATTCTTCCAACATCTCTGCCATATCTGACTCTGGTTTTGATGCTTGCTCAGCCTCTTTAAACTATGCTTTTTGTCATTTAATATGCCTTATAATTTTATGTTGAAATCCAGATATAATGTACCCAGTGTTGGTTCCTGTGGAAGTTTCTTCTTGTGAGTTGCTTTATTCCTCTGTCTGTCTCTCCAGTTTTGGGAAAAACAATATGCTCTGTGGCCTTACTACTCTGCCACATCCAAGAATGGTTTTTGATGATTGTTTTTACAGCTATTTTATGTTTTACTTGTTGTTAAGATAGATTGGCAATGTTCAAGCTTCCTGCGAGCAGGGTATATGGATTATATTTTGAATTGTTCACTATTCCTATGAGTTTAATCAATTTTATTACTTTAAAATATCTAAATTTATGCTTTGTTCATTTTATTTATAATTTATTGTCTGTTAATTTCAGTTCTTATTATTAATTTACTTCCTTCTATTTACTTTAGATTTCCTTTGCTCATTTTTATAGCATCATAAAATAGAAAATTAGATCACTGGTTTTAAGCATTTCCTCTTTTCAGCCATGAACATGTGAGGCTCTACATTTCTTTATTTCCTTCTTTCTTTCTTTCTTTTTTTTTAAGTGAGAGGAGGGGAGATAGAGGCAGACTCCTGCATGCACCACTACTGGGATTCACCCAGCAACCCAAACCTGGAGCCAACACTTGAACTAACCGAGCTATGCCTGAGGCTGGTGCTTGGACCAACCAATCCACTGGCTGCGAGAGGGGAAGAAGGAGAGAAGGGGGAGAAGGAGGGGAAGAGAAGCAGATGGTTACTTATGATGTGTGCCCTGACCGTGGGTGGAACCCAGGACATCTACACACCAGGCCGACGCTGTATCTACTGAGCCAATTGGCGAGAGCTGAACAATTTCTTTTGTTATATCTTCAAGTTAACCAACCCATTCTTGTTTCATATCTATATCACCTTGAAGCTCAGGCCATATATTTTTTCTTTTTCAGGTATTGTAGTTTTAGTCCAATAAATTCTGTTTTTATTTTTATTTGTTTGGGCTTTATTTTTCTCTGCTGATATTTCTCACTAACTCATCCATTACCAATATGACATTTCTTTCTGTGTTGGGACATATTTATGTTAGCTGTTTTAACAATCCTTTCCACAAATTTCAGGCGTCCCCAAACTATGGCCCGCGGGCCGCATGCCGTGGTCCCCCTGAGGCTATTTATCTGCCCTCTCCCCCCGCACTTCCGGAAGTGGCATCTCTTTCATTGGTGGTCAGTGAGAGGAGCACTGTATGTGGAGGCCCTCCAACGGTCTGAGGGACAGTGAACTGGTCCCCTGTGTAAAAAATTTGGGGACCCCTGATAGATCATCATGGTGGCATGTCAATTGACCGTTTTCTGTTCTCCTTTCTTCCCTATGCATATTGTGGACATCACAAATGGAAAGTTTTAGAAATCTGGAATTTTTCCCTTTGTGTCAGACACTGTTGTCTTTTGTTCTACAGGGAGTTAATCTGGCTGTCCTCAGAACGTCCCCGTCTCTTTTCTGCACTGAGCAACAGCTCACATCTCAGCTCAATTCTTTCATCTTCTCAGCTGTTGTTTCCTACTGGTTGCTTGGAGTTTCTCTACTACAGGCATAACTCAGGTGTTATGCCGGGACCCGAGCAATATTTACGTTCAGAGTTTAGACTGTTGTGTCTGTGGATCCCTCACTTCCCAGTTGCCCTTGCAGCTCCAAACTTAATTCTCTTAGTTCTCAATTCTGTAATGCTGTGATTTGTTTTCTGCTTGGGTTCTAGGCATCCAGAACAATGCGGGTTATCCTCAGCTAATAAGCATGTAAATAGCATTACCAGCTAGTGGTTTAGCTCTGTTAGTGAGTTTGACAACCCTTCTGTCTTTTCCCTAACTTTTTCTAATTTCATCCTCTGTTTTCCTGCTTCTTTTTATTTTTTATTGTTTAAAACCTTCTAGTAATCCTCCTTGTGTATGAGAGTGTAAAGTCACATTTAATGTAGAGTATATAAATGTTATCTGGAAGATAAATCATCTTTTATGCTGAAATTTCTTTTTTAAAATATTTTATTTATTCATTTTTAGAGAGAAAGGAAAGAGCAGACAGAGAGAGAAGGAGAGAGGGAGTGAGAGAAGTTAAATTTCCATATGTGCCTTGACCAGGCAAGCCCAGTGTTTTGAACCAGTGATTTCTGTGTTCCAGGCCGATGACCTATCCACTGTACCACCACAGCTCAGGCTATGATGAAATTTCTTAAAGGAGAATTCTCAGAATTTTGGATTTTATTTAAGGAAGATGGAAAAACTTTGGAAGCTTTTAAGGAGGATTGTAATAATATTAAATGTAACCTTTATAGACAGTATTCTGCATGTTAATGTATGGAGAATTTAGATTTTTTAAATTTTGTTTTGTTTGTTTTTTGAGTATAAGATATAGAGTGTCAAATATAAAAACTAAGCCAAAATATGGTAATAGACTGTATATATCTTACAGTAATAGATATTGATAAAAGCTAATGCTGTCTAAATTCACTAGCTTATATTGGAAATTAAATAAAGTAAACTGTGCATTACCTTAGATATTGCCTGACCCACAATAACACTTTATAGCATTTAATAATTTGCTATGTACATATTATATGCCGAATACTTCTCCTTGAATACAAAATTACCCCTCCATTCTTTGTTCTAGTCATGGAGATTAGATATCAATTATATATTGATCAAATATCAAATAAATATATAAAAATTCTAATGAAATAATAGATATTGAGTTGTTTATGATAGCATGAGAGTCAATAATAAGATAGTTTAAGCTAGTGGTAGAAATAATATATAAAAACAAAGAGTTAATTCTAGTTTATTAATAATAATAAGAATTCAAAAGTATTCAACTGGCTGACTTCCAATTCACATTAATGTTAATAAGAAGGGTAATTGTTTCTTAGAAACTAGAGGTGAAATTCAATCTAAATTAAAATAGCAGTTATTTAGCTTAAGAATGTAGGTAGGATTTCTTCAGTTACAAGTTTGTTAAAAGATCCTAAACCAAAAGAGCCTGGAACAGGTGTGGAAATGGAAGGAAATGGTCGGAGCTGAGAATGAGGGTGATCGTGCTGCACATGGCGTTGAAAATATTCAAGAGTCAGGCTCTCCGGGGGCCTTCTGTGCCATGGAGTAGTTTGGTTTTATCTTTAAACCAAAGGATAATGCTATATGGAGAGAGACAAAATTGGATGATGCAAGTCTCAGCATGTGTAGAATAATAGATGATGTAGATATAACAGTTGTGTTACTGCTGCTGCAACTGCTTGTACTTGTGTTTTTTTTTAATGATTTGTGAAGGTGGAGAAATGGTAGGGAGAACATTGCCTAATTTTGGGGGGGGGGTTTCTTTATGTCTGATACTTTATGGCAGAAAACAAAAACTGGCAAAAAGAAAACCAGTAAAAGGTAAAATCAGTTTATTTCATATTTCATAAATACCAAGAATGGAAGGAGGTGCTGGGTCTACCAACATAGTCACTGATCTTTGCAGATAAGCAAGAGTTTCTTGGAGCTAATTATTAGGATTCTAGTATTTGAAAAGTCTCAACTTAAATATTTAAAAAGGGGTTGGAATCCAATTTTATTTAATATAACCCTATCTCAGCCATGGCTTTATCATAACGTAAAACACATTCAATAGAATATTTTTCTTTCACTTGGTCAGATGGAATTTCCATCTGCCAATAAAGGCGCAGAGCAATGTCCCCAGTTGCATCTGCAGAACTTTCAAGAACCAAAGAGGAGACGATTGAGAAGATCTGTGGTTACAGAGATTACATGCTTTGGTCTCTTCCTCTTGACATTTCCTTTGTTAGTTTCTTCTACAAGACCTGGCAAAGCCATATTTATTAAACTGCCTCTATTTCCCCAGTGTGCTTTCTGGAAGAACAAACATGGAATGGTCTATGGAAGCAAATAATTAATTTTCTTTATCATTTTCATGGAAGCATGTATATGAACAAAGGGCCTGGCTAGCTATCTAATCCCTTATATCTTCACGCACAGACTCACACATTCATAAATAATAGGATGTCAAGATATCAAGAAAGCAGCAGTTTCCACAATATGTATGTTTCTGGATATTTCAAAAGTGTTTCATTTGTTGTGTTAATTTTACTTCTCTTGGACCATTTGTATGGAATGCGATCAATGCTTCCTGACCCATGTCAACTCCATCTAAATGGGAAAAGAGGCATTGTCCTCCTGAAGAATAGATAGTACAACTAAAAGCAATCAGCTTCTCAGACAGAAGCACCTTGTCTTTGTAGAAAAGTATTGAACAGTCCCAACTGTATAAAAATCCATTAATGCTACTTATTAAAAATGTCAACAGAACTGATGTGAACCAAAGAAAACCCAATTAACAGAGCTGGATGTCTGGACTTGGATTATCAATCCCCATGAGTACTGGGGAAATCAATGGTCAAAATGAGTATCTTGGGGGTAGAGAGGTAACCTGCTGTTGTCCCTGGTGACTTCGAGTAATAAAAATGTGAAGTATGTGTGTTTGGACAGCGTATGACCCTGTTGGATTTTGATTATTGATAAAGCAATCATACATATAGTTTAATATATAAGCATGAACAGTGACTCAGCAGCTATATGAAACTTACATGCAACTCTTCCACTTCTGCTGTAAAAGAAAAGTTAAAGCTCACATGAAATGCATGTTTCTGCCTTCAAAATATCAGTGGGTTCTGATGCCTCAGGACTTATAAGGCAATTATTTTTAAGAGCTGATACTTTTTAGCTCTTTGGGATTTTAATGAGAAATATAAGACATTTATATATTATTTTTAATTGAATTATTTTCAATGTGTGTGTATTGTCTGTATGTGTGTGTAAGTCAGATTTGATTCTTCCTTGATTATGTATTTCCAAAGTCATCTATGAGACAAAGAGGGCTCCTTTGAAGGTAACTTCAAGATGGCCTTGTCCAGGGATGCAAATGACTAACACTGATATAAGCTTTTAGGGTCTTTAAGAAAGATTACTATGCCTGACCGGGTGGTGGCGCAGTGTCGGACTGGGACGCGGAAGACCCAGGTTCGAGACACCGAGGTTGCCAGCTTGAGTGAGGGCTCATCTGGTTTGAGCAAAAGCTCACCATCTTGAGCCCAAGGTCGCTGGCTTAAGCTGGGGTTACTCTGTCTGCTGAAGGCCCGCGGTCAAGGCACATATGAGAAAGCAATCAATGAACACTAAGGTGTTGCAACACACAACGAAAAACTAATGATTGATGCTTCTCATCTCTCTGTTCCTATTTGTCCCTGTCTATCCCTCTCTCTGACTCTCTCTCTGTCTCTGTAAAAAAAAAAAAAGAAAAGAAAAGATTACTGGCCTACCAAGTGCTATGACCATACTATTAAAGAATTTCCAAAAAACCAAATGAACCCATTGACTCTGCCAACTAGATTAAGAGTCTAGATTGCGTTCATAGTTGAATTAAATTAGAAAGGAAAGGCATAGACTCACGACTCTATACATAAAAGGGTGTCCTGCTAAATAATGGTCTTGGGGAAATAGCAGGTTTAAGATTAAGAAGAGAATGATAAGATAAAAACGAAGATGGTCAGGAAAGACATACAAGAATTTAGTTTTAAAATTCAAGGCAAGAAGTGCTTCATAGGGAAGAGGTGTCCTGGATGAGAGCCGCTCTGTTGGAATACAAGTGATAAGTCAGTGGTCAGGGTGTGGTACTTGCGGTAGCCGTGAGGTCAGAAGTTCAGACAGGTTGGTCAAAACATGCAAAAACCTACCCCGTTCTCCTTCAGCATGTCCTTATAAAGCTTGCTGCAGAGACTGTTTTAAAGTTCTCAAAGGAAAGGGAATGGGCATGATGGTTGACAGTTTTGAGTTCAAATCCCAACTCTTCTGCCTCTAGGTTATGTGACATGGGGTACATTACTTCTGTAAACTTTGATGCCACTAATATAATAGGGAGATGATAGTTTGTCCTGAAGAGTCATGTAGCTTGTCCTAAGAGCACACACTGCAAGTTAGCTTTCTGGGTTCAAATCCTGACTCCACTACTGCAAGATCTGTATCCTTGATAAAGCCTTGGAAATGTGTGCCTTTTCCTTCTCTCTAAATGTGGTTGTCACGTAGAGGTGTTGTGAGTATTAAATACATAATCTGCTGTAATATTGCCTGGAAAATAGTGCTTAAAAGACTTTTCATTGTTATCTTGTATTAATGTCATTACATCATTCCTGCAGGAAATCTCATTGGCCTCCTATAATTTTTCTAACAGTCACACTCCTCACAGGAAATCTTTCTACTAACAGTTACAGCTAGTCCCCAAGTGCCAAGAATGAATTTTCTCACCCCTTCGTTAATTCAATTACTTAAGCCCTATAGAGTGGAGGTGCAAACTCAATTTCCACATGGGATCATTCTTAGCAGAAATCTATGGATAACAATGATTTATATAGTCCATTGATCTCAATGATGGACTCATCTTACCTAACAGTGAAATATGTTTTATAAACATATTTATGGAACCATACACATCATTTGTCTGATCCTTTTTATTTATATCAGAATTGTACTTTTCTCTCCCTATAAAAGAAAAAAAATATGCATCTATCTTCTTAATTAAACATACTTGTTGGGAAAGATATCCCAAATTTCATCTCACTTGTAGCTATGTAGAAATCAGTAAACAGAGATCAGACAGGTTAATTAACTTGCTTAGCAGCTACTGGACACAATACTGATCTATAGAGATCAACTTTGTCTTTCTTAATTTTATTTCTTTATATTTAGTATTAAATAATTTTTCAAAACACACATACAATGTGCCAGAGTAAGCCACATTAACAGTCTACTAAAATTAGCATATTTCTTAATCTTGTTTAAAAATATAAAATTGCTGTACCAGCCTTATAAATAATTACTATTTATTTTTAAATAAATGTCAAATGTCAATGGGGTGCAAGAAATTGTCTCAACTGAGGCACTCTCTTGCCATCTGCTCCTGAGAAGCCATATAGACTTTAGATTTGGTAAGTGGTTTATCATCTCAGTAGCTTCAGGGACATCAATAAAAATTTCTGTGGATAACAGATTATCTGTCAGAAAACTCCATGTGTTAACTATTTTTCTCTATCACATTTTCAGAACTAATTAAATATTTAGGCTAATCAGATGTTGAGGATTTTTTTTTTTTTTACAGAGACAGAGTCAGAGAGAGGGATACACAGGGACAGACAGGAACGGAGAGATGAGAAGCATCAATCATCAGTTTTTCATTGCACATTGTGACACCTTAGTTGTTCATTGATTGCTTTCTCATATGTGCCTTGACTGCGGGCCTTCAGCAGACTGAGTAACCCTTTGCTCCAGCCAGCGACCTTGGGTCCAAGCTGGTGAGCTTTTACTCAAACCAGATCAGCCTGCACTCAAGCTGGCAATCTCGGGGTCTCGAACCTGGGTCCTCTGGATCCCAGTCTGATGCTCTATCCAGTGTTCCACCACCTGGTCAGGCTGTTGAGGATTTTTTTTTTTTTATAAATTTTTTTTAAATTAATTAATTAATTTATTTATTTTTACAGAGACAGGGAGTGAGTCAGAGAGGGATAGACAGGGACAGACAGACAGGAACGGAGAGAGATGAGAAGCATCAATCATTAGTTTCCATTGCATGTTGCAACACCTTAGTTGTTCATTGATTGCTTTCTCATATGTGCCTTGACCGTGGGCCTTCAGCAGACCGAGTAACCTCTTGCTGGAGCCAGCGACCTTGGGTTCAGGCTAGTGGGCTTTTGCTCAAACCAGATGAGCCTGCGCTCAAACTGGCAACCTCGGGGTCTCGAACCTGGATCCTCTGCATCCCAGTCCGACGCTCTATCCACTGGGCCACCGCCTGGTCAGGCTGTTGAGGATTTTTTTAATGTGACTAGTGAAAAATACAATATTAAACTAGGGGTTTCATAACTTTTGATTGCTCACTGTCTGAAGATGAAATCTCTGTTTCCAAAGGATATTATCTTTAGAAGTCATGGAAAAGTGTCCATGGCACATTACTAATATGAACCATTTGGCACATTTCTTTTTCCCTTCTTACTGCATCGGGAAAAATTAATGGAAGCTTCCAATGACAGGCCCAGAATAGATGAAAGATACTAGAGGATAGAAATGATATTCCTCTTTGAAAGCAATTTCATCGTAACCCCTTAATAAGTGTACAGAACAGAGACCCATGCCCCTCACACGGGGCATGGCCATAAGTTTGAATTTCCCATCCCCATACTAAACATTCTGGATGAGATCCCAATAACATTGCATAAAGTCAGAGAGGGGAGAATTCAAGGAGCCGAGAGGGAAAAAAAAATCAGAAATTAACTTGCTATGTGACCTTGGAAAAGGCACTTTTCCTTTCGAAGAGTTAGTTTTATCCTCAGTTGAATAAAAAATTTTGGATAGGTCAGAAGTTCTCCATATTAATTTGTCAGCCACCCTCCCAATCAAAGTCATTCACACGCTCACCGTCACATACTACTGGAGTGCTGAAATTCTGGTGCTGGAAACCTTTCTTGCTTCTCTATCAGAGAAGTGACCATAGTGGAATTTGAGAGAATGAAACCCCAGCAGTGTGTTTTAGTAACCTACTCTAATTGATACAGACACATGTCATGCAGAATCAAGTTAAATATAGCCCCCCTCTCAACCAATGTTGACCAACCAACCACTGGATCCTAACAGGACAGTTGAGAACCATTGGGTTGGTTAATTTTATGGGTAGTTGTTATGATATTAAAAAGTCTCTTTCTCTCCTCCTTTCCCTCTTCCTGTCTCCCTTTTCTTCTCTCGTTGTATCTCATTCTTACTTTTGCATACTTTCCTTAGTTTCAACATTATTAATTCCTTTAGGTCTCTGGTTAATTCATTATTAGATCTTGTAAATTACTTAGATTCTGATTGACCATTTGTTGGTCAATTCCATCTTCCTCATTATAGGTCAATTGTGAACAGCTAGAAACCTGCATACTGACTATTCAAGTAGATTATCCAAAAGAGCAGGAGGAGATAGTCCAGCAGTGATCAAAATAGTATTTTCAATAAGGTAGGGCTGGATACTGATGGAAAGAAACAGTGAAAAGGAGGATATTTCAGGTCTCCCAAGTGTGGAAAACACTGGATTAGTCCGTCAATAAGGAGTGAGATTTCAATCTGATGAAGTTAACCCAGATCCATAAGAAAAAATGAAGAAGGCAAAGACAAGGGTGGCACTCGTTTCTAGAAAGGACCCATAAATCTACAGATTGGATATGGTAGAAGGTATACCATACCAAAGACATCAGTGACAAAAGAGAGCGTCATGCTGAGTTTCTAAAGATTGGGCTGACTCTGCTTAAATCCCTGCTAAATAAGGTCACAGGGGGAGTGGACCTAAGGCTCCTGAATGGTCAGAGGGTTGATTGTCATGTATTCATTCTCCCTTCTTTTCTCCATCAAAACTGTCCTTCCTGTTCTCCATTCTCCCTACGTCTGTCTCTGCCTTTCACAGAGGTGACAGGCTAACCTGTAAGATATAATATCCATAGACATTTACTCAAGAAATACCTTATCCACACCTCAGTTTTTGCATGTATACTTATTTTTTAATGGTTTATATTCATACATATGGCAAAGAAAGAAAAGCCATGAGAGAAAATTTATAGTTGAAAAATAAAAAAAAAAATAACCACAAATCAGTTTAAGAAAATCACTGTTTTCATCAGGTAATCCAGGCATGTTTATATAGTTGCAAACATGTGGTGTATATAATTTTATTTCCTCATTTCTCTTAAAAATTATATCAAGAATATTCATGTTGGTTTATACAATTCATAAACATTATGATTGGATTGTCTAGTCCAGGCAGTTAATGTTTCATCATTGGGTTAACCATTAAAATTCTTGTTAGATAATTTATGGTTTTAAACACATTTGGAAAAAGTATAATGAATATATGTCTTTGAATATTTTTCTGCTCCCTTTCCTCTCCTCTTGGTCCTGAATGGGATCTGTGATCATCCAGTCATGCTTGTCCTACAGCTCACTGACACCCTGCTCACTTCCTCTCTCACCGTTTCATTTGTATAGTTTATATTGTTCTGTCTTTAAATCCACTAAATTTTTGTTCTGCGGCATCTAATCTGCTGTTCATCTCATACAGTGTCTTTTGTTTTGTTTTTTCAGATAATACATGTTCCATTTCTAAAAGTTCTTTCCCCTATTTTGATGTATAAAATCTTTTATAATAAGTATTTTAATATGCTGTTCTGTAGCTCTCTTATCGCTGTCATTCTGTGTCTGTTTCCTTTGACTACCATTTCTCCTGATTGTGGATTATATTTTCCTGCTATTCCTAGATTTGTTTTAAGAATTTTGTCATGTTTCATTAAATATTGCTGTTTATTGTTCATGATTGTGCTTAATGTTATTTGGATTCAATGTAATGCTCCCAATTCTTTCTTTTAATTTTGTTAGGAAGGTCCAGAGCAGCTAATACATCTCCAGTACCTGAAGTAATTCCCTTCTGAGGACTGTGCACACTGCTCCCTGCATTATGAGGTTTTTCTACTCTGGTTAATGGGAATGTGAACTTTTGGCCCTCCAGAGCTATGGGGGTTGTTCTGAATACATTTTTCTGGGTGTGAAAAAAAATACTGACTTTAGAATTCAAGGTGACCACTAAAGATCCCTGCAACAATCTGTCAACTTCCTTTCTGGTATTTATTCCTCAGCTTCGAGCTAACTTAGCCGTCCCGAATTCTAAAGTTGGTCTTTTTAACTCGGCATGGTCTCAGGAGCCCAGTTCTCTGAACTGTGCTGGGGCCTTGAAACTCTGTGGTCAGTAAACTGGGGCTATTGTAGGTTTTACTTTTTATTATTTTGTCTTAGTGATTATCATCTTATGCTGTCTGTTGACCGATACATGAATAATTTTGTTCCGTGGAATTCGTAAACGTACCTTAAAGTTTGTTTCCTCTTTTACTCTATCTTAACATGTGGAGAACTCTTATGAATGAAAGATTGAATATTAAAATAACATTTTATGTTTGTGAAGCCCCCTTCTGAAGACACCACTCTGTTTTCAGTCTGTAATGTGTGACTCAATTTCCATAAAAAAACACAGTATTTTGCTTTCATGATCCACTCATATTCCTAGATCTCATATATTTAATCAAAACATTGTTAAGCAATATTTCAAGATGCTAAAACTAACTTTTAGAGAAATTTGTGTCCGACCAAGTTCAAGATCTCTACTTCTCAGTTGTCATTAATCCCAACCTCCCATCAATATTTACATATTTCAGTTATAAGTTTACATTTAAAGCAGGGGTCTCAAACTCACGGCCCGTGGGCCGCATGCGGCCCGCCGAACAATTTTGTGCGGCCCGCAGACTAATCCACGAAGTTCAAAATATTTTGGATAAAATTAAGTAAGCCCGTGGATTAGTCTGCGGGCCACACAAAATTGTTCGGTGGGCCGCATGCGGCCCACGGGCCGCGAGTTTGAGACCCCTGATTTAAAGGCATTTGTAAAAATAAATTTTTATCGTCACTTTAAAGTTGAAGCTATAGTATTTCTCTATTTGTCAAGTAATGGGGTTCTTTCTACATATTTTTCAACTTGTTTCAAAGAAGAAGGAAATTTCAGAATATTTTAAATGCAGTGAGACAGGTGCACAGAACTGTCTGAAGCAAATATTCTTGAGAGGAATATGTTTATTTATAAGTGTTATTTATAAATTTTTAAACTTTTTAAAAATGTGTATATATGTTATTTTATTAACATGTATTCACAAATATTTTCTTGTATATAGCTCTCTCATTGCATATACTTGTTTTCAGATTGTTGGGAATGCTGATTATATATATATATATTATACATACACACATATATATATACATATACATGTCTGTATTTTCTATATACTAGAGCTGATTTGCAACAAATAACCACCAATCTCCTTTCAAAGAATGTAGATATCAGTAGTAAAACTAGAAAAAGATATATTATTTCTACTCTGAAGTGCCTACCTTATACAGGATAGATAGGTGCCAGCATTTTAAATATCCTATGGACCAAAAGTACCTGGAAAGTTTATGAGAATTCATTTCATCAGAAGAAAATCAGGCTTAGAAGAGAAAAAAATACCATTAACACTAAACCATTGAGAGAGGAACTATACCAGGAAAATAGACAGACTCAGTTCTGAACGGTAGCACACATTATTTCTAAATGGAATTTTGAAATCCACTCTCTTAGTGTTTGTATTACTTCATATAATTAAAAGGTTTCCTCATGTGTAGATTTTCAATTTTATTACTTGTGGACTTAATAGATAGGCAGGTTTGGAAAGGAAATATATATTTCATAATGTTTTGGAATGATCTACTGCAGACAGTTTTATGGAAAACAGATACCTCCCAGTGCAATATGCAATTCTAATTATCTTAGAATCATGTGGTAGACACAGCACGGCACATTTCAAATTTTAAGATACTTTTTTTTTTCTATTTAATTCCATTTAGCCCACTGCTGTAATCTGTTTTATGTCTATGTTTTAATTTTGTTTATGTGCCCTCTAACAATGTACTTAATATCTCAAAGTGCTTTTCCGAAAGCTCTAAGAAAGGCGAACTTTCATTACCACAAATGAATTACTTTCATAGGTTTCATTCCCCATATATTTTATTAAATCTCTCTTCAGGTAAGAGCTCTCTCTCTCTCTCACACACACACACACACACACACACGCACACACACAAACACATGCACACGCCGCCTGAGTAAAGAGACAGATTCCACCATGAACCTGGGTTTTTCAGGTTGCTGTCCTGTGATGCAGATTTAGAACTGCCTTGACTGTTGACAGGCACAAATGGCTTAATGGATGATATACAGAACATAAACTGGTCTCAAAATAATTATGCCAAGTGAAAGATAATAGACCAAAAAAAAGCACATTTTATATAGTTCTTTGTAGGCAAAGATCTATGCAGTCTATAATGACAAGAAAGACGTTACAAGTGAGCATGAAGAAACTTTTGGGAGTGATAGATATGTTTATTGTCTTGATTGTGGTGATTTTTTTTACGGGTGATGACATATATTAGAGTTATTGAATTATACCCTTGACATGTATACATTTTAATGTATTATTTATTCCTTAATAAAGTTATAATCATCTGCTTGACAAACTCAAGTGAGAAAACAGAAACAATAAAAATAGCATGAGGTTAAGAGGAAGATGACTCTGAAACCCTAATGAGTTGTCTAACCTTGGGCAGGTCACTCCCTCAACTACCTCACTATGGTTTCCGAAGGTTTTGAAAGGATAGGGTTTTTTTGTTTTGTTTTGTGTTGTTTTTTTTTGTTTTGTTTCTTTGCGAGGGAGGGACAGACAAGGACAGATAGGAAGAGAAAGAGAAAAGAAGCATCAATTTTTTGTTGCGGCACCTTAACTGTTTATTGATTGCTTTCTCACATGTGCCTTGACCGGGAGCTAGAGCAGAGCGAGTGACGCCTTGCTCAAGCCAGCGACTTTGGGCTCAAGCCAGTGACTTTGGCCTCAAGCCAGCGACTTTGGGCTCAAGCCAGTGGCCTTGGGCTTCAAGTCAGCAACCTTTGGGCTCAAGCCAGTGACCATGGGATCATGTCTCTGATCCCATGCTCAAGCCAGGGACCCTATTTTCAAGCTGGTGATCCCACGCTCCAGCCAGATGAGCCTGTGCTCAAGCCAGCGACCCCGGGGTTTCAAACCTGGGTTCTCTGCGTCCTAGGCCAAGGCTCTATCTACTGAGCCACTGCCTGGTCAGGATCAAGGATAGATTTTGTGGAGTGCTTTATCTTGAAGATGAGGAAAGTAATACTTAGAAGAGAGTTAATGGCTGAAATTATTTTTATCTTTTCAAATAATATTTATATTATTAAGTGTATTCATTAGCTATTGCATATAATCACAGGGCATAATATGTCCAGTTTTTCTATATCCTCTAGAACACTTGGTATGGTTGGTCTTTTTCATTTTAGCCATTCTAATAGGTACGTGGTAGTATCATATTATAGTGTTAGTTTGTACTTTGCTGATATCTACTAAAGTTAATTATCTTTTCATGGGATTACTTTTCATCAGATCTCTTATTTGAGGACATTTTCTATTCAAATAGCGTACCAATTTGTAATGGGGCTGTTTGTTTTCTCATTATGGTTTTGAGAACTATTTATATTTTTTGATATAAGTTTTTTATTATATAACTGTTTTTCAAATAATTTCTTACATTTTCTTCCATCTCTTTTTATTCTCATTACAGTGCTGTGAATAGTCCTTCAGAGTGTTTTGGAAACAGAACTTTTAAATTTTGATAAAGTCTAATTTATCAAGTGGCCCTTTTATGTGTGGTGCTTTCCTTGTTACACTAAAAGCTCACCAGTGTTCCATGAGGTCTGCTCCAGAGTTCTCTTCTATTAGTTTTATAGTTTTTGATTATACATGTATGTTAAATGACTTATTTTGAGTTCATTTTTATTATATAGAATGAGTTCTGAATTGAGATTCAAGATTTCTCACGTGGATGTCCAACAAAACTTGCTGAAAAAAATGATCTGTTTTTATTGAATTATATTTACACACCTTTGTCAAAAATTTTTGAATAATGTGGGTTTATTTCTTAACACTATTTTTCACTGATCCAATTATCTTTCAATTTTTTAAAACAATTATATTTGTCGTAATATTATTAGTTTCACATGTATAACATTATGATAAGATCAGCACACTAGGTCTAGTCACCCTGAAAACTTACTCCGATGTTAGTGACTATATTCTCTGGGTTCACACTGTTCTCCGTGGCTCATTTATTTCATAACTGGAAGTTTGTACCTCTCATTCCCTCTCTCCTTTTTCACCCATTCCCCTACCTCTCTGCCCTCTGGCAGCCATTAGTTTATTTCTGGAATCTGTATTTTGTTTTTTGTTTTTTATATTTCATTTATTTATCTTTGGATATAAATACCATGCTGTCTTGATTACTATTGCTTTATAATATAATTTGAAATCAGTTTAGCTACTCATTCAACTTTATTCTTTTTCAAATTTTCTTTAATATTCTGGAATCCTTCTCTTTACACCTAAATATTAGATTAATGTGTTAAGTTTCTATCAAAAAAAATTGCCTGATGATATTTTGATTGTTATTACATGAAACCTGTAGATAAATTTGGGAAAATCAATCTCTTAATATTATCAAGTCTTCTGTCCAATGAGCATGATATATCTCTCAATGTATTTGTTTTTCTAAATTTATCCACCTTTTAAAAATATTCTCCAGTGTACAAATCTTGCACATTTTTATCAGATTTATCTGTAATGTTTCAATATTTCTGGAAATGAACTTTAAAAATTTTCTGGTAGTCCTTTTCTCTATAGAAATATAATTAATTTTTGTGTATTGCATGTCTGCCTTGAAACTAGCTAGAGCAGGGGTTCCCAAACTACAGCCTGCGGGCGCATGCAGCCCCCTAAGGCCATTTATCCAGCCACCGCAGCACTTCCAGAAGGGGCACCTCTTTCATTGGTGGTTAGTGAGAGGAACACATTGACCATCTCATTAGCCAAAAGCAGGCCCATAGTTCCCATTGAAATACTGGTCAGTTTGTTGATTTAAATTTACTTGATCTTTATTTTAAATATTGTATTTGTTCCCGTTTTATTTTTTTACTTTAAAATAAGATATGTGCAGTGTGCATAGGGATTTATTCATAGTATTTTTTATAGTCCGGCCCTCCAACGGTCTGAGGGACAGTGAACTGGCCCCCTGTGTAAAAAGTTTGGGGACCCCTGAGCTAGAGGTTTAGGACAGCATTCATAGTTAATCCAGGGGTCATTTTTTCCCACTGCTAAAACAAGACTCTTCTGAATACTCTACTTAATGCCCTGAGAATTACAACATGTTCCAGTCGGGCTGCTGAGAACAGGGTTGATTAACAAACCTGTGTGATCTCCACATCAATCCTACTAATTCTCTCAGGCAGTTCTTTGCCCAACCTCAGTGGTTTTTTTCACATGGTCGCACGGATCAGTAGTACTCTGAGGGGACCTTCCACAGATCTCTGGACTTCTTTCTCTAAGCCAGCTGCCTCTCTCAAGTCCTCTTTCTCACAAATGCCAGCTGGTGTATTCTTTCTAAACTATCACCTTTATCTCTTCAACTCCTCAACTCCTGTGCTCTGAGTTTTTTCTTCATGCTTTATAGCCTGGAATCTTTCCCAGAGCGTTTTTTTTAATGAGGAACCTGAGACAAAGTATGTCATAACCTATAACATACCAAATCAATTGTTCCTCTAAATAACAATATCGGCTCGTTGCTTTATAGTGATAGAGGCGTCAGAGACCTGGGAATGATCCAGACATACTGAGGTTCAGGGAGGCTGACTTTCCTAGGACCAAGCAAAACGAATCAGAGGACTGGGAGTAGAACCAGTGACATCGTATTACGCTCTTTGGAGTATATGAATTCAGTAATCAGATTCTGTAATAGGATAAGGCCAATGGGATTGGATATTCAAAGTTTGAAGTGTCCAAGAATATGTGAATATATGAAATTTATAATATCAATCATCGCACTTATGTCTGTGGTCAGTCTCTTGAAGCCTGAACTGTCCAATAAACAGGAAACAAATAATAAACCTAGTTTCCTCTAAACTCGGGATTTTATTAATTAATTTATAATTCATCCACTTAAATATTGATTGATCATCTCTTCTATGTGAGGACTTTGATAGAAGCAGGGAATTCCAACCACACAGAAGTCCTAGCCCAGGGCAGAGAGCCCGCAGTCCAGCTCCCCCTCCTACCAGCGATAACAACTCAGCCACGCCCCTTTCCTGCCTCTCTCAGGCTCTTTCTGACCTGCCTGATAGGCCTGCCGGAGCCTTCTACAGACCTCAGTTTTGTGAGGAGTAAATCTTTGCCTGCCTTCTTGTTGTGTTTGTGGCATCATCAGTGTCTTTGAACCCAATGTTGAGTGAGGGGTGATCATAGGTGTTTCTTTGGGTTTAGGCTGCCCAAGTTTGCTTGCGACACATTAGCCAGAGACCTTTAATTGAAAAGTCACTTTTTGGGTTTTTTTTAGTTCCTCGAAAGACCTAGCAGTGCCCCTGCAGGAGCTAGATTCCATTTCTATATTTCTCTTTCTCTCTCTCTGGCAAAAAATCAATAGAAGCTTCAGCACAACACTTATTTTCCAGAGTCTCAGCTCTTGCATCCTGCCGAAGCAACAAGACTCAGACCCTTTGATGGAGCTGTATTACAATATATGCAGTGGAAAACCCCTTGCTTGTCACATTTAGGTGTTTGATGGCAACAAAGGGACATTTTGCCATGTCCTATTAACCAAGAGAAAGTAAAGCCATTGCAAAGATAGGGACTTATTGCTACTTCAATTCTAGTTACCTCAATGTCTGCCAAAGCACTCCATTTTTAGGCCAGTGTAGGGTCCCCACACAGGCTTTTATAGATTTGTGTGAAGGCAAATGGCTTCCCCCGAAACATGGTTCCACGGTCCCGTTAATGTATGTGACCCTCCAAGCTTAAATTATGCCATTTATTTTCCCCTTCACTTGTCCACCATTTCTCTCGTTTAATTTAGATTGTTCAATTACCATTAATTCCAGGCAATCTATTGTTTAATTGGATGGATTTCAATTGCAAATTAAGACTGCTGATTTCAACCAGGAAGGCTAATTTAAACCTGACAATGGGTTTGTTTAAAAAACAAAAAACAAAAAAAAAACACCTCGGAAAATGGTATGAGAGCATAGAGAATAACACAGACATTTATTTGTATATTAAGGTGTCACTTGTTTGTTTAATTAGAGCAAAACCACAGTTTCCTACTTACTAACCTTCTAAATGGCAGAAATCAATGGCATCATGACTTTTCGTGTGGGGAATATTGTCATAAATGGCTTACCTGGCCCCTTAATGATTCCAGAGCAGTTTCTTTCTGCTTATCCAGAGTCTGGTTTTTAACAAGCTCCATCTTAATAATCATTCTCAACAAAAATGAAGGGGAAGATGAGGTTATATGATTAAATAGGCAGCACTGTGTATGTACAAGGTGAAATAGAAGTGAAGATGCTACTCTCTCAGTCCTGTTATAGGGAGCACTGTGGAATGTCCCGTAATAGGAAGGGCAACTCAAACGCTGGCCTGAGCCTGGCATCAGATTTCAGCATATATCTATTTAGCAGATAAAGAGAGAAAACGTTTCTATTTGAATAATAGGCAGTATAATGCATGATCTTTTTGGCATGACGGACAAATGTATTTTAAAATACATGCTGATGTTAAAACAATTACCCTGGAAACTTCCTTATAAGGAGATGACAGTAGAAAAAATATATTATAAACCAAGAAATTATTTTTCTCATTAAAAAGTGACATTAGACCCTGGCTGGTTGATTCAGTGGATAGAGCATCAGCCCGGCGTATGGATGTCCCAGGTTTGATCCCTGGTCAGGGCACACAGGAGAAGTGAACATCTGCTTCTCTCCCCCTCCCTCTCTCTCTTTTCTCTCTCTCTCCCTCTCATAAACAGTGGCTTGATCAGTTTGAGTGTTGGCCCTGCGCACTGAGGATAGCTCAGTTGGCCCCAGGTGCTAAAAATAGCTCAGCTGATTTGAGCATCAGTCCCAGATGGAAGTTGCTTGTTGGATTCCAGTCGGGGCACACGTGGGAGTCTGTCTCTCTTTTCCCCTCTTCTCACTTAAAAAAAAAGACACTGACCAAAATTTACTGAGGGATTTTTAACACTTTGATAGTTTTGCTCCATCAGAGTTTAGAAAATGTGATTATGCTGAGTAGAATAGAAAATAAAATATTAATGATGATTCAGAATTATTAACGCAGTACATGGTGGTGAGAAAGGAGAATATACAAAAAAAAAAGCAAAGCAAAACAAAGCAGAATCTCAAGGTCTGAGCATTTTCAAAAGCAAGAATAAAATGAGTTGTGAGGAAAGCTTTCTGTAGATAAATCTCTGCATTCACAGTAATTCATGGTTGTTTTAATGCTCATTATTGGTGACAGCCATTGTCCATGACGTGGCTTTGGGGAAGTTGATTTATAATGTGGTAACCATAATAAAGGGTTTCCAATGCAGGATGATGGCAACGTGGAACATTATTGTATTCCAAGTCAACATTGTTAATGAGCAATGACAAATGGAACTAAGGGACAGTAGGTTTTCATAGTGCTTATTATAACCGAAAAGGAATGCTAGAGACCAAAATATAGATTACTTAAGGATGAATGACATTGCTATTACACTCTTACATTCTTGGTTCTGCCCAGTCGGGATATTAGAATGTCGATTATATTACTTAGAAAGGATAAAGCCTTACGCTTTCAGTTATCAATTTATTATGATTCCTGGGTGATGTTTTCTAAGGATAAAAACTGGCTGAAAGTCACTACTTTATGCGTTAAAATGGATATGGATATTATAAATACTTTAATCCTTCATAAACTTTAAAGGCTTTTTAGGAAAAAATAGAAATATTATTTATTGTGGTTTTGATATAAGCTTCTACCTAATTCCTTTATATAAAATGATTGGTGAAAATTAATCAACATGGGTGATTAAGAGAAAATACTATTTTTCTTGTGCTGTGAAAGTTCTATTAATCATTCACTCCATTATTAATACTCTTTATAATACATGAATAATACCCAACATATATTTTTGAGGTTTTAAAATTTACAGGTAGGTGTTTTTTTTAATTTTTATTTAAAAAATCTTATTGAATGTATTGGGGTGACATTGGTTAATAAAATTACATAGGTTTCAGGTGTACAGTTCTATCAGACATCATCTGTATGTTGTACTGAGATGTCTCTTTCTTTTATCAGCATCATTCTGATTATCTGCAGGAAAGATTTAATGTTGCACTTTTGAACCTGCTGAAGGCTCACCTCAAATGCAGTCATTGTGTTAGAAGTTTTAGAAATGGTGTTCTAAATCTAAGAGGATTGCCTTTTTCAAAGCAGTGCAGCATCCTGCTTTCTAGGAAAACATTCTTTCTAATGTGGGTGCTGTCTTGCATTTTCTGAGCTATTTCTGATCTGTCCCATCAACATTCTCCCATGTACAGTGGGGGGTGGAGTCTTTTGCTCTCATATATAAAGAGTCAATCCTGTGGTCAGAGGGGAAGAGGCTTCCCTTCTTATGCATTAACTTGAAACCATGGGCACTTTCTGTGCAACACTGCTAAAGAGCATTTTTTAGATGCAATCATTTTTATACACTTTTATACATTTTTATACACTTTATATACCTTTATTAAAATACTGAGAATGTCCAAAAGCGTGCTTATAATACTACAATCCTAAAGCTGAGTTCATAGTGCTTTAAAAGTACCCAAATGCACCATGATCCAGAAAGGTATGAGT
This sequence comes from Saccopteryx leptura, assembly GCF_036850995.1. Classification (NCBI taxonomy): domain Eukaryota; kingdom Metazoa; phylum Chordata; class Mammalia; order Chiroptera; family Emballonuridae; genus Saccopteryx; species Saccopteryx leptura. The sequence goes on along the minus strand of NC_089511.1, from coordinate 14,268,350 downwards.
CTTCCTTCTGCTCAACCACACCAAGCTAGAAAGCTCAAGACTGTATGTTCTTTATAAAAGCTGGATTTGGATTAATAACCATCTTTGAACTAAAAATGCACACTCCAAGATTAATTCACTTATTCTACAGAACTTGTTCTGCTAGTTGGTCATTGTAGAACCTTACAGAATCATTTCTTCAATTTTATTTAGAAAATTAAATTTAATGGGGTGGCATTGATCAATATGAGTACATGATTTCAGGTAAACATTTCTATAGCATTTGAACTGTTCATTGTTTCGTATGTCCATCTCCTAAAGTTAAATCATTTTCTGTCACCATATATTTGTCCCTCTTTACTCCCTTCTTCCAACCCCCTCCTGTTGGTAACCACTTCGCCCTTAGAGAATCATTTAATCTATATGAGTTTCGTCTATAAAATACGGATAGTAGCAGGCCCTACCTTCTCAGTGATAATCAGGCATAGCATCTCAATACTGAGCACAGGAACTGGCACACTGTAGAGTGTGGAATGATGGGTAACGTCAGGCTAATAAATGAGACTTCAAGCGTCTGAGAAAGTAGCCTTGTAAAAAGCGGCACTGTTTCTTGAATTGTGTGTAGCCCTGTGCCGCTAAAGGAGAATTGCTAACAACACTGCACACAATCACGGGCAATGGTGCCTGTGTTGTCAAAAAACCAAAACGCCATTTATAAAAATAAAACAACTTTCCCCCATGGAGAGAGTCAGCTCGAAGCAATTTTGTCTAGTGGTTTGGAAAGGAGATCTTCGGAGAGCCAAGGAGAGGGCAGCGCTCCCAGGGGCCGATTTGATCATGAACGGTTAAGCCTTCCAGGGGAAGAACTGTGTGAACACGTGCTGCTTTCTAAGCACTGGCACTCAGACCTTCTGAGTGCACCAAAGGCTTTGCCACTTGAAGAAGGATTAATAAAACGGTCCCAGGGAGAACAGGGAAGCCAGACACAACTTTGCATAAATGACTGGGGAGGGAAGGAACTGCTGTCAGGTCTCCTGAACAGTGGGCCTGAGGACCCGCACTCGCCTTCGCTCGGGCCTGTGGAGATGGCCCTCCTAGAAACCGGAGCACGCGGGGACGCGGCGCTTCCTCCCTCCTCTCCTCCCTGATTGGAGGAGATCCGGATTCCGGCTAGGATGGGGGAACTCGGGACTTCGTTTTAATTGAGGTTTCTGTTTATTAAATTTCACGGTACTTGTATGGTATTACCTAGCACTAGCTGAAAGAGCGAGAAAAATCATGAGCTTAATTCACAAGCGGCTCGGCTGGGTATACTGGTGTGACCTGAAAATTGATACTGAATCACAGTCCCGCTGGTGGAGGCTGAGAAGAAATCCTCACAGTGGGCTGAGCTGTGGGAGAATCACAGAGTCCACTGCGATCACTCTTTTCCACGGGAATCAGTTTGTCCTGACTCTCAGACAGGAAGCAGAATCCCTGAGTGACGTGCCCGTTACCAGCAACCCATATGCCCATCATATATACCCATCAAGTCTACAGAGGAGGCTGGAGAGACAGTGTTCGGGGGAGCTCTGTGATTATCTTTATTTTATGGTGGCTAAACATTTTACAGATTAATCTGTACTTTTCTGAGACTCTTCATTAAAGGGCCCATGCTTTAATTCTTGTATCAAATCACTGATTTGTCCAATCTTGGAAAGAGTGGAACTTTAAAAAAATGTTTTATAGACAAAATTCTTTAGATTGAGGCTGCATATTTGAACCTAAATTTCCTGTTGGAATTTAGAAAGTCATGACTCTGGTGCGGCTAGTGGATGGGTCATTTATAGATAAATGATACCATGCCATTGGTTAAAACCTCCGTCAAGCCTTACTTGAATAACTAATGGAGAAAGGACAGGTTCTCCAGATAACTAGGAAAGGACATGGTGCTTTGCTTTACTGAGTTTCTATCTTTGGGGAGATGGAACTGGTTGGCTAGCTAGAAACACTATTAGATAGAAGCATAATTACCATATCAAACTCAAAATGAATTGATTTATAATATTGCCGTCCCTCCATAGCCAGGAAGAAAGACTCCCTTTACCAGGGGAGTATCAAATAAAGCCATGTGGATTATTGGAGAAAAGAGCATTCACGTGACTGAGATAAACCTGAGCTTTATTTTCCGAGAGAATAACTCCAACCACCCAGCTAGAAAGAATGTCAATTTAGAACTCGGTTTGATGTAAAGGTTTGATTATTAAGATAATTAATTGGCATCTGACCACGTTTACAGAGTGGGAAGGTTTGGGATGAAAAACAATCTCAGAAAATCGCATTATAATTATGAGAAGAAAGCAGGGTCTATCTCCTTGCCTGCAGGGAGCAAGACATAAAGAGTTAGTATCTCTTTATGAGGTGCTCAGAGTCCGCAAAACAGGATTGTTGTTGTCATGAGTTGAGAAAAAAAGTGATATATTAAAAAAGGCTATAAACTCAATTTGTTGTATGAGATACCTGAAATAGATGTAAAGTCACGTGTTTCTTTCCAAAGAAAACAAAAGAAACAAACAACAAAAAACATTCTCTCTAATAAATTGTTTGCAAAAATCAGCAGTTATTTTACTTTTTATACCCAAGCCCCCTGAGAATGTGAGTGTTCTCCTATCAGGAATGAGTGTCCGTTCTCCACCATTTAAATCTGGGATGTTCATGTCTTGATTTGTTAAAAGCAACATGGCGGATGCGACATCATGCTAGTCGAGCTCATGAGGCCTCGCAGACTTCTCTGCTCGCTCTCCTCTGTTGCTCACTGTGCCAGGAGAACAGGCCCCAGCGAAACTTTTTGGAGGGACAAGAGTCCAGTTTTAACTGTTGATGAGCAGCAGTGCTCAGCCAACATTAAAATAGCAAGAGCCAATTCCAAGGGAACCATTGATAAATGAAGCGCATCGAGACAGGCTGATCAGTCCCGGTGCCTCAGAGGGAAGAGCTGCCCCGCTGACCTGCGCACTGTGAGCTAAGCACGGTTGTTATAGTAACCCATAAACAGCGTGGCTGGTTTGTTATGCCACGATAGCACTCATCAGACATCAAACACAAGAAATTGCAAAGTAAAACCCAAAATTTTAACACAGCTCACCAATTTTTTTAATTATATAAGATATTAAGTGTAAAAACAATCTACTCTCAGGCACTGGGGATTTTATCAATGGAATAAGTCAAGAAGGTTAAAAATAAAATGAAATCATTTGGTCCCCCAGATTACATTTTTTTCCCTTGATGCTCCAATCATCTATATGTATTCTAGAAGACTGTCATCAAAATATGTTATTCCCCAGCATATAGTCCTCCAGTGTTTTTCAGAATGCTGATGGCAAAAATGCACGTTAGTTTATTTTTTATATAGAAATCTGCTAGACCCTACTTCTAAACCAAATTGGAAATTTGAAGTATGAAGGGTTGTCTTGTAGGTGGAGTTAGAATAATGCAGTTTTAGAATATTTGGTGTCACCTTAAACAATTGTTTATTTAAGAGAAAATATTAATCATAACGGACCGAAAACACTGGGCTACAGATGTAAGAATTCTTCCTGTGAGGCTTCAAATGATTCATGCTTTCCTCTGTGCCTATGCAATGAAGTCCAAAATCCTTAGCAGAGTGTGGAAGACTTGTATTGCATGGTGTCTCGTTCCTGACTCCAGACCTGCCCTCGATCACTCACTTCCAAGTACCTCCAGGGGCTTCCGTCCTATTACTTCGCTATCCGTTTGTCAGGCGTGCTCTGTCTGTCCCCCACAACGCCTTTGCTTTCATTTCACCATCCCCATGAAGTGCTCCTATCTGTGATGTCAGTCTCTAAAGCTACTATTCATTCTTTCTAGTACGCATCCTAGGTAGCCTACCTTTGAAAGACCTCCCTAGTCTCCCAGCGAAGTGAGGTGTCTCCTCTTCTGAACTGCCCTTGCACTGTGTGTGCACTTCAGCTGTGGCATCTGTGACGCGGTAGTGTAGGAATTGTGATACATATCTCATCGCCCCACTAAGCCAAAGACAGCCGTGTGCCCTGCCAACTCTGTAGCACCAGCGTGTAGTCTAGGACAAGGAATACATTATGGCTCCTTTATTTTTGTATAGGATGCGTTCTCCAATGGTGTCCTCTTGGTTCCATGTCAACAAGTTCGCTAAATATGAGCATTCCATTAGCATCGATGCTTTTTCTAATTACATGTGTAAAGGGTGGAGGGAAATATACGAACATTGGATCGGAACATGTTGAGTTAAATTTAATTAAGTAATTACTGCTTTAAGACATGTAGCAACTATAAATCCCATTTAATAGACTCAGGCATACACATACTAATTAGAGCAGTAACGATAATAATATGGAGGAGAATGAGAAGGAAGAGCAGTGGCAACAGGAACACACAGCTTTTATTATTATTGTTATTATTATTATTATTTGTGTAAAGTCTTCATTTTAAGTGCAAAAAAAGTTAAATCCATCATTTTAGAGTAACTTCTTGAAATATTTCAAAATGTGTTAATTGAAAAAAGCAAATTTGGCTTTTGACCATATGAATATATTAGGGTCTAAACTTAGCTTCTTGCTGCCATGACTAGATAACTGAACAAAATATAAGAAATCTATAAAAGAAATTCCTTTCAGGTATGCGCTATGACTCATCACAGGAACTGTGATCCATGAAGCAAGGGGAAAGAAATGAGAAAAACGCTAAACTCCCTGAGCTTTAGGCTGGGTGGCAATTTCTGGACCTCAGTGGAAGGATGGGGAATGTAACAAAGGCCAGTGGTCTTGCCAAACAGAGGAAAGAAACTGGTGTTTGGTGGGATCGGCACAGCTGGAATATGCAAAACAGGGTGCCATAAAAGAGCGAACTAGACAGATAGAGCTATTTATAGAGAATTGCCCTTCTGTCTTCGGCTGAATGCCATCTGGAGATACATAGAGTGAAATTCCCTACGTCTGGTATAAAACATCTTCTCAGAAAAAAACAGTTGCCATAGAACTATTAAAGAAATAAAGGACGTAGTGCTTGCTGTAATGTGCTTTTAAAGGGGTTGTGAGCCACGGAATGCAGGCCAGTACTAGAAGATGAACAGGCAAGGAAAGGAATTTTCTCCTAGAACCTGAAGAAAGAACACAACTCCACAGACACCCTGATTTAACACACCAAGACCAGCTTCACACTTCCGACATTAAAAGGGTAAAATAATAAACAAGTGGCATCTTCAGTCATCAAGTTTGTGGAAATTTGTTACAACAGCAACAGGAAAGTGATACCATTGCAGACATCAAAAAGATAGTAAACCCAAGCAGAAAGGAAGGAAGGGAGGGAGGGAGGGAGGGAGGGAGGAAAGGAGGGAGGGAGGAAGAAAAGGAGGAAAGAAGGAAGGAAGAAAGAAGGAGGGAGGGAGGGAAGGAAAGAAGGAGGGAGGGAGGGAAGGAAAGAAGGAAGGAGGAAGGAAGGAAGGAAGGAAGGAAGGAAGGAAGGAAGGAAGGAAGGAAGGAAGGAAGGAAGGAAGGAAGGAAGGAAGGAGGGAGGGAGGGAGGGAGGGAGGGAGGGAGGGAGGGAGGGAGGGAAGGAAAGAAGGAAGGAGGAAGGAAGGAAGGAAGGAAAATCATACAAAGGCACATCATAATCAAATTGCTGATGAGCTGCTGTAAGACAAAACAAACAAACAACAAAACTTTAGGGATAGCTAGAGAAAAACGATATACCATGTACATGGGAACATTCTAAGGATACCTAAGACAACCTCAACAGTATTTTCACTGATGATACAGGCTGGTAAGCAGCAATCACCCTGAGCATAGGCAGATTGGACCAAGCTCACTGGGTCTCTAATCCTCACTCAACATCAGAGCCGTTAACTCTTTTGCAAACCAGCACGCAATTTCTGGAGGACCTGCACCGGTCTGTGGACAGGTCTTTGTAAAACACTGCTCTAGGGATTAAAATTCCTATCTTTCACATGTCTCAATCTGCCTCAAATAACATCTTATAATTTCAAGGTTGCTGCTGTCAGTACACCTGCCTTATTGAATATATATGTAAATTGTTGTTTTTTTTACTCTAACTTACTCTGCCAAATCAGTATGTGTATCAGTCACCTCTGAGCACTTGGTAAGTTTTATTTCAGCCAGCGCAAATGTGGAAGAATAATAAATCATAATTTTACAAATTTAGAGGAAGAAATATGAATACTCAGATCAAATTACATCATCAGAAGACATTTGAAACATCAAATGGACATAAAAATACTTTTCATGTCTATCTTCATAAGCAAAGTTATTAAATTCCTTTCAGTGGCCATAATTTTTGAATATTAAATCTCAACTACTAACTTTAAGATGTAAGGATTTTGCTAATAATGATTAAAGATGCTGTTAAAATTGGGATAAATGTTTCAAGACACTAAAACTGAACATGTATCCAAACAGCACTGAATTGCACAAATGTTTGCAAATCTATGAATGCACTATAGATCATCATCTCGTAGTAACCTCTGATAGTTCTCATTAAAACCGAGGCCGAAGAATCTGTTAGAGGCCTCCAGAGAGAGATTATGTGTAAATGCAAAAATTAAAAATGAATATTGAATGATCCTATTGAGAAATGAAAGCCATTCAATTCTGTTAATGGTGGTAGAGTATCCGATCTATGTTTTTCATCTCTTCCTCTAAAAAGAAAATGAAAGTTTACATCTAATTTACAGATTTAATAAACCATAATTCAAAGGACACCTATTTAGCATTTTTAATTGGTATTAGGTTTTTATGAACTATATATAAAGTGGGTGTTGTCTATAGCATGTTGAGCAAAAATAGGCTTACTGTTGTGAATACGTGAAACACTGAGTTTATTCTTGTATTATTATTTATTAATTACTGTCTTATTGTCATAAAGGCAACTGTAAACCTACTTTGGCCCACCCCTGTGTATATTATATGTGTGTATATATATTCTCACATGTATACAGACATATATTAAAAATGTCACATTTTGGGGCACGACACTTGTCAACTTACAAGTTTACAAGGTAGTGACATTCAACTTAACCTTTCTCTGAGAATAGCCAGGCTAAGGTTAGATTTATCATTTTAGGTCACAAATGTGCATAATGTCAAAATAAATATAGCACTCTACTTTTTTAAAAAAAAAGTGATTTCTTGAGTAAGGAGAAGAAAATCTATTTTTGTCACAATACGCATTGAGAGTTGATTTTTAATTAAATATAAGAAGGCGTCATATTATTCACTTCTATCTAGTGTTTATTTTAACTGCGAATGACAATAAAACACAGAAAGGTTAAAAGTTTTGTACCAAATAACTCAGCTACTTAATGAGAGCACTCAAATCAGCACCCAGACTAGTCAGGATCACGTTTCTCGAAGCCCCATGACTACACTTATTGTCACTGCACTTCAAAGGCAGGTCTGAAATCACGTTTCATCCCAGAAGAAAAGGAAAATTTGTGCTGAATTGAAGAAAATGGCTTATTATGATATTCCCTTGGTGTTTCGTATTAATTTGTTCTGTAAGAGACAGCTCCAGGCATGGCGATAAACACTGCGGACGTAGTGATGGAAAGAAACACTTTCCTCGTCTCAGGACAGACAGAAACAGTCATCAATGGCTTAAATCTGTAGTTGGACCAGGTGCAGAGCACTAAGGACGATGGTTTGGGATTCATTGGGACCAGCAGGTCAGTGAAGAAAGCCTCACTTGAGGGCATAACATCTGAACTGAGTCTTAAAGATCAAGAGGTGTTTATCCAGCCTGACCAGGCGATGGCGCAGTGGATAGAGCGTTGGACTGGGATGCCGAGGACCCAGGTTTGAGACCCCGAGGTCGCCAGCTTGAGCGCAGGCTCATCTGGCTTGAGCAAAAAAAAAAAAAAAAAAAAAAAAAAAGCTCACCAGCGTGGATCCAAGCTCACTGGCTCGAGCAAAGGGCTTACTTGGTCTACTGAAGGCCTGCGGTCAAGGCACATATGAGAAAGCAATCAATGAACAACTAAGGTGTCACAATGAAAAACTGATGATTGATGCTTCTCATCTCTCTCCGTTCCTGTCTGTCTCTATCTATCCCTCTCTCTGACTCTCTCTCTGTCCCTGTTTTTTAAAAAAAGGGGGGGGGGTGTTTATCCAGAACACCAGAGAAGTAGCAAGTCCAGACAGAGGGAATGTGCAAGAACACTTTGTAAAGATCACCCTATATTTGAGAGTTTCACCCTACAAGTAAAACTTGTACTGGGATCTTTTAATTTTTTAGCACAGTTCTTTAGTGACTGGGTGTAAAGGATAGTATAAGTAAAGGCGAGGATTCTACTCCTGCCTGCTGCTGTTCAGAGAGAGCCATGGTTCCGACACTGGCCATTATGTCCCCTGGCGCAGACATCTTAGTGACAGTTCAGCCAGGACGCGCCTGCATTATTAGGCTTCCTACTTCTTGGCCACATTATAAACAGGAGCAGAAAGAAAGTGGAGAACCTCTTCCATACTGCCAGGCAATTATTACACAAATAAAAGCAGCTCATCTTTTAGGGCCAAATTATTCCTATCATAGCAAAGCTCTTTATGAATTCATTATGTGGATTTCAGCTTTCAAAGCAAGTTTTATGCGAATGAAATGTTTATTTTTCTTTCTGTGTAGAGGCATTTGGATTGTCATGAGCCAGCCATCTCTTCCTTTGTTGCATTTTTGATGATGCTTCATTTGGGGAATGCAATTTTAGATCCAGAGTATGTGGAATCATATTGATGAGTAATGGTAAAATCTCCGTCAGGCTCTGGGCCAGACACAATCTCTGAGATAAAGGAGAAATCAAAAGTTTTGTATGTCAGCCCCATTCTCCCCGCTTCTGCAGCCTCAACACGGAAAGCCCACACCTCTCTCTCCATGCGCATTCTTATCACGAGCCATTCTGCATGCACATTAAGTTATTTAGGCTACCTGCCTAAATTCCAGAGCCAACGGGCAGTCAGATGCTCAGCAGAGCATCCCTTCCTTCTGTAACGTACTGGTAGGACTGTAAATGTGTCTGCTCTTGTGTTCAGTGATGCACACACGGCGTTCGCGGTAGTGTTGGTCACTGGCGTCAGTGCAAGGTGCTTTCTGGGATGTTCTGGGGGAGCCCTTACTCCCTTGCCCCACTCAGATGCCTCCGAAGGGGCGCTCCGTCTTTCTTGGTTCTTTTCTTTCTCATTTCTCTATTTTGTGGTGTAATTAAGGACTCCCTGTGTGTCCAGACTATGGACTCCTTAGAGGCACGCAGTCCCAGGGATCAGAGAACTTTTCTCTAAGGAGCCACAGAGCAAATAGTATTTTCGACTTCGTGTTTCTGCTATTGAAATACGTAACGCATAAACAAGTGGGCATGTTGGTGTTCTACTAAACCTTTGTTTTTTTAAAAATAAAATAGGCAGCAGGCCAGATTTTTCTGATGGATTGGTTTGGTAATTCTAGCCCATATCCAGGTTTGCTGGGGCCAGGCCTTGGTGTCAGGTCCACTTGCTTTGGTTTCTACCAAATTACTGTAACGAGTTCAGCTTTGTGTGCTATCGTACAGCCTGGGCTACCTACGACTCCTTCTTCAGGCTACCTACGACTCCTTCTTCAGGCTGGTCTCAGCCTGGGCTACCTACGACTCCTTCTTCAGGCTGGTCTCAGCCTGGGCTACCTATGACTCCTTCTTCAGGCTGGTCTCATGGATTTCCAACTAGCTGGAGCCAGCATTTTATCTATTGCACTTCTCTTTAAACTTGTTTATAATTGTGGCTCAAGGGGGACATCAGCTCTCCTCGATTTACTCTTTAATATATGGATATAAATGATCCTCTCTATGCATTCAGGTCTTAGATACCACCCAACCAGCCCCGGCCCTCATTTTCATTATAAGCAGGCAAGGAGTCTACCTGTGATATGTATGGACTCTGACCTCATCTATCTGTTGGTAATGCTCCCAACGACATACAAAGAGATATAGTGGCTTCAGCTATAATGTGTTTTAATGAACTCATTTAACAAGAAGTCTGGAGGCTGGTGATTCCAGGTTTGTCATACTAGCTCCTAAATATACCCTAGGACCTCAGGCCATGTGCATGTTCCTGTTGGTTACCTCATGGACATAAATAGTAGCTACAACTCCATGCATCCTCCTACTACATACATGGTAGATTTAAGGACTCTCTAGTTTGCCTCAGGAAGAGCAGTCCTTCAGCTCATTTACATTTAACTCTCATTATCCAGAACCGGGTTATATGCTTACCCTTAGTGCAACCATCAGCAGTTAGGGACTGGCATGATCGGTACTTCTTCAGATCAATCAGTATTTACTTCCTAGTTCTAGGAAAGAGTCTTGCCTTTCCCTCAAGTAAGAGTGTGTTTCTGACCAGCGTAAATCAGTATAGTTGTTACCAGGGAAAGAAAGGGTGTGTGGGCAACTTGGTGAAGAACGGTATGAATCATATCATTCTTTGTAAGCAACAGGAACACTGAGTCCCAAGGAAAGGATAAGAAAATATATTGCTACCGTTCCTTTTCAGCATGACCTTGGATGTACTGCTTAACCTTTCTCTCTGCTTGAACTCCCCACGGTGAAAAACAAGCTTGATAAAGGAGCATCTTACATCTCATGGAAATAGGAGGCACTGGAATATTTCACTCAGCCCCAAGTACTTCATTCTGCACAGACCGGGTATAGAATGTAAAAAGTTTGATTAAAGAGTGTGCTCAAATGACACTTCTGTTGTTGCTGAAAGCTCAGTACAGGCTGCTGTGTCTCACCTGCAACCCACTGATTTTCTAAATTACCAATTTATAAAAGTTCCCTTTCGGAAACACTTTGCATAATGTACCTATTGTTTTGCTGCCTTCTATTTTTGAAACAATCAGCAGCAAAGAGACATATTTCATTTTCTTCCAAAGAAGGTTATTTATTTCAGCGATAAAAGATTGAATGACCTTTTAGGTGTTATGTGTGGAGAGAACCCACTCATGACAAGCCAAGTTTTTTTGGTTTTTTTTTTTAAGTATCTTCCCATGGAAAGTACCGAGAGGACCTTAGAAAATTCGTGAGAGCAGGAGAATAGGGAGCAGGAGCAGGGGTGAGATTTAAGGCTCAATAATTTCAGAAGTCTGGGACTCTTCAATATCTACTGAGGGCAGCAGCGTGGCAGATGAATTCTGCTCACTACCTGCAGCTCTGTAACGCTGACTTAAATATACCACTCAAAAAACAATGTAGAGCTGGTGGTACTCCAGTGCAAATGACCACTTCTGTGATTAGTGTGGCTGGCTGGAAGAAAGTCCTCAATTCAAAGGATGCACTCAACATTTCATTGGCAGTGGGCGTAATGAAGCCACAACAATCACGCCTGATCTTTGGATCAGTGGTTACAAATGATGAGATGCCGTTAGCATCACCTCGCAGATTTTCTGAACTAACGGGCTAGCTAGCATGTCTGCAGGATTCTGTCAGGTTGCTAAGTAGGCAGAGGGTTTCTCCCTAATAAAGCCATTTGTGTTTGACAGTCGCCTCAAAGGAATAGGAGCGCATTCTCATTTCTGTAGACAGTCCTTAATCATGGATTGAATGACCGCTCATGCCAACCTTGGGCTAGGATAGGATTTGGAGCTAGAAGCATATATCAGTATAATCTTTGCCCTCAGTTAGCTTAATATTGTTTTCTTTTCCATCTCCCAAACAAATAATTTTAAGGTGATAAGGAAGATTTATCAAACTAGTTGATTGTAGGGCTGATTCTTGGAGGATGAAGAATAAGAAATGACAGTTAGGGCAGAAGACACTTAACATGTCTTAAAATAGACCTGCAATTGTGTAGGATTTGAGGGTCACAGAAAGTGTGATGGGTTTGTTACACTGAAAACGTTGTACAAAGATGGGGAAGAAGTGGTGAGAAACTTGCCTTGGGTCATATCATCAAACGCATGAGATTTTTTCCTGAAAGAAGTAGGAAATGAAATAACCTTTACTTTCCTTTTGTTAATGTTAGTGGATAATTTTCATTTATCTTTCTATTCATATACATAGGGAGCATATAATAAACTAAGTAAATAGTGAGGAGAAAAGCATTCATTAAATAACAACATATACCATTTCCTGAACATTGTAGACTGAGTTACCATCAATTCTTTAGAAAAATATAGCTCTAAATCAGTGGCGTAGGGAACATAACTGGCGCCCGGACACGACACTTTATTGGCGCCCCCTCCCCTTCTACTGCGCTTTTCTTGTGTGTCTTGGAGACTATTTGGCACCCCTCTGCAAGCGGCACCCAGGGCATGATAGACCCCTCCCCCCCACGCTGCTGCTCTAAATATACACCTAATTCTTAGAAGCTTGGTCATCTTCATTTGACTACTTTCAGAACAGGTAAAAGACTAAAGGGTTTGAAAGAAGCAAGAGAAAATCATTACTTTTCATTTGCCCTTTTGTTGTTGTTGTTTTAAACAGAACACTTTTATCCTGAATATGAATTAGCTACATAAAATCATTTTTGGAAGGAAAGTGTAAATACAAAATTAATACATATATGCATAACATCTTCTTGTATCTGAATTGTCTTATACTAAACAATTTAATATCTATTATCTCCATTAAACTTACTGTAGCCCAGTGGGGTAGGCAAAACAAATAGCGTTATGATTTCCAATGGCCAGTGCCATGTAGCTAGTTTATAATAAGAACCTAATTTATTCTAATCTCACTCATTGAACTTTCTATGGGTTGATAGCATTAAATTTCCATAGAATGTTTTAGCTCTTAGAATAGAAGTTAGGAAACAACAAAGCTGTCTTTCCCGTGCCTTAGGGACCAGAGAAGCAAGAAGAAGGGTACCGTCTGGATTTGTCAGTACACTCAGACAGAGGACAGGAAGGGCCTGCGAGGTTTCACAGGACCCCTGCTCTGTGCTGGTGGGTGCAGACCTCACCCACTTGTTTGTGTTCTTTGCGGGAAAGTCTGAGATGACGCTATCAAAGTATCCCATGGCACTCTGTAGAAATCTGAAGTTAGGAAGTAGTAAACATTTAAACTCTTTGGGTTGCATGTCTTTCCATTGTGTGGGGCCAATGACTGGGAAAAATAAATCACGATCGATTGTCAGGTTCAAAGCACAAAAGCAAGATCAGAAGCGGGTGAGCCTTCAGACTCTAGTACCAGAGACAACTATTTTGCATAGAATCCCTTGTGTAGACTTCACCTCGGTTTCCTTGTTTTAACACTAGGAACCTGGGCTAAGCCCGCAGCCTAGGCCCCAAGGCTCTTGAATGAAAGGGTTTGAATAGGAGGAGGGGGGGGGGGGGGCGCTACACTGAAGAATTTGAATTCCAGTGACTTTAGAACTAATTTACTTTGCCTTTCACCATGGTACAAATTAGAAAACTGAGAATAATGTAGTTAAATTACTTTTATAATAGGAAGAATATCTGAGACATTATACCCCAAATCGTTACTATACTTGTCTTAATTCCTCATCCTGGATCTCTGCCAAACTCTACCACTCCAACCCTCTTTCGGATTATTCAGCCACAATGAAGAATTTTCTAGGGCTCTCAATACACCTGGTCCCTCTGCACTCCAATTTCCTTTTGACCCCGAGTATAAATATAAGCCTTCCCCCCCCCTTTGTATTATATCACATACCACCTGTGCAGGAATAATGCCTTTCGTCCAAATAAGACCAAAGTTAAGGCTTAGTCTACTCCTTGATATATTACAATACTTGAATGAAAAAAAAATTAGATTCTCTTAAAAAGAGCTAGCACAAATTATAGCATTATTAGTGTAAACCTATCTAAGGGAAAAAAAAGTGATCATGAGGTTGGGACAATGCTTTTGACTTCTTACTTTGCTTTAAAAGGTATAATATATAATTTCTGACAGTGCTGTTTTTTTTTCTTTAAACTAATGATTGTGCTTTGTTATTTTTACAAAGCACTTAGCTACCACCTTTCCCTAAGAAAAGGCTCTTTTATCTTTATCTCAATAGAATATGTTGCCTGGCTTTCTCCGTACCACTGTGACTGGTAATGGGGCATTGTTCTTCAATCAGCCCCACAGGTGCCCATTACAGAGGCAGAATAATCTAGTTTAAAAGAACCCGAAGGTATTTTCTTGTTCTCCACTGTAGGGAAGTAGAGAAAAACCTCACAACTACTCTAACTGTATAACATTTATAATGCAATGTTTAGAAATAATTTATTGAGCACTAACCATTTATCCATCCATTTAAAAATATTTATTGGAATCCTGCTGCATTCTATATGTTTTAAGTGGTAATTTGTTAGTATGATTACAGCACATTAATATGATTATATATAATTAATATGATTACAAAAATGATTTCATCCACAGACTACAGATAAAAAGACGGAAGCCATGAAAGGTGGTCCACAGTGGCAACATTTAATGAGTTACTATTGCTGTGGAATCAACCACTCCAAAATAGAAAGTGTGAAAATAATAGCAATCTAGGAAGCTTAAAATTCTGTGTATCAACAATTGAAGACGCACGCAGCTATGTATTTTTCCAGTGTTGGGTGCGTCGCCTCATACAATGGGTGGTCAGCTCTGGGTTGATCAGGCAAGACATCGGGATGGTTGACGAGGTGGGCACTGGAGTCCCTCAGCTCTTCTCCATGAGCTCTCCTCTGCCAGTGACATGGCCTTGTTCTTCCTATGGAGGCAAGACTCCAAAAGCAAGTCACCCCCAGCCTGAAGGGGAGCAAGCAGAGTGTGTCACTCTTTCTGGCCTTAGGTTCAAAAATCTTAACACTAGGCCAGCCAAGAGAGCAAGTGAGGGAAAGCCAGAAACTTTAATGGAAAGAAATATCTTGAAATAGGGAGATGATCTGATCCGTCAATGCGATAAATTTACTAAACTCAGATTTCTAGCCCAGATTATTCATTTTTTAGTCTTTGACATATATTGACAAAACCCATTACCCTTCTACGAATCCCCAAAAGTCTCATGTAATTATAATACCAAGCGGCGCATAAAAGACGTTTATGATATACTTCAGGAGGTCTGGATGTGTTTCTTGAAGGTGGCTCCTTTTGATCTAGAGACCTATGACTTATAAAGGCAAGTTCCATGTTTTATATACATCCCATGTACAATAGTAACACAAGGACAGGGTAACCACAGTACCTAGTCCCCTTTTAAAAGTGAGAGGGAGACACATAGCATCACTACGCTGTACCAATTCTAAAAACCCACAGGTCAGATATTGCCCATCACCTCTCCCCACCCCCAAACATGCACCCATTGAGACGGGCGGATTTTCCCTAGGGTCTTCCTCCCGGAACTCAACCTCCAGTATATTGTTTATCACGGCTCTTGGCTCCCATGTTTTGGACCTTGGCTCTCCCCTCTGAAATAGTCTTCCTTATAATAATCACATTCCTTAGGTGCTTCAGAAGAAATAATCTACAGTGACAATTCAACAGCTCTCTTCCTTTCCAAACATATTTGAATTCCAGAGGACTTCCGGATGTTTGAATCATCTTAACACCTTTTCATCTAAAGTAGTGTCTTTGCTTTTCCAATGCAGCTGTCCTGGAGTTTTGTTTGCCTTCTGTTAACTCAGTTAACTCAATTTGCCCAAACCACAAACACTAAAGGTTTGAAATATACCACAAATATGTACTTAAGCATGTCAGATCCCAATGAGCAACATTCTTAAGATTCCTAGGTGAACTTTTATTTTATTTCTTAGCTAAGGGGTCTAGTACCAACTTAATTCTTTCAGGGTCTCAAAATGTTTCTTGCTGCTACATCCTTAATTCTATCGCTACCCAAAGCCTGTATTTATCTCTGAGCATTTTTTATTAGCTAGAGAAACCAGAAATGAGCTACCATTTTATTTCTAATCCAGTAAATCCTGGCATCTCTACTTGAAATGCTCCTTGAAAACTGGTCCGTTCTTCTGTTACCTCGCGCCTTCCTCCCCACGCCTTACCATATATATATATATATACAACTGGTGGCAGTCTGCTGACACGGCAGCATTCTGCCTGGGGGCTCCTTTTCCAGACCCCCGTCATTGTGTTTCATTTTCTTATCAGCAAATGGTTAAAGCTTTGTGAATTGTTTTGCTGCTGCATAAAATTGGTCACAACTTTTATTAGCTTTTAATAAAAATGTCCTCGTTGCTTTCCCAGACTTTCACAACTGCTCACTTTTTATGTAGTTTCCCCTGATTACCCAGCTAAGTTCATATACATTGTAGTTATTATTACAGCATCGCTTCACTTGTGTTGTTCATGTCTTCATTAGTTGGCTAATAAAGCACAGCAAACGGCATCCAAATTCAGTGGCTTATAGAAAGAGTCACTTCTTATAACCCCCAAGCCTGAAAGGCTCCGAGTGGCTCTTTCCTTGGCAGGGCACACTCACGTGTTTGTGGCCAGCTGGGGTCGTTAATGTGATCTGTGTGTTCTCACCTGTGTCAGAAGCCTGTAGTCTGACCACACAGAGCCTTGGCTTCTACTCTTGGGACCTTCTCCATGATATGTCTCATCTTTCACTAGAATAGCCTCGGATTATGATCTCAGGGCTGGCAGCTTTCCGAGAGAGAGCATTCAGGTCCACTGGCATTTCATTGTTTCCACTCTGTTCTTTTAGCCTCAGAAAGAGAGCTGGCCAACATTCCTTTGGTGGCCGAGGACTCCATCAATAGTGGGAGGAACTGCTGTATCTCAAGTAGACCGGAGGACCGTGAATCGGGTCCACCGATGCAAACAGTTGTTCATAAGAGCTAAAAGAATAAAGGTACATACTCATTCTTGTAACTTCAATACCAGTGTTCTCTGTATCATTGACAGTGGGTATAGTTCAGTGCTTAACACGAGTGCTGATGTTTGGGTCTGGAGGAGATTCCAGACTCCAGCAAGACCACTGGGATAAATTTCTTAATCTCTCTGTTATTCAGTTGTTTCTTCTGTAAAATGAGGATGCTTATTGTCTTAACTTTCTGAATTTGTGTAAGAATTAAATGAGTTAAGTCATATAAAGTGTTTACCGCTGGTGCTAGTATATAATGAGTTAACTATATTACAACATTATGCTTTTTATTTATATACTTTGTAATTATTAGTTTTATATTAGAGATGCCTACATGGTTATTTTTTCCTAATTTTTACTGATATTTATAAGTATTCAATACCTTCAAAATTGAAGATAAAAGAGTAAAAGCGAATTTTTGAGTCAGCTTAAAAATGAGAGTTATGAGTTGACACTCTTGGGAAATTGTTAGAAATGTTTCCTATATCTTTATCACGGTACAGACTCTGAAAATTTTGAACTGATGAAAAATTATTACAGAAGAACACGAAAAGGTGTTATGATTTTAGGAAATCATTGTGATAGACTTTGGTACCAAGCAGACATTTTCTAGAGAGAAATAATGCCCAGACAAGCTTGATCTATCAATCATCTATCTATCTATCTATCTATCTATCTATCTATCTATCTATCTATCTATCATCTATCTATCTATCTATCTATCTATCTATCTATCATCTGTCTGTCTCACAGTTTATAGAGTCATAGAACTTTCCTCATAATGTCACTACCAATTGCTTATGGGAAATATGAGTAATTAATATATGTAAAACACAGTTTCTTTATGTAAAATAAGAGTGGTAACACATCTAATCTACTGACACGATTATGAGGATTGACAGTGATTATAGACACACAGATACACACACACACAATTGCAGTGGTTACTTCAGTTCCTGCCATTTAATAAATATGTATCTGCTTCTTTGGAAATGTATCATCTCCATTTCATTCAGCTGGATGGACCAGAAGAAAGGGACTCAGTCTTAAAAGTTTTAGAATACATAAATCAAAGAGGTTGATAGCATTGATTTTAGTAACAGACTGAGAACATCCAGGTATAAAGAGATAGTCACTGTTATGCTCCTGATGGATTTGTAGTGGTCGGCAAACTCATTAGGCCACAGAGCCAAATATCAACAGCACAATGATTGAAATTTCTTTTGAGAGCCAAATTTTTTAAACTTAAACTATATAGGTAGGTACATTCCTTATCGAGGTAGCGCCCGCACATGGTATTTTGTGGAAGAGCCACACTCAAGGGGCCAAAGAGCCGCATGTGGCTCGCGAGCCATGGTTTGCTGACCAAGGCATGGAACAGTATGGAAAAGAAAAGGCTATAGATGTCATAGGCATGCAAATGATCTGGAACAATAAGTAGATAACCATATCTTGTAAAGTTACACATGCAAAATGCAGACATATTCCAGACCAAGCTTACATTTGCCTTATTGTCTGTTTCCTTTGACGATTCTCGTCTCAGTCTGAGAGAGGGGCTCTGAGAGGTTTCCCCCTTGGGAGCTTCAGCTAGGTTCCTCACAGCGAGAGAGTTTGAGAAGGGATACGGAAGCCAAGAGCTCTGGGTGCAGCTTGGTTTACTGATCAAGGTATGCGAACTAACAGATAAACAGCCAGCGCGTGTCAGTGTGGCTTCTCCTGCTATGTCCTTTGACAAGGTGTAAAACTCTCTGAGTGTCCGGAACCTCATTGGGAAAATGAGACCAGTAGGAAAACTTCTCTGTGTGTGACAAGCCCACTCATGCACTTAATCCATTACCTGGCAAGTAATGCTCAATGAATGCCCATCATAAAAAAATTCTGCTATAGCTCCAGATACATAGTGTCTCAGCCCTTGGAGCCCTCAAAACTCTTCCCCAAACTAGTTTACCTCCATCAGTGGTCTCTGCAGGTTGACATCAGCCCCCAGCGCCTTATTCCGGTGCCTGCAATGGTGCATCTCTCCAGCGGACTGATGCACAGTCTCACTCAGGGCATGTGCTTGGCTTTCCAGCCCAACACAGCTCAGCTAAGCTAGCTTCCAATTTGGCAAGACAGTCTGTCCATACCTCGGTTTCCTCATCTGCAAGATGTGGCTAACCTATTATCCACCTGTAAGGCAGGGAAAAACTCGCTCCATCTTCTTGAATGATTTTATGGACTAAAATATGTCTTTCTAGGATTCAGATCTTAAAGCCTAGCCTCCAATGTGACTCTGTTTGGAAACAGGGCCTTTGAAGAGGTAATGAAGATTAAATGAGGTCGTAAGCATTTGGTACTAATCCAGTGTGATTTGCTGTCCTTATCAGAAGAGGAAGGGACATCAGAGATGCACATGCACAGAGGATAGGTCATTGAGGACATGGCAAACCATGGCCATCTGCCAGTCAAGGAGCAAGGTCTCGGAAGAAACCAAACCTTCCAACGCCTTAATCTTGGACTTCTAGCCTTCAAAACTTAGAGAAAGTAAATTTCTGTGTGTAAGCCACTCAGGTTATAGTATTTATTATGTACAGAAGCCCTGAGAGACTATATGACACATGGTTATGAGAATCAAAAGTGTATCTATAACACTGTACCTGAAACAATACAACTAATAGGTGTCCTGCGTAGGACTTTTACAATCATAAATACTGAAAAATAAACAAGCAGAAACTAATGTTACACATAGCGATTTTGTTGAAAAAGCAGACAAATTGTGACAAAAGGATGCAAAGATGCAAGAAAAAATATATTCAAGAAGATTGTTTACATCAGTCAGAGAAGAGACTCTAGGATGGTATCAGTGAATCTCAGGCATCTTGTGTATTTAAGTGTGAAAACTGGATGGGGGAAAGAGTATTCTCATGGCCTTTCCGGCCGACCCTACGTGTAGAATAACTATTTGGGGTGCTTCTTCATCTTCTCAATGTCAAATAAATGTTTGGTAACATTTCTTAATGCTATGTTCTCACTTGCTGGGAATGAAAAATCAATCCCTTCAGGCTGTTGAGGAAGACTATGAGTATTTCTCATCTTGGAGGCATTCCCAAAGCTGCACAGGTGGAAGGTATCTCCCACCGTGTCCCATCTGAGAATCAGCTCGGGGGGAAGCTGAGAGCAGCGTCAAGCTCCGGAAGGAGCCCGTCTCCCTGCAGTGGGGACTGAGAAGAGGACAGGGGCTCAGCCACAGCTGGGAAGAGCAGTCACCAGGCCACCTCTTCAGCTGTGCTGGTTGTAATTACAACAGGTTTAGCAGTCCAGAATAGCAGACTAAAAATATAATGTGGAAACGGAGCCAGAGCCATGGACCTCCCTGGGAAGGGAAATGGAGTTGGCGTCCCGAAGCCTGTGATGCAGCCAGCCTTGCATTAGCACCAGGGGACACCAGCAAGGCTGTGTTTAAGCTCATTCCCACGCACCATCTCAGAAGTCCCAGGACCGTCCCGGCGGCCACCCCTCATCAGCACCGGTGTTCCAGTCTCAGGAGCTCGAGGGAGATAATGTGGTTTAGTAAAAAAAAAAAATACCCGAGCTTCTGAAAAGTATGTCCAACTCTTAGTTCTCTTACCAACCAAATGCAAATGATCTTGGGTAACTTAAACTACCCGATCTCAAGGTCCACATCTTTTTCCCCATAAGTTTACTGAGATTCAATAAAAAAAAATATTTTGTTTAATTTTTTCCCTAAGATTTCATATTCTAAAAGCAAATTCCTTTTAATAGCTAAAATATGCAGGTTGTTCTAGATTTTATTTAATGAATTTAGGAAGGTGCTGATGAACTGCCCGCACTCTTCGCTCCGTAAGAGCGTTGTTGGCACAATCAGTAATCATTGTGTGAGCACAATCTCGTCTCCTTGTCTCTCCTCTCAGACAGGCGCTCATACCTTTCCCTCAGCCTACATGCCCAAGCAGCTTTCCGTCAGAGGTCTTCTATCCCACACCATAAACCAGTTCCATGTGCATTTTAATGAGGCATGCTTACACTCTCCAAAATTAACGTCTGACACCGGCAATAGCAGAAGTGTCAATTCCTGTTAATGGCCTGTGCCTTGGCAGATTTTTTTGTCGATCCATTTATAATTTGTATAATTGATAGCAGCAGAAAGAGGCCACTGCCATTAATTCAGTGCAGATTGCTGATGATTATTAAGGATGATGGTTGTGGTTTTTACCTCTTGTCAATCAAACTTCAGCATTTCAAAATTAGTTGTATTAGATAAGAAGACTTACACAATATAAAAAAGCTCTAGAGGCTGATGCATATTTAAATCAAGCAAACCTTTACCGGGTATTTGCTCTGTGCAAGGTACTAGGCTTTGCACTTGGCAAGCGTTTTCTTCCTTAATCTTTAGAGTACAAATCTGAGACGTGTTTCATTCTCCTGCATTTCAGTGACGTTTATGAATCAAAATGTAAATAATATGTGTGATTTAAGATGTGATTCCAAAGGCTTTTGAGAAACATAGGCTCAATTTTAATTTATTGCCCCGGGTTATATAGAAATACTAGAGACAAGGTATTACTTACTCAACTGTTCTTAACCCACGACCTCTGAAACTTGGTCGTGGCTGGCAAATAGAACTTCACAGAGTCAAGGTAAAAATAAAATAAAAAAAAATACAGTCTCAGCCTCCCTTGAAGTTATGTATATTCATAATAACATATTAAAAGGTTTATAGAAATTCTTCTCTAGGGAAAACTTGCTAATAATGTAGTTTAATCCAAGTTTTGCCAAGCTTAATAGACCAAAAAACACAGTTGTCATCTGACACCCATAAACCGTTCCTGAAAGAAGGATTCCACACTCTTTGGAAAGTAGTGGTCTTAATCTATGAGCTGCCAAGAAGCACAATCACATTGGCATGCAAAAACCCAATAAACATCTAGGTACAAATCAGTAAAACATTCAAAGTTGTCACTGTGACAAATTTTATATATCATGAGCCTTAGTGTGTTTTTGTAATAATAAAATTCTGTTGTTTAGGGAATTCTCAGAACACAGAAGTACTTTCCAGGCAAATTTCTTGTTTGTTGTGGGAGGTGATAAAGAGAAGTGGCTAAGAACGGGGGTTCCACCGGGAGACAGGCTTGAGTCCAAGTCCTGGCTCTAATGCTTACTGACTGGCTGTAGTCAAGTTACAGGACCTTTCTAAGCCCTGCTTTTATTTTCTTTCTCCTCTTTTTTTTTAATATCTGAAAATAAAAATTATATTAGTTCCAATTTTTTGAATTGTTGAGAAAAATCAAATGAAGATAAAAACAGTCCTTTGTACATACCAAGTTTCTAAGAAGCATTAACTCCAAATACGATCTATTCATCATCATCAGTGATTCCACAAAAACTAATGTGGAGAGTCTAGACCAGTGAAATAGGAAATATGGAGACTTATTTCTTGAGTAAGGTATTGACAAGAGGGAAAAAAAAAAGGTGTCGTATATTATAAAGATCAACCCGAGTAGTTCAATTAAGACCAAAAAAAAAAAAAAAAAGACAAGAAGAGTAAAGCTTTTACCAGGGCAATGGAGGCAAACGAGGCAGGAACAAGAACCTGGATTCCATTTTTAATAGCCTAAAAGTGCAAAGAAAAGGTTGAGGCTGACATGATGCAGTCCTGTTTTCTTCGTCACGAAAAAAAAAAAAACACAGAAAATTTGTAAGATTCCAGGATGCAAAGATAGATGGTCAAATTCATTCAGGCATACATATATTATTCTACAGAAAGCAATTTCACTGATATTCTTGTAAAAAGCAGACATGCATTATAGTGACTGTTGTGAAGTCACCAGGCAGTCATGGCCTTCAGTCATTCCATTTGCATGCTAATGAAACCAGAGGCCAGATGCCACTAATTACAACCCAGTCACTCCATCCCACACCCTACAGCCAACTGCTGGTGAAGGGGACCTCCATCATCCCATTATGCAAATGACACTTAGGGAGAACAGAACAAAAATAAATTCTAAATAGAGGCAACCAGAGTCATATATTGGCAGGAGGTAAATTAATAAATATATTTTAAAATGGAAATTAAAATTATTATTCAACACTATATTAATCATAGCTAACTAAATAGGGAACAGGACAACTTTTCTTTCCCCCCTGTGTTATAGGGTAAAAAATTTAAGTAACTTGCTAAGGTATTGTGAATTGAATTTTCAGAAATCGTCAGTCAAATCGCTGAAGTACAAATTAAATTTTCTTAATGTACTCAAGTTGTTTCTTCTTAATTAAGAAAACAAAACAAAAGAAAGATGCCTGTAAAGGTGTTTTGCTTCTCGTGAGTTATAAAGCTGTTATATCTAGATTACGTGTCTATATGAAAATAACTAGTTAACAAAGGAAAAAAGACATCAATATCTTTGTGACTGGTCGTTTTTGATATAGAACTTCTTAAACACAGTTGTACTCATGGCATGGGATTTTTTTTTTTTTTACAAAATAAATATGTATAAGGAGGCAGGCTATAGAATTCAAAGAAGAGGTGTTTGGAGGTCTAACATCTATGTTGGGACTGTGAATAAATGATTTGTTTTTTGGGAATGTCACTTCAATTCTCCAAGCTTTAATTGCCTTCTGTCTTCAGTAAAAATTAGCAATATCTGCTCATCAGCTCAGTGTGCTAAGCAAAAGTTACAATGTGTTTACAACACCTAGGCCTGTGCTTGTAACATAATAGATGTTCAAGACATAGTGGCTTTTCTTTTTCATTATATATTCGCAGCCTTTCTAGACTGTCCCCCTGGATAAGCTGTACCACCTAACATACTTGAGCTTCTGTGCTTTTATTGTCACCCAAAAGCTTTGGGATCAACGGTGCCTAAGAGCCCAACCTGCTCTGATTTTTAGAATTACATGGAGTAAGTAAGGAGGAAGTTGGGAAGTACTTGAAATCAGCACCATTCAAAAGGTGTGTTTTTGCCCTGGCCGGTTGGCTCAGCGGTAGAGCGTCCGCCTAGTGTGCGGACGACCCGGGTTCGATTCCCGGCCAGGGCACACAGGAGAAGCGCCCATTTGATTCTCCACCCCTCCGCCGCGCTTTCCTCTCTGTCTCTCTCTTCCCCTCCCGCAGCCAAGGCTCCATTGGAGCAAAGATGGCCCGGGCGCTGGGGATGGCTCTGTGGCCTCTGCCTCAGGCGCTGGAGTGTCTCTGGTCGCAACATGGCGACGCCCAGGATGGGCAGAGCATCGCCCCCTGGTGGGCAGAGCATCGCCCCATGGTGGGCGTGCCGGGTGGATCCCGGTGGGGCGCATGCGGGAGTCTGTCTGACTGTCTCTCCCTGTTTCCAGCTTCAGAAAAATGAAAAAAAAAAAAAAAAAAAAAAAAAGGTGTGTTTTCTGCTTTGGTTTGAAAGCGGCTTACCTGGAAGTGCATTGCATTTAGCAGCCAGGTGTTCACGCTGGGAAACCAGCCTACCCAGAGACTGCCTTCAAGGGATCCGGGAGCAGAGATCAGTTCTCCCTAAGGCAATGTCGGTATCACGGCATCGTTTTGCATGAAAATCACAATGAGAGTTTAAAATACATTTTCCATGGCTTCATTAGCTGCCTGTTCTCCTTAGGGAACTCCCAGCTGATTGAGCTCTTCATTTGCTGACCATACACTTTATATTTTTCTTGCAATTCCTGATTGTTTGCATTCTAATCCGTAATTAAGGTAATTTCTGACATGTTTAACTAGCTGTGATGAAAATATTATGCCTACGGCATTTAACTTCTACATTAACTCATCAAATACGGTTTTATCAAACCAGATATTGTGATTATATTCTCAGAAAACCTTATTCTTGGCTCCCCCTACCTTAGCTCTAACCGTCTGTGAGTATTCCACTCAGAGAGGTTCCTTGAAAACAAATGGAATGAATAATACAAGGTCCAATCGAATCCTTTCGTTTCTCACAGGATGGATGGATGGCATTTAGTTTTTGTGTGATTCCCATGCTAAATCCTCATCACACTTCTTGACTTATACCAGTTGTCTCAATCAACTTTCACAAGAATTGTAGCACGTAGACTTTGGGCGAGTAAGGACAGGATAAACAACTCAGGGATGTGTGCGGATGATTGATCTTAGATGGGAGAATGGGGTCTTAGTAATTGTAAATCATTCTACAAGACCATATGTTTTCTAACAAGAGGGTCAGGATTCAAATTCAGATTCTTTTGATTCTGATCCCTGTCTGCATAACAAGGATGTTATACCAACTCTGCCATGCCCAAGCGGCTTCTGTGCCTTCTTCTTCTTCACTTGAGAACAGTTGCTGGCATGCAGTGTTGACCCACTAAGTGTGTCTGTCAGTGTTTCTCTGCTCTGGGGAGAACTTACTTAAGGAATCACTCACCACAGGGAACGTTAAATGAAAAATTCTGATGTAATAGCAGGCAGAAAGGACAGTGAATGGTGTTTTACAGGAAGTATTGATTGGAATCTGATAAAGGAGGTTTTATAAGAATATACTTATGGCCCTGGCTTAGTGGTTCAATAGATAGAGCATCATCCTAGCATGCTGAGGTTGTTGTTTCGATCCCTGGTCAGGGCACATAGCAAAAGCAACCAATGAACGCACAACTAAATGGAGCAACTAAGTGGAACAAGTTGATGCTTCTCTCTCTTCCTCCTCCCTCCTCTCTCTCTCTTTCTCTTTATTTTTCAAACCAGCAGAGCATTTAAAAAAATAAAAGAGTAGACTTAATTTGGAAGTTAGTATTTCTACTTCCCAAAGGAGGTAAATAAAACTCCAGGTTACTACACCTGGACAGAAGGATACACTGAGATGGAAAAGAGGAGAGTGAGCTAAAGGTGGGAGCAGGCTGAGCATGCTGGCAGACAGGAAACCAGAGGACCGCACAGCTGCAGGGGAGACAGTCTCTTAGAAATAAGTGATTAGCAGGTTTTTCCGAGCATATTTGAGGAAAATGGAATATCTGTAACTGATTTAAATAACAGACTTTTAAAGTGAACTATGGGAAAGTGTTTAGAAAAATACGGATTTTGGAATTAACTGGGTTTTGGTACGAATACTAACTCTACTTTTTGGAGTGGTGTGAATGTGATCAAAGTACTTAATCTCTATGAGTCTGTATCTTTGCATGGAAAATAGAAATGATATGATCTAACACACAAGATTATTGTGAAGGTTAAGTGAGATGTTGCATGTAATCTTTTCTGCCATGTTCCTAAAACATAAGTAATGGATGACAAATGTTAGCTGTTATCTATATCCTTGTAACAGCCTGAGTGAACTAGAACTTTTATGGCAAACAAAGGCTTTGGAAAAAAATATTTTGTTAGCAGAGAAGATGATTAACTGCATGAAGGAAAGAGTAGACCAAAGATGACCTCACCAGAAAGTGGGTTTTTAAATTAATTAATCAATTAATTAATTTTGTATTGTTCCAAAGTGAGAAGTGGGGGGGCAGGGGCGGCAGACAGACAGACTCCCGCATGCGCCAGACAGGGATCCATCCGGTTAAATTTATTTTTAGTCCACTTAGATAAAGTGGGTGAGATCATCGTTGGGAATCATGGCAGTAGATTTCGGATGGAAGGTGTAAATGTTGATGATGGCTATTTGCTGTAAGAAAGCAGGAAGTGGCCCTGGCCGGTTGGCTCAGTGGTAGAGTGTTGGCCTGGCATGCAGGAGTCCCGGGTTCAATTCCCCGCCAGGGCACACAGGAGAAGCGCCCATCTGCTTCACCCCTCCCCTCTCCTTCTTCTCTGTCTCTCTCTTCCCCTCCCGCAGCCGAGGCTCTATTGGAGCAAAGTTGGCCCAGGCACTGAGGATGGCTCTGTGGCCTCTGCCCCAGGCGCTAGAATGGCTCTGGTTGCAATAGAGCGACGCCCCAGATGAGCAGAGCATCACCCCCTGGTGGGCATGCCGGGTGGATCCTGGTCGGGCGCATGCAGGAGTCTGTCTGACTGCCTTCCCGTTTCCAGCTTCGGAAAAATACAAAAAAAAAAAAAAAAGAGAGAGAGAAAGAAAGAAAAAAGAAAGCAGGAAGCCCCGGCGAGTGCCTCAGTCCCTTCTCGCTTGCTTGTTCAGGAGCTGTGCAATCCACTGCAAACTAGTGGACCCATGAACGTTCAGGTTCATGGTCTGCAATACAGAGATAATGCCAGCGTCTTAAGATCACTGAGAGTATTACACAGGATAAAGTTAATAAAATCCTTGGCAAACACCTTGGTACATAAAAATCAAATCAATAATTTGATTATTATGATTATTAAGATGAAACCGCACCAACTTTTAGCAGTCTTTGGCCTCGCTTCCTTCAGTTTCAGCACCTCAAGTGGCTGTCTGAGTCCTACTGAGAATTTCAAAATACTTTTTGGAATCTGCTCATATTTCTTGGGTGCAAAGAACCAGCTTCTCTTGACACTCTGCATGGCCTCTCTGCTGGTTTAACAATTCCACTATAAATTGGAATCGAGTCCCTTGTGTCCATGGAATCATTTTAGGACACTGCAGATTTCAGAGGCAAAAACAAATACACATTTAATGAATCAATCAGTTCTGTGCTTCTAAGACTACATCCGGGGATGGGGGTGGGGGGATGGGGAGTGCTTCAGTTCCAGCAGCATAATCAACGGTAATGCTGTCCCCTTAATGGCAATGTAACTGCTCCTCATCTATCTTTTCTCAGTAAGTCAGTCCCATACCTTGGAAGTCTGATAGCAGTGATCCTCAAATTTGTAAGAAAAGATGTATCTTGCTGAGCTGAGAGGCCCCTAAAGCCCAGGCTCATTGCTTACTCCTGAGTGCCGTATGCAGCGCTCACAGGAACGTATACAACTCAACGCCAAAAAAACAAGCAATCCAATAAAAAAAAAAAATGGGCAAAGGAGCTGAATAGACACTTCCTCAAAGGGGACATATAGATGGCCAATAGACAGATGAAAAGATGCTCAACATTGCTAATCATCAGAGAAATGCAAATTAAAACCACAACAAGATATCACCTCACATCTGTCAGAATGGCGATCATCAATAAATCCACAAACAAGTGTTGGCAAAAATGAGGAGAAAAGGGAGCCCTCGTGCCCTGTTGGTGGGAATGCAGCCTGGTACAGCACTTGTGGAAAACAGTGTGGAGTTACCTCAGAAAATTATAGGTGAAACTGCTCTATGACCCAGTGATTCCACTTCTGGGAATTTATCCAAAGAAACACACCATATTGTTTTGAAAGAATATTTGCTGCCCTGGTCAGATGGCTCAGTTGGTTGAAGCATCATCCAAGCCTACACTGTCAGACTGTCAGTAGTAGGGATATATATATAAAATAAAGCAGAGAGTGGCAAACATTTTCTCTAAAGGGCCGGCTGACGTAGAAGGTAGGCTTTGCACGCCATAGGGTGTCCGGGGCAACTAACCCAACCCTGCTGGTATTGAGAGAAGGTGGCTGCGGCAGTACAGGCATGAAGGAGCTTCCCCGTGTTCCCCAAACACTGTACAGAATTTACAAAAACAGGTGAGGGGCTGGTTAGGTCCATAGACTGCAGTTTGTTGACTTACTTCTATTATAGACAATAAAGGTATTTGTCAGCCCACTGGGATTCTGATTATGGAATTCCCACTATCATCAGCAGCATTGGACAAGTCACTTTTTTGGGAGGCCTTGTTTAGTCATCTGTAAAAGAAATTATTTAATGTTTCCCAAAATGTGAACCAGGAAACAATAACACTGATATATAAGGTTTCATGACAACAGAGGTAGTTCTGATTTATGTAATGCCAAATCAAATTGAGCCTAGAACAGTGTCTAACATGTGAACAATGCTCCTGTCTTGGCTGAATAAGTTCCTAAACTACATGAAATAATAGGTTTATTAGACTTCAGACTGTAAGGCCTGGCACAGAGTCATTGCTCTGCAGTAGACTATAGTCTCCAGAAGTGGCTTCTGGTATCTTCATCTATAGCAGCGGTTCTCAACCTGTGGGTCACAACCCCGGTGGGGTCGCCTAAAGCCATCGGAAAATACATAATGCATATCAGGTATTTACATTCCGAATCATAACTGTAGCAAAATTACAGTTATGAAGTAGCCACCAAAATTATTTTTTGGTTTGGGGTCACCGCAACATGAGGAACTGTATTGCGGGGTCACGGCATTAGAAAGGTTGAGAACCACTGATCTATAGTGTCTGAACAAAGATATATTGGGAGTAAGAGTCACTCACAATGCCCCAACACTATAGACATTAATAGGGACTGTCCCAGGCAAGGTCAGCCAGAGAGTCATGCCTTTTGAAACACCCCTGAAATGCTCTAGCCTTCACATACCCAGATGTTAACTTCGGAAGGAGAAGGAACAATAAAGCAAACAAAAACAAATGAGAACTTTAGCATTTACCTAGAAGCAGGTGATTCACTTGAAAAACATTCTATGTATTTTTTTAATTTTTTAGAATTTTTATTGAATTTATTGGGGTGTCATTGGTTAGTAAAATTATATAGCTGTACAACTCGAATAAATACATCATCTGTTTATTGAATGTGTGCTCACCACCCCAAGACAAGTCTCCTTCCTGACCATTTATTCCCCCTCTGCCCTCTTCTACCTCTAAAGGAAAAAAATAACTCATGAGCGTAGACTTGAACAACATTTTAAAAGCAGAAGTAACTACAGTGCTTTCAGTTAGCAAGTTAAAGTTTCCTTTTCCACCCCTGACAACATAGCAGGTGGAGGCAGGAAAAGCAAAAAGCAGAAAGCAGTTAGTAACAAAAGGTAAACAGGAAGCATTTACTCAGCTCATTTATGTGCTATTGTGCAAATTTCGACCCCTCTAAGGTTCCATGGGGCTCTAATATTCTGTCATCTCCGTGTGTGACAGACCCCTATGGCCAGTGAATCACCATATAAATGAATACCAAATTCTTAGCTGGCATCTGAGCAGGAGCTCAGTCAGAGGCTCTTAAGTCCTATGTGTACTTAATCTATTGTCCTTAATGAATGAGCCTGGGTGTGCATTTCCATTATAAAAGTAGCAGACCTTCCTTTTAATACTGCAAGGTCAGTACTGGCGAATATAGACAAAGGATGTTTAAAGACACAGGGTCTGAAAGCTTCTGAAAGCCTCACAATGAGAAATGAAACACAACTTGAGAGAATTCTAGTTCAAAGGCACGTTCATGTTGGAGACTTTTTTAAATACGACTTTTAAAAGTGACAACGAAGAAAAACAAAACTTCTTGAAAAAGTTTGTGCTCAAAACCCAAGACACAGTCCTTGAGCAAATGGTTCCACAGTAATGAGAGGGCCCCTAACAAGCACTACGAGGAGTGGGGCAGGGAGGAAACCAGACCCTTTGCTCTGATTCAGAGATTTTTATGAGAGTCTTTAATTGAGGACAGGCTAGTAACTGTCAAGCAAGACGAAGCCTCTGCAGCAGAGCTCTGTGATGCAAAAGTCCGGGCAATCCTGTGAATTAGAGAATGATCAAGTCACATGATCTTTTGGGGTGAAGAGGATTGTTTCCCACTGTGGGGCAAACAAGTGTATAACAAGTGTGTTAGGCTTGCTTGCCCTGTGTTTGCCTGATTGGTGCATAAGCACTGGGCAGTAAGTACCATGTGTGTATAGTCTAAAGCTGCAGGTGCTTGCCCTCGGGGTGGCAGATTGCAAAGTGAGGATTGCCTGCTGCCAGTGGGAGGGGCCATTGTTTGCTCTTGTCTGCCTGAGAAGGTTTTTTTCTCCCAGTCTGTTTTGCTTGGTGTCTAGAGGCCGGAGAAAGAGGGAAGCAGTTTTCCCTGCCTGCTTCCTAGTCCACCATTGAGAGACTCGAAGGCAGGGGTCCCCAAACTACAGCCCGTGGGCCGCATGCGGCCCCCTGAGGCCATTTATCCGGCTCCCACAGCACTTCCGGAAGGGGCACCTCTTCCATTGGTGGTCAGTGAGAGGAGCATAGTTCCCACTGAAATACTGGTCAGTTTGTTGATTTAAGTGTACTTGCTCTTTATTTTAAATATTGTATTTGTTCTCGTTTTGTTTTTTTACTTTAAAATAAGATATGTGCAGTGTGCATAGGGATTTGTTCATAGTTTTTTTTAATAGCCCGGCCCTCCAGCGGTCTGAGGAACAGTGAACTGGCCCCTGTGTAAAAAGTTTGGGGACCCCTGCTCTAATGAACAGAAAGGCCCAACATGTTTTGGCCCCACAGTTCCTTTACTGTCTTCCTGAATTCAGTGTGAATCTGCATGGCCGCGGTAGCCACTGCCCATAAACCCATTTATAAATCTTTTCAAGAATAAGATATAATTCAAACACGTCTAAGTTATCTTATAAGAAGACAGATTTTGAGAAAAATAATTCAAGGAAAATTTTACATAATTGTACCTTAAAATACCTTAGTCATCTTGGACCAAAGTTTGCACATTCTGCAGATGAAAGACAGTAGCCCCACTTGAAACCTTTGCCCACCACTCTTCTGTAATGTACGTTAAAAAGTTCCGAAAAGTGATATAGCTACATTTGGGTTTTACATATTTAAAATTTGTTATAAGAAAATGAAGTGTTTTTTTTTAAAGTAATTAATTTCCCTGTCCATTTTATTTGATAGTAATCAATCTCTGCCACCACTTGTGTTAATTCTGTCAATTATTTTATGATAACTCATCATCAATTCCAATATAACTGGGTGGTATTTTTATTGTCCGAACGTGCTTGATGCAAACTCACTGTTGGCTTCAGTGTTCAGAAATAAGCACAATGATTAGACAGCACACGGAGGAGATGACATCAGTTTCATGTAAGGAGAAATTTTTTTTTCATTTTTTATTTTTTCTTCGAGGGAGTCCCAGGTCAATGTTCTATCCACTATGCGACCACCTGGTCAGGCGAAGCTTTTCATTTCTCAGCTCTTATTTACTCTGTACACCATACTGCAAAGAGTAACTTCAACGTGAGCACGACGCTGTCCACTCATTCATGTGGATTAAGGGCCCAATAATGTTCTAGCACGGTGTTATATAGAAAAATGATGGGCCTGACCTGTGGTGGCGCAGTGGATAAAACGTCAACCTGGAAATGCTGAGGTCGCCGGTTCGAAACCCTGGGCTTGCCTGGTCAAGGCACATATGGGAGTTGATGCTTCCAGCTCCTCCCCCCCTTCTCTCTCTCTCTCTCTCTCTCCCTCTCTCTGTCCTCTCTAAAAATGAATAAATTAAAAAAATTAAAAAAAAGAAAAAGAAAAATGATGGTTATTATGAATGACTCCCTCCCATTTCGATCTTACACTCCAGTGAGGAGACACCTACAACTTCTCAGAATATAGTAGATGAAAGAGAGTACTTTGTAGGATGTAGCATTTAACATGTTTTTTCTTAATGCATTAAATAAACATTAGTGAGAAATAAAAATGCCTTATAAGAACTCTCCTAAAATTTTAGGAATCAATGTAAATCAATGATGGGAAAAGGGAAAAATGCATGGTTTCTTGATGTTATTTTAATTGCACGTGCAAGGTGGGTGTTTGGAGCCATATTAATATTGGATTTTTTTTTTTTGTATTTTTTTTTTCTGAAGCTGGAAACGGGGAGAGACAGTCAGACAGACTCCTGCATGCGCCCAACCGGGATCCACCCGGCACGCCCACCAGGGGCAACGCTCTGCCCACCAGGGGGCGATGCTCTGCCCCTCCGGGGCGTCGCTCTGCCGCGACCAGAGCCACTCTAGCGCCTGGGGCAGAGGCCAAGGAGCCATCCCCAGCGCCCGGGCCATCTTTGCTCCAATGGAACCTCTCTGCGGGAGGGGAAGAGAGAGACAGAGAGGAAGGAGGGGGAGGGGTGGAGAAGCAAATGGGTGCTTCTCCTATGTGCCCTGGCCGGAAATCGAACCTGAGTCCCCCGCACGCCAGGCCGACGCTCTACCACTGAGCCAACCGGCCAGGGCCAATATTGGATTTTTATAGTGACTAAATAAGATATTTTATCTGATATTACTTGAGAAAATAGAAATGTTTGCCCCAAAAGGCGAATGCTTCGAGGTTCATTTCTTCACTGTAGTTCTTTCACCAAATTTAGTTTTAAACATAGATACTGTCACATATAAGTGGCCAAGTTTTCAAAGGTAGAAGAAAAACCAATACAAACATTTCTATTTCTTTTTTTTTTTTTTTTTTTGTATTTTTCTGAAGCTGGAAACGGGGAGAGACAGACAGAATCCCGCATGCACCCGACCGGAATCCACCCGGCACGCCCACCAGGGGGCAATGCTCTGCCCACCAGGGGGCGATGCTCTGCCCCTCCGGGGTGTCGCTCTTTTGCGACCAGAGCCACTCTAGCACCTGGGGCAGAGGCCAAGGAGCCATCCCCAGCGCCCGGGCCATCTTTGCTCCAATGGAGCCTCGCTGCGGGAGGGGAAGAGAGAGACAGAGAGGAAGGAGAGGGGGAAGGGTGGAGAAGCAGATGGGCGCTTCTCCTGTGTGCCCTGGCCGGGAATCGAACCCGGGACTTCAGCACACCAGGCCGACGCTCTACCACTGAGCCAACAGGCCAGGGCTACAAACATTTCTAAATTAGACATTTAGCCACAATTATTTTAGACTTTTTTTCCATATACAATAGTTTTGAGGACTATGTATTGACTGTATTTATTTTTCCAAGTCTTCATTTTAGCTTTTAAAAAATGAACATCTCTCTCAAAAACTATGGTAAGGTCTACACAAGATTATACATGTAATATTCTTAGAAGCATAATAAGAGACTTATGGTAAAAATGTTGGTAATGTGATTATTTTTATTGTCCTTGTTATTCTTTTCTTAATGAACTAAGGTTTTTAACTTACAGAAAGGGATACCAATATGTGGAAGCATATACCATGTTCATGGATAGAAAGAATTAACATCATTGAAATATCCATATTACCCAAAGCAATCTATAAATTCAGTGCAGTTCCTATCATGATACCAATGGTGTATTTCACAGACTAGAAAAAATATTCCAGAAAGTTATATGGAACAACAGAAAACCCCAACTTGTGACAGCATTATTGAGAAACAAGAACAAAGGTGGAGGAATCACGCTACCTGATATCAAACTATACTGCAAGGCCATAGTAATCAAAACAGTGTGGTACTGACATTAAAAGCAGATATATAAATCAATGCAATAGAATAGAGAGCCTGGAAATAAACCCACACCTTTATAGTCAATTAATATTTAACAGAGGAGGCAAAAAAATAAGATGGCATAAAAACTCTATTCAATAAACGGTGTTGGAAAAATTGGACAGATACATGCAAAAAAAAGAAAGGAAAGAAGGAAGGAGGAAGGAAGGAAGGAAGGAAGGAAGGAAGGAAGGAAGGAAGGAAGGAAGGAAGGAAGGAAGGAAATAGATAATCTTACACCATGCACAAGGATAAACTTAAAATGAATTCAGTTCTTAAATGTTAGACACAAAACAATAAAAATCCTAGAAGAAAACATAGGCAGTAAAATCTCGGACGTTTCTCACAGCAATAATTTTCAGTGTGTTTAGTAAAATTACTCTGATTTGACGTTCCAAAATTTTCAAGTTATCCTTTTCAAACTTAACCAAGTTAAAGAGATCTTATGTGAATAAATTTTTTCACATTGTGCAGAATTAAAATAGTTAGACTAAATATATTTAAATGACCTTACCATGGTTCTATAAGTTGATTTTATTTTATTTCTATTTGTTTATATCAAAGAATATTGCATGATAAAAATCTGTTGACAAAAGGCACACATTTCTATTTTATGTAAATTGCCATTTGACTCATCAGTTAATGCAAAAATGGTGGGCACAGATTGATTTTGTTCAAAAAAGTTTAAAAAGCAAGTTGTTAAAAAAAAATGTAGGTCATTGTATCATTCTTTATTTTACTCTTTTGCCCAAGATAAAACTGGGTCACAAACATGTGTGGACATTTTGGAATGTATCTTTGGCTATTCCTTCCCCTCCACCCACTTCCCCCTGCTGCCCTCATAGATAACCATCTATATATTCGTAGTGTTAGAGGGGGAAATAATTCTCTAAGAGCGAATTGCACTCACACATTGGTGGACAGTAACTCTCTTATGAGTGCCAATCAGAAATATATGTCAAAAATGAGACCTTCTGTCTTATTAAAGCTGACTTAGCAGAAAGAGATGAGATTTAGGGCAAGTCAGAATTCTTGTTTCATTGTCCTATTTTCAGTAACAGATGGAATTTAGGACAACTCAAAATGCTCTTTTCTGCCCTATTTTATTGCTTCTATGTTTATTCATATTCAGCAAAAGAAATTCCAATTATAGCCTTTGGCTTCTTCATTTTTTTTTTTTTAAATCATTTTCCCAAATTAATTTTATTTTTTATGCATGATTATGTATGATTAGAGACAATAGGAGATTATTAAACCAAAGCAAAATTTAAAAATGGCCCAGTATTCCACTGGCAGGACAAACTCTGCTTTTGATAAACTCTTGAAATGTTCCTTTGTGATGTGCTTATATTTTTATGTTCATTTGATTTGTTGTGCTCATACTGCTTGTACAGGTTTGCTTTATATCATTTATTTTTATATCACAAACATTTTATTCATTACTGTAATCTTCAACATTGTATCTATTAGATAGTTTCTAATTTATTGAAGGAATGGTCTCCGTTTACTTAATATTCTATGTGGTAGGCATTTATTTTAACTTAAGGCTTTGCATATTTCAGTGATTTGTGATATCTGTTCATTACCTTCTCTAAGTTTCTTCTCATTCATCAGGATAAACTTTCAGAATTAAAATCAATGCATCGAACTTTAGGAATTATTCTAGGCTGAACACTCCATGGCATATTGGAATGCATATTTTGGTAACCAATTAAGAGAGCAGTAAAAAAAAAAATAAGATTCTGTACATACACATTCTAACCTACATCTTTGACCTATTTTAGTCTTGTACCATGTTGATTCTATAGATAGCATTTCCTCAAAATATAATACATATATAAATGTTGTAAAATACAGATTCTGATTTAATAGACTTGGGATGGGGCCAGAGAATCTGCATTTCTAACTGGCTCTGAAGTATGAGTAAACTAGAATACCCCCATAGTTCCTACTTTAACCCTGGTGAGCGTGATTCTGCTGTAGGATGTGAGGGGAGAATGTGTCACTATGCTACTTTATTTAATCAAACTTTCAGTAGTCCTTCCAACTGGCCAGTGTTCTTAAATCGATCATTCACTTTTTATACTATCACTTTAAATGATATTTCTCGAAATTAATAGCCATTAGATTTACATATGACCTCTGTTGACTGATTTTGTTGTGGTCAGATGTATGGGATTTTAATAGTGTTTCACTTCAGGCAAGGAGTCAGATTTTTAAAATCTGCATCAGTTCAAATGTATTTAAAACTAAATAACATAGATTACATTAGTTTTTACAATAAATAAATTCATTAAGCTTAAAATGGACCAATGTCACTATAAACTCTGAAATTCACTTTCAAATCATGCAAATCTTAGATTTTTATATGCTAACCAATTTGTTTTTAAAAACAATTTTTATTTGACTCTCTTCCACGATCTAGACACTTTGTTGGGCCATCTCTTTTTTCTGCTTTTCTCTTCTACTTGGAAGGACCTCTGTGATAATCTTTGTTTTAAGCAAACAAGTCTGTCTGCTACCATAATTTGCCCTTGCCCTGTAAGCTAACTCTTCATTTTCCAGAATTACCAGTGACATCTTTGGGAAGGTATCATTCTGCCTCCCGCAACCCTAACTTATTATCCTTTCCTATGAATCGTTAATATTTTAATCTTTTCTTGTCTTTTAATTTTCTCATACTAGCTTTTATCAGGTTTAATATCAGGGAATTCTCACTTCATGAAACAAGTTTGAGAGTATCCTACCTCCTGAATTAAAAAAAACAAACAAACAAATTATAATACTTTAAGTATTTTTCCTAAGTAGTCAGTTGGCATTATTTCTTCCTTAAATGCTTGATATAATTTTATAATTTGCCAGTGAAATCATTCTGGACTGGATTGTGTGTGTGTGTGTGTGTGTGTGTGTGTGTTTTGGGTGTGGATGTGTGTGTCAGCATCTTTTTAATAATTAATTGAAAATGTTGATTTTATAAAGAGCTATTCAAGTATTCTTTTTCTCTTTGAGACACTTTTGATAAGCTTTGCTTTCTGAGGAGTTTTTTTTTTCCGTTTTACCCAAGCTTTTAAGTTATATAAAATATTTATTATGATATTTCCTTATTATCTTTAGACTCTGCAGGATGGTTAGTGATATCAACTCTTGAAAACCTGTTATCTCCGCCTCTCTCTCCAGCTTTCTTTCTTTCTGTTCTTGGTCAGGCTGATAGGGGTTTATTCATTCCATTGAGCTTTGTAAAGAACCAGTATGTGGACTGCTGCTTTTTCCTACTGTCACTTCTCTGTTTCATTGATTCGTGTCCTATGAAAATTCCTATTTATAGCCTGGCTTTAGCTTCAGCCTACAAGTAGTTAAGCCATGTTTTTATTCTTATCATATTGAAATAATTTCTGATTTCCCTTGTATTTCTTGTTTGGCCTACAGAATATTTATAAATATGTTCTTAAATTTAAAATACATCGGAGCTTTTATAGATATTTATTTATTTCAAAATTACAGAAATTCTGTCAGAAAAAGGACACTAAGAATTCAGTGAGGATTCTTTATGCCCCAGCTCACTGTGGGGAACATTTCATGTCACACTTGAAAATAATGTGCATTCTACAGTTTTTGAATGTAATTTTCCATATCAATTACCTGGAGAAAGAACAGATGAATATCTTACTCTAATACCTCCCAAATTTATTTTTAGCATGTAATCATTTTTTTCTCCTTAGGGTTCCAATGAACTTCCCACAGTCTGAATGTTTCCCAGGACTCACTTTGAGAAGCACTGTCCTAGTTCGAATAGAAATCCTCTTCTTTTTTTTTTTTTTTTTTTGGCACTGTCATCCTGGATAATTGATTGTTCACCTTTGGTGGGTCCTTCCAGTGATGAGATAGAATGAGGACACCTATTAGCACACTGGTCAATGGATCAATCCGTACACTTCAAGACCTACGAAACGTAAACTACTTCCTTTTTGGGCATTCCAGGGAATTTCAAGATTAGAGAGAAGAAACAACACTAAAAATAAAACACCATTTAACCAAAGCATATTTTAAGGTGAAATAAATTATGAAAGTGTACATATACACAACTTTTAGTTAAGGATACATATTTATATATTTATTTTTAAATATATATATTATTTAAGGCAATTTCTATCATACACAATGACTTTGAGCTCTGATAACTAGGCGTTAGCCTCCTACCACAATGTTCAAATTTAAATACCCTAGATAAATAAAAGTAGAAACAACTGTGAATTTAGATGAGATTAATAAATAGCAGTTTTGACTTAGAGAATCTTTTGATAATTAAAATAAAATGGACTTATAAATTTTGACCCAGATATCATGTATCAACACCCTTTTCTAGTTTTTAGTTAGTACCACAAAAAACAAATTATTACATTAAATATTTTTTTGATTGACACATTACCTGGTGGCATCAAAATTCTAATAAATAAACTCCATTAATGTAGAGTATTTTCCTTTTTCAAATAACTGTCACTTGCATTTGTTAGGGAAATAATGTTTAGTCCCAGCTAGTATTCTGTATTTCTTTAAGGACTCAAAATTTGCACAAAAATATGTGTTATTTTTTTCCCTATAACTATTATTGTTTTTTTTTAATTTTGAAAATGAGAAATTACTTGGCTATTACCAATCTTGTTTGTTTTAACATTTTTTATTTTAATAAAATCATATTGAATTATATTCTACATACAAAAACAAGACACCCTGCAAATATTTAGTGAGGAACCAGATGAAGAAACATTTCATAAAATAAAGACACCGATGTGACCAGTACCCCAGTCAAGAAACCATCCCCAGTACCACAGAAGCCCTGTTCCATACTCTTTCCAGTTACTAACCCTTTGGCCCCAAGAGAGCTGGGCTCTAGTACCATAGATGACTGCTGAACCTTATATAATTCAAAGACTGTTGCACATATGCTTTGTGTCTCCTTTCTTTTGCTCAAGGTTGTATTTGGTAGAGTAGAGTGTGCAGTAGTAGTTCATTTGTTCTCGTTGTTGTATAGTATTCCACTGTATAAAACTTGTTATTTATCATTCGACAGAAAGTTTCCCTTAGCATATAAGTCAATAAGCAGAATCCAAGAGTTATAAGAAATAAAATAATAAACTCTGAAGTCAGAAGATTAGTCTGAAGTTACATAGACTCAAAATCTAATGTCAACAATTTTCATAGGATTATGTGTAAATTACCAAATCTCTCCCTAGCACCTTGTCCAACCTGCCTATCTCAGGCATTGAGAATGAAAATCTAACAATGTAAGTCAGATGCAGAGAACTCTTTAAATTATTTCCAATATTCATGTTTAGTTACTATTAAAAATTACTATTATCTTTATAAACTTAGTTGAAGGGTTGGAAGCCGGAACATTTTCGTATCTCCAATTTTGCTCTGCCTCTTAATAAAACTAATGGATATGAAAAAAATGTTTACGTAATTTCCAAATGGTTTAAGTAATTCTCTATCTTCTGTCTTTTGTTGTTATCTTACAAAGTTCTTCAAACCTTGTGACTACACCGTCATAGTTAATGTTCTGAACCATAAATAAATCTTGTAAAAGTTGTATTCAAATATGAGTTCTCTCTTCATTTAGTAATCATTTACTGAGTTCTCACTACTGAGTCTTCTGCTAACACCTTTAAGTACTCAAAATGCATTCAAATTTAATTTGAAAAATGAAACTAGTTTGTACCTGATGTAGCACGTTGAAGATCTCAAAACTGAGTAGTGGCCTTGAAGGAAGAGGTTTTACTGGTAATAGTGAAATCACCCTTCTCTCTCTCTCTCTCTCTCTCTCTCTCCCACTCTCTCTGCCCCCACCTTCTTTTTATTTTAGTCACTGTGAAATTTAGGTAATGGTTTTTGTATAAAGAGATGTAATAAATATTCTTCTGCTTTTAGAGATGCTTGGACTAGAATGAAAATGGAATCAGAGGCAAACTCAAATCTACTTGGTTCTAATTCAGATGATTTTCTGTTAACAGATACCAGCGCGGGACATGAGTCTTGATGAAAACCCTCAGCTGTGGATTCAGCCTTCGTTTACACAGGCTGCAGAAGGTAAGACATTGAATAGAGGCACATGGCAGAGGTAATCAATGGGGCCATTGTCACTGTGCAAAGGAAAAGGGATACAATTCCTGGAGTAAGACTGGAGGGTAGGTAAGCTTTCTTGTTTTATGGAAGCCACGTTGCCTGCATTTTATGGCTGTAGATAGTATTGTTCCCATCACCATGATCATGATTTTGTCTCTTTAGCTTCAGTGTGTCTATTAATAATACATGATTAATATTAATATTAATGATGCACCTTGTTTACATACCTCCGTTTCTTTTGTTTTTGTTTTTGGTATGTTCTGTGTCAACAGTGTATGGAATATGGATTTTACCTGTAATGTGTTCTATTATGATTCGCACTGAGTCAGAAGTAAACTCTTACTAATTTGCGGAGGGGAAGCCGTTCTCTCCTCACGCAGATAATACAAGTGAACTGGGCATCTTGAGGAAAAGTGTCTGTGTGCTGGGAAATGCCTCTCCTTCCCGGGCCCTGAAGAGAATAATAGGAAGAGAAAAAATTAGGGGAAAGAAAAGGCATGCCCACACAATTATGGGAAAATAATTCCAGATGAGAATTTGCAATGAATAACTTTCTCCTCTACAAGTTAGCTTAAGGCTGTTTCATGTATTTTAAATGAGTTAATGAAAGATAAAAACGTTGTATACTCTATATATGGATGACTATATGCATGGAATCTATATTCTAAACTCAAGAGGTGAATTAAATTCACAGTGTACTACTTGTTGGTTTGTGATTTGGGGGAAAATATTTGACCTCTCTTCAATTTTTTTTTTTTTATCAATTCAAAGTAGAATACTAATAGATATTAATACAGTCTTTTATGTCTATTTTGAAGACTCAATGAGAAAATATGTGAAGTGCTTTCATAAACCTGGAATAGAGCAAGTAATTAAAATACGATTGCCATTAGTAGTGGAAATGCTGTTGAATTAGAGTTAGTGCCATTCAGGCTCATTAATGCAGTTGTTTCTGCTCAGCACTTCTCTTCCATTTGAATGAGCATCAGATAGAAGAAAATGGTTCATTTTATTCTTTCTCATTTAAAATCTCTCAAAAAATCATTTCCAAAATCCAAAACCATGACAGACAACAGGTATTAGCAGGAAGAAGCTTGTTGAAAAATCAGTGTGACTTTATTCTCAGTCACACTCAATTTCTAAGATAGTTGATATGTAAAATATTTCTGAACATCTCTAGGCCTGGATTTTCCTAAATACAATATGGAAATGGCAATTTATGGCTCAGTCTTTTTTTTTTTTTTTTTTTAGTTAAAACCAACACACACAAAACTGAAATTCATACTGTTTCATTAAAAAGGAAAAAGAGATTATATGACCTACTCAGAATCCATCACTGGTGGCCTTTTTTCCCTGTTTAGGCTTTCCTCTCAATGCAGCCTCTGAGCTGTTCCCTCTTTAGAGCATCAGGACCAGTGAAAAATAAGTATCTCTTTCCCTACCTTCAACAAAGATCCCAGAAACGTATCTCACTGGCCATTTTTGGACATTACCCTTCCATAGTCCGAGTATCCTGATTGGTAGGCCTGAATTACATCCCTGAACCTATCCCTAGAGCATACATGAAGAAAACCTAGCTAAGATATGAGGGGCATTCAAAAATGTAGAAAAATTAACGTTATAAGCAGATAACCTATTAATTAATTTCTAAATGCAAGAAAAACGTGAGAAAGCAGAAGGCATTTATCCGCTATAATTACCTATACTTAATGATCAGAAATGAGCTGAACCAGACATCTGTCTTCCAGCTCCTCACAGCTCGCAGTGAACCCTCAGCAAGTGCAAGGTTCACCAGGAACTGACCATCAGTCTAGTTCTGAGGCTTAGTCCTGAGTCACCTATGCTGCCTGCAGATGATCATTTTCAATTTCCGCCCAGCTGTAGAGAGGTGGGATACGACAGGAAGTGAGGACAGCCCAAGTGAAATGTAACTATGTAAGTGGAATGCCCATCCTTAAGTGTGGGGTTGGAGGAAGCTATTAAAAACTGAAGAATGTAATATTCAAACAATCTGAGATCTGTGACAGCAGGGCATTTTGCTGCCAGCCTGTTGTTCGCCTAGAACATAATTATAATTATACCTAGAAAGAATTGTACCTGTTGAAACATCAGGTCAACTTCCTACCTGTGCCTGCCTTACCCTGGAGTGTCATCAAGAGAAGCACTGACCCATCCTGATGCTGTTTAGTGTATGAGAACTGATAAGATCCCTGCTTAAAACTTGAGATAAGTTTGGTTGCAAGCAAATAAATCTAAAACACACATGCACACACACATATATTATTATATGTTGCATCAGTGGCCATACAACTTACTAACTCTGAAAAATGGTAGCTTTCTCCTGAGGTAGAATGATCCCCAATAAAACCGCTTTTTCGTAAGAAGCATTGCAGTCTTGCATGTAGTGATTTCTTAAACCTATAATGATTGAGCACTTAACTCTCTGTCCAGCATCATGACTTTGTGTTAGCTTGTTTGTTAGGAAGATAAGTTGTGTGTGCAAGACTTAGAGTTGCATGAGATTGAATCCTTCCTCTACTATCTGCCAGATATAAGTACTAAAGAAATGAATTGAAATTATTCACATTTTCTTATTTATAAAAAAAGAAGTAATAATTTTCTACCTCTTGGAGTTTTATGAGGACAAATTGGTTAATTTTAGTACTAGGTTGAGTGGAAGTAATGAGAGTGGGTATCCTTGCTTTGTTTGATCTAGAGAAGTCTTTCAATTTTTAATTATGTTAGCTGTGTCCTTTTCAAATATGGTCTTTGTTGTTTTGAGGTAATTTCCTTTTACATCTAATTATTTGAAAGATTTTTATCATGAAAGGGTGTTGAATTTGTTCAGATTTTCTGTATTTGTTGAGATGATCAAGTGCTTTTTATCCTTGAATCTGCTAATCCAGCATATCACATTGAGTGATTTATGTGGACTCCAGCATACTTGCATTGTAGGGATAAATCCCACTTGATTGTGATGTATGATCATTTGAATGTACTATTGAATTTGTTTTGCTGATATTATGTTGAGGGTTTCTGCATCCATGTTTATCAGGGATATTGTCCTGTAGTTTTCTTGTAGTGTCTTTGTCTGGCCTTATTTTCAGGGCAATGAATTTGGAAGTATTCCATCTTGTATTTTTTGGAAGAGCTTAAGAAGGGCTGATATTAATTTTTCTTTGTTTGATAGGACTCATCTGTGAAACCATCTGGTCCTAGGCCCTATGTTTTGGAAGATTTCTTTTTTTTGTATTTTTCTGAAGTGAAAAGTGGGGAGGCAGAGTGACAGGCTCCCGCATGCGCTCGACCGAGATCCACACAGCATGCCCACTAGGGGGCGAGGCTCTGCCCATCTGGGGTGTTGCTCCATTGCAACTAGAGCCTTTCTAGTGCCTGAGGCAAAGGCCATAGAGCCATCCACAGTGCCCAGGCCAACTTTGCTCCAATGGAGCCTTGGCTATGGGAGGGGAAGAGAGAGATAGAGAGGAAGGAGAGGGGGAAT
The DNA here is from genome assembly GCF_036850995.1 of Saccopteryx leptura. Lineage (NCBI taxonomy): Eukaryota > Metazoa > Chordata > Mammalia > Chiroptera > Emballonuridae > Saccopteryx > Saccopteryx leptura. The sequence goes on along the minus strand of NC_089511.1, from coordinate 14,224,783 downwards.
GTTGGAGAAGCAGATGGGCACTTCTCCCATGTGCCCTGGCCAGGAATCAAACCCAGGCCTTCCACATGCCTGCCGATCCTCTACCACTGAGCAAATTTTGGTTTTTAACCAGTTAAATCTCCTTATTTGTTATTGGTCTATTTTTTTTCTTGATTCAGTCTCAGTAAGTTGTGTATTACTAGAATTTATCCATTTCTTCTTAGTTTGTCCAATTTAATATAATTATTCATAATAGTCATTATGAACCTTTTTATATCTGTGGTGTCTATAATTTCTTATTTTTTTCAATCATCTTTTTATTAGTTAGCTTATCTAAGGGTTTGTATATTTTGTTTAGCTTTTCCAACAATATTTTTTTGTTTTGCTGACTTTCTCTGTTGTTTTTCTTTTCTCTATTTTATTTATTTCTGCTCTAATCTTTATCATTTTCTTCCTCTGTTCACTTTGGGCAAAGTTCCCTTTTCCTTTATTCTTTGACCCAATGGTTTTCTAAGACTGTTTTGTTTCATTTCCATTCATTTGTGAGTTTTCATGAGTTCCTTTGGTTACAGAAAAGGTTATTCATCTACTGAAGTGCTTAGATGCTTTTTCTCAACAGATGTTAGCTGTATTAGTGACGGCCATGCTAACAATATTGCTGGCACAACCCCTACACAACGTAGAGTCAATGGCTGTGATTGTATATATTTTACTCTGAAGACTTTGAAAGGCCTTAAATGACTTCTCCAGTCACACAAGCTGAAGGGTATGAGGATTGCCTTCCCAGGGTGTGGCCTGGGACCCAGAAGAGGAAGTTTTAGCGTTAGGATAAAAAACTGCAACACTGCCACTAATGTGTCAATTTCCCTGGGCCATTAAGTGCCCAGATTAAACATTATTTCTAAGAATGTGTCCATGATTTTGACATTTTAACTGGTAGACTCAGTGAAATGGACCTGCCCTCCTGAATGTGGGTACACATTATCCAATTTGTTGAGGGCCCAAATAGAACAAAAAACAGTGGTGTACAGGATTCAATTTTTTTTCTAGCCTGTCTGCTGGAGCTGGGGCATGAATCCTGTCCTGCCTGTGGATGAGTCTTTGTACCATTGGCTCCCCTGGTTCTCATGCCTTCAACTCACTGGAATTACACCGCCAACTTTCCTGGGGTTCTAGTTTATGGACGTCAGATTGTGGGACTTCTCAGTTTATGACTTAAGTCAGTGTCTCTGTGTATGTGTACATGTCTGGGTTCCTTTTACTGGAGAGCCCTGACTAAAAAACAACAACAACAACAAAAAAGCCCCCAAAACTGAAAAGAAAAACTAGTTTTACAGCAGGTAATCTAAAATAAAATAAACTCTGTATGAACCAATGGGCAGAGTAACAGCAATAGTAAACACTAGTCCTGCACCATCAATATTAGATCGAATTCACCTGCTACCACTACCCCAGTTCTTCTCCAGTGGACTCAAGCTACTCTAAAGTTACAGTTGACAGAAGCCAGCTTCTAGATGACCTGCTCATTTTTCAAAGTTAACACCTATTATAGCATTGTTGGGCAGATAAAATATATTATGCTCACTTTGTTAAAGATGGTGCTGCCCACGTGGAAGCCTGTCGCCCAGGTGATGGTATTGGTTGCCCTTCTCCTTGGTATGGGCATGATTATTTTAATGTGTGTTGGGGGTGGGCTGTGGGCAAGCAGGATCCTTGTAGCCTGGGGCTTGGTTTTGGGACTAAGCCTTTCCCACCCGTTTTGATGTGGGGTGGTGCACCTTCATGAGGAATGCCATTATGTCTCAGATAAGTGACTTTGTATCAGAGACTTCCTTGTTTGTATATTGCAGAGGTAGTCAACCTTTTTATACCTACCGCCCACTTTTGTATCTCTGTACTAGTAAAATTTTCTAACCGCCCACTAGTTCCACAGTAATGATGATTTATAAAGTAGGGAAGTAACTTTACTTTATAAAATTTATAAAGCAGAGTTACATCTAGTTAAAGCATATAATAATAATTATTTACCAAGTACTTTATGTCAGATTTTCGCTATGTTTGGCAGAATAAATCTTTATAAAACAACTTATTATAGTTAAATCTATCTTTTTATTATACTCTTGTTGCTCCACTACCGCCCACCCGGAAAGCTGGAATGCCCACTAGTGGGAGGTAGGGACCAGGTTGACTACCACTGGTATATTGGATTAAAGGTTTTGGTTTCTACACTATAAAGTGGGGCAGACCGGAAGCTTGCTCTCTCTCGGTTCCTGAGATTATTATTAGTGGAGAGAGCAGAGAAAGGCCACCTGGAGGAGAGGAGAGCATAGTAAGGCCATGTAGAGGAGAGGAGAAGCAGCTGAGATGGTAGAGTGCTGAGGGAGAAGCTAGTTTGTGCAGAGTTTGTGCAGAGAGAAGGAGATGGGGAACGGAGGTGAATAAGGCTAGAGAGCTAGAAACCTTTGATTCTAGGAAACTCGGATAAGTCAGTAGTTTTGTGACCACTGAATGAGTGGGTTTTGGAGCCCAGTGTGTGTTTTTACTTGCCTGCCGGGTGCAAGCTAGGATTAAAGCTAATGGCCCACCAGTTCTTGACTCTGATGTTTCATTACTCTCTGTCCGAATCTAATGTGAATCTGCATGGGCCAGGCGGCTGTGATGGTGGCCGTGACTACTGGCTTTACAAGCATCTAGCAATTGAAAAATACCACCGGAACATGTGTATGGTTCTCAGCAATGCTAGTAAAGCAGTTCTCTCTCAGCTATTGCCTTTTTGGGTTTCACTTGAGTTTCAAGAATACAAGACCAGATTTGCTGATGATAGCCGCCCCATTTCTGCTCTCTAGAAATGTGAAAACATTGTCTTTGGAAAAACTTCTTTTGTTCTCAGACACCTGATCTATTCTATACTCAAGGAGGTCAAACCATAAAAACTGCAGGATTCCTTTCTAATGCTAAGGATAGAACACTGATTGATAGAACAAACCATTCCCCAAAAGACCCCAGTTACAGGATGCCTGGCTTTTAAACATACCTCACTGCTCAACGTGGATGATGGAGAGGCTAAAAGCCAGCCTGATACCAAACGGATCTATACATCACTGCTCAGTAACGGAAGCTTTGATAGGACTCCGACTCCCTGGTAGGTGTTACTGAAATCCTCCTGAATAGCGGACTCTCCTCTCCTTTTCACATTGATAATCACGGTGACACGGGCTGTGTTCATTCCTCTTATTATCCGAGTCCCTCCTTCCCGGCCACCAAAGCAATAGGCAGCTCTAGGCGCCAGAGGGATATTGGCACTTCCTTTCCACTCCTGCTGATTTCGCTCTGCCAACTGACTTCAAAAGGGACCAGGGGAAACAGAATTGAAAATAAAGAAAATCAGTTGACTTCCTAAAGATTGACGTTGCAGAGGATCCCGTTAGGTTTATGTTCCTATTTCGGAGATTTGTAGGGAAACTTGAAACAGGACGGGGTGCACCTGCCTTCTTCCCGGGAGAATTGGACACAGCCAGTGAGATCTGAGGAGGGGCTGGTGTGGGAAGGGGGCTAGACGACAGGGCTGACTGGGAACTTCCCCTCGCCCCTCAGAAACGATTCCATCTCCTGAAATGATCTGACCAGGGGGAAACTGGCGACATTTAATGTTCATAGACAATGTAAGTGTCCCGTTTCGGGTTGGCACTGTCGTCGCTGCCTGTCACAATCATTGCAGTATCACCCATCTAATCTCAGCACTTTGTTTCCATTGTTGGTTTTAAAGAAAGAAATGGCAAAATGAAAGAAATCCCAGCCGGGGAGGCTTTTGTTGGGAAGATCCCGTGGGAGTAGAAAAGACGTGGGGGAGGGGCGGGGCTGGTAATAGCTAGACTCTCAGGAGGCCTGTGCTTCTTAACGGGATGGTAATGAGCCCACTGGTGCCCGGCCCAAGCTCTCGGGTCTAATAAAAGGGATGTGTGTCACTCTTGTAAAGAAAGAAAAAGGGACAGGAATGCATAATAATCTTATCACTTGTTTGTAGACTTTGGATGATTAGATCTCCAACTGAATACAGGTGGCAGTTTGTTATTAAAAAAAAAAAAAGAAGAAGAAGAAGAAGAAAACGCCTCCAAGGATTAAAATGACAAAGAAACACCTCCCAAAGCCTTCCACATGAGCCCCAACAGAATAAACATAGCATTATCTTCATTTTTCTTATTCATTAGTGTTTTAAAATTGGAAACCTACTTTCTCTGTGTAAATAGAAACTTAATCAAATTGCAGGTAAATAGAGATCAGCTTTATAAAAATCCTGCCTTTGCCCCTCTTTTCCTAGAATATTTATAAATGCAAGAAGGGGAGTGGGTAGTAATGAAATGTAAGCATTTTTCAAAGCCACAGACAGTAAGATACTGAGATTTTGTTTATTGTTATTTAAAAGTTGCTGGAAGGAATCAGCTCACCTGATGTGCTTATTTACTAGTTCTAAGAGTGTTTTTGAAATGGATATTCAAATCCCAGGAACAGTTATCTAATAAATCCAATTCAACTGAAAGTGTATGGTTCTTCAGATCCGGTAATACTTTTCAAAATGAATTTTGAAACATACAGTTTCTACTCCCACTGTTTGGGAAACTTTGGAAATTTGGACCCTTCCTGAGCTAACAGAAATGGATGGAAACAATATCTTAGAAAGAGATCACTGTATCCTCAAGAACAAGGTATTTGTTATAAACCCAAACATTTTGTATTGCAACGATAAGGTGGTAAAAGGGACCTGAAAACGTAGAGTTCCAAATATTCTTTGGAAAAAAAAATAGATTAAGGGACCCACTGTGGATTCTCCGCTTAGAAAGTCAGACTTTCTGGATTAATTGAAATTAGTGATTAGCTTCCATCTCAGGACAAGTCATTCATCCCAAATGTCCTTGGTGATTGGTTAATAGAGCAGATGGGAGGAGAAAACGATCCCTTCACAAAGGAGTTGTGGCAACAGTCACAAATACTGAGTGGAAAGGGAAATGCACTCTCTGTCCAAAAGCACAAACAGCCCATCTATTGAACACAAGGCTCGAATGGGGAGCATGTGCTGCTTAGACTGCGAGTGTCTCAGAAGCTCTTTCTCCCGGAAACAGCGAGCCATGGACCAGGATACAGAGAGCTGTGCTGCGTTTCAGTTTTTCGTTAGGAAGGGGTCCCCACTGAGCAGGTGCACAGAGCTGGGTATTGCCAGCAAGAACACAGGCCAGGGAGGGAACAAGCGGTCCTACACAACCTTTGAGATCATAGGCAGCTGCGATGATACAAAATAACTACTCTCTAAATCATCCTGTGCCAAGTGGAAAATAAAGCTCATCTTCAAAATGTCAGAATCTCTGCCCGTTTACAAAGAGGTCAAGTTCAAAGGCTTAAGCAAAAACAAAAACAAAAAACAGTCTCCCCCAAACTCACAGACAAAGCTTGGTAGTGACCAGAGGGGAGGGGAGTGAGGGAAAGGAGAAGAGGATATAGGGGGTCCAATACATGGTGACAGAAGGAGACATGACTTGGGGTGGTGGGCACACAATATAATATACAGATGAGATATTATAGACTTGTACACCTGAAACCTATATAACTTTATTAACCAATGTCATCTCAATAAATTTAATAATTAAGAAAAAAAAAAGACAGCCTGGGAAGTGTTCACCTGCACAAACACATGGCATCATGTCGCCCCCTGGCTTTGAGACAGCAGCAGGGTCTGGTGCCGAGGCAGACCTGTCACCACTGATCACCATCTGGAGCCCCTGTGACCGGGACAGCCTCTCCTCATGTCCGCTGGCCCCTCCTTGGCCTCACCTGTGCAGCTCTGCTTTTTGGTTTTATTGACTACTTGTGTGTGTGAATTGCCAATTAGATTAAGATTATGAGGCTAGAAATGTAGCAGCATTTCAAAGTTGCCCGCCTGAGCAGCATCCGGTTGTATCACTTGGCGTTCGACCCCGGGTTGTGGGCGCTGTGAGGCTCCCAACAGCACCAGCATTGTGTAAACTATACCTGCCATAACCAGGCGCTCCAAAGAAACAGAACCCATAGGAGATAGGCCCTAGAAAATAGACAGCTTGCTAGAAAAAACATTATACGTACATACATATATATAGACACACACACACACATATGGGAAAAAGTAGGCTTACAGTTGTTTGTATGGAAAAAGATATCATACAAGAATAAACTCCAAACTGTAAACCTACTTTTGCCAAACCCTGTATATAGCAGGAATTGGCTCATGAAGTTATAGACACCAGGAAGCCCCACAATCTACCATCTACTAGATGGAGAACCAGGATAACGGCTGGTAGCAGTCAGTCTGAGTCCAGGGGCCGGGAAACTGAGCCCACGAACTGGGAGCTTGGAGGTCTGAGGTCAGGAGAGCAGGGGCTGCCCAGCTCAGTGAGACACAAACATGTGCCCTTCTTTCACCTTTTTGTTTTATTTGGGTCCCAAAGACTTGGATGGGATCTGCCCACTTTGGTGAAGGCAGATGTCTCTATCAGTTGGAATCAGACGCTAATCTCTTCCAAAGACACCCTCACAGACACACCCAGAAATAATGTCTTGCCAACTATCTGGTTGTCCCTTGGTCTAGTCAAGCTGACACATAAAATTAGCCATTACAATACATCTACAAAAAGAGAAAAGAAGGAAGGAAAAGAGGTAGGGAGAGGGAGAGCAGAGAGGGAGGAAGGAAGGGAGGGAGGGAGGGAGGGTGGGAGGAAGGAAGGAAGGAAGGAAGGAAGGAAGGAAGGAAGGAAGGAAGGGGGAGGGGAGGGAGGGAGGGAGGAAGGAAGGAAGGAAGAAAGGAAGGAAGGAAGGAAGGGGGAGGGGAGGGAGGAAGGAAAGAAGGAAGGAAGGAAGGAAGGAAGGAAGGAAGGAAGGAAGGGAAAGGGAGGGGAGAGAGGGAGGGAGGGAGAGTGGAAGGAGAGAAGAAGGGAGGGAGGGAGGAAGGGAGGGAAAAGAAAGAAAAGGAAAAGAAGAACCTTGCTCCTTGTTTTATTTGTCTTCTCTCAGGGTGCGCAGGCATGCGTGCACACACACATACATGTGTGCACACTCACACACATGTGCGCACACACATCCATGCACACACACATGTGCACACACTCACATCCATGCACACATGTACGCACACTCACATCCATGCACACACACATGTGTGCGCACACATCCATGCGCACACATGTGCGCGCACTCACATCCATGCACACACATGTGCGTGCACTCACATCCATGCACACACATGTGCGTGCACAAATCCATGCACACACATGTGCGCACACACATCCATGCACACACACATGTGCACACACTCACATCCATGCACACACACATACACACACACGGAACTTCTCTGCACGGGGAACCCTCTCCGTGCTGAGTGGCTCTAGCACTACTTCTGATTTCACCCCAAAATGGAGTTGTTCACCTCTTACTGCTTTTCAGTTTTTTCTTTTCTTTTGTTCTTTTTTGTTTTAGTGTCTCTCATGTTTTGCCTTATATGTTCCATTCACGTTTTCCTTATAGACACAAAATATTAAATTTGCTACGTTAAACAATTCTTTAAAAGCTTTGGGATTATCTGTTTATGAGTACGCTATTATTAATTCATCTCTTTTCTCCAACTACTGAAAAAAGAGTAGATTTAAAGTTATTAAGTGTGCATGCAAATGCCAATTTTACTTCACTGTGCTGTGTTATTTGGTTCAAATTACTTTTTCTTTCTGAGAATCAGTTTTGTTATATGCCGTCAGAAATACCTGCACTGCTCTCTGCCTGAGAGGCTTTGCCAGGCACTCACATGAGTCTCCTTGTTTGTATAGCAGCTGCGTAATGACAGGAGCTTTATATAACTGGTGTATGAGTTGCATTAGATATCTCTTGCTATATGACAAATTACTGCAAAATTCATTGGTTTAAAACCCCAATTATTTTATCAGAGTTTCTGTGTGTCGGAGACCAGGCACAGTTTAACTGAGCCCTTTGTGTCAGCCTTTCTCAATGATGCCGTAGATGTTTCAACTGAAGGCTCACCTGGGGAAGGGTCCCCCATTCTCACCCAGGTCCCTACTGGCCAGACTGGTGTGCTTGTGATCGCTGGTCCAAGGGCCTCAGATCAGAGGCTTCCTTCAGTTCCTTGCCGTGACGGTCACCCCATAATTCAGCCCACAATATGGCAGCTTGTTCCAGCAGAACGAGGATGCAAGAAGAGCCAGAGAATTTTAGCAACATGATGCTCTAACCAGCCAAGCCACCTGGCCAAGGCAAAACTCAGTCTTTTTTAACTTAGTCACAGAAAAAGACAGCTCATTACTTTTTATCTTGTGCTACTTGATTTAAACCGTTTGCTAAGCCCAACAATTATTCAATACTTAGCAGGGGGAAGGGGTTGCACGAAGTGAATGCCAGGGGTGGGTGTTGCTGGGAGCCATGTCAGAAGTTGTGATGTCATATCCTCAATGTCTACAAAAAGGACCTGAATCAGAATCTGCACTCACAAAATTGTAGCCAAATAGGAAGGCCAGCAGTTCCTAAGAAAGAAAGATTATGCCTATGAAGCCCAGATCTAATTATTCCCAGTGGGCTGGTTTGAGGTCCACATCTGTTTCTCCAAGTCCTGTGTGCTTTCCTGTCAAAACTGAGCGAGCTCTACCTCTCTGCCGTGAGGAGTCGAAAGTGCTTGTTATTTGCACATTGACCATCGAGGGACTAGGGAGGCCTCTTCATTATGATCATTCATCACAGGGCCAGTCATTTCTTTAAAGCATAAGACTTATTCAACCATCATTTGCCATCGTTTTGTATTCCAGAAAGGGTATTATATTTATGATCCAAACAATGTATAATTTAAGTCCTATACCGGATACCCAAAGCGGGTGTCATTCCCAAGTTACAAAGAAGACACTGAGACTGAAATACATTCGCTGGATCACAGCACTAAAATGTGCTGAAGCCAAGACTCTCCACATGTTGCTCAGACAATGTGAATTTTCTCTTCTTGATGGTTGGCTCAGGGCCTACCAAATGTTAACATTCTGGGGAAAGTGGATAAAGAGTATATAGAAAATATCTGTTCTGTTTCTATATCAGTTTTGGAAGTCTGAGATCATTTCAGTATGAAAAGTAAAAATATAAAAATACATAAAATAAAACATACCCCCTCTCCGCCCCAAAACGAGACCTCTCTGTTGTCACCCTGTAGAATAAAGTCTTAGCACCCGAGCCTGGCACAGAACACCCAGTGGGGAGGGCTCTGAAGGCTCGCGGGCCCCTCCTGGTGAACTCCACTCTGCGTCCCTGCCCAGCGACTTGCATTTGCCACAGCACACTATATATCATTGCTTTTCTCTCTGGCCAAAACTTCTCCTCTGTCATTACAATGGTGCAAACTCCTACTCATCTGTCAGGCCACAGACCTTATTCCTCCTGACCCAGAAAGTTCTTCCTAAAATTTCCAGGCATAATTAAGCAGTTGCTATAGGATTTCTCTTACTACTTGCCCTTCTTTTGGTTTAGGGCATATGTCCCTGACATGAGTCTTTGTAATTGTGCTTGACTTCCATACTTTCTAATTGTAACCAAGGTGGAGGTCATTCTCTGATCCACCTCCCCCACCACCCGTCAGGCACACGACACCGGAAGCATATGACATGCTTCAGAAATCTCCTAATTAATGGCTTCTAGGTCCCAATTAGTAAAACGAAATTTTGACTTAGTAGGGATATTTATTATTTACCATATAGCTAGGCTTTCTCTGCATTACTAATTCATCAAATGACAGCGAGGTAGGTGCTGTTACAATCTTTTTTCCAGATGAGATTCACATAATTAAAAAAGGGTGAATTGAACCTAGATTGTCTGATAAGGGGCTGTCACCCTAATCACACTCCAATCTCTGAAATCACTCCCAATGCCACCTTTAATTTTCCTGCTTCTACCGTTTATCAGGGCCATACGTCGTCATCGATCACGCATTCACCTGATCACATTTTTCAGAAAGAGATACAGTTCTGTCGTTTCTAATGTTCTCAAGCTGATCACATGTAAACCTATTGAAAATTCTCTCGAGAAAAGGAAGGTCTCAGGCATCAAATGTGCATTCCTATTCTCCATATGCATAAAAATAGTGTTTTTGGGGGTTTTTTTGGTTGGTCTTTTCCTCCATCAGATCTGCCCATTAATTTCTTTTTTTCCCCTAAGCTCTTAGCATCAGCGGGCAATGTTAAATGAATGACATTTTCAAGTGCTTTATATTCTAGGCCTTAGAATCAGATGTTGCCATTTTCAGAGATAGCTGTAGTTCCACTCACAAAAGGCCAAGTATCTTATAAAAGAAGGAGTCATGGAAAAGTAAGCTGTTCACAGCCATATGCCTGATTTTTTTTCAAGTGCAATAGGAACAGGTCCTATTCAGGCACCTGTCTGGGTTGGGGGCTTCTTACGTGCTGGTCCTACTCTAAATGCCATTTCTGTTCAGTTCATTTAACTGAGCATTTCCTATGCATCAGATAATGTATTGAGCACTGGGCCTGTAAACATAATGTGACAGCTTGCTCTTTGTCCCTAGGACATTTACACTCCTGTGGCAGAGTTTAAATTCTACCAAATTTGTTAATTCCAGAAACTTCTCTTTGTGCTCTAATTGCACAGAAGTTTGTATTACATGCATTACATTTCTTTATTGTTGTTGTTGTTCTATTTCCTCTTCTGTTTCTTCCATTAGCTCTGCACCAATGGAAGCACCTGTTCTAGTTGTTTGCCTTAATCTCCCCATCTCATCTTAAACCCAGGGTTCTGCGCCATTTCTTGATCCTATTCCGTGCCCCACAGTGGTATGCTGAGCAGGCTGTGGGGTTTATTTCAAGGTCTCAGTGTGTGCACAACACACACACACCATTGGTTCTAGCTTTATAAACCTAAGAGGAAGCATTGGATGACTCCTTGTCCCGGAAAGATGGTTTTTATTATCAGGGCATAACTTTGGTGTTCAGCTGAAGATTTTAGAGAGATGCTTTGGAACAGAGAAACAGAACAATTCATGTGTTTCCCTATTAAGGCTATGCTCCTTGACAATCTGAACTCACTGTCTTATGCTCTATGTTGTTCAATGTCGAATAGTGTTGCAATGGCCCCAGCCAATCAGGAAAGTTGTTGCTACCACTTGTACTAGTCAAGAGGCAACAACATGCTGAGTGGCAGGCTTCCATGTCCAGAGCAATCATATAATCAACTCAAAGGTAATACTTTAAGTCCTGATGCACTCGTTACAATTAGAGACGCACACCTTCAGATCCCTTTCATCATGGCCTGGTAAAGATGCAGGATATGGCATCAGCCCAGTGGTTCTCAAACCTTTTGAAGTCGGGACGCATTTAAAATCCTACAGATAATTGTAGGCACACTATATACAAATTTCTGAGAAACATGTTATAATAATTAAGTCAAATATTATAGAAAAAAATATAAAGTCCAAGTGTGCTTTTATGATAATTAAATGAAATAAATACGACAAAATTAAATTCATTCTGACATTAAAAAATATTTTTCTGTTACTTTTTTGAGGTATGCTTTTTAGAATTTGTAAAAAAAGAGGGGTTAAAAAAATGGCAAAACAGTTATCTTTTTATATATATAGATACATTCTTAGTAAGATTTAGTAAATTTGGCAGGTCCTGGCGCGAATGTGTTAAGTTTTTTCATTCTTGTGTTTATGAGAAACATGAGCCTGATGTGTCCCTAGTGATTTCTGCAATGTTTGGGCATATTTTTGAAAGGCAAACTCTCATTTCCTTGTCAATACATTGAAGAATTCCTCTCTTTTTACTCTTAATTGTGTTGAGGGTAGAAAATCCTAATTCACATAAATAGGATGTTGAAAATTATAGTAAAATGTTTAAGGCTTTTTTAGATATTGCCACATATTTTCTTTTATAGAAATCCAAAAGGCTTTAAGAGACAATTCCTTATGTTTAATCATCAATCCATGATCAGTGGATATAGCTGCCAGTTCTTCTTCTTCTGTTAATGTTAAACCAAAATCACTTGACGCTTCCATGAATGGGTTTCTAATCAAATCATATTATTTAGTATTAAGTGATGGAAAATGCTATAAATTAAATTCTGCCCATCTGCCTTCAAGTCCTATTTTATTTACACTTAACTTCCAGAATTGGATTCTTCAATATCACACTTCTTTTTGAGAAATCTATCCATTTTATTTGGGTGTATTTATCTAAAAATAATATAATGATGTGTTAGTAATAAATATAATAATGATGTGTTGACAAAAAGAGTGGTATTTTTATAATGAAATAGTATAATAGAGTAACTATATTTATTTTTTTTTATCTGGGCACATGCCATGAACCAGTGCAGCTAGTAATTCAAGGTCCCGAGTGGGAACAGTGCGGAATTAAGAAAATACGCAGAATTAAGAAAATACAGGGTCAGGAACGCCCTGTAATTGCTGCTGGCAAGAACAAAGTACACCCCAAAACCGCATCTTGCTTTATTTATAGGGCAAAGTGGGCCATTAGCAAATCAATGAGATCTTTGATCATGTTTCCAAGGCAACCCAAGAATTTTACCAAGTGCAGAAAACCTCTACCATACATATCATCTTAAACTTTATACCAAACAAAGGATAGAAGAAACTTGCCTCCCGTCTTTCCGGGGAACATGGGGGGTAGTGTAAACAATTCAGCACCACAGTTTAACAGCCTTTTGCAACCTAATCAGGCAAGTGAGGTGGGGGGTTGGGCAGACTGTCAGTTTACATCCAATTCCCCACATCTCTGTCCCCCCCAAAATCTAAACTCTGAAAACCCTGTTGGTTTTTTGGTCCCCAACAGGCACATATTTTCTGGAATACCACAGGGCACACCTGAAAATCTTCTAGGGTGCACCAGTGTGCCCTGGCACACACTTTGAGAACCACTGCATTAGCCAGTATGAAGCAGTATAAGGGGTGGGGGGGTGTCCACCCACAGGGTTTATGCAAAGGGATTAAGTCAAATCCTACTATGGGCCATACTGTCATGGACATTTGGTAGGAATGAGTTAAGGAGGGCTGTACTGGCAAAGAGAAATCCTTCTGGGAGTAGGAATGAATATTACAGCCTATGCTAATCTGACATGTGGATTTCTAAATACTTGTTGAAAAAGGACCATGTGCTGTCATTTAATATAAGCCTATATATAATAACTGCAAGTAGAAGTTCTGCTGTATTGTGGAGCTTAAAGGATAGTTGTGTAAGAGACAGATGATAATAACTCAACAACTATGAAAATTTCTGTGAATAAAAGGAATAGGAGACGAACAGAATGTTCCAGAAGATCTACTTTAGACAGGGTGATATGTGGTAGAAATAATATTTAAGCTGACACATACATGGTGAGATCAAGTGGGACAAGGCATAATACTACTCTAAGCAGAGGACAAAGTAGGGGCAAAGGTCCGTTAGTTAAAAAAAGGGAAAAGATTGTGACCTGTCTTCGGAAGTGGAAGAAGGCCAGTGTATATATGTTTAGTGACCAAGGCAGTGGATGGCTCTGATGTGAGATCAGAGACGCTAAAAAGAGCCATTTCTTCAGAGCCATACCCTTGGCCTGATAAAGATCTTTGTCCTACACTAGAGCCAATCCGAGTGTATTTGCCTTTCCTGTCACCCTGTGTATGGTTTGAAGTAGCTTTCCTAGGTATCCATAAGCTACTTCCAGAACCTTAAGAGGCTTTTAAAAATTGAGCTTCCTTATTCAGGATGGAAGAAGCAAGATGCAATTTTTAAAATTAGGATTATTTTGGAGAAGATGTGCAGGCATGCTCCAGACTATTAGTCCCCTAATTTTCTTAATAATGTGCTAGAACCCTGAGTCATCATGGGGTTTATATCTTGGCCACTAGACAGGGCATGTCTTACTAAGCTTCCAATGTTCTAGCCATTTCTTGCTCTCTGGTCTGCTTAGCATGACATGATCAATATGTTGGCTTAATATATTTCAGAATGCTTCTTTCATATATGTGGCCTCTATTTCAATAAGTTTTGTGCACAAAAACTGACTTGGTTCTAGAAACAGCAGCAAGCCATGCCTTTTTATTGGAGCAACTGCCCTCCTATTTCTGATCCTCCACCCATAGACTTTTTTTTTGATGAGGAAACGTTTTGGGTTTGTTTTTTGTTTTGTTTTGTTTTGTTTTTGATTATACAGACATGATGGCTGCCATCTACATTGTTCCTGGGACACCATGTCCTATTATCTAGGTCGATGACTCTGTGAGTCAGGTAGCTGCTCTAGATGCCACATCAACCTCGTGACTTGGTTGACAATTGACTCTGGGTGTTTTCTGGTTTCCTCCCCTGTCCTATCCATGGTTATCATGGAACTGTTATGCAACAGTATCCTTCTCTGTCTTGGCTTACACAGGGTACATTCTTAAGGATGCTGGTTCAGACAGGAACGGAGAGATGAGAAGCATCAAACATTAGTTTTTCGTTGTGTATTGCGACACCTTAGTTGTTCATTGATTGATTTCTCATATGTGCTTTGACTGCGGGCCTACAGCAGACCGAGTAACACCTTGCTCAAACCAGCAACCTTGGGTCCAAGCTGGTGAGCTTTGCTCAAACCAGATGAGCCTGACTGAGCTCAAGCTGGCGACCTCGGGGTCTCGAACCTGGGTCCTCCGTATCCCAGTCCGAGGCTCTATCCACTGCGCCACCGCCTGGTCAGGCAAATGATCTATTCTTTAGGCCCCAGTTACAACCTTTTCTTTTTACTAAAAAAAAAAAATGTTGCTAAAAATTTAATTCTTATTTATTAGTATTTAAATATATCCCAGAACATATGGCCGCCTACATACACTGACACATTCACAAGCAGAACCCCTCCTCCCTTGCTCACTGCAGTCTTGGAAGATTCTGCTTAATTATGGTAAGCCCAGTAGAAAGTGACTATTATACATTTTAAGAACTGGCATTGCCAATCTTACCTATGATCATATAGTCATGGATATCTAGAAATTGGGAGTGCTATAGAAATTCAATCTAATATTTAATAGATAGATATATAGATGATAGATAGATAGATAGATAGATAGATAATAGAGAAATAGATTCTTGTAATGCTAGGTATGAGGAGAAAATAGCAGATGAATTTGGGAGATGAATTGGAACCACATTGAAATGTATCCTGTAAGTCAGTGGTCCCCAACCCCCGGGCCGCGGACTGGTACCGGTCCGTGGGCCATTTGGTACTGGTCCACAGAGAAAAAATAAATAACTTACATTATTTCCATTTTATTTATATTTAAGTCTGAACGATGTTTTATTTTTAAAAAATGACCAGATTCCCTCTGTTACATCCATCTAAGACTCATTCTTGACGCTTGTCTCGGTCACATGATACATTTATTCATCCCACCCTAAAGGCCAGTCCGTGAAAATATTTTCTGACATTAAACCGGTCCGTAGCCCAAAAAAGGTTGGGGACCACTGCTGTAAGTGACAGGAGCTCTTGAAAGGCTTTAAGCAGGGAGGAGATAAATTTGATTTGTCCTTTAGGAAATGAGGCAGGATGGAGTGAGAGAGTGGATGATGTAAATGACCAACGATCAGGCTTCGGAACACTGCTCCCACTCCGGGAATTATTCCTCCCTGGTAAGAGCTGCATGGCTTACAGAAAAGGTGCAAAGCTTTAGAAATGTATCAGCCATCTTCGGACTCCTGTCTAGAACTTTGAAAATGGAAGGGGGCTGGCAGCTGTCGCACAGTAAGGAGAGTAGCGGTGGTTCTTCATTTAACCAGGACTTGGTGACCATTAAAGTGGAGACATGGAGAGCACACATCTGCCCAGTTAATTGTGTACATTGAGAACTTCGAGGGGAGGGTTTCAGCAGTCCTGACCCCCTCTTCAAAGTTACTGTCTCCTAGATGGGCACTGACTTCCCATAGAGGCATGGGGCTTGGCTCCTGAGCAGCCTAATCTAGGAAACAACTGCGATTTATGAAGAAATCTTGATATTATGTAGATGAATATGCTTATTTCAGACACTTGAGAAAATGCCATAATTCTGGGGAGGGGGGGGGGCGGCAGTGATTTTAAAAGAAGTGTTTCTGCTGCTTGATTTAATGATATATATTTTTTTAACTTAAAAAAGAAGAACAACTTCAGAGGCCCATTTCCCTTTCAAGAGAAGGATTGAATAATCTTAAAGTAGTTTGATATGCAGTTTATGTTTGCATTTTTTATCTAATCAGCCAAACAAATATAATTAATTCAGACAGTTGTCTCTGTGGTGTTGGTGCCTGGTAGGGGCTGTGTCATTACAAATGCAAATATGTTCCTAAAATAATGAGAATGTCATTATCACCCTTATTCATCTATGTGGCCAGAAAGAAAACTGAAAGACCATGTATTATGGAAGTTATTTTTATAAACTGTGCGAAGAATATGACCTAGTTGGGCTCAGAAGGCCGATTAGGCCAGCTGTGACTTTCCCTGGTGTCAGTGTGTCGTTAGTGGAACGTGCAGGTTGGGAGTATACTGTCGAGCTGTGGGCAGTGGCCCCGGAGTGTTCCCTCCTCTGGGGATTTTAGTCTGCTCCTGACTCTGAATCCTGTAGACACGGTCCTGAACACCGTGAGACTCAGTTTCTCCGCAGTTATACCGACGCTAATTATTTCTGCCCTGCTCACCTCACAGGGGTAGCGTATGGAGCAAGTAACACATGTGACATAACGCTAATATGTCAAGTGACTGTGATTCATGACATGTAAGCTTATGCATGTGTGTACTTCGCGTGTGATTTCTCACTTTAGACTTTGTCTAAATCTCATGAGCTGATCTTCTGCTGTTCTCAATGCAAAGACTAGGTGTCTTTTTTTTTTTTTTTCATTATGCTTCTTAGCTAAGCCCCGTTTCCCCGTTTGGGACCCCTTTCCGAATGCTTTCTGCTGCTCTTTCTCCCTGCATTTGGGTTTAGATTGCTCCTGGGGAACATCCCTTCTGCCTGCAGGCATAATCAGCCCTTCCTGATGTGGCCATCACTTGCCTATGACTATAAGCAACAAATCACCTTCCTTCTAACTCCAGGGTCAAATGGAAATCTATATTAAGTGTCACCACTTTTCCAGTGCTGGTTACTCATCAATCTGGAATCTGCCCTCAAGACTTTGTTAAAATTATTCCGTGTCTTAATCAACAGAAGCCTGCACTTTGTCTCATCCTAATTGATCCTCCACCTGCATCTAATACAGCTGACCAGTCCTTACCTCTAGAAAGCTATGAAAACATTTTTGTCATAAACACTGGTATAGACATTACTGTTCTCAACACACAATATGTAATTTAGGACATGAAGTGGAATTAAAAATAAAGTCATTGTTCTTTTACCTGCTCAGGTTCGAAACAATGTTTCTGAGAAATATTTGTTCCTACGTTCTCATTTAGTTTCGTCTTTGCTTTTATATTTGAGTTGAAACACCTAAGAGGCTTTAGCATAACTCTTTGAATTCTGCAAAATTAAAAATATTTCTAAAATGCTTTTTTTACATTTAAAATAGACTATTGGGGGGGGGGGTGGAATACCTATATAACTTCTAACTTAAATAATAAACTATTACTTAATCATGAGAAACATGAAAAACTACTGAGAGATTATGTAATATAACGTAATAAATTTTACTTTAGAATTATACCTCCTTTTGATTCCTTAGTTTCCACTTTATAGCTCTGAAACTTGGCATGAGTTACATAGTCTTTCTAAGCTTCATTTTTGTTCTTTATTAAATGGGAATAAGAATCATTATGACAACGCATTAGTGTGAAAATTAAATCATAGGATGCTTAAATAGTCTGTAGTATATCTCAGTAGCGATAGTAATAAAAATGCTAACATTAATTCAATTATTCTTCAAAAAAATAAGAATAATGTAGTAAACATGCAAGCCCAAACAAGCTCTCCCAGGCCAAGAGTGAGGTGGACTATTATCACTGATGCTTTGATTAGAATGGACACAGCTCTTCAAAGCAAAGTGTTTTTAAATATTTCACCTGCTGTTTTTTGAAGAAATATATGCCACCTGATTTTTTTTTTAACAAAGAAAACAGAACGTTTATATGTCACATAAATATGTATATTGCTGTGTGGTATTTTCATGACTCGGTGTAGGTTTGGACTTTTAAAAAAAATCACTTTGTCATATCTAACACTGATAGGAACTTTCCCTTTAAAAAAATAGTCATGTGTCATGTATAACACTGAAAAGAACTTTTCCTTAGAAAGTCAAATAATTATATTTTGATGTATTTAATTTCTGTCTGGTTCTGCTACAAGTAACACAATTCAGGGGAGATATGCTCTGGATGGCCATGTTGGCAAAGAATGAGAAGAGTGGACACAAGAGGTAGAGACAAATTTGAGGACTATTTTAGAAGACCCGTTAACAAATGAAGAGGTCTGTGACACTTCCTGGTGTACACAATGATAAAAAATTGAGGACAGGTTTGCAAAGACTAACGACGTTGACTTCAAATAATGTGTTCATCTATTTATGTTTTGTCTGTGGTTGGAACGAGGTAAAGATTTTGGTTTGGGTGACTGAGTAAACAGTAATTCAACTTAACATGGTTAATTTAGGAGGAGGCATGCATTTGGGGGAATGATTACAAGTAAACCCTTGATCAGGTTATTTTGAAGTTTACATAGTTATCCTGGTTGAACATTAGGGAATAATTATTTCAGTGGATGTAGAGCTAAATAGCAAGATCAGAGCTGGAAAAAAAAATGAGCCTGAGAATTATTAGACTATGTATAATCATACATGTGATGTATATTCATATTTTGGTTTAGAGATTTGCCTTAATTTATAAACAATATGTTCTAATACAAATGATCAACTCTCAATCTACGCACTAGATTAAACATTAAGCTTCATGCAGTTGGGAGCAGGACCTCTTAAAAATGTCCTTATCAGCCTGACCAGGCAGTGTTTTTGGCCTGGGATGCTAAGGACACAGGTACAAACCCCAAAGTCACTGGCTTGAGCGCAGGCTCACCAGCCTGAGTGCGGGGTTGCTGGCTTGAGTTGGAATCATAGACATGACCCCATGGTTGCTGGCTTGAACCCAAAGGTTGCTGGCTTGAAGCCCAAGGTTGCTGGCTTGAGCCCAATGTCACTGGATTGAGCAAGGGGTCACTGGCTCAGCCAGAGCCCTCTGGTCAAGGCACATATGAGAAAGCAATCAATGAACAACTAAGGAGCCACAACTATGAGTTTATGCTTCTCGTCTCTCTCTTTTCCTGTCTGTCTCTCCCTCTTTCTCCCTCTTGTGTGTGTGCTTAAAATATATATCTATATATCTTTATCAAAATATCCCTAACAGCACAAGAGAGTAAATGAATACTTGGAAAGTAAACTAAATTAGCCCACAGCAAATTGAAGTTTCTGTAATCTTTAAATTATGTAAAACCTACATTCTTCATCATAACATAAAAAAGTGATTTATATTACTTACTATGAGAATTATTTAGGCTTATCATTCTTTTCCATTAAAATTAACATAGCAGAAATAGATGCCATATTTTAAAAATTTTGGACATAGGTCAGAAAACCTGTTGAGTAACGCTAGTTTATAGAATTGCGAAAGACTTGCTGATTTCATTTCATGGCAGGCATTTTGAAAACAACACAAAATACATACACCATATACTCACCCAGTCATGTAACCCTATTCTGATGAGGTGATTACTTATTCATACCTGTCCCTTTCTAGGATTATACTGTCCTTATAATTTGAAATGCAGGATTGAGATTTTTTTCTTTCATACAACATTGTATGGTAACTTTTTTTTCCTTCTCCTTGTTGTCAAACCATTATATTGATTTGTGGTTATATACTTTTTTAGTTATTTGTCTTATGTCAGGCATTTCATTTGTCTTTTGTTTTTCACATCCATGAACAAAATTGGGGTATAGAATTCATCATGGAAGTGCCAAGCTAAACATAACTGAGATATTTATGAGTCTGATATGTATTGAAATACACTGAGCTCTTGCCAATGAAGCCCAAAACAAGGGTTTCCGAATCATGGTGGTAAAGCAAAAATACAGGCTAGGGGAGAGTTTTCGATATATTTATGATAATGAAAGACAGGAGTGCTTTCATTTGCTCCAGTCAAGCTGCAGCCAAACAGATTACGTGGGTGGGCTAGAGCCGTAACTACTAGACATACCATAAAAACAATGTGCCAACAAAAGGAACTTCTATTCATAAGTACGTGCGCTTTGCAGTGGTTTGGTTAATGGACACCTTTTCTTCTTGTACATGTGGAAATGATATATATTAACCAAACAACTCTATCTGTGAAGTGCCTTTCTTCCAGCTATGCATGGATTTTATAGCTGTATTGAATCACATGATGTTGGGACTCAGGAAACTACAGAAAGATGAAAAACAAACAAACAGAAAAACTGTGATGCACTGTCAATTCTACGCCGTTGAGTCTTCCACCCAGAAACTCACTACAGAAGAAATTATCATTATCTTGCAATTAGGACAATGGTGCCTCACCCGAGGTCGCTCCGTGAGTGTTAGCAGAACGAGACTCGGGAAGCAGGTCCGAGAACAAAACCTAGGCCTTGCCAAATGCATCTATAAACATGAGAGTTTTAATGAAATCAAATTAGAAGAACACTCTACTTATATGAATATTTGAGATATCTTTACCGAAGCTTTGAAAGTTTACTGGAATGTGTGAAGGGCTAATTAGCGCAAAGTGTAAGTGCATCCAGTTAAGAAAGTAAGCTTGATCCCATTACCATGTCAAGTGGGTTAAACGTGAAGTACTCTCCTGAGAGGCCCGTTCGCTATCTCATTAGTACGTTGGTATATGCATATGTTTTCTTGCAGGGAGCCTAGAGGCAGATCTGGAAGAGGTGATGCATAATTAGGCTCCAATCACCCGAATTGCTGTTTCTGGGAGGCCCTTCCTGATGAGTATTTTCCCCCTCTCTGCTTCTGTATTTGTATTTTGTCATCTGCGCATTTGTGCAAACTAAGCCTACTTTGATACTTTGCTCAAAGAACGGCATGCGAAGCCCCATGTTTTCACTTAAGAAATGCAGAACTATGCACGAGGCAAGATGACAAACTTGATAGGCTCCTGCCTCCCCTTTCTCACCACCCTTGACAGCGCCGCACTGGATACAAATCCGGAGCGAGAAGCTTAATGATTCCACAACGTTGTGAAAAATTTAAGAACCTGATTAAGGATACCAAGGACAATGTGCTCTCCGTGTGTGTAGAAGTGCACATCAGAGAAAAAGAGTTGTTAATTGTACACGACAGCGAGCATTTTACCTCCCAAACTCTCAGACCTCAGAACCTCTGTCACACTGAGAAAAAGATGCGAGAAAAGTGACTTTTGAAACATAATGATGTAGGAAGATGTCTTTGGGGTAGCAATCCTTAGTGAGCGGGGAAAGCAACTGTTAGCGCCTGAACTGGGGGGCTGACTCCTGCATCGGATTCAGAAGAAGGGGACCTACACACTTAATGGCAAGGTAGAGGAAGAGTAACTCCGAAGAAGTGTGAACAACCAGAGGAAACACAGAGGCGCACGAAGACTGTCTGAAATAGAAACTATTTCCCAAGAATTTATAGTACAGTAAATACAATAGAATGTTTTTGGACCCAATTATAGAAAAAAAATATAATCAATGAAAGATGAAAGAAATATATGGAGAAATATGTCATGGTCATGGATGGTTCAACTTAATATAAAGTTTTAATTTATCCAAAGTCAACTATAAATGAAATTCCGATACGAAGCTTGACTACATTGATTCTAAAGTTTATTTGAAGGAAAATGCATTAGGCAAACTATAAAAATAGTATTTTTGAGGAAATGACAGTTCTGGAAGTTTTTCCATTGACCTCTGAAGACGGATGCTCCTCTCCCATCCCTCTTTCCAGGCCTCGAGTTCCTGAGCTGACAGGACAGATCAACCAGGCTTCCTGCTCATCTGGCGTCTTCAACTCTGTCCACGAGAAGCACTGATAGGAACTCCTGCTTTTTCTCTCTCTAAGGCCAAAGCGCCGATTCACAACTCTTGCTAACAGAGCTAACCAAACCCTCCACATGGCCCCATATTAGGTTTGTACACCCGCACTATAACATTTATCTCATCTTGTTATGGTTTTCTGTCTTCTGCGCCCTCCTTAAGGGCACTGTTATATTTTATTAATTAGTATCTCAGATCCCATTAATCAATGAACACATCTTTTTAAACCTGCAAGAATATAATCTGTTTACTCAACTGCAGCACATGGTTTGTATTCGGAATCATTGTGTTATCAGAAAAAATGGTTTATAGGTTTTAATCTAAGTAAAGTTAATTACTTGAACATGAAGGCTGCGGTTGGGGAGAAATGCTGTTTATTTATTTATTTGTTTGTTTATTTATTTATTTAATGTAAAAATCAAACAATGAAATATAAGAAAGTTCTATTTCAAAAATAAAGGAAAACATTCTTATGTGTAGTTTTTGTTTAACGGAGACACAATGCAATCTCAAGACAATTTTTGAAATCCCAAAGAAAATAATGCAATTGTTCAGAAAGCAATCAGCAATTTTTAATACTTTGATATTTAATAAAGATAGCTTTATCTCTGCAAGCACAATTTGATAACCAATATTGTATTCCATTAAATAAAAAAGCACCCAGAACAATGTACTAGGATTTAATCTGAATATCATTTTATACCCTCCCAACAACAAAACTACTGCAAAAAAATTTTAAGTAATTTGCTTTATTTTCTTCAAATCTCACAAAGGACCCAGATAACATAAAACATATACGTAGGGACTAAAATATTTATTTTGCAAGTCTTTTTAAGTCAAAGATTATTGACAAGTATAGGAATATATTTTTGAAAAACGTGAAAGAATTAAAAATTTGAAATACTGAAATACAGCTTAACTAGCATTTTAGCTATAAAGTCTGAAATCTGAAAATTCAAAGAACCATAATGTGTCGTGCCTTAATAGCATATAAGTTATAAAATATTAAATATAAATAAATTAAAAATCAAATAATGTTAAGTATTGTGTTTCTGATTTATTCATTTTAGAAATAAGCTATTTACTTTCCAGGCATAGTCCTTTCAGTGATGAAATATCATGGGAAGTTTTTTAATATGAAGAATTACCTGCAGAGAGTATTTCAGATAGAGAAGGCAGACAAAGACACATTTAATTTGGGCCCATACAGAGAGGAAAATAGCAGTAGAAACCAGATAAAGTCCAAATACACTTTCATGTTTCTACTAAATTTCTTAAGAAATAACACACAGGCTTGACTTGAAAATGCTTAATATATAGCAAAATAAATCACATCATATTTGATGTCTGGTACATTGATAAATTTAATATAGGGCTTATTAGGAGTAAACATATGTCTGAGTTAAGACAAAACCAAAGAAATATGAGAGCACTAGATTTGTTCTTGGTAGTGTAATATGGTTGGATATGGCAAAATACTGATGTTTTTGACAAAATATATCAGAAGAGAGGGAAGTGGATCACCCAGTTAGTTTTCTTGTTCTTACTCACTATTTTTCTTTTTTCTGAACTTGTAGGAGGTGCCACAGGTACATCTGCGCAATTGAATACTGACCTCTCATATTCCTTCCTGCCATGCATGAAAATATTCCACTAGACATATAGTTTTATCCTCCAATATATTTCTGACCAGATTCCTACTACCTTCCTACTATCTTGCTTAAATTTGATGTTTTTCTGTACTGTTCTGCTTTTCTTGGCCACCTCATTGTTTGTTTGATTTTTTCTCTTTATCAAGTGAGAGGCAGGGAGGCAGAAAGATAGACTCCCGCATGCGCCCTGACTAGGATCAACCTGGCAACCCATCTGTGGCTGATGTTCTGACCATCCGGAGCTGCAGCTCTGTTGTTTGGCAACCAAGCTATTTTAGTGCCTGAGGCGAGGCCATGGAACCCAAGGTCAACTTGCTCATTTGAGCCATGACTGTGAGAGGGGAAGAGAAGGGAGAAGAGTGAAGAAGCAGGTAGTTGCTTCTCTTGTATGCCCTGACCGGGAATTGAACCCAGGACTTCCACACACCAGGCCAATGCTCTACTGCAGAGCCAACCAGCCCAGGCCACCTCATTACTTTTGACTTGTTTCTTCTATATCTGAAATGCTCTGGGTTTAGACACTACCATGATCTCATGCACTTTATTAGGAAAGATCTCTGAAATATCACTTCCTCTTAAGACCTCTCACCTTCAAAAGGAAGTAATCTATGAGTTATAAACCTAAATGTAAACCAAAACTATAAAACCCTTAGAAGAAAACATAGGAGAAAATCTAGATGATTTTTTTTTTGGGGGGGGGGTATGATGACAGCCTTTTAGATAAAATACCAAAGGCACAATCCATAAAAGAAATGGTTACCAGGATGGATTCCATTAATATTATATTAAAAACAAAACTGCTATGTAAAAGACACTACTGGAGACTGAAAAGACAAGCTCCAGACTGGAGAAAAAACTTGCAAAAGATGTATCTGATAAAACACTGTTATTCAAAATCTATAAAGGACTCCTAAAATTCAACGGTAAGAAAATGAACAATTCAATCCCATCCATTTCTAAATAGTTTATCTGTGAATCCCCAAACCTTTAGTATAGCCTTCTACATAACCTTGTAAAAAATAGGGTGAGTTCAAAGATTTTGCTGTTTGGGGAGAATGGTGCAGGATGAGTAAGACAGGAGGGAGATTAGTGAACCATTAATTCAGAGAAATATGACAGCTCTCAGCTGCAGGTGGCCATGAGCAATACACAGAAATCTTGGCACAAAGAATATTGCATGTGTGAGTTTGTGGAAAGGGAACTCAAGGCAAATTGTCCAGACATTAAAGGCAGGGATACCCTTGTTAACATCGGGCTTACATACTCCAGTCATCACTTGAGGGATAGGGTCTATGTGCTAATGTTCTTCCATCTCAGCCGTTCCCTTGGTATCTCAGGTCATGTCTTTCTCAGTGCCAGGTCTCATGCCAGACGCATGGGGAGCATCTGATAAATAGTAAGTCATGGATCAATGATATATCCTCAATCTAGTTTATTATTCCATGCCTTTGACCATGGAAAATTGAGACAGTTGGATTTTTTTTAAAGCCAGAGTTTAAATATTCTGAAGGAATCACACCAAAATTGAAAAGCCAGGGCTGACGATGCACATGACCACAATAGTTCAGCCAATTTGGGTGTCATTATAAAAATTAAAAAGTTTAAGTCATTCATGTTGGAGATACTGCATTGGGATTGATATGTTAAAAAAAACAGAAGAAAGAAAAAGAACAAATGCTCCACATACACAGGAAAAGGCAAACAGGCAGAGCTGACAGTGAGTGATTGGGTGGGACAAGGTACCTATTTATCCTGTTTCTATTCCAAATGAGATTCCAAAATAATGTCAGAAGTGGAAGTGATTTGTTTATACTTGGCTTTGTGTGTGTATTCATGTGTGTATGTGTATTAGGTGTTGTTCCCCTTGAATCCACATTGTTTTTGAATCTAGTATTGGATAGTCCTAATAATCCCTGCAGTTGTATTGTGTTTTATTCATATTGGCTGAAACAATGTATCGTGCAAATGTATAGTGGATGCTCTGCGTCCTTAGTATTCTGTGAGGTGAGCTCCTTCCTTAGGTTTACTCTACAGTCGCCATGGTTAGAGATGGATAATCAAGTTAGTCCCCATCCGGTCTAGACCTCAGTCAGTCTATGTCTCTTTAGCATAGCAGGGTGCAGACGTGCTCGGATTATATTTGGTAATGGGGATAACTTGTAACGGTGCACAGAAAATGTGAGGTTGTTTGTGATATCATTTTCCCAATTATGCCGTTACCATGGAACATTGCTAAGACTAAGTTGACCAGCAGACCTCACAGATAGACAGTTCAATAACTCCATACCATTTCAACACTGGACTCTGGTGATCCATCTTGTATAAATATACTTGATATAATGTTTGTTTGTTTTTTCAAGAAGAGAGTATTTCCTTGGCTGATTTGTCACTCTTCAGTATTGAGGAGATTATTGGGAAATTTCAAGCCCGGAGATGTCCGGGTGTCAAATGTTTCTAATCCAGTTAGATTTTATCTAGGAGATAGGAAGTGATTATAAACGAATAGGCATGTCAAAATCAAAAACAACATCCCTACCCCCAAAGAGACTTCTCAGAGTCAGTTTCTTTAGAAATCAATTTGGAGTATTTAAAGCATTTTGCTAAATACATTACAAAGATATTGTTGCTGCTTTTATTTTTTTGTTTTGACATATTTTTTAACTTTAATAATAATATGCTGCTAAATAGTGGTGTGATTAAAAATAGTTCGCTCCTTCATGTATTTTTAATAGATATCGTGCTCATAGTTTTACAATTGTCCTTCTAAATTTCTTTTTAATCACAGTTGACATAGTCTCAGTTTTACAACATAGTAATTAGACATTTGTATGCCTTAGGAAGTGATCACTCCAATGAGTCTAGTTCTTCTGACACCACACACAGTTATTACAATGGTATTGCCTATATTCCCTGTGCTGTGCTTTACATCCCCTCGACGATTTGTACTTTTTAATCTCTTTGATCAGTTTTACCCATCTCTCCCAGCCCTCCATCCCATCTGGCAACCTTTCATTTATTCTCTGTATCGATGAGTTTGTTTCAATTTCGCTTGTTCATTTATTTATTTATTTTTGGATTTTTTGCATATAAGTAAAATATGGTATTTGTTTTCCTCTGTCTTACCTATTTTATAACATGCTATCTATGTTGTCACAAATTTTAAGATTTCATTTTTTTAAGGTTGAGTAATGTTTCATAGCGTAGAAGTACAACCTTTTCTTTATCCATTCATCTCTCAATGGATACTTATGTTACTTCCGTATCTTAGCTATTATTAAATAATGCTGCAGTGAACATTGGGGTCCATATATCTTTATAAATTAGTGTTTTCAATTGCTTTGCCTAAATACCCAGACATGGTAGTTCTGTTTTTTAAATTTTTGAAAAATCTTTATAATGTTTTCCATAATGGCTGTACCAATTTGCAGTGGGGCATGAGGGTTCCCTTTTCTCCACACCTTTGCCAGCACTTGTTTGTTGATTTATTGAGGATAGCCATTCTGACAAGTATAAAGTGACATTTCACTGTGCCTTTAGTTTGCAATTCTCTGATGATCAGTGATATTGAGCATCTTCTCATAGGTATATTGGCTATATGTGTCCTCTTTGGAGACAGGGCTATTCAGGTTCTCTGCATATTTTTAAAATTGGATTGTTTGTTTTATGGATATTAAGTTGTATAAGTTTCTTATAAATTCTGGACACTAACTCATTATCAGATATATCATTGGCGAATATCTTCTTTTATTCAGTGGGCTGTGTTTTCATTTTGTTGATGGGTTCCCTTGCTGTACAAAAACTCCTCAGTTTAATATAGTACCATATGTTTATTTTTACTTCTGTTGTGGTTTTTCCTAGAAGATATCCCCCCAAAATACTACTAAGATCAATGTCAAAGGGTTTATTGCCTTTGTTTTCCTCTAGAATTTTATGGTTTCAGGTCTTACATTTAAGTCTCTGTTTTTAGTTTATTTTTGTTTATGGCGTAAGAAAGTGGTACAAATGTTGTTGTTTTTTTTAATTTAAAAATCTTGTAGGTAAGTTTTCAGAAGTGATTGTATTAATCATCAGCTTTAACATAAAATTTTCTTTGCAAATGATATGTAAAATATGCATTTTCCTAAACAAGTCAAATTAAACATGAATTACAATAGTGTTTGAAAGAGCTCCTGAAAAATCTTACACCAGACAAATTAATAAACCAATAAATAAAGTCCTTTGGGCTTCCTCACAGTAACTTAATTTATGCAGTATTTTCACTTTTGGAAAGTTTTTCAATAGGAATTGCACATTTATTTTAGAAGAAGTTGGAAGACCATAATGACATAAGTATTGACTCATTTTCTCTCTGAATACTTGAAGCATAACATATTGTCCTGTAAACTGAAAGAAATTATAATGATTATGAAATATAGGCTACAGTCTCTGACTCTAAATTGCTTAGAAATTTTCTTCATTTTTCATTCCATTGATCACTGGTACATTATAAAGCTAAAAATATATGTGCAAAAAAGGGTAAAAAATTAATGCTAAGAAACTTACCTAAATGAGCCGACGATTTGTTTGTGCTCCTGGAAAATTTATGTTACACAGTTTTTGAGAGCTGGTATTCATCTAAACTCTTAACACCAATTTTTTTTTTTTTTTTTTTTTTGGTGATTAAAAATAGCATCGTATGTAAAACTGAAACATCTCCCAGTGGAAAAGGAAATTGTGTATTGAACCCTTTTCACCAAATTGGGCACATTCTTGTGATAGTCGATCAATTGTTTAGGACGTAGAATCAACTTTAGAACATGGTACTGTATATTAAACTGAAGAGTCAAAATTTTAATTTATTTTTATTTTTATTTTTTTTACAGAGACAGAGAGAGAGTCAGAGAGAGGGATAGACAGGGACAGAGAGACAGGAATAGAGAGATGAGAAGCATCAATCATTAGTTTTTCGTTGCAACACCTTAGTTGTTCATTGATTGCTTTCTCATATGTGCCTTGACCACGGGCCTTCAGCAGACCGAGTAACCCCTTGCTTGAGCCAGCGACCTTAGGTCCAAGCTGGTGAGCTTTTGCTCAAACCAGATAAGCCCATACTCAAGCTGGCGACCTCAGGGTCTCGAACCTGGGTCCTTGGCATCCCAGTCTGCCGCTCTATCCACTGCACCACTGCCTGGTCAGGCTCAAAAATTTAATTTTACATTTATAGTTTATTTATCATTAGCAGTGCCTGTATGTTCATTCTATATAAGATCCTATATCTAAAGTGAGGTTTGCTAAAAATAAAATACTACTACTACTACATGATAAAATCAAGAAGTACTCTGTCAACTTAGTAAAATATTTTAGTCATCAAAGAAGTGAGAAACCACACCCATCACTTCATGTCGGTGTATATGTGGTGTTGATCTAGTCAGTGTCTTCACCTGAAGGACATAGAATTTGTAAGCGTCCAGTGACCACTGTGTTAACTGAGCTATCCAATGTGACAATAAAAGCCAAAAGAAATTCAGCATAGAATAAACATCATATTATTGTTAAAGTGCATTTTCGCAGTGGAAAATATTGATACAGTACGTGATTTTCAAAACGTATATGATCTGCCATTTTGAAAGGACGGAGGTCTTCAGAGCAGGGAGATGTGGCAGTCTCACTAATGTCGGACGAGCGCAGAGAAAATGCCAGCTGTTCCGAAGATTCTTTTTTAAAGAAACAAGGTAATGATGGATTTATATGTAGGACGAGATTAGGAAGGACTTCCTGAATATTCAGCTAATGTCTGGAGGCATCCTGTCGGGGCAGATTTGGGCTGTGGTGACCTACATGCCCTTCTTTTCCCAAAGGAATTGAAAGGCAAGATGGTGTCTAGCTAGGATCTTGGAAATAGTTTTCTAAATTATCTTCTTGCACTACCTAGAGGACATAAGTCATGTGAACAATCCTTAATAGCAATTTTTACCTATAGTGCCCAAGGATTCTGCAGGAGCAAAGAGCGACTCACGGACACCATCTCAAAAGAGTTTGAGGAGCAGGTGTTAATCTCAGGTGAATGGGCTAGCATAGTGAGAGAGAGAGTTTGGAGAGTCAGGGCAGGCTCCTCCCTCCTCCCATCCAGTCCCTACCCTTCGCTTGCTTCCTTCCACCACCCCCAGGAAAACTCCTGCCCGTAACTTGGGGAATGTAGATGATTCAAAGGAAACAATTGTTTATTAAAGTCTTTGTTCTTATCTTGTGTTCCCAAATATTGTATATGGTAATGCCCTCGAAGTTATTGTTCTCCAGGTCCCATTAGCAAGTGTCTAATATACATTTATCTCAATAAATATACAGGACAATCATATGGAGTTAGAATATTATTATTTCCCTTGCTTTCCTAATGAGGAACCGCTGTATAATGAGATTAATTCATTTGGCACATATTTAGAGCATGTACACAAGGAGGAGCAGGGCTCTATGGTTCTACAGCGCATGCTCCTGGCCTCCTTTGATGCACGTTGTGTCTGGGGTCCATGCCGCACCCCGCCTACTGGTCTGTGCACAGAAGTGGCTCAATACATCTCTGTCCCTCTAATGAAAAACGAACAACATATTTTTATACAGTCTGCAAAAATGTATTCAGACATTGAATGGAGCACAGTCCTAGGCACAGGTTAGTTGCTAACTGCATAGTTAACACCCTGTGTGAGAGTGTTCAGCAGTTTGTAAATAGCATTCGTCTAGAAGGGAAGCAATGATAAACAAATGTCGCGAATGAGTTTTGCCTACTGTTCAATATAGTCACAATGGGGAGATACTGAACTCTGCCTAGAGAGTGGGACAGGTTCCAGAGAAAAGGCAAGGACGAACTGGATGATGAACCGAGGGATAAGCAAAGATTAACCAGAGAGGACGGGGTGGGTAGCCCAGGCAGCGGCCGGCGCTGACCCCACAGCAAAGAGGTGTGTCAGAACAAGCACGTTTGGGGAAGCCAGCTGATTGCCTTGGTTATTGAGATTGTCTTTTAAAATCTTACCTGCTACAGATGTACTTGAGAATCCTGCAATTTCTAAAAAGGAGTAAAATGCTCTATAATTGCAATAATCACCTGGAGGTAAGGAAAGGAAACACGGGAGAGGGGCTCACCGGCCTGGGAGAGGTGCTCCGGACCAGGGACAGCCGTCGTGCACGTGCAGGAGGCCTGGGCTGGCGCTCGTGCGGGCTGGGCGAGGTGAACCGACTTTCTGAGGGGCATTGTGTCATAGGAGGCAGCACGGGGCTTTGGCTGAGTCAATGTGAAATGTGTCTAATTTCAGGGAGCCACATGGAAAATTATCGGAAAGGTGAGCATTATATTTTAAAATAATTGTCCCAAAGTGCTCAATTACATGTTTCTTAGTAACAACATCTGTGAGTAGGAAAATAAAGATCAAGTCTGCTGTCTCTCAAATGTACCCTTAAGTGATGAATAAACAGATTAAGGCATTTTATGAAATACATGTTGCCTTTGGCGGTGACATTTTCCTGCATAGGGTTAATCTAGTAAGGCAGAAACAAAGGAGTGAGCTTCTCCATTTTTACTATTTTTACACCATTTTCCCTAGTTCTACAGGTTTCTGACAGAAAGAGTCTTAGAGAGTCAGAGGGGTTAGATGCATGAATAAGCTTTTTAGCCTGACCAGGAGGTGGCGCAGTGGATAAAACGTCGGACTGGGATGCGGAAGACCCAGGCTCGAGACCCCGAGGTCCCCAGCTTGAGCGCGGGCTCATGTGGTGTGAGCAAAAAGCTCACTAGCTTGGACCCAAGGTCGCTGGCTTGAGCAAGCGGATACTCGGTCTGCTGAAGGCCCACGGTCAAGGGACATATGAGAAATCAATCAATGAACAACTAAGGTGTTGCAATGAAAAACTGATGATTGATGCTTCTCATCTCTCTCTGTTCCTATCTGTCCCTATCTATCCCTCTCTCTGACTCTTGCTCTGTCTCTGAAAAAAGAAAAATAATAATTAATTAAAAAAAGAAAAATGACTAAGCTTTTTAATGCCTCCTGTGTTCTCAATTATAAGTCAGGAAGAATGAAAATATCCGTCACATTCTTCTGAGGGGATTAACTGACTCAGGGTAGGGAAGCACCTAGTTCAGAGTCCCTCACATGTGGTGCTTTAACCAGTGCTCTGCGCCCTGTCTTGCTTTCTGTCATCGATCCATTCCCAAGGTTAAGTACGACATAACTCCCGCCATATTGTAAATTCCTTAGCCATGCCCGGTAGGCACTCAATATATATTTGATGCTTCATGAAATCAATCATAGGGTTTCCTTTTTTTTTTTTCTTTTTCTTCTCTCCTGTTGTCAGAAGGACTTAACTTTGTGGAAGGATATCTTAGCCTAATTGGCCCCTCGAAAGTTCTGGATAAGATGTGAAGAAGTGCTGACGTTTGGAGTATCCCCCCCATATTAGTACGGGAAAAGGTTTATGATGAAAACAAAGTCCAAATGCAGCAGGCATCCTACGTGCTCACCTAGGACCAATCAATAGGAGAGAAGAATGAGCTGTTGGCAGTGGCACAGAGAGAAGGAGGTAGGAAGGGCCCCAGGGGAGATGTCACTGGCTTGGCGGCTTTGAGAACCAGTACACTCCCAAATGACTTGGCTGTCTTTTAGCCAGACCTATTTTTATTTTACTTTTAAATGGATAACAAATATATTGTATGGATCAAAATTTATAAAGTGCAGAAGGTGATACAGAAAAAATACTGTGCATCCCAGCTCTACAGCTCCACTCCAATTTCCCTGCCTGGACGTCACCAGTTATTGATTGATTTCTTAGGAAACCTACAGAAAAAGTTAAATATCTACAAGCAAACATAATTTTTCTTTTCCCTTTTTATTTGTTTTGTTTTTGTTTTTGTTGTTGTTTACAAATGGTCGTAGACACACTTTTCTGCACCTTTAGTTCTTTGCTGAAAAGGTAACGTGAAGATTGATTTGTATTGACACAGAAATTAGTACCAGGTGTGAGACTGAGGAAGGATGCAGACCCTAGAATCTCTGACATGGCATGAGTGCCTGTGGCTCCCTGTCACAATAGTAGGACACAACCGGATCCTCACTGGGGCTGTCCTCACAGTGCCATGAGTACGCATCTACCCATGAGGTTATTTAGTCATTGCTTTCATCTCCCCCAGGGAGAAGTAATAAGAAAGGAGGACCCTGACCAGGTCAGGGTGCAGTGGATAGAGTTGGATTGAGGTGCAGAGGACCAAGGTTCGAAACCCTGAGGTCACAGCCTTGAGTGTGGGCTCATTTGACTTGAGCGTGGGCTCACCAGCTTGAGCACGGGGTTGCTGGCTTGAGTGTGGTATCATAGACATGACCCCATGGTCTCTGGCTTGAGCCCAAATGTCACTGGCTTGAAGACCAAGGTTACTGGCTTGAGCCCAAGGTCATTGGCTTGAGCAAGGAGTCACTCACTCTTCTGTAGCCCCTTCCCATCAAGGCACATATGAGAAAGCAATCAACGAACAACTAAGGAGCCACAACGAAGAATTGATGCTTCTCATCTCTCTCCCTTCCTGTCTGTTTGTCTCTGTCTGTCCCTTTCTCTTTTACAAAAAAAAAAAAAAGAAAGAAAAGAAAAGAAAAAGAAAGGAGGAGAGACTATATTAAGGGTATTAATGTGGCTGCAAAATAACCTCAAACACTTCTTGGGGGCTACCAAGAAGAACATTGCCCAACTTATCTGAAAAAAGTCTCTTATATAAAGGATGTACTATGCTCAAATGTTTGTAGAAGGAATTGTGTGATGACAGTCCTCTGTTCAGCCACTGGGTCGCTAGGGAACAAGAAAATGTTCCCTCCCAAACACAAGACAGCACCAGATGCCGACTGCTTCTCCTGTTCACAGGGTCATGGAGAGGCCAGGCCCTTCCGGCCTTCATTCTCAGGGAAGAAGAAATCCCAGGTGGACTCGGGGCCATGCGTTGTTGTCATGGCGAGCCTGAGTTCTGCAGCTGTCACAGTGAGCAAAGCCTGGAAGGAGAGTTTCAAAGACTGTGCTAAATGTTCAAGGGACCTTTCTTCTAAGTGGAATGTTGAATATGGGTGTATTTCAAAAATATGTGTGGATAAAAATAAACCTAACGGGTTACCGACATATGGTATGTTGACCCTGGAATTCAATCTAGACAACATTCATTAAATATCTACTGTGCACCAGATCCTGCACTAGGCTCTGGGAATGCAGAACCCATTAAAATGCAGTTTTGAATAAATAATAGGGCACAATGTGACAAGTATTCTAGCCAAAGTCTATACCAGGTTAAGTGAGATAAACTTTCCTGGACATCAGCTAAAGCATATTTCACAAAGGTGTTTGTATTGGAGCTGGTGTTTGAAGGCTGAAGGAAAGCTCTCAGACTGAGAGTCAAATTAGGAATAGAGTGAAAAACAAATCAGTCTCCATCAGAGTATAAGAAGCTGAGTTTAGGGATCTATAGGAGGTTGGAGGGCTGGTACATCACTCATTCTGAAAAGAAAGGAGGGCCAAGGAGGAATTCCTAGAGAAAAGAACACTTGCACTATGACTTTGCACACCAAGCAATTCTTCTGTGTCAGACTGCCTTCAATTCTTCTGCTAGAACTTCCCAGACTGATTTCATCAAGAGTGTACCTGCATTTCATGGACAGTATTGGTGAAGAAACCTTCTCTCTACTGCTAGTCACATCCCCTTTCCCTTCTCATGTGGCCTTAAAGGACATTTTGGGGGCAGGAAATAATATCTAAATGTTTACAAACTAAACCATCAACTGAAAGAGGCTTTGTCCTTGCTGTGGTAGTTTGGAGTGTGAGTTTTCTCAGTCCAACAAATGCTGCAAAACCGAACCACGATGTGTTACCACCTCATCTCTTAGAATGTTTGACATCACTTCACAGCTATTATTGAAACAAAATAAAACAAAAAGCAAGAATTAACAAGTGTTGGTGAGGATGTAAAGAAAAGGGAACACTTGACTACTGTTGGTTAAAACAATATGGAAGTTCCTCAAAAAATTAAAACTAGAACTACCATATGACCCAGCAATCCCACTTCTGGGTATTTATCCAAAGAAAATGAAACATTAACTTTTATGTTCATTATACCCAAATAAAATAAAAAGAAACACAGTTGCCTCACTACCACAGTTACCTCACTACTCTTATAGCATCCCCAAAAGTCAATGGTATTTCATTTCATAAGTTACCTATTCTGTTTATTTCCTGACTGCCAGATTTGAATTATAATATAGATAGGACCCCCCTCCACACACACACACACACACACACACACACACACACACACACACACACACTGTATTTGGTGGTTATATCTTTTCATCTGTGGGTTGCTCTTCCTTGCAATTCTTTAAAATATTTTTTTAATTTTTTAATTACAGTTGACAGACAGTGTTACTTTCAGTTGTACAACATAATGATTAGACATTTATATATCTTACAAAGTGATGGTCCCCGTAAGTCTAGTACCCATCTGACGCCATACATAGTTATTACAATGTTACTGATTATATTCCTTAGGGTACAGTTTGCATCCCCTTGACTAATTTTAGAACTGGTACTTTCTTACTTCTTAATCCCTTAACCTTTTTAACCCATCTCCCAACCCCCTTCCCATCGGGCAATCATCAATGCTCTGTATCTCTGAGTTTGTTTCTGTTTTGTTTGTTCATTTATTTTGTGTTTTAGATTCCACAAATAAGTAAACTATTTGGTACTTGTCTTTCTATGTCTCACTTATGTCACTTAGCGTAATACCCTCTAGGTCCACCCATGTTGTCACAAACGGTATAATTTCAGTCACTTTTACAGCTGGACAGTATTGCTGTGTATATGTGTACCACATTGTCTTTCTCCATTCATCCATTGATGGACACTTTAAGTTGCTTCTATGGTTTGGCTATTGTAAATAATGCCACAATAAACATGGAAGTGCTTATATCTGTTTGTTTTCTTCTGATAAATACCCCACAGTGAAATTGCTGGATCACATAGTAGTTTTATTTTTAATTTTTTGAGAAAAATTCAGACTGTTTTAATAGTGGTGGCAGCAATTTACATTCCCATCAACAGTGCATGAGGCTCCCAACACTTGTTTCTTGTCTTTTTGGTAATAGCCATTCTTACAGGTGTGAGGTAATACCTCATTGTGGTTTTGATTTACGTTTCTTTGATGATTAATGATGTTGAGCATGTTTGCATGTACCTGTTGGACATCTGCATTTCTTCCTTGGAAAAATGTCTATTCAGATTTTATTTCCACTTTTTAATTGGTTTACTTAGGATTTTTGGCTATTAAGTTGCATGAGTTCTTTAGATATTTTGGATATTAGATATTTATCAGATAAATGGTTGGCAAATTTTGTTCCCCATTCAATAGGTTACCTTTTCATTTTGTTGATGATTTCCTTTGCTGTGCAGATGCTTTTTAGTTTGATATAGTTTCACTTGTTTATTTTTATTTTTGGTATCAGGTTTAAAAAAAACTGATCACCAAGACCTATTTCAGGGAATTTACCACCTATATTTTCCTCTCAGAGTTTTTTTTGTTTTTTTTTACAGAGACAGAGAGAGAGAGAGTCAGAGAGAGGTATAGATAGGGACAGACAGACAGGAACAGAGAGAGATGAGACACATCAATCATCAGTTTTTCGTTGTGACACCTTAGTTGTTCATTGATTGCTTTCTCATATGTGCCTTGACCATGGGCCTTCAGCAGACTGAGTAATGCCTTGCCCAAGCCAGTGACCTTGGGTCCAAGCTGGCGAGCTTTGCTCAAACCAGATGAGCCCACTGGTAAACTTGGGGTCTCGAACCTGGGTCCTCGCATCTCAGTCCAAAGCTCTATCCACTGCAACACCACCTGATAGACTCCTCTAAGAGTTTTAAGGTTTCAGATCTTGCATTCAACAATTTCATCCATTCTGAGTTCATTTTTTGTGTATGGTGTATGATAGTCCTTCAGTTAAATTCTTTTGTTTGTGATGTCCAGTTTTTCCAACACCATTTATTGAAGACATAGTCCTTTCCCACTATCTTTTGTTGGCTATTTTGTCATAAATTAATTGAGTATTTATGTGTGAGTCTATTTCTGGGCTCTCTATTCTGTTTTATTGACCTGTGTGTCTGCTTTGATGCCAATGCCATACTGCTTTAATCACTATATCTTTGTAGCACAGGTTGAATTAGGGAGTGTAAGGGGACTTGAAATCAGGGAAGCATTAATATCCTTCATTTTTATCAAGATTGTTTTGGCTACTTGTGGTCTTTTGTGGTTCCATCAAAATTTCAGATTGTGCCATTAGGATTTTGTTAGTAATTGCATTGAACATGTATGCATATTGCTTCTGGGTACTATGGACATTTTCATAATATTAACTTTTCCAATCCAAAAGTTGACACATTGAAATATTTCCAAAGTAAACTGTAATTTCCTGGCTATGCTGCTTAATATAAATTTGCCCCTAGGCTTGTACACTGGTATTGCCTCTTGTGGGATCGCTTCTTTGAAATGTTTTTTCCTGCTATGTCTGATTTATTTGCCATATTCTCATCTCATGGCATATTGGGCTGGACCATGACTTAAGATATATAAAAAGATAGATAGATAGATAGATAGATAGATAGATAGATAGATGATAGATAGATAGATAATAGATAGACAGATAGATAGATTATAGATAGATAGATACATGCATGCATATCTACATATTTACATTTCGTTTTAAAATAAGTATGAGAAAGGGCAAGTGCACCTAAAGAAAAAGCTCACTCTGAGAAAGAAAAAGAAAAGATTATTTAGCCAGATCCAAAAGAAGACCCTGGAACAGACTTGTGGAAGAAAAGAATTGAACTTTTGGAGTTTTCTTTAATGCTCAGGATATAAATAAGTTCTGGTGCTGAAATTGCTCATATTACTCAACAAACATTTATTCTGTGCCACTATAGGATTAAGTGCTTGAAAGAAGTGACCTTTTTTACAGTATAGTCTGCTGCATTTTCACCATTTAGGTAAGTGCCAGGGACTTTTTCTTAATGTCCTCCATACATTTTCTAGATAATAAGTTTGCTCCGTGGAACAGAGCAGGTGCAAGGTATTACGGGAGGAGATGAAGACACATCTTAGTGTCTTTCCTCAATGAGCTTTTGATCGAACGGAAGAGTTTACAGTAGAGATGATATTTCCTATTTTAAATTTGCTTTGTATATCATTTTATAGAGCAAGAAAAATAATTCTCTTTTAAAAATGTCTATCTAGAGCCCCAATGCTTAAGAACTTTTAGTTTTCTGTCAGTTTCAGGAACAAATCATTTCAAAACTATTGACATAAAGGAATATGATGGATAGAATACGGAGGAACATTGGGGAAGATGCTATTCTTTTCACAAAATACCGATGATCACAGACTCAGAGGAAATTAATTGAGAAGATCTAGCTTAAACTTGGTTGGTTTTTTTTTTTTTTCCTTCCCTTAAGATTTTCAAGCCTGAATAAGCCACAAATTGCTTACAAAGATCTTCAAAGTAATACGTAGGCCTGGCACTCAGACTTCTCTTCCTGCTCCAAGTGCTCTGAGTTCACTCTTCCCCATGGCTGGTGTGCGTGTTTCAGCTCATTTCTCACCGTTATAAATAATTCATTAGATACTATATGTGAGTCGCAGTCTTCTTTAAGGATCGGAAGTTACAGGCATGCCCATGCATCAGGGTTCCAGCTATTTGTGAATGTTGCTTTTTTGAAGTGCCAAGGATATGGTTTAGTAAATTATTAGAAGCATATTAATTAGCCGTTTTTCATTAAGCAGTATTGCAAGAAAGATTAGCAACCAAGTGTTAACTGGTGGAAGATCTGATTTATTGTATATCTTATAAAACCAAACCAAACCAAATTTGCTATAAATTTATAATCTCTGTTGCATTAATTAATTCTGCTATTCACTAATGAACTCTAATATTAATAAATTAATTTATGCATGACGGATGTTGGATCATGAAAAGATATTATATGTTTAACTTTTTGCCTGGTCCCTAGAATTTGGAGCTGGGGCAAACATAAACTGTCACCTTATCCAATCTGTTCATTACAGAATGTCACAGGTGAGGCCCAGAGATGAGATGAGTTGTAGCTTGCCCAAGGTGGCATTTCTAAATATGGTGGGGGCATCAACAAAACAAAGAGAAAATAAGGAGAAACTCTGGAATTCAGATTGCCTGGCTTGCTTGCTTTCTTTTCTTTCCCTCCCTTCCTTCCTTCCTTCCTTCCTTCCTTCCTTCCTTCCTTCCTTCCTTCCTTCCTTCCTTTATTCTTTATTTTTTACTTGTAGTGATTTGATAATTTTCATTGTAACAAAATAGAAGAATGCAAATACTTAAAGTATGTGAAAATCCCAGATTTTTTTTCTTAAAATAAGTTTCAAGACCAAGTTCATCATAACTGCCTAAGGTGCATGTTAAAATGAAGATAACTGGCTTTAAAAAAGACAGATAGAATTGGAATATCCCTGGTTCACATCCTGGACATTATATATATAATTTAGCTCCTTGAACTTCCAAGGTGATATTTATTCCACGTTGAGACCCATAGCTACAAATCAATGTCCCCACTATTTTATAATATGTCCAGGTCATACTTTTCCTGCCTTGGCTCCCTGGAAGCTGGGGCTTCCTTTGTTTTGTTTAATGCTGTATTCTCAGCACCCAGGTCTGGGTTACAAGACCCAGTACCAGGCCCAGGAGACATATTTGCAAAAATGAATGACTGAATGCCTGAGCAGAGGAATGAACAAGAGACTGACGAATAATAAAGTAGTCATTGTTAAGGTGGAATTTTTCCAAGTTAAAAACATGGAAAAATTTTACAAATATAGGATGAACACATTTTGAAGAGGTGTTTTTTTTTTGTTTTTTTTTTTTCAATTCATTAATTAACGAAGGGGCCTGTTTAATGGTAAATATGGTTCTCACAGAATTAAAGGCAAAAGTATTTAGGCTCCCAGCAGAAACATTTAAGAAAAATAAAAGGATGTTAGAATGAATTGGCTAAGTTAGATACAAAGCTGGCTCTTGTCCCTCAGGGCAAAACAATGTAATATTTGGGTTGTCTCTTCTACTAGACAGAAATCCATAAGTTAACTTGTAGCTTTTTAGTATCTGAGCTCTAATCAAATAACAAAATAGCAGAGTCAATAAAGGTACATTATTTTTCTGGGGAATCATGCAATCCTGTGGAACCATACCCACTATGACGATATAAGAACATGGAACCAACCTTTTCTTTCATTTTATTTTCAAGTTTCCAGAAGTTTTTCCTAACATCTTATTAGGTCACATGCAAAGAAATATTACCATTAAATGGCCTCTAAGTTATCTATGGAAGGGAATGAATGATTATGAAGTGAAATCCCCAAAGGGGAATATTTATAACTTTAAATACAAACCTGGGAGAAAATAAAAATCATGGGAAGGGTAATGAGGAAATGGACGTGTGAAACAGGATTGAAAATTATTTCAATCTCCTTGGGGTTGTTTCAGACAATAGAGGGAGAAAGAGAGCTAGAATATGGCTCCATAATCAGGAAAAATGTCCCCAAACCTATATTAGGAAATAATTCTACCAGGTACTTGAGGACTAATAACCTATAAAAATGGCAGCGTGGCCCTTGAGTCAATAGAACTAATGTCAAATCCTGGCCCCATGTGTCACCAGTCATGTGTCCATGGACTAGACGTTCTGCCCATCAGTTGCCACTTCTCAGGACAATGGCAGAAATGATAGCACATTCCTGGCAGGTGAGCTATGAGGAGTGGATGAAGCAGGGCATAAGAAAGGCCCAATGAAAAGAAACTCAATATTAGTTTTGGCAACGGAAAGAAGGCCCTTGACCTCCTGCCAATTCTGACACCACTAGCACCGGATATCATCTGTTTGCCTTTGTCTGGATTGAGAAATAGAGCAAAGGCTGTCTTTCTTTCTCTTGGTTGTCACATTAGCCAACAAAGAACTCTCGTAGAAGCCTTTGTCTCGGGCCCCATTGCCAGGAAAGCTGACAAAATGTAAGGCACTGCTGACCTAAGCAGGAGCTGATCCATTTTCTCCAGTGGACTTGCCAATCCATACGGTTATGCATTTCCTCCTGATGGATATCTCCCCCAGCATCAAGCGGCTGAGTCATGAAAAAGCACCTCCTCACTCACCTGAAGAAATAACAGTCCAGTGATTCACTCTCCTACAAATTCAGGGACTGGGGGTTGGGGGGGGGGGTAAGTGAGGAGAAAAGAAGCCAACTTCTTAAAAATATTGAATGTATTATCCAATGTCGATATGTATTTTCATTCAATACTCGCAACTATATTTCAAAGAAGACAGTAAAGTCCACACTTTGTAGAAGAGGGAACAGATTTCATATAATATCTTCACAGGTGACACACAGCTGCCGGAGAGGCAGGTTGGCAATATGAACATGGGTTAACGCTACAGGCGATGTTCCTGCACCGACCGCCTTGTCACTAGAATTAGAAACAAGGTGTTTCCCTCACCTGATTATTAGTGGAAAATGGATGTAAAAAGTGTGTGTGTGTGTGTGTGTGTGTGAGAGAGAGAGAGAGAGAGAGAGAGAGAGAGAGAGAGAGAGAATGAGAATGAATGAGGGAAGAAAGGAAGGAAGGAGAGAAAGGAAGAAACTTTAATGCTTTCAAAAGGGAATAGTAATTTATAAAAATAAATGGAAGGAAACAGCCTGACCAGGCAGTGATGCTGTGGATAGAGTGTTGGAATGGGATGAGGAAGACCCAGGTTTGAAACCTCGAGGTCACTGGCTTGAGCGTGGCCTCATCTGGCTTGAGCATGGCCTCACCAGCTTGAGTGCAGGGTTGCTGGCTTGAGCATGGGATCATAGACATGACACCACAGTCTCTGGCTTGAGCCCAAAGGTCGCTGGCTTGAGCCCAAGGTTGCTGGCTTGAGCAAGGGGTCACTCACTCTGCTGGAGCCCTCTGGTCAAGGCACATATGAGAAATCAATCAATGAATGACTAAGGAACCACAATGAAGAATTGATGCTTCTCATCTCTCTCCCTTCCTGTCTGTCTGTCCCTATCTGTCCCTCTCTCTGACTCTGTCA
Organism: Saccopteryx leptura; assembly: GCF_036850995.1. Lineage (NCBI taxonomy): Eukaryota > Metazoa > Chordata > Mammalia > Chiroptera > Emballonuridae > Saccopteryx > Saccopteryx leptura. Next base: position 14,182,926 of record NC_089511.1, on the reverse strand, counting down.
AAAATATAAATAAAATAAATAAATGGAAGGAAACAAATATAATTTGGTCTTGAAAACTCCTTATAGCATTTTGGTTTTGTTCTAGTTTCTTAGCCATGTTAGCTGCAGTATTTTAAAATGGCATTGGCAGCCTGACCTGTGGTGGCCCAGTGGTAAAGTGTTGACCTGGAAATGCTAAGGTCGCCAGTTCAAAACCCTGGGCTTGCCTGGTCAAGGCACATATGGGAGTTGATGCTTCCTGCTCCTCCCCCTCCTTCTCTCTCTCTCTCTCTCTTTCGTGCTCTCTCTCTCTCTCCTCCTCCTCCTCTCTAAAATAAATAAATAAATAAATAAATAAATAAATAAATAAATGTTAAAATGGAAATGGCAAGTCTAAGAATACAGGTTTCCAACATTTGTTTTACTGGATAGTATTATAGGACTATTCATTAAAATACTTTCTTGTTGTTGAAACAAAAAAAGCTGAATGGTGACTGATTCTGAAGGATATACGTTTATAAAGACATATAGCATTTGGTCAAATGCATTCCTCAGAGGAGTGCTGAGGCTGTCCCCCTGGGTAGTGCATGTCTTCGCTTGGCCCTCTCTGCCCAGATCACTGACCAAGGTCACAGTGTGCTCAACTTCACATCTGTGTAACTCTTTGGCACACTTAAAAGTATTATATCATTATCACGAATGTCCTATAATGTTTATTTATTTATTTATTTATTATTATTTTTTTTGCATTTTTCTGAAGCTGGAAACAGGGAGAGACAGTCAGACAGACTCCCGCATGCACCGGACCAGGATCCACCCGGCACGCCCACCAGGGGCGACGCTCTGCCCACCAGGGGGCGATGCTCTGCCCATCCTGGGTGTCGCCATGTTGCGACCAGAGCCACTCTAGAGCCTGAGGCAGAGGCCACAGAGCCATCCCCAGCGCCTGGGCCATCTTTGCTCCAATGAAGCCTTGGCTGCGGGAGGGGAAGAGAGAGACAGAGAGGAAGGCACGGCGGAGGGGTGGAGAAGCAAATGGGCGCTTCTCCTGTGTGCCCTGGCCGGGAATCGAACCCAGGTCCTCTGCACGCTAGGCCGACGCTCTACCGCTGAGTCAACCGGCCAGGGCCTGTCCTATAATGTTTAAATAGGTTGATCATATATATATATATGTGTATATATATATATACACATATATATATATATGATTTCTATATGATATATATATACATATATATATATGGGATTTTCTGGGGGGTTTTGTTTTGTTTTACAGAGAGTCAGAGAGAGGGACAGACAGACAGGAAGTAAGAGAGATGAGAAGCATCAATTCTTTGTTACAGCTCCTTAGTCATTCATTGGTTGCTTTCTCATATGTGCCTTGACTGGGGGGCTACAGCAGAGCGAGTGACCCCTTGCTCAAGCCAGTGACCTTGGGCTCAAGCCAGCAACCTTGGGCTTTAAGCCAGCGACCATGGGGTCATAGCTATGATCCCATGCTCAAGCCAGCGACCCCGCATTCAAGCTGGTGAGCCCATGCTCAAGCCAGATGAGCCCGCACTCAAGCCAATGACCTCAGCGTTTTGAACCTGTGTCCTCTGCATCCCAGTCCGATGCTCTATCCACTGCGCCACCACCTAGTCAGGCAGGTTGAACCATATTAACAGCTAGTTTTTAAACATGATCAAATTTCTATACATCACAAGAAAACAACCCTTTAGTTTGTAAAAATCTGTTAGACTCTAACAGTGCTTTTATATACATTCTCTCATTCAATATCTTAAGAAAGCTGTGAAGTAGGCACCTTTAATTCAGTTGCTTTCTGCTGAGGGACAATTTTATTTAAACTTCCCCCATCCCAGGTGACATCTGGCAATGCCTGGAGACATCTTTGGTTATTGCAGCTTTTTATAGTAAACAGGATAGTTTCCTCTCCCACTCAGCCCCCCAAGTTACAAAAATGCCAAAGTTGTTCTGTTTTAATCTACCTTTTAAGCAGTGTGTGTGTGTATGTGTATGTGTATGTGTGTGTGTATATATATATATATATATATATAGTGTGTGTATGTGTATGTGTATATATATATATATTGTGTGTGTGTGTATGTGTGTGTGTGTGTGTGTGAGAGAGAGACAGAGAGAGTCAGAGAGAGGGACAGATAGGGACAGACAGATGTGGAAGGGAGAGAGATGAGAAACATCAATTCTTCATTGCGGTTCCTTAGTTGTTCATTGATTGATTTCTCATATGTGCCTTGACTGGGAGGCTACCGCAGACCAAATGACCTCTGGCTCGAGCCAGCAACCTTGGGCTCAAGCTGGTGAGCCTTGCTCAAACCAGATGAGGCCGCACTCAAGCTGGTGACCTCGGGGTCTCAAACCTGGGTCCTCCGCATCCCAGTCCAACACTCTATCCACTGCGCCACCGCCTGGTCAGGCTGTTTTAATCTATTTTGTAAAATGACTGCACCAAGTAACAGAGAACCTAGGTTAAGTGACCACAGTCCCCCAGCTTGTCACTGCAGTCTTTCTCAATCTTATACTGGAAGCCAGATATTTCCACTCATGTGTGTGCTAGCTACTTCCAGAGTCGTGATGGCACCATTTTTATGGGTGCTTGAGTACTCAGTCATACTATGAAATTTTTATGTTAAAGAATCATTTTCCCATTGATTCGCAAAGGTAAGGAGGATATATCCAGGTGTGAGGAGGCTGTGCTCTGCATGGAGCTGTCCCAGGACTTGGCAGGGGGTCACCAGGTGAGGATGAGGGCAGAGGAAGGATGGTAATTTAACAGATTAAAACTGAGTTAGATGAGGGGGAAAACGAATAAAGAGATTTGCCTGTGGAGGTAGGAGAGAGGATTCCTGAAGACATTTGTGTGGATGAAGAAAGAACAGCCTGGAGCAATTCTTTGATTCAAGTTCAAGTGCCCTGTGGGTGTTAAGTAATGCCTGCAGGTGCTGTTTTGGGTGCTCTGAGAGCCGCCTCGCTGACTGTAATCTCCAGTGAGTTTCAGACACACAACAGAAGGTAGTTTAGAAGCTGGAAACTCTGACCCATTGCCATCAATTCTGACTCAGCAGCTTTGAGTGGGGGCCGGGGAAAAGTGCGCGTCAGCACATTTTTCTTATAGATTCTGATTCTGAGGGTCAGAGTAGGTCAAACCCCGTAAATGTGAAACACACAGAGGATGTACCTTGGTGCCCCCGACTCCCCCCCAATGTCTAGCACAGTGTTCTGAAATATGGGCAATTCACTGTTTGGTTTTCTAACCTTCGTAATCTTGAAACTCCTTTTATGGACACTGCAGAAGACACTCATGAATATTTTAGAAAGGTTTTAATTTTAGTTTGTTGAAAACGATTTTCCCTTTTTTCTATCAAGAAGCAGGCACTTAACATCAATCACATCTAGGTGATTAAGTCATTTTGTGATCTTAGTACATATTGATTTTTTCCCTCATACATGTAATAGCAGCTGTGTGATTACGGCACTGTGATGTAAAGCCAGTAGCCACAGCCACCATCACAGCCGCCTGGCTCGTGAGGTTCGCATTAGATTCGGACAGATGGTAATGAAACAACGGAGCCAAGAACTGGTGGGCCATTAGCTTTAATCCTAGCTTGCACCCAGCGGGCAAGAAATACACACAGTGGGAAAACACTTCCCTTTCCATTCAGGGCTCCCAAAGCCACTGACTCATCCGAGTTTGCTAGGATCAAAGGTTTGTACCTCACCAGCCTTATTCACCTCTGTTCCCCATCTCCTTCTCTCTGCACAAACTGGCTTCTCCTTCAGCACTCCACCATCTTGGCTGCTTCTCCTCTCTTCCAGGTGGCCTATCTCTGCTCTCTTCCTGCATGGGCTCCTCTGCCCCATTTTATAGTGTAGAAATCAAAACCTTTAATCCAATATACAAACAAGAAAGTCTCTGATACAAAGTCACTTATCTGAGGCATAATGGGATTCCTCATGAGAATGCACCACCCCACATCATGCAACAGTCAAGGGTGTGGGGAAAAGCTTAGCTTTGAGAAGATCTTAGTATTAAAAGGGTGGGAAAAGCTTAGTCTTAAAACTAAGCCTTAGGCTATAAGGACCCTGCCTGCTTACAGCCTGTCCCCCACTCCCAATACAAACTATAAGCGAGCAAACATCGACATCATATTTAGAAACTTATTTGAGCAACAGGTGGGTTTGGGACGGGAGAGGGAAGATGTCCTAGGAACACCGGAAGAGCTGGGCTGTAGGCGCCGTCTGTGCGGGCGTGCGTTCCAGCTTCAGATTTGGTTCTCAGCTGCTGCCGCAGCACCATGTAGTGCTATTGTCATTCTGTTTAGTCCTCTGGCCTGACCGTGCTGCTTTGCCGGCCCTCCAACTCTACTGTTCACTCACTCTCCCAGCGACGGTCCTTGTCCTGGGCACTGGCTCCCCCTTACCCCTCAAACTGTATCAGCCACAGAATCTTCCCAAGTTTTCTTCTTACATACTTCTGAAATGCATTCCTTGTTACTACAGGAGGACCCTCTTTCTCTAAACTCCTCTAGAAAAGTTCGATTACCTTTGTCATGACTCTTAAAATTGTTACCTTAGAGTCGCCCCTATTGGCCAAGATGACGCAGAGGGGAGGATCTTACGCTGAGCACGCCAGAGGCATCCCCAAACTATGGCCCGCGGGCCGCATGCGGCCCCCTGAGGCCATTTATCCGGCCCCCCTCCGCACTTCCGGAAGGGTCACCTCTTTCATTGGTGGTCAGTGAGAGGAGCACTGTATGTGGCGGCCCTCCAACGGTCTGAGGGACAGTGAACTGGCCCCCTGTGTAAAAAGTTTGGGGACCCCTAGAAGTGATTGAAGAGGACCAGCTGAGCACACCAAAAGCTAGCAAGATAATTGGATAGGACAAAAGAAGCTCTCCCCTCCCTGTCCCTGTAAGAACTGCAGCCTTGAGCAGGAAGGAAGATGGTCTTTGAGACAGGAAGTCCACCATTCTGTCCGGTCGCTGCACCTGAATAAACCTCTTTCCTTCTGCACCAGCACCTATTTGACGAATTTGGCCTCTGTTGCAGGAGGCAGCCGACCTGCATTTTGGTTCCATCATTTTGAATGGAAAATATGGGACATATAATAGCTCTGGTCAGTTATATAAGTGAAGGGACGATATCATCCTCATTTTTTCCTTTAATCATGATCTTTAGCAAAATACCCGGAAGGCACGTAGTAGTTACTCAGTACTTACTTGTGAACATGGTAGAGGCTCAGAAGAGATGTGTTGAATTGCTCAGAATCGAACACGCCTTGATTCTCTGAGTTAGTGTTTGGGTGTGGCTCCCTGGACTGAGACGGCGACGTTATACTAAGTTGCCTCCATGTCTTCAAGGCACCAGCAGACAAGCTTTACCAAGGAGACTCAGAAGAGACCGTTCATTCTGCTCTCCTTAAGCTCCTGTTCCGCTGCATAGGATGGCTTCTCTCCACGGGTGCCCAGAGCGCCGGTCCCCAGCTGCGCTCGTGAGCTCCGTACACCATTGGCTGCCCTTTGAAACTGGCAGATATGCATCAGTCTGCCCCCACGTCTTCCCTTCCGTTGCCCAGAACCTGCAGTTGTCAGTGCCCTACTCTTCTGTTCCCTGGACCTGCGTGCCAGCCCTGACCTTCTTGGCACAACCTTTCCTTTTCCAAAGACCTGAAAATGTTTATAAAAATAAAATTCAAATAGCGGACTGACCCCCAACCCTCACACCCTTACACCTTACTCCCAGAAAAGTGGTAAATTCATCTGGGTTTACGCTGTGGTCACAGTAACTCCAATAATTTTAAATACCTTCTTAGCTTTGTAGCTAAAAAAAAAAAAAAATGTCCCTTGTCCATCCCAGAGGCCCTTGTTGAGGTGAATATCCATTAACCCAAAGAAGGAGAATGGCAGAATGGTTAGAGAAGCGGCACGCTTGACCCAGCGACGGCCGTGTCTCTGAAAAATTGCAGAATTACCTCAGACAATAGGAGAATTGGTTTCTAAACCTCTGCCAGGTGCCTCCTCCGACACGTTGGCTTAACGTGAGTGTTCCTGTGATGACAGCCCCTCTGGTTTCCTAAGGGGCTGGGGGAGGTGGTGGCAGAGAATCGGGACATTTTCACCCATTCACCCCTTTTCCCCCACGTGCCAACTGCCCTTCCCCGCACTGTGTCTCTGCCAAGCCCTCTCCTTTCTGTCACCGTGGCGGGTTCCAGCCCCCGTGTCCGGGGCATGGATGCTGAGTGGTCTACGTTTGCTATTTTGTCCTCCTCTCTGTCACCGTGGCGGGTTCCGGCCCGTGTCCGGGGCCTTGATGCTGAGTGGTCTACGTTCGCTATTTTGTCCTCCTCTCTGTCACCGTGGCGGGTTCCGGCCCGTGTCCGGGGCCTTGATGCTGAGTGGTCTACGTTCGCTATTTTGTCCTCCTCTCTGTCACCGTGGCGGGTTCCGGCCCGTGTCCGGGGCCTTGATGCTGAGTGGTCTACGTTTGCTATTTTGTCCTCCTCTCTGTCACCGTGGCGGGTTCCGGCCCCTGGGTCCGGGGCATGGATGCTGAGTGGTCTACGTTCGCTATTTTGTCCTCCTTTCTGTCACCGTGGCGGGTTCCAGCCCCCGTGTCCGGGGCATGGATGCTGAGTGGTCTACGTTTGCTATTTTGTCCACAGGTGTAAAAACATGGCTTACGTGAACTTCAGTGCCTGAGTTAAAAACTGAACTCTGTCCCATGCCTCTAGCTGGGGGTGGGGGAGGGGTGATTTTTCTAATAAGTGATCATCATAGAAAGTGTTCATTATAAATTCCGGGTTAAATTTTATAATTCCTCCAATGATAAGAAGAAAACCAAACACAAGCAGGTGTTGGGGCTGGGGTAGGCCACCCCAAAACCAGAGTTGTGTGTTGACCTGGAATTGAAGTTACTTGACAAGCAGTTGATGCCGGAAGGGTACCTTGTCCCCCCCACCCCTTGTCCCCTTGCATGCAGGAAAGCAGTCTCCCCTGTGACAGGGGCCTTCCTGCTCCAGAGCGGCCAAGAGCCGCCGCCTCAGTCCTAGAGCTCAGAGAATTAGGCCGAGAGCTGCTGTAAAATGAACTTTGTAGCCTCTTTTATTCACTTACTACTCAGGCTCAAGCTTGGTTTAGAATCCTTACTAATAAATACTCGAATCTTACTTAGATAGCTTTCCAATAAAACTAAGTTTTTGACTTGTCAGATCTTCATAGATCTGTTGTTTCTTTGTCTATAAGAAGTGTAAAACATCATCAGCAGGTTCATCATTTCTTGAGCATCGTTTATGATTTTCCCGTGGGCACATAGGAACCAGTTTCCCTCCTGTTAATCTGGTCTGGTGTCAGTTTTATTATTCGTCCAGCTGTAAGAACTGAAAAACAGTTAGGAGAGGGCAGGCCAGCCCCTCCCTCACCCAAGGTTGATTCAAGTTGTTAATGAACATAAGCACTAGTGGAAAAAAAAGTGTGACATGGTATATAACATTTGTTTTTATATAAATAAAAACTAATACTTGGTAAGCGTAACAGAATAGAAAATGAAAAACTGAGTGTGGATACTGGGTTTGTGGGATTTTGTCTGAGCTGTCTATTGAAAAGTAGTGACTCTGGCCCGTAGACTCCATCCATTGAGCCTCAGTTTACTAAAATACAGACCCGTGTCCTGAGGTTCAGCATGGCGTCAGAAGTGTGCTTTCTCATATATACGCTTTATGATGTTTTCTTTTTCTGTTTTACTGTCTGCTTTGAATGCATGCTTCCTTTTATCTCCATTTCCCATTTTTATTCTGGTTGAACAACCTTTCTCCTGGTTGAAGATTTAGTCAATCATCAACCCTACATAAAGGTTTGTCCGGTCACACGTTCTCTTCCGTGCTACACGTGTTTTCCACTTCTCTACACCCATGGCATATTGTATTTCTCCTCCATACCACATACTGTATTGTGTTGTGATGCCCTGTTTGCTTAGAGCGTCATCACACCCAGGGTCTCCAAACAGTTTACTTTTGCTTCTTTTTACCTCTGTATCCCAGTGGGTAGGAAAGTAGCCGACAAACCGTGAGTGCTCAGTCTCTGGTTCTCTTTGGCTTGAATGAATTGCATTATAGAAATCTCAGGCACCACGAGGAATGGTCTCAGCCTGATCTCCTTCCGCAGTGCCCGGTTCTGAGCAGTCTCTTACCTGCTCAGCCCGAGTGCAGCGCAAAGCGTGTCCCAGAGAGCCATGCACTGCTTGTGGATGGTGTTAGGCACTCATATATGAGCAAGCTGGAAAGTCAGGGAATTAATGACCTGTGACCATATGTCACCAAAACCAGGGATGTTTGTTCCATTCTTTAGTTTCCGAAATGCATAGCTCTGAGAAGCAGTGTGTAAGACTTCTCAGAATGTTCTGGCAAGTTTGAAAATACAAGTCACTTACTATAATGGCCATGCATCTCAGAATTGTTTTTTTTTTTTTTCCTTTCCCTGTCTCTCTACAGTTCTCCTATTTTCCCAGGATTACTTCCTAAATAAGGTTCCTGTGTTCAAGCCTTTGTTCAGGCTGTTTTGTTGATTGAAACTGAAATAAAGCAGCGTTCACAAAGCAAATGTCAGTGGTAACCCTGGAATGCTCAAGGAAAAGTGAAACTATGAAATAATATCAGCAGAACTTTGTCCAAGAACTCAAGATGGATAATATTAAAAACCCACGCTACAGGGCCCTGGCCGGTTGGCTCAGCGGTAGAGCGTCGGCCTAGCGTGCAGAGGACCCGGGTTCGATTCCCGGCCAGGGCACACAGGAGAAGTGCCCATTTGCTTCTCCACCCCTCCGCCGCACCTTCCTCTCTGTCTCTCTCTTCCCCTCCCGCAGCCAAGGCTCCATTGGAGCAAGGATGGCCCGGGCGCTGGGGATGGCTCTGTGGCCTCTGCCTCAGGCGCTAGAGTGGCTCTGGTCGCAACATGGCGACACCCAGGATGGGCAGAGCATCGCCCCCTGGTGGGCAGAGCATCGCCCCATGGTGGGCGTGCCGGATGGATCCCGGTCGGGCGCATGCGGGAGTCTGTCTGACTGTCTCTCCCTGTTTCCAGCTTCAGAAAAATGCAAAAAACAAAAACAAAAAAACAAACAAAAAAAAACCCCACGCTACAAAGTTCAATGTTTACCAAGATATAGTAGATTATGCTTTCCAACATTGAGCAAAAATTATTTCCAGTCTTACATGCCCTCACTGAACCTTGTCACTCACTCCCCTACTGAGAGTTGGGTCTGTGTCTTTGAATCCGGTTAGGCCTTTGTGATGACTTTGCTTAAGAGAGTAGACAGGAAGTGATTCTGTGACAAGGTCCAGGTTAGATTAGAAAGGGCGATGCACTTCCCATCTGTCGCTCTATTGGGACACATGGCTTGGTGATCTTCCTGTTTCTATAAGAATTCTAGCCACCCCAAGGCTGCGCTGCTGAAGAGAGTCTGTAAAGAAACCCGGGGAAAAGAGGAGAGAGAGAAAGAGAAATAAAATCGGGAGGAGCCACCGTTGTTCTAGCTCCCAGCTGCTGACATCTTCTGGCACAGGCTCCGGCCGGGCATGTAGATGAAGAAGCTTTTGAAATGACTCCAGCCCCCAGTCGCAGTCTAAACGCAGACTTCTCAAAGACTCTGAGCCAGCATCTTGCTGTGGAGTCACTTGCACATCAGGACTCACAGAAAACAGTGAGAGAGAACAAATGATGATTGTTTTAATCTACTAATTTTAGATGATTTTTAAATACAGAATAATGACTGGAACAATATGAAACATTAAAAAAAAAATCTACAACTCTCTAATATGTGGTCTCACATCTCTCTTGAATAAAGTAAGTAAATGTTGGTTGGTCATCTCAAATTAGGCGATAAAATAGCCCGTTCTTGTCACTTCTGAACATGTTGACATCCTTCCCAAACCGTTAGTCACTGTAGTTAAAATACATCCCGGTAGGATGATTTTATGTCATGTAGAACAACACAACAAAATAAAACGAAGATAAACCCAACTAATCCTATTTACTCAGTCATTCAACTCTCAAATCGTGCAATGGAGATTTTGTAAAAGCAGCTGTAATTACGCGTTTAGCTTTGGTAAACTTACTGCTGTTTCTACCTGGATATGCATTGGGAAACATTCACTTTCTTTATAAGAAAAAAAAATCATACAGAGATCTAAACTAAAACACGGTAAAGCACATCAGTAATTTTGTAATCCTCAAGCATGGCAAGAGGGCTGAGAGCCACTGGGAAAAAGAAAACCGCACGCATTCTCTGCTATCGCTCTCATCAAGGGTTCTACTTCACCTCTCCATGCCTGGAATTTCGACTCACTGATACGACTTGCATCTGCCGATGTGAACACGATGGAGGGAGCAGCTGGCAATAACTCTGCCTTCGAGCTGGCCCATGACTGGTTCTGGGAAGCCCTCAAAGGCTGAGGGAGGCTGCCCTTACCCTCCCGCAGGACAAGGCACCGCAGAAAGCCCCCCTCCGTCTCGGTCACTCCCAACATCCCAGTTGGAGCCCCGTGGAGTTAAGCATGGTCATCCTAGACCATCCAGCCCCAGAGGAGCTGGCCTAGATTTAGAAAAACTGCCAGGTCAATTCACAGAAGCTCGGACAAATAATTAATGTTTATTGTGTCAGTCCATTAAGTATGGGGTGATTTATTGGGGGGTAAAAAACAACAACAAAGAAACAACCCCTGATACAGAAAGGAAGTGTTTTTAATATAGGAATCACATGAAAATAGATGCTTCCCATTCACTTTGACAGTTTTCCTGTTCTGAGGTATAACATCGCCAGGGGAAGTCTGCTTCCTTTTCAACGTCCGTTCCTGGAAATCACTTTCGTTCTGTAATTACAGGCGTGATGGCAGCACTTGATTCTCAAGTGAGCCACGCTGCCCAGCCTAAATTCACTTGACCAGCTGGGTCAGTGGAAATAAATGGCTTTCTTTAACTAGACTTGGCTTGGCTCCCTTAATATTATCATTACGTATCCCTGGTTCAAGGACACAATGTTGCTGGGCTGAGGCACATTACTGATAAACATGCCACAAAGAAATGGTTGGCTTGTCCAGCAGATGCCATTTCTTTCACACACAAGGGATTCCAAAAAAACAAAAAACAAAAAGTCTCCGTTTTCTGTGTTTGCCTAAAGGTCAAACCTCATTAAAGGTTAACCTAACGGTTTGGCTAAGTTTCACTGGGAAGGAAAGTGCTTCAATGTTACATTTCAGAAGCAGCGTATTTGGAACAGGTCCCCGTCTTCGTCGTCCCTGTCACCGCTTGTACTCCGGGAGTGAAACTGACTTCTGTTCTTAAACTGAGGCACAGAAAGTTAGGCCTAGGTTCCATTCTGATTGGTGTAGCAGGGAAAACAACTCAGTTTTTTAAATGGGTTTTCAGGTTCAGTTTGTGGGTCTCTAGAATAATTCTAAAAAATATCATGAGCCTTCCAATTTGTCAGTATTGCATTTTATCTGGTGCCCCATCATAGATAATTTACAAGCCTCTGCGTTCACAATAGCTGTTTTGTAGCTCACAAACACGATCCGGTTAACATCCCACTTTGGACTGAGGAACCCGGCGCCTTTTTATTTAGAAATAATAAAGGGCTCACCAGGTGTCGTTTCCCACGTGTGTTTTATTCCCCAGCACTTCTGTACTTCCGCTTTGCCTTATCCTCTCTCTGACATTTCGCATGTCATATGGTGACTTTCCTCAGGGAAAGTAAATCAGATTTCTGCCTGGAGTGCAAACTGACTAATAATAATCATCACCATAAAAGAGTCTGTTGTGTTTGGGACCAAAAGTGCTATCTGGTTGTTATGGCAACTGGGATTCGGAAAGGGATGCCTGGTTGTGAGGGGCAGGCGCCAGCATCCCCAAACCAATTCTTCATGCAAGCTTTTCCCCGCTGAATAATTTCCAGCCCTTCCTAAAAATGGATGCAGAGTGACAGAGTGTCAGCTCCTATAACTAATCTCCTTCCGTAAAGGGACCACCTTTTCATCATAGCATGTGACATTTTCCCTTTTCTCAGGACTAATTTTGACAAAGACAGAGAGAGGCTAAGGGCATGGCCCTGAGTTGTTAAGGCCATATATCAGCCATGGTAACTGATATTGCAGACACTGTGGGTGACTCTGCTATCACATCACTCCCTCTTTTTTTAAAATTATTTTTATTTATTTATTCATTTTAGAGGAGAGAGAGAGATTGAGAGAGAGAGAGAGAGAGAGAGAGAGAGAAGTGGGGGAGGAGCAGGAAGCTTCAACTCCCATATGTGCCAAGCACAGGGTTTTGAACCGGCAACCTCAGCATTCCAGGTCAACGCTTTATCTACTGCGCCACCACAGGTCAGGCCCACATCACTCCCTCTTACCTCTTACCTCTCTCCATCCTTCAAGTGAGTGTCATGACTGCCTCATCTGGACATCTGTCCCTCATAAATCATCACATCAAACCTTGTATGACGTCTTTTGTCAGTTATGCAAATCAAGCTATTTCAACTGTTTGTTTACACATCAGTCACTCCATGGGACCAAGGAATCTACAAGCACGGACTCTGATTCATCTCCTTTTCGCTGGACTTGAGCTTGTCAGACGCCTCGTAATTGTGTATTTAATGAACTGAGTTGTGTATGCATCTCCTGTGACAATATCAACGCACTCTTGATACTCAAGGCCTGTGCACTGGAGTGTTTTGTGTAGGTTAAGGAGCTTACAGTGCAGTTCAGAGAGCATACCATCAGCCCTGAATTGAATTTGAAACCAAACTTGTACATATATATGTAACTTTGTTCAAGCTAACTGATCCCTCTGAAATTCAGTTTTCATACATGGAAAATGAGAATTAAAAACTCTCTGGGCATTGTTTGAAGGTGTTATGATGTAGTTTGTGTATAATGATGTTGATGTAATGCACTGATGGTAAAGCCTCTACTTATATTTGGAATTCAATGTCTTTTTAGCTCTTTGACTCAATATGGCAAAGCTCAGACCATTGCTCTTTGAGTCCATAACATTCCACCTCCTCTCTGTTGATACTAATAATCATTACTAAACTGTTAAATGAGTGGCTTATATACCTTGCATTCAAAAGACAGATATCAAACACAAAATTAACTCTATTAGAGATATGTGTTACTCCTTTTCCTTTCTATTAAAAAGAAAATATTTCCTTAATAACCAGGATTAGGTTTAAGACATTAAATATATATATTATTTCAAAAGAAGTGGTAGAAATATTCTTTCTGGTGAAGTGAAACAAGAGTCAGTCTCACATCATCTTAGGTACAGAGTAAATGATGCCGGCGTAGAGATAACTCTGTCTGAGGACAAGATCCAATGATTCTACCTAGAAACTCAGATCCATTATCTACTTTTAAATTAGAAGAGTATCTCTTCATCTTCTTTCCTCCTTTAATATTATAATCTAGGGTCCTGGCTGGTTAGCTTAGTGGTCGAGCATCTGGCCTGTGTGTGGATGTCCTGGGTTCGATTCCCTGTCAGGGCACACAGGAGAAGCACCCATCTGCTTCTCCACCCATCTCCCTCCTGCAGCCATGGCTCAGCTGGAACAAGTTGGCCCCGGGCGCTGAGGATGGCTCCGTGGCCTCTGTCTCAGGTGGTAAAAAAATGGCTCAGGTTGTAACAGAGCAAGGGCTCCAGATGGGCAGATCATCGCCCCCTGGTGGCCTACCAGGTGGATCCCAGTTGTGGCACATGTGGGAGTCTGTCTCTGCTTCCCCTCCTCTCACTATACATTAAAAAAAAATTCTATCTATTTAAATGTATATTTTAAAATTTGTATATATTATGATACGATACCATCTTTGAAAATCTTTCTGGCTGAGAAGAGACTGCTCTTTTCCAGGCTAGCCAATTCTTATAGGGAGTCAAGGAGCAGCCTAGCACATCTTTGGTTAGGTGCATTAACTAGGGCAGAGCTTTAGCTCTTCCTTTTGGCCAACACACATTCCAGTGGGCAATATCCCAGTGCCTTAACAATCCCAGGACCAGGTTCCAGGCCACTGGGGACCACCTACAAACCAAAGCCTAAGAAATAACTCAAACTAGCCAACCTAAACTGTGCTCCCTACCCTCCCTTCTCTCTCCTCTAGAAACTCCACCAGAGGCTCTGGTCTAAAGCTTTCTCCTCGCTCCTGTACCCTTCTCCCTAACCACCCAGGGGACTGTCCCAGGTGGTCTTGCATGATGTGGCTTGCTTCCTGCCTATACGACCTGTGAGTGTAAGAAACACTATTTTGTCCCCAGCATCTCCTCTGTCTAGTCTTATAGCCACACCTGCGTGACCATCTCATCAAAGGATACAGACCATCTGCCCTCTCAGAGCATCACACTGACTTCCTGTCATCTCAAAGATGGAGTCCACCGCTTAAGATTTCTGCCTGCCCACCTGTGCCGTAGCATCGTCCACCCTCTACCTGAATTCACTGTTGTATTTCTGCCTCGAAACTTTAGTCCCTCTGCTTTGGAAACAACCTTTTATTACTTTGATTTGCCTGAAAATACTTTTTTATCTTTTTAGATCCAATTCATTTATGGTCTCTTTGGACATTTCATCCTATTTAATTGTTCACCCTCCACCCTACCCAACTATTTTTCCTTTTAGCCCTCCCTCCTACATAGGAAACTATATCCCTCACCAGCTACACCTGTGCAGAATTCTAGTCCACAGCATTTAACTAATATATTGTAATATTTTGATACATGTAAATCCCTTATTGTACAATAATCTCCCCCAGAACAGAAACACCAGGGTAGCACAGGGCTTTGTACTGTGTGGAAAATACTGAATATATTTAAAATTAATTTATAGTCAATTATTTTTATCATAGTGAAATGGTAGGTCTTATACAATTTGGAAATCATAGTAAATTGTTTTCCAATAAAATTGTTCCTATCACAATTATTTTACCTATAACATACAGCCTTCAATTGCTAGGTACCTTTTTCATAATTTTACAAAATTAGAAAATTTGCGTGCATATTATTTTAATTATTTCTTATTTAATGTTGTAATTTAAATGTTTCCCTTGGTTTGTACATTTTTCATAGTTTTCTTTTTCCAATACTTCTTATCCTACCTGATAAATGTAATATAATTTAGTTCATACTTTTCTTATTTTGGAAAGTATATTCAGTTGATATTCCTTTGCACAAACTTATCTTCTTCCTTGGATGATATCCTTAGGATAAGTTCCAAAAAGCAATATGACTAGTCTAATGGATCTGCATATTTTCATAGGTCATAATAAACATTTCCGATTTTTCCAAAAGAGATTAAACTAATGTACATAGATACCAATAACAAACATGGACTTCTTTCTCCCCATCCAAGCTCACACTGGCTGCCATAACTATTTCTTTTTTTCAATTAGGATGGCAATTTAAATCATGTTTAACTTCACTAAGTACTATATGCTTCATTCCTTTCCAATCCACTGGTTTGCACGGAGGACCCACAGTAGAGCTAGGCATTATGCTGATCATTGGAAAGGCAGAGAAGAAGAAAGCGTTGCTCGCGCCTTCTGATCTAGCGATCAACACATTTCCCAACAAAATTCCAAGGCATCAACACCAAGATGCGCGGAAGGAGGCAGACCACAGCGGGGACGAGTGAGAAAGGTCGGCGACGGTGCGCCTGGAGCTATTGGAAAGTTTATTACTCAATGTAGTCTCCTCTACTTCACTGCCCGTTCAGGGCTTTCCTGCATTCCTAATAAATATTGATAGTTCAGCACGTAGCAGCTCTCCCACAGCTCTCCTCTCTCCCTCCTCTACCGCACAGCTCTGCCCTCCCTGCCAGGAACCTCAGTAACTCACCTGGCCGCTCCCCAACCTCCCAGGCACTCGAGGACTTCAAGGTGGCTACCCTTTCCTGTTAGACCCCGTCCCACCTCACCTCCCTTGAAGCCATCTCGTGCCTGAGGCAATAGAAATGAATCGTTCTTCACCAAGTGTTTATTCCCCCCATTACTCGGTCAAATTTTATAAATAATTTCCAGAAGTTAGGGGTGTGTGAAATTGTATTATTATTAGCCACTGTCTAGTAACCATTTAATTTATTATTCACCCCACTGTCAGCCGTCTAGGTGGCCAGTATATCCTACCCACACACAGACTATTTTAGGAGACATGGATGTTTTCTTTTACACTAATAATGAGTGTTTGGAGCAGGTCGTTAGGCTGGCCGGACCACGACATGGGACAAAATGAGAAATCCCCAAGTCAGATGCTGCAAATAGGACTCTAGCACAAGATGGTCCTGAGCCCAATTTTGCCTTGTGGATGATTTTGTTTGCTTGTTTGTTTGTTTGTTTTGTGTTGGTGAAATCCCCATGTCTGCCTCCCTTTTACAATCATTCCGTGTATTCTAGCAACGCAAGCTGTTTCAGGACGCACGGGGCCCAGTTGCCCAAGAGGGGATCATTAATCAGCAGGATCCTTCTGTTTAGCTATGTTTTCTCCACCAATTTGAACACTTAGCAACAAAACCCTAGCAATCCAGGCGTTGCAGTCAAGTCTCACTCTTCGGCAGGCAGGTTGCGAGGAAGAAGGACTCAGCACGTCGCAATAAGCCCTGCAGAAGCGTTCCTCTTCTCCGGTCACCCCCTGCGGCTGCTTTTGTTTCAAGCCAGCTCTAATCACACCTCCCCCCTCCCCGGTGCCTGCTGGGGGGCCACTTCACACGGCTCTTCAGACAGGACAACCGCCAGTGGCTTCAAGACGCAGCGGCACCCCACCCCACCCCACTCGGAAACATATTGCTGACTTCCCCACACCTGCAGAGGCTTGCAGGCGCGTGAGGGGAATGATTCCTTCACAGCTGCGTCTTGAAATTAAAGTCTGTTCCATTTACTTGACCCTGGAGCCTTGTCCAAACAAGCTCACTTGAGCTTTACCCAGATGGTGGCCATTTACTTCTGCCTCATTCATTACTATTCCCTTAAATCAGGGCCCCGAGCCAGCTGGCGCACCGACCGGGCTTTTAATGGGAAGACAGCGTATCTTCTTCCCTAATTCAGTAAATACAGAAAGTGGCTGGAGAGACGGCAACGGTGTCCGCCGTGTGGTCTTGTGGAGCCCGCCACCGTCCATCGTCAGGGTTTAATTAATCAACAGAGTCAGTTGTGGTTGGAAGGAAAAAAAAAAAAAAACGGCAACTGTGGACGATAATAAAAATGATATATGGGTCAGCTTCGGATATTAATTGGCTGTTGAAATAATAGAGCTGCATAACAAAGCGCCCCACACTCAGTGGCCTGGAAAGATACACGTTTGCATGTCACTCGTTAATCTGCAGGTTGATGGTGTTTTGGCTCTTCTAGGATGAACTCAGCGAGGTAGTCATTCTGGGCCAGGCTGAAGGGACCATGAATACCCAAGACACTGGCCTCTTGTGGTCAATATTACTGGCATAGCCAATGCCAAGCCCAACTGCGTAAGCACATTTATGGCCTGAGTTTGAGTCATGTCCACCGGGCAAAGCAAATCACTTTCCTGTGCTGGAAATTAATGAGCAAGTGTATAGTCAACTCTGTCCACTCTAGAAGGAGAAGGGGAATGAATATTCACTGAATAGTAATTCAAATCATCAGAGTTTTATACAAATTAAAAGGCACAGAGTAAGGGTGAAAGAATATTATAGTTATAACACTGGATTATTAATACCCTTATTATAAAAGAATATAGATTTTTCTTTCATAAAATGGAAAAAGAAAAACAACAGTCTGCCATGCAGTAAACTGGTCCCAGTGATGTTGTGAGCTCTTTCCTCTTTCCGAATAACAAGAGGGACGCTGGGAAGGGGCCATGTGACAGAACCAAGCTAACAAGGGCCACTTAAGAGTGTATGATTTTTTCTTAATGTAAACTATTGTGTATCCTCAGGGACTTTTAGGGGCAAAGCTTGAACAATATCTTATACCACATGCTCTTCTAGGTCCTTGCCATTTTAAATGTCTTTATTTATTTATATTTTTATTTATTTTTTTTGCGAGAGAGAGAGAGACAGACAGGGACAGGCAGACAGGAAGGGAAAGAGATGAGAAGCACCAATTCTTTGTTGCGTCTTAGTTGTTCATTGATTGCTTTCTTATAAGTGCCTTGACCCGGAGGGGTTCCAGCAGAACAAGTGACCCCTAGCTCAGCAACCTTTGGGCTCAAGCCAGCAACCATGGGGTCACGTCTATGAGCCCACGCTCAAGCCAACTACCCCATACTCAAGCTGGTGAGCCTGTACTCAAAAGCTGGATGAGCCCATGCTCAAGCCGGTGACCTTGGGATTTCGAATCTGGGTCCTCTGCATCCCAGGCCGATGATCTATCCACTATGCCATTGCCTGCACAGGCTAGGTCCTTGCCATTCTTTCTTCTAAAGGTAGAGTCCATTTCTCCTCTCCTTGTATTTGGCCAGGCTGTGACCTGTTTGTAAAGGTAGAATGTGCACACAGCCCTGCCTTACTGTTGAGTGGATTCACTGCTGGCTGGAATGCGCAGTTTTGGAGCCTGTAGGTGCCCTGGAAGCAGGCTGACTGCCTTCAGGCCACTGTGCTGTGAGGAAGCCCAAACTATGAAGGCGCCCAAGGACAAAGAGGTGCTCAGTCAGGGCCAGCTACGTCAGCCATGTGCTGTCTCAGCTCTGGCCACCATCTGACTCAACTGTACAGGACAGTTGAGCCAAAACCTTTCGGACAAGTTCTTTTCAACATTCTCACACTCAGAAACCTTAAAAATAATATTAATGTAATTCTTTTAAGTCGCTCAAGTTAATAATTTCATTATTGTTGTCATATGAAGTGATATTTGTGACTATTTCTGGCAAAATTATAAGTTCCTTTCTTCAATCTGGAATGAAATTTTAAAATGATGTCTCCAGAGCCATATAAATGTTATATCCTTTGATCTATTATTGTCTTTTCTCAGATTCAAGGCTATGTTTTATGTGTGATGAGCACATGTATATTTAAATTACTTTTAAAAAATTAACAGCAACTTTAGAGTGAAAGAAGAGAGAATGGGTTAAACAAACTAAAGCACGTCTTCTGCATGACTTATTGTATAAATTCTAAAAAGAAAGATCAGAGTGAAGGCCATGTAACTACATAGAAAAATCCAAGAGGCATTGCATTAAATAAAAAGCATATGACATAAGGCTGTATGTATATTTTAGGTATAACTACAGGGAACTTGTATAGGAACATGAGGAAAAAAATATAAATGAGATTGATTATATAATTTGATTCATATATTACATTTTAGGATAAAAATATTAACCAAAATTTTAAATATTCTATTGAAACATATACTATCTACTTTCATTTTTTTTAAAAAAGCTGCAAAATGTCTAGCCTTTATTCAATTCTTGTGCCTATTTAAAACATGAAGACTTGCCTGACCTGTGGTGGCGCAGTGGATAAAGTGTCGACCTGGGAACGCTGAGGTCGCCGGTTCAAAACCCTGGGCTTGCCTGGCCAAGGCACATATGAGAGTTGATGCTTTCTGCTCCTCTCCCTTCTCTCTCTCTCTCTCTCGCTCTCGCTCTCGCTCTCTATCTCTCTAAAAAAAAAAAAAAAAAAAACTGAATAAAGTTAAAAATAAAATATTTAAAACATGAAGACTTTACTTATTAGAAGAGGAGGGAGACTAAAATATGGGTCAGAATATTTATGCCCAATTCTGGTCATGTCATAATCTTGCATTTGTAAAATGGGCATAAAAATGCAGAAAGGTATATACCTCAGTTGACACACAGAAACCATTTTGCGTCTTATAACGACTATCTCATTCTAAGACACGGTTTTGAAAACACAACAAGCTCTCCAAACTACTTGTAAGAAGGTTTTCTCTCATTGCTTACATGTTAATTTTAGCTGAGAAACACATCTCTTTCACTAAAAAGCTGCTTTCCCAAGCCCTTAGGTTAATTTTTAATCCTGAATAAAAAGTTCCCAATGTTGATACAATGAAGCCCTCCAAGTATTGTGAAGACCCACAGACCCAAACTCCCCTAATAGAATAAGTGAGCATCAGCAAATCGGTCATAATACACTGTGTGTGCCAACAGCAAACTCATCTCTTGTGATTTTTAATTGAATTTATTGAGGTGACATTGGTCCATAATATTATACAGGTTTCAGGTGCATGATTCTACGATAC
This sequence comes from Saccopteryx leptura, assembly GCF_036850995.1. Classification (NCBI taxonomy): domain Eukaryota; kingdom Metazoa; phylum Chordata; class Mammalia; order Chiroptera; family Emballonuridae; genus Saccopteryx; species Saccopteryx leptura. Next base: position 14,162,729 of record NC_089511.1, on the reverse strand, counting down.
ATCATCTGTATATTGAATCGTGTGTTGGCCACCCCAAGTCTAGCCTTCTTCCATGACCTGTCACTGTGGATGCAAAACCAGATCAACATAAATTGTGCTCCCATAGGATGTGAGTAGCTGCTTATGGCAGCAGGATCTCTTAGCAGCAACAATCACCGTCTAATTTGCGTTCAGAGGCTTTTTGCCCTGGTTTGAAACGTAGTTTCTGCAAGAGGAAAACAAGAAGATTGTTAATCCTGTGTGACAAATGAGAAATCTGAGTTCCAGGAAAAAAAAATACTTGACTTCTTTAAGGGCACAAGGGTCACTGTTACTCGGTGCCTACTTGCTTTCCTTCCAAGAATCCCAACGTACTGACTTGTCACAAGAAGAAAAACAGTACTATTTTCAATATTTTCTATTGGGGGAAAGAACACAGCAACCATGTGTCATGACTTTGGGTGTTTAGTAGTCTCTCTGACGTTGTGGCTCATATCCATGCTGTTGGCTCCCACTCTGAGTATCCCTGTGTTTAAAATTACAATAGTTGAGAAGCTAACAAACAAAATAGAAACAGACTCATAGATAAAAAACAAAACAAAAACAAAAAAAACCCCAAACAAACATACTGACGGCTGTCAGGGGGAAGGGGGAGAAGGAGGCTGGGTGAGAAAATTGAAGGGGCTAAGCAGAAATAAAAAACTCATTGCCCAGCCAGGCAGTGACACAGTGGATAGAACATGAGACTGGGACACAGAGGACCCAGGTCAGAAACCCCAAAGTCGTCGGCTTGAGCACGGGCTCACCAGCTTAAGCGCGGGCTCATCAGTTTGAGCGCGGGGTCGCTGGCTTGAGTGTGGGATCATAGATATGACCCCCATGGTTGCTGGTATGAACACAAAGGTTGCAGGCTTGAAGCCCGAGGTTGCAGGCTTGAGCCCAAGGTCACTGGCTTGAGCAAGGGGTCACTCACTCTGCTTTAGCTCCCCAGTCAAAGCACATATGAGAAAGCAATCAATGAACAATTAAGGAGCCACAACAAAGAATTGATGTTTCTCATCTCTCTCCCTTCCTGTCTGTCTGTCACTATCTGTCCCGCTCTCTGACTCTCTCTCTGTCTCTGTCAAAAAAAGAAAAAAACACAAAAACAAAAAAAGTCATAGACACAGACAACAGATTAATTAGTGATTACCATAAGGAAGGGGGTGTGATAAATGGTGATGGAAGAATTTTAAATAATGCAAATTTAGTTGGTTTATGTTTAATTGATTAAGAAGCCAAGGCTGTAACTATAAACCAAGTTACTGTAACAGTCCATGCTGTGGCCATAGGGGGACACTGCTTATAGTGGTAACTTGATAAACTTAACATACTTGCGTCTTCAGTATTATTTGAGTTTTGCTCATTGTAGGCATGTAAATGTTTTATAGTGATTTCGATGCCTCTTTAACTCTTAATTTTATTCTCCATAACATTTTTATTTTCTACAAGAAGTCTTTACTGATTGAAGGAGTCATTCATTGCAAGTGTTGAAAACTGGGCTTACATAACAGTAAGTTAAGGAAGAAAGCTAGATATGATAAAATTTATTGAAATACCAAACAAGTGATAGAGTGCACCACACTGTTAATTGAGGAGAATGCACATTGGAAATCGTTAAACAGATGCAGGGAAATAAAAAGAGTACTAATGTAAAAGTAGATTATAGTCATGAAATTATTTAAGCAGGCAAGATTTAAATTCTATTTACGATTTCATGAATGTCATCTCTTGCATAAAATCTTTGTAATTCTGATTATTTACGTTGCACGATAGGTCTCTCTCTCTCTCTCTGATGACAGTAATCACATGTTATTTCTTTATTGGACTCTCGGTACCTAGGGTGATCTATAGCCCATAGTAGTCACTCCCCAATATTTTTGGTCAAATAGGTGAAGTTGGTCATTTCTTTGTCCCGACTGTGAGCTAGTCACGTTTCTTCCACATCCGTGCTCTTTGTGTGCCCACTTTCTATTCTGCTGGGCGATGCAGGGATTCTGTTTGTTCCGTCTTACTTTCATAAATGTTTCTATCCTGAGGGCATTTCCTTTTATACTTGTCACAAATACCTGTTCTCCTGGATGCCACGAGGAGGGGAGACTTGCTTGCCTCTGCAGTAAAATTGGCACCGGTGGCAGGATCAGCAGCCTCACCGCTGCCAGTCTGCCGTCCCCGTATCCCTCTAGGACATCGGAACCCAGGACTGCAGTGAACACAGGTCACAGGTAGAGTCTGCCCAGGGCGCCACAAACAAAATATCAAACAGAAAGCGGTAGGCACCTACTACTATTTTTTTATTTATTTTTATTTTTATTTTATTATTATTTTTTTTTCTGAAGCTGGAAACGGGGAGAGACAGTCAGACAGACTCCCGCATGCGCCCGACCGGGATCCACCCGGCACGCCCACCAGGGGGCGATGCTCTGCCCCTCCGGGGAGTCGCTCTGTTGCGACCAGAGCCACTCCAGTGCCTGGGGCAGAGGCCAAGGAGCCATCCCCAGCGCCCGGGCCATCTTTGCTCCAATGGAGCCTTGGCTGCGGGAGGGGAAGAGAGAGACAGAGAGGAAGGAGAGGAGGAGGGGTGGAGAAGCAGATGGGCGCTTCTCCTGTGTGCCCTGGCCGGGAATCGAACCTGGGACTTCTGCACGCCAGGCCGACGCTCTACCACTGAGCCAACCAGCCAGGGCCACACCTACTACTCCTAATCATTTAAACACAGAGATCTAAATGACAAGACCACAGCATATGTTAGGGTCGTAACTCCCATTTTACCAATGAAGAAACTGGGGCTTGCAGCCTTTATGTCCAAGGCCCTAGAGCTCATAAGCAGTGCAGCAACTGGTCCGATTCACATTCATCTGAGCTCCCGCTACTCCACGGTACCTTTGCAAAGGAGTTCTTGTCAACGGAAGCACAGCACATACTTAAACATAAAAAATAAAAATATAAAAAAAAAGACAAACAAATTAGCTCCTGTGGGTGCCACTGAGTAGCTTCAAAATTATTAGACTAAAATGGTTTAGAGAAAGTCCTTTGTCTACACACCAGTTCTCCTTAACAAAAAGCCCCAGACTGGGCTCCCAAAGAGCTCTTTTCTTTTCATTTACGTGACGGTATTATCTGAAGGAAATCCGTGCGGAGCTGATCCCAACATGCCTGGTAGCTAGGCTTTAACAATCCTGCAACATGTCTCATCAGTAAATGAAACGTCTTGTGCATTTCACATGAAAAAGGGTGTTGAACTTTGGCTACAAAATTCTCAGGGATAGTGAGTCAACTTAGAGGGACTTTCATATCTATAATTTTAAATAAATGCATATTTCTGCATTAAGGGGGTTCCATAGATGTTGTAATCAGGAATTATTTAAACACCAGATCTTGCATGGTATTGCATTTCAGCTTGCTATTATGCGTGGAAAATGAAATAAGCCCTGCTCTGTTTAACAAACATAAACTATTCTCTTTATCATTTTCTAACAACCACTCAGCTGTAAATAATGGAAATTATCACACGATGATTTCACCAAACTGCCTGTCAAAGGCTGTAATTGTTGTTATAATTTAGATGGTAAGTATATGTTGTTTTGCAGCCGCAGATCCTAATTCATTTCAACATCGGGGGGCCTTAGACATGTATGGTTGCTACCCTAGAGACTTCAGGAGACCTGGCAACCTCTGCTTCCCATGGAGATATGAAGATCAGCAGGGGCGAAGAAGTAGACACCATAAAAGCATGCTGAGCACTTATCTTTTGCCACGTAATATACTTGTTGCCTTCCATAATATTTTCTTCTTGGCACGAGCGTTATGAGGCGAGGATTAGATTTGTCCATGTTCAAATGCAAGGGTGAACACGCCTGTAGGCCTCCTGTAGCCTGAGCACCAAAACCCCCCTTTCGTGCTGCCTGCCACGTTTCCAAAGCCACGATCTCAGCCCGACTGCCTTCCACTGCCCCTGAGACCAGAAGCAAAGACTAAACGGGGGCAAAGCCATCACTAAGCAAGACTGAGAACTTCTCACGTAGGATCTCCGGGAGGCACACGAGTTATCTCCTATCTCCTTAACACTCTTGATTCGAATCTTACTTTCTCTCTTCACAACTGCCTCCTTCCCAATGGATGTTTTCTCCTGCCTTCCAAGTGAAGCAGCGTGTCAGCTCCCATCCCAAGTTCAGGCGCGGTCCCCTCAGATAATTGGTATGCGTGTTCAGTTTGAGAAGCGCTGTTCCGTGTTTCTGTTATGACCGTCCCTTACCTCACCGAGACCGGCACGAGCCTTCCATGTGGTGGATGATTCCATATCTGTTCTCTTCCTACCCATCACCTTTTTTGTTTTACTTGTCTCTCTCATTCAGCTTTATTACAAATAAAACCAGCCTGGCTCAACTCTAGACTAAGTAAGTCAAAATAATGGAAGGGAGGACTTAGGCATTAGCATTAAAAAAAAAACCAAAAACCCTCACCAGGTAATTCTAACGTGTAGACATGTTTGAGAATCAAAACTCACCCTCTCTCCTCTTTATTGACGGCACAATTCCGTCTGTCAGGGGAATCTCTAATGCTGTATCAATCTAATTAGCCTGCCTTTCTACCTAATATTTACATATTAACAAAGATTAGCTGATGGACAGACAAGCAGCTGACTTTATTTTTATTATTAACATTTTTTATATCCTAAAGTCTCCATAATTAGCATATGTGACATTATAGTCAATAAATAATGTGCGTATAACTTATTAACACATTATCCTAGGCCACAGTTTATTAGTGATTTTTGTCTTCACCATTTTTGCTGTCTTCTACAATAAATGGATATTATTCTGCTCACAAAAAATAAGGGATATTTTATCACTTCATATTCATTTTGAAATATCCTTACTTTGTGTGAGCTGTATATTTGATCTCAAGGGAAATCAGCCTTGAAAGTCACAACACAGACGATTTTTGAAGTACAATTCTCAGACAGTTATGTTAGTTTTATAGTATACATAATTATATATTCGGTGGCCTCCATCGTTAAAAGAAATCCTAGGCAAGAAAACATTAAGAACTGAGAGGAGCCTGACCGGGCAGTGGTGCAGTGGATAGAGCGTCAGACTGGGATGCGGAGGACCCAGGTTTGAGACCCCGAGGTTGCCAGCTTGAGTGCGGGCTCATCTGGTTTGAGCAAAAAGCTCAGCAGCTTGTACCCAAGGTCACAACTCAAGCAAGGGGTTACTCGGTCTGCTGAAGGCCCACGGTCAAGGCACATATGAGAAAGCAATCAATGAACAGCTAAGGCGTCCAATGAAAAACTGATGATTGATGCTTCTCATCTCTCTCTGTTCCTGTCTGTCTGTCCCTATCTATCCCTCTTTCTGACTCTCTCTCTGTCCCTGTAAAAAAAAAAAAAAAAAAAAAAAAAGAACTGGGTGGAGGCTCTGGCCGGATGGCTCAGTTGGTTAGAGCATCGTCCTGAAGCCAGAGGTTGTCAGTTTGGTCCCCGGTCAGGACACATACGGGAACAGCTCCATGTTCCTGTCTCTCTCTCAGTCTCCCCCTTCCTCTATCTAAACTAAATAAAGTAAACAATAAAAAAATTAAAGAAAAAAAGAACTGAGAGGAAATGCCTTCAATTTTACTTCTAATATTTAACATTTTAAATGATACTAGGTTTCTATTGCTGTGTAACAAGTTACCACAAACTTACCAACTTAAAAGCTCACCTTTTAGGATTTCACAATTTCTGTAGGTCTGAAGTCAGGATGCAGCCCACTCTGGTCCTCCCGGCCAGGGTCCCACCAGGCTGCGACCAGCGGGAGCCTGATTGGCCGGCACATTCCTCTCTGGGGTTCTGTGTCCTCTCTCGGGCTCGGGAGTTCGTGTCAGAATTCGGTTCTGTTGTAGGTCTCAGTTCCTCGCTTGCCGCTGGCTGTTCTCCAGAACCACTGAGCTCCTGGAAGCCCCTCCGAGCTCCTCGCCACATGACTCTCTCTCTCTCTCACCCCCTCACAACCTGGCCCTTCTTCAAAGTCAGCAGGAGAATCTCTGCTTAGTGAAGTCCTGGGATTCTCTGAATGTTTTCAAAGTCATTTTTTTTTAAGGGCTTGCACTTGAGTAAGCCAGGCCTGTAGCCCATAATCTACTTTTTTGACTAACGCAGAATCAACTGATTTGGGATCTTAATTCTAGCTGCAAAGTCTCTCCGCCTTAACATATAAGTTAACCTAATCATAGCAGATCCCACCCCCGCTCAAGGGGACAGAATTATCAGGGGGTAGTAATTACACAGGGTGTGTCCCCCAGGAGACAGGAATCTCGGGGGCCATCCTAGAACCCTGCCTACCGTGGAAGCTTCCACATTCCCGTCATTCACTCTATACTAGTCCAAAAATTAAAGGGAGTACTTTAAAATTTCAGTCCATCCACAGACATGAAATGTTTAATGAATCGATATATCAAGAATCTTATTTGCCTATTACCATGAACAAGTAACAAGGAGATGTTTCATCAACCTTTTTGACCCGTGTGGTCAGAGCTGCGGCACATCTGTTGATACGCGTGTGTGTGCTCTGCATGGGTTAACCACGTGTGTGCTTTGCATGGGTTTACCTAACGTGTGAGAGTCCGTCCCACTGCAGCGTCCTGGTGAGCACGCCGGGCACTTACAGCACCGTAGGGACCGCCTCGGCTGAGCGCTGGCCATCTCTCTGTGAGGACTGGAGCTGTTAGTGATGTCGATGAAGTGTCTAATGGACTTCCGGAGACACAGCAGCAGCCCCGCAGGAGTCATTACCGCATCAGCGCGGGGGGTCTGGGCTGTTACGGTTGTCAATAGAAATGCTATTTTAATGTCAATGAAATGGCCCCGCACGAGTTCTGCTGCCCTCATAAAAATAAAGGGAATAAACCACCTACCCTCAGAAAACAGCTTGTTATCTGATAAGAAATCTAAATTAAATCCTCCAGTGCTGAGCCAGGCTCACCGGTGACTCAGGGCATGTGTTTAACCGTTCTTCGTTCTTCACTCCGTTCTCTTAGAAGGCAGGAAGCCAGGAGGGTTCCAGGCAGGGAGGCGCCTACCTGGCTCCTTGCCAACAGTTGGCAAGGTTTAAGGGGCTGTCCTTGGAGTTAACAACAACAAAAAAGGGTCTCTCTAACCAACTAGCCTATCTGATCATCATCACAGAAAATGTATGATTGTGCTTTCATACTGACACTTTGCTAATCTGTGTGTTGTAGGCTGATAAAATCAGACAGCTTCCAATGGCTTAGCCACAAGCCCTGCTCCAGACGGTGCCCTTTCCAATAAGGTCGCCTAGCCGCACCAAGAGCCTTATCACAGGACCAGGCACCGTGCCTGCTTGTCCCTGAGTAGTGAGCTCCAGTTCCTGGCCAGGCTGCGGAATTATTGTAACAAGCCAATTAACTTCTTCTCTCCAGAACTAAGACTCGCCTCACCCCCTTGTGACTGCGGAGCCGCCTCTCACAGCCACTGGGGGCTCACGCTAGTCCTGCGCGCATGCTCCATGCGGCCAGGCGCTGTGCAGTGGTCCTCCTCCCCCGGGCTGGGAGTGGACGGCACTAATAAACTGCGTTTGATCTCATCTGCCCAGGGCTGGGTGCCATATGTTCATCCATCCCCATAACTCTAGGGTGGGAATCCCTTCCTCAACAGTAGGTTGAAGGAGAGGCCACCAAAACAGTCTGTCCTTCGGTGGAGTTTTTGATTATGCCCACCACTGCTCCCTTGGGATTTTCCTGTTGATTCTCAGCCAATTTCATTCTAGATCTTTGCTAAATCCTTGGTGTTCAAAAGACATCCTTGGTCACAGACCCTGTGATCTCACTATTCCCATCCCTAATAATGGTTCAGCTTGTGAACTGGAACATGTTACCAACTATGACCATTTTGTTGTTGTTGTTGTTGTTTAATTATAGAGGATATTTCTAAAGATGTCCCGTGACTCAACATTCGTGTTTTGTAGAGCCCTGCTCTCTGCTGCCTTTGTCCTTCTCCCTCCTTACTTCTCGCAGTAAGAACCCGTTCTAGCCCAGTGACACAACACGGCATGCCACAGGAAACAATCCAGTGTGTGCAAGAAAGAGGTCTGTGGAGGCAACGCAGTCCAGTCCAACTGGACACCACACTCACCGACTGGTAGAAAGAACAAGGAGAACCCCTGTGTGAAAGTGGGCGAAAATGAAGCAGTTAGGAAGCCCAGTGCAGGGACATAGTTAGACAGCCTGGTGTGGCAGCGTTGGCGTGATCTGGGACACAGCCTGCAGGGAAGCCAAGTTTTCGGTAGACTCAAAGCATGTTCCTAACCATTCTCTTTAGACAGCTAGAGAACAGTTTGCTAATGCCAGACCTTAGCAAGTCATTCAAGTTCAGGGTTATTAGATGGGCGAAGTGCGAGGAACTGAAGAACTTCTTAATTTACGTTTGAGGAAAGAGTGTAAGAATTGATCTGACACTCCTCTACGCAATTGAGAATTTCTATTAATTTCAAGGTTCCACACTGATGGTGACTCAGAAAGTTTTTATAATAAACAGGTTTGGCATAAATAGGTTAACAGTTGTGAGTACACAAAACACAGGGTTGATGCTTGTATTAGTATTTATTAATTATTGTGTTTTCCAACTTGACAACTGTAAGCCTACTTTTGCCCAGGTCTGTACATATCACCCAATTGATAATCTTTACAAAACAGGTCAACTGGCTACAAAGTTCTCTCTATATTAAGTTAGAAATGATTATGCTCAGGGTTTTCTCTCCATTTTCTTTAAATTTCCATTAAACTTACTCTTTTCATCTTTGAATGTGATGACATTCCTTGCCTGACTTAATTTAGGGCTATAATTAATTGTTATATCAGGTCTCTAATTGCCAAAGTACTTAATGTGCTATGCATCAAACATTAACAAATTGTTGGCTAACCAGCTGGGTTGTACCTGCAATTATATATTTACATTTATAATAACTAATTGTGAAAATTTGTACCCACAGAGAGGCCCACATTTGGCTCTCTGCTTACAGTGTGAAGGACTCCGGTGGCTAAAAGGTCACTATGTCACGGAAGCTACACGTTCATTTATAGACTATTAACCGTTCTCATATTCAAATTTCTCTTTCAAGGCTCGATAATAGTCATACGTCATGGTTGTTTTTATAAATGGCACATGTCGAAATTAGCATGCGGTATTCTTTCTAAGCACAAGTCTCCTGGGCACGTTGCCAGACCTGAATGGTCAAAGAACATCTCACCTGCCTCGTGATGAAATACAACAGGCGAGCCGAGAAGTTTAAATCTTCCAACTTGCTGAAAAGTGCCTCACAGCAGTCTCCTAACTCTCAAACCGCTGAAACCATCCAAAGAAAAAAATTGACAAGTGGGGCAAAAATGTCACTGGGAGGCCATTTTTAGAACATTTAAGACTTACCAGGAACTTAACTTTGGGGACGTATTTAGGTTTATACAGCTTTTATTATAGATTACTTTCTTTTTTTCCGGGTTAAAAAAGAAAGAGAAAAGCGCCTTGAACAGAACATTGTCTCCGTTTCTGCCTGCTCAGCGCTTTTGCTTGCCTTTAGCAGGTATTTTTTTTTTCCCAAAGCTGACCATTTCTTCTGCTAAATTGAAGAAAAGGGAAAAAAGTGAGAAGTTTATGTAAAATATTTGAATGTGTGCAGATACACATGTCTATGACATATACAAGTTATATATATTTTCATTGAAAAGAAAAAAAGAGGATACACTAGCAGAAAGTGTTCCCAAACCACGATCTCTGAAGTTTTTATTCTAATTTGTGGCTGAACATTTGACATTTGAAAATTAACTGGTATTCTCATCATCTGTTTTTATTTTCTGAGTATGGCTTTAGTAGAAACAAGTGAATTTTATTCTTGTGCTGGAAATTTTATCAACCACGTCCTCACTGCCTGGCATTCACACCAAATGGAAAAATATACAAATAAATCATATGACAACTGATAAAAATAGAGTATCAGAAAAGATTCATTCATCAGCAGCTTAAGATTTAACTAAGATTTAATGGAAATAGAGAGGTAGCATTAGACCAAAATCCATACAGATTTATTCAGGCATATTGATTTTGAAATAAGGACTATCATATTAAAGAAATTTACAAAGACCACCGAGTAACAGTAAGAATGAGAAGAATAGAAATACCATTGAGCATTCAGCATGTTTCAGGTACTGGCTAAGCAGTTTAACTACTGTTTATCATTTGATAAACTGTCTCCCCTATGAAGAAAGTTCTATACTCACTGTTTATTATAGAAAGAACTACATCTCAGAGATAACTGCATAGTAAGTTGCAAGCCACACTTGTCATATGTATCCGGGACAGAGATTTGACAGACTGACACTGAAAATCAGTTTCACATTCAGTAAACTATTCAGATACTATAACTGTCTGGCAATTAATTCTTTTACATCCATTAATTCATTTGTTTTTTTATGTTTATTGTTATAACTAGATATAGATATATATGTAAATAGACTTACTGATACCTATCCTATCTACATTTTGGAGTTGTTATAAGTACTAAATGAAAAAAAATATTAATGTATACATATAGGTATGTTCACATATATATCTAATATATATCTATATAACTATATCATAACTTGTATTTCTCCATTTTGCAGATTCAGAAAGAATAGGTAGTCCCCTTAGATTAAAGAGCTATTAAGAGACCTACGTGGGTGCAAACAGAGTTTTTTTGGTGGGGGGACACATGCCACCACATGGTGGGATAAAGAGTAGGTCTTGACAATCATGCATTAAGGTTGAAATTCCAATTTCATTACTACCTTGCTCTGTGATGTGGATACAATTATCTAAACTTTAGGATCCTCAGTTCTTTGCCTTGCAAAGTAAATATAATTTATTCAGTCAATAAACCCTTATGCAATATCTGTTATGTTACATGATCACATCCTAGATGCATGGGGTGCGTTATTAATAAAAACTCAGAAAAATACCTTCTCTTGCATAGTTTATGTATAAGTTGGAGAAAGAGGCAATACATAACAAGTCCAATAGATAAGTCTGTCATTCACTCTGTTTGAAGGTGATGAGTGACGGGAAAATCTTGCTAATTCATCACATTGTAAGTGTGAGTTTAGATCAATTACACAACATACCTAGAATCTGATTAGGCATGTAATATGCATCCACGCACATGTGGTTAGATTATTGTATTCTTACTCAGCATACCCTGGGTCTCATTCTGTTTGCTCCATTCTCCCTAATGGCAAGATATAAGGCAGATACCCATTAGAAACAATCAGCTCTGTCACGACTTCATATCCCTACATCCTCAAGAACTGCTATGTATTTTTCCTTTTTAAAACTAGTAGTTGTCAGAAGAAATAATTGAGCCAAGCACCTCAACTTGAGTTTTTCATATGTGAATAATAATGAGAGGGAAAAGAACAGAAGTCTCACAAGAAATCCCCGCAGAAGCCTCCTCCATGCCAAAAAGACAAAACTTTGAGAGAGGCAAAGATCAACACAAGGAAATTCACAATAGCTCCCACGTGGGGTGATACACCATATGCCCTTCTATAGCTGGGCACAACAGGACATTGCTTAAATGACTTCCTTCATGCACCCTATCGGGTCTAGGTACAGAACTCGAAGCCGTATGGTGCAATTCAGCCCTCCGCGTGAATTTCTGCCTTTCTATTGTCTTCTGTCACATTATTTCGCTAGCATTTTTGATGTGAATGTGCAAACCGGCTTTGCAGTAACAATCAGGACCTCGCTGCGCATGCTGCAGAGCGAGGTGACTTCTGTTTGCCTTGACAAAAGGCTGTGTGTGGGTCTCCTTCAGCCAGACTGCTGGCTTTGGATTCAGAAGGTCCACAGCATCTAGAGGCAGATGTGCGAACCCCTGTGCAGCCAACAGGTTTTAAACGCAATAATGCAAAGTTTCCCTGTAAAAAAAAAAAAAAAAAAAAGCCAGTCAAAACAAACACTAATTCAAGTTCTGGCTCAGGGACCCAAATGCACTGTGGCTTATGGAGACTTTGTCAAGCCCCACTGTGATTCCGACCACCTTGCCTACGTGCCCACCCACCTAGGCGCTCGTGCAACAGCCATTAATTAGCTGGATATCCGCTCTCTGTCAATCACGGAACTGGGTTCCAGGGACGCGCCCAGGCGCCATACGCTTTTCTCAAGTTTTGTCTGCTTCAAATACGGTAGGACGCACAGATGTGTTGAGATGGAATGAAATGTGGCAGAATGTTGATACAATGATGGTTGGGGAGGAAGGTCGTGGAAACAAAAACAATAGTAATGACTAATGGGCTCAGAATGCAGTTGAAATGCTTCAAGTCAGGGATAATAAACAAGCCGGTGATGTCAGTAAACAGACGTTCAATGGTGTAGTTGGATTCTCCTTCCTTCAGGATGACTGAAACGTGGCCGTGAGGGGACAGAGGCAGGCGAGCGTGTCCTGTGTTGATTCCCCGGGCATTCTCTCGTGGCTGAGTAGTTGGTAGCTGAGGCAGAGACTTTGTGGCGTGTCCTGTGTTGGTTCCCCGGGAATTCTCTCGTGGCTGAGTAGTTGGTAGCTGAGGCAGACTTTGTGGCGTGTCCTGTGTTGATTCCCCGGGAATTCTCTCGTGGCTGAGTAGTTGGTAGCTGAGGCAGAGACTTTGTGGCGTGTCCTGTGTTGATTCCCCGGGAATTCTCTCGCGGCTGAGTAGTTGGTAGCTGAGGCAGACTTTGTGGCGTGTCCTGTGTTGGTTCCCCGGGTATTCTCTCGCGGCTGAGTTCTTGGTAGCTGAGGCAGAGACTTTGTGGCTGGAGGTGGCGGCCGAGGCTCGCCCAGCCGGTCGGGCAAGGCTATGAACACTGTGAGTTCCGTGTTCGACCTCAGGTACATACAGGTGATGTGAAGCCATTACATACTTCGTAAGTGGGAAAGGGACCTCATAAAGGTTGAGGTTCTCTACTCTGGCATCCACCTTGCTTCTGGGAAACAAAACCCTGAGCAAGTCATCACCTCCCTCACTTGCTGAACGTCGGGTGCTCATTTCATCCTCATAGCAGAAATAGACATTTATAATCCGTGTATTACAAGTAGGATGGCTAGTCTGGATGGATGTCAAAACCTTAGCATGACTAGATAATAGGAACAGTGATAGGAAAGGAATGTGTGGGGGGAGGACCACCAAGACCATCTGAAAGATTATAGTAAGTGTGATTGAGATGGCCCCGGTCCCCATTATGTCTGCAAAAGAATGGGAGTGAAGGTGTCAGATTTAAAAAAAAAAAAAAGGCTGAAAAACTGGCATGGCGTATGGTGAGGAGGGTTGAGATTGTGAGGAGAGGCAGTGGGAAAGAACTAGGCTGCCTACATATAGTCGTCTCTCCAGCCCCAGGGATGTCGTCCATTCCCAGGCTGGGAAGACTCAGTCCCCAGGAGGGACAGCCACTCAGCAGCAGCGTTCCTCAGACACTTGGCTGCTGGTGACGCTACTCCCTCACTAGGCATGCTCCTCTCCCGTTTACAGTTTTCTCTGCCTCTGTGACTGTCCCGACTGAGTTTCCAAAGAAGCCTTCCCTAAAGAATGTGACCTTCCGTGCTCTGTCCTGCTCTGGAGTCTCATCATTTTCTTCATCTTATCCAATCCTAACCTTAGAAGAGGAAAAATGTTATATTTAAAAATAAAAAGGCCATCAGGGTCTGTGTCAGACTTAGGATAGACACAACCTATAAAATATTTTTCAGAGTAGGCATGATTCGCATTGATCTCCAGCTGATTTGCGGGCTAGGGTTGTTGCTTCAAGCCAGAATCCAGCCAGGGTAAAGGTAAGACAGAGAACCATGCGGTGAGGAGCCATGAGTATGAGTCTGCAGAGAACAGATCGGAGCAGGGAAGGAGAGCTCACTGTTACTGAAACCACAGTGCAAATCAGTAAGGAGTTTTTGGGAAAAGGGCTGTGTTAGGTTTGTTCCCTGGTGTACCAGCTGGCTGCAAGCGCTTTGCTCGATTAGTGTGTGAGCACGTGGCAGAGGCAGGTGTGCACAGCCTATGTAAGGCTATGGGTGCTTCCGCTCGGGGGATTGTGGGTGGCGGATTGTGGGTTGCCTGCCTGCCACTGTGAGGGGCCATTTTTTGCTGTTTCTTTGTCTGAGAAGAAGTTTTCCCCTGCCTGTGTGCTCACCCACCATTGCGAGAATCTTTTAAACAGTAATGGCCCAATGCTTTTCAGCTCCGCAGTTTTCCTACTGTCTGCCCGAGTCCAGCGTGGACCTGCCTGGCCTTGGCCACGGGCGTTACAGCAGTCTTTGCAGTGCTAGGTGGACCCTAAAAGGGAATGCATAGTAGATAACTTTCTTAAAAAGTGTGGGTTGATGTCAATGTCAAGGGAACTTTTCCAGAAATGAATCTTCCGCTCGGGAAATTGTTAGATTGTAATCTGATACCTCTCTCCCCAAGAAAGTGGAGCTACATTTGTACCAATGGCCAGAAAGGACTTCCTGAGAACTTCCTCTTTCTTTCTCACCTCTATGCACCTCTCTGCCAGAACCCCCAATTCTGAAAAGTCATGTGCCGCGGCCTCTGGGGGCTGTGACCTTCTATGAGCAGAAGCATGGAATGACCTCTGGCGTGATCCAAAGAACATGCTTAGAAAGAAGAGCCGCATCACCCAATGTGAGGCCTGAATGAGGCTGTTATCCCTGCCAGTGTCCAACAGAGCGGCCACCTCAAAGCCTGTCCTGCTCTTGTGCGTTCTGGGACCACAAGGGGTGGCTGCAGCTCCTGGCGACCCCGTGAATGAGCGAGGTCCCCAGTGTCCTGTCCTCATTTTGCTGTGACCACACTCAACAGGGCCAGCTTGAAATCATTCCAGATGTTTTCTTCCTCTTATGCCAGGGAATGAACAAACAGAGAGAAACAGGTCCCGATATTAACTCAGCATCTACTCAGGCCAGCGACAGGGTGAGGCCTGAGCCACACACACCGATGTTACATTCCCTCGCTTGAGAATGAGAAGGGAATGAGAAGGGAATGAGAAGAATGAGAAGGGAAGTCTCAGACACCAGATCCGATGCTTCTCTTTTCCCCTAGAGTGTCCTTTAAATATATTAAGCATGAGAAAAAAAAAAAAAGTGAATCTCATTCAAAATCTCGACACAGATGTTTCAACTTCGTGACCTGATTTTCAGCTGACTACAAAGGAGGTGTGGCAGGTGTGCTGGGGCACAGCTGTTCTGCCCGCACCGGTGCTGCTGTTGTTGGAGTCATTTTACCTGTAAAATGCTGCCTTTCATCTCTGAATGCCCAAGCACTTCCCCTCCAGCACTGAAGGAATTTGAATTATGCAAAAGAGTGAAAGAAGTTCAAAGGGAAACTGTTATTTTTATCCAGGAGGTTTTTTTTTTTAAGGTAATTGGATTAGAAGTGTACTTATTTCTAAAGGGCTTGAGTCCAAATTCACCCACTTTTGTCCTGGTTCTCATCCCCCGTCCTGTCCTCCTGGTGCTCACTGTCATCCTAGTTTGACACCGTAGCCACATGCAAAATGTTAAGGTGGCACTTTCCCAGTTTGCGCCTCGGCATTGCCTAGCACAGAGGTCCCCAAACTGTGGTCCCCTGAGGCCATTCATCCGGCCCCCACCACACTTTCAGAAGAGGCACCTCTTTCATTGGTGGTCAGTGAGAGGAGCACATTGACCATCTCATTAGCCAAAAGCAGGCCCACAGTTCCCTTCGAAATACTGGTCAGTTTGTTGATTTAAATTTACTTGTTCTTTATTTTAAATATTGTATTTGTTCCTGTTTTGTTTTTTTACTTTAAAATAAGATATGTGCAGTGTGCATAGGGATTTGTTCATAGTTTTTTTTATAGTCCGGCCCTCCAACGTTCTGAGGGACAGTGAACTGGCCCCCTGTGTAAACGTCTGGGGACCCCTGGCCTAGCAGTCTCCTAAAATGCAGATTCCTCAGCCCTCTCTTGAGCAGAATCTCCAAAAAAAAATGAGAGCCTGAAATGTGGATTTTAATACCTCCAGGAGAATCACCAATGTCAGACTTCGGAGGCACGTCCCCACGCGTTCTGTCGTCTGATGCCTCCCGTAGCCCTCTGTGGGAAGGAGCACGGTAAGAATTTTACACAGTTGAGGTGAACTTTGCCAGGGAAAGCCTATGGGGCCAAACTCTGAGCACACCTATCTGCATGCACAATATTCTTTCCATTCTCTTGCTTGAGCATGTGCTGAAGAATCGTGGTGCTACGGAAGATCTACCTGGAGGGGTAATTGGTGTCAGTTGTTTGTGCTTCCCGGGGGGCTGTGATGAGGACGGTGTGAAGCGACGTTCGAGCAGAGATAGAAGATGATGCTTTGTGTCCGACATGCTTGTGGAAGTGCGGCATCGTGGCTGACACAATTGGTCCTCGACAACTGTAATATGCACCTCCTCTGTTCCAAACTCCCTCCAGTCGGCCAGTCTCCTCTTTCTCTGTCCAATCATAGTCTCTGATTTCAAGCTAAGTCTTCCTAGACTCTTCATTATCTCAGTTTGGGTTTTCCCTCTTTGATGATACGTTACGGGCAGAAAAGCCAAGACAACCCAACGTCTGATTTCAAACAGATGTCGTACTTAAGAAAACTTCCAGGAAGTTTCACAGCCTCTATTCAGTAACCTCAGGAAGACACTGGCATTCCAGGTAGCTGTCATTGTTCTGTGCTTCAAAGCAACAGGAAATGGTAAATATATGAGAGAGGCACCGCTGAATGACCTTGGAGAAGACAGCCTTCATGAAGCGCCAGGCTTGGGACAGTCACGTCATTACTGGGGACTTAGACTTCTCAGACTTTGGAGGAACTTTTCAGTGGGGGCAACTCCCCAGTGCCAATCTCTCACTCGTACATTAGGGCACTGGTGCCTTTGATTATGTGAGCCCCAGTGAGATCTGCCTTGAGGTGCGTCAGTATTTCAGCTGGAGGTATTAAAATGCTTGGCAAGGTAGAGTAGTGCATTAAGAGCGTTGCCTCTTCACAGCTAAGACTCCACAACCACTCTTGCCCTCTCTTACTTTACCCGAGACATTAAATGACACTGTTCTGATCAGCTTGGCTGCCGAGATATTCATTTTGTGTTTGACATGGAGGGAGGAAAAAGGCAAATCTTAGCTTTTGAGATATGATATAAATTTCACAGAACCCTGAAAGAAAAGATTCACATTTTTTTAATTTTAAGATTTAAGATTTAAAATGCTATGAGAAGGGTGACCGACTGACTGGTATTATTGGGTGATTGTAATAATTATTGGAACACTTCTGTGCAGCACGGTCTTACATTATTTGAAGATAATCAAGAGATTTGTAAGAAGTTCCCACTGTAGTAAAAGTCAAAAAGTAACTCATAATACCATGAACAAAAGTATAATGCTTTATATATTAAAAAACAGATTGATAACATCTCACACTAATTCAATGTTAGCCAAATCTAAATACACTACAATAATGATAACTACATGGGAAATTTTTGTTTAGATATTATGCTAAATTCTTGATGTGCTATAGCTTACTTAATATTTCTAGCCAACTTCAGGTAGGGACGATAATCATACCTATTGCTTAAATGATGCAGTTGAGGCTTAGAGAAATTAAGTAATTTTCCTATGATTGCATAGTGGCTGAAAGGCAAGTCTGAAAATAGAGCAAGCTTCACTTGACAGACTTTTGTGTAAGCATTGGTTCTTTTTATTTAATAACTCTTTGTAACAGAATACACATATTTTTCTAAAACACAATCTGTAATATTACTATTGTTTAGTACTATAATATTCTTTCCTTATTGACACACACAGTCTTATTTTAAATAGCTGGACTTTCAGAAAGTCTATAATGTGCTTAGTTAGTCCCTTCATTTGGCTCAAGTCCAAGATTTGGAACTCAAATTTAAAAATTAAAAGAGAGGATAGAAACTATCTAGCAGTTTTCATTTTTTTTAAAATATAGTCTAGTAGTCACATTTTTCAATGAGTATATTTATCGCAGTAGGAGATGAAACAGTCCAGGTATTAGTGATCCCAGCGTTTTCCCTATAACCATTCTGTACTTAAAAAAGCAGGAGTGGGGTGATGGAAATCACTTGTTGGCTTCCAAGAACTGATTCAGATTGTGCCTGAGTGGCTGGATAAAGGGAGGAGAGTGCTTTCCTACAACCGAGGTTAATTCCCAAACTCCTACTTTGCATCTGTCAAGTAATTTGGGAAAGAGGGTGCGGATACAGTACATGTTCACCATCTCAGGAGCAGTCTGTATAGGCTAACCCACGAAGGAAACACAGTCATTGCTGTATAGAAGGAGAAGTAGGTTTCCAGGTTAAAGGAACAGGAACACAGCGGTAGAGAAGTAGTGTAAAATAATAGAAGGAAAACGTCACAGGGCTATATACTGGCATCTGCCCCTCCTCCCCAAACAAAAACAAAAACACAAGCTCAGCCCCCTCTGGACCACACACAGCTTCAGTTGGTGGACTTGGCTGGGAAGCACTGTTTCTGGTGGAGGATGCGATGGAGCGTCTTCGCGGCGTGATCACCCCCACACCCAGACGATCTTAGACTGCTATCCGGCACCCATATGTCAAAAGCAGACTGATGGGGAGGGGGAGAGAAATCCATTGGTTGTTTGACTGTAAGTTATGCATGCTGTTCGTGAAAAGGAAACCATTCTCGGTTTGTGCTAGCTATAGGGGCATTTCAAGAAGTAAACGAGGTCATCACATAACTATCACCATTGTGTTTGAGGCACGGTTGCAGTTGTCAACGAGGAAAAGTCAGCCAGACACATCATAAAGCTAATTAAAGCTGTGTCAGGAGATAAACTAATTAGAACACCGGGTACAGAGATATGTCATTATGTCATTCTGTGGGGGGGGGGGGGGAGAACGAGAGAGAGAAGAAAGCATTGAAATTTTCAAAAATTTAAATGAAACAGAATTTTCATACCATCTTGGGAAAGAAAATTAATTACCGCTTCACTCAACACTGACAGAGAGCATAATAGAAATAAGAACCTCCAGAGATGTGTTTAAAGATAAAAAACAACAACTTGTTTTTCAACTGGCAGTTGTTTGCCTCATCCTGAGGTCCCATTACTTTGTCAAAGCGACTCATTCTCTCTGAGCACCTGAAGGAAGTCACTTAAAAGTCCCAGGAATATGTAAGAAGAGCAGAAGTTCCCCCTCCCCCCCGAAAAAAATGAAATCCTGACAGTGTATACACCTTTAAAGGTCTGAGTCGGTAAAATTATGAAATGTATTTGCATGAGGTGCTGACACGCTACACTAGGAGGAGGGAGAACACACAAGGAACATTACAGCTCTTCAATTTCTGAAATCCATTTTTGTACATGAGCTGCTGGTCATGCCTTTGCAAATTTCTCAAACTGCATCCCCATAAAACAACAAAATTGGGCGCTGTCAGCAGAAAAGGAGCGTTTTGAATACATCAGTCAGAAAACAAGCCCATTTGAAAAACAGACTTAAGAAAAGGTCAAACGGGAGGTTTGAGGAACGTACTAAAAGCTCTCACACGGACGCCTGTGTGTACCTATCTGGAAGCTGATAATACTGCTGACTACCCCAAACCTGCATTTTGCAAGATTTGTGCTCATTTCACCTCCCGTAACCAAACCTGATTAAGTATTTCTGCATCTGGCTTCTTGATACGCCTTCGAAACTTTCAAGATAATTCCTTCAAGCCTTGAGAATTCCCAGAAAAATATATTTACTAGTACCAAGCACTCCGCAAGAAGTCACCATGGTTAATTACAGTGAAACAATCTTTGTGATTGGTATCCTGTATAAAGTTCATTGTCTCATTAACCTTAGCCTTATAATCTAGTCCCATTAGACATGAGAGTCAAAAGTAGGGCTAGAAATGAAATGTAAATAATGACATCAAGGCCCTGGCCGGTTGGCTCAGTGGTAGAGCGTCGGCCTGGCGTGCAGGAGTCCCGGGTTCGATTCCCGGCCAGGGCACACAGGAGAAGCACCCATCTGCTTCTCCACTCCTCTCCCTCTCCTTCCTCTCTGTCTCTCTCTTCCCCTCCCGCAGCCAAGGCTCCATTGGAGCAAAGTTGGCCCGGGCGCTGAGGATGGCTCTGTGGCCTCTGCCTCAGGCGCTAGAATGGCTCTGGATGCAACGGAGCGACGCCCCAGATGGGCAGAGCATCGCCCCCTGGTGGGCATGCCGGGTGGATCCCGGTTGGGCGCATGCAGGACTCTGTCTGACTGCCTCCCCGTTTCCAGCTTCGGAAAAATGAAAAAAAAAAATAATGACATCAAAAGAGTGTCTGTTCCTCCATTGTAGTTTTAAAGATTTAAATGCTTGTCTCCTCAAGGTAATAACTGGTAAGTTCTGTAATGTTAACACGATAGACTAGCAGAGAACCAGCCCGTGTTGTGTTAGTGGTATCTGAGGGTGTCTAGCACATTTCAGATGCACTATCTTTATTTCCCTCTGCCATTTCTATCTGTAGGGAACAGAAATTAAATAATTACTTAAAATGAGGGGGGGAAATCTCTTCAATATTCAATAACTCTTTTGAAGTAGATAATGGAGAAGGTGTGCAAACTTCTAGTGGCCCCTGTGTCCATAGGGATAGAGCAAGGAAGGATTTAAGAAGACTCTAGTGTGGTGACAGATACACATGATGAAGGGACAGGCTTTGCTCAGCACTAAGGAAGTAGCATCAAGTGTGAGCGGTGTTCATTCAGTGTCTCCTCAAAAGCTGAAAATCTGAACTCTTAAGAGCTTAAAGATAATGTGAGATCCTTGCCAGGTGGCTCAGTGGATAGAGCGTCATCCCAGCACTCTGAGGTTGCAGGTTTGATCCCCAGTCAGGGCATATATGAGAAGCAACCAGTGAGTGCACAACTAAATGGAACAACTAAGTGGAATGAGTTGATGCTTCTCTCTCCCTTCCTCCTCCCCCTCTCTCCTTCCTTCCTCTCTTTCTCAAATCAATTGATTTTTTTTTCTTTTATTTTGAGAGAGAGAAAGACAGGAAGAGAGAGAGTTGGTGAGAAGCATCAACTCCTAGTTGCTTTCACTTTAGTTGTATGTTGAGCTTCCCTATGTACCTTGGCCAGGGCTGAGCCAGTGTCCCAATGTTCAAGCCAGTGACCTTGGACTTTTGATGGCAGCTATCTTGAGCTCAAGTGGACGATCCCCCTGATAAAGCCAGAGACCCCGCACTGACGAGCCCACGCCGAGAGCCAGCGACCTTGGGATTTCAAACCAGTGGCCTTAGCATTCTCAGCTGATTTCTTTACCCACTGTGCCACCACTAGTAAGGCTTAATGGAAAAATTTATTTAAAAAAGATAATTTAAGAACCCAAATAGTTAACCAGATATGAAAATCACCCCATAAAGTACATTATGGTTTAGCGATAGTTAGACTCAGGGATTGCTAGCTGAGTGCGTTCCTGTATTCCTATCTCAGATGTGCGTTATTAACCCAGATATTATGTATCTAAATAATAAAACAGAATATAAAAATGACAAGATCTACCATTAGTTGAATATTATCTATATTGGTAAACATTAATTGAACACTTACCTATAATTAGTTAAGTAGTTAATTTACTCTTTTATTCTATTTAATTGTTATCATATAATATTTGGCAATCAGTTGTCTCCATTTTACAGAAGACATTTAGACTGATGTGTCCCAAACGGCATCTATCTGTATCACTTTAACTGCCCAGAAAAAGGAAAGAGACTATATAATATGACGCCCATGTGTGAAACATTTAAACCCTGCAAGCTAGCACTGTATGACCTGGCACATCAGTAGACACAGGCAATCATAGCACTGGCATCTCACCAATGAAACGTAGACCATTGGGTATTTGTGTTGTTGAAGTCTTGGTTTGGGTCTATTTAACTTTGTGTTTCTTTGATCATCTGTTCTTCCCAAAGGGCTCAATGTCAGGAAGCTTTATCCATAATCATAATCCTACTGTGTATATCGTAGAAGTCCATCCCACATGCCTTACACAACCATATAAAAATAATTTTGAAAATCTTAATAGAAGGTAAACTATAATCATTCCATAGTTAAAACAGATTTTCTTCTATGTTGTTTTCTTAGAGAAGCAAGAAAATAGTATGAAGAATCTAGGCTGGTTAAGAGATTTTAAGAGAAAAGATAATACATAAAAAAAAAAAAAAAAACCCTGAAAAACAGAATGCATTCTCCAGGGAATGGGGTTTTGGGGACATCTAAATTTTATTTGTCTTTAGAGATTATCCCATATGAGGGGCCATGGGGGCTGGGAACAGAGAACCTTCTAACGTGAAGGTGCTTGGTGAACAAAGGCCCAGTTGCCGTGGAGATTGTCTCTAAATTATGGTGGTGGCTCTTAGTTTATGAAAGAAGTGGGTGGGAAACTCTGCTGCTGTTCCCTTACGTTCTGATTTTTTTCTCCAGGGCTTTTCTTGGGTGCCAGCCACTCTTGGTCCCTATTCTCTTGTCTCAAACTCCTTACTCTGTTCTGTTTTTGTTTTTTGTTTTTTATATCCTGCTAATTTTCCTTTCTTACTGTCGATAATTATTAGGTTATGAAGTTCTCCACACATCTTAGCTGAACTTGTGAGTGCCGAATACTAGAGGACAGAATCTACAAAATAAATCTCTGAAAACAAAAATGAGTTTCCTGAGGGGGTAATCCCACATCTCATCAGATCTGTTAAAAAAAAGGTCCTCCAGGGTGAATCCATTGTAGAGAATTCCTGAGTGCCTTCAGGGACCCCGACCGAGGGCTTGTAGAACAAGAAACGTTTTTGAGGGCATCCAACCGTGGGCTTTTGGCTGTTTTGTTGTTGTTTTTTTTAATTTTTTTTTTCATGAAATTTGTTGTTTAAAATTTTAACTTTTTATTAAAGCAATTTTAGACAGAATTCTGTAATTTTGTTTTTGACTCATTTATTTGGTCTTTTATTTTTCCTGTGTCAGGGGCTTGTGATTGCAATTTAAAGAAAACTATTGAAAGTAGCGTATAGTAAAAGGTAGTGATTAAGAAAGCAACATTTAATTCCTTAACCATTCCCTTAGCAAATAAACAAAAAGAAGAAAACATACCACCTGGAGGTTGCAACTTGAACATAAAATACAAAACCTAAAGTGCTTTCTTTCTTCCCAGGTCCATGTAATAATGATTGCTCGGTATAATTTCTCTTTGAGTGAGTGATATATGTGTGAGCAGTTTCTATAAGTTTATGTCTACCCCCTAAATAAAAGTATTATTTTCTTATGAATGGTATTTTCGCCAACGTTTTTTTTGGTTAGCATCTGTCTTTGTGTCCAGTATTCCAGAAGATACTTCAGCTCTGAGATTATAGCATCTCAATGAAGATTCTATTTCTTTTA